>NC_071510.1:40680492-41887992 GCF_027887155.1 Malaclemys terrapin pileata
GGCTGTAAGACCCCCGCCAGAGAAGTGATTAAACGTTGGCTTTGCACAACAGCGCTCCTAGTAGTTAGTTCTGAAGCCTAATTAACAGGAAAGTTCAAACAGGGGGAAATTGCCTATACAGGTTGTAAAAACATACTTGAATCAACGTCAGGTTCTGACACCAACAAAGAAAGGTAAAATTCGCACGCTCATTCTCGGGCTGCCTTCTAAAAGCACGTCCTAAAATCCCCATCTCCGCCCTCTTTCAAAATGTCCTTTAATCAAGGGACGGTCTCACCTTTAATGTTAGTTAAAAGTTTTTATGTTTAACCGACTTGCTTTTTTAAAAAAAGCCAACTTTTCCTTGAGATTGTAAAAAGCGGTGCTGCTGTCTTAAAAGCACCCGATCATTCAGTCTGGTCATTTGGATAAAGATATATTTAGATAGTGTTTAAAGTGTCCTAAGCATCTGCACATTTAACAAGCCCGGTAATACTTCTAGAAGAGCGATACCATTCCAGTACCCCAGGTAAATATGTAGAGCGTTTTAGTATGTTTCATGTATGCATTTTTAATTCTAGGCAATTTTCTTTAGGAGCTGTACTGTATTTACCTACAATGTTTAAGCTTAAAGTTATAAAGCGTTCATGAAAAGAAAGTTACAGGATATGCAGAGCAGCCACGTCGCAAAAAAAGTTCCATTTGACCTTTAGCCTCTTGCAAGTGATTCAAAGAACTATATTTCAGTTTTGCTAATTTAAAGCATTTATTTTTAGTCAAACGTGCAAACGTCCTCCCACACTAGCTCTCAAGTGAACAATATTTTTTTAAAGTACTAAACATCTCATCTAAAAAAGTAGCCGAATTTCCACATGTTGGAGGAGTATCAAATCATGAAGAAACTCATCCTAACTATAACACCATGAGAGAAACCTGCTTGATCCATTGTATAGCACGTGGCAATACAACTCAATATTATACTGTCAGCCCCCCACCCCCCGTTCGCCTGTATTGCACATTATTACACAGGCCCTATTTCTAGTGGGATATCAGTTGGATGTGTTAACGTTGCTTCAAAGCTACCTGAGTGCATAGAAGTAATGGGATAAAGTCATAGCAATTAAATACCAATCGAAAGTTTACTTGTTTGACTGCATTGTTTTAAACATCAAATCGCTTTAGAAGAAGTCTCAGCATTACTGATGAAGTATGAGTTTATTTTGCAAATATTACCATGTTTCATGTCATATTCCAGAAATGCTCAGCGAGATTCTCTCCCCTCCCACCTCCGTGAGATATCGGTGTTTTTCTTCTTTTCCATTGCGTTAACTGTAGAAAGGAGGCAGTAATTTTCCTAATGCTCTCAAATTAGCTCTCTTTCAAACTAGTGTTGGCTTTTAATGGTGGAGATAATGTGCGGGGAGGAGACGTGGCTTCGCTTGGAAGAGGAAGGAAAAAACACCTGAACACTGGGATTTTTGGAAAACTGAAACTTTCTTTCAGATTCCTTCAGTTTCTCGAGTTACAGGAAATGTCCTTTGTGCAATTTCGTGAAGACACCTTGAAGTGGAGCATTTCGCGTGAACGTAGTTTACAAAAGCAGTTTTGAGCCAGCGGCGTTTTGCATGTAACCGACAAACTTTAATGTTTCAGCGAGCGCTGAAGTTCACGAATTCTGAACCTGCCATTGATTTCTTGTCACCGATATGTCTTCTGCTGGCTGGGCTGGTGTATTTTCTTCCCTTGCCTGTGGAGCCCTGGGTTTTATATATCCTCAAAAAGAAATTGCTCCATCTGAGCAACCAAGCCCTAAGCATCACATTTGTCACACGGCCTGTTAAAATTGTCTCTCAAACTATTTAGTCATATCTGATGGTCTCTTTAGCAGATTGTGTAAGGGGTTAACACGCTTCTCTGTGGAAAGTGGTTTGTTCGATACAATTACGTTATATTCGCTGCAATGGCTGAAGAACAGTGGGAAAGAGGCCATCAGAGATGATGTACTTTCATTGTTTTGTTGCATAGCCGAGCGTTGCGTATTTCTATGATCAGCATTATCATTTGGGGGCAATTATACCTGGAACACAGTTAGCCCACTTAAAAAAAAACCAAGTGCAACAAATTCGCCTTTGTACTATAGTGCCACCAAACCAGGCTTTTTTACTTCGACACTCTCATTCCTTCGAGATCTCAGTCAAATGTAAATAAAAGAACTGGCGAGATTTGTGGATATTGTACATTAAAGTCAGACCAAGGGAACTTCAGGAACATTTTCTCTGCAGTGTGCCAAAAGGGGTTTAACATGAAAATACAAATCGTCACCTTTCTTTCAAAAATATTTATGAATGGTTGGTAATCAGTGACCTTTATTCATTCTATTCAGATCTCTAGTGCTTCCCTGGCTGCTTGCTATGCAGCTTTGATTAATTATTTGTGTGATCCTGGGCAGGATAAGCCCCTCTATTTCTGAAATCTGCCATGTATTTAATGTCACTAGTTTCAATGCAGCGCACTTTATTCGTTGGAGGACCCATCCCAATTGATATGTGTTTCTGTCCTGAAGTAATTATGTGGGAACAAGAATATTTAATGCCATCTGAAGTGACTGACTGACTGACCAATCATAGAGCAAGTGTCTGCTCATCCATCTTTTCCTTTTAATTTGACATTAGCTAAGACCATCTTTGAGATGTAATTGAAACTAACTCTACTACTCAAATCTCGAAATAAGAAACGTTTGTAAACTTTGCATGAGGATCTATCTGAAGCCCAGTTTTATGTCATCCAAAAATACAGATAGGAATTATAAATGCTCCTAATAAATCCTATATTGTAGTTAATAGATAAACGTAGACAAATTCCCTCCTTGTCGTTAAGCCTCAATGGATATCACATTATTTGTCAGACCAAGACCTTCCATGAAGATCCATGCACTTCAAGTGCAAAATAATAATATGAACCTACTATTCAGATGGCTGCTTTTGTTTGGCTTTCGATAACACATCCATGTGTAATTTGCAAAAGCATTTCTAAGTGATCATTGGAAATTGTATTTCCTAGACGTTCTAACCGTTGTCTGTCAAACTGAGCGTTCACACCATTGATGATCATAAGAAAATCAAAATCGAATGGAAATACGTTGTCACTGGGTTCAGTGCAATTAAGTTACATTTGTTTTTTCACTCCCTCTTTCCTGATTTCTTGGAGGATTTTTCCCATAAAAGTCTAAGCTGCTGGACTTAGTGGAACCAGGCACTTTCCCCTAACTGTTATTTGGACCATATGCTTTGCACATTCATTCTCTTTCAATCTATTCTTCTGGGCACTAACTGCTAACACGTTATAGTCACCTTGAAATTTCCTCTGCTATTTTCCAATTAAAAGCTTAATAGCCCTGGTAACGGAGTTCATGTGGTGAAGTTTACCATAGCCCCTTCTTCTGAAAGGCTTTCTGCTGGGATCCCATTATGTGCTTGAATAAACCTTTTCTGAAAACAGAAATGGGACTCGGGGTTGTCAGGTGTTGGGTTACAATAGACTTTCAGGCAGGGGACATTTTACTAACATAAATACAAACCTGTCCCTATAGGGAGATGTTGTCAAATACTAGGATATGAAAAACATTCCCATCAAATATGAGAAAGGGATTACTGCACTATATCAAACGAGTATTTCAATCTCACCTCCCAATGTGCACTCAAGTGAGAGAGGGGGCCTCAGACCTAAGTATGCCTGTGAATGTTAGCGATAGAGAGATAGATATGTAACCAGATAGGTGATAGAGCTGGGGAGAGACTCCCTGGACTGGTATATGAAATACATAACCTTGGAATACAGTAAAAAAATCCATATTTTAGAAAAATGTCATTTGGGGATCTCAAGATATGGATAGATAAAATTCAATTAGATAAAGATATATCCCCCAAGGGTGCCATTAATTAATCTCCACAGTTGTTCCATGTATTACAGTACAAATAATTAAAAATGTATTCATTTTCTGTATTCGTTCCTCCAGTGCAATCCCATGGATTGAATTCATTAGCTTTTGCGCGCATGGCTTCTGTAGATTGGTGTGCAGCATATTTAAATTGTTTTTAAATTAACCTTTCAGGTATTTATTTGGGTGCATGGATTAGATGTCGCTACTTATTTTACTTTATTAAAAAAAACCTGTTAACCTGTTTTTTCCCCAAGAATTTCGGACGGTTTAAAATTCCCCGTAGGGACTATAAAATCATGGCAAGTAGTCTGTGGGCTATTTTCAGTGTGAGATTCATACCAAACAACAGAAAAGAAATGCAAACGACAGACAATACAGAAGAAAGATTTTATTTGTGTTCCTATTTGCGCTGCAAGAAAATGGAGTGTATCTTACACCTGATCAAATGCAGCTTTCTTGTAAACTAAAGTTGGTCAGCAACAGATTAATTTTAAAATGGGATGTGGTCCCTGAAACCCACCCTATAATAAAATATGAATCAACCCACCCTGAAATTGGATAAATAATTCGGAGTAAAGTCTTTTAAAAATGGAATATGTAACAGAATGAAACACCATTTTTTTCTGTTCACATACATCACACTTTTAGTCCCCCAGGCAAAATATTTTTAGACCTTAATTATCAATATATGTTTAAAGTGTGCTAATTAGGCAATTCATTTAAAACAGCAGTTCCAGTCTAATAATTTCCTATTTATTTTTATTTATTTATTTCTTGGAATAAAGTATGAAAACTTTGAAATGTTGCATCCAGTCCTTTACACGGTGAAATTAATTTAATGTCCAAGCAGAAGGTTATATGTACAGTAAGAAAACAAGTTACAAATGAAATGTTGATGCACTCCTCTAATAAATATCTGTGGTGAGTTTGTCCTCTCCACAAACTGTATTCACTTTCTTTCGCGCAATGTAATAATTAAACTTTGTTTTTAACTTCTCGCTGCCATCTGAGAAATATATTTGTTAAGTGATATAGGTGAAATATCACTGTGTTTGGAAGTTTTAAAAAGGATTACTATTATGCATCAAACAAATTCATTAAGAGGCTGCACGAGTTTGATCTGAATCGTTTTTCCTGTCTACAGGGACGGTTTACATACAAGTAGCCATCTTGAGGAGGAACATCAAAAAGCAAGAATAGAAGCACGATGCAGCCCGTGACTAAATAATAAGTGTAGGCTTAGATTTTTGAATGACGTGATCTGAGCTCGGTAGTTTAAGAGCCGTGGGGAGGAGGGGGGAGATGGGTGAAGCATGGGAGCTTTCAAGATGTTCATTTTTAATGCAACTTCTCTTTACCTTAGTCCTCTGAAACTTAGATGAATGAGTTCAGCAAATACCTTTTAAAAGCCTCAACAGCTCTGCCCAGCCCTGAGGGGCAGAGATAATTGTATTGAGGAAACTATTATGAATTATTATTATTAATTATTTATTTTTGGTGGGAGGGAGCCTGCTTGGCTGCGCCTTCATCTCTGAAGTGTGTATATCGAGGTGTTGAATGAGGTTCCTAGCTCTGGGGTCCTGGGAGCCTCTGATCCCCCTGACTGAACTTGAGAAACTTCCCCAAGAAACCAAATCCAGTCATTGCCTTCCTCATCTCCTCCCTCCACGGAGGTGGGCTGGGCGCTCACAGGTCCCCAGCTGAACCTCCAACCTACTCACCATTCTCCTGCCCAGGGAGGGAGAAACACCAGCGCCCTGCCCCTTTCTGGAGGGAGTTGGCTTGGCGGTGGGCGAGACCATTTGCCCCCGACTCGAGAGGGAACCCCTTGTCCCCCATTCCCCAGCCCTTAGCAGCTGCCTAGGAGGCTGGGCGCGCCCCCTCCCCCAGTGGCGCCGGGCTGCAGGGAAGGTGAAGGGCAGGGAGCGGAGCGAGGAGAGGGGGCGCGGAGGGGAGGCTCCCGCACTAGGCAGAGCGCTCTCCGCCGGGTCCCTGCAGTAGCAGCCGGAGCCGGGGAACCAGCCTGCAGCAGCCGCGGAGGGAGCAGCAGCAGCTGGATGCAGCCCAGAGGATTGTGCCCGTAGCGCCCAGCGGGATTTAGCCAGGGAAGAGCCACCGCCCCCTTCCCCGCTCTGCCCCCAGCCCGGCTGGGCTCCTGCGCGGGGCATGAACGGCTACGGCTCCCCGTACCTGTACATGGGCGGCCCGGTGTCCCAGCCGCCCCGGGCCCCCCTGCAGCGCACCCCGAAGTGCGCCCGCTGCCGCAACCACGGCGTGCTGTCCTGGCTGAAGGGCCACAAGCGCTACTGCCGCTTCAAGGACTGCACCTGCGAGAAGTGCATCCTGATCATCGAGCGCCAGCGGGTCATGGCCGCGCAGGTGGCGCTGCGCCGGCAGCAGGCCAACGAGAGCCTGGAGAGCCTCCTCCCGGACTCCCTGCGCGCCCTGCCCGGGCCCCCGCCGCCCGCCGCCGGCGGGGACTGCGCCCCGCAGAGACCCTCCGCCGCCGCCCTGCGCTGGGCCTCCGAGCAGCCCGCAGCCCTGCAGCCGCAGCTCCCCAAAGCAGGTAAGCGCCGGGGCATGGGGCGGCACCGCCACCTGGGGGCTCCTCAGCGCCCGCAGGCATCAGGTGGGCGTGAGGGGGCCCGGCTCCAATAGGCGAGGGGCGTTGGAATCCCCTAGGTGCCTGGGCACGGGGCAGGGGGCTCCGGATCCCACAGGTCCCTTAAAGCAGAGGAGGATCCCGAGGAGGGACGGGCCAGGCTCGCTAAAAGGCAGCGGGCAGGGAGAGCTCCCCATAGCAGGTGGGAGGGGGCCCAGGGGCAGGCGGGCTGCGGGTTCCCCAGCGCTGTGCCTCGCTCCGAGCAGGAGGCCGCATGTGGTCCAGAGCCGGCAGCTGCAGGTCTCTGCAGACAGCTGAAGGGACTGTCCTCGCTCTGGGGAGTTCGGGCCGGTGGAGCGGGTGTTAGTACATTGCTGTGAGTCCCTCCGGAGCCCGATTCTGACCTCACAGCCGCGCCATTGGCTCTCAGGGAATTATTTCTGCTTCTAGGCAGTGTCCGGGTGTGTGTGTGTCAGATTCCGGGCTTGGGTGTTTGGGGAAGTGGGCACTGGCCAGCTGCTGGCTTTCAGGAGAGATGAGCTGGCTTTTTTGGGCGAGGTGGCGTCTTAAGAAATAGGATCGATTGTCAGGACTTGTATTATTAAACCACACTGACAAGGATTGGTCTGACTGGTCCGGGACTCTGTACCCGAACCTGAACCAGGGCCACTGAAACGTGATTGGAAGGAAATAGAATTCAACCTGCAACTAAACCACAGCTACTTACTAGGCACGGGCAATGTATGGAATCAGACTGAGCGGGTAGAAACCCGCCCGCCCCACCCCACCGCATTCACAATGCATGTCCCTGGCCTCAGCATTCGCCAGAGCGCAGAGCGGTGTCGTTTCACTGCAGAATCTCAGGCTGGTCTTTTCTCACCGGAAACCTCACTTCAGGCCCCATCCTTCACTTGGCGTTATCTCAGCCAGGTCCCAATGGAAGACTGCCCGAGTAAGGACTGGGCACAAATTGACAGCATGGGTCTGCAGCATACCTTTACACTTGCAAACCGTGCTTAGTCACGTGAGTGGTCCTTTTGAGATCGGCGGGATGTATAGCAATGTGAATGAAGACCATTTACTAGTAAGAGATCGCAGGATGGGGCTCCTGAGTAAGGGGCTCCCATATTACGGTGATGAGAGCCAGTGCAAACCCCTCCGATAGCTAGTAAGGACCTCAGGGGTTGCTCCAGAATTACAGCCCAGAGATGTTAAGGACAGGTAGCACTTGGGATGTCACAGAAGCGGTACAGAGTCCTAATGCGCCAGGTCTGAGCTTGCAAAGGGTAAGGGCTGCTGTATAATTCCTGTTAGAGTCCCAGTATATAGCGCCTGCCTTTCGCCTTTGCAAGGCAGGCGGCAATAACTCATTTCATTAGGTGGATCTTTAAAAAACCCCTATGTTTTTTAGACTCTGCCCTATTTTTGTGTTATGGTGGCGAAAAGAGTTTACGTAGAACAACGTGTCTCTTTCCCACTCCGATGGGCACCTTTGGAGGCCGGAATACACTTTACATTTAAATCTCAGGCTTCACATTAAACCGCTGCGTTTGTTGATTTTCATCACCTGGCGCAAAATAATAACCAACTAAAAAGACTGTAATGAGCAGTTTTCGGCCTGAGCTGCTGTGCGGCTGAACTGTGCTGTAGCGAGGAAGGGAGCTTGTGATGTACAGTGTTTCCTATGTGTGCAAAATTAGGAGTTACCCAGTTTGGATACATAGCTGTTAAATGTTTAAACACAATTCTTTTTGAAGTTGATAGCTTTGGTGGGAACCCATTTCTGTGCCTCAGACGTACAGAATAAATAAATGCCGATATATATCCAGGGTTCAGTCACTGAAATTAACTAATGGGCTGTTGGGAAGGGCAAAGAAACGTATTTAGTAAATATTATTAGCAATATAATACTAGTATCAATTGACTAATAGATGTATTGTTGAACAATAAATATCTCGAAACCCATCGGAATTTACACCATATCCCATTATAACTGCAAATCTGAAATTCATCACCTGAAAACTTTGGGACTTGCACTTTTTTTGTTCAGCTAAACCATTTAGGAAGGGGTAACCGTTCCCATTTCCGGGGGCAGAGGCTGCAGAACAATTCCCCAAGCACTATTAAAGCCATAACAATACATAATACAACATTTAATATGCAGCGTCATTAAAAGAATAAGGGACGGAACTGCCGCTTTTGTTTTCTTTTAAGAGCAGCCACTAATAAAGAGTTTGGGACATATCAAGAGGAAAACGAGACAACAGTGGCATCGTGTTTCTATCTATCTATCTATCTTCGAAAAGTCTGTGACTCTGACCCTTTAAAATATTTCTCTGTGCACAAGCTATACATATAACGTTGCTGCTGAGTGAAAATAGCACAGGGGTGATGCGTGAAAAACATTTTTCTGGGGAAAAATACAAACCGAAGCCTTTGTCACTGAGTACTTACTGGGCGAGAGTACACACTTATTAAAACATAAACTTACATGTGTCAAGTATCAGAGGGGTAGCCGTGTTAGTCTGAATCTGTAAAAAGCAACAGAGGGTCCTGTGGCACCTTTAAGACTAACAGAAGTATTGGGAGCATAAGCTTTCGTCTCACTTCTTCAGATGCAAGTCATCTTGCATCTGAAGAAGTGAGGTTCTTACCCACGAAAGCTTAAACTTACAGGTGAAATCAACAGGAGCACAAAATGAACGGGTGTGCTCCAGAGAGTTTTTTTCCAGCGGCTCAAACCAAAATTAGCCCATAAAAGATACAGAACTCTTGTAAACAAACCGTTGTCTACAGAACGTAGATCGGTCACAAATATTTCCCCCTCAATTAATTGTTATTCATGTTTCTAGGGTTTAAGATGGTTTGCTCATCGGGTAGTTTAACTTGAATCAACAATTTTCAATATATCTACAGCATTTTTTTCCCTGGACATTAATAACTAAAAAAACTGGAATCTTCGATGAGAGGGAATTTGAGCCCAAAGGGCTACGAACCCCGAGAAAGAAACTGAGTTGGATTTGCGACGATCTCTCCACAGTAATCTTTCAGCTCTTGAGTGTTTCTGTAAGGACAGACTCAGCCCAGCCCGCTTGCTCTGCGAGCCAAAAATAAAGGTCATTACAAAGGTGGGATACTGAGGTTAGCCGCTCCCCTTCACCCCCCTTATTCCTTCCTTCCCCAGTCAGCATCCCTCCACCTCAACGCGATGTAGGAGGGGCTGGTGGAACAGAAAGCAAAGCGGGAGCTGATCAGCGCTCAACGCCAAATCTTTTCCGTGGTCCTTTCAGAGCGAGGGAACCCACAACCCTGAACTGGCTGTTCCTATGGACTTTTACAGACCCCATCCCCTTTCTAGCTCGGAAAGGAGGAGGGCGGATATTCATGGACCCGAGAGCTGCTCTGCGCGCCCCTTCTCCAGTGGGTTACGGAAGGAGCGCTGGCAGAGTTAAGTCAATTTGGCTGAAATGTTGTCAGGAAAGTTGCTATGGTCTTCCCAGTCTCATTGCACTGTAGCCAGGGCTTGGCATTTTGTCCCCCTTGTCATCGTTCCCAGAGGACAGGAAAGAAATGAAGTTGCTTACAGCAAATCTGTTGGTGGGGCCCTGGCTGGGTGGGATCGTTTCCGCAGAGGAATGAACACTGCATCGTTGTAATCGGAGCTAAAGGAAGGGAACCACCGCCCCCAACAAAATGGGGCAAGATTTAAAAACAATGATAGGTTCGGAGGGAGGAAAGGAATCCATGGGCCCGATCTCGCAGAGCCTTATGATTCCCCTAGTGAAGTCAAAGACTCCGTTTGGGTGAGTAAGGCTAGCGTAGGCTTTGCTGGGCCAGGCGCAGTGCTGGCATTCAGCGCCACGGGTTATTTTATTCTCCTTGCCACTGTGGAACCAGCTGGGCTTTCTCATCCTCCCCAAGGTCTGCTGCAAGGGGCTCCCTTTCCCAAGCACTCTGCTGACGGCTCAGAAAGGAAAGACCCTCCAGGGCAGCTGTGGGGCCAATATCCCCGCGGGACCATCTCCTTTCCTGCGCGCTCCGATGGATTGTCTGATTTACACGAGTTTTATTATTTCTATTCGGGGTTAGTTCTAGTTGTGATCAGCTACCAGTGGCGCTCTGTGGGGCGTTGTGATTTCCCATCTCCACCTGGGGCAGGCCCAGCCAGCGCCTGTCACTGTAAGGATTTGTAATGTGCTCCATCTCGGTAACTCCTCTTAAATCAGACCAGGGACCCGCTCCAGGTCGGAAAGTAAATGCGAGGGGGGAGATAATACAGGATTGGTGTAGATGAGGGCGAAACTGTCCCTGATTTCGGTGGGGGCGGGATCAGAGCCTAATTGTAATACTCGAGAATTTGGGTTAAAACCTCGTTCTTTCAGAGCGTGGCCCATTGATTTCTAAATAGGTAGCTCGCGACCAAAGTTTCACGTAAACAAGCCCGTGTGTGTGTGTGTAGATGCTAGCCCTGCTCACAGCATCTCTCTCGTCACACAGCTACACAGGACCGGATACGCGGCTTGAGCCGCCAGCCCAAGAACTCACTGAATATTAGCTCCAGTAGTGTTACCCTGGAGCCCAGGTCCTTCTTTTCATCTACCATTGGCCCCGCACTTGACTCCCAGCCCCCAAGCTTCTAGGTCCCCTTGTTCGTTCACTCACCCCTGGGCCCCGGCCTGGAATATAGGGACTATTCCCACCCTGAGCGACTGGCTTAGCGCTCTGCAAACCCACCAGTAACCTGCAGAAGCGTTGCCACTTCACCACCACCCCATCGAAGGCTTAAGATCTCTGCCTGCCGTACCCGCATCCCCATCCTGCTAAAGAACAGGACAGGGACTCTTACAAATCCAGGGTAAGAAGGGGTGTCTGTGTGTCGGGAGCTGGAGATGCCAGGAAAATCCCTCCAGAAAGTGCAACAGAAATAAACTCCGCCAGCAGGATATAAATCTGGTGGACAGAAGCGATGTTGAATTGCACACCCAACTTTTCTTTCCCCCTGATATATGAACTTCCCAGTTTAAAAGATTACTGTAATCACAGGAGGACAGTGTAAATCGAATCTGATAGCAATAACTTTTGGAGAAGGTCAGGCTCAAGTGAAATGTTACCAAGCAACAGGCATTTTGTTTGCAAAATACAATCAAAGAGCATTGATGAGAAATTTTTCCCTGCCAGCCAGTCAGCACTTTCTGCTAACAGCTTTACAGGGGAAAAAGGGTAAATCTTAATAAATCAATCTGTCCGGAGCTCTTCCAGCCCCTTCCCTCAACTTCTTCGTGGAAAGGGAGGGAGATTTTGCTTATCTGCACCTCAGCTGCCTCCCTGGATGCAAGACCTTCAGAGAGTTGCTCCTAATGACTCTAATTACTCTCATTTTTAATTAAGGTTGCAATTCACGGAGCTCATTCGGAAGCTGCCAGGTTGCTTTGCGTTCATTGTACATAGACTTCCCTTACAATCAAAGGGAAATAGAAAGCAAGGCTGATATACCTTAAAACAACCGAACACCCATCTGGAGCTTTCCTTTTAAACCGGAATCACCATTCCAGTACTTTTCTTAATTCACAGAATCATAGAAATTGGAAATGGGAAACACCTTTTAGATAATCTCTCCCCTATAAAGTATGGGTCCTAGATACCACAATGAATAGCATACTGGAAAGAGGTAACAGGATTCTTCCCTAGGATATATTAGCCAGTTCGGGGAATAAGACTGTAGTTTTGTTAATTTCTTCCCACTACATTATACCATCTAAATAATTCTCCCTCCTCCTATTCTCACCCTCCGCATAAACACAGGTATCCTCTCCCTGCCCTTCCGTAATGATTAGTGCTTGTAAACAAATACTGTGAAGCCATACTAGGCCTTTAGTTGATTTAAGTGCTAGGTTTTGCTTAAAACTCACAGCCCTTGGGGAAAAAATAATTTAGGAACAATCACTCTCAGCCTCCCCAAGATACACAGGCCTTTAAAAACAGGGGAGGAAGTTTGCAATGTAATGGGCTTCTTCTTCTTCTTCTTCTTCTTATTTTGGTAACTATAAAACAGTTTCACAGGGATCTGTGGTTATTTTCGGTGTCAGGTCATTACAATTACAGAAACCGGGGTAACAGTAGATATGGGTGGGCTCCAGGTAAATTTGGGTTGCAGGTAGATCCTTCTTAATCAGGTACAGTTTAGAACTATTTTCAGGAAGGGCTATCAGTGGGACTGTTAAGGGCAGCTGGGTTTAACCCAAAGGATTAGACATATTTTCAGTGAAGGAATGAACTGGAGAGAATGGCTATCTTTCACTGGTACTTATATGGCCCCATTATCATAGTATCTGAAATCTCACCATTTTTAATGTATTTATGTGTAAGGAAGAGATATACTGTACTAGACATCTCCCTTAGAGCTCACAATCCCTGTGTTCATGTATGTATACATTTATACAGCACATATGTACACACGCTTTCCCCATTGCTCTGTATATGTTCATGTGTATATGTATATTTCGCTATAAAAATGTGTGAGTGAGTGAGAAATGTTATGGAAGTTCTCCATAATTAGTATAAACAAGGAAAGCGATTCTCTCTGGTCACCTCAGGGCAAACAAAAAAGTGTACTGAATGCAAGCAATCTGAAACAGTATATGTTTTATTAAAAACAATACTAAAAGTTGCCTGAAGCCAAGGTTTCTTTCTATAAAATACAGATCACCTTCAGGAGGAGTTAGAGAATATCACAGAAAGATACAGTGGGCTAAGAACAAAGTGTACATTCATTTTTAGTTAAATGTATATTGTAGTAGTTGAAGATTCATCCTATATTTGGGAGAAATACAAAATTAAAGCCCTAGATGTGGTTAGTCTGCATGTTACATTGCTACATTTCATTGTCCAGAATATTTGTATGAATTAGCAATATACCTTTCCAACTCCTTCAATATTTAACAGTTGTTATTCTCTGCCCATTGCAAATACGTAAAAATCTAACCTCAATCATTCCCACAAAAAGAAGGAAATGAACCAACAAAAATTGCCCTTTGCCAAACACCACTTGCATACCATCTATGCATTTGCTAGAGGAACTAGTGCTCAGATAAGTTGCACAAAGTAAACAAATTGCCTTCCAGGCAAGAAATTAGCATGACCTGTCAAATGGTGCAAAGCAGTCACCATCTGACCTGTCTGAAAAACTAGACATTTGTGACATCTACAGGTCATCAGGGATTTTGAATTGGTGCATGCCACATCCAGATCACTTCAACAGGAAAAAGGCTTTTGACTGACAACCATACACAGAAGAATTTTACTATAAGAATAGGATCAACCCTACTATATATAATTTTCTAAATGTTTACTAAGGGTAGGAAAGAAAATCCCTGAGAAGTAGTAACAATGAGGAACAGCTATACCATGATTTCATTTAAATAGTTGTAATCCACCATGGTGACTCTGATACTAGGAGGATTTGGGCAGTCTGGGGAGATACATACCCCTCCTGCATGTAGTGCATGTTTCACCAATCACCAGTCGATACAGGGCTAGGAATAAGGATTTTTATAGGGTATGTGTATTATGAACCTATCCTGATGTCATTGAAGTCAGAGAGTGTGTACATACTTTTAGCTTTTTAATTCAATAGATTTAATGTCTAGAAGCTGAAAACATTTAAGTCAAATTTCATAAAGACAAGTTAGAAAATTTTAAAGTTAATTAATCCCACCCCCAAAACATAAAACCCATAAAGTAATAATTTCACAGGATCAGGGTTGTATTTAACTCATTTGGGAGATGTAATATTAATATATTTTTCCATAAATATTTGCTAGGTTATGGTGCCCAGTATTAAATGTAAGATACATAGCAGTAAATACATTTTGGAAACTACGAATACCTCTGAAATACACTTACTTGCATGCAATTTACATGATCAAATTGGTCACTACAGCACAGTAAATTTACATGAAAAAACCCCACCATACTATCTTCCTCAAGTGTCTGTGTACCAGAAATAACCACGCAGGGGCAAGAGCTGCTGTAACTTATCTTCCAAGCTCTGTCCTTCAGTCCTTCCACATGTAAAGTTCCCATTGACGTTACACTTGAATGGAACACAATGGAAGCTACACTTGAAGAATGCAGGATCAGGTCCTTAAAGTTGGTGCACTGCAGCAGTTGGGTGTCTGCAGAGGCTGGAGGTGGGTAGCATATGGAGTACCAAAGTTCTCCCTTAATAATGTCTGGCCTACACACAATTACCTCGTATACACACACGCATATCAATTTTAAAATGTTTATATCATTTTAGCTTGTGTGTGGGTAAATTTCATGTTTCCCTGTCCCTGTTTTCTTTTGCTGCTAAGGCAGAAATGACACACACGGAGCACATAGGAAGTTCACATGCATTGTTTTCTGCTTGATACAACAGCATGTGAAATTATAACTTCTGTTCAAAGCCTAATTGTGTATCAGACGTGGCCATCTGGTGCATAAACTGGTAGGTCCTGAGCTTGACATTGCAAAACAGATGTTAAAAAGCAAACTTTAAAGGTAATCAAACTTTTCTTAATATTTTTCATATACACTGGATTTCCAGTAAGAGGGAGTTAAGGGGGATGAAATCTCCACAAGGATTTCTGCCTTGCTGAATTCCTCTGCAATTATTCCATCCAGGAGATGGGGTTTGCTCTCCTGAAGAATGAACCATGCATATCCCAGGAGTTCTGCAGGAGGCCAGGACCATTCCCATATAATCTCTGTTCTGGTTCTGGAGCCCCAATATCTCTCCTTCCAATCAAATTCACTACCAGGGCCTACCCCACGCTCCCAAGGCAACCTGCAAAGGAAGGCTCCCTACTCAGCAGATGTGTGTATGTGTGACAAAACAGTAATACAGCCCCAGCTCTGGGGATTTTCTCAAGACCTGGGAAAGGGGGATGTCACAAAGGTCACTAAGCCCTTGTTCTGTGTGGGAGCAGATCTCAGAGGCTGAGCTGGCCAATAATAATACATTTAATCAGCACCATGATAAAATGAACACTCCTCTATCTGGATGATCACTAGGAAAGATTCCATGCAGTGGGCAGACAGGGCACTCCAGATTGTCTGTCTGCAAGCCTATCTGGAGTAATTTACAGTTTTGAATGAGTGGTTACTAGCATGATTTCCAGCCCCAAAGCTCCTTGCTTGCTCCAGGCTGCTTCCTTGCACTAGTAAGGTTAATAAATGAGTAGGCCTCATTTTAGTGCAGTTTTGCAACTAAATGTTTGAAGGCTTTGTTCAGTGTTTATTTAAAAAACAACAACAATAATTAGGGCCAGATTCTGCCAGCCTCATCCTTAGCATCAACAACATACTCCATGCTGAGCTCCAGTAAAATCACTGGAGCGCCTCAGGGTGTAGGGTACTACTCTGCATGAGTCAGGCAAACGGAATCGGTCCTTAGTGAAATAACAGTGAATATCTCCCAGCAAAATATATTGTCACCTTTCTCTTTAAAAAATGCCAATGAAGCAACTCTCCTGGCTTAGTTTGTTTATTTCTACCAAGGAGTCACATTGAAAAGGGTTCCAAAATCTTTCCACGCTCTGGGCAAGTTTTTCAAAAGTGACCGGTGATTTTAGGAATCTCCATTTTTGGGTGCCCAGCCTGAGCCACCTGAAAGGGGCCTGATTTTCAGAGGTGCTCAGCATTTCTGAGCATTCAGAAGCATTCAGCCTTTAAGGCATCCCAAATTGGACATGCAAAAAGTGAGCTACCCAAAATCACTAGTCACTTTGGAAAAATCTTGGCCTCCTTCTCTGTAATGTACTGTACTAACTACTATATAATAGATTATAATCTAACTGATATTCAGAGAACTAGAGCTTCATGAACCTAAGGGGCAAATCCTACTCCCTTCCCTTTTCCACAGACGTACTGGGAATAATATAGTCTTCTGCACAAGGTAAGAGTGTAGGTGTAAGAGAGATGAGACAGGAGGCTATCTCCCCAGCATGCCACTGAGCTGTGCTCTATAGATTGGGGGGAACTATGTGGCTCAGAGTGGGGAGGGGGGGTGGCTTGTGCAGGAGCAGAGGAAAAGTGTGCTGGCGATGAGGGCTTCTTCAGCCTTGAGGCAGTAGTACTTGTGGATGGCTTCACTAATGCTGTTTGGCCTTGTGGAGATTATTCTTGTGCCCCAGAACTCTTCAGCGCACAGTCCATTCACTAAGAGCATGATGTGGTCCTAAGAGAATACTGATTTAAAAGAGTGAAAATGCCTTTGGGGAAGGCTGGCATTCAGCTGATGTACTGGTGTCTTGCGACTGGGAATCCCAGCTAGGAATGGCAAATCTAGCACTCAGCAGGGTTAGCAGAAATGGAGTTAACCAAACCCATTTCCTTTCTATATAATGTAGAAAGACAAAGATATTTACAAGGGGGTATCAAATGCATAGTGCATATCCCCTCAAGTCAGCTAGTCCTCATTAGAGAGCACCATGCTGGCTTGAGCATTGGTAAAATATCATTTAGCATGACAAAGAGAGAGGGGTTGGGTACAGGTTATTAATGTAAGCACAATGGAAATAGGATCTCCACTTCATTCAACCTTTTATTGTAATCTCAGGAAATTCTTTCCTTCAGGAAATTCTTGCTTCATTCATGTTAAAAAATGTATAATTCAATGTACGAAAAAAGTTTTTGGACTCTGTGAAAGGCTTAACCCAACTGCCTTCTACTTTACAGACATGACTGAGGAACGGTTGGGTGACGCAAGTGGAACAGATAATGCTGAGACCTACAGTGACAAAGACACAGACCAAAGGAGTTCCCCTGATGTGACAAAAGCCAAAAGCTGCTTCACTCCCGAGAGCCCTGAAATAGTGTCAGTGGATGAAGGTGGTTATGCAGCCCAGAAACATGGTGGCAGCACAGAGAGCAGACCAGATAGTCCCAAGTACCATGCAGAACAGAATCATCTCCTGATAGAAGGTCCATCGGGGACAGTTTCTCTGCCTTTCAGTTTGAAGGCCAACAGGCCTCCTCTTGAAGTGTTAAAAAAAATCTTCCCCAACCAAAAGCCAACTGTGCTTGAATTAATCTTGAAAGGCTGTGGGGGTGATCTGGTGAGTGCTGTTGAGGTCCTTTTGTCCAGCCGATCTTCAGTAACTGGTGGGGACAGAACTTCTGCAGAATCAGACAGTCTTGTTTTGCCTTCCAATGGGCACATTTTTGAACATACACTGAGTTCATATCCCATTTCCTCTTCTAAGTGGTCTGTAGGATCAGCCTTTAGAGTTCCAGACACATTGAGATTCTCCACTGATTCTAGTAGTGTTGTGCCAAATCCTTTGGCTGTACCTTTACAGCACCCTTTCCCACAGCCACCACGATACCCACTGATGTTGAGGAACACTTTGGCGAGAAATCAGTCCAGTCCTTTTCTACCTAATGATGTCACCTTATGGAACACCATGACACTGCAGCAGCAATACCAGCTGAGGTCCCAGTATGTCAGCCCATTCTCTAGTAATTCAACCAGTGTATTCCGAAGTTCACCTGTCCTTCCTACTCGCTCATCAGAAGATCCCAGGATCTCAATCCCTGATGATGGATGTCCAATTGTGTCTAAACAACCTATTTATACAGAAGATGACTATGATGAAAGATCTGATTCTTCAGACTCTAGAATACTCAATACATCATCTTAGAATGACACTTTGACATGCGATAAGTAAGTGATATTTGCAATTCAGCTGAACTACGGGGCAACAAGAGGAGGGACACATTCTCTATGAAACCCTTGCAATTATATAAAAAAGTGACTTTGCTTGGTACTGTACATTAGCAATAAAGATATAACTTATTAAATTTCTTGCACTTCACTGGAAAATGCCAAATAGCTATACTCTATGGCTTTAGTGCTGAATGTTTATTACAAAGGAAGATTCTAATGCTAAGAATAATTATGGGAAAGCTGGGACTGTGGAAGATTTATAATAGAACCTAAAACTGAAGGTCTGCCTTGCCCCTTAACTCAGACAACCGGGAATGTTAAAATAGAATACTTGAATGCTGTTTTATAAGAGAGGACTCCTCAGGACATAAGAAATCAAAAGAACGTAGTTCAATTGCAAATGGACTAAGCAGGGACCTTATATTCTTATTCCAATAATCATCCTTGCATTTAACAAAAACAAAAACAACCCCCTGCCCCCAAAAACAAATCAAAATGACTTACTGCACACGAGACTAGAGTGAACTGCTTCTGTGCTGTTTAAGCTTGGACACTTTTTAGAGACAAATAATATTAAGAGTTATTCTTTTCACATGGCTAGATCGAAACATGTGTAATGTCAATGTAAAACCAATTACAGCTGTGAATTGCATGAAATGTATTGTGAAATAAACACAGGATTAAAAATTGTCAGGTTAATGTAGCATGCTAAGGACTCTAGACAAATAAACTAAGAAGATGATCTTGGTTTATGTCATTTATATTTGGGCAAAGAACATTTCTAAAGTGAGGGCCAGAGCCTCAGCTGGTGTAAATATGCCTAGCTTCCTTGTCTTCAATGCAGCTAGGCTAATTTGCACCATTTGAAGATCTGGCCACAAACCTGAAGCCAGTGAATGAACATGACTAATGGTCAAACGGTGCCCAAATGCTATGGAGTAGTTATAAGCAGCATGACAATTTGTTTTTGTCCTCACAGTACAAATGCTGTCATCAGTTAAGCTAAGGTATCTTGGAGAAATGTGTTTGCAGAATCTGAGGAGGTTGGCTGAGTAAAGCAGAATTTGCTATACTAGGAGTGAGCAGAAAACAGGATGTTTCTTCATAGCTCCTTTTCCTTGTAGGCTACAGCAGCATAAAGGAGAGAGGCTGCAAATTATGTGGTGTTAGAAGACATTTCTTTAAAATGGGCCTTTTGAGCAAATTGTAATTCTCACATTGGTATCTTTACAGATTTAGGAGCAATTAACGCTGCCCCCATCATATATACCGTAGCCCTGCACTAAGGACCTCTAAAGTGAACAATTCATATACAGGATTCCTCAGCAAAGTGTCATCTAGGTTTCAGTATCAGTTTTTCCACCTTTAGCTAATGATCATACCTCTGTGACAATTGATATTTGCTGGCACCTTAACACATATTTTGGTGTAGGTGCAACTACTGGCAGGATTCGAGGGGGTGTGGAGTAAGTATCCCCTCAAAACAATTCCCGTGCCTAGCACAGTGTGACCCCAACTGTGCTAGGCACTGCTGTAATACAGATAAAAATTATTAGTGTTAACTTTGTGGGAGATCAGTGGCCTCTGTATTCTCGCACAACCTTTCATACATGGCCATGCCTAGGCACCAAGGGTTTTCCTTAGATCACAAGCATACTGTTCTATAAAAAAAATTGCTGCATGATTTCTCTTTCCCCAGTGCACATGGATGCTCAGAGGGGCACTCTCTCTTGCCAAATCTTTCAATCTATTTGAAAGGGAGTTGGTTTCTTTTGCCAGATAATAAAATGATAAATGTAGGGGGAAAAGGAAACAAATACATAAATAAAATCCCTGCTTGGCAATGATGTAAACAGAGATCAAAATGTCTCGCTATGTCTTAACCCTGGTATTTCAATTTTGAAAGGGGAAATGACAATACTTACGTGCACTCACATAGTACTGTATTTTTTTCTTAAACACTTTTAAAACAAATTAATCTTCATTCTGCCTCAGTGTGGTAGGTAATCCATAGTTCTAGACTTGTTCCAAGGTCACAGGGATAATGAGTGTTAGAGCCAGGATTAGAACTCAGGATTCTTGGCTCGCTCCACCAGGCAATGATTTTTCTCTAGAAGGAATCTTTTGCCTAAACATTCCTGCTTGTTGACCCAGAAGTATCATTAGCCATAAAGTCATCTGTACCCGTCTGTCTGTTTACTAGATAGATGGAATAGAGGGGAAAACAAACTGTGCAACTCATAGAAGTGTATTTTGTTGTAGTTACACCAACAGGCAATTTCCCAACTGAAAAAGGACTTTTAGAAAACAGGACTTAACTTGTACTTGGAGTTGGGACATGCCATTGGAAGAAAGCTGACTCTTGGTTAGCACTGTGTAAGAATTTCATTGTTTCTTTATAATTATCATGGAGCAAGAATACCAGATACATCACACCATTGATAAGTGAATATAATTTCTTATCCTTCGTATAATATTGAAAATAATGATCAGATCCTCAGACTGACTACATGAACTACTAGGGGCCTGCTCATTCCCCTCTCACTTACATCAGTGTAAATCAGGCATAACTCCTTCAATGTCAATGGTATTATACTAGTGTATAAACACTGTGAGGGGAGAATCAGGCCCGTGGTGGTGATCAGCTGCATCATTATTCTCTCCTGCACTGTCACTATATTTGTTGTCTGGGGGTACTGATACAACCCAAATCTCTATATTTCTTTTTTGGTAACTGCCAATGAAAATGAGAGTTACAGCCAGTGGTTAGAGTGGTCTGAAAAAAGTGTGTGTGTGGGGGGGAAGGGAGGATGGTGGGGGGGCTCTATCATAATCTAGAGGGAGCAGCTTTGGTAAGACAGTGCACGTGCAGCCCTCGGTGACCTGGCTTGATTTTTAATCAATTATTTTTGGCTGGGTCTTCAACCCCTTACAACCGCTGCACTTTAAGCCCTGGTCAGAGCACTGGCAAGAAGCAAGCATTGTATAAGCATGCACTGTGCATATTTCTCCACACTGCTCTGCAAATGCAGCTCAGTCCTGACCTGTAACAATGCTGTTATCCCAGTCAGCTTCAGAGGGCTCAAGCTTGAATTCTTTGCACACCCAATGACATTGGTTGAAAGATGAAAGCAGGATAGAGCCCAGAGAGGGCCTGTCAGTCGTGTCACAGGTGCGGAGTCCTTGTAATGTGGACAACTGACCCCTATGAATGGAATTGCTACTACTGTATCTCATCTCACTTTTCCCCTAAGCCACATTTGAATCCAGCTTTCCGCCGTCTAAGTACTGTTGTAATGACTCTGGCCACCCAACTAAATCCGGCAACTTCAGTAATTTTTCATAGCAATATTGTGAGTCCACCTTCCTCCCAAAATGATCTATGTATAAGGTCCTGCTCTATGAAAGTCAATAGGCAAGTTTGTGCCATTGGATTCAATGAGAGCAGAACTGGGCCGCAGTCATCCGCAGAAAGAGCTCCTGAAACAGGCTTATTTTTTGTTCAGTTTGTTATGACTAGTTAACTGCTTCAGAAATTTGTCTATCTCTGACTCAGAGCCTCATATTGTCTGATTCGATCTTGGGAATTTATTTTGGATTTAGTCAACTGCAAAATGTTCAAGTTGGAGGAAATGTTTTTGCTCCACAAAACATAAGTAAAAATAACAATTAGACGTAAGCAGTTTTTGGAGATATTTAACAAAAAGCCCCAGAAACACCATATGAATGAGCAAACCCATATAAATCCAAGGAAAGATGTTTTTCACTTCTCAGGGTATCCACTTTGCTTTTAAGTCCAGTGACCAGTGGGTACTATTTGGGATTTTAAACACAGTGCTTTCATTATTAAGTTTCTAACATGCATGTGGGGTAAAGGGAGAATGTTATTAAAATGTTGATCTCCTCCACATGAGACTGATCTTACAACCACCCTGCTTACTTGAGTAATTTTTATATGTGAAGTCCCATTAAAGTGGGAGGAAGGACAGTCTTGTGGTTAAGACTCTGGATTCCACAGATTTGGGTCCCAGTTCCTGCCCAGACTCTGGGCAAGTTGGTTAGTCAATATTTTCCTCGGTTCCATATCTGTAAAAATGAGGATGGTAGTAAAACTTCCCCACCTCAGAGGGGTGGGGTTTTGAGGAGAACATTCATTAACAATTGGTCACTGTAGCATGTGAGCCTCTCACAGCATACCTGCCAAGATAGGTAAGAGCCAATGGGGCAACTCGTCTAAGTATATTTTGTTTGTGAACAAAGTTGTGGAGCTGTTCTATATCAAGCCTCTTTATCCGCTGCCTCAAACACAGTGATGTTTTTTTCCCCTTAGACCCCCAAACTTGCCCTCGTTAGAGGTCTGAAAGGGCATCTCTAGAACATTTGTTGGGTGCACGGTAAACAGGTTCAGCTCACATTTGTGCTGACATATGTGAAAAATGAGTTTGCTTCCCCCAGTACACTGTTTCAGTGATTCATTCTTTATGTGCATTTACTCAGTGGACATGAGTGGAGAAATAAGATTGATGCTAAATTTATATGTTAATTTTAATATTGAAGCTATCCGAGGAATTGATCAATTCTTCAATTTCATTTCTTATGTGGTACTGCACATTGTCATTACTGGAAAATAAAATTATTTCTGAATGCACACTACCCAAACTCCAATTCTAGTGGACATATAACTCTCTGACGCATCATTCTTCTCTCTTCCTTATAATGAACTCATTCACTACAGTATTTTTAACATTCTCACAGTACACTTTGCCACTGAAAGAAAATGAAGACAATTCTTTCTACTTTAAGTGATGATCATTTGTTAATTTATTCCATGCAACATTTTGTTACATAGTGCCCATGTGAGGTCCATGACTCATCATCTCTCTGAGGGATTATGAGGTATAACATTTAACAGTAATCTTGGGTTAAGAGTCACTGCCGGTGCTATTAGAAATTGTCAGTCATTTTTAAAATAGCTATGGTGCCTGGGAGGGATAGTCACAGCTTCACGAGCTTATGGTCTGACCCTGAGAGGCTTATGGCTTGATCCTGACTCCAATGGGAGTTGTGAGTGCTCGGCCCTTCCCAGGATCAAGCCCTTAGAACGCTGGCATTTTTCAGACTGCCAGCCAAATGAATGTTTAGGAGAATGTGTACTCTATGGAGAGCATTCTCTGATCTCCAAGAAGATCTGTCACTGGTCAGCTGGCTAGACTGAACCTACAGCAGAAATCTGTCTACAGCTCCTGACAGGTGCTAGCATCTGCAACTCTCCTTTGAAGTTAAAGGGAGTAGTAAATACTCAGCACCTTTCAAGATTTGGTTCATTATCTTTTCTTTCTATATTGGAAGGGCAGTAGATGTCTAGAGGACTGAGTGAGGGGCTGGATGTCATGGAGTCTTGAATATTAATCCTTCCTCTGCCAACTGACTTGATCTGTGGCCTCTGGTAAATCACTTAACCTCTCTGTGACTCAGTGTCTCTTCCCCTATGTCACAGGGGTGTTGTTAGGATTAAGTATTTAATGTCTGTAGAGTGCTTTCAAAATGTAAACTGCTGAGTAAATGCCAAATGCTGCTAGATTGCCCATGAGCTTTCATAATAAAGACTGGGAAGTTTTATTTTCCCAGTGGCTAAATGGTCTCTGTATGCCATGGGAGTCTTCTTCAGAGGAACTTTGACTGGTATTGCCAACCTCAAGCCTTCAAAAAATCTTGAGTTAGACCCCTCCAAATTCATGAGATTGATCAGATTTTTTTAAAAATAATACATTTGGGGTGATGGCTATTTACTTTCCATTTTGAAGGCCTTCAAGGTTCATGTTTTCAAGTTTTCTCTGCAACCATGAGGACTAAAAACTATCTTTTTAAAAATGAAATATCTGACTCACATAATAACATGACTCCAGGATCTTAGACTTTATCACAATTCTCACAATATTTGGTGTTTTCCTTAAAGTCACAGTACTCAGAATAAAATTGTTAGAATTGGCCGAACTATTAGACTCCTTTGCTCCTCTTCTCTCTGAGATGTCTAAATGAACAAATAACAATAAAATGAGGAAAAGCCACCAAGCAGAGGAAGGAAAAGTGTAGCAAGCTCCCTTCCTTCCCCCAAGCCTATAAAAGCCCCTCTGTGCTTTCTCCATGATGTAGAGTCTCCTCAGTGTTTGAAGGAGCAGAACTGGAGAGAAGCCCTTCAACCCAGGATGCTCTTTCTCTGAAACAAGTGGATGTACACGCAGACGTTAATGCTTCTGCTCGGAAGGGGAATTTTCACTCCATGGCAACATCCATCCCTGGGAGGGGAAGAGAGGGGCAAGGGAAGATTGTGCTAGGGCAAGAAGAGGAATCAATGAGTGGGAATGTGCTGACTTGGGGAAGAAGAAGCGAGGTAGCATCACGGACGGTCTAGCATGCTGTGCAGGTGGTGCTTCCTTTCAGAGATCCCCGTCTCCTTTGCAAACTGCTGTAACTCCTTCATGCTGAAGTGAATGTTAGTGAGGTGAACCTGGACCCTTCCCATTTTGCTGCCCCATGTTACCTTATGATATGACCACTAGGCTAGGGCTGATTGAGTTAATATATGGATAACTGACGCTTTCAGAGGATATGAGCCAAGGCCTATTGAAGTCAGTGGAAAGATTCCCATTGACTGCAGCTGACTTTTGATTAGCCCCGCAGAGAATTCTCTGCCAGTAACAAAAAAGTAAGTCCCCAACACTAACCTTATATTTACATTTACATGGTATATTTAGCCTAGACCTGCTTACCATTTACACTTCTCTTGCAAAGGGGGTAAGTATTGCTTCTTTTTGGTACACCCAAGGAGCCCATGTTCAGTCAATACGTCCAACAGGAGAAGCTTTGGTGATGGGCTAGGAACACCTCCCTTCTGCCTACCCTCAAATAACAGAGTGAGACTATATTTCTTTATTCTGGGCAAGAGAAGTGAATGAATTCCAGCCACTTCATAAAATTGACATAGAATACCTCTATTGAATGTAAAAATGCATCTATTATAAATAGCTTGAAATACAAAGAGACACAATTCCACATCTCTTGTGAGATCTAGAAGCATTGTTCATGTTTTAGGGTTATACCAATACCGATAATTGAACAAGAGGTGCGGTAACGTAATTGCATTGCTTTGGGAGGGAATGGTACAGTGGCTAGGGCACTAGGTGCTAACCCTAGTTCTGCCACTTAACCAAGTCACTTGGCCCAATTGCCAGTAGTGGGATTTTCTAAAACGCTTAGCATTGACCTAACTGAAGTAAATAGTAAAATTCCTATTGACGCCAATAAGAGCAGAGTCAGCCTACTCTGAGCACTTGTGAAAATCCCACCCTTAATCGCTCTATGCCTCGGTTTAATCCCTCTGTCAAATAATTATGTTATCTACGTCATGTGTGTGTGCACACACGCATATAGCTTGAGTAATGCTTGTAAAGCACTTTGAATTTCTGTCTTGGAAGTATTACTCTATATAAAAGCAAAGAGTATTAGATATGGTACTACACTAGCACAAAATCATCTTTATTATAAAAAACAACAACCTGGACTCTTTAACCTCCTCACTGGAATTTGGCCAAAAAAATTCAAATAAAAACAGACTTTACCTTTACATTTTAGCAACAATCTTAAAACTCTGTAGACTGTGTACTGAAAAATTCATTCTAGATCCTAGGTCAACTTCTGCTCTCAATATGTCTGTGTAACCTCTTTGCATTCCAAAGAGGTGCATGGATTTAAACAAAATAATTTGGCCCTGTATATGTAATTCCTTGTAGATTTCTTGCCTGATTATTCATTATTAACTAAGGTGGATTTAGGATGATCAGTATAAAATGGGAACATTATCTCTTCCCCTTGGGGAAAAAAATACTGGTTTGAATTTTTGTCCAATGACAACAAACATTTTGAAACATGGATGCTAATCTTTCAAAGCGTTCCAGAAGGGCTGGTTGTCCACTGCCTTGCACTTTATGCTGTCATTCACATCTGTACAAAGTGAGTATAAGGCATTACCACCAGTGTGAGTGAGTGGAGAATTGTGTGGTGATATCATCTTAAATAACTTTCTCACAGTGGTTAAAAAAAAGTGCAAGGCAGTAGGGAGTCAGGCCAAAAATGCATTCTGGGAAGCTATGTCTCCTGGGGCCCAATCCTGCATCACTGAAGTCAATGGGCATTTTGTCATTGACTGGAGTGAGAGCAAGTAGAACCTCTGTGCCAGACAGAAGGTGACGTCTTCTGATTCCAGAACACGTACAAGTCTCAATGAACTGGTTTGCTGACTCTTGCTATATGAGCATTTACTAGATATGTTTTATGAATCAGGAAGCTGTGATAGCACTTCCCAAGATGACTGATATAGTTTTAACATCAGAAAACTCTACAAACATCCTACTGTTGAATTATTGTAGAGTTCCATAGTTTCTGATTTGGCTGTTGCTACCGGCTGCTGTTCTGCTGGTCTGGCAAGAGACAATATAACTGTGGCCTCAGAGGGTGGGGCAACAGGCAATACGATCCCTAAAATCTCGCTATTATTTATTGTGGTTTGATTCTTAACCCAATGTACAGAACTGCTCTTCCAGTTTGCTAAACCCATTTTTAGGACAGGGAACACATTACTATGACTAGTTACTGTGACCTGGTTTTAATTCAATTGTAACTGATTAAATTTTGCCCCTGCAGGGAACTTTAATTACTTTTTGTTACAATGGCAAATAAAAATCACTGATGCTGAAGAACTGCTTAGTGACCCAAATACTAGCTCTTCAGCCTGTGTGTTTTTGGCAAAATACAATCTCAGCTGGCAATAAATATCCCCTATATATAGTTTGAGAGCGCCCCTGGAAATGAGAGATATATTTTCCTTCCAAATGTCTGGAATTGCAACTGTCTTTAAACATGTGTTTGAGCCAGCCTTAGCCTAGAAAGAAATTGCCACAAACGACTGTAGCATGTTTTTTTCAAACATATATCTAAAATAATATTCAGCTTGTCATATTAAATTGACTTGACATGGACATCAAAGGCACATCTGTCTTTGGGTAAAGTGGGTTTGGCTGGAAAGCCTTTGACAAATACTATATGGACTTGCAAATGCCGAAGAGTTATTTCATTCCATAATGTAACTAGACAGAAAACTTCAAGACTCTTTATTTTCTGCTTCTTCAGTCTTGTTCCTTTAGACAATGGCTCCATCTAGTGTCTGTGTAATCACAGCACTGAACTGTTCTGCTATTCCATGACTTGGAAGCTGCAGTTATAGTGACTCAATGATATGGTGTTAATCTGCTTTGTCTTTTACCCATGAAAAATATTTGGACATTATTTCAGGGGTTTGCTTCACCTGTCCATCTCAACGAATCCTTTACACTAAATAAATGCCATTTATTTTTTAGACAATGGGCCAAATTCATCCTGCTGTAATTTCATTTGTTTCCCTGAAGCAATATCAGGGATGGATGTGGCCCCAGGTTTTATCAGATCCCACAGAGGAAAAAGCAGGAAGTGGGAAATGTGGGAGGAAATTTGTTTCAGAGCCTTTTGCTGCTCTCATTGTGTTTTGCACTGGAAATAGTAGTATCTTGGCTGTCCTCTTATGAGCATGCATTACTCCCAAATGCTGAGTTGGGACTAGCCTTTCTTGTGGCATAAACAGAAACACTATCTTCCAGGGTGGCATAAGCAGCCACATTTCCCCTGCATGCTCTGGTGTTCCAGGAGCCGAGCTATTGAGTGTAAAATGCTTCCACAGGCATCAGTGAAGGATGAATGCTGATTTGGCAGTGTTTTATGTCCACTTCACACCCCTTTTGAACTTCTACCTTGCTGTGATAATGACAAGACATGGACCTCTTTGAAGTTCCTGGCTCAACACAGGTACCTAGCCAGGGCCGGCGCAACCCATTAGGCGACCTAGGCGGTCGCCTAGGGCACTATAATTTGGGGGGCGGCGACCGCGGTGGTATTTCGGCGGCCTCTGTAGGGGGCGGCATTTCAGGGCGGGACCTTCCGCCGCCTAGGGCGGCAGAAAAGCTGGCGGCGCTCCTGTACCTAGCTGGGCCGATATGAAGGCCTAGGCTTTTGTGAGGTTGTTGGTTCAGCATCTCTAGCTTGCTGGACTGATGTAAGCTTCTGAGAACTCATTAGCTCTGTGCCTATATCTGTCAGTCTGATGTAAAGGGGCAAGCTGCTGTATGGTCATTGGATCAGCAGCTTTAGCATAGTAGGAATATGTCAAGGTACAGGCCTGCCTCGGTGCGGTCACTGCATCAGCATTTTTATATTTCTGGGCTTCACTCCTCACAGAGAGGGAAAACAAATGGGCCATGCACCATTTTCTGAAGCTCAATAAACTAAGAACGCAGTACGATCTTCTGCAGATCCAAAAGCAGTGGTGTTATAAGCTCCCAGAAGCTATATCTTATAACAACAAGCTGCCAAATTCTGCACCAGCTTCAATTTCTGGATAGATTTAAGAAGTAACCAGATGTAAAATGCATTTGAGCGCCTAAGATGGAGGTGATACAGGCACAGAGATGATAGTTGCAAGGTCTGCATCCAAAGCCATAGCCTCCTGCCCATACATAGATGAAAAAAGCTGATCTGGCCAAAGATGGGAATCCAGTAGGGCTCCTAGAATGTGTCCCCACAAATGGTAGGCGAACACCCTCTATTAGAGGGGGGATGTTATCTTTGTCAACTCATCTGGTTGTTTTCCTCAGCCAACCAACATCACCTTCATCGTCTCCAGATTAAATCTGATCCAGTTAACTTCTCATCCACGCCCTCATCTCATCCAAACACTGGGCCAAGCAATCAACTGCTTTGTCTGGATCAGGTGATATGGAGATATAGGGCTTGGTGTCATCAGCATACCAAGGGCATTGAAACCAGTGTCTTTACTAACCCTCCCAGTGACTCCAAATATACATTGAGCAGGAGAGGTGACATGGTGCATGAACCTTGAATGTGGAGTCACCCAAGAACTGTCCTATCTTCTTCTGCCATAGCCTACAGATAAGTCAACAACACCTCCTGACTGAAGGCAACTGACAAATCTAACATTAGCATGAACACACACAATCTTCATCTATGGCCAGGAGATCATCTACAAAATGCAGCCAGTGCAGTCTCAGTGCCATACCCTGGTCAGTACCCAGATTATCAAGGATCCAAAAGATATGGGGACATCTGATACTCTTAAGTACTTTGCCCTCATCTTTTCAGTAACCTTTGCCAGAAGTAAGTGAGTTACCAGGCAATAACTGATCAGATTTTCAGTGTCAAATGAGCAGAGGCTGTACTGATGCTTCCGTAGGAGAAACTAACAGTCTGCCCATCCCTAAGGAGTCTTTGACATTCTCTACCAACAACCTGTACACTTTCAATAAGCAGGAAAGACCTAGGTCCTGACCACAAGCTCAAGGACCAATTGCTTCCAGTATTTCTTGAGTTTAGCCTGAGCGCCACTGCTAAAACTTGAGCAGAGAAGACCTAGCTTTTGCCTCTCTCCCACCCTCTCCACAGTCTTGTCTGGCCTTCCTTTATGGTCACAGACAGAGCAGATTAATTCCTAGAGATTTTGTCTGCAAAGCAAGAAGAAATTTCCTCACAATGAAACATATTTATATTAGCAAATGAGTGGCAACAACTCCGATTGAACAGGCTTCTCCACCACCCAAAGGAAATCTACTGATTGAGACTTTGCAGATGCAGTGGTACTGGCAAAGAAACTTCACTATGCCTCTTGCACAGCCACAACATAGAATTTTAAACCCTCTGTGCTGTAATCAATCAGCCCCATTCTACCACTGGCACTCCAGCTGCCTTTCCTCCTGCTTCAGCTGTCACAAGTCATCCACAAACCAAGGAGACTTGCGAGGTCGAAACCCGGGAGAAGACTGTCTAGGGGGCCCACTTCATTGACGGTTGAAGTTAACAGGATGTTGTAATAGTCCACCAAACTATTAAAGGAGTGGTCACTTAGCAGAACAATATTTTCCCTTGGAGCCCTCTAGAATCACTCAGGTTCCATTAGTTTTAGATATAACCATCATTCTGAACTCCCACTGGAGTAAACAGGAGAAGTGAGTGCTCAACACCTCTGAAGATGAGGCTACTTTTACTGAGTTGCCAAAGTGTGGATTTAAGTGACTAACGTTAGGCACCCACATTTGAAAATGTCGGCATAAGTTACTTGCCTATATTCAAGGTTATATGAAGTCTTTGCAATTGTTTGTAAAATTGTGACATAAACACTGTGATTTTTCTCATGTACAGTTGTTTTTGTGAGAGCCTCCAGTGAATAGATCACTTAATAGACTGAATCCTTTCTTTCTACATTTGAAATTAAAGTGGCTTCCTTCATAATTTACTCTTTACCACAGTTCCTTATTCCAGCTAAAGTTTATTCACAGCTTTCTTTAGACAGCAAAGGCAATAGAGATAATAAATAAAGCCCTCTGGTGCCAGGCAAAAACAGATGCAGTTTGATAGGAAAGTATACTGCTGTCTTGAAGGACCTCCTTGAATATGAGACATAAATCTGAGAAGGCTCTTTTGAAATGCCATAACCTTTCCTTCCTTATGGGAAACTTCTGTTCAAAGAGAGTGTAACTAAAGTTACAGCTCATCTGGACCTTGTTACCCCTAACAATGAATAGTAGAATGATATAGGAGGGCGGAAGCTGCAGAAACCAGCCATTTGGAGTGAGTATACCATTCAATATCTTCATTATATAATATTCCCCCTTGAAAAAAACCTTCCAAGTGCACAAATGTAGTTTTTGCTCTTTTTTATTCAGTGTCTGGAAAACATTAGTTATTGATGACAATCAATACAGAATTCTCCAGTAGCCAGGTAGAGTTTAAAGGCCTAGCAGGAGCACTTCAAAACCAACCATGAACAACAACCAAAACAACAACGAGCTGATGATATGGGTGTTGGAGGAGAGGGATAAATTACACCTTCTTTGTTTGGGCCAGGGAAGGGTGTTTCCTTGATCCATGACTATCCACTGCACTGTCTGCCTATGCTGGTGTATATTACAGTAGCGATGGGGCTAAACCAAGTCCCCAGGTTTGAGCCCTGTATCCAGATCTGAATTTCATATTATAATGAGGCAAATCAAAATCCCAGATCCAAACACTCCTGAGCTTTGGGGGGAAGGGAAAAGGGGAGAAGGGGTTCAGGAACTGGATCTGAATCAGAACGTGCCCAAATTTCAGATTGTTTGTTTGGCTTTGCATTATTATAGAGATAGGTTCAAGCTGAGAACATGGTCTGATATGGTGTTTTGGTTCTAGGCCATCTTTGTTATAAAATTACACTTTCTGCACTTCTGGGAATATCATCACACAGTTCCCATTTTCTAAAGTAGAGACAGCAGTGGGCCAGATCCTCAGCTGATGTAAATAGTCATAGCTCCAATTTATGTCAGTTGCCGCTCTGGCCCACTGTGGTTTAGTCAATAAAGAGGACTAGAAATCGAGACTTCTGGATTCTATTCCTGACTCTGTCACCAATGCACTGAGCCAGATCCTCTGCTGGTATACATTGGCGTAGCTTTATCTGTTTCAGGGGAACTTGCGCTGATTTGCCCCCAGGATGAGGCTTTGACCCACTGTTTGAGCTTGGGCAATTCATGAAGAAACCTGAGTGCCTACACTAAGGAGTCAGTTGGAGCTCTTGGTGATCGGCAGCTCTGAAAATCAGGCCACGTATTTTAGACGTCTAAACATGGATTGGGTGGCCTTTCAGCACCCAAATTTCAAAGTGATGGCCATAACCTCTTTGCACCTTAGTGTACCCATATGTGGAATGGTTAGAACAAGAGCTTTATTATCATAGCATGCTGTGAAGGTTAATCAACTGTTTGTAGAACGTTTGACATCATTGGCTGGAAGATGCTATTTAAAAGCCAGATTGTGACTGGCCCTTATACAGGTCTGCATGAGTCTGAGGACACAAGGGCACCCAGGAGCACTGTGTGAGTAGCAGGCACTTTCTTTTGTTTCTTTACTAGTTCCTGCCCCTTTCCCATGTTCTATGCCTGCCATGGACTTGATCCAGTCCAGCCCTATTGCTGAGTGCCTTATTCCAGGGTCAGCAACTCACATTAATGAATAAAATTCATTGTTGGTTATCTGGTCCTTCCAGGTATGTTATCAAAAAATCCCCAAATGATTTGTGAATGACAAACTCATGTTTACATTTTGTCTCCTCTGTCAATTTGACAACTCCCAACATAGCTCTCTCTCATTATAGAAAATAAAATTAGCTTTTGATTGAGCAAATTAGGTTAAACATAGCTGAGCCACAGCCACACACAGACAAACAACTGAACATTCATGCCCTTTCCATGTTGTTTAGAATAATGGCGGTGACAGACAGCTACTGAGGAAATTACTGAAGTTGTCAAACTCCATCTAGTGGAAGAAAAGCAGAAGAGAAAGAATGTGTGGTAACGTTCTCGTGCTCTCACTTACACACACACATGCACACACCATTTCTCAGTAAATTTAGAGAGTTAGAAAAGATCTTTTATTTTCTGTATTTGTTTAAAATTGGAAAGAGGACCAATAAGATAAAGAAAAGAGTGCATGCATCTATAGATTGAATTCCTTGCTCAGAATTTCAATATAATGGGATTTGAGGTAACAAAACCACATCAGAGTCATAAAAATCTTCTAGCACTGGACTGCACTAATTTGAGAACTGAAATTATGTAGACTGCCTAGAAATTAGATTACCTCAGATTACAGAGATTTTCACATCGATGCATGTGACAGGGTTTACTGGCCCCGCACTGAAGAGGAAAGGGTTAGGGCAACACTCTTAGCAGCGGAAGCCCTGCACCCTCAACTCTGCTGGGCATGCTCCAACTGCTGCTGCAGTATAAAAGGGAGTTGTACAGCTCAGTTGGGGCTGACCGCTGAGGAGGGAAGATGCACCTCACCGGTTCCAGCTGAGGAGCAGCCAGGTGCCTGGACTAAGGGAGCAGGAGAAGTTGTAGTCCAGGCAGGCACTCACGGAGGCCCCAGGGAGATAACAGGTATCCCTGAGGCCCTGAAGACACCCAGACTCAGTTACAGGAGTTAAGGTAGGAAGCAGCCCAGGGAGGAACCAGCCAGCGTCCCTGCAGTAGTTGGTGTGTTGAGGGCGGATAACCCGCTGACTACGTGGCAAACCCCATTACCACTACCAGGGCCCTGGGCTGGGACCCGGTGAAGCAGGGAGGGCCTGGGTCCCCCTACCCGGCCATTCCCCCCCTTTCTTGGGAGGTGCCCTCCCATCTTCTACTGACTCTGGCCATTGGGGTGCGCTTCCCCGCAAACAAGGGGAGCCCTACGGACTCTGGCCATTGGGCCGCAAGACTCTGAGGCAGGGCACAACCCTAGTGGTGGTGCCTGGGGCTATCACACCTTTGCCCTGCCCCAGGGTGATGGGGGTACTGGCCCCGCAACAATGCAATTCAACATATTAATGAGCCAAAGTATGCCTTACAAGGAAAGTGCTATATAAATGTATACAGCACATATCTAGCGGTAGATCTCAGAGTGTTTTTTAAACATGAGCAAACATTACTTACCCCCATTTTACAGATGGAGCAGCTGAGACAGAGAGAGTACGTGATATGCCCCAAATCACAGAGTGAGTCAGTGGCAGAATCAAGAACATAAGACCCCAGATTGTCTGACCCTAATTCCTATGCTCAGTCCACTATATATAGCTGCTCCAAGTGAAATCAGGCATGCAGTCCATGAAGCATAATGCTTACAGGGGCTAGAGGTGTTGTGAAAACCTTGTGTCACCACCTATGCTTTGGAGCCATGTTGTTCCTGGCTGGCTAAGGCCAGTGGGGAAGAACTAGATCTGTTCTTAGTGAAGATTATTCCTTTAGGGAGGATAGATTGCTGGCTTCTATTGTGAGAGCCATTGTATGATCCTCACTGCAAAGAACATCAGTTGATGCTGACAAGTGCACCAGCTATCTTTAGTAATGAATGTTCACATTTGTGGTAAAGGAACTTGCCAAGTATTTGACAATCTCACATCTCCATGAGTAGTCATAGGCCTGGGTACTGCACAGACACTACATAGATAGCATTGCTAGATGAGTTCCTCCTGGTGAAGGATAAAGATCAGGTGTCCATGATGATATTGCTACAGTAAGTCTATCAGCTGCCTTTAATGCCATTGATGAGGAGTAGTTGTCATCCTTGCCTTTGAACCCTCGCTGGAGTAGACAATGCTGTCCTTCAGTATTTCATTCTTATCTCTCAGAGAGACTCAGAGGGTAGTTTTGGACAATTGCTCATCTACCCTAATGGTTCCCTGCTGGGCTGCATCTTGTCTCCCTTCCTTGTTCAACTTGTACATGGAGCCATTGGGATAGTTATTGAGAAGCATGGGGTACACTGATTTCAGTGGGCTAATGACACCCGGCTCTATTTCTCTCTCTCATCCAATCCAGACTGTGGTGTCAAAATTCCTTACGGCTATTTAGCAGAGACTGGGACATGGCTGAGAGGTAGCTGGCTGAAGCTTCATCCGCAGAAGACTGTGGTGATGTTAGTAGGCTGGGTAGTTCAGCTGGAAGAGATGGGGATGACTATATCTGCTCCTTTAAATGAGGGTTTGTAGCCACCGTTTGATCCTGGAGTGAGAATCTAGTGGTATTGTTGCATTTTTACAGCTGCTACTGGGTTATTTTAACAGCTGTAATGAGGACAACCTTTTGTCATTTACATCTGGCCTGGAGACTGCAACCATTTTTTTTTCAGATGAGGAGCTTGCAACCAGGATCTGTGTCTTTGTTACCTCAAGACCAGATGACAGCAGTGTGCTCTGCCTGGGGCTAAAGCTCAGATATGTCTGAAGAATGAAGCTGGCAGAATACATCAGCCTGCTTGGCGAGTGAAGTTTCTCATAGGGAGCACATGACGTAACTGATCTGTGAGTTGCATTGACTGCCTACTGTTTCTGGGTGGAGTGTAAGGCCTTCTAAATGGCTTGGGACCTGCCTATTTGAGAGGCTACCTCTCGTGCCGTGCCCAACTGCTGCAATACACTGTGCTTGCAGAGCAAACTTTAGTGATGGCTGCTCAGCTTTGGAATTCATCCTCTCCCTTGGTCCAAACTTCAGGACATGAGCTGCAAGACTCACTTTCTATCTAGGCTTTGAGGACAGAGGGGAACATTAATGACTGAGATTTGTGGCCACGGAGTGGTATTATTGATTTGATATCTCTGGTGGGTCATTTTCTGGTTTGGGGGCCACTGCTATTTTATTATGTTACTCTGTTTTTCAATACTGCGTCAAAGGTGTCTAGGGCATTATTATTATAAAGCTAAATAAACAGAGCAGCCTCGCCCAAGATGGAGGAGTAGGAGTGTGCCCTACCCCTGATGATCACTGGGTGCCTGTGGTGGTATATCTATAGCTGAATTTCTAGAGATGCTAATTAACATGATTGTAAATTCTAGTGGCACAACCATTTGTTGCTGGTTGTATTTAGGTTTTATCTAGTCCGGTCAGCACTAGAATTTACAATTATGTTCAACACATATGTTAAAATATGACCAAAAATGTAAACATTGACATAACCAATGGGTGCCATAGGTTGTGGCATCTGCAAGGGATTCAGAAGTAAACAAGTAGCTGCTGGGAAAATCAACACCATTAAAACCAGAGCATTGCAATTAAGAGGTAGGTTGGCAGTCTGGAGTGTTTTTTTTCCTACAACTGCTTGCAGTTGGTGAAACTGAGGCGTAAAGAAGATCCCTGGAACCCAGTCATATGTGGTACCCAAACTGGAGCCATCTTAACAGCATGAGGTGATAAGGCCTGCTGCTATGGGATGAGTTCTTCTAGCTTTAACTGAAGGAACTGATATCATACAAGATTCGCCTCCACACCCTTTCCAAAATGGCCGTCAATTTTTCGATGATCCTTCTAGTTGCAGTCCTCTCCAATTTGAAAAATACATGCAGTACCAATTATTACCATGCCTCTGCTGTTTCACATTGTACATGTGGGCTCTAATTCTAGATGCTGGAAGAACAAAAAGCAGTCTGTTTTAAAACCTGACATTGGGAATGTTTGATAGACTTATATACAAACTTTGGCAGAAATCATAGAAATGTAGGGCTGGAAGAGACCTCAAGAGATCTTCTAGTCCATCCCCCTGTCCCAAGGAAGGATTAACTATATCTAGACCATCTGTGACAGGTGTTTGTCTATCCTGTTCCTAAAAAACTCCAGTGACAGGGATTCCACGACCTCCCTGGGTACCTATTCCAGCACTTAACTATTCTTATAGTTAGAAAATGCTTTTAATATCCAACCTGTATTTCCCTTTCTGCAAACTAAGCTGATTACTTCTTGTCCTAATCTCATAGAACACAGAGAATAATTGGCCATCATCTGCTTTATAATGGACATATATATTTGAAGACTTCTTTTACATATTTGAAGACTTCCCATGTCTCCCCCTCAGACTTCTCTTCTCTAGACTAAACATGCCCAGTTCTTTCTTTTTACTATCAAAAAGCACAGGGAACATTTAGAAAACCATGAGGATATTTATTAATACAGGGTTGCATTACTGTAAAGGGAATTTAATATGTAACATTTGCTAGTGCTTATAAAATGAGGACTCAACAGAGAGGGCAGTAATACCTTGGATATAGCCTCAAGTGAATTTCCTTATGAGCTTCTCTGGTGAATGTGGTGTTTTCTGATATTCCCATTAACAATAAAGTTACTTGGAACCCATCCTCTCTTTCACAATCAGTAGTGATATTGCACTAACTCTCAACCCTCAACATTGCAGTTTATTTTAACAAAAAACCACTCCTCTATATGTGTTATAGTCAACATTACTGAGGTGAATATTGTTGGGGGGAATCTTATGTGGGAAGCCAGTGAATGTTAGTTTACCACATAACGTTTTTCTTAGTTTTCCTTCACGTGGCACAAAGTATTTATTTTCACACAAAATAAATCGCTCTAATTGTAAGTAAAATATCTTACTTATAAAAGGTGCCTGTTCTAGAACTGTCTTTCCTGTGCCCTGATTTCTGACCATCTGACACCTTGTAATAAAGTTACTGGTTTGTAATGTTCCATATATTTTAAAGGGACAATGTTGTGTTTATGGCAGGGTAGTTTGCACTGGTAAAAGTTACTGATTCTTCACCATGGATAACTGAATGTAAAACATAGGAAAATGTAATAAACAGATGTTCTTTCTATCACAGGAACTTGCAGTTCATATAGTATATATCTCAGAATTGCCCTTTCTTCATAACATCAAGGCATTTATTAGAGATGTGTCAAACCAGAAAAGGCAGGTTCAGTCTCTTTACATCTGTCTGTTACCATTACACAAGAGAAGCAGGTAGTGGATATATAGAGTACAATATCTTGCTGGAGACTATGATTCTTGTTTGTGTAGGGCTTAGAGGCACCAATCAGGAATCAGGATTGCATTGTGCTAGTTACTGTACAAATGAGTAAATCAAAAGACTGTCCTTGAAAGTAATGGAAACTCAAACACTTGGTGTCACTGTTGCTTCACAAAAATAGATCTGAAGGGTACTTTATCTGACTGTGGAAAAAGGGTTATTCCCCAGGGTGGAAACTTAGAAGTAGACATTTTGGGTAGTCATTGTACCTCTAATTTTGATCATTTTCGACTGAAATGTCAGTAGGGACTGTGATGTGATCTGTAGCATTAAAGTGCCTAGCCACATGCTGATTCAACTTATTTATAACAATAAGAGATTTGTCATTCATGAAATGCATATGTGAGCACATCTGGTGTGTCCTGTGTGTGTTATTTATGACAGTCCAGATGTTGACATGGTACGACAGCTGAGAGAGGTAGATGTGCAATGATGGCATGTTGTATATTGTAGGTTCTGTCAGTGGATATGACTTTAAAAGGGGCTTGTTTTTTTTAATGACCACCGATAGCCTGTCTCTTTGAATCATGGAGGTTAGAGTCAATTTTGCTAACAATCTGGTTTCATTCTTTAACATCTGAAGGCCTCACCCAGCTGGCACAAAAGAAACAAAAAGAAAGAAAGAAAATTCAAAGTAAGGCTGACACTCTCTAGAAAGTGTGGCTGTTGTCTGAATGTCACATATTGAGACTTCTTTGTCCCCAACAACCTGCTCATCTGAGCCTTACTCAGATCAAAGGAAAAAGCAAGAATTTTCTAACTGCCAACCCTGTAAGCACAGTTTGGGGTGTAAAAATCAATATGACATTTCTGCTTCATTCAGCATCACCAGCAATGTAGATTCTGCTTGACTTGATTGATGCATTGAGTAGAATAGAATACAGCTTCTTCTGCAGCTATGTTGGCTCTGCCAAGCTAACAGCAGTAAAAACCTGGTTTTCTCTGCAAATGATGCTGATATAACTCAGAAGACACACGTGGCCAAATTCTGCCCACAATTACACCTGTTTAACCAAAATTGCTTCAATCAGATGATACAAGTGTAATTTAGGATAAAATTTCGCCTACAGAGTGCAAAGAATGTGGTAACAATCTGGAGTTGTTTTGACAGGTATTTTCATATCATAACCACTAATTTTAAGTCATATTTCTAAATTTTGTAACATGCTGTAGCAGAAGCTGAACTCAAGTTAATGTAGTTGTGTCATTTTATAGAGGAGCCAGATATTATTATTAATAATAATTATGTATTTATTTTATTTTACCAGTGATGAATTTGTCCACATGAATTCAAACATATATCTAGGTGCCATAGGTTGATTTGAAAGCAAACAAAAGAATCAACAGCCAGGTGATAATATAGCCAATTCATGGCTCTTGCAGGCCTGCTCTGTTAGTTGTTTAACAACTTTACCTTGGATTTGAACAATGCTAATACATGCAGGCAGGACACATGCAGGTAGTATCCTGTGAATGCACAGAATCAGTAGCATAGATGAAGTTTTTTGAATGATCACTAATGGCTCCAGAAGTCTCAATACATATTAAAAACTCTTCTGAAAACTAGGCCCAATGCCTATTACAGGGTTCACTTTCCTAATATGTTGGCTGTTTACTGTTTGCCCGCATACTGTAAAGATGCTTTGCAAAATTTTACTCATTCATGGTGAGTAATGTAATTTGATGGGAAAGCAGAATGCCATCCCCCCACCCTTTATCTTCATTATCATGGCAAAGGATAGATTTTGTGCTTGGGCTGGCATCTTTTCATGCTAGTTTTTCAAGTCTGCCATAAAGACTCCAGTAGCCACTAGCACCAGTAAAAGGATAGTAATTAAAGACAGGGGGAGTACTGTATAAGGAGTGGAAGGGAAGGAAAGGGGGTTTGGGCAAGGGGAAGGGAAAAGAGTAGGGGAGAGAGACAGTTGTACTGGGAGTTGGGGGGCCAAGGCTTCAGGTACAGAATGAGAAGGACAGGTAAACTGAAGAAGGGAAAGGGAGCTGGGATTGCCTGGCAGAGGTCTGATGTTTTGAGGAAGGGTCTCAATGGCGTGTGTATTGTCTGTTGGGACTGGGGGAAGGGTGGCGTCAGTCAATACAGTTAGTGGGATAAGTGGAAGAGAGGAAGGGAAGGAAGACAAATAACCTGAGAAGATTTTTATAAGGAGTCACATTTCTACGAGGTGGAGCTGTCCTTTTCAAGGTATTTTGAACATGGGAGAATGCCTGGGCCCATGGCCGGAGAAGGAAAAAATGTATTCAACCTCTCTTGCTACTATTTGATCTCTGTGGCTTCTCCACTTTTTTCACGGTGTTTCAGAAGTTTGGTCCCGGAATCTCATGCTGATTGGCTGAAGTTCCCGTGCCACCCTTGGTAGCATTACCTTTCAAAATGAAGAGTTCTGGGGACAGTTCCTTGGCCTGGTGGCTGGCGTGATAGGAATGTTCTGGGGTCGTGGGGAGAGGGTACCTGTGGGTTGTAGCAGAAAGCAAGTAATTCAGTTCTAGACCCTTCACTTCCTCCCAGACTGAGCTTCTGAGGAATTTCAGTTGGAGACATGCCCACACAAATGCTCTAGTCTGAACTCCCTGCTTCTATCCTCCTATGAGAGCGAGTACAGACGTGACTGAAAGGGCCCGCTTGTCTACACTGGTGCTTCTTGGCCTAACCCCTCACGAGGGATCCACCAGTGAGTGACTTGGGATGTGAGGTTCCAGTTCTGTGCTGGGCAGAGTTGAGCATACTCCATTCAATCCTGAATCCAGTTGCTCTCTGTCTGAGTGCTGCTCGGCACCAGCGACTGGTGTGTCCTTCTCTGTAGCCTGTATCAGGAATGAATCAGAATGTTTCATTCTTGTAAGTGATACTTTTTGAGTAAACATCCCCTGGGTTCCTGTGATGTGTAACTAATGGAGTGCTAAACTCTCAGGACTGGTTTAAGACTCAGAAAGTACACGTGTTGCCAATCCATCATGTTCCTAATACTAATTAACATAGCAGGGACACAATAAAGCCCCAGAACTTGCACACATTACCCAGCTCAAGTTTCCATTTTATAACAAACTCGCTATTGACCTAACAAAAGCACATCTTGGGAAAATGAGACGTGGTCTCTTGTACCATTCAGCAAAAGGAAAAGAGATGGTGAATATCGTTTATTATTATTCGTTACTATTGTATATCATCGAATGGAATTTTCAAGTCATGTGCAGGCAGTTACAGACATCATATGAATTCCCCAATAGCATTCATGTATACCATTCCTTGCTGGGCTTGAGCCAGACCTAATGCACACACAAAACTCCCATTGACTTCACTTCCATAGGAGGTTTGTCTGTTTTAAAGGTCTGATTCTGCTCCCACTGAAGTCAGTGGGACTTTAGCTGTTGACTTCAATGGAGCAAGATTAGGTCCTAAGAATGCAAGACTGGGCCCAGTGTATTATTCATGTACTATTACTAATATCATTGCCTTTGGCTTCTCTTGAGTTCTCTTTATAATCAGTTTTAAAATATCAGGCAAGTGGACAAACAAACAACACTATTTAGTGAATGGTTGAATTTATGCTAGATTTGGCATGTCTAAGATGAATGGTCATTATTAGGTACTATAAAATATTATTCTGTTATTGGGCCTGACTCACTACTGTGTTGTTCCTGTTTTATGCCTGTGGAACTCCATTGATTTCAAGAGATTTACACTGGTGTATAACTGAAGCAAAGTAGTGGTGAATCAAGCCCATTGTACACATTTGGACATTTATGTTATGCCAATATATAAATATATTTGGTGAAATTCTGGCCCCATGGAAGTCAATATAAGTGTTGCCATTGATTTCAATGAGGCTAGGATTTTACCTTTGAAATTCTACAGTCGCTTCTGCTGATGTCAGTGGAATTCATAGACAAACATCTAAGTACAATTTATTCCCCAGTTATTGCTTATCATTTTGTGTGTTGCACAAGACGCTAACTACTCCAGTCATTATTAAACAAGATTTTCATTTGGGCAAATGGTGATTTATCTAGAAGTTGTCATAATTATCACCCAGCAAAACCCAGTGGGCCATATGCTTGGGTCTTTACTCAGTCAGTCAGAACTCCCGCTGAAGTAAGGGGAGGTTTGCCTGAGAAAGAATCTCAGGATCTGGCAGAATATTCTTAAACCTGTTTCAAAAGTATTTTCTTACCATTGTTTAAAAACGTAGGTACTTATATTTCACAGGAATATTGACAGGTAACTTATATGGATACTTACTAATATAAATACCCAGGTAGTATACAGGTTTGAGGTACGGCCATCTAAACTATTTGGTATCATCTGGACATTTTGTCTGAAGTATTGTGGCTGCATCTGCTTTGGCATGCCCTAATGGTGAAATGTGTACTGCACCATGCTGCCCTAAGCTCATTTATTAAACAAACAGCTGTGAATCAGAGTGAAGAGACATTTATCCAACTAAGATTTGATTGATCTCGTAAATGTTCTAAACTGCACAGTATCCCAGACAGCCCCTTAGAAGAAATACCACTCTAAACCTTCCCAGTGAAGTGAGCACTGGCTTAGGTATTTCAGTGGGCATTAGGTGCCTAAATACCTTTGAATATCTGTGCCAACAGCAGCTGAAACTCTTTTAGGTGAGACTCCTCAAAAGTCTCCTGTGAACAATCTTGTTGGCAAATTGGACATCCTGGACATGGTGAAACTCTCTACAGGGCTTTGTCCTTTAAAAAGGAAAAAGCATTAAATATAGGCCTTATCCAATTCCAACTGAAATCAATGTCTTTCCATTGATGTCAGTGGAGCTGGATTAAGCCCTGTAACCACAGAACGGGTAAACTTTATGCACTGTCTGAGTGGCTGGACACGTTGCATAGTTGATGGCCAAAGAGTGCAATTTGCTGAAGTGTCAGATGTTAAATCACTGACAGGGTGCTCAGAATACCATATGATCTTAGAACAGTTTATGGAATATTCTTTTTGTATTATTACAAGTAAACCTAAGTGCAGAAAAACACTGCAAGTCAATAATGTTTTGGAGTACAATGCCTCCAATGTTCTTAATATATGTGCTCAACATATTGCAGATATTGAGATTCTAGGTGTAACGCTATAAACAACTTCAATGAGGCTGTAGAGGTGTAACCAGGGGCAGTGTTTGATCCCGGTGTATTCAGTGGCTGCACATTTCATGCAGGCCTTTTGCCCTAGATTTTCACGTGGATTTGTGTGTTTACAAATTATTACACACTGCTGTAGTTTAAGTAAAATATATCTAGTAGATGAATGTATTTTTGGTTTCATGTATATTTTGTGTTATTTTTTTTAAATATCCCCACCACCAAAACAGGACAAAGGAAAACAAGTGCTTTGCTGCATTGGGATCGGACTGCTCAACATCTTACAAGATGGGGCCATAGTTTAGAAATGACCAGGACACCCAATGTCAGGCTAGTCACTAAGCAGGTGCATGGGTGGAAGGAAGGGGGAAGATACAAAGAGCTTTCTTCCCCCTTTCTCCCCTGCACAGAGACTGGCAAGAATCACAATGGGGAGCACAGCCCATACTCCCACTTAGGTATAAAAGGGGCAGAAGCAAAACGAAGGTGAGGCCATTGCTCTGCCCTTCCTCCACTGGTGCATGAAGTGGGTAGTGTGCTGTGCATGCCTGATGGGTTGTGCAATGAACAGGCCAGTGTGCACTACCCAGAAGTCCCCAAGAGAAATCCTGACTGAGTCAGCCAGAACTCCCATTGCAGCTTCTGCACCTCTGCTCCATGCTCTCTTTGATGCCTCTGATGGCTCTTTCAGCAGATGCTAGCCCTCTATTTGTAAACAAGGCACACTAGAAGATTCTAGTGTGAAAGGCCCACAGGAGAGCTAATTATGGGTTAAAACATGACCAAATGTAGTCTACAAAAAGTGCAGCAGTAGAAACTCCCCCATAAACACTAAGTAAAATCTTCAAGAAAGAGGACCCATACAGCAAGGTACTTCAGTGCCAACTTTAAACATGGGAGGCATCACATTGACTTCAACAGGACTCTGTGTCTTCCCCCTCACTCCTGCCTCCCCCTCACTCCTGCCTCCCCCTCTTCTGGCCTTTAAACAATGCTCCAACCTCACCAAGCTCATCATCAGAAGCAAGTTCCCCACAGACCAAGACACTCCAACTCAAAGCAGCACCAGGCCTTGATAGAACAACAGCTGCAAAACCTGCAGACATATCTCCACTGCTACAATGGTCAATACCAACCACTCAACAAAACTTTCAAGATCCTGGGATCCCACACATGCCTATCACAACATGTGATGTACCTCATCCAGTGCATCATATGTCCCAACAACAACTATGTGGATGAAACCAAACAATCACTGTCTCTCAGATGAATGCACAGAGCAAAATGATAAAAGACACAAATAGCCTATCATTTGTGGGCAAACTCTTTTCACAGAGTGATTGCTCCATATCTGATCTCTCAGTCCTCATCTTCAAAGGAAACCTGCATAACACCTTCAAAAGAAGGGTCTGGGAGCTTAAATTCATAACTTTTCTGGTCACTTAAAACCAGTTTCCCTGTTGAGATCATGGTTTTTATGGCTCATTACAACAATTTGTAAACTACTAATCAAAAGTGCAAGTAGGGTGGTACGCTCCAGTACGAAGTACCGGCAATAGATTTTTAGCGGGTACGGGGTATCAGAAAGACTTGGGGAGACTAGCCCCCGCCCCCTCTGGAGAGGGGTGGAGCTACACTATGCTCCTTAAAGGAGCAGAATGTGGCTAGGGAGGGCATTCATTCTTGATATGGGTTTAACAGCACAATACATATGCTAACAAACTTATACAAAGAGTTTGTTTAAGTTTGTTATCATATGCATTGTGCTGTTAAGTTGGTCAGGAGTCCTCAAGAGGGCAGGGGTGGGTGGGACGGAAGGTGTTTAAACAGTGTTTTTGATTTCTGCTCCAGCCTCTGGACTATGAACATATACTGATGGGAGCTTTCTAACCAAGGAACTAAGGACTTCAAGGTAATCTGGAGCCTTCATATTTCCTTGATCCTTTGCAGATGGACTTATGAGTTGGATATGGTACAAAGACTGTTCTAACCTCATTGATTGCTGATTTCTTGCTTGCAATGGACAAAGATCAGATGTCTGCTGACTTTCTCACATGAGTCAGCAGCCTTTCATACCTGTGGTATAAGCAACATAGACCCTTGCTTGAGTGGTTTTGTTCTTTCCTCTCCAAATGTCAAAGCTTGTTCCCATTGAACTCAATAGCAAAACTTCTTTTGATTTCAATGAGAACAGGATTTGGCCCCAAGAGATCAGAGAATGTGATTTTGATCAATTGCTTATCTGTCCAGAGAAAGTTCTCATGCACATTCTGCCAAGCTGATTTTGATTACCCCTCCTGTATGTCATGCTGAGGAAAATAATAAAACAATTTGGGCTGTAGTTCTATCACGATGCACATGGCACACACAGTTCTGTGCCTCTTTTCCATCAAACCCAGATGGTGCAGCTTCTTCACTTTCCTAGTGCCTGGTGGAGAGCAATACTTGGCCTTGTCTACACTGCCACTTTACAGCACTGAAACTGTCTCGCTGAAAAAACACCCCGCTGAGCGATGCAAGTTTCAGCGCTGTAAAAAGGCAGTGTAGACGCTACTCCCCTTGGGGGGGTGGGGGAGGTTACAGTGCTGGGAGAACTCTCTCCCAGCACTGGTGCCGCGACTACACAGCCATCTTAAAGCGCTGCCATGGCAGCACTTTAATGTTGGTAGTGAAGACATATCCTTAGATAAAGGTAAGCTGGCAGAAGCTTAGTTTGGACATAAGGGAGGCACTGATAGTGTGTTAAGGGAAAGTGGGGTGATTGTCCTTCCTATCTTTCTTTCATTTAAGAAGTTTTCAATTTGGGGTGCTGCTGGATCCTCAATGACACCTGGAAGTACTGGTGGCACCAGGGGCCCAAAGCATCATTTTACAACGGCATCTGTTAAACGTTGTAAAATTTTAGACAGGTAAGGCGGGTGTCAGAGGGGACGGGGAGAGTGTGGGGGCCCCGGGCTGGGGAGGAGTCACATGGAGGGTCACGTAGGCAGTACTAGCAAGAAATTATTTCTGCTTGCGCCACTGCTACTAATCCTCTTTTGTCTTATGAGGGCACAGGTGTTAATTGCCCACTTCATTTTAATTGATTTCTTGCAACAAGTGTTAACCCTTTATGCTTAACAATCTATCCCACCTTGTGACACTCTGGTTATCTTTTCCAGACCTGAAGAACAGTTCTGTGAAGCCCAAAATCTCGTATCTTCCACCAACAGAAGATATCTCAAGATATTACCTGACCCAGGTGGTCTCTCTCATACCTAAAGCCATGCACTTGCATAAGCACCTTACTGAGCAGGGGTTAGAAAGGGGAAAGTGAAGTTAAGTGTCAGTAACTTCCAGTGTCTCTGTGCCATGCAGACAGCTATGAAAGTGTTATGGCCACCTTTTTCCCAGGTATCACTCCATTTAGCTCAATGGAGTTACAGCAGGGATTGATTTTTTTTTTAATGTGCAGATCCTTAGAAGGGCAGGTTACAAAATGCTTAAGAAGTTTTTAGTTAAAATTGCATGGTTCAGATGCTCAAACTGTGTTTTCTAAAGGAAATAATGTATCACTCTTAAGTGATTACTGATGTGGTATGAACCAACATGATGAACTGATCTCCTACAACTCCCAAACAACCTGTTTGATTTATATATATCCCAATGAACCATTAGGTCCAGATTCTGATAACCTTATTCATGCTAAGTAGCACCTTGTCCATCAGTGGTTTCATTGACTTCAGTAGGACTATTTGAAGAGTAAGAGTGGCTTTTAGGGACGGCTGAATTATTGTGTATAGATATGGCCTGAGTCTGCCTACCTTATTTTAACCATGTGCCAGATTGGGATGCCATTACTCATGCTGACTCGGACCATACTCTATAATAGTCCTATTGATTTCACTTAACATATAAGAGTAGCAGAATCTGGCTAGCTATGTCTACATTAATGGAATAGTGCTGCACACAGCACAGCTATACCGATACTTGATTTAGCAACAGCTCTATTGGCGTCTTTAGTATTTTGATTTGATTAAAATGTATCATGGGAGAGGGAGGGAGGAACTATTCTGTAAACTTTGCTATTTAGTAAGGAAAATAAATTGCCTTTCAGTTTATTTTCTGTCATAGGAAATCAGATTTAGTTTCCAAAATTGTAACCACCCCATCCCCAGCTCTTTCTGCATCTGTTTGACATTTGAATAAAGCTGCCAGACTGCAAACAAGTTTGGAGACAACATCTCGAGCAAACTCTGCAGCGACTCTAAAAATATTTTTGGCCGAGTTACTTTTTAACGCCATATATTAAAAAGTCACTAAAATTTATTGGAGTAAATACTTGCCAAACTACTTAAGACAGTTGGGAAGATTGTAGTGAACTACATTAGTTGCTGACTTGACAATTTGCTACGCTCACCGCTTGTATATTGAATTCTTGATATTCACGCTGAGAATTGATCTTTCTAGTGCCTTTTAACAAAAGACCTGCCAACAGTGCACTGACTTATTAAATGCTGGCAAATGAAAGGTCAGCCTCGACTACGAGTCCCGGAAAAGCTGTCCATGATGGCATTCGCCCCTCTAATTGTGAGCTTTTTGTTTAAATTCCAAGTTCCAGCACTTTTCATCTGACTCCTTCCCTGTGTACCGCGGCCATGAGTTTCAAGGCTGCAGAAGAGCAAGCACTGTTTCAATGGAGTCGGTTTGTTCCATTGACATTTCTAATTATTAACAGGTCAGTACCATCGTGGTTGCTGATATTACCGCAGTACCAATGAAGACAGGGCTAGAATGTGTCCTTCCTTCCTGTACAGACCTGATTAGGAGTTCGTGTGTGTGTGTGTGTGGCGTGGGGGGAGTCAAACAACGGATCCTAGGAACACCCTTATGGAAGGGAAGCCAGCACTCTATGCCGTGGTAGGTCAGCTCTGCTAGGGTCCATGGTCCGTCCTCCTCCAGGCTCCTTTTGCAATGGCTTGCTCCCCAGGAAGTAATTCCTGTACCTAGAAGAGGGTAGGGGGTGCACCCTGCCTAATTCAGGGCCCCCCGATCCAGAGCTCACAGTGAGCTACACACTGATATCGATGAGTCTTTCCATTGACGTCAGTGGGCTTCTTATCAAAGCACATCTTACAACATAGACAGGGAATAAGGAAGAACAGGAGTACTTGTGGCACCTTAGAGACTAACAAATTTACAAGAAGTGGGCTGTAGTCCACGAAAGCTTATGCTCTAATAAATTTGTTAGTCTCTAAGGTGCCACAAGTACTCCTGTTCTTCTTTTTGCGGATACAGACTAACACGGCTGTTACTCTGAAACCTGTCATTATGCAAGGCAGGGAATAAGGAGGCACTCCACTTTGCAGGTACACTGCTCCCCTTTTACAGCCATTGACTTTAGTTCAAATGTGCACAGGTGAAGAGCAGAAACTAGCCCGGTATGTGGGTCCTAATGAGTATGAGGCTCAATGCTGGTCATCTTATTCATGTAAACAGTCCACTGGGACCACTCACACACCCAACAGAATTTGGCCATATAGTGTACAATGTGGGAGTGTTAAGTAACTATGAAAGTATCCGGGTTTGCATTTCCTTGGGTGTGTATTGTCACTAGTCTGTGTTTAGCGTGTACTCCTGCAAAGGAACAGTCGAGAACTGCTACTCTGGCTCTGCCCGTACGAACGTGTGGCTTACAAATGAAACAAATCAATAGTTCAATTTTAAATTATTTACAAAATGAAAAAGCCACAAATTCTCAGGAGGGTATACAGGACCTGGTTTAAAAGCCCACCGACGTGAAAGCAGTCTTACTGCCCTCTAAATGGCTCTCATGGGGGGAAACTTCTGTTTATTTTCTGTTATTTTTAATCAAAGACAAAAAGTGCCACACATTTTACTAGCTGGATAAGGCCCCAGAATAAGACAATGAAATATATTCTTACTGATACTGAAGTCACTCGCAAAACTCATTGATTTTAATAAGCGAATATTGGAACTGCTATATATATATATATATGTATATCAGGGAGAAATCATTTGATATAATCCAGATCCCCACCCGGGTTCTGCTCTTTAATTGTAGGGAAATGGTATAAATGAATAAAGAAATAATACAGGAGAACATCAAGTCGAAAATCATCCTATTTGTAGCAAACAAAACTGAAAGCAAGTCTCTAGTAGCGTGTCAATAGCTGATGTTTATGCCCCTTTTAGGGACTATATCCACACTGATCTTTCCATTCCTTTACTGCTGTGATTCGTTAATACTGGTAGAGGGCTCTGAAGTTGAAAAGCGCCGTCTAAGTGACGTTTCTGATCCCACAATGATTTCACCGTACTTAGGACACTTTTCTCTTGTGCACAAAAGGCCCACCCGTTACTAACGAGAGTAACTAACCGATAGGAGACATGGTTCTGCTTTGCATTCCTGATGGGCTGCGCTAATGCCTGGAGCATGGTTAGCGCAGTCTGCTCGTCAAAAAGCATTCAGCGGTCCGGCTCGTCCTTTGGAAGCATGCACGCAGACGAAGCCCTTGCCAACGTGCCAGCCCCAAAGGACTTCACAGAGAGATAGAGAGAGCCCATGGGGCAGGGAGATATGGGCAATTTGTTTCAGATTAATTGGTAACATCTCTGACAAAACAAGCTGCCGGGATCTCCAGCGTTTGGCAATGTAATCTGCTTTAGGCAGTGAGAAGAGAGGGCAGGATCAAAGCATTCTTCCAGTGGAACTTGCACCCGGGGTTGCCGTTTAGTTAGCCTGCCCTAACCTTGCTAATAAATTTTCCGGAGAAGAAGAGAGGAGGCTTGGGGGTGGGGGGAGGATGAAGGGGACAGCAGCACCTGCACCTGCAGCCCTGCCATCTCCCCCACATGTTAGATCAATGCAAAGCAACTCTGCTCTGCTCGCTACAATCCTGGGCAATAACGCTACAGAGGCAAAAATTTCTAAGAAGAGTTTTCCCACCGGAGTCCTTAACACTCTTGTAGCTCTTTTTTTCCCCTTGGAGGACTCTAAACGCAGCCCTTTTACAGACAAGGACCACGGTTGTAAATGGAAACGATATAAAGTCTAGTCATCTTCCACTGTCCCTCTAGCTAGTCTGCTGTAGCTTGGCTTCCTTTCCCCATCTACTACGCGGGCATTTAGGACAACCCTGCTTCCCATTTGCTTCTCTCCGAATAAGGTTGCATTACAGTGATTCTTCTCCAGCAAGAAAAGTCAAAGCTCCTAATTCTCTGCGTTGGTTGGATTTTATTTGAAACCCCTACAGGCCGGGCAGACTCCCACAGACACATTAGGGGTGCAGCAGGAATCGGTGCAGAATGACACCATTTACAAATGAAATAAAATATTGGAAGCTTCATGAGAATTTCTTTTATTTTAGGGGCATCAGTTAGATCACATTGTTTTAAACCCATTCAGATAAGGAGGCTTCTCGTCGGAGCAGGGAGGAAAGGTTTGGGAACTTGAGAACGTGTCGTATTAAAACTATGATTTCATGAAAAGTAACCATTCTTTGTTTGCTTAAAATTCCACGCAGAATAGCGAAAACTGCACTAAGGTGCCAAGCATCTTGTTTTCAACCAAGCCTTGTTTCGGAGAAACATACACAAGTCCCAGCTACGTTGGCGCTGGCTCTATCTAGGTTAGGAAAGGACTGGCCAGGTATGTTAAACTACAGATCGTCAAACACACAAATAAGGACAAGAGAACGGTTACTCCTTGAAGTATCAGCTTCCCATAGACAGGAGCAAAGAAGCACATTAAGACCAAAGGATGGGGAAAGCAGTGAATAGTAGCGTTATTTCTCATGATCTCTACCGCCAGCAGATGTCACCTTTCCTTCTGGTCATCTTTCTGCTCACCCACCCCACCCTTGAACAAGACGACTGTGTATTGTACAAAAGCCATGACTTGCAGTTACAAAGAACTCTCGTTCTAGAAAGGAAGTCTCCATCTATTCCCCAATAGGCTATGATCAATTACTGATGTTTTGGGGTTTACCTCATCCATGCCTTTAGCCATACAGCCGTGCAACAGATAAGCAGAGGAGATTCTGACTTGTCATTTCCTCCCTTTCACCATAGAAAATGTGTGTGTGGGAGCGGGGGAAAGGGGGGTGTTAGTGTGGAGAAGGAGGCAAAAGCTGACAGACCAGTACTCCAGGAAACTGCTGATTGATAGGCTCCTGGCCTGCAGGTGTGTGTGGCTAACCGGACTGATGACTTCTCCGGAATATTAAGCCCCGGGGCTGTGACAGTGCTCGTGTTGAGGATCAGTTTGGGAGTCGCGGGTCGGGGTGCTGCACTAAAGACTTCTCCTCTATATCCCCAATGATTGCAAGCCAGTCTTACTGAAAGAGTGGGATTTCTTCGGCTAACTTTCTGGCTTTGGGAACGAACCTACCAATGACTCAGCGTTCAGAATCCTTCGTTGCTTCATCGCTTTATTGCAACTTGTTTTTTTCCTAGAAAATTGCGCAGAGTGACCAACATTCCTGTGTAAAACAATCTGTTAACCAGTCTGACGTCTGCGTGTCTACCCGAAATATGTATCAGATATGTTGTACAAATCCTAATAGGTGGCAACATAAATATTTGACTGATTAATTGACTCAGTTTGTCAGAGCAGACAACTAGATGTGCCTGGAAAATAATAACAAAAATAAAATATTGTGTCTCCTACATTTTTGTAATAGGACTTCATAGATTTTTTTTTAACATTCTTGCTGTTGCCTATATGTTACACGTACTGGGTGTGCAATATATGTGATTAAACATACTACAAATCCCAGGGAATCTATGGGCTTTAAACAAGTAAGCCATTAAGCTAAAACATAATATACTGCTACATGACAGATTAACTGGGCAATTGGATGTTCAAGTGAATTAAATAAAATATTTTAAGAAAGCATTTGATTCTATTGCTTTGCTAGACGTCATGTAGAAAAGAATAAGGGACAGACCTTGCATTCCTTATTAGGCAAACTCTCACGGACATCAGTTGGAATAAAGCATGTAGGGTCTGGTATATGTTATCACTGTGGACACTAATGTTAAATAGAGAAAGTGTTATACATAGGACCAAATGCATCTGTGCTCTATGGAGTTGTGGTAGGGATGCATTTAACCCAAAAGATGAAAAACGAGATGAAAGATCTATAATTCTGTTTTTGCTATTCAAGCTAGCACAAGAGTTCTTTGGCGGAGCTGAGGCGGTTCCAATCTGTTTTACAATAAGCCACTTGAATTAAAGGCTACATAGTTGTACCTCTGTCCACCAGAGTGATCTATGCTGTGCTATTGCTGGGCCAGCCATCAAAGAAATAGGAGGTTGCGCCTTACTGGAGATCTTGTAGGATCATATACTTGGGATGAGGAGGATACGCGTTTCAAATTCCTCTGTTTAAAAGGACAAGGTAATGAGAGAGGGGCACCCAGTTATTATGGTGATAAGGATCATATAAGGTCCATAAAATAGATTTGGAAAGATGGATCTGATCCACAAATAGCGTCAGAGAAGCCTAAACAGGGGTAGAAAGACAGATAATGTAGGCAAAAAAGGGAGAGATTCAACAAAACTTGAGGTCATTTAGGCTCAGGCTGTGAATGTGTAAACAAGGGACTTATTTACACTACTTCATGTTTCCCATAAGTAAATCAAATTAGAAAGCAACAACTGAGGATCACGGTTACATTTGTAATGTAAGGGAGCGGGCAAGGAGGGAAGTGTATATGTCCTGCAAAAACTGAACACAAACAACAGTTAAAAAGAAGAAAGTTATACAAACATGCTTTAAAATCATGGCTGGGTTTCACAGTTCCCCGCGGATAAAATAAACACTAGGCGAACTGTTTTGTAATTTACTATTGTGACAAAGAATTTTACTTCGTAATTTGGTATCGGTTTACAAGCAAAAGGGACTTCTGTTTCCTAACCTAACAGGTCCTGTGTCATGCCTGCCCCTTTTAAGAGGGACCCCAAGGGGGAAAGTGAAATTCCTTGGGTATTTGCCTTTTAGTCATGCTTATAAGTCAAACAGTAGCCAGCGTCTCTTTTGGGATGAATAATATCAGCCATCAGGAGATGCACTTTCCCCCCCAGTCTCCCTCTTTACATAACACTCAAAGGTGCTGCGGGTCAAAGAGGACAAATGTTCTTGAAGCTCGGTGCGTTTGATGTTCTGGGGCGGTGGAAGAGCTCCTGACACCTCCTGAACTAGCCAAAGAGCTTGGGTGAGCTCGGAATGTTCCGCAAAGCTAATATTGACAAAACCGCCGAGGAGGGTTCATTGAATTGCACAGAAGGGAGCAGGGGTTCTGGCGACACAATCCGGGCCTAGGTTTTGGGAATCAGGCTAGCCCCCAGGCATTATAGCGAGTCCAATTTAAAAACCGGGCGATCAGTCCTTCCAAACCTCGCAGTCCTTACTGAAGCAAAAATCACCACTGACACCAGCTTTGACACATGTTTGATGGGCCCCACTAGGAGAATCCGGCCCCTTCATGTTTGAAAAGCTCTCGGAAGTGGCTATCAGTGTCAATGAATTGACATACCCCATTCCCAAACTCCAATCGACAGCCACATCATTTCTCCAAACCTTAATACATGCAGGGAAGAAAATGGGGGCGGAGGTGTCTTAGAAATAACTGGTGGGTTGGGAAAGTGATTGAGAGAGACTCATTTCAGAGGAATCACTTCAACTAAACAAACAAATCCCCATCCCTCCCGCCCCATCCATAGCGTCAGAAGCTAATTGCTGGGGGGGGGGGGGCGGGTCATACGCTCTATTTAGGAAGGGTCTACATGGAACAAAGATCTTGGTGCCCAGAGCGCTGAGTTAGGGTGCCGGGTCGGAGAAAAATTTAGGTCTTATATAGAGAGAAATAGCAAGTCTGAAGGAGCTTAGACCTCATGGGGGGGGGGAGGGAAACCCTGGCCCCATCGAAGTCAATGGGATTTTTGTTATTGACTTCAATGGGGCCAGAATTTCACTCAGGGATTTTCCTTAAAGGGAGGTAGAAATCTCAGGGGCTGGCCGATGAAAGTCAATGGCATTTATTTCTTTCGAGTCGCAATCAGGTGAGCAAATGAAATGGTTCTTTCAGTATAAGGCACACGAGAAAACGGCAGCATTCAGGCCAGTAAGAGCTTGCCTCGGCTCAACACGTTCTATTTCGCGGTCCAATAACCAGACGCCCCAGCTACACCCCGGGAAACCAGAGCTACACCCCGGGAATAAGGGTTTAGAAACGACCCCCCCGTAGATACTGGCGGGGCTTGTTATTGGGACCGATCCACTCTGTCCGGGTTTGTTTTAACTCCTGATGAGAAAAGGGAGCAGCGGGAACGTGAGTAAGAGGTTATTTGCCTTGGATTTAAAACGAAAACGTGGGCCTGGTAGTCAAAGGGATTTTTGTCACTGGGCAGGATCGGGTCCCTTGCGGGAGAACTGGCTTCCTGCCCAATGGTTTAACTAGGCAGCAGTGGCCAGAGAGGGCCCCTCTCCATTTGCGGCTCAGGTGTAACTAGAAAGGGGATTGACACATATCCACGGCGATGCTGATTTCAGCAGCTGAGGCTGATTTCCCGGGTGAGGAGTTTACAGTACACAGACTTCTACCGCCGAGAACTGTTTTCACTGTAGATAACAATTATTTAAAGTCAATCGCGTTCAGGGAACACTCACTTTTAATTTGTTTATTTTGAGTTTATAGAACAAGCTCCTTACCCCCCTCCGTCCCCCAAGTAAACTGGCTTCTGCTGACAGATTTCTGTGCTTTGCTCGCTGAAGCGTATACAAAACTCATGGTGGGATTGCTTCTAAATATGTGAAATGACCAACGATCGCCCTTTATAATCGTTCGGGGCATGTGCTTCTAACCTGAACACTACTGTAAAAAGGAAATACAAACAGGTGATTTTTTTTAAAAAAGGCAACGTATAGAAAATGTAAGAGTTCAAACCAAACCAAAAGCTAATGAGATCACCCCGCGCTATTTAAAGGGCCACCTACTTGCTAAAATAAAAGCGTATTTAAAGCAAATGCTTCACTTGTAAATTCGCGCCTCATCTGTTGTTGATGCTTCCCCCTTGAATTTTCTTCTCCATCCTTTCCAAGATGGGAAGACATGAGCGTATGGAGAAACAACGGCTTTTCTCCAGGCGCAGATGGACAGTTGTTCCCCTAAAGACGGCTAAAGGTGATGAAGATGTTCTCTGTCCCTGCATGAGGCTAGAGCCAGGCGGACAGAGGAACGGCTACCCAGCTGAGTGTGAACTGTCCAGTGCGAATCTCCAAACACATTTCACAATCATCCATACATCATAAGAAGAGGTACAAAAATCTAAGAAAAAACCGGATCGACCTGACTCACTAGAGTTTGAAAACCCGACTTACTAAGGCCAAGTTTCTGATATATCTAATGCAGATATTGACTATATACGCGCCGTTGGTATCAGTCTGATGATAGGATACGCGTATATGTTTATATTATATAAACAAACATATTAACCTATACATAGACACACAATGTAAAGGGGAATATTTATCAGAGTATTTATGTCACAAATAAGCAGTTGCTCTGCGAATATTTTCATCTGTATCATTCTTTTCGATCAGCACATTGTTGGAAAGTTTGATTCCATACAATTGTTTTCCTGGTCACAATGTGGCTAAAGTTAGCTTCTGGATGAAATTGCTAGTTCTGAGGATAGCCTGACATCCAGGATTACCAATATTTTTATGTTTTTACCTTCCCTCGGCTCCCGCTTTTATCTTGCGAAGCAATGACACTTTAAAATATTTCTGGCACAACTGAAACTTTGCAAGTAATCATTTAATCATTAAGTTTTGAACGAAACAAAGCTGTCTGCCCTCTGCCCCTGAAATGTAGCATCAGAAATGAAGCAACAATAGAAAGTTATTCAGGACTATGATATTTGTTGGGGAATATTATTGTTGTGACAATTAAGGGAAGAAAACGTTCAACATAAATTCACAGTATAACAATCCTTATTTCTAAATTGCACATCATAATAAAACACGATTCTGTTTTATTTTCTGATTTTTAAAGGCCACTGCCAATCGTATTTAATGCAGCTAGACAACCCTAACCCCATAAGGAAAATGTGATATTATTTTGGATATTTTAAATTGGTTTTGCTCTTGATGACCGCACTATAAGGAGACAATCTCACTTCCCGGCGCCTTTTATTTATTATTTGTAATCATTATACTCAAAATCATAAGAGATTTTCCTCTCTTTGGACCTCATGAAAAATTCCCCTTTACCCGTGTGTTTACAATACAGGGGGTACGCCTAGTGTTTGCAAGCCTGACGGATAAACAGTGGCTTTCACACACCGCCCGGCTTGCAGGGGCTGGACACATTATTATCACACAGTCAGGCAGACACAACCAGGGGCGGAGATTGGAGACTAGAGGGAGGGAATCGACGGCCCCTACTGCCAATCAGATCTCTCTCCGCCCAACAACCCACCAATCAGCTGTCCGGGCGCCCCAGAGCTGGAGCGGATAATACAGTGGGGCGAGTCGGGCTGGGCACTGCACCGAGGGGAACATAGAGGCGGGTGCTGGCGCTGTGCTGTTAAGGCCTGGGGTGCTGAAGGCAAATGCACCCCAACTCTCCCTTGCTTATCTCTCTCCCTCAAGCCTGAAAAACCACCACAGCATCTCAGGCCGCCAGCCCCTTGCTTCGGTCCCCGCAGCTCGCCCATCGCTGGCAGGCGCTGCCGTGTCCCTCCCTGGCCCGTCCCAGCCTGCAGAAGTGACTGCCCCGCATCGAGCCGCGATGTGTCGGGGCTGCTGAGGAGCTGCGGTCCCCCTGGGCTGGTGCTGCCCCGGGATCGGTCTGCGCCCAGCCACTCCCGCGGGGCTGAATGCAGCCTGCTTCTGCGGCTGGCCTTGGGCTCTGAACTTGGGTAAGTGCAAAACCCGGGGGTTGGAGATGTGCGGGCTGGGCTGGGCAGAGGCGAAGGAACATACCTACAATGCAACCTCTACCTCGATTAAACTAACCCACCCCCTAGCCCTCCGGGATACTCTCTAGCACTCTGTGAGGGGGCTGGGGCGTCTGCACTCACTGGCGGAGCGTGTGCTTTCGAGATTAAGAAGGCATTTCACCGTAAGGTTTCCCTATAGATTTAGTCTACCCCTCATACACCAGAGAGAGGAAACCAGGGAAACTCTGCAGACTTTGCAACCCGCCGGGTGCTGCCAGCCCTACAGCCCGTGCTGCGCTTGGCCCACCGGAATGGGGATTCTTGGAAATTAGCCCCCTGGATCCCTTTCTTCTGCTGTTCCTCGCCAGTCCTGCGTTCGTTGGGTCAGCAAAATTCCCAGGGAGGTTATCGGGAGTTTTGGTTGTTCAAGGAATGCAGGTTCGGGCTCTAAATCTACCGCTTCGCCAAACATAAGGGTCTAGGCCCAAATCAATAGATAGCTTAACGGGAAAGCCGAGAAGTAATGCAGGTCGCGCAGAGACTTCAAATTCTGCAGATGACACTAGACAATAATGCCGCCAGATGTGCGCGTTTGCAGAGTGACTGAAGTGACATCCCTATAACCCCGAAGAGGTGGTGTGTGTGTGACCCTGGCAAGGTAGAGCTGAGCTGTGCGTGTAGCCGGGAGAAATCTGACATCAGTGTGTAGTGTGTCGATAAGGACTTGGTAGCTAAGTGTGTAGCGATGTGTGATCGATTAGACGCGCGTGCAAAAAGGCTGTGCGTGTGACTCGGAGAGCGATGTGAGGTGTGTGCAGTAAGGCCTGATGTCGGCACAAACCCCGGCACGACCCCGTCCCAGGGCTAGCCCAACACACGATGCGTGTGTCAGGTGGTGTGCGGGGCTAGCCCTGGGTCAGGGTGCAGGGAGGGACCCCCTGCACGGCGCAGGGCCTGTGTCCGTGGGGAGAATGCACTCAGCGGGCCGTGCACGCCTGGCCCACCCAGCCCCGCTTGCGGCGGACACGGAGCCTGCTAAGGGCAGCGCGTGGCGGGGTTTGTGTTTTGCAGCGCGGAGCAGCAGATCCAGGCGGTGCCATGGCCGAGGGGCAGGCAGCCTCCGGAGCCGACTGGGAGATCGACGTGGAGAGCCTGGAGCTGGACGAGGGCGAGGAGCAGCTGGGGGCCTGCCTGCTGCAGGGCGGCGACCCAGGGGAGCAGGAGGACGAGGAGGACGACGACGAGGAGGAGGAGGACGGGGAAGAGGAAGGGGCGGCCCCGCGGGGCCCTAGCCAGCCCAAGCAGCAGCAGGTGGAGCGGGGCAGCGGAGGGGAGCAGAGGAAGCTGAGCCGGACCCCGAAGTGCGCCCGCTGCCGCAACCACGGCGTGGTGTCCTGCCTGAAGGGCCACAAGCGCTTCTGCCGCTGGCGGGACTGCCAGTGCGCGAACTGCCTGCTGGTGGTGGAGAGGCAGCGGGTCATGGCCGCCCAGGTGGCGCTCCGGAGGCAGCAGGCCACTGAGGTGAGGAGGGGACGAGGGGGGCAGCGCCCATTACCTCTGCGCGGACAGGTGACTCCGCCTGTGTGAGGGCCGCGATCCCTCTCCTAGCAGCGCTCCCGGGGAGCAGGAAATGTGGAGAGGCCTCCCAAAAACGCATCCATTTCCAATGATTAATACCGATTTGTTCTGCCATCTGTGCAACTGACTAGTCAACACCAGAAGGTAGATGGTGGCATCTGTTTTATCCTGATTGGGACGCAGGCATCCTCTTGACTCAGCTGAAAAGGACCAGGGAGATTTTTTTTCCCCCAGAGCCCATATGGGGAGGTAGTTGGTCATTTCCCCAGGCAGTTAAGTGATGTGAGATTTACAGATGTGGTTCTTAGTGAACCTGGGTAAAGAAATGAATGGGATGAGAGATCCCAGGCGGTGGAGGCTGTCCGCCCCGGGAGAAGGGCTCGCTCGTTTCAAAAGGAAGAAATTCATCACTTATAACAGAAAAAAAAAAAACCAACAACCCTAGATTGGAGACGGTACTCCTGTGGATAGGTGTTCACGCAGGATGGCAGAGATCCTAGTAGTCTCCTCTCCTGGGAAGTGACAGCTTTCCACAAAGTATAGTAACGGGCTCCCTACCTTTGGAAAGAGACAGCGTGTTATTTGCCCCAGCCCTGTACTTTTGTAACGAAGCACCGAGAGTAACTCTGGGATTTGAATCATTCATGGAGATGTGACTAGCCATCGCGCGTCGAGATTTTCAGAAACTCGTTTGCAATATTCTTTGCTAGAGGCTGAGTACTGAAACGTGGCAGGGGGGGGAAACTAGCAAAACTGTCAACAAAATAAAAATAAAATCCCTGTTCTGTAGTTCGCAACGTCACCGAAGGAATGCTTTGTATGTTATTATGAATAGTTATTTTAAGGGCTGGTGCCGATGAATGATTATTAAAATTTGATCTAGCACATTCTGTCACCACTGTGTCAGATGCAAGTTCAAGTGACGCGTTTTGTAATATATGGGGTAGTTTTAAGGGGCAGTGTAATTCAGCAACTTCACCGCGTTGCCGAGGGGAAGCGGGAAGTAAATGCGCTTTCTCAATAGATTCGTTACGTTTATGGAATCGTTGCTAACCAAGGCCTCCTATAAAATCTATCTACACATGTGCAAAAATATTCCAGAATTGCCATCCCCTATCTTTAGCATGCTCTCTGATCTACACCTTCCTTTCCCTCCAGAATATTTCCTCAGGGTTTTGCAACGGTTGGTTTTCAATAATCCTTTTTTATTTAAAACGAGGCGTGTTGTTTGTTGGTATTAAGCGATCGGCTCACCTGAAAGCGTCACTAAAGGATAGTGATGCAGACCTGTGAGCCGTTCCGATTTTCACTAGGATCCAACATTCTCCTTTGAGTGCACACGGAGCCGGTGCTCTGTTATGTCTAGTCAAACTCCCGGGCTCTGATCGTAGAAATAGGTTAGATGCTTCTGATAAATATCACCCTTGCTTCTCCTTCCTACTGACATTCGATCACCCCGGCCGTTTTGCGTCACTTTCTGTTTTGTTTATCTGCACTTAAGGCAGATTCTTTATAACAATAAAATCCGTTTCCTCCTTTTACAACCCGGAGAGTGACATTTTGATTCTTTTGAATCCGTTCTTTTAAAACGAGTAGAGCAGAAAATAAAATTTCCTTAAGGAAGGAAACGACCATTGTCCTTCTGTTTATTGACCGTTTTCTTCTCTTTTCTCTTGCTAGGATAAGAAGGGGCTATCAGGGAAACAGGCTAATTTTGAGCGCAAAACAGTCTACCAGAGGCCTGTCAGGACGCCCAGCTTGCTGGCCAAAAGCATTTTAGAAGGTAAAAACACTCCTGCATTCTGACCTTTATGAGCAACAGACATCATAACTGTAGGAGCTGCTGAAACACCTACTCAGATTTCCATGTGCTATTTTGGAAAAAAAAAACCCAACAACACTCAGAAAACAAAGTGTCTTGCATAATGCTAAAAAAATCTAAAGTAAAACAAAAGTATTTAATTGCTCCCTACTACAGAAGATCTCAGGATTTACACTATCTGTTCAAATTAAAAGCTTAAGGAATTCTCTCTGTTTTAGAAAAGTTTCTCATTACAGAATTAAGAAAAAAAGGCTAAATATGCAACAGATTAGAAAAATAAACACTAACTCTACTAATTATTTACTAATATTATTTAAAAGGAACATGATTATATTGAAGACATATTTCTTTCTCTGCAATACACATGGAGTGCATATACACCAGTAAGCACGATGTACTGTTGCCTCAAATCTCTGCACATCAAGAACATATTTTAAAATTTTGGACTCTAGCAAAGAATTGTTTTAGAACATAAAATAGTTCCCTTCCCTTTCAAATGAGATCTTGTAGTACATTTTCTTGTATGTTTGTTTATTTGTTTTTTTGGTTGGGATGGAGATGGAGGAAATATGATCATTCTGCTTGTTATGAAACAAAATTGCACTAAAGGATTCTAGAAACAGCAAATTGAAATTTAGGATCATTTTTAGTGTAAAAATGAATGTAGGTAAATAACTACCTGGCAACAATTGACAGTGCAGAAGATTTTATTTTTGTTTCATTTTATTTGTAAATGAATGCAATGATTATATTTTTGTAAATATAAAACATAATGGACTCTTCAAACAAATTTGATATACATTATTTTGTGCTGCCAGAAATATTATTTATAGTACAATGCCATTTTAAGGTACATTTTTATTAAATAAATAAATGTTTTAAAGGGCTAATTCTTGCTTTTTTCAATACCCTATAACCTATACCCAAAATTGTTTATATGGCCATTTTGGTTACTTTCCAAGTCATTAGAAATTAGAAAAAAGACATGAAAATGATGTAGTCCAGTTCTATTAAGTGATATTTTCTCTTTGCCTGCATTAAGTTAGAAAGAAAGTTTGTCCAGATACTAAAGTGATTTTGGCCAGATAAGAAAACTCTTTCCAGGTTACTTTCTTCTGCAATTCATTCTTTAAAAAAGAATCTCTTCCACATTCTTTTCCCTAATCTATCTTAACTTTCTTTTTCTTTTCTCCTAGCTCTCCTTGGATTTTTCTACCATCTGTAACAATGTGTTACAGATAATGATTCATCTTTAGAAAATAGAAATGGCATCAGCTATAGGTATAGATATCTTCTTTGGCAATGGGGAAACCAGTGTGAGATGAATGGGAATGAAAGTGGCTAAATCTTGTTCTCCTTACTCATATAAGTAGTTCCATTAACTTGAATGGGATTACTTGTCTGGGTACAGCAAACAGAATTGGGCCCAGTACATTATATTAAGTGAAACTAATTAGTGTGGTCTCCTAATTGAAAATGTTGCAATTTTAAGTAATTTGTATTTTTTCTTTAATTTTAAGTAAAATAATCTAAATATTTTAAATTGTCACTTTTAAAAAAATAATTTTAAATGGAGGAATGAAATTCCAGCATAGCAAGTAACACAGAGGAGTAAATCTCTGCTCACTTTGAGCCCAATCTGACTGCTGTTGACTTCAGTAGGAGTTGGATTGGGCCCTTTATGTAAGTAATCTTGTTGTCTTCACCAGAACTACTTACCTGAGTAAAATGAGCTGGATTTGGCCCTATATGTGCTGGAAGCATCTATATACTACACGGGCTTGGCTGTGCAACGTGCTGAGCACTTCCAGCAAGGTGACTTCCTTGGGAGTTGAAGGCATTCAGGATTTTGCAGGAAGTGCTTAGGTCCTTGCAGGATTGAGCTCCACATTAGCATTCCTGCCCTTTTACAAACATTACAGATAGGTGATGCTGTTTTAGTTACTTTAATTTATTCATACCCATATCTTGTTGTTTTAGGTTATCGCCCCATGCCAGCAGATCCTTACCTGGGAGGGAATTCACCTTTGTCACCCCCTGTAAGTGACAGGATGAGAAAAAGACGGGCCTTTGCTGATAAAGAGCTGGAGAACATTATGTTAGAGAGAGAGTATAAAGAAAGGGAGATGATGGAAGCCACTCAAGCTGCTGCCCTTTTCCTGCCTAACCATATGGTGCATGGAACTGAATACAATTCCTATAAAACTGCCTTTAACCCTACCCAGGTTGAAGATCCTAGCAAGGAGTTTTGCAACTTCTTACCAACCTGTCTTGACTTAACCATGCAGTATTCAGGATCTGGGAATATGGAACTGATTTCTTCAAATGTCAGTGTAGCCACTACCTACAGGCAATATCCCTTGTCCTCCAGATTATTGGTATGGCCAAAGCGTAGCCCCATTAGTGATGCTTTTCTCTATCAGCAATGCCTACTGAATGCTACGGCAGTCCAAGCTCTCAAACCTGGGGCAGCCTGGGACTCGAAGACTTCACAAGGCCAGGATTGTGTAAATTCAGAGCAGGACATGATGTCACCAAAAACTGAAAATTCACTTGTGCTTTCTCATGCTCGAGAAATTCAGTGTGTCCCTCAGGAGGCCCGTGAGAGGTCTGCTTTCTCTCCTCCTAAAAGGACTTTTCCACAGATTTCTGAGAAGGATTCTCTGGCTTCTCAAGAACACATCTTAAGCAAGATCAGCAAAGAAAATACCAAGCACCCTCAAGCACTCAAGTATAATCCGTTCCACTCATTTTTACAGCAAACATTTCATGACAAACCAGGGCCTGAGTTAAAAACATCATTTGTAAAAGAGAGCTTTGAAGAGGCATCTAAGAAGTACAGAGAGTGCTCCATCAAAGAGAACCAAAAGTACAAATTTACAATAGATAGATACTCAAAAGACTTTTTTGGGGCCAAACAAGCTGCAACAAAACTCTCAGCAAATGAGCCTCTATCATTCTCAGTTGAATCAATCCTTAAACGACCCTCTTCTGCAGTCACTAATGTCTTGCAGTAACTGCATCTTCAATATCAAGTTTAAATGTTTGCCATCTGCAAAGTTGCTGCCACCTGCCTTTTCTCTCCAAAGATTCGTACAAAGGACTTTGGTTATGTAAATGGAGATTTAAAAAAACCTGTGTACATAAATATGCATGTTTTCTCTCATGAAAATAAATATTTAAATTTTAAAAATGAAAACGGTGCATGTGCAGACTGTAAAGTGTAGGCTTTATACAGCACTTCAAATGTTACAATAAAATGAGATGACTTATGAACATACGTCTTTACCACGCCAAGAGGACATTATCACTTCTGCCTTATGTCTCTCTCCCTCCATCGAATGGGTGTCCACCCACTTGCAGAACATGTGTATGCTATTGTTTGCTATTATAGATAGGGTAATTATTTGCTATGCTGGAGTAACTCATCTCTGCTTTGTACCCATACTAGCTCATAGACTCATAGACTTTAAGGTCAGAAGGGACCATTATGATCATCTAGTCTGACCCCCTGCATGCTGCAGGCCATAAAACCGTCCCTACCCCTTCCCTGGACTCTGCTGTTGAAGTCCCCAATCCTGTTTTAGGTGACTTCAATCGGCAGAGACCCTCCTGCTAGAGATCCCTGCCCCATGCTGCGGAGGAAGGCGAAAAACCTCCAGAGGCTCGGCCAATCTGCCCTGGAGGAAAATTCCTTCCCGACCCCAAAAATGGCGATCAGTCAGACCCCGAGCATATAGGCAAGAGTCACCAGCCTGACCCCTGTCAGCCATTATACGATTTACCTACCATTGTTTGGTTTTCCTTGACTACTATGTTTTACCATTAAACCATTCCCTCCATAAATTTATCTAACTTAATCTTAAAACCAGACAGGTCCGTCGCCCCCACCGTTTATATCCATTCGTTCGCTCACAGACCAGGCAACAGCAGTGCAAGTTTACCTGCTAATATGCATCAAAGGCATCTTTCCACTGATTTCAATGGGCTTTGGATCAGGCCCCAACTGTCAGTGCAGTCCTGATAGGATAAACCTCCTGGGATGAGAGAGTAGGTTATTCTGGGCCTCTCTATTTAGACTGGCATCATTCAAGCAGGGCAATAGTATATCAGTTTTGAAGTGTGGAGATAGGGACAAGGGGAAGGAAGATGGAAGAATAGGAAAATTCAGTGACTCTTAAGTGTTCTCAGATAAAGGTCTGCTCTTGTGTCAAATGGGCATTAAAATCCCCCTCAGGCTCTTCACTGACTTGGAATATTTAATTTCCTAAAACTTTTCACTTCTGACAATCACAAGCGGGACTAGATATTTGTGCCACCTTCAATGAAATGAACTTTGGGGTATAAAAAGTTTCATAGAATAATAGCTACAAAATGAAAATTAAGGTATAAAATTAAGAGGAGATATTATGTCTTTGAGTCCTTTTGTAGGCAATGAAAAGAAAATTGGGCTAGTAGGTAGAGTTCACCTCATCCGGAAGCCTCCTTCAAGTTGTGGAAAACTTTACCTATTAACTTAGATTTAACTTAACACACTTTTTTCTAATTTTTTCTTATTTTGCTATTTTTTTTCTATTTTACCATCATATAAGCAGAATTAGCTTTTGTTTTCCTGCTTTCTATACACACTATCAATGTGTTTACATAGCCCTAGGTGGTACTAGTTTGTTTTATCATCTAAACGTCTTTAGTAGTTGGGTGAAAAAATTGCAGTGGACAGATTAGGTTACAAATTCTGAGTAACGAGTGATTTTTGTGAATTTGTTCACTATTCAGAAGTGTTTGGTGATTATTTTTTCCTGAACAAATCTCAGCCCATGGATTGTCAATGAACGGACTACTGTGAGTATTTCTTCAGGTACACCTCTACTTCGATATAACGCTGTCCTCGGGAGCCAAAAAATCTTACCGTGTTATAGGTGAAACCGCGTTATATTGAACTTGCTTTGATCCACCGGGAGTGCGCAGCCCCGCCCCCCCGGAGCGCTGCTTTACCAAGTTATATCCAAATTCATGTTATATCGAGGTAGAGGTGTATTTGATATTTGAGTTGCATGAATAGTGTCACCAAAGTCACATCAGATTCTTTCTGTTCCCTGGTTGGATGATCTAACCTTAATAAACAACTTCTGTGTAGCTATCTTTGGGTTTTATACTGTTGTCCATCACTGGAATATCTGAGCTCTTTCTATGTAAAATCAATAGTAACAGCAAAGCCTGCCTTTGCCTGACACTAATTTAATTGAGTAATAAAAACAAATGTTTTGTGATTTAACAAATCTTGGCCACTGGTTCAAAATTCACTTTCCATGAACATTCAAAGAAATAATACTTTTCTTGTGTGAATGTTAAATAAAAACGGGTGTGAACACAATGAAAGCAAAATAGTTGTAATTGCTTTTTCTGAGACTGTCCCTGATCCAACTATCATTTAGGTCAATGGAAAGAGTACCACTATCTTAAATGAGAACTGGATCAGGCCTTATTTACCCAGATCTAGTCCCTAGCTATCGGTGAATCCACATCCATGCTGAATCATACCTATCTGACAGTTTTGCCTATTTATAAGGCTCCTCACTTTCATGTTTCATGGTTTTATTACCATGGCTTCATTCTTTGGTGGTGGAGGTTACAGAGCATAAAATGCTAATGAAGACTTTTAATTTATTTATATATTTAACATATTTCCTTTGTTACTAAAATTCTGTTTGCTTTATTTCTCAAGCTGCTGGCATGAACTGTGATGACAGATGTGGGAAAACCAGAAGCCCAACTAGTAGACCAGTTCTGGACTCTGGGAATTTGTCCTGAATAAATGTCTTGTTGCTTAATAATGCATGTATCTAATTTTGTTCAGCTTAATATTGGTAATCTTTTTTCCAGGAAATTAAGCACCTTAATTTATCTTTAGAAAAAAATATAAGACCTCGTGACCCCTTTAAAGAGCCAATTGAGTAAGGTAATTCCGTGTCCAAATTCTGGGAGAATTCCAAATTCTAAAATCTATATTCCAGATAATTTTTTTCAGAGCACAATAATTGGGAGGGGAATGGCATTTTTATTACTTCTAACCAGAAATGTGACCCTTGAGACAAAACTGGCTAAATCATGTTTGCTCGGCTGCACAAGTAGTCCCACTAGAGTCAGGATTTGGCCCACTGTCTGATCAATGTCCTTCTCATTTAGTTCTTTAGGCTTTATTAATTAGCTTGCCTGGCACTCACGTTTTCTTTCTTTCTTTTTTTTTTGTAACCCCTAGGTTTTCATGAAACTGAAAATGTTTCATGCAGCTTAAAAGTTCATCACTCCCAGCTCTGTTTTCCTTTCTTTAAAATATTTGAGAGTTTATTTATTGGTCATGGAAAGAAAGGATTAATAGTTTGAGACGTGTGTGTAATGCATACAGGTGCCATGTAAACTTCCACACACAGCTCTGCTTGGCCAACACCATTCCTGCTCTTTGAGCTCTGAACCTCTCTTGAGCAGAGGCTGCCAATGGTGTCCACTTGTGTGATGGTCTGGCATTGTGAACTGATGGAGAGCAGGTCAGGATCATCACTGTTGCTTTCAGTTGTGACCAAAACTGGAATTTGAACCCTGGCCCCCAGATGAAAATGTCTATTGCATTGACTAATGGCATTACTTGCTCTCATCCTGCATCCATTCTTCTGTTCAACCTTGTGATATGTCAGCTGTTAAAATAATACACACCACTATCTTGGATATAATTGTTGTACTGTTTTCTTAAGTGTCAGCAGTCACAGTCCTATGTATGTGAACACCTGAACCCAGACCCAGTCCTGTAGGAATCCACTGCTTTTTCTACAGTTTCAAACATACATTATTTGTACTTTACTCAGCTTCTTCTGAGTGGGCCTCTGGTTTACTCCCTTCTAACCTGAATTCTTTTTGTGCAGCTGTGGAACATAGTTGCAGGGGAGCTCAGTTTAAGATCTGGGGCCAGGGGTTAATAACCTACATTTGTGTTGGCTTTTAAACATAAAAATGTTGTTTGTCATGGAAAAGAACAAAGTACAGTCATGCACTGCCCCTGTAAAAGTAGCAAGAAGATCCTTGCAGATCCTGTTGCCAGAAAGCACAAAAATACCTGCTACTGGTGCTGGACTCTGCACTCATAGCTTGCAAGAAGAGTGGACTCATTTGTAATAACAGATGGAGGACCTAGAGAGACTAAGAAGCTATAGTACCCCAAAGAGCTCTGCATGTATTCCTGGCTCAACACTGCTAGCTTGCTGGTCTGGTGTCAAGGCATAGGCAGCTGTGATACTGGCTCAGCACCTTTGGATTACTGCGCTTATGTCAAGGTGCAGACCTCTGAGTTTGCTGGATCAGCATTTCTAGCTTACCATAAAGAAATGTCAGATTTCTATGAGGTCTCTGGCTCAGCACATCGATCTTCTTGGGCTGGCACAGACATTTGTACAGTTACTGGCTAACCAGCCATAACTTACTCATCTGATATTAAGACTCAGGCCCTTGTGAAGTCAGTAGCTCAACAGCTTTAGCAGGCTGGGCTGATGTCCAGGCACAGGCCTCAGTGAGGCTAGTGACTCACTACTTCTTTCCTGTAAGGCTTATGCTAAGGCACCTCTTCGAGGTCTCTGGCTCAGGACCTCCACCTTTCTGGGATGATGATACTAAGGCTATGGCTACACTAGAGAGCTTACAGCTGCTCTGCTAGAGCACTGCTAGTGCAGCCGCTCTAAGCTGACGGGTGAGAGCTGTCTTGTCAACTTAATTAAAACACAGCCAACAAGCAATGGTAGCTATGAAGCTCTCCCAACGACATAGTCCACACCAGTGCTTAGGTTCGTGTAGCTTATGTCGCGTGGGGATGGCTTATTCACAGCGCTGAGCAAACATATGTTATATTGACATAGTTGGACTCTAAGACTCAGACCTGGATGAGTTTAGTGGCTTAGTAGACCTAACTTGTTGGGCTGCTGTGAAAACACCCATGTCTGTGACGTTACTGGCTCAGCATACCTAACGTTCATTAGTACTTAGTTGCTGTTAGCTCTGAACTAATTAGCGAGTTCGACAATCATTCCATTTCTTTATTCTAACCACAGTACAGTCTACCTTCCCATTTTGATTTGTCAGCTTGTTTTAACAAAACACTTCAGTTCTTACACTGAATGCTTTCCATTCATCTGACCTTGATATGATATGATATGATAGATAACTACTGGGAATACTTGCTTTCTGCTGGCTGAGAGTCTCATTTGTATCATCAGCTTCTTTTCCCACTGAATTTTTGTCAGCTGAACAGCATACCGTGAACATAAATATCTCCTTTCAAATCAGGTAATTGTTGGCCACTTTCCATTTGATTGTACTGATACTAGGACAAACAAAACTTAAGCAAGAATGGCCAATAGTGAGAGCATGTTTTGGCAAGTAGTAATCAATGGACAGAATAGTGTAACTGGGGGCCCCAAAACTCAGCTAGTCATTCAGTGGTAGGAAATGTCCCTCCTGGAGATAGTAATTGCTATTATAAATGGAGAAAATGTGTCCCTTTTATGGAAACTCTACCCTCCAACCCTCTTCAGGAGCAACACTGGTATGGTTCTACTGTATGGGGGGTGTCAGAAAGGATACAGAAATATGGTGCATGGATGGGGCTCAATCCACATCCCCATGTGTGAGGTTTTGAGTAGGTGAGTGCTGCAGGAGTGGTAAGGGACTGTCCAACAGGTCTGTAACTACTTAGATCTGCTGACTCAACCCCCCTGCATACTGAGGAGAGAGGGCACAGCAGCTGCAGGTATTACAACCAACTGGCTGCAGTAGTGGCTGTGGAGCTACTGTATGATCTCAGCCTGTGGACGTGATTCTGTCCCTTGACCCCTACTGAATTCCCTGTGCAAAGGCTGTTTGCTTGGGTTTTGCCTCTGCCTCCAGGTGAGAGGATGCAGATCTATGTAATGAAAAGTTACAAGTTAACTGTATGTTGCCACAGATAAGAACATCAGAATGGCCATACTGGGTCAGACCAAAGGTCCATCCAGCCCAGTATCCTGTCTGCTGACAGTGGCCAATGCCAGGTGCCCCAGAGGGAGTGAAGCTAACAGGTAATGATGACTTTTGCCCAAATGTTCTTCTATGTGTCTGATAATTTTATTCTTTACTATTGTTTCAGCTAATTTGCCCGGTACTGACGTTAGACTTACCAGTCTGTAATTGCCGGGGTCACCTCTAGAGCCCTTTTTAAATATTGGCGTTACATTAGCTATCTTCCAGTCACTGAGTACAGAAGCTGATTTAAAGGACAGGTTACAAACCATAGTTAATAGTTCCGCAATTTCACATTTGAGTTCTTTCAGAACTCTTGGGTGAATGCCATCTGTTGGTGACTTGTTACTGTTTAGTTTATCAATTAATTCCAAAACCTCCTCTAATGACACTTCAATCTGTGACAATTCCTCAGATTTGTCACCTACAAAGGACGGCTCAGCTTTGGGAATCTGCCTAACATCCTCAGCCATGAAGACTGAAGCAAAGAATTAATTTAGTTTCTCCGTAATGACTTTATCATCTTTAAGTGCTCCTTTTTTATCTCGATTGTCCAGGGGTCCCACTGGTTGTTTAGCAGGCTACCTGCTTCTGATGTACTTAAAAAACATTTTGTTATTACCTTTTGATACAGTGTTGTGCTAACCATACTAGCATCTTCCTACCAATTAAAGGCTTATACAGTAACCAATAGAAAAGCAGGAATTCATTCTCTATATTGTTAGTTTAAAACACTAAGTCTTCTCTGATCATTTAAAAAGCCCATTAAGGCTGAAACTCACACAGAAGTAAATTCTTATATGGGCAGAGCCCTCATTAAGGCAGGCACAGAAATATACACCCACAAACTGGTCAGTTAGTGCCAGAACCTGGTGAAGTATGGATCTCTTAGAGACAAGGCAGGGGCATCCATGGGTCTCCAAATCACCTATCTTCTTCAGAGGGGTACAAGAGTCTCAGGGATAGAGGGCTTAGTTCTACAGTGACTCCTCCTAACCATCTAGTTGAGAGGTGCTATCTGAAATGCCCTCTCTATCCCCCATTGTACTTGGCCAAACGTGGACCAGAAAGGTGGAAACAATCACTACTTACCTACACTGGCAGGTAGCAGTCAACTGGGAGGCAAATCAGTTTATCTCAGGATGGGGCTCTTAGTTTGAACATCTTGGTGAGCTCAACTGTCCCAGTGTCATATCAGGCGAGAGCCAGGACCAAAACAATTTAGAGCTTTTAGGTTCAAACAACATCTTAAACTACATCCAGGAATCAACTGGCAGCCAGCTCAGCCTATGGCGTTTCAGTGCTCCCTGTGTACAAAATTACTTAGCAATCAGGCTGCTGAATTCTGCACTAGGTGCATTCTAAGAATAAATTGTGGGGGTCGCTTCAAGGACATGTGAGTTGGCTGGAGAAGGTTCTAGGCAAAAGTGCTATGGCGAAGCCGAGAGACAAAGTGGTTTTAGGGATGCTGTTCTTTTCTTTACTCCAGTAAAGTTCCTTGTTTAGCGTTAGAAGAAAGTGACTCGCTTTTGGTAATTCCTTACCATTGTCACACGACAGTAACTCCATGTAGAATATATTGCCAAATATTTCACCTCACGGTAACTAAGGTGTGTGTAATTGTGGTAAGGTCTGCATTCAAAAGAAAAGGGTATATGATTAGGAGGTTACCTCTAGCTCATGGTCATCTGTAGTGTATGATATATATTGAGTAACATTAAGGTTTACATAAAGGAAAGGGGGGCATGGATCAGCATTCATGTCGCGCTCCCTGTCAGTACCCAGCCCGGGGAAACTAATGATCCAACCAGTGGACCAAATTTGGTGTTGAATCCTGGTCATGTGCCACCTGAGGCATGCTGCACATATGCTAAGAAGACAGAAAGGAAACAGGAATTAATATGTGCTAATAAGCAGGTTCCCTGTTGCTATTTCCCTATTCAGTTTATGTGTGATTTGCGGGCATTGCGGCCCCCCACCCCTGGCTGCAGCGGCTCACGCTCCTATCACTGCAAATAAAAAACAGTCCCCTTCACCCCCACTGTATGTACATCTCAACTATGCAACCATGCATTAGATATTGTATATTCTCCCAAGCCCCTCACTTTTCTGGTGTATGTTATCCTGACCTGCCTGTCAAGTCCATCATTTAGGCCCCTATCCTGCAACCACTTATAGTTATGCTTACCTTTTCCCATGGGAGTGGTAAAATTGACTTCACTGGAACTATTCATGTGCTTAAAGTTAAGCATGTGTATCAGCATCTGCGACTGCAAACATCCTAAATCCGGTTCTGTCTTTTACGGGTTTTCTGTAAAGCACCCAACCTAGCAAGTTTATGTGGTGATGGTGGGCAGGAGGAGGCTACTAAATAAATAATAATAATATATCTCTCACAGATGGGGAACAGCCACATATGGATGAGCATAATCCATTCATTAGTTTATGAACACAAAGTCCCACTAGAGCGTATCATAAATCCATGTGATGTTCCTGAGTGCTGGATTTTGCATTTGGATTTGTGAATTAGCTGAAAGTTGTGTAAAATGAAAATCACATGTATTCAGAAACAGCATCATAGCAGTGGAAGCTGGTAACATCTGAAAGTGGGTAGGGAAAACTGACACATAAAGACATGCTCAGAGCCAATTTACAGCAAAGGGTAAAGATCATACTATATCTGACTTCTCCCTAGTGACTATCCATCCAAAGAGTCTCTTGTGTGCTGATTATACCAGCAAGCGTATGGAATATATTACAATCACCAATAGGCTTATGCCACACTAGTTTCAGAAAGGAGCATATGAATAACGTAGGTGTAGGCTTTAACCTTCTACTTGTGGTCAAAATGAGTTCTGTTTTCATTGTTATCAAGCAAAGATGCATGTCTTAATTAGCCCACTTGTTGGAAGAGAGCAGTACCATGATGGAACAACAGTTTTGTGCAAAAGCTGATGCAAGCCTTTCTACTGCATTCCACTTTTAGATACTGGATCTGAGATAAGAGTTCAGTCCTAAAGACCAGATATTCAAAAGCTGGGCATAATAGGTGAGTCATACAAAATGCATATGTGGCAACTACTGCACTTATGTGCAAAAACTAGGCAACTGAACATGCAACTCCTGCACTGTTTGCCAGAAGCTGGGAATGGGTGACAGGGGATGGATCACTTGCTGATTTTCTGTTCATTCCCTCTGGGGCACCTGCCATTGGCCACTGTTGGAAGACAGGAAACTGGGCTAGATGGACTTTCGGTCTGACTCAGTATGGCCGTTCTTATGTTCAGTGATATCAACCATTTCACATGAACAAATGGAGGGAGTTGACTGCCAAATTGTTGTATGTGACTTTTGCTCAGGGCTTTACAAATTTAGCTTATATCTTTAAATATAAAAATCATTTTAAATTTATTCCTGGTTATCATGGGTTGATACTTTATTATGCATGTGACATAATTAAATCTCCCTTTCAGTTGTTCTCTAATATTTGTCCTACTTATTATTTAAATTCATGAAATTGATACTTGTGTTAAGCAAATATATTGAAGGGTCAGAATACTGCACTGGTCAGGTACAAAACTGAGGTGTATGTGGAGCATTGGACTCTAGCAACAGGGACATCGGAAAAGTTCTGTTTTACATCAGTAGCACCCTTAAAGATTATTAAGTATTTAGTCAGCTAATATGCTCTAAATAGTTGTAGTGAAGCTTGGACCAAAAGGAATGCTGGAAATGATTATTAGTATATCCCAGGTGATGGTCTTACCGTGTAAGCAAATGAAAATCAAATGACTTGAGCCAAAGCTGCAAGGATCCTCATAAGCCATCTTTAGAACAGATTGACGCTACAAATCCTTTATTGGGGTAATTTGCTAGTCTACTTTTTGGAAGCCTATATGAAATGTGTTGATGGTCTAAATTACTACCACCACTTCCAACACTGCTCGGCAGTCTGTTTTCTCAGCACACATGCTAAGGACTGAATAGATATAGAATTGAATATGGGCTGCCTGATCTCAAGAAACAGGCAAATAGATATTGGTGATGGTCTCTCTCCCCCTCAGTCAACCTAAAGGAATCTAGAACAGTGGAGATGGGTGATGCAAATCATCCAGTATGGCAATTCAGCTAATCCCAGCTAAGACAATGGGACCCCATGGAGAGTTCTCTTTTCTTTTTGAAGAGCAGGGTACCCCAAGACAGGGGACTGAACCTTGGAAAGCAATACAATTCCAGCAGTATCTGGTGAGCGCTTGTTGCTCTTTCAAAATCTAGGCTAGACTGTGTGAATCTCATGCTGGGCCAGCAAAGAAATGGTTTATGAGACGTATTGGCAGAATTCATTTTTTAATTTTTTTAAATCATTTAAAATGTTCACAGTTGTGGGAAATTATGGGGGAGGGGTCAGACAACAATTATTTAATGACAATAGGTGTTGAGATTCAAAAAGGTTAAAGCTTTATAACTGTTAAAACACAATATCACATGTTAAAATATACAGAGTAAATATCCTTAAGTCAAACACTAAGTTCTCAAGCAGCATTTTTCTTACTATGCCTCTTGTAAATTTCAATGATCAGCCATGGAAATAGTTTTTCGTTGGTTCGTGTGTGTACAGTGAAATCAGCATTTACTGACATTTGCTGACGAAAATCTAATCCTTCAAGCCTACATATGTGGTTCAGTACAGTTTCAGAAAAGAGTGGAAGGCAACAGGTGAAGACCCAGTACTGAGGGTTTTCATCCTTACACATCAGCGGTGGGCAACCTGTGGCCCGCAGGCCGCATGCAGCCCATCAGGATAAGCCGATTGTACGCTGTGAGACATTTTGTGGACGTTGAACATCCGCAGGCACGCCCTCCCCCCCCCCGCAGCTCCCAGTGGCCACGGTTCGCTGTTCCCAGACAATGGGAGCTGCGGGAAGTGGTGGCCAGCATGTCCCTGCGGCCGGCGCTGCTTCCCACAGCTCCCATTGTCTGGGAACGGCAAACTGCGACCACTGGGAGCAGCTTACTCTGATGGGCCGCATGTGCTACGATGATTCAAACAATATTAAATAATAATAACAACAGTGCACTGAGAACATGGTTTAGTCCTAAAAGCAAGTTTCCTAGATGTGTAGATTCCAAGGACAGAAAGGACCATTGTGATCATCTAGCCTGAACTCCTGTATAACACAGGCCATAGAACTTCCCCAAAATAACACACAGACTAATGGTGGAACAATTATCATCACAATATTTTGGTCTTATATATTGCTTTGAAAATAAAAGCTGAATAATTTATTGGCCAATACTTGATTAAAAAAATGTAATTATTACCCATGTGTAATTATTGCACAGCACAGGTCAGCTGTTTAACTGTTGTGTGTTTCAGTTTTCACTGCCATGAAAACTGCCATTCAGGACTCAGACTGGGAGGGAAATATGGTAAACATTATTTCCTGTTAAACTAGTCACCACTTTAATAAATATTGTGAGAAGGCAGGAAGGAAGTAGAGTTCCCATTTATAAATTTCTAAATTCAGTCCCTGTTCCAGCCACACTCCATTTTACAGCCATGAGGATTTAATAATATTGATATTTTGCACTTAGCAATTTTCATTTGTGGATCTCAAAGCACTTTTCAATGATGCACTGATCATCACAATATCCTCATATAGTGCTGGTAACTATTATTATACCCATTTCACAGGAGGGTAAAGTGAGGCATGGTGAGGTTAAGGGTCACAAGATAAGCCTGTTAACATCACTTGTGAGCAGTTACTTGCGTGAGTAACTTCTTGAAGTCAGGTGGACTAGAATAGATCACAGCTGGAGGGAGAGCTCACCAGTTTTGTTGGGTGTCGTCATGGATCTCAATGTTATGTGATGATTATAATTGACTTTAACAGGACTACTCATGCAGGTAACTACTCACCTGCCGGAGAAGAGATTTGCCCAAGGTCACACAGTAAACTAGAAGCAAAAGCAGAAATCGAACACAGAAGCTTTGACTATCATCTCCAACCACCAACCCATATTTTCTCTCTCTGTGGTAACATAGCTTTAATCAAATGTAGTAAAAACAAATCTCCAAATACTCTAATCACTAGACATACTTTCTCTGCAAATGAGATGTATATACAAGAGAGTGAAGGACAAGTCCAGGGTAAGAAAGGAGCCAGGCAAAGTCATTTTAGAATGTGGACACCACCACCAGAATCCTTAATATTTACTGCACAATGTTTGGTCATGCAGTTTGGACATCAAATTGTTTGCAGAAGCAACAAAGGGACAAAGCAGGCCTCCAGCATGAAGCTGGTATGGTAGCCAGCCCAAGCCAATTAAAACATGGTGCAAAACGTGAATAGTTCACATCAAGATATTCAGTGTTCTGCATTAAAAAATTGTGTTGATTGGTGAACCCTGATTGAACTTTTATGAGTGTTTACTTCAGTGTAATCAAGTGACTGGAATAAAAATATCTGTCACAGGATCATTGCAACAAAAGCTTGATAGATGCTCTCAAGAGTTCTTGGGAAGGGATTCTTTATAATTTACATGCTTCATTTGAAATATAGATTCTGAAGTACTAGTACATACATCTGTTCCCCTGACTTTTTAACCATGGAGTGCTAGTTTATTGCTGAGCTTAAGGATAAAAGAAGCAAGAAATGAAAGTTTCAAAAAAAGTTTCCTTTGCACTAAGTACATTCAGATGTCTGCCTCCATGCATCCCACACAATGCTTCACATCCAGCTTATTTTACCTTTTGTTTATTAGGTTATATCATTAAGAAACGAGTTAATCTTGAAAGGTGGTGAAGATGGGGTTGGGAAAAAAGTTGTTTACAAATATTTTCATTAAAAGTGATTAAAAATACACTTTTCATAAAAAGTGATTAATTTTTTTTTTAAAAAGTTGATGCTGCATCATTAAACTGATGTAAGAACAGGTTTATGGGAAACTGTATCCCTTTGTAGTGGAAACCATGGTCATTACACTTTTGGTTGTGTCATCCCTGTCTGACCTGAGGTTTTAAATGATATGAGATGGGGGCGGGGGAATGGGAGGTCCTACGTAAATCTACATACCAAACATCCACACCTAAGTAGCACCGTATTGTCAGCTGTCATTTGGAAGGACGCGAGGAATGAGCTAACCTTGAATGACTTTTATGGCCCAAGTACTTTTATGATCCCTGGATTTCCTAGCCAAATGGCAAATCTGCAAGCAGCAGGGGAGCATGGCGTTTGGTTTCTTTTTTTGAGACCTTGAATGTCTCAACAAAAGCCTTATAAGATGCCCAGAGAGCATGATGATGGGTATAAAATAAATGCCTACAATAATAACGGTAAGTGTAACATAGGTTACCGTTAAAGCAGTGTTGCTTTGCATGCAGCCTACATTATTGCTTAGCATTTAGATAATATTTGTAAAGAATGGAGGATGCTAAGTGTCCCAGTACCCCTGTGAGTTAGGTAGAGGAACTACTTGTAAGCTGGTGGAGTGGGCCATCTGGCCCAGGCACAGACAAAGTTTTGCACCAAGCACATTTTGTACTCTACAGTTTATTCTTGAGATTTGGAACAGTACACAGGTTACAATGAAAGGATTTTGCACAAACAAAAAAGGCACAACTCAGGCTACAAAATAACTAACTTCCCTCACCCTCCCTACCAAAATAAACTCCAATCCCTCCTCACAAACAATCTCTTTTTCCTTCTGATTCCCAGAAAGCTGCTCCTCTGTGGTTTCCTAGCTGTACTGAGTATCTGGTTGGGCCTTCAGTATCCAGTCTTGCTTTGTTACTTCATTGTTTACACCTGTGGTAGATCTAACAGGGAGTTAACTCCTTGCCGGTTGGAATTCAGGTGGGAACTCTGCATCCTGTCTCTTTAACACTATACAGAATCCAACTCAGAAAGGTGGGACTAGAATCAAGAACTTTGCTATCATCCTGTGCACTAAGCACTAGACACACTTCCTCTCATTTATTGTAGTCAACCTGTGGAGTTCACTGCTGAAGGAAATGATGGAAGTTAATAATTTAATCGTCACATGAATGTAAATCACATGTATAAATACACCAGTTGGACTGAAAAGTTATGCAGACCATCATCTCTCATGCTTTTGAATGTGAACTGACTGACTAAGTGTAGTGTTTGGTGAGTCTTTCTCCTAAGGTGATGAGCAGTGAAATAGGTAATAGTGCTGACATATAAGCCATAATCATTTGATTCTAAAGTTAACAGCAGCCAACATGGATCAGGCAGTTCAAAATTCACTTGGTGTCAGATTCTCAGAGCACCCGTGACTCCCACTGTACTTTGCAGGTACTCAGTACCTCTCCAAATTTGACCCTTCATCCATCTCTCTCCTAACTCACTGTGACAGCCCTGTCTTGCTTCACATTTGGAAGGATGCCTTTACAACCACATGAGCTAGAAATTTAGGCTTCAGTCCTGCATGCTTGCTGTACACCCTTCCAAAGGTATGGTGGGCTTCTCCTGTGCACCCGGCCAACTGGGCTGGTCAGTGATGGGCAGGGAGAAGCAGGACCATAGTTGTCTCCTTGCTGCCCACTTTGGGGTGTCTTGAGTATCAGGGAATACATGAAGGGAGTTCAAGGACTGTAAATGTATCTGCCTGGTAAGCATGGTTGACCAGGTGGCAGCTCTTTCTGTACTCTCCCATGCCCCCACAGACCATAATCTCGCTGTAGCAACATCTCTCCAAACCCAGCATCAGTCCCTGCCCCTGTTTCCACTTAATATCCGTCCTTCACCAGTTCCCAGCTCAGTCAGATCAGTGCAGTGACTTAGTACTCCAGCTGAGTTCAGAGGTCCACTCCTTCTGGGGATATAACTCAAAGTCCAACATGAACCTAACGTCACATCTTCTGCCCCAGATTCTTACAGTGGGGGAACCCTCCCTCTGAAAGTCTGTTCTCTTTCACCTTGTCTTTAGCCCACGTCCTGGGCTCTAGTCTGTGCCTTCAAGCCCTTGCTTGCAGGAATTGCTGCACTCCCACACAGGGTGGGAGTATTGGGGAAATCCCATCTACCCTGGAAACCCTAAACAACTGGGCTGTCTATTCATAATCCAGTATTGCCCTGCCTACTCCTTCCCGTGACTCGTCCTGTACATTTCCAGCTTAGTCTCTTCACTAGCCCTCCCATTCTTAATGGTGCACTTACTCCTAGATGTAGGCTCCCTGAATACCATCAACTCTTGATAGCACTCAAACTCTCATCTCTGCCCTCCTTTGTTAAGCCTGCTCTTATCTCCCAGCAGGCCTGGTTTAGTCCCATAACCCTAGGCACCCATAACCTTAATTCTCTTTACTTGGGGAGGCAAGCTACGCCTAGCAGAGGTATGGCTGAGCCTTAAAGCTCATTAAAAGGCCAGTTTGCCATGTGACACCCACCCTACATTATTGTGCATTTTTTTCCATTTGTGTAGCAAAGAAGTGTGGTCTCCTTCAGAGATTGACAGTGAGGTAGGGCCAGACACCCCCTGGTGGGTGGAACAAGGAAAGCCACACCCACCATGCCAGAAGCAGAGGAGCAGGACAGGAACAGAAGTATAAAAGGCAGGCCCTGTAGCTCAGTTCGGCTGAAGCCACTGAGGGAGGCAGATGCTTCCACCCTGCTGAGGACTTCTGCTGTCCTGAGGACTTGTCTGAACTGCCTGAGCTACCAGACATGCCTGATGCTGAGAAGCAGCTGGGATTACCACTTGCAGTGTCCACAGGGAAGATGAAGGACAGCCTTGAGATCCAGGTACACCCTGAGGAGAGGGTAGGAAGTGGCCCAGAGTCAGCTGACTATGGTCCAGCTGGGTTGCTGCCTGAGTCTGGTTCAGTGTGTTGCGGCTGGATCCCCAGTGACAGACCACTCTGACACTGTTAGAGCCCTGGGTTGGGATGCGGTGGAGTTAAGTGTACCCCTACCATCCTGCCCCCTGGTCAAGGTTGCCAGGTCTGGTTTTTGACCAGAATGCCCAGTCGAAAAGGGACCCTGGAGGCTCTGGTCAGCACCACCGACTGGACCATTAAAAGGCTGATTGGCAGTGCTGCGGAGCTAAGGCAGGCTAGTCTCTACCTGTCCTGGCTCTGTGCTGTGCCCGGAAGCAGCCAGGAGGTGTGGCTCCTAGGCAGGGGAACCAGGGGGCTCGACGTGCTGCCCCCACCCTGAGCACTGGCTCCGCACTCCCATTGTCTGGAAACAACGGCCAATGAGAGCTGTGGGGGCAGTGCCTGCTGGTGAGAGCAGTGAGCAGAGCCTCCTGGTACCCCCACCGCCCATCTAGGAGCAAGACCTGCTGGCCACTTCTGGGGCGCAGCGTGGAGCCAGGACAGGCAGGGACAAGGGCCTTAGCCCTGTTGTACTGCTGACCAGGAGCTGCCTGAGGTAAGCCTGTGCCCGAGCCCCAACCCCCTGCCCTAGTCCTGAGTCCCCACAACCTGGAGCCCCCTCCTGCACCCCAAACCCCTCATCTCCAGCTTCACCCCGGAGCCTGCAACCCCAGTCCAAAGCCCATACACCCTCCCACACCCCAACCCCCTGCCTCAACCCTCAGTCCCCTCCCACACTCAGAAGCCCTTGGCCCCACCCCCCAGCATGGAGCCCCTCCTGCATCCCAAACCCCCTCATCCCTGGCCCCACCCCAGAGCCTGCACCTCAGTTGTAGCCCACACCCCTTCCTGCACCCCAATCCCCTGCCCCAGCCTGCAGCCCACTCCTGAACCCTGCATTTCTGGCCCCACCCTGGAGCCCACACCCCCAGTTAGATCCTTCACCCCCTCCTGCACTCCAGGCCCCCGGCCCAGCCCAGTGAAAGTGAGTGAGGGTGGGGAAGAGTGAGCCACCAAGTGAGGGGCAATATAGTGAGCGGGGGCCTCGGGGAAGGGGGTGGGGCTAGCGTGTGCAAGTAGAAAGTTGGCAACCCTAATTCCCCCCTCCCCCCACACACACACTCCTGCCTTCCCACCTTTAGCCAGGAGGCTTGTGGGACTCTACTGTCTGCTGAGCGAGCTCCCTAGACTGTGTTGGGTGCCTCTCCTGCCTGAGCCCCCTAGACTGTTTGGTGCCCCATCCTGCCTGAGGGCTTGGGCCCTTGGACCATGAACTGCTCTACCCTGCTGGAGGGCTTGAGCCCTGAGACTGCTAACTTCCCCCTTGTCTTAGACTGTTGTTCCAGGGGCGTGATAGCAAAGAGGTGTGGCCTTCCTCGAAGATAGACAGCAAGGGAGTGCCACACATGCCTACAATTTGGTAATATCAGTAATATGGCTCAGGTTAATCAAACAAGTCTCTCTCATGTAATAGCACTAAAATGATTGTGAGATCATATAACTTTTGTTCATAATCAAAATAGGAGAGTAAGATTTTAATCCCAGTCATGTGGCTGGCATCAATGTGCATCACAAACAACACAACTCCCTTTTTTTCATGCTACTGCAAATGTTCGTATTAATGCTATGGTGACCATGGTTTGTAGCTAGAGTGAATATCAGATCTATGTAGCTGTAAAGACAGTAGGTTCCCTTTGTTAGCAAAGCCAGTACAGCTATCTTAAATTCACCCCGTGGAGAGACAGGTTTTTTGAGCCAAAGGTTGTTATATATTAAACTTGTTTGCATAGCACCTACAAGTCCAAGTCATGGACCGTGGCACCGTTGTGCCAAGCACTGTACAAACACAGAACAAAAAGATGCTCCCTACACCAATGAGTTTACAATCTAAGTTTTGCAATGCTGCACTCAACATAGCTGATCTCAGTATCTATATGATGCAGTCATATTCAGGGATAATTACTATGCATCTGAGATTAGAATCTAGCCTTAATCACACAACAGAAATGTAATCTGTGTCATGTACTGCTGCTCTCGGGGGGATTTGCTGGGCCTATAGGTAGAACTCTAATTAACAATAATTCACAATACAGTAATGTTGAATTAGCAGTGAGAATTGAAGGTATAGCTCCTGAGGCCTTATGATTAAAGTTTACCATTTATGTAAAGAGTTATGCTGCTATTCTCATCCATCCTATAAAAACCATGTCACTGCTTTGAAAAGCACTACCAAAATGGTGAATGTGCCCTGATTAAACAACCTTGGAAGTACATTATTCAGTGATCTAGAAGATTACTAATTAGTGAATTGCAAACTAATTTATCCTTTTTTGCATAAAAATGAACACTGAAAAACTATTTTTCAAAAGGAGACATAGCTTCATTATTTGTAGTTTCCCCAGTGATTTGATTCACAGCATTGTCTTTTCTGTATTCATTTGCTATTCATAGGCTAATAATAACTGATACTGAATAGTGAATCTGTTCTAATTAAATGGAGATAGAATAGCATCATCCCAGTCAGAGTAGACAACTGAGTATTGGTCACTTGGGCCTGTTTGTGTATCCATTCAAGTCAATGGTAATTTTGCCACTGATTTCAGTGGAAGCAGGATTGGGCTTTTGAGGTAAAAGTGTATTTTAAAATTGTACCATAGGTTTAGAGACAATGGACGCTGGGGAATATTTACACTGTCAATAGCACGTCAGTGAGCTCTGCAGCCTGGGACAAGCACGACCCAATGAGTTAGAGAGATGCTGAAGTTCTTCTTAGTCTTAGAAACAGGAAAATTTACTATTGGAAGTGTATTTAAGACCATTTTTCAAGAATCTATACGTTAAGAAACTCAATTTGCTAGGTTTATTGAGCCAAATCCTGCTCCCGTTGAAGTCAATGGGACCTTAGCCATTTATTTCCATGAGAACTGGACTGGGCCAATTGTAAGCAACACAGTACATGTTTAGTATTTATGAATGACTGGCTTAGCCATTCCCATGAGTTTGATATAATCCAAAGGGAATGCTGTCTAAAATAGCAGTACATAAATTTGCTATAAGAAGCCAGTTCCTCTGAGAAGAAGGATGGTCTTGTAGGTAAAGATCTAGGCCAGCACTCAGGAGATCAGCGTCCCATTCCTGACTCTACCAAAGACTTCCTGGGGGCTCCTGGGCTTTCCATTGACTTTAGTGGGTTTTGGGTCAGGCCCTTAATCATTCTGAGCCTCTTTTTCACCTGTAAAGTGGGATAATAATATTTTCTTTCCCCAACCCTTTCTCTGATTTGTCGATTTAGGCCCTGGTTCAGCAAAGCATATAAGCTTAACTGGAAGCTCCTACTAAAGTTCCATTTACTTTAATGGGACATAAGCATGTGCTTAACTGCTTAGCTCAATTGCAGCCTTAAGCTGTGCTCTTTATGGCAGGGGACCATCTCTCACAACGTGAGTGTACTTTGCCTCGCACAATAGGTCCCCACAAATGTTTGCCTGACAAGAAGCAGAGAACAAATCCCTGCTGGCAGTCTGCAAGAGACTGAGATTTAGGTCATGAGCTCCTATGCTCACTTTGATAGCCTGTAGACTGCTCATGGAGGAAGATTAACCACAGGAGACATGGAGATGAGAAACAAATTAGAGGAAGAAGCGGAGAGTTGAATGGAGTTGAGCTGGAGCTTGTTGAATGAGACTCACCCATAGTTAAAAAAAAATCAGAACTGCTACAAGTCTGGCTTTCACCCAGCGGTGACTGAAAATTTGAGGTAAACAGAAAACACAAGCAACAGCCCTCAAAAACTAATTCCCAGGTCTGGGAGATATTTTGCCCACTGGCTACTGTATTCTTTACTTTTTAGGGAGTCAATAATGAAGAGCCATCAGAAAGAAAATTATTATCATTATTATTATTCTATTACAGTAGCGCCTACAAGCCACAGTCATAGACCAGGACCCTCTTGTTCTAGGCTTTGCACCAGCCCAGAACAAAAAGCCCCAAAGAGCTTCTACTCGAAGTACAGGACAAGAGACAACAGGTGAATATAGTCAGAAAACAAAATAAAAATGAAGTAAAACCTGAAGAAAATGGAAAAGGGGATGCACTGGACACAACAGCTGAAGTAAAATTCTACTTTGAGTTGCGTCTGTGCAACTCCATGGACTTCACCAGCATTGCACTGGGGTACCTGAGAGCAAAGCGTGGCCCGTTTGTGTTGAAAGTAGGTGAGCACAAGTACTGTATGGGATATTTCTGTTGCTTTGGTTCTCTGTGAACTTATTTCAGGGCATACTACCCTTCGTTGGGGTCTGATCCAGCAAGCCCTCCCTACTAGGGATGTAAATACCGTTTAAAAAGTTAAGTGTTTAAATGATTAAATATTTCGTTTAAACAGTTAACCAATTAAAGGGCTGGCGGGGCTGTGGCTGATCCGGCTGGGGCTGTTCCGGCCGGTGTGGCTCTGGCCACCTGTGGGGTCAGTGGGCTGGCCAGCTGGCGGGTGTAGGACCGCTGGGGATGACAGGCTGGCTGGCGCTGGGCCGGCCGGCCAGCTTGAGAATTAACGGTTAAGGTGGGTTAACCGGTAAGACTAATACTTACTGGTTAACCATTTAACATTTTACATTCCTACACAGATCTCACTTGCAGGGCAATGGGAGTTCTGCACACTAAGGGCTTGTAGGATCTGGGCCATAATAATATCCATACAATAGGACTAATTCAAGCTTTGGGCTTTAAGACCGAAATTAACAAAACGAAGCTATACAGTACATTTTTAAACATGGCACTTTTTACTAAAGCTAAAATATTCTTGGTTTTAGAGCAAGCACTGGATAAAACTGCCTTGGTCTGATCTGCGCGGATTAAATTAGAAAAAATGTAACACCAGTTTGGCTAAAACTTCCAGCATGTCTTTGTGGAATGTGCTTGAGCTGCAGTGCAGCTGTGAGACTGGCTTGTACTCTCTGCTCTCCTCAGTCTATTGCAAAGTGGAATTGTTTGCATCTGGGTCAAGATCTCTTGCTTACATCTTGTCAGATGTTCAGCAATGTGGATGTTGTTCCATATTTCACCCAGTGCCCACTAGGTGACGCCTGTGATTTCAACAGGATCTTATTCTCATTAAACTTGAGGATTTCAGAGGTTCATTCTTAATTTCTCAGTTTATATGTATGTGTACACATATGGATAAATGCATAGTTGAGAGAGAGAGACTGAAATATTGCTATATCCAACTATATCTATAATGTTGATAAGAATAAAGCAAAATCTCCTGCATTTGCATGCTCTATCTTACATAACTATACGAATGCCAGTTTGTTGAGCTACATACATAATTATCGATGTTTCTTCTGCATAAGAAAACATTCTGACACAACAAATACAAATGCATTTGGATGTGATTGTTGACACACGTTATTCTAAGATCAGTACCATGACCTCAGGGGGAAGTTAGGGAGGATGAGGATCATTAAACAGAGCAAATATTATTGCAAAGCAGCTACATTACAAATAGCCCAAGTTTTAATGGTTGCATGTCTTGCAGATGCACTCAGCAATAATTGGACAAGTGAAATTTCAGTAGAACCTTCTAGCTGATGATCTGCCCCATGGTATTAAATTAAATTAATGGAGATATCCTATCTCCTAGAACTGGAAGGGACCTTGACAGGTCATTGAGTCCAGCCCCCTGCCTTCACTAGCAGGACCAAATACTGATTTTGCCCCAGATCCCTAAGTGGCCCCCTCAAGGATTGAACTCACAACCCTGGGTTTAGCAGGCCAATGCTCAAACCACTGAGCTATCCCTCCCCCCCAAATGTACAAACCAGAGTTGAAAAGATGTCCCAGGTATAGAATAACAAAGGACACTTCATTTCCCTTATCCACTTTTATTTTGATGGCATATTTGGGTCTATAAAATCAGGGCATATTTATATTTTAGAAGTACACAGTACTAGGCAAGACTAATGGTAAATACAGACCATAAATCTCAGTTACATAGCCATTTGTACCAAGACACATAAAGTTCATTTATTTAAATGATCTTCATTGTTTTTTAAAAGACAAGTACAATTTCCTCTGTATACAGCAGGTGCTCCTGCTTTATTTGGTCGCTTAAGTATTTGGAGACACTTCCAATGTTGGTCGGGTGAAGGCTAAATATGATGCATATCCTGATGACAAATTATTATTATTTTTAATTAATCAAAAACTGAAGCTGCAAACCCTGTTCAGTTGAAAAACAAAATGTGTGCTGGTTGCAATACAATGCTGCAATAGCAAATCAGGCACGGTTTACTACTGTGAACACACACAGCTCAGCTCAGTGCTGGGCTTGTCCTCTCTTTTCTAGTAAAGAACTAATGTATTGAAATTTACAATGGCCCTGGGCCTGGACTCCTATAGTAAAATGGTCAGTTTCAGTATACTGCCTCATCCTAAGGGAGGAGCAGATAGGTACACATGGTGGGGTTTAGATTTTGAAAGCATTAAGGATTTGGCTGGCATCTATGATCCTAAACAGCTGGAAAGTTTGGCCAATCATCTAGATGATGTCTTTTTAAAGATCTGTACAATTAAGAAAATGAAACCCTCTTTTTTGCGGCTTCTGGTTTATTAAGAAGGCCTGAAAGGGTTTTTTAAATTAAATTTCTGCTTGCATTTTTACATTGGAAATATTCGGATTGTCAGGTCTGTCCTTCCTTGGTTTTATTGGAGATCTTTATTGGATAATTTCAAGATGCAGATAAAGAGCTTCCCCAACCATTTATTGAAGGGGTGAATATATTCATTCTTTAACAAAAACATCTTTTCTCCCAAGAGTATGTAAACCACACAAACTCTAAAGAGTTTTAACTAGTCTCAATTTATCAGGTTTTCACCTTCTTTATTATCTGTGATACCGTGATCCAGCTAGTTCTCCAGTTGTTCAGAGAATCTTCTAAAGGATGCAAAACCTGGATTTCCCGGCCTCTTTAAAAGACAAAAGTATTCAGGCCTTCTTTGTGTCAGAAAAAAGCAAAGATCAGTACAATGCCAATGGTTCACCATTCCAGGTCACCTTTAAGTCATGTATCCAAGGTGCTCAGGTCACCACATCTCTCCATATATTATGAGAACCTTAAATTAGTCATGACCCCACTATTAGTACTGTGGAGAAGATCCTACATACGAGCCTCTTTTGTTCTGTTTAAACACATTTCTGTCCCTGTCTCAGACCCTGCAGACAGTCCTCTGTGGAATCAGGGATCTGTGACAGGGCAGGAAGGATCATGCTGGAGCAGGCCCAGACCCGAATCCCTGACTCTGCAGAGGATTTTCTGTAGGATCTGAGATAGGAATGGGAATGGGCCATGCGGGCTGCTGACCCTTTTCCACACAGACTGCCTTTGTGCATGCCAAAGGCAAACTAATGGTTAACATTAGAATGTATTAGCAAGCACTTTTTAACATGGTGCATTTCCCCAGGCTAGACAAGGCCTCTAAACAAGTTTACTAGATCATAGAATATCAGAGTTGGAAGGGACCTCAGAAGGTCATCTAGTCCAACCCCCCTGCTTGCTCAAAGCAGGACCAATCCCCAGACAGATTTTTGCCCCAGCTCCATAAATACTACTTCTCTATCTCAAAATTGTATTAATATACATTGTGCAGGTAATGATATATTTCCCCCTCTGTCCTGTGCTGTACCTGTTCTGTGGATAAATAAAGCTTCAGTTTCTAGGGTTTTAAAGCTGGCACTAAAATTCACTCCAATTAAGAACATGCTTGTTTTAAAAGCCAAGTTCAGAGCCACAGCAACACAGGAAACAAGATGGATTTTCTTGCTGTGCTTGTACTTCCTGTATATGGCCTATGGAGGATGATAGGGAGCAAGTGACAACATGTAGATGACATCTTCCTACTGCAGTGCTATGATGAACTTGAAGGATTTGGGGCGTGGGGACTATAGCAGGGAAGCAACAGCTCAATATGAGGCCTCTATTGAGTTGTTAGCTTGTCTTTCCCATTACAGAGTCAGAGCATGCGTGGGTCACAAACTCAGTTCATAGAGCATGCAAAGGAAAATAAAATGTGTACTGGCTAGAGCTGGTGTGTAAATAATAGTTAAGGTTTTATTGGGCTTTGGCGTAAATCAGGATTAACACCACTGAAGTCAATGGAGTTTCATGGTGTGAATCCAGTGGGAGCTGAGAATCAGGACCCAGATGAAATGGTGATGAATTCTCCTGTGTGATGACCTGTTAGGGAGAAAATGTCCTGAGACCATGGCATGGAAGTTACCTCTTCCTTTTCTCATTCCAGCTCTGAGTCCCCTCCCCCCCTCACATTTTTTTGCTGTTGCTCTTGAGATCTTGGCTTCCATAAAAAACATGCTCTTCCTCTTAGCTAGACCTGTTCATAACACATAAGCCTTCTAAATCCCAAATTCATTTCACCACTTGGTGTGCTTGAGAGGCTATATTGGAAACACTGATTCTGTGCCCATTATTATGGACATTTTACATCCCCTCTTTTAGATAATGCCCATAAAATCTCATCTGCAAGAACTTTGATGTTGCATTCTGTTTCCAATTTCAGGACAATAACTTTCTATCTTATCACCAAACTGAAAAAGAAAATTAAGAACCAGATTTGCCAGCCCTTGCTCATGCTGAGTAGTACTTTCTTACATGAGTCATCCTATTGAAATCAATGGGAGTAATTGTCTGGGTATGTGCCATTCAACATGTGTTAGGATTATAGAATCTGGTCCTTGGTAAATAACACGAAGGATGACATTGGTTGCATATCATCTCCATTTTGATGTACAAAATCTCCAACTTTCAGCCACAAATCACTTAAAGATGTTTTCTAAAAATTAATTTTGCTGGAAACCTGAGTTGTACCTTATTAGGATAGTTCAACGATGTTCAAAACTGATACTATTCCTGAGAAGGAGATTAAGAAAATGATGTTGGCACATCCTATTTTGTACAGTGACTGCTGCCCTGCCAGGACTTGAGAGATCTCTTCTACTTCTAGGGTTGTAGTACAGTATTTCTTCCTCTTTATGCACAAAGCAAACCACAAGAACCTACCTGTGTTTCACAAAGAAAAATGTTCTGTGGTGTTTACACAGGTGGGTTAGGTGGGGAGGGGAGTGAGAAGAATGTAGACAGCTGTGCAAAATACAGACATGAGACTATGGCAACAACCCTGTTTTCAGGGTTGAACTATTCAGTATGCACATTTTTTAATGTAGTGAATTGAATGTGGTGTTAGTGAAAGGTAAATATAATGCTAGAATGACGGCCTGGGAGACTGAAATCCTCCGCACACAGAGCAAGCACACTACAGACAGTGGCAGTTCAAACCTCTCCACTCCAGCTCCAGTCAACATGCTTTAGTTCTGACCTGGAGGTGACAGGTTACTTCACTTTCCTTGACCGAGAGGCTGAGACTGCTGGTTATGAGGTGGGCTGAACAGCTGTTGAACAGTAATAATATTCTGGAGGAATTCAGATCAGTGACTTACGAAGGGTTCCCACCTCCTGTTAGGAACTAATACTTGTGGGAGAAGCTGCCTCCTTCTGGAAGTGTATGTCCCAGTAGAGCAGCCATAGGTGTCAAAAGAACTGTCAAATTATGGATTAATCACATCCTGGATCCTGCAAGTCCTGACACTGGATACAACAGGGAGAACTAAGTCATTGCACCCTGGCTCTAGTGTGACTGGAGGCTACAAGCAAGGTCATGCACTGTGGCCTTGATCCTGCCAATCTTTGTGCAGTACACAGATGGGAGCACTTGGTTGCTGCACCCCAGCACAAGTGTGATCAGAGTTTACATGTAGGCACAAGTGAGATTAGTATTAAACAGTTCTCAGCACAGAGCAGAAGTAAGTCTCAAGGCTTTGTTGGCCCACTGCTTTATTCATAACAACAGCACAGGCTAGACAGGGTTTGGTTAGAGAATGGACATGCCCAAGGAGACATGGGTTGAATGGGATGTACACTGTGGAAATGCAGCACTTAGCTACATGCTCCCCATTTAGGCCTTAATCCTGCTATTGGATAGGGGGATCTTGGTGTGCAGCAGCACATTCATTAATACAGAATTGGCTTCCCCTGTGGTCACTCTCCTGCTCATCACTTTTTAACATGAGCTTTGTGTGCACAGCTCCACCCCTGCACTGGGCAGGATCAGCCCTGATAACAGCACATTTGACTATACATGCTTTTGTCTGTAATCCCTCCTCAGACTTAACACAAGGTTTTTTTCCCCAAGAGCTGAGCACTTGTAATGAAACATCAATCATTGCCATGTGTGGATTAAGGCTCAACTGGGCTCAGATCCACCAAAACTTGGACGGGCTCCGGAGATATATGTGTTTCCTTTCTGCCCTCTTTATAGGCTCATGTATTTTTTTTGTTCCTGAATCCTTGATCTTCCTCCCAAGTGCAGCAGCCCAGCCCATGCCAGCAGCGATCAACCATGCACTGAGTCACCAGCTGCTGCTTTGCCTTGGATTTAATATTTATTACAAATTGTTCATTCATTTCTAATGAATTATTATCCCCATTGTACAGATGGGCAAACTGAGACCAGGAGTTCAGGTGTTTTGCCCAAAAGCCACAGCGGTAATCAGAGTCAGGATTAGAATGCTCCCCATCCTGTGCTCTGAACGCCATCATGCAATCTTAGCTCTCAGTCTATTTTCCTTGCTTTGATTCATTCAAGTCACTTCTATTATTTTTTTAAAGAAAGTCAATTTACTTTGTGTACAAGCTAAGGCCCAGATTCACAGCAGGGGGTGCAGAGGGTGCAAACAGCAACACCCAGCATTCGTGGGGTCAGTTGCCCTGGAGGAGACATTCATACCTGAGGGAGGGCATGGTGGGACTATGCCAAGGGGTTTTGCCAAGGGAAGCAGCTTTGAATTCCAGCCTGGGCTCTCAGAGAATAATGCTGCTCCTAGCCAGCTTGCCCTGGCACCCTCCTGAGCCAGTACAGTATTGGGGCTGCATTGGCTGGCTCCTGCCCCCTGGTGGAGTGGGATTACAGTTGCTTGCATCATTGTGTGTCTTCCAGGTGGACCTTCCACCACTGGATACCTGCAAGTCAAGATTCACCGGTGTAATGGGCGGATTGGGCTGATTAACAATCAGATTTCCTCTCTTGTGAGAGTGGGAGGCGAAACGAGGCAAACACAGCAATCCAAGGTTGTCAGCTGAATAAACAGGAACATTCCGAGTTGCAAACTCACTGAGGGATTCTTTTAACATTTTCCTTTGTGGAGTTTGCAACATACACCAGCTATTTGTTTTTAAGCTAGTTAGAATTGCGAGCTTCATCATGCCAACTCTGGTAACTAAGTAGCTGTGCCCATAAAGGTAACAAAGTCTGGGAAGGAATAGGATATGAAACACATGAATAAAAGTATCAAATATCCTTAAAACGTGTGTGGATTAAGCTGGTGAAAAGGTGAAATTTCTCTTCCTCATGAGTTAATGTCATATTTTTATTGGAAGCTATAATCTGAATCTTTTCTTTCTGCTTAAGTGATAAAAGACATGTCTTATCTGAATGAACTGACATTTTAAAAGGCTCTCTTTGTTCTAGCTAAACTTGCTTGTCAACAGTTATACCCTTTATACAATTTTCTCCATATTTGCTTCATATTACCCTACAGTTTGTTGATATAAAACTAGACAGCATACTTTTAACTTCTACCTACTTTTGTTGGACAAGAATCTTTACAATGCCAGACTAATCTGTCGTGACTGACGGTGTATTGGCATGGCATGACAATTTAAATCCGTGTTGGAATATGTTAATCCATCACCTGGCATTATGATACATATTTTACTTTTAGTTTATAGAAGATGAAATCTGAGGCTCTGTTTCAAACTGAGTGTTCTTAGGTACTGGGTGTAACAGCTTGTAACTACTCTCTGCAAGTGTGTACAGAAATGGTTGATTTCTAGACATGGGAAAACTATTCCCCATGAAATGCAGAACTCTTTGTGCCTGATTTTATTACTCTTCTGCACAGTGAATATTTCCTTAGTCTGTGAGTAGCCCCAATGAAACCAGTGTTTTACTCAATGTAAGTAACGGTGGCAGAATCAGGCCTCTTGAAAATAAAAAAAATCTCATTTGTTACAAACTCAAAAAATGGGCTTTTTTTTTTTTTTTTTTTTAAGAAAATGCTATTGAGATCCACTACATTTTAAAACCAAAATGTGTGGAAATTTGCATCTTTCCGAGTGCTCCAGTGTGGTAACTGCAATTCAGGTAGAACAAAAACATTGTTTTGGGGGAGGTACAATGGTGCAAAAAATGGAAAAGTTCATTTGAAATTCTGCATGTTCACACAGCTGTCATTGGTTCCTAATTTGTTAGACGATAACGTGCCTCAGCTCCCTTCTATTTGCTTTATCACTGACTTGTCTGGATGTCTCCCAGAGCTGCGGGTGTGCAGAAGGAATATATATGCTAGTACACCACTTTATTGGGTGCAACTTACTCCCCTGCTGGGCCAGTCCCACGCTGCAGGCCAGTACAGAATGAGAGCCCCTGACTTTACCCTGTCACAAACCCCCATGGCATAGGGGAGTAAGCAGTCCCAACACTCCCTATAGCACAGGGACTGCAATTTACACGAAACAAGCAAGGAGAGGGAAGGCTCCTTGTGCCTTCCCCACACTGTGCAAACAAATAACAGCTAGCTACCGGGTGACCCTAGATTTGAACAATCAGAAAGTCAGCTAAAGATCATGATTACAAAAGCTGTTTTTCCAGAAATGGCACATTCAGAGTCACATGGTTAGGAAGGAAGAAGTCTCTAATATACATATTGAGTTGGATGGAGGCAATGATATAGCTAACGTATGGCTAGCTCCAGAGGCAAACAAGAGAAAATGTTCAGGGAGGAAATATCAGGGAAAAGGGGCTAAAAAAGAGAGAGATTGTTATAACATGTCTATTCAGGTAGGTTTCTGTGTTATAGACTACCTACAGGTGGAGTCTCATGAGGGTAGTCTGATGTCAAGTTCTGAGTCAAATACAATATGACCTTTACTCATTGATGTAAATCTTCTCTGAAAATAATTTTACATGTTACTTGTGCCTATCCACTTTCAGATGCTACCAGCTGCATGGGATAGTCTGTACTATGGGGGCTAGTACCAAAACAAACAAATAAACAAACCAACCAACCCATGTTTGTGCTAGGAGTCAAAACCATGTTAAACTATGGCAGGTATAATAATATTGGAAAACTGTGGTCAAGAATAGCTATACACCGTTGCTGCTAGCTCAGTAGAAGCCATGGTGTGGACAGGGCCATAGACGTGAAGTAATACCTAACTATAACCCACACTGGGTGAGTGTGGGTCTTTATCCCCCTCTACTAGTTGGTCCACATCAGAGGTTGAGTTGGGTCCTGCTAGAGGACTTACACCTTCCACTCAAGGCATAGTGACACTTGCTTTTAGTTCAAGAGGGTCCTTGATTCAAAGGCTGCTGATGACCCAAGCAGGGTCAGTTACATAAGTGAACATGAACTATAACAACTGGGTTGGTATTTCAGAAGGAAATAAAGCCTGGGTGGGGTGTAAAAAAAAAAGAAAAAAGGATGTTGAATTATCACAGAATGTATCCAAAAAAAGCAGGAAGTGTTGTATGCAATCAAACAAAAGCAAAAGGCACAAAGGGGAAGTGCAAAGAGAGCAGAGATTAATTAATGTGGATCAGGCATCTAAAGCCTATGGAATAGAACAGAGCAAGCAGTAACATGCTAGAATCATCCTTAGTGATCAAAAAGACCTCTTAGAACACTGAGAACCTTCCCTTGCAAATGCAGTGCTGTAATAGAGGACATATCAGATATATCAGACATTCATTTGGCTCATCATAAGTTTAATTAGCTGGTGAACGGCTCTCTGCAGCAGTATTTAAAACCCTCTGTGGTCAATTCCTGTTGACCTTAGTGATGCTCATTGGTGCAAGGCTGGCTTTCCTTGCCTTGTCAATCCCTGAAGGTGATTAACAGGCCATTCATTACAGCAGTGGATTAGCTTGAGATGAAAAATGTATCATTCTTATTCTTCTTTTCCAGCAGTAAACTCTCACTGCCATGGCTTGTTAAACGTGTTTATTCAAGCACACTTTATTCTTTTGATCTCTGCTGAGTAAGTATAAGTTCACCTTCACAATAGATAAATGTTGCCAACATACTGAACGCTTACAAAGTAATGCGTATAGTCAACAGCATTTGAATGACTGTTTAGTTTCTGTGGATAGTGCAAACAATGGCAGTGAAAGCACACTTAGCTGTGGCAAGGGTCTTTTAGGTAACTAGCCTTGGTAGCCATTCTAGAATTTCCATCCCCTTTTTACAACTGTTTGTGCTGCACTGGCCTTCAAATTAACAGCAACCCAAGAGGCCACCCAGCTAAAACCCTGTGCAGTAGGGAATCTTGAAACTGTTTCCAGCAGCATGTCTGCCATTTCAATGGGAGCTTTGACTTGTTATGAAATGTTTCTCATTCCTTGTTTCAAAAGGGATGAAAAGATTGTTTGAGTGAAGGCGATTACACGACTCCAGTGGATATTGCAGAAGAGCCCGCTGGTGGAGGGTTTGTTCAAGATGAAAACTAGAAACAAATTCACTGAATCAGCGGGACACCGTGAAATACAAACCGTTCCAATGTCTTGCACATGGAAGACTTCATTGCTTGTCCTCACTTTTCTCAGATGGTGCAGGAAATCTTGCATCTGTCTCGCCAGTGCCTTAGCTGCATGTGTTTGAGGCTTCTCTATTGCTTTTCCTGGGCTAAGTCAACATTTAGTGATACCCAAGACCAAAATCTCTTAAGACAGATAAGGTGGAAAATATATTGCCCTTTAAAAAACCTATCACTGTCTATTAACATTGTTTAAACTTCCTACACATCGCGTGCTGTGGACCTTGAACCCAGGCCTGCAGGGTTGCTGAGCAAAAGCCTTACCTGCTGCAACACCAAGTTGCAAAGTCAGTTAAGCTAACTGCCACTGCAAACAGGGGCTATACCTGTTGACTCAGCAGGATCAGCTGACTAGCAGCAGACTGATGATTGGTCAACTCCTAGTATAAAACTTCCTTTTCCTGCCATACAATTTGACTGAGCAACTAGTCTCTCAGGCCTGTTGCCATCTGGACTTCTTGCCCCATGACCAAACTCCTGCTAACCCAAGCCAGTCTTCTGACCTGCCCAGACCCCATCCTCCCAGGCCTGTCCCTGGGTCTGCCTGCTTCATACATTGACCAGCCTGTTGTAGAAGTGTAAGGCTGGAAGGGACCTCAGTAGGTCATCTAGTCCAGTCCCCTGCGCTCAAGGCAGGCCTAAATAAACCTAGAGTATCCATGTCCCTGCACCTTGCCTGTTCATCTACTGCCTTCCCATACAACCTTCTTTGCCCTTCAGACAACAACCTCTCACCCATCTCTCAGCAAGACTTGGCTGCTCCACAACTATCAGTCACCTGGTCTCAGCCTACCTCTCAACCCGGTGGCCTGGCTCACTTTTATAGTGTAAGGAACTCAGGAAATTTGTAGTTAACATTCTAATACGAGCTTTATTTGCTCTTGTATCCCCAGCCCACTCCATATCTATTAGCCAGAGATTTGCCTTGTCCTGCCCACCTTGCTGCATCTACATTTCCAGTATATATTTTGCAGACTGCTACTTAGCTCACCCACGTGCTTTATACTGACAGGTGAACCACCCACCCACCACATACAGGTCAGTGGTGCTCATGAGAACTGCAGTTTCTGTATACTGTGTGCCTGTTGAGTGTATAAAATCCTGTTGTGCCTATTGAGTGTATAACTTCCATGTGGATCTCCTAATGTTTCAGTTTTCTAATGCACCAGCTATACAAGGGGAAATGAGAAACTGTGTGAAGCCACTTACTCCACATTCCCCGTATTAAACGTCAGGATGATCAAGTCAATTGATATCATTTTTATTTGAGGTTTGGTAATGCAAACTATAGCAATTCCATTTGTATTGCAGAAAAAAACCCTCACAGGTGCAATGATATATGCAATTAATCATTTAATTATTCTAATTGTCCTTGATGTTACTTGGGAAAGAACAAGGAACCAGAATTTCAAACTAAAGCAAAAAGGGAAACTAAACATAGTATTCAAGACAGCTACTATGCCTACATTATTATCATTCTACAACAGCTAATGGTGCTGCTGTGGTATTGACAACTGAGAATGAAAATGGTGTTCTTTGTGGGCAGCTAGTTTCCAGCACAATGGAATTATTTCTCCTTTTGTTCATAATACTAGAAAACCATCAGATCCAAAGAATTCTGGATACACTTGCTTGTCAAGTACTGCAGGATCTTCTCGTGCAATTGGATGCAGACATTCCCATAAAGTATTATTAAACAGGCAGAAGTGGTTGCCTGAACTACCAATCTGTATCTGGCATGAACAGGAGCATATTTGAGGTGTCACAGAAGTCATAAGCTTCACTGGCATAATGAAGAAGGCTTGTATTAAATGTGACCAGCACTTTTTAGGCCTCCCTTAAGTAACAAGCTCCACCTGCATGTCTCCTGGGGTTCTTAGTTTTTAACATGCTTTGCTGGACTGGTGCTCACAGGTTCTAAAGCTTTCTCTCAGAATGTGCAATCTACAGCCCCATGCACTATCGTTTGTCCCATGTGCATGTAAAGAGGCCAGATACTGGAAGAGAAATTCTTCTGGTAGAAGTTCTGGAGGCTAACAGTTGGAGTAGGTATGTGTATCTCCTTTTACCTCCATCTGTCCTTGGCAGGTTGCAGGGCTTACTACTTTGGTTCTCCTCTGCTGTAAACTGGTTAATATCACAATTCATCACTCTTATGATCTCTATCAGTTCTCAGAGGTCTAAATTCAATATTCTTCCTTATCCCCAGCCTGGTCTCATGCACCTGTGCCCATGAGGCTGGGCCCACATTTTCTGTAGCCTCTCTGGCTAACTTCAGCTCTACAGCAATCCTGATGACTTCTTGCAGCCTTTTATGTTTCTCCCTTTTAAGGGCTATCCTGATCTCCCTGCCAGATATGTATAAACAGATAATTTATTAGTGCACAAAAAGACAGCACGAGGCATTGAAGGGTGGGAAAGAGAGCTTGGTTCCTGGAAGTCCCAGAGAAGGGAGCCTGGAGATTGGGAGAAGAGAAGAGCTTGGATATATGGGAAACAGAAGGTGAGAAGAGTGAAAGTTTGTAGAGTGGGTGACCTAGGGAAGAAAAAGTGGGAGAGGAGGATGGGGCTGAACTGGATTGGGGAGAGGAAGATGAGGTGAAACTGATTGGGAAGAGATGGGAACAAGTGTGGGAGGGAGGGAGGGGAGGAGAAACTGTGAGTGTGTAATATTGTAATACATAAAATGTGAGTCCCTCCACCCGATTCAATTTTGAATTCTCCCATCTGCTCCAAAAATAGGCTTTCATTTAATTTCTTGAAGGCAGATTCTGCCTGAGTACTGAGATGTAGAGCAGCTCCAATCAGGAGACAGCTCTCTCTAGACCATTTGCCAGAGATGTTTGTGGGTTGCAGTAGCTGTGTCAGAAATTCATTCAGAACTTGAGACCTCTTCTATCCAAGCCCCTGTGATGTTGCACTCTATATGATTTTATGAAAATATGCTAATGAGTGTGAATATAATGTAACTGGAATATGCTTCATGCAAAAGGTCTCTTGTAAGGTATCATTACAACGCTTATAATCTACTGAGTGTGGTCAGACTATTTGTATAAATGTACCACTCTTGTATCTGAAACTAGAAACATGAAATATAACTCTGAGGTCCTATTGTAGTTATGCAAAGTGTGAGCCATTAATGGTGGTTTGGAATCTTGATGGCTGCCATAAACCAGGACAACTGACTGTGGATGGCTCTGTTTGCTTGCAGGCCTTCCTGAGAATCAGGCAGGGAGGAATGAGGGCTTGGAGTCTTACGGTGACATGTGATCATGTCACCTGAACTGGAATCCATCTTTAACCTGGTGCTTTTCCTTTAGAAGGAGGGGTGGGAACCCAGAGAGGGACAAAGGATTCCTGTCTTGTGCAAAAGATATATAAGGAGGAACAGAACAAAGGGGCTGCAATCATGAGAAATCCCATAGCTACCACCTAAGCTGAAACAATGGCTGTACCAGGGGAAAGGATTGTGCCCAGACTAGGAAGGTGTCCAGTCTGTGATAGAAGCTTATTGAAAAATCTAAGGGTGAGATTTTATCTGTATTCAGTTTTCTTACTGTACTAGACTTAGACTTGCGTGTTTTATTTTATTTTGCTTGGTAATTCACTTTGTTTTGTCTGTTATTACTTGGAACCACTTAAATCCTACTTTTTGTATTTAATAAAATCACTTTTTACTTATTAATTAACCCAGAGTATGTATTAATAACTGGGGGGGGGGGAGAGCTGTGCATATCTCTCTATCAGTGTTATAGAGGGCAAACAATTTATGAATTTATCCTGTATCATCTTTATACAGGGTAAAACAGATTTATTTGGGGTTTGGACCCCATTGGGAGCTGGGTACCTGGGTACCTGGGTGTTGGAGACAGTTTTCAGTTAAGCATGAAGCTTTTAGGGGATGTGGTTCAGACCTGGGTCTGTGTTTGCAGCAGGCAAGCATGTCTGGCTCAAACAAGGCAAAGTTCTCGAGTTCCAAGGTGGCAGGGAAAATGGGCTTAGGGGTAGTATCAGCACATCAATTGGCAGTTCCCAAGGGGTTTTCTGTGATCCAACCCATCACACCCCCACCCCCAACCAACCCTCACAATGAAAACAAAGGCGGCGGGTGTTGGTGGTGTAAATTTAAGAAAATCTAAAAAATCAAACCAAAAAACCTGACCCCCAAAAGAGTTTTTATTCCAAAAATGGAGAATTGCCAGTGATTCCAAAAGTCCAGTAAGGTGCTCAGATACTCTGGAGTTGGGCAGCAGTAGAAAACCCTAGGTAGATAGATAATACTTCAGTCACCTTTAAGCTATTTTCTCATAGCTCATCTTTACTTGAGGTCTCCTGAATTTCTGTGCTTAGTACTTGGCTACATTTTTTTTCTGCCCCAAAGATCTTTTTCCTCAACAGAGAACTCAGTTGAACCAGCCTCCCTGGGGCTGACTCAGCTCTCTTGGGCTCTTTCCATGCTAGCAGAGAGCCCGGTCATCACTTACACCCCTAACAGAGGAGCTGGAAGAGTGGGCCATGTGTTCAGCACAGAGCAACAGTGATGGAAGCAGACTCCGTGTTTAAGGAAGCCTGGTGTAGTGAAATTGACCCTTTTTTGAAAAGATAATTATATGGAGAATTTGTTTAGTAATAAATGACAGTGGCACTTGTTTTTTGTTGTTCAAAGATTTGTATTGCTCATGTGCTTCTGATGTGTGTGTATCGTACATCCTAGCAAAACAGAGCAATAAGGCGCAGAATCAAAACATTCTCAGATCTTTGCTGTTATGACAATAAACCACAAACTATCCACAATCTACTGAACTTTTCCCAATATTTTAAACTTTTGATGTGTCGGGACCATACTTGATGTGCTTTAGAACAAAATATTTCTGATTTGGAAGAAAAACCTATCCCTGGTTCCATGTGATAGCTTGATGACCTAAGGTGATGCATTATGAGAGTGGGGAAAGATTTCATATATCTACTTTGTGTGTGTGTGTTTTTTCTCAAACAATTGTCCCATTCAGGCTCTATATCCTAATGGCTGAGATTATGGTATTAAAAAAATACATAGGTTGAAGTTAATTAATATGTTGTCTTTTCCCCTTAATCTCCAGAAGGAGACAGCGATGCTATTTAAACAGTTTTCCTAAATTATTTGCAGGTTAATAAACAAATGTGTCGCACCACACAGTCTCTGTGGAAAAAAAAGAAGATGATGATTAAAGCCCATGTTGAGCAAAACTTTTCTGCTGATGATTGATTAAAACATTCCATCAACATCAATAAGATTTTGTGGCCTTGGCTTTGGATATGATGCCATAAAAAGCTATTCACCTTTATATTGAGATTTTTTCCTTCAGATTTGCACCGAAGCAGAACCTTGTCAGCAAATGAGTTTACATCATTAGCACTGGTGTTCAGTTTCCAGAAACACAAGAAAGGACTGTTGTATTGGGAAGGGGATGGGTGGGTTACATGCTTTGTTGAAATAGGAATGCAAACAAGAAGAGTTAGCAAATTCCTCGCTGCAGAAACTACATGTTTATTTTCATACACAATCAACCAATTGGTGATTGTGTCTAACATTTTTCCATTCAGGTCAAAATGTACTCAGAACGTGATGGTACAGTGTATATGGATGCAGCTGCTACTTGACAGTATGAGATTTGCACTTGTCCAACTTGCCTTTGAGGACATTAGTGGGAAAAACAAATAGGCAATTTTGGTAAAAGGCAATGAATGCCTTTCCACTGTTATTACTATATCCTTTAAGACAAAGTAATCTTACTTTCATAACAAGACAGTTGGGGGGCTGTGCATTCTTCACTCTGACATTCAGTCCCACTCAAAAGGCTAGGTCCTCAGCTTGTGTAAATCCACTTAGTTCAGTTGAAGAGATGTCAGGTTATATCAGCTGAAGATATGATCCAGAAGCCTTGGTACTTCTCAGCCATGAATATTAGTACTCAGTCATGCTGGCAGCCTATCCTTAAGCTGTGCCCTTGTTTTTGCTCTTTCTGTACTTACTAGTCCGTTGTATGTTGACATGCCTATACATCATCCACCCTAGATCCTTTGAGCTGATAACCTTGGCTGGGATAGTGTAGCAACACAACAGTATTTTCTGGGTAAGTGGCAAGCAAGATGGTTAGCACTGCCAATTCTCTATTTTGTTTCTTTCCCCCTTAGGGACAAATTGCTAACTTTTCAAACATCAGCTACTAAGATGAACCTGTGAAATAGGCATTGTGCATACATAAGCAGGTATCGCACATGCAAATTGGTAACTATGTGCAATCAGGTGTTACATTTTGGAATTCTGTGTTTCTTTTCATTGTAGCTGGGCAATTACTAAAAAATAGGTAGGTAAGTAAATAAATAACCCTTCCACAATGATCTGCTGAAGTTTAAATGAATTGGCTTTCACCATGCTTGGCCCTTTGTGTTTCCCAAGAACATTCCTGTTATTGAATTTTAGGGTGTGTCTACACAGCAGCTGGGAGGATGCTTCACAGCACTGGTAGACAGATACTAACTAACTCTGCTTGAACTAGTACTGTTGCTGCATAGGCAGCAGCTTGGGCTAGCCACCTGCTATGTACCCAGGGGGTCCATTGAGTTCAAATGCAGGTGGCTAGCCTGAGCTGCTGCCTAGGCTGTGATGGCCATGTTGCTAGTTAGCACCCTGGCTAAAACAGAGCTAGCAGAGTGCGCATCTGTCTCCCAGATGCAGTGTAGAACTGCTGGCACCAACATTTGTGTAAAGCAAGCTGCATATATGAGTATTTGGAGAAACTGAATTTTCACTCTACAGGCATGTTTGGGCTGGAGGTGCTTGATCCCTCATCCCAGTAAGGGAAGCGAACAGAAACAATGGGCCAGCTCTCCAGAACTGGCTGTTTGGCATGCAGTATAGTTCTAGAGAAGCAGAAGCTTGCAAAGGTGGCTCCTTGCTAGTCAAGTCACTGAGTGCCTGCATAGTTCTGAAGCGCAACAAGGAGCATGACATCATTGCACAGTGGAGTTACCCTGTCCCTGAAGTCCTTAATGTCATTTCTGATTCAGTCAAACAAACAGACTATGAAAATGCACAGAAAAGCTCCCTGAACTTGTGGCATCTCAAAGTCGAAGGCCTCCACTGGAAACAGTTCAATGTGTTGTGTACGCTTTGCTCATTGTAAGCTGGTCAAAGGGGAGAATATGATCTTCATTTTCCAAGGATAAATATTTTGGATGGTAGAAATTAAACAAAACCCCTCCTTTACTTTCCCAGACATTTATATGATCAAAAGTTTTCCAAGGCCATGTTTGCATTGGGTAAGCTAATATTTTGTCCATTAGCCTAAAATCGTAACGATGCTGGAGGCCTGTGATTCTTTTTTAAAAAATTCCAAAAATGAAAACCCTGCAGGATTATTAAAGTAAAATGTAATGCAAGGATATATTTTGTCTCATTTGAAAGATGCATTGCACTTAGTTATTCTGAAACCACATCATATTCCTCTGCTTGTCATGACCCATTTTTATGATTACAAAAAGCTACCATAGTTTTTCATGTGCAAAAGTTACTGATACTGTAACTAACATTTAGGGTATTGACTTAGGCTTGCTTAGCAATAATTGAAATTTACTGCCTTGGGTGAAAAACCACATGGAGCAGCATCTGAGGATAAGTATGACCAATTTCACCTGTACTCCTCAAAGCAAACACCACTAAAATCTTAGCTCAGCATAATTCTACTCTTGATTGTATTTGAAAAGAATAAATCACAGAACTACTCCATGGAAAGAATTTTATTTTTTAGGAGAATCAATATTTTTTCATACTCTCCTCCAGTTTGGAGAAATATGGGAGCCAAGAAACTAGAGAGCCCTTGTGAGGCAGTGGATTTGGGCTACACTGCTTAATTTGGCTCACTATGGTCACTCCCCAGTTGCTCAGAGGAGTGCTAGGAACCAGTTCTTAGAGTGCAAAATGTATGGTGTTGAAATAGTGAGGCCATATTAAGAGGTAATTTTGTCCTCTGACCTTTTTTTTTTTTAACTTAAAGTTTTGAGTTTCAAAGTGACTCATACTATTTCTCAGTCTGAGACTTCTCTTCCAATAAATGTTTGGATAACATGATGGTATAACTGCAGTTCTAGAGCTAAAGAAATATTTGGTAGGCTCAAATGTGATCTAGTTTTCCTGATTTATAACTGAAAAATCCATGTGTATTCTTTAAAAAAAGAAAAGTCAGTGCTTTTTTTCTGAATAAATAAATGAAAACAACCAATCAATTCCAGCAGCCCAATATTCATGAAAAGAGCTGGTTGAAAAAATGTCCATTAAAACATTTCTCAATGGAAAAAGTCTTTCTGACTAAATCTTGAAAATATTTCTGTTTTCGGTGAGAACCCCAAAGCATTTTTTTCTTTCCTTTTAGTTTTTGGATTAAAACACTTTTGACAAAAATGAAAAAAAAAAAAGTGTCATTCTCATTGAAATTTTTCATGGGGGCGGGGGAATAATTTTCCATCCTGCAGTATTAATTAACAAAGCTACTAATTTAAAGCTTCCAAGGGATGATTATAAGCAGAAGTGAGGGAAAATATATACCAGAATGTATTAAAATACCTGTGGGTATGTCAGCGGGTACACAACCCACAGTGGCAAGCTTTCCAGCCCGGGTTGACAGATTTGGGTTGTCGGGGCTTGTACTAATGCTCTAAAAATAGCTGTGTCAACAGTACTTTGAGGTTGTGGCTTGGGCTCTGAAGTCCACCCCTTTACCCCCAGGCCTGAGAACCCGAGCTTCTGCCCAAGCCACAGCTTCAAAGCACTGCTTATGCAGCTAGTTTTAGAGCTCTAGCATGAGCCACTCTATCCCAAGTCTGTTGATCTGATCTGGGAGTTCACTTCCATGGGATGTGTAGACATACCTTTAGTGTCTTTAACTGAAAGGTAAACTCACAAGCTTCCTTTTACAGATTTTTGTTGTTGTAGTTTCAATCAGAGCCATGGGAAACACACAACTGCTTTTTACACACTTCTAGTTGGACCTTCTGAATTCCAGCCAGGAAATAGCCTGCGATCCTGAGCAACAAGTACCCCTCACCAACTCAGCATAATGTTTTCCCCTAAATCATCCCCATCAAAGGTGTAATATCAAATTGTCATCCTTACTAAGCAAACCATTGTAGAACCTAATAGGGTGGGGCATCCTGAACTGCTTAGGAGAAATACTCTACAGTGATGATTTCCCACAAACTCTAGGTGAACCTTTTAAAGTATTGGCCACTCTACATGCTGCAGTAGATGAATGTGACCTCCATTTATCTTTCATATTATAAATATTTTCAGTGATTTAAGGCATTCATTACTTCCTTTTGCTGTCAAGGAAGTGAAGGAAATACATTTCAGTAGCACTTTACAGAATGTACTTATCTTCACTCACTGCTGTAAATATGCAGTGATCATATTCTCACTGTGCAAAATAAATCAAAATGTGTTGCCAGCTAGTTCACTTATGTCTAAACTTAAGTTACAACTAGTGTCATTTTTTCCCCTGGTTATAAAATTCATAGTTACATCATCTTTTTTTTTTTAGCCATTTCAGTATTTTGCAGCTTTATTCAGTGGAAACACGTTATAATAACATTGAGGTCCTCTGAGTCTTAATTTTGGGATACTCTATTTAGTTTTGTATTGATTGTATAATAGAATAAGGGAATACATAATAATCAGTAATTAATTATTTTTTATCCTTATCCCACCATTGTGCTTAGCATTCCGTACAACAGAATAAATACATTATTATAAAATACCACTCTCTTAAAATATAAAAATATACAATAAATGAGATGGGGGAGAAGGAAGACAATTTAAAAGAGAAAAGGAAAGGAATATATATATATAGGATCAAAATTGGTCACTTTGAAAACAGCTTGAGAAAAATAATAGCCTTAAGGAGTTTTTTAAAAGTGGGGAGGGATGAAATGAGATGGATGAAATGGAATGGAGCAAGTTCCACACTGCAGAGGCCACTACAGAAAGATATTTGGTCCACTATACAACATAGGGTGTGGGTGTGTACATATATTTATTTCTGACAAGCACATCTAGCTTACTGGGGTGATATCAAGAGACAGGCCACTGTGATGTCACTGGCTCAGAACCCCTAGTTTGCTTGTCTGCTATCAAGGAACAGGCCTTTTAGAGATTATTAGCTCAATACTTCTAGTTAACTGTGTTTATTTGAAGGCCTGGATTTCTGTGAGGTCTCTGGCTTGGGGCCTTTGGCTTACTGGGATGATGCCAAAGCATAGGCCTTGCTGAGGTTACTGTCTCAGCAGCTCTAACATACTGGGTTGATATAAAAGTATAGGGTAGGTCTCTGTGAGGTTGCTGGCTCAGCTCTAGTGGTTAAAATAGATCAAAGTAGGAAGCAGAGCTCACTAGCTCTGGTGGTTTGTGTAGTTGTGGGTGTTGAGGCCATGTGCTGAAGTGACATGGTGGTCAGACGTGGTATGGGGCAAAGAAGAGGGAAAAAGGAATAAATGTTATTTGAAAATTCATGTCCACAAGCAGGCGCGGATGTGTATGAGAGAGAGAGGTGAGAAAGTGAGAGAAGAGTTTGAAGCAGTGAAGAGGGATAACCCTTCGGTTTTCTCCACTACTTTCTCATCCCTGCACTGCCCATGCCCACTTTCTCATGCCCGCACTCCACTGTGGAGAGAGCCTGAAGGGTAGAGGGAGCCGACAGGCCCCTTTTTGCTTCCTCTGAATTCTGGCTAGGGAAAAGGGGGCTTGATTTTTAGTGCTATTCTCAAAGCCCCAGCTGTTGAAATCATGATCTTGCATGACAAGCTCAGCTTTCATTTCAAATTGCACTTACGTTCTTAGCCCTCACGGTTGCGGGGAAAACCTTGACAATGTGAAGTGAGGGCACTTTAAAGGCTGAAAACTCAGAGGGCAAATAAAGAGAACCTACCATTTAATATGTTAAAAAAAAGCTCAATTTTAACACAGGCTCAATATTTTTGGGGACATTCTCATGATTTTTGAATGGTTGAAGTCGGTAATATTTTGTCTGCCTGAGGAGTCCTCACTGCACCAGCCAGTGACGAGACGGGGGCAGGGGGAAGAGGGTCTGTGGTTGCTGGCGAGGGAGAGCAGGGGGAACTCTCCCATCTCTATTTAGCTGGGAAGGAAGCGATACCTTCCCCCACACCCTCTAACTTTAACCCCAACCTCTCCTCTCTCCACCCTTTCTCTCTCTCCTTTAATTCTTCTCTCTCCTTTTGATTCCATTTAGCTCTCTCCTCTCTCATTTGTTCACCTTCTTGCTTTCTTTCCATTTTTAATCCACTACCTCTCTCTCCTCCCTCATTTCCTCCCTCTCTCTTCCTCCTTTGACTGTGTGGTTGCTGTCCTTCCTTCTCCCCAACTTTCAAACCCAACCAGCAAAAAGACTGATTTGCCAAAACCTCATCTTTATGACTGTCTAAAAATTCCACCTTCCTCCGTCCTGCCCACTAGGTGGAGTGCCAAAGCTAGTATCCTGTAGCCCCTCAGCTTCCCTCCTCTGATCACCAGGGTTGAGTAGGCCTCAGATTATGCTCTCCCTCATGCAGCAAGTATCATTGTTGCTGTGCTGAACAGAAGTTTGGTCTGTTGGCTGCACTGCTACAGGGATGCACTGGTGTGTATAAACAGAGCACATGTGCCGATTGCTAATGAGGGAATAACTTGAATAATATCTAGTATGGGAGCTTAGCCCTTCTCCCTCATGACATGTTTGCCATGAAACCTTAACCCACAAAATTTGAGTTAAGTTGACTGATCTGAATATAGCTGGTTTAAGTGGGTCAAGATTTCAACACAAAATACTCACCCAGCTCTACTCACAGTCCCTCGTATCGTGTCCATTGAGTTTACAGAAACAGAGTTAATTGCGTGGGTGTTCCCAGTATTTCTCAAGTATTTAATTTTCAATAGTACATGAGGAAGTGTGTATGCAGTTGGATGTAGCTTTTTTTTACATCCTCTGTTTATAGTACACAAATGTTATTTTCATAAAAAGTACTTCCTGGTCACCACTCTAACTGGCAGATATCATTCAAACTAAGCATCACTACGGGAGAGGCTTCAGAAAAGGCCTATAAGTGAGATAAAGGGGGCTGGATGGCAATCCGTAAATGAATACAGAGTTTGCCCTTCTGAAAGAACTACGCTGTCTAGTCAGAGTTGAGGCCATTTGTCAGGGTAATTTGAGGAAACTCACACTGCTGCCGGCAACATACCACTTCTGTGGAGAAAGAGAGGACTTAATTGTCCATCTGGCAGCTTTCACCAGCAGTAAATTCTCACACATTCAAGAAATAAAAGCATAAGGAACACCAGAAACAGGTAGGGAATCAATTGCTACTAAACGTGTTAGGGGGCATCATGGATGCTTGTTGGACAGCTAGATTTAGGCAGAGTGACCCTCTGAGACTCACTCTTCCAGCTCATCTCATTAAGCTAACTAACTAAAACTGCCCCTTTGCACACTATATTGTTGTTCATTTTAAGACATTACTATGCTAAAGATGAAGTTGCACCATTTGAAAGTGAATGGAATTCATATGAATTTCTGCATCAGTAACCCTTCCTCCCTCCCCAAACGTCCCCTCCCAAAAACCCAAAACATTGGAGGGAGGCAAAACCTGGGAGAGATGTGTTATGTGCAGCTGAGAAGGACAGAAGGGGGAAGAAGGATTAAGTGTGGAGGAGTTGGGAAGCAAGTTGTCAGGGGAAGGGAAGCCCAGTGGCAATTGGGAGGCTGGCTGAAGGTGGTAACTTGATAGGGTTACCAGATGTCCCGATTTTATAGGGACAATCCCGATTTTGGGGACTTTTTCTTATATAGGCACCTGTTACCCCCCACCCCCTGTCCCGATTTTTTACACTTGCTATCTGGTCACCCTATAACTTGACCCTTAATGTACACTGGCCCTGCTCACGCTCCCTTGTTGTTTTCCTCATTCAAGATGAAAAGATCTTGAAAAAAGAAAAACTCCAGATTAAAAATGATACTAACAAAGCACTGTGAATAACTTTCTCCTCTTCCTTTTGGTTTGCTGAGCCTTCCAAAAAGATCACAGAGATCACTTTATTTTTATTAGGGTAGCTCCTAGAGGCCCCCATGTGCGAGGCACTGTGCCAACATATAGTAAGAGACAGTCCCTGCCCTGAAGAGCTCACATCTAAGAGGAGGAGACAGAGAAAAGATATTTTATTCCCATTTCACAGAGCAGGATTTGAGACACAAAGGTTAGGTGACTTTCCCAAGATTATATAGAAAGTTTGTGGCAGAGGAAAAAGGAATTACATCTCCTGAGTCTCAGTCCAGTGCCATAACACAAGCCCTCCCTTCATCTCATCACTCTGTACTGGATCTTCCTTATACCCTGGCTTAATATAAGCTTCATTTTCTTTGTAAAAAGTGAGCAATAAGTAATAAGAAATAGCTGACTTCCCTAGAAAGTAACAGATAAGTGTGCACTTGGCTGTGGCATTAAAATATGGGCAGAAGGAGCTCTTTTTGTGTGTAGGGGTACTATGTAAGGAAACTGTAAAATAATGGTGCCAATTAAATGCTTTATTTACTGTTTAGCAACAAAGAAGCAGTATTGTTAGAGTATCTTGGCATTATTATGGACTATTAATACAGAGGGCATTGTAAATAGCTGGTTCATAATAAAGTCTGCTCATGTTAATGCTCAAAATTCAGCAAGATCTAGTACCTAAAGAGATACTAGCTACCTTCATCGCTTTAAAATTGTTGTCACTGCACAATCCCAGGAGACAAGGCAAGGGAACAGACTGGAATTTTACATTTCGAGAGGGAAAATAATCAATTTAAATACATGAAAGACAGAACTACTGGTGCAGAAAGGCACTAAATCAACTGATCAATGGCAGTAGAGGCTTGACAGAAAATCTAACAAAAAAAGACAAAGTAGCTGCAGACGTATTCTGCATTCCATCAATACCCTGGGCTCCTAGAGAAGAGATTGGAGAAAACTCAGAGTTTAGAGAGAGCGTAGAACTTTCCACAGTAAACATTTTTGTTGAATTAAAAAGCACAGTTGTACTTGAGACTAAAGGAAAGCATGTTTGTGCCTGATGTGTTGAAGAAACTGTTCAAGTACAGTTCATCCTTATGTACATATTGCCCCACTGATGCTGGCAAAATCAGTTTCAGTTTGGTTTTTCAGCCATGAATATTAAAGTGGCTGAAAAACACCCGGGTTTTTTGTAGGACTGAGATTTTGTGTTTAAAACTGAATTGAGAATCAAACCCTTTTGTTGTGATGGTGGTGGTGGTTTTGCCCTTTACCTCTCCTTTTTGCTGAGAAAGAAAAGACTCAAAGTTATTTTCTTTTAAAACAGGAGTGGGGACAGGTGGCATGGCTTTTATAGTTGAAATGTCAAGAATATCTGCTCTTCCTCTCTTTGGAGGCCCTGAACAGTGATGCCACTCAAAGGTACAACCTAACATGCAGCTCTCCCCACTAAGGAGGAAGGGGATGTTGATTTTTAAGGATCCTATTTATTCTGGAACAATATGGTGAGTACTGCTTAAGGATCAGCACCCTCTCCCCTATCAGATGCAGGGAGGAAGAGTAGCAGCTCAATTTGGAGCTTTCAATCACAATTCAGGTCCATTAAAAACCTTGAAGAAGGACCTTCAGCAGGGAGAAGGAACTGAGGCCTTGATATTGCTAATGTAAAAAACAAGCACAACCACTCTTTTTTTGGCAAGGGGAGGACAGAAGAAATAGGATGGGCAGGAAATAAATATTTGAGACATCTCTCTCTCTCTCTCTCTCTCTCTCTCTCTATATAGATGTATGGTGGAAAATCAGGAGGAGAATAGATATCTATGTTGTATCTAGAGATGTATCTTGATTCAAACACCCTACTCACACCATTGTCTGCAGGTACTTCCTAATACCTGACGTGCCCAATGGATATGCTGAACACCAGCTGATATTGGGGGTAATAGTAATTCCCAGAATTAATGTAGCTTAAGGTGACAAAACTCACTAGCCTAGAGGTGGTTTAGCTATTAAAATACTTAATGCAAAATTCCAATTGCTTGTTTAGTTTCTTCTGTTTCATCCATCACTTGTTTCATGCTACAGGTAGAATCAGCATTATATTGCCCTGCATGTGCACAATTCACAAAGTGTTTCTTTCACCATTTCAAATATGTGAAAATTTGTACTTGCTGTCTGTGTGGTATTGTAAATCTCTTTAGAATAAAGCCTAAATGGTAGCTCAGGTGTATTTCTTCGTAGGAAATTACAAAGCTCACATTAGGAGCAGGTAGTTGTCTTAAAAGGGTCAGTGGCAAGTCATGACTACTGACGTTGCTAGAAGCACAGTGGATAAAATGCATTTCACATTATGAAAAAGACAAACAAGAAGCATAATACATGTGAAGACAGATAGCTTTTACTTCACCAAAATATCTATTGCCTCTGGACAAACCTACTTTACTAAATCTAACCTGTGGGCTCATGTTACATCTAAAAGGAAAACTAAACTCTGGAAAGTAACATAAAACACTAATCAAAACTATTTCATCACACTTAAACAACTCAAATTGGTTAACAAAAGCTTTTCATTTCAGCTAATGCTGACAAGCAGGAGGACTCCAAAAGCTGTGTTTCATTCTTGCAGAGGTAGAAGATAGCTAGCAAAAACCACAGCTAAGGAAGTTTGTTAAGACCAAACTGGGAATTGTTTTATGAACTGTGCTGAGTAGAACTTTAATTAGCTGCTCGCAGGTAAGCCCTAAAGTCTCTGTTGGGTCCAAGTATATTTTTCAATATGAGATTAAAATTTAAATTTGCTTGAGTTTAAATTTAGAATATGTTCTCCAGCATAATACCCGGAGAAACCTCTGGGGCTCTAGAGTCCCCAGTGGTAACAGTATGTTCAGTGTTCAACCATAAAAGGAGAGAGAGAGCCAACAGTGCAACATTCAGATTTCCTTCCTTTCTCCACATATACTGTTCTTTCTCATGAAGTACTTCCTGAACATAGAGTTTTCTAAGTTCCTAGACATAACCCCGTACATAAACCTAATATCACACTATAACAGTTCCTGTTGGGAAGCTATCTGTCATACCATTCCTTTTGTCACATTTATTGGGGATAGACAAATTAAACACAAATCCCATAACCCGCCAGTGTCTTTAACATTCTATTATACCCCCTTATATAAAACTTAATACAACACCAAGTCTTTTTTTTTTTGAGTAACTCTTAACTTGCTTAGGAATGAAGGTATTTTCATCTGAGTTTGGGAATGTTTTTCTTTTGTGCCTTAGTGTTGTACAATGTCTTATACTTTGCAGGCTGTTTGATGTTGGTATGAGTGTGAGTCTTTCTTGCGATGTCAGGACACTGCCTTATATTTGGTTTTTCTGATGGTATGGTGTTTTGAGAGTCTATTCCGACGTCTATCGACTGCGTACATGCCTGTGTTCCTTCCAGGTACTGCTGATCAAGACTCAAAGGACTGTGTATTTCACTGTCCTACATGTCCATGTTTACGTCATATGTTTGTAGTGGGTGACTGTATTTGCAGTTTTGGTGAAATACATGCCCATTCACCACCATGTTATATGAAGGAGGGTATTTATCTGTTCACTACATATAGCTTGCTTCCAAGTCCAGGATTTGTTCTGAGGAAACAATATGATCTTAACAGGGTCTCCCAATTTACAGTCTTGGGAGGTCTATATCTTCTTTATAGTAGGCTTTGGCCTTTGCATGTCTCTTTTCCTTTTTTTGGTTACTCCTACTCTCAGTTCTGGTTGTAGTAATGCTGGGGCTATAGTCACCAGGGTAATAGGCATGTGTCTTAACATCAAGCATCTTACTTGACTGATATGAAGGCCTTCTGTGGAAGTATTTGTTTCTCCATTCAAGAATGGCTTGCTATACATTTTCTTTGCTTTTTGAAGCTTTCTTTATTGGGTCTTAGAAATTTTAACTGCCACTTCAACTTTGCCATTCGACTGGCTGTGGGGTAGTGATGACAGGATGTGACTGAATTCCTGTTCCTGGGTAAATTGTCGAAACTCAGTGCAAGTGAACTAGGATCCAATGTCCTAACTTACCGTTTGGGACACCAGGCCTACTGAAATGCTTCATTGCTTTGTCTGTAAGGGTCACTATGGCAGTGTTCATCTTGTTCTCAGAAGTTTGAATAGTAATCTACAACAATGAAGTAGCTCATGTGATTTGTGGTGAAAAGGTCCATTCCTACTTTGCTGTTAGGGATGCTGTGAATTTTCATTGTCTCTTTTAGTTGTTTGGCCTGCATTTCCCCACATGTGTCATATCTTCTCAACGGATCTTGGATATCCTTGCTCATGTTTGGCCAGTATATGGTGCCTCTGGGTTTCCAGATACATTCTGCTATTCCAGAATGGCTCTGATGTATCGCTGAGAGAGTTTCTGTTCTCATTCACTCAGGTATCATGATTTGACTGCCTTTATATATGATGCTATCATGTATGCTCAGCTTGTCTTGATAGTTCCAGTATTTTTGAGAGGTAGGTATTTCTCCCGTGGTGTTTGCCTGTGCTGACAGAATGATGAACGTGAGCACTTGTAAATTTTTGTCTTAGAAAGTGTGTTCTCAGATTCTTTCCAGTTCCTGCATTATCTCTGCTTTGTATTTGTGCATTTGCTTTTGCACAAATTTTGGTGTATTTTTCCATGTATTTTCTTGCTTTCCATGTGCTACTTGGTGAATGATCTCAATGTCTGCTCTATTTATGCTCTGTATTTTCATGTGAGCTTGTTCAGTAGCTTTGCACATGTCTATAGCTCTTGGTAGAGTTAGTCTAGATTGCTTGACCATTCTCATTTGAACTCCTGCATCTTTCATCACTGCAACTAATCTATAATTAATTAGTTCATGTTTTACGATTTGATAGTCATATGAGTCAGCCCTGGACCAGATTACGAGATGTCCCCTCCCTGAGGAACCAGATGATTCCAATATAAAAAGAGCAGGAAACTGTAGAGAAGGGGTGACTGAGATTATAGCTTCCAGAGGCAGGGAGCCTGGCTGTAAGCTGGGGAAGCTCAGGAGCTGGGACTGGGGAAGAAGACCTGGCTGAGACAGTACCTCAGGGAGGAGGGGCTGTGCCCAGTTTAAGACCAGGTGGAATATTTGCTTTTATATTTGTTTCTGGAATTCCATGAACAAGGAAACCAGACTCTGAGAAGGGATGTGATTGGATGAGAGACTGTGGGGGGTTTGTTTAAGGAGGCTGAAGCGGGAGAAAATAGAGGCAGGGCACTAGGATGGCAGTGAAGCCTGTTACATAGGATTAGACATGGTTCCTCTTGGTCTGCTACTGACCTATCCAGATGCTGTTGGAGAATGTGGCAGCCTTCGTACATTGCAGCTAACAGTTTGGCTGTTCTTATTTTGTTGGCATTTTTATCCATTCCCCTAGCAATTTTGTAGTTTTCCATTATGATCTAAAGAATGTCCAGTTGCTAAGCACATCCCCTTTTGTGTCCATCTGCTTAGGGACAGGAGTCTGGTATGCTGCCATGATCACGGTTCTCTCTTTTTTTGTTTTGTTTTTATGTGCAATAATCTTAGTTTCTGATTTCACATACCTGCAGGAGCCCACTTACTTTTGACACCATGTTCAGTGTTAAAGCATACCAGGAAATAGACAAGACAGTGCAACCTTCCGGTTTATTCCTTCCCCCACATACACTGTTTTCTCTCATCAAGCATGTCCTGAAATTAGTTACCCAAATTCCTAGACATTACCTTATACATAAGTATACTATTCTACAACACCTTCTGTTGGGATGTTATCTATTGTAACATTCTAGGTGATGTTCCCAGCACACTGGACCTCTGCCGTGTGTTTTACCAAACATACTAACAGCAAAAGAACTGAGGAAATAAATATAAAGGAGGTGGTAGATGGATAATAAACCTCACAGGTCTTGGTTGCCTATTAAAATCCAGATCAGGTCAGCAGCAATGAGTAAAAGATCAGCAGCCCAGATCAGCAGTACTGACAGCTTTTCTATGGTCTATGCGAAATGAGTTTAGTGCCCTCAGCCCAATTTCCAGGTAATTGGTGCCAATATCCAAAAGTCACATTCACATTTAGCAATAATTGGCATCTACTAGGCAGCCTGAGCAGAGAGACCAAGGATTAAACACATGGTCATGCAGCGTGACCTACTCTTTCACTCAGTGAGATGGCTCGTCCAGTTCAAGGATGAGGTACATTGGAGGGGCGTTTGTGGGGGAACTTGCACTGCTTGTTGCCTGTTTTGTGGATAAACAGTTTCCAGCGATGTCAATCCGGCAATCCTCATGAGAACGAAATTCACTTAAATGGTTAGAAGAGCCTACATTTTGGCTGGAAATACTGAAACAACTGCAATTCTGTTGCATTTCTACAGGACTGTGCACTATTGTTAGCATAAAGGGATGCTGTTAGTTGATGCTTAGGCTGAAATTTAGCTTTTGTTTAAACTTATACTGTGCCAAAGCAAAGATGACTAGAAATGTTTTCATGGAATATTTTAAATTTTGTTCTATCATTATTTTGAATTTAATTCTTGAAGTGATTCCCCCCCACCTCCGCCACCCTGAAGTGTTTGCAATCCAAACATATAGGCTGGAGAACAAAAGCCACAAGACAAAATCAGGTTCACGGAATAGGACTCAGTCCTGCTTTCTTTGGAATAACCGTTCATTTCCAGATCTGGATATTTTTGTTAGCCAAATATATCTAGTAACAGTCTTACACAGTGCTGTCAAGTATTTATCTGGCAGCGCCACTAGGAGCACTTACAATGCAATTACTTAAGTCTCAAGAATGTTCAGTTTTAGAGAATTTCTGTGGGCTATCCAAGATATAGTTAGCTGTTTTCATTGGGAAAGGTCCTTGTTAAGGGCCCCCAGTCACATCAATGGGAGTTGATTTGATTTGAGAGCAGGGTTGGACTCTAAGTCATAGAGTTAAGGGGGAGGTTAGTTTAATTCAAGGAATGACTAAACAAAAGTAGGCAACCCTAAATATTTGATTGAACAACTGGCCCATGAGAAAGGGGAAATACTTCATTAGTGAAGCAGCCTAATCACTTGCTACTTCTGCTACTTTTGTTATCCACCATAGGGCAGAATCTCTCTTTTAGCTGGGTTTTGCTCGGTGCAGGAGAATGTTTGGGGAGAGTCAGGGAGCTGCTTACAATTCCCTGATTCTGAGGGCCAATTTGCACTGTCCCAATCCCAGCCTCAGACCTGCTCCAATGTATGCCAGCTGAGGGTTGGTGTAGGAAATAGCATTGTTTTGTCCCACCCCCTCCATCCCCTGACTTGCCTCCTTTGTAGGGGTAGAGGGCAGTCGATACAGGAGTTCCTCCACGAGAGAATTCTCAGCTGGCCAGCTGCAGCCAGAATCCAGGTCCTTTGTACCACCTGAATGGGACGAAGAGGCCTGGTGGAAATAGAGACTCTCACCCTTTGATTGTATTGTTGCCAGACATCGATGTGCCATGTACTAACAAATAATTCTACAGCTTCAGTTCTACCTATAGTATGAAGCAAGTGTCTAAGGAAGAGAAGAGAATAAAGACACAAAGGGAATGCAGATTTTCTAAGTATCTTGTCAGGGATGATGGATGTTGCAGGAATATTTTCCGTTTTAATGCACATACTGATCTGATAGTTCTGGTTTTAAGTGCAGAGTACAATGAAAACTGAAGTCTTGCATGCAATATTTTTTTTTAATTTCTTGTATTTTGTCTACAGGCAAAAGTCTAGGACATAGTAATAAAGGCTGAACATTTTGCTAGTATTTGAGGTTTTAAAAAATGCACATAATTTCTGTACGTGCACATGAGAGTTGGGGGACTAATTGCATTAAATAAAGGGTGAAGACTGTACATAAAAAGAATCTTTGTGAGGTTATATTTATAATGGTCTTCCTTTGTCCAGCCTATACAATAATGTTGGCCCACATGAAGAAAAGATGAAGATGGCTATCCTGATCATGCAGTGATCAGCTAATTGGTTTCTCCAGCTAATTAACAATCTTAAAGATGGTAGAATCCTCTCCCCGTCCTCATTTTTTTCCCAGTTGTTTGCATGCATGCATTAAAAGCAAATAACCTTTGAAGGGATAATGCCTTCATCAGGAATGGAAGACTATTACCCTATCACAGTGGTAAATAATATGGCTTCCTGGAATTCTGGATATGATATACTATTTGGTGGAACTGATCCTGAGACTCTGCAAGGGGGTTAGGTCACTGTTAAGGGGCATCTGAAGAGTGGGTATCTATTCTGTCTAGATCATACTCCCCATGACTTCCCTGTTCCTCATATACCTCTTGATAGAGAGTACACATGTGGATGGGTTAGGTTAGTCAATATAATTAGGAATGTGTTTTTATTTCCAGCACTTCTTTGTTACTGAGTTTTGGGGTGACTTTTATTGTAACTGTATGTAAATCTAAAAATTGTATGTATAAAACACACCATGATTCTGACTGCTTTGCATGGCATTTGTATAATTATTATTTCTACTAGAAAAGCTCACTTAACAAAAGCTCTATGATTTCTTCCAGAATCTATCTGTAGTGACCTCTAGTGGCACTGGGGGTGGTTTAATTATTGGTTTAAGTTGTTTATTTGGTGTTTCAAAAGTTTGTTTTAAATCTCTACAGAAATATGTTGAAATGTTGGACATTTGTATCAAGTTTGGAAAAAATTAAATATTGGTTGAAAACAAACAATAACACATTGCTTGAATATTAATTCAATATCATCCCTACTGTATTTGATCTATGGGCAGTAAGAGTCTCTCAAGATTACTGCTATATTTATGATACATTTTTTCCTACCCTATCTTACAAGATTCCTTGTTAAATGGAAAGATTGAATTTCATTGGGATTCTCAGTCTACCATGACCTTTTTAAGTAGAGCATAATAAAAAGCACAACAAGAATATGATACCATCCAGCAACTTATCCGGGGCCAGCAGGTGACATTCCTTGATATTTGCAGTGACCTTCAATCTCACTTTGCTCTGAATTAAATACAGCAATAACAGAGACATTAAAAAACCCTTTATAGAATTAGAGATTGAGGATAACAACAAGAATTTTATCTCTTTTCTTCTGATAAACAATTATCCTGGTCCTTTCAAAGGGCAAGGAGAATTGGCCCTCTTTTATAGTCACTTCTCCTTGTGTGTTAAATATTTGTTCACCTGCTTGTTACTCAACAGCCAAAACAAATTTGATATGAAGAATGGAGGGTTCTGTTTGTGCTTTAAGGGCCTGATCCAATGCCCATTGTTGTGAATGGGAATCTTTGGTTCCGATGGCTGCTGATGGTGATAAGATGAGTCATTTTCATGGTTCTGATTAAGCTGTTACTTGGCACATTTTTATGGGTTTACAGCAGACTCAGTCCTGCTTCCACTGAAGTCAGTTATAGTTTTGCCACTGACTTGAATGGGGAGCAGGATTGGGCCCTATTCATATTCTGGGATAAGGCCCCTCTCCCCCCAAAAAGCTTTCTTGCGTATAGAGACCAAAGCATTCAGTGATAAGTGACAGCATATTTGTCACCACACTGGACACTTGAAATATGGCAGTCCACTTCTTTGAAAAGTTACAAAACCCACTGCCTATCATTGTCTGCAGACAATCCATTGCATCTGCTTGTCAGTTCATCTGCAACTTGAATCTCTTGACACAAGGAGAGGGTGAAATAAAATGCTCTGTAAAATGCACTGTGGACTTGCAATGTACCTAAATGTGATACTCCAGTTCAAAGAAAAGTGTTTGAACCAGACTACAGTTACTGACAAACATATTATTAATGGTCAGCCATCAAATGCTTTTGATTAAGAAGAGAAATACTGTAGCACTATAGAAGGCCATTTTTTCCTATTATAGTGGATGTACTTTAAGAAAGGTGAACTGCTTTTTTAAAAGATTAATTACATCTGCACTATATTTTATCCTTTCTTGACATCAGGAGAAAAGAGAAGCTGACTTCACTTTACACTATTTGAACAATAGTTGACACTAGATTTGTTACTAGATCTAGTTGAATAGTGTAAAATACTGTCTGGGACTATTCACTTGAATTGAAAATTTCAGCTATGTGTGCACCCTTTTTTGCATTTGTTTTTTAGGACTATCCAAATAATTGGCTTCTACTCGCACAAAAGCTAATTTTAACCAGGTCTGCTTGAGTAATCACCACTAGAAACATTTAAAATTTGCACACATGAGTATTTGATGGAACACGGCTTGATACAGAACAGAGACAGAGGGGCCAGGTTTTCAGGGGTATTTAGGCACCTGCTGGGATTTTCAAAAGCACCAGGCAAGTTATGTATTATTATTTATTGTTTGTATTACTATAGCACCTAGGAGGCCTAGTCATCCAGGACCCTATTGTGCTAGGTGCTGTACAAACACAGATAAAAAAGATGTCCCCTACCCTGAAGACCTTACAAGCTAAGTGTAAGTCAAGAGACAAGAGATGGATACAGATGGAGGGAAGAATAACTTGATGGGAGTTGAAATCAAAGAGAGTTTGGGACCTATGTTGCTTAGGCACTTTTGAAAATCCCACTATGCACCTACACGAATCTTTAGGTGCCTAAATATCATTGAAAACATGGCTCATAGCTCTAAGGCCCCTCACTGGAGCCCTGGCATGGAGACAATTAAATAGCCCAGATAAGCACAGGTGCAATCAAGGGGGGAGAAACACTGGGGCAGGGACAAGTGGTTTTTACCCAAAAGTTGGGAGGGGGCATACAAGGATCTGGATCCACAGGTGAGCTTGTTTTCCATCCTTCCAAAAGTCCCCCAGACACACCATGTCCTGCATTTATACTGTAGATGTGACTGTGTGCGCATGGCCACGCTTCTGTGTGCGTATATCGTGTATAGTGTCTTGTGTGTCCCCTAGCACTCTATCCCCCCCGCCCCACCACCACCTTTAGGTTCTACATCCCTCTTTCCTCCCTCTCCCCAGCTGGGATCTACACCAGCACCAGAGTTGGCACTTTTGTGGGGAGCCAGCATGGCACTCTGGTACTTCTGATAATTGTATTGCGATGCTTCTGGGGGAGCTCTGGTCAGTGACTTGACCAGCCATAAGCTATTCTTGATATCATGCATTCCAGTGCTTCTTTTTGTAGGATTTGAGCACTGTTCTCTACCCCTCTATCGCCCCCGGTGCTCTGTGTCTACTCCCAGCACCCTGGCCCTACACATGGGTTCTCTCCCCCAGTGCTGTGTCGCCCAGTCTCCCTAACCAGTGTTACCCAATTAGAGGAGCCTGTTGCAGGACAGGAGCAAGAACTACAGCCTCTGCCAGCTGCAGCAACAATGAAGACTGCTGGCATCTCTAGGAGCCAGGGCAGAGGGAGACAGAATGGTTTGGTCCAAGGGGGTATCAACTAGACATTAACAGCAGTAGGGCAATATGTTTTAAGTGGAAGAGGACAAGCCCTTTTCATGTTTTCCTCCCCAGTCATAGGGCAAGGAAAGGTAGGTGACGAATATCACTGAAGAGGGGAAAATTTGGGGGAATATTTCTCCACCCCTCCTTCCCATTCTCCCTGTGGTTGCACCTATGCAGACGAGTATCTGACTGCACCCTTCACAACTAAGGCCCTGCCTGTGCATTGGTATCCATGAGTGTAGACTCCTGCACCTGTGCAAAGGTCAGCTGGGATCACTGTTCAATAGCCTTGACAAATAGTCCCGTGCAGGACTGGGGCTGATGGCAGCACATAGCCTCACTTTGAGTCAATGACTGTGGTTATGACCGAAAATTACAGACTAGCAAATCCAATGCATTTGGTATATTTCATATTGAACTGGGCACTATTTAACATAGCAAGGATCAGAATTCTCAAAACTCCTCAGCAGAGTCCTGGCACAGAACCAGTTTAAGGATCTGTTCCTTTGTTGCAAGGACTGAACATGTACACACTTAGGCCTTGATCCTGCAATTTGCTCCATGTGGGAGGAGCCTGAAATCTGTGCGAAGACCCAAGGAAGTCAGCTGAGCTCTCCATGGGTGCAGGGGATAGTCTGAGTGGAACAGATTGAAGGATGGGGGTCTTTGGTTGAAAACCAAAACCAAACTCAAAATTAGATGTTGGGGTGTAAAAAAAAAAATCTAATCTTTAAGATGACCTTGAAATGCTACAGTGCCTGTTGTGTTAAAAAAAAAAATCACATGCGATTCATGTTCATTGTAGTTCCAACAATATGTTTTCAGAGCTTTCCACCTTTTCATGTAGCTTTTTTAAAACTTGGATGGTATCCGCCAAACTGTAGAGAAAGCTGCAATTTGAGAAGATATTTTTTCCCCTGTGAAATGGTTTGCCATTTTTCATTGCATTTAGGAGTTGTATGCTATCCTGAGGTGGCTAACAGAGATTATGATAAATTTGCAAGGCATACTGTACTTAGAAGAAAAAAGATGGAAAAGTTCCTCCACGCTTAATTTTCCCCCCATCTGTAATCATTAGGCTTTAAAGGGCCCATACATCTCTGTCATTTAGATAAAAGGCATTGATTACTTAACTGTTGCTCAGACATTTCACACACCTGGTTTTAGATGACATTTCTGGGGTAGAAAGAAAAAAAAAGTACTGTAAAAAGTGTTCACAGTTTGCAATGTCAAACAGTATTACATCAGGTCATAAACAAACCCAATTAGCAGTGAGAAGGTTCAGAGCCAGGGCTTTAAGCAAACTCCAGCTTCATTAAATGTTTCCTGCAGTGGAGCAAGGCACTGGGCAGTATAAACCGAACCCTCCAGTTGATGATTTATAATAAAACACAGTAACATTTTAGAAAAGCTTTGCCTTTCCCACCAATTGGTTTCTTGCCAGGGTCCAGCAAAACCTCAGCAAGGGGTTAAGTAGGGGTCTAGAGGGACCACTTGACATCTGCTACACTTGTGACTTTTTGATCCTGTGTTTTTCTTGCTGTTGAGGGGCTGGCCTACAGTAAAGGCTGTGTGTGTGTGTTTCCCAGAGCTGGTCAGGCTGGGGGAGTGCATGGGGGGGAGGGAGGGGGGCGGTGGAGGAAAGAAAACAGCTCCTTGATGACAGATCAAATGAAGGCAAAAGAGAGAAGAGGGGGATTACACACTAGGTAATGATGATAATGGAAAGGAAAACATTGGGGGTCTCATGTGTGAAAGCCTTTGTCTGAAGGAATGTAAACGGCAAGGATGTTTTGATACCATAAACCAAAACTTTATGCAAGTGTCAATGAGAAGAAAATTACTTAACTTCGATCCATGGCATTCCACCCTGTCTAACTGGCGGATCTTGGCCTCAGCCCACTATGGTACTATTTTCTCCTTTCTAAAAATAAAACCAAATAAAGCTGATGAAAGCAGGTGGTGGACTGTGTCATAGCTAGCAGCATACTAAGTACTGGTGCTCCAGAGACAAATCAGTGTGCAGCTAGGTGGGTGATCCATGTTCCAGTCCCAGGTCTGGCCTGTGAGGCCCCGGAAGTCTGAGCTCATGGGGTTGGAGACTTACGAATGCAGAGGAAAACCTCAGTTTGCACTTTTTAAAAACAGTACGTTTCCAGCCCTTTCCCCTGACAAGAAAGCCTTGAAAATGGAAACAGATATAAATGTATCACTAGCGATGGAAGCTTGTCTCTCTGATTTTTCCTAAAGGTAATTTTTCATTGCCCCTTCCAGCCTCAGTCCTCTCCCAAAGCTGCTTTTGGGGACCTGTGAACCTCACAGCCCAGACTCCTTTATTTATTTTTGGATAATTCAGGCCAATTTGTTACTGTGTCGATGTTGCCACCCAGGCTGCTGCTGCTGGCACATGGCTCACTGCATGCTCCATCTCAGATGGCCAGCTGCATCTAAGCCCATTCATTTGCAGAGCAGGCCCATGGCTCTGACTACAAAGGATATATCTTTGTAGCACAGGAGGCAGTCTGGTCTAGTTGACTGAGCATGGGACTAAATTTACAGTGTTGCCAACTCTCGAAATTTTCATCACAAGTTTTGTGATTTCTACTGCCTTTCTTAAAGGTGCCTGCAGCTTTCATTTTTCAAAAAAACTAAGTTTCTAGCCCTCATGGTTGCAAAACAAGCTTGAAAATGTGAAGCAAGTGCACCCTGAAGGGTCCGAAATCAGAAAGCAATTAAAAAGAGCCCAACATTTATTCTTTTTAAAACTCTTGTGATTTTTAAGATACTCTCGTGATTTTTTTGGTCTCGAGTCATGATTTTTGAATGCTTGAGGGTAGCAATGCTGAAGATCAGGGGACTCCTGTGTTCTAATCCAGGTTCTTGACACTGACCCCTTTGTGGCCTTAGTAAAGTCACTTATCTTTCTGCCTGATTCCCCATCTATAAAACGGAGAGGACAATACTCAAAATGACAGGGCTGGACTAGCAGGTTTATGCAACATGGGCAAAATCTTATGAGCAGCCGTCAAAGATGTGCGTGTGCGTGTGTGTGCATAATACTTACGTAAAAATATACATACGCACATCATATATATTTCCTGGTGTGGTCTGGTATAACAGTTTTTATTAGCATTAATTTGATCTGATCTACATAACTGAAGAGTACATACATTCTATTTACGCGTGCACATGTGTGTAGTCTTATTGACTTGAAATACCCACTATATTGGAAAATGTAGACATTGCCTCTTGGCTAAGATGGTATATTAGCATCTGGCTGGACACCAAGATTCAGCAATGGGGCACGGGCCAGTCATTTCTACTTGTAATATCATATCATGTGCCAGATACTGCTGCAGCAATTAGTTGTTACATTTGGGCATTAAAAGCCCTATTTAATATTATATTTAGTTACCACATCTCTCTTGTTTTTAATTCCCGCTCCCTTCTCTTCTTCCTTCATTATCTTTTGTTATCGCGCACATTCCCAATCTTAACCTTCGTCCCGTTTCATCTCTCACTCCTCCTCTTTCTAACCTATTCTCCCTTTCCTCTGTCCTCCTAGAACAATGCAATGGACATGATACAAATCATATGGACTAGAGACTGGCTTGAAGCTAAACCCAACTGCCAAATCTCATACAGATGTAGGGAGAAGTTCCAAAGCAAATCTGGCTGTGATTCTCAGTTGCACGGCCCCCATCTCCACAAGGAGCTCAGTCAAGACCCCCTGTCTGACCATTCCAAGATTCCGGGGGGTTAAAAGTCAGATCAGGATTTGAATTCTTGACCAGAGTCCATCTCCATCCTGAACATTCAGATCCCCAAAATAAAGGGCAACGAGGGTGATTTTATGAAAGGCCGATTTCCTAAAGATAATCCCACTTCTACTCTTACCCATAAAGCCTTTAGCCATTTTCTAGGGGAGCTGTCTCATGGTTTATTGCAATGCAGAATTTCCCAGAAACTCGTCACTGCAGCTGTGATAAATATTCATTCAAAAGCCTTTGGTTCATGTGCAGCCATCTGGAAATTGCAGTGGGACAACTCCTAACTAGAACTCATCCTGCTTTCATGTGCCATGATTTCTGCAAAGCTTAGTCTCCAGTGAGGATTTAAACTAATCTCACATATTTTATGAGTGAAAATCCATTTACAGTGAGAATGACCCCCACTGACCAGAAGTTTAAATAAATGCCCTCTGTACATATTTTCTACAGTGGGAATCAAGTTCCATACACATGATGTAAGCAGGACTTGAACAAGCTTTTCACCTGCACTCTGAACAGAAATCATTTACAAAGAAAACCAAAATGACAGCCATATGCATGGGACTTTTTTATTGGCTGTGGCCAGGCTTGCAGCCCCCAAGTAGGGGTAGCTTCTGATTTGAAGATGCAATTGAAAACAGGTGCCCACCACATTGCAAGTAAAAAAAAAAAAAAAAAAAAAGATACACTGGCTGTTTGGAAACTCTCTGGCGATTCTTTCAACTGCTGAAAATATGGAGACAACTTCCTACCCCTCAATCCAATCCATACACGCTCCTCCCTGGATAATTAGGGTACCTGGGAGAATATGGTCATGCTGCCCAGTTCAGTAGAAGAAAATGTGAAAAAGATTAAGGAGGCTCGAACAAAACATCAAACTGGTCTTGAACTGCTGGAAAAGAAGGTTTTGTTCAAGTCCCTGTCTTGAAGACCTAGGTGACCTTGCTGTGAAAGTCTGTGACTGTGACTTGAACGTTTGCTTTGCTCAACTCGTATTTAGCAAATAAACTAAATGTACTGCCCGTGTTTAGGGTAAATACCCAAGTATGTTATTTTAAAAAAATTACAGCTGGACAATGCAGGACAGGATTGGGTTTCCTTTTTATTTGTTGTCATCAAATGCTCCTGATCATTTTTAGCGCTAAGGCTCGTTAAGTGGATGTTTTAAAATGGTGCAATAGACAACGCAGCTGTATTTCATTTGTAGATAATTGATGCAATAAATGTAATAACCAGACTGGATATGTTGACTCATGAGCTAATTTGGGTGTAGATGTTACAACACTTGTGCAGCTGGAAATATTGCTATCACATGCCCGTTGCAGATTAATGCACCCTGGTCGCTATCTTCACCAGGAAAAGATAAAAGGCCGAGCCTATCTATAAAAAAAATTCTTATGAGTTATATATTTAAACATTATTTGAAAATATTCTGCTAGCCACAATACATACAGTAATATGAACCTGTGATAACTTTACTCTTTGGAGATTATGGACATTTTTATATCTACTATAGGTATAATGGAGAAAACATTTTTAAATGGGAGGAAGCATGGTTTAATGGTTAGAACATGGGACTGGGAGTTAAGCATTCTCACTGCTTTTCCTGGTTCTAATGCTGACTCACTGTGTGACCTTCAACAGGTCACAAACTGTTTCTCCAGCTGTAACTTGGGAATGGTAATATTTATATACTATTACTGGAGAGGTTGATGTGGTCTAGTGGCTTGAGTGTGGGGCTAGCAGCCGGAAGATCTAAGGTTCTTTTCCAACATCTGCCAGTGACTTATATGACCTTGGGCAAATCATTTGATCTCCCTGGGTCTTACTTACCCCACCTGTAAAATAGAGGTAACAATGTTTACCTGTCTTTGTAAAAGCAGCTGAAATCTCTGGCTGAAAAAATAATACAGTTGCAAGGTATTATTATTACTACTTGGTCTCAGGAACATTCAGAGAATTAATGCTTGCAGCATGCTTTGAGATCCTTAGGTGAAAAGTGCCATAGACATGCAATGTATTATTATGTACACACACATACTATAAGCATTTATTTGGCTGGTGGTGTTCAAATGGTTAACTCTTATTATGTACTATAGATTACAGTGGAATTTGATTTTAGTGATCACCATTTGCAGTGGTAATTAACCTCTAGATCAGCGGTAGGCAACCTATGGCACGCGTGCCAAAGGTGGCACGCGAGCTGATTTTCAGTGACACTCACACTGCCCGGGTCCTGGCCACCGATCCGGGGGGCTCTGGATTTTAATTTAATTTTAAATACCTTATTTACTTTACATGGAACAATAGTTTAGTTATACATTATAGACTTATAGAAAGACCTTCTAAAAACATTAAAATGTATTACAGTCATGCAAAACCTTAAATTAGAGTGAATAAATGAAGACCTAGCACACCACTTCCGAAAGGTTGCCCACCCCTGCTCTAGATCAAAAATGACCTATCAAGATCCATTTCCTATTGGCTTGGATGTCTTTGTCCCTTAGGTGATCATCATTTATAAGGATTAGACTGGAAATGGAATCAGATTAGAAGAAATTTCTGTGATTTTCTTTGAAATGTTCAAATATAGGAAATAATTTCGGATCTTTTTGAATATTTCTTGCCTAAAGGGAAAGAAAGTTACAGGTTTGGGAACTTCAGTTAACTTCTAATCATACCTTGCATGCCTTGGCTTGCTAATAAAATATCTAGCAGAACTCACTCTGTCCTTGCAAAATGGAGATTCTACCTCTATATTGCTACCTGATTCGGTAAATTCACAGTTTTGTGGATCTAATCTAATCGATCTATGATTTAATGGCATATAGCATTTATCACTATGGTACCTAAGTGCAAAAATAAAGAGCATACAAGTCCAAAACAAAGGGATACTTTTCTTTTTATCTGAATGTAGTAATTGTGATGGGTGAGATGCTACTATGTATTCATCCATGAATAGGACTATGAAATAATGGTATGAATATTGTAAGTGATCTGGTCAGTGAGGAAGCTACTGTACAACTATCATGGGTTATCAGAATTTTCTGTATGACTCTACTGGTCTACTTAATAGGGGGATGTGGGGGAAAGTAAACAGGAAAGCAACACAATAGATCTAGATAAGGACACCCCAGTATGTACTTGAAAGACAACAGGGCAAGCTGTTAGCTTCATGGATTGGGTTTCCTGTCCCCAACAAGTTGCAAGCCTTGTTTGCCAAAGCGAAGAGCCTGGAGATCAAAAGAACACTGCATGGTTAAAAAGTCCCTCTCAAGGAGAGAAGACGATCACTTGCCAGAAGCTATTTAGGGAGATAGGCTGACACAGAGGGAGACTCTGTGGAGAGATTGTAAGGAAGCTGGGCCTGGTAAGCCTGAGGGGAAAACTAGATATGTTTACAGTCTGTTTTCTTGATTTTAAGGTCTGTTTTCCCTGGAATGCTTTTGTTCTAAATAAATAATGCTTTTGTTTTAAGGAGCTGTCTGGTCACTGATTACCACTGTCATTGCTCCAGGAGAGAACCGAACTGCAGGGACTGAGCCAAAGTCACTCCTGCGAAGATAATCACTTTTAGTACCAGAGAATTTCAGCCCAAGGTCTGGTCTCAGAATGGGAAAATTGCATGATTCTACCCGGCGCTAAGTAACCACTAGGATAAGTCTACACAACAATTAAACACCTGTGACGGGTTGGATCACAGAAACCCCCTTGGGAGCTGCCACCCGATGTGCAAAGCCTACCCCTGCTTCTTTTTTCCCTGCCAGCTCAGGACTCCAACACTCTGTCTTGCTGAGCCAGACACTCCTGTCTGCTCCAACACAGACCCAGGGTCTGAATCACTTGTCCCAGAGCTGCAAGTTCACCTGAAAACAGCTCACAGAAGTGTGCTTGTCTTTAGCACTCAGATGCCCAACTCCCAATGGGGTCTAAACCCAAATAAATCTGTTTACCCTGCATAAAGCTTATGCAGAGTAAACTCAAATTGTTCGCCCCCTATAACACTGATAGAGAGATATGCACAGTTGTTTGCTCCCCCAGGTATTAATACATACTCTGAGTAAATTACTAAATAAAAAGTGATTTTATTAAATATAGACAGTAGGATTTAAGTGGTTCCAAGTAGTAACAGACAGAACAAAGTAAGTCACCAAGCAAAATAAAATAAAATGTGCAAATCTATGTCTAATCAAACTGAATACAGATAATCTCACCCTCAGAGATGCTTCAGTAAGTTTTTTCTCAGGCTGGACACCTTCCAGGCCTGGGCACAATTCTTTCCCCTGGTACAGCTCTGGTGATAGCTAGGGGATTCTTCATGATGGCTCCTCTCCCCCTCTGTTCTCTTCCATCCCTTTATATATATTTGCATAAGGCGGGAACCCTTTGTCCCTCTGGGTTCCCCCCCCACCCCACTGGAAAAGCACCCAGGTTAAAGATGGATTCCAGTTCAGGTGACATGATCACATGTCACTGCAAGACTTCATTGCCCACTTGCCAGCACACACATATATAGGAAGACTAACAGGTAAACACAGCCATCTGCAGACAATGGTCTTTGTTAATGGGAGTCATCAAGATTCCAAACCATCATTAATGGCCCACACTTTACATAATTACAATAGGCCCTCAGAGTTATGTTTTATATTTCTAGTTTTAGATATAAGAGTGGTACATTTCTACAAATAGGATGATCACACTCAGTAGATTATGAGCTTTGTAATGATACCTTACAAGAGACCTTTTGCCCGAAGCATATCCCAGTTGCATTATATTCACTTATCATCAAATCTTTATAAAACCATATAGACTGCACAATGTCACAACACCGGCAGCAGGCCTGTATCAGCTGACTTGGGCTCATGGAGCTTGGGCTGCCGGGCTGTCAAGTTGTGGGGTAGATGTTTGGGCTTGTGCTGGGGCGTAGGCTCTGGGACCCTCCCACCGACCTCACAGGGTCCCAGAGTCTACGCTGCAGTTTTACAGCCTGAGCCCTGGAAGCCAGATCAGCTGACATGGGCCAGCTGCGTGTGTTTAATTGCTGTGTAGACATCTCCTAGAGGCCTGTGACTTGGAGGGAATGCTTTTGACAAGACCAGGCAGATCAGAGGTGCAGTTTGCCTGGTAATTGTGACTGTGATCTACAGATGGGCGCAACTCAAGTCCTGTCTTTAAACACCCAAACCACGGGAGTATTTAAAATCCAAATCTAGATCTGGAACTGAATTTACCAGTTTGTTCTTATCTTTATAATGGACTGAACCAACCCCCCTGAATCAAGTACTCCCAGATTTAGGAGTGCTCCAGATTGGATCTGGATCACAAGGCAGACATTTTGACTTGGGAACCCTGTCTAGTCAAAACAGGGACTGATCTACAAAATGATTGCCTCAGGATCTCACTGTATTTTTGTTTTTTTATAGTGTCTTTTTATTGTATTTATTATTTTCTTTGATACTGTACATTTATAAGGAATCTTTGATGCTGTCATTTCTTATTTGTATTGCAGTATCCCCTAGTCCTGGACCCAAGGTCCCATTGTGCCAGGCACTGCAAAACACAGAATAAAAAGCTCGTCCCTGCCAGGAGCGACTATGTTTTTTGCCGCCCCAAGCACGGCAGTCAGGCAGCCTTCGGTGACATGCCTGCGGGTGGTCCACTGGTCACGCGGATTCAGCGGCATTTCTGCGGGTGATCTGCTGGTCCCACGCCTTTGGCGTACCCGCTGCAGAATTGCCACCGAAGCCACGGGACCAGTGGACCTCCTGCAGGCATGCCCCCGAAGGCTCCCTGACTGCTGCCCTCACGGCGACCAGCATGCTGCCCCAGGCATGTGTTTGCTGCACTGGTGCCTGGAGCCACCGCTGGTCCCTGCCAAAATGCTTTCAGTCTGCTTTCTGGTATGCTCTCAGGTAATTCCAATTCAATGGGACTACTCATAGCCTTAAAAGTTAGGCATGTGCTCCTCTACCTTGCTGAATTGATGCCTAAATAAACACAATAAAAGACTTAGTAAGTTTTCAGAGAAAAGACACCTAACACTGATCTTGAAAATGTTAACAATTGGCATAACAGAAATAATCTAGTTTGGGCATAAAATGGGCAAAGATGGCTTAATGCTGCTCCAGGTAAGATACAAACAATAGTTGAAATCCATTCTCCACAACATAAAGCTAATTTGCAGAGATTTATGGGGATGCTAAACTTTCCAAATCTATTTATTGTAAATATGCCCCTAGGGGAACTGATGGAAAATGACATTGCCTGGCCCTAGGAAGAAAAACAAACAGGAAGTTAAAAACACTGATCACAAAGCCATCAATTCTAACATACTATGATTTAATTAAGTCAGTTGCATTGTCAGTAGCTTCTTCCCAAAGGAGTAGGTGCATTCCTAATGCAGGAAGAGCAGCTCATTACATCAGCTCCAGAAATAAGGCAGAAAGAAACTGCTCAGATTGAAAATGGGATAGTAGCAATTGTATGTGCGTTTGTCTTAAATCCCCCCCAAAATTTATTTTTATATATTGAGCCTCTAAGATAGATAGATATGAGCGTAGATGTGTTGTTGTTTTAAAATCCTTTTTCTCATATGTTATACATTGTTCCTACTGTTAAGAGTAAACAATACTTTGGTTTAAGAAGGTTGTCTAGTCACTCTATTCACTACTGGTCACAGACTCCCAAAGGGAAGAGCTGCAGTTACTAGAGACCATATGGACCTACTGGGGTGAGCAAGGTTGATCCACAGGAAGAATGGGAAAATTGTAGGATTATATCCCAGGAGATGAAGGTATGAGGCCTGAGACCTCAGGGGGATGCACTGAGAGAGGCCAGAGGTGCACCTAGCCCTGTAACTGTGGCACGGAATACTGGTGACGACATGTACAAACTGATCACAAAAACCCTGAAATCTTGTTTAAATCACTTTTCTGCTTAGCCTCACCTAGATTCCAGTGCATGAGCCTGAAACGTCAAAGATATGGTCTCCATTTGAAATACGAATTGTGCAAGGAATCTAGGCAAAGCTAGATATTAGTCATGTTGCTTAATGAACAAATGGAAGTCACACAGACCCTATGGTGATGAGGGTGGTATGAGAACTCATATACAATAGAACAACACACAGTTGATACCCTTAACAGACCAGCACATAAATCAACACCACCTCAAGTGGGATAGTTGATTATGGAATACTTCAAAATTAGCAAAATTGAAAACTGAAGCACAGAGACATCCAGTTTTGAAATTGACAGTTTTGAAAAGAGAGAGCAGAATTAGACTCCAAATTGAGACCATATTGGCCATTTAGAGAAGACAGCTTGGATGAAAATATTATGCTACAAGAAGAAAGACCAAATGCTGAGAAAGGAAATGCTCACTTAGATCCTGAAAAGATTTTACACACTTGCTTAACTTTGGACACACGAGTAGACTCATTGCCATGTGGTTAATCCTTTGACTTCAATGGCTCTACTCACACATATAAGGTTAAGTACATGCATAAGTCTTTGAAGTATCCAGTCCTAAAACCCTTTGCATATATTTTTCAAAACCAAGATCATATCTAAGAACAGAGAGATGTTTTTGCTCTGGCCTGGAATGACTACTCAGAAAATAGAAACAATAGAAACAACAAACAAATAGCTCATTTGTGGTATGTGCAATCACTTTTGAAAAGTGAAAGTGGAATCACTTGTGAAAATACAATAAAATAATGGCCCCTGGTGTATGGAAATGACACTTCAGGTGGGAGCATCACTGATTTCTAAAACATCTTTGTGAGTGGGATTCTAGATCAAGCGGAAGATCTATCAGCTCAGAAATTTGTATGAGGTTATCATTTTATTTCAATATGAACTTATGTTACGTCTGTTGAAAATTCTACTGACAGACCTATTCATATAATTTATGATATTTCCTATCAAGATGTTTAGCTGAATTAGAAACACTTGTGAACAAGCCCATCTGCAGCCAGTTAAAAAGCATTTTCTAGCCGGGGCGTGGACTGCTGAGGCAACAAAGGAGAGCTCATCATACTTTCATTTCGGTGGCTGTTGATCAAGCAATAGTACCATAAACTGTTTACCACTGTGGCTCTTGTTTCAGCGACAGAGAAGGTGTTTATGGATAGACATAAAGTTGTTTTCTAAGTTGTTTCACAAAATGTGCTGTGTACACACCAAACAGCGCCAAACATTTTTCTGCAACATCCAGAATGAGGGATGGAATGGTATGACTCAGAATTGAAGGAGCCCTGGAGATGGAATGAGGCAGAAGAAGCTGTGGCCTTTAAAAAAAAAATCAGTAATTTCTTATATTTAAAAAAACACACCCTTTATTTCCTGCATTGTAGCTGAGTAGCACAATATGATGTTAAATTCCCCAGAAGGGGTGGAGTATATCTACACTCTCCAGCAGAAGTGCTTCGGTACCTTAAGGAATGCATGCTGCACTCTTTCGAAATGGGCTAGAGCTCCTGTTCTGACATGGGTTCCTCTAGAACCTTAGGAAGATCTGTGACTGAGTCATCCAAAATCCATTTGGGTTCTCCAGTTATAGCATGGCACCCACCTCAGGGCTGTGCCTTAAATGCACAATCTAGTGCTTTGTTTTCAACTGTTAATTCAGGCTGCATATCACCTGCAATCAACTTAACCAGAACTTTACTGAGCCATACAGTCTCGGAGAGCTCATCTTCTAGTTCTTCGGGACAGCACAGTCAGCCATAGTGTGCTGGAACAAATATGGATGGCTAAGGGTGAGTTTATAACCAGCGCTGGACTTCCTTTTAATATTAACCAATTCAAGTGCTTTTCAAACCTCAAGTTTCAGCATGGGTATTGTGGTAGATCTTGCTGCACTCTTACCTCAGCTTAATGTTTTGTATATTTTGCACTTAGTTTTGCCTGGGGTTATTCCATTCACATGAAAAAAAATTCAGACCAGACCAGACCTGACCTATCTGAAATACAAGCTTTTGGCAGACTTCTCAGGCTGTCAGATTCGCATCCAAAAACCTCAGGACAACTTCCAGAATCTCATGGCCACCAGTGCTGCAGGTTTGATGGCTACTGTAGCCCCAACTATGGAAGTGCCATCAAATAGATTTGAGATGGATCAGAGAGCTAAGTCCTCCCAGGGCAGGCTGCAATAAGGGTTTTTGAAACTTTGCCCCTCACTGTTGTCAGACTTCATCTCAGTGGGAGATGACTAAAAAGACTTCAGGACTTGCCTGAATAAGGACTTCAGGACTGACTCATAGTAGCATCTATTCAGAAAGTGATCTCTGGGAGAAAGTCAAATGTCTGTTACCTCCTGTAGCAGGGGACTATATTCAGCTTGAGTAGGCGATGGGCTTACTGCTCATATGATTTTTCATATGTTTAAGTATTAAGATTCTAAACAGAAGAAGATGATTTTTTGTGAACTAAAATTAGGAAGATAATGGACAAAAGAAACCCTGTATTGCTGGTGTCCTCAAATGAATATTTCTAAAACAAAAAATAAAGTCCATGGATAAAAAGCAGAAGAACACATTACAAAATAGAGCTATCACGGGAACCTTGCACTAACCTAAATCTTCTGTGGCTGCATTATTAAGATACCTGTTCTATCAACAAAACACATGGTAGCTGCCTCAAGATGACTAAGTTCTTTAGTTTACCACCAACAGACCTGTGAAATGCTCCCAATTCCTTCATGGATTTCTGTAACTTTTAGGGTGTTTCACTCGATAGCAAATATGTGATTTGTGAAGCATGACTAATCTGTCCCTGGAAAGTTCCAGCATGAAATAAAACTAGGTGCAAAAGCCTGTCGGGTTCCAAGGAGATATGATTTAAGTGGAAGTACTGTCTGCAAATGCAAGGATGACTGTTACTAACTTAATCCATATGATATCGTGGCAAAAAATGTATGCTAGGGTAGTAATGCCGGAAACAGACATTAGTCATGGTCAACAGGTGATATTTCTCCTGGGAATTTACCAGCAAGTGTGGCCATTGGCAAGTGTCTTTGGACATTTGGACAATAGATTAGTGTTCAAAGATGAAAAGTAAAGGAGCCATCCTAAATTTACTTGCAGATGTACCCAAACTTGGATAATCCACAAAAGCACTGGATTCATTTAAAATGATTAATAGCAATTGCAGCTATGCAATCTAAGACAATAATAAAGGCAATCAAAGGTTATGCTTTAGGGTACGCACTGATCCCCAGCTGGAGACAGCAAGGAGATTTTCTGCTATGGACAGCATTGCATGATTGAGTAGATACATGGCATTTTTTGTTTGTGTTATCTTCCCCTGAAGCACAAGGTATTGCCTATTGCCAGAGGCAGGATGCTGTGTGGTCTGATTTCGTATGGAAAATCCTGTGTGGTAATTCAAGTCCAAGTAACTCGGCTGGGCACTGGGGAATCCTGATGGAGGGAAAGGGGGATGTAGGTATTTTGGTTCTGCTTCTAGAGCCATTGTGCTCTCAGTAGAGTGCCTCACAATACCTAAGGAACATTTGGAATTGGAGTCGCTGAGTTTTGTTAAACTATACACCACTTACATTTCAAAATGGCCAGACAACCTTGGTTCACTACCACAAAATAAAACAATAACAACCCCCCCCCCGAAACATATTTCCCCCCATCCTGAAGACTTGTTAGATTATAAGTAATGAATAAGAAGACATATACTTGCTGTAAAGTAAATCTCACACAACAGATGTCAGATTAATTTACTTTTCATTTAACGCCTAGGTCAATACCCCATCAGCAGTGCTTAATTTGTGACAGGGCTTACCGGGGCGGAGCCCCAGCATCTCTAGGCTTGGCCGTTCATAGCACTGGCACCTCTGGGCTTGCTGCATGAGTTATGAACATAAAAAATTGCTTGAGTCCTGGCACCTATTTCATTACAAATTAAGCACTGCCCATCAGAGCCACACACCTCATAAGAATGCTTGCAATCTTGTACCAAGAGAAAATCCTTATCAAGCAATAGACTGGAATTAGAAATCCTTCATATTCACAGATGTAAAGAACTTCTGGTTGGTGGTGGGGAGACTGGTGCAGGGAGAGGAAACAATATTTAGATGGCTTATTGTTCACCATTGACATTGATGTATAGCAGTTATGTCCTAACTATTCCAAATGTACCTAAGACATGATAACAACATTTCATCTCAAATACATTAGAGCTATGGTGGGAAAACTAAAGTATAAGCTCTCTATTAAAGCATGGCAGTTTAATTCAACTCTTTGACTTTAGTTATTGTCCTTCAGCATGGATTTAAGAATAAAGGCCCAAATGGCAAATGGATGGGAGTTGGAGTGACGGAACCATTAGCAGAGACCTTAATTTTAAAAAACAAATTTCAAAGCCTCTCATCAGGAGCCCAGTCCTGCAAATGCTGAGCATCCTCAACTCCCACTGTTTTCTCTGGGAACTGAGGGAACTCTGAATCGTTCAGGATCAGGCCCTCAAAGAGGGGCAACACAGCAAGGGCTCAGTCAGCATTAGACACTTTTCCTACTCTTCAATCTGTCCCTGGTAGCTATTTTTACATGGGATGGGGTCTGGTGGCCCATCCTTGGTGCCACATTTCATTTGGTACAATCTTTTTATTCATTTTAGATTACATACTGATAAGACAGACTATACAACAAATAATGTTCACCATTTCTTTGTTGTATTGCAGTCCCATTGGCTTCAGTGAAAAGAAAAGGAGATACATCAGAATCAGCTCTATTTAGGAATCTGTTAAGATCATAAAGCAGTATTTACTTGCTGTCTGTACAGTGACACATCCACAGATCTAACAGCTGCTTCCTTGCCTGCTGATGTTGTTAGAATCATTTCCCCTGAAATGATAAATTGATCTGCAGTGATCATTCAAGCAGTGATAGTGCCATATTTTAAAGGATCTATGATCCACAATTGGCATTGGCCATATAGATTCTAGATAGAAAAGGAGTGAAAAGGTATATTTCTTTTCTCTTACACAACACGAACTCAGAGTTCTAAGACACTAAAGGATATTATTGAACATATGGCAATGTAAGAGTGGCAGCATTAAGACTTTTTTTGATACTTGAGCTCATATGCAAACAAGCATGTCCACTTGTATATAATATGGAGGTCACAGTGAAACTACCAGAAAGTACTTTAACGTCAACTATTGCTGAAATGGAAATAAAAAAGCAAAATTCTTGCAATGTTTGATACTATAGGAAACTGTGTCAGTGATTGAATGGGCAGAATTCTTCTCTATGTGTCATTAATGAACCATTGCCTCTGCAAAGTATTGTGAAGCAAAGTAGCATTGGTGGAGATGCTGTCTTTGAGATGGATGACTCACTACTTGAGGTCATTAAAGATCCCGTAGTATTTCCTCCCCCAACCCCCAAGAGTAGGGGAATAAATCCTGATTTTGATCTGACTACATTTCATTTGGCTAATTGCATTCTGCCTAGAAGACCAACATTCTCCTGTAGTTTTAGTTGGATAACATGTTCTTCACTTCCTCTCCCTATTTGTACAGTTGATGAGTTGATGAATACTATGTAAGAGGACCACCTTCTACTCCAGAAGTGTACCACTAGTTACCCCTGTCCATTCTAGGAACTCAGAATGGAGAGGGGTAACTAGTGGTGTTCCCCAAGGGTCAGTCCTTGGACCAATCCTATTCAACTTGTTTATAAATGATCTGGAGAAAGGGATAAACAGTGAGGTGGCAAAGTTTGCAGATGATACTAAACTGCTCAAGATAGTTAAGACCAAAGCAGACTGTGATGAACTTCAAAAAGATCTCACAAAACTAAGTGATTGGGCAACAAAATGGCAAATGAAATTTAATGTGGATAAATGTAAAGTAATGCACATTGGAAAAAATAACCCCAACTATACATACAATATGATGGGGGCTAATTTAGCTACAACAAGTCAGGAAAAAGATCTTGGAGTCATCGTGGACAGTTCTCTGAAGATGTCCGTGCAGTGTGCAGAGGCGGTCAAAAAAGCAAACAGGATGTTAGGGATCATTAAAAAGGGGATAGAGAATAAGACTGAGAATATATTATTGCCCTTACATAAATCGATGGTACGCCCTCATCTCGAATACTGCGTACAGATGTGGTGGTCTCATCTAAAAAAAGATATACTGGCACTAGAAAAGGTTCAGAAAAGGGCAACTAAAATGATTAGGGGTTCGGAACGGGTCCCATATGAGGAGAGATTAAAGAGGCTAGGACTCTTCAGCTTGGAAAAGAAGAGACTAAGGGGGGATATGATAGAGGTATATAAAATCATGAGTGATGTGAAGAAAGTGGATAAGGAAAAGTTATTTACTTATTCCCATAATACAAGAACTAGGGGTCACCAAATGAAATTAATAGGCAGCAGGTTTAAAACAAATACAAGGAAGTTCTTCTTCACGCAGCGCACAATCAACTTGTGGAACTCCTTACCTGAGGAGGTTGTGAAGGCTAGGACTATAACAGCATTTAAAAGAGAACTGGATAAATTCATGTTGGTTAAGTCCATTAATGGCTATTATCCAGGATGGGTAAGGAATGGTGTCCCTAGCCTCTGTTTGCCAGAGGATGGAGATGGATGGCAGGAGAGAGATCACTTGATCATTGCCTGTTGGTCCACTCCCTCTGGGGCACCTGGCATTGGCCACTGTCGGTAGACAGGATACTGGGCTAGATGGACCTTTGGTCTGACCCGGTACAGCCGTTCTTATGTTCTTATGTATCATGAGCAAATGCTAATAGCAAACACATGGAAAGTATGCACTTAACACTCCTTTATTGTCATGAAGGCCCTGTTTTAAAAAATGGATCCTCTAATAGATTCTAGCATGTCTCTCTGAGGGCATTATTCCTTCACATTAAATCATCCTCATCACATTATTTTTATTGGTAGTAGTATTAGCATTAGTCTCAGTATTATAGTAGGCCTAGCGGCTCCAACCAAGATTGGGATCACATTGTGCAAGGCCCTGTACAAACATACAGTAAGAAAAAATCTCTGCCCTAGAGATCTTATAATCTAAATAGAAAAGACAGAGAATGACGGGGGGCTGGGGGCAGGGAAGAAGGTTTATTAATGGGGAACTGAAGCACAGATTGATTAAGTGACTTGCCAAAGTCATACAGGACGTCTGTGGCAGGACTGACACCTAGATCACCAGAGTCCCAGCCCGGATGCCTTAACCACAAGATCTCCCTTTTTCCAACTAAATCCTCAGCACAGACATTGTTCATGTCCTGAGTCTCAACACTCGGAGGTGAAAACAGCCATTTTAACAAAAAGACATCCTTCATTATGGAGCTTCTTTCCACGCCAGCAGCAGGTGAATAACATCAAATCACAACAGACTGCTAATAGGTTCCATGTTGGCTTTAACTGAGCACTGATTGCTTTAGATTTCCTCTGATCCACATTCTGGACTAAATGAACACTGTTTCTTGTGTGTGGTTAGTGTTTAAGGCCACATTGTGTACACAGCCTTGAAAGATATATTTTTATAGGTAAGCACCTCATAAAACATTTTTCTGAAGACATTTATCAAGAGAGACTTTGAAAAACCTGAAGGAGGGGGAAACGAGGAGGGGGGAAGGCACAACATGTGCTTTTCAGCTGCCACAAAGCCCCACAGCAGCAGCCTTCATGTGAGAGGCGAAGCTTTGCACGTTACAACAGGGAATCAAAAGATTTATACTCAGCACACCATATATACGACTCTCTACGGCACCATTTTGAAAGGGTGATTATTGGTTTGACATGAGGGAATATTTTATATTAAAAGCTGAAAGATCTCTATGTACATAGCAATAATCACCACAATGCTGCTTCTTCTCACTGCCTGGCTGTTAATAATAAATAATAACAATATTAATGATAGTTAAGCCCTCGGAAACTATCCCATTTCTTTTCCAGAAGCCCCCTAGTGGCTGGTATTTAGGATAAGATATGAGTGTTCTGTTCTTCTTTCTTCCGTTACACATGCATATAAAAGAAGTGAAGTCTTACTGAATGTTGCCTCATTTAATTTGATTGTGGCTCCGTTTATTACTATCTCCCGCTGCTGTGCTATTTGTAGTGCAGTCGTTGTATAATTATTTTAAAAATCATATACTGCAGAGCCCCCCAATTACAGAGTTCTTGTGGCTATCCCACTATTTTTCAGTCCCCCGTCCCCCCTCCAAAGCCCCAGTGCTTTTGAAAGCGAGGCACTGATTGTGAAAAAAAATGACAGGCAACACCTCTTAAATTCTTGTAGAAGTCAAGAGTCAGGAGCACCCAGTGCGTTTCGACAAGAGGAATTGGTAAATGTGTTCTTTATACCCGTGTTTACATGGCCATTTGGGTTAATTGGAATCTTTCAACACTTGAGCATATGCAGAATGCGGGGGCAGCAGCAGCCAGGACTAGGGTTGAAATGATGGCATGGTGAGGAAATGTCTGTTACTTTGAGTTGCCACAGCTTGGGGTCTACAGAAAGTTTAGTTTTAAGTTCAGTTTCTTTGTCCTGTGCATAGAAGTGGCCTCTCTTCCCATGTTAATTTTAAGTACATGCCATAGAAAGGTTTAGTTCTTTACTGTGGCGTTAATATTAAGGATGAATGAGCTGATTTGGATAAAAAAAAAAGAGTTGGGTCAAACTTGTTGAGGATCAAGAGTTCAGCAGCAACTTTCTTCAAGCCCCTGTATTTTCTGGACAGTCTCTACGCAAAAGAATTAATGGACACAAATCTGACATCAGGAATCAAAATACTCAAAAACCAGTGGGAGAACACTTTAACCTGTCTGGTCATTCAGTGACAGACCTGCGGGTGGCTATATTACAACAGAAAAACTTCAAAACAGACTCCAAAGAGAGACTGCAGAGCTAGAATTGATATGCAAACTAGACACAATCAACTCCGGTTTGAATAAGGACTGGGAATGGCTGAGCCATTACAAACGTTGACTATCTCCCCTTGTAAGTACTCTCACACTTCTTATCACACTGTCTGTACTCGGCTAGCTTGATTATCACTTCAAAAGTTTTTTTTTTTTTTTTTTTTTTTCTTAATTAATTGGCCTCTCAGAGTTGGTAAGACAACTCCCACCTGTTTATGCTCTCTGTATGTGTGTATATATATCTCCTCATTATATGTTCCATTCTATATGCATCCGAAGAAGTGGGCTGTAGTCCACGAAAGCTTATGCTCTAATAAATTTGTTAGTCTCTAAGGTGCCACAAGTACTCCTGTTCTTCTTTTTGCGGATACAGACTAACACGGCTGTTACTCTGAAACTTGTATTTTCTGGGTTGTTGGGGTTTTTTTTGGCAAGGAAAAGCAGCAGCCCTTCAGAACTGCTGCCTGAACGGCATGGAGAAGAGGGGCGCACATGGAGGATACTGTACCTGCTTCTATTTCTTGCAAGAATCTTTTGACGGTGGAGGTATAAAAGGTTTCATAGACAAATATACCGCGACTGACTTTGAGGCAATTGCCTCTGTAAAAGTCCCAGCCAGATTGCTGATAAAGCCAAACCTGAAGAAAGAAATGAAATCTGCTCCAGACAATACCAGTCTTTCAGTCAATCAAGTCCATACCTTCTGACAGGAATCCCTAAATACAGTGGCCTCCTACCACATGTACTCACCTGCCCCAGAAAGCAGAAACCAATGGCCTTCCTGCTGCCGCTGTGCTGCGCCCCGCTACAGGCAGAGAGAGGTGGCCCGTCTGCTGACATACTCACCACATCCCCCATCTGGTAATGCTCTGCCTGCTGCCATACTTGCACTCTTGAGAAGGCCAACAGGGCTGGCCTGGGGGCAGGGCCAGCTCCAGGTTTTTTGCCGCCGCAAGCCAGAGTGCAGCGGATGAAGCAAAAAAAAAAAAAAAAAAAAAAAGGAGTGCTGCCCCTTGAAAAGAGCTGCCCCCAAAAGGCCGGAGTGCCGCCCCTTGAGAAGTGCTGCCCCAAGCATATGCTTGGAATGCTGGTGCCTAGAGCCGGATGGCCCCCCTGGGGGATTTGTGTGCTGTGGGCAAAACATTCTTCCTTCCTTCTTCTCCCTTCGGCAAAAAGAATAATAGAGACATGGTAAATAATGGAAATAATTTTTTAAAAATAACCTCTATGGATACTTGGTGTGTAACTCTTTGGGGCAGGGACTGTCTTTTTGTTCTGTGTTTGTACAGCACCTAGCACAATGGGGTCCTGGTCCAGGAGTGGGGCTCCCAGGTGTTACTGCAATACACATAATAAATAATAAGAGAACCAATCCTTGAGAACCACTCTGGAAATGCCAGCTAGTAGACAGGAATATGAGTAAATACAAACTGTTTCTTTTTTCACTTCATTTTATTGTGTGCGCCTTTTCTTGCTTCCCCACTTTCCCATTTCTTTGCTTCCTTTTCTTTCTCCTGTTTTCATTATGCTGAAGGGTGGTGCATCTGTTGGGCCTTTCGGATCTGAGGAGAGAGCCTTTTGTTACAGTGCCATCAGGTACAGGTACAGAAGCAGCGGCAGCTGTAGTTCAAGCTGTGGTATTTTGATGTGCCGGAAGCCTTAGTTGGCTTAGCCTACTGAGCCCTTATCTAGAACGGCCACCGGAGTCAGAAGCCAATGTCGTTCTTCAAACAAAGCTTTGTGTATTTGGGTGGCCTGCTTTCTGGTGCTGTTGAGTAAGTGAGAGAGTCAGTGTGGACGCCAAGTGTGGCAGTCTCAGCAGACCACAGCTGATTCATGCCTATATTGGCCTAGTCAAGAACCTGGTGCCAGTGAGAGAAAGTTAACGTGATCCTGAAACTGTGATGGTGTGAGAATTTCTTTGTCCAAGACTAGTCCAAGTTCCAGACCCAAGAAATACAAATGCAAGTGTCTGGGTTTGGACACTCATTGGAACAGAAACTCCAAACCTTTTGAGGTTCACCCATGTTTTCTTTCCCTAGCAATTTCTCAAGGAAGCAGTTTCTCGCCTTCTCCTTGTATCAGGGCTAACCCTTCTTACAAGCAATGCAGGACAGCACTTGGGGTGTCCTGATGCCTTGACAGCTCACAGACCAGCCCTATGGCCCGTCTAGCAATAGGACTAGAGAAGTGATTCTCCATCTATTCTCCCCTTTCCAGCAGTGGCACCAAAGGAATAAGAAAAGTTCTGCCACGCTCCCTTCCATCTGCATATATCCTTACAAATCTTTAAGCAGATCTTGTTTTATACAGGGTATAGAATAGAATAGTTTGAGTGAACAAGTTTCACTGATATTTATACACCCTGGAGTAGATCTCATACAATTTTACTATATCATCTCAACAATAATACATATTTCTGATACTGCAGTCCAGACACCTTTACCTCCCTTCCTAATACCTGAGCTAGACACCAGAAATGCATTATGATTTGTAAACAAACATGAAATCCAAATAAGAGCAATTAAACATAATCCTATATGAATGTGGGTGTCTCTATAGAGAGAGGTGTGTTTGCAGTCAAATTTACTAAGTTGGTGCTGTTGCTTTGACCTTCACCACCACTGTCACAACCATAATTTCAAGGAGAATATTCTCCATGGAAACGCTTGTTCTAGAAAAGTCATTAGAAATGCTGATTTGTTGTTGATCAAATATCGTTTCTGATTGCCTTATAGAATGCGTGAGTTAGAGGTCAGGTGAAAGGGGATTCCTCATAGGCAGTGGGTATTTTAAGCCCAGTCTGATTAGACTCTGATCCTCCCTAATTATTGTAGTCTTTGCAATGAGTCTCATGCTAGCTGCTTCCTGAGTGTGGAGAAGCACCTGCAATGACCTGTAGGATGAGAGCTCAGTTACAGGATTGAAATGCCTACTAGAATTGCCTGTGTAAGCTTTGTAGGCGTCAACTACTGTACTTTCCATGCCCACAGTTCACAGGGAGATTAGAATGACACAGAAAAAGCCAAATTCTGCTCTGACTTGCACTGCATGAAGCCATATTGACTTCAACAATGTTGCACTTAGTGCGTCACAGCAGAGGTTGGCCTGCAGTATAAATATCTGCTTAAGGAGAAGTTCACATTAAAGGTATCTGAAAGTCTTCCCTGATTGGACCTGAGACAAGGCACGTGGTATTATTCCATGCTTCTGCTGCAACAGCCGGTGATACCACTAACACCTAAGAGTGGCAGGGAGCTACATTCCTTATATGCATTAGGTGTTAGTGATATTGTCAAGGGCAGCTGGAGAAACACTGAACTCAGATCTTGGCAGGTAGAATAAGTAAAGGAGGAAGTAATTCTCAATAGTTTTGTTACCAAAAACCTGTGATTTTTGAGTCTACACATATACTCTGATAACCAAATCATGTCTAAGTTCAAAGTGTCTGTCTCAGTTAGAAAAAAACAAAATCTTACGTGACATACAAGGTGGAAGCTATAATATCCCAATCTTTTTTTAAACTAGATTTTTTTTGTGGGGGGAGAAAGAGTGTTGGATCTGAAAATACTTGAAATGAAAGGTGAAGTCCTTTGTTTAGCACAGTCATCCCAGTTGCTCTACATATGATCTTCCTAATTTCTGCCCACAGGGTACCTCTGAGAACACCTTTCCACTGCAATCAGATGTTATCATTATTGCTGCAGATTAGTGTACTTTACATCACATTCTTTTTCTTTGAAGTGTTAGGGTTTTTACATTTTGGGATTTAACTATATTTCTAGTAAACCCTGTGAGCAACAGCTGTATTCATTGTCAGGGTGACATGAAAACATATTGTTCTGTTAAAAATAAAGAAAGAGAGAGAGAGGAAGGGATAGAGAGAAAGAGAAAGGCTGGGACCCTTCTCTCTGGACAGGCACATACCATCCTACGACTCCTCCTGAGCCCAGTGGGGAGCTGGCAGTAAAGAATCTGTAGCCACAGGGACGTGTAATCCAGAACCAGGGGATGAACCTAATTGTAACCAGATCTTGCCTGCCCTTTTTGGATGAGTGATGGCCTACTGGCATATGACCTGGCTTGGCAATCTCCCTACATTGTCCGGGCTGCCATAAGGAGATACGTAATGTCTAGAGTGATGGGAAACTCTTTAGTACAGAGCTGCCTCATAAAATGACTCACTGTGAATCCTTACAGAAATCTCAGCTATAAAAATGATAATGGAAAAAGCACAAGAAAACTTAAAAAGTCTTAAAAACAATTTGTTCCAGCTTGTGTCTTTCATTTTAGATAAAAAAAGGATGTCTTCTCCTAAATCTGAGACACAAAATCTCCCCTTTCCCTGTTTTTGAGAGCTGACCGAAGTAAAAGGGCAGGACATCAGAGGAGAGGGAGAGGGTGGGATGGAGAGGGATATAGGTTATTGAAGAGGGAAGCATAATATCTTGGAGTGAGATGGGGAACCTTAGAAAAGAGGAACTGGCATCTTGGAAAATGCTGTATACACATGAATCACCTCTCTACGAGCAGGAGGAAAGATTTAACACAGTAAGAGTCATAGAACAATAAAGTGATTGTGTTTTCCCCCAGTGATTCATTCATAGAGTTTAAGACCAGAAGAGACCACTATAGTCATCTGATCTGACCTTCTGTTTAGCACTGGGTATTGAGTTTCCCCCAGTAATTCTGCATTGTGCCGAATAATCTGTGGTTGAACAATAGCTTTTAGAAAGACATCAAGCCTTGATGTAAAGATTTCAAGTGATGGAGAATCCGCCACACCCTTTGCTAGGTTGTTCCAATGGTTAATGACTCTTACTGTTAAAAATGTGCATCTGATTTCTAGTCTGAATTTGTCGGACTTTGTGTGGGAGCCTCCCTCTTTTAGTGCAACCTCTACAGAATACCTGAATGCCCCTTAGCTTTACTCCTACTGCATCATTCTATTGGGCAGAAATATTCCTGGTCATCAGCACAAGATTTAGGGCTTGAACAATAGAAAGGCTTTGGCTTGATTTATTTATTTATTTATTTGCCTTCTACTCTTTTCACCCTAGGAAATGACAACAAAGCCTGCATCTTGTAGTTAGCAAGGCAAACTTTTTCTAACAAGATCAGAATAAAGTTCAACTAGCCATTCTATAATTTGAAAGCTTGGCACACATTTGACCTTCCTTGCCAGATGTGGAGAACATTGCCTTTAACACACTAGGAGATCTTTACTCGGTATACATAAATCCAGAATTTACCTTGAACCTTTGATTCCCATAAGGCAACAAAGCAAATTGGTACTTGCCACACCCATCATTTCAAACAAATGAGTTTGAAAGCCTGTAGGGCCTAGAAGAGAGGAAATCAGGATAGCAGCAGCTAGGGACACTCTTTGTTATATAGGATGCTGCCAGTCATTGAATTTTCTGGGGTAGACCTGAACGATTGCACCCTACTGAATATTCTGTAAGGAATTTATACAAGATTACTCTGGTTTAAAATGATGCAGAATATTTTTTGCAAGTTTAGACTTCTGAATAAAGAAAAATATTAAGCTGAGCTTTATGTTATGATATTGTTAATTTCCTTGTGAATAAAAGCCCCAAACCCCAGAAAGGAGTGAGGCTATGCCGTTTTGATGTTACAGAGTGTGTGGACTTTGCTTCAGAGTAGTTTGGGGAAGGCACCTGCTTGCAACCATCTACACATAATAGTCATATTTAAGTACATTTTGAGCAAGAGCGTATCAGACCTGAGAAGGTGACAATGGGATACGGAGAAGGCACAAAGATCCGCCCCAAACCTTCTGGTCAGTGCAAGTACTGGGAAAAAATCACAGCTCTTGTGCTCAGGAAATACAGGGCTAGTGCCCACTGCAGAATTAGCTTTCCCAAAGTACATGTGGAGGGGGCAGATGCTTGTCCTTGTGTCCCCTTACTGACTAGGGGCCCTGGCCCCACATGGGGGAGGGAATAGAAACGAAACATTACTGCACCATTTGGCTGGAGCAGCACCTGGGCTACCTCTGACCTTCTACAGAAGCACTGCAATGCTTTAAAGGTACTGTTTTATGTCTACGCAAAATCCACATAAACTGTTGCTATATGTTATCCGTGGTGGGTACAGCCAAGAGACAGATTCATCTGATACTATATATTACTGTGTTTTCTTACGTATTGAATGTGATTGAAAGGAAAAAAGTAAAGATTGTTTTCTGTTTGCCATGCTTAGACAGGTTTCTGGCTCAAAATCCATGCAAATATTCAAATGTAAAATTTCTCTTAGGTTGTGTTGTTAGCATCACCGTAAACACTCAACGGTGTCTATTATCTTGCAACAGATTAATTCTTTTTTATTTCAGAGTGAATTGTATCTAGGACTGATAGAAAGTTTTCTATCAAAAATATTTTTCAATGGAAAATTGAATTTTTCACTAAATATTCTTTATATAAAATGTGTCTACGTTCCATGGAAAATTTTGACTTTTCATTAAAAAAAACCCTGAACACCTGAAAAAAAAAATGCAGTTTGGAAATACTGCAGCAGTATCTCATTGGAGTTGTAGTCTGGATACTTCATGCCCTCATTATCCTTTATTGGCCAGGCTCTGCAGTGGGACTATATCTCCCATGAAGCATTACATCCAGGGACTCCCATGCTGCATAATGAGATATGTAGTCTTTCAGAGGGTTGGACCCATAGAGGAGAATGGGGACATGAAGTACCTAATCTACAACTTCCATAAGACACTATGGTGGCATTTTCAAATTGAATTTTTCAGGTTTTGGGTGAAAATTTTCTGTTTTCAGGAGTCAGAATTTTTCACGGAACCCTGCCCCCTCCCCCATAACTTTCTGACTAACTCTAGTAATAATGAGTTTCTTTTACAAATAAATTTCATTTTATCCAGTCACGGGTAAGGAAGGAAAGGAAATAGGGTGCATAGTTCTAGGGGTACAGCCAAGTCCATCATATTTCTAATGTCTAAAATCAAGACATAAAAGTGTCTAGATATTTTTCCATTTGTGGGATTGTCATCAAGAATCAGGGCAATTTTCAAGGAAACCCTTGAACACACAATCTACCCACAGCATCAGCATTACCTGCTACCAGAGACTAGTTCTACTTACATATTTATGTCTTATTTTGCCTAATTACTCTCAAAGGTCACCAGTTGCCCTGTTTGGAGGTGTTTTGGGTCCCCTTCACAAAGCTTCAGAAATTCCAGTTATAGTCCTGAGTAAATGGAGTCAAGGATCAACAAGATGGCAATATGGATAAGGAAGAGGGAGTTGAGGCAAGGGACCAGGACAAATATTTGGTCGAACTGGAAGAAGCCAGAGAATGATGGAAGTGAAAATGAGTTTGTCAAGTCATCTCATCCTAGTCACATTAGCCACCACAGAACTGGACACAATTGGCCAGTTCTGATCAAGAGAGGCCCAGGACGGGAGTCACAGGGGTTGTGCAGATTAGAACTGAAGTGCATTTGGCGGAGCTGTATGGAGAAGCTAACACAGTGCTTGCCTAAATCTGCTTATTGTAACTCAGTGCTACTAGGGTCCAACTGAATTCCCAATGAATTTAATGGAGTTCCATTGACTTCATTGGGAATTGCTTAGTTCCTTAGCCCCTCAATAAAATCACACACATATTTAGAGAAAGAATTAGAGAGATTGCACCTGTAACTGTACTATAATATTATCCACCCAGCCATATTAAGGGGATCCGATTATGATATTATCCACTTGTGTGACATTTGAATGATGTCCCTGAGGATTTCCCTGTTGCGTTAATGTGATGGATAGTGCACAGTGCCACATAGCTATAAGAACATCATCTATGTTTTTATTAAGTTCCCATACACAATGCCCTTTTGCCATAATATCTCCTGCAGGCTCAATTTTATCTCATTCTCTTGGGTGGCCTGCAGAGTGGACCAGGCATACAAGGGAGGGAGCAGGCCCAGTCCATTTCCCCCTTCATTCCCCAGGACTGCTTATAGAGGAATATTGTAGTGTGCAGGAATTCAGTAGTACCCTTTAATTGTTAGTGTACGCTCTATTGGTACTCACTGCATTCTGTGTTTTAGGAACCAGGCAAAGCACAGTGTATATATGTAGCTAGGCCTGGCATGTTATGCATATTTATTAAATACAGTTATTTGGATCCCAGCATACCCACGTGATTCCTTCATACTATTATATAGTTGAGTAACGGGCAAAGACACAAGAGATGCGTCTCTCTGAGATAAAAATCTCTCCTCAAGCGTCCTCTGGTAGAGATGGCCAGGCACCACCCTTCACTTAGGCCAGTGGTTAAATGCAACAATTTGACCCTTGGAGAAGGCTAGGAACCACATGAGAACATTGACAGGACGTTCTTTGCACTTTCACATAATTAAAGCAGGGTTTGCTTCTGCTCTCATCTCCCAGTCCTGTTGTCTGACTCCTGGACCAAGCTGAATGAAAATGATTAAAAATGGGAGAGTCTCCAATGATTAGAAGATTCATGGTTTGGCTATAAAAAAATAGCCCAAAATTTGGATTCGCCAAACACTCTGAGTCTGAAAATTGTGTCTGGAAAGCTCCTGAGAACAGGCTTTCTTGGAGTCTTCTGGCACTTATGTTCTCAGTCCTACTGGCAAGCAGGAAGTACAGAGATGCACAGAAATGAAACAAATCATTTTATAAAACACAGCTAACGTGATTTTTTTCAACACACAAAAGGCTCAGCTTTTGGCAAAGGTTTGAGCTGATTCCTATTTTATTGGTTCCAGTTCTCCCATCCCTAATCAGTAGTCAGAAGCCCAGTCCTAGACTCCTTACTCATGCCAAACAGCCATTACTTAGGAAAAACTCCCACCAAATTCAAAGAGTGGAATTGAGCAATTAGGCTTTGACCTTGCGCCATTGAGATTAGTAGGAATAGGCTCTAACACATAAGGCCACATCCTCAAAGGTATTTAGGTGCCTAACTCCCATTGGAATCAATACCTTTAAGGATCTGGGCCTGAATATTTTTAAGTGGCTCTTAAAAAAGCCCAGCTGCTGTTCAGCTGTTAACCCCAAGGACAGAGGAAGGCCTCCTCTGATTAAGAAACCATTTTGATGAATCTTTAAATGTTCCCTTTCAATTAGTACTGTGTATGGTCTTTCTGAGATTTTTTTTTTTTAGATGAACTGAACATTTTACTTCTCAGCTCTTCTTACTCTAGGCTGCTAATATTAAGAAAAAGATGTCACAGAAAATGTCACTGAGCTCCGTCTCCAGTTTGTCCTATCAGAAGGGTGCTGGGTTAATTAACAATATGGATACCAAAAAAACAGGAAAAAAAAAAAAAGAGGGAGAGAACTAACACCTGGGACTTCTGTCGGTTGTTGATCCTAGTGAGCTCTGTCATTTGATGCTTACATTGTATTTGGGCTGGCTCAAGTGTCCTTTTGGCCAAGGGATTCTGGTGGGATGAGGTTGTAAAAATGATCAGGGCTCTGCAGGGAAGATATAATTATCCCTCACCACTCAGTGAGGGTCTTTTCTTAGTGTGCAGCCAACACAGTTGCTGTTTGAGTCATCCTGCCTGCACCAAAGCTGAGAAGACAGAGGACACTCTTTGAAAAGAGGAACCAAAATGTTGCAATTTGGAAAGTGAAGTTTTGGGTAAACAACCTGCAGGTGCACTTAAACATACAAATGGCTCAACTGCAGTAGCATGAACTGAAAACAAATGCATTTTGAGTCACCACATTCCCTCTTTGAACCCCATGGAGTAACTGTCTCTCACATCCAGACTTATCCTTATTACTGACTTCTAAAGCTATGATATATGCAGATAAAATTACCAGCATGGAATGGTATAAGTACTAACAAAGCACTCCTTAGTTATGAAAGGGGAATGGGTGGAGAGAAGCAGGTAGGGCTTGTCCTAAAGGAGTATAAACCTCTTCCTAGATAATTTAAATCAATGGAAACTTCTACTTAAAAATTAATGGCATGATGGGCCTCCTGTTGTCGTTTTCCATTGTTTTCTTTCTGAGATTCTGAGGATTTTGTTCAGTTCAGACCAAGAATCTTTGGACCCACAAAAATCCATATCACACAGGACATCATTTAGTTTTGAAAGGGAAATTAGTTCTATGGTTGTATTTGATATGGCAAAGCACGTGCTGCTCTTAATGTGGGGTGGTACATAACACTTTATATACAGGCTATAAAAGGCTGGCTTTTGGAAAGTTGTGGGGAGGAAAAAATCAGAAACAAAATCTCAAATCTTTCTCTGCCATGCAGTAAAATCAGAGCCCAAGAAATGTCGTCCTATGATGAAAATATAAAGTTCAATTTGGAGCTGAACATTTGGTGATAAAAATATTCCCAGGAATAATATTTAAAGAAGGATTATATTCTTCTATACCTTAGTCTCCTTCTGTATTCTGGCAAAGTAAACAATGACACTGTGTACATTTAATTCACCAACATCAGCGTTAATATCTGACAAGGGTTTGTTGAATGTTTCTTTACACACACATTTAAAATGGCTGCCAAGTTATTTAGCTTTTCACTATGGCTCTGTTAAACTCTAGGTTTCGTGACCTTGTGTGTCAAGGAAGCTGCAGAAAACTGTGGATCGTGATCATTTGTTAGGTTCAACCTAATTCAGAAGTGCTCGGAGTCTACTTCTTTAGGATAAAGGCATTTCAATTGTGTGTTATGTCCTTTGTGATGGTGGAAAAAAGAAAAGTATTCCACCATATGTAGCACATATAATATGTTCTCAGTATATCATTACTCACTCCTACCGATAGCTATGCATACAAGTCTCAGAGTCTCTGTTTTATGGGTATGTATGCTGTCAGCAGAAGCTCTTATGGTACTGGAATGCCATATCTGCTTGTGAATGTGATGGTAAGAGAACTGTGAACCAAAGGCTAGTACTTTTGGCTCTCATATTACAAGAGAATGAACACTCATACCATACAAGTAACTACAGATACGAGTTTTATTTAGTGATAGTCTGAGGAAACAGTGTTAGGAGCCAGGACTTAGTGGCACAAAAAATTTCACACACTTTTCTCATGGGATTTCAGGCTTATCTTAACTGCAAAACAAATACAGGCCTCTTCTGTTGGGATATGCCCTAGAACCAAAGGACAGGTTTGGATGCAGGGATCTGAATCCCCACCAAAGTTCACAAGGAGTTTATCTACATATGTATTTATATTGTCGTAGTGTCTGAAGACCTCAGTGATATCAGAGTTATGGTTTTGGCTTACCTCTAATGTTAATAATATAAATTATTCCATCAGTTCTATAGGACTTTCAGATAACTTGTAGGTATTTCAGCTGATCTTGATGTTATATATACATTTAAAGGAGAGCATGTTCCTCCATCATTGGGTAAAACTGTGATGATGAATCTTTTAGTGGGAATAAAACCCTTCTTTTCCTCACCACCCAGTAATGATTTCCAAACAGGCAGCTAATATTCATCCCTATAAATAGTACATGTAGTTAGATTTCCACTGCCACTTTGTTGGGTGGACACAGATCAGTGGTGAACTAAAGTGGATTTCCTGCAGCACTGCATATCGCATTCCTAAAGAACTCATCATGAATAATATTTCAGCCCTCTCTCTTTATAAGGTGCTTCATTATAAGTCTAAACTTCCTCTGGTCTGCTATGGATGTAAGCTGCAAAATTTGAATTCAGATCCTGATATGAACATTTCTAAAGTTCAGAAAGGCATGGATCCAGGAGGTTGTTTCAGCTCATTTTTATTTCTGACATTCAGCACTCAAGTTCCTAGCTGCAACAAGGTCCATCATAGACTCTGTGCTAAACTTTCACATTAAATCACGCAGAATTCTTGGCCCCATGGAGATATCATATTACCGAATCCAGCAGAACACTGGGCTGAAACTAGCCCGCTATCAACAGTGTATGACCACAAATACCTTAACTTGTTGGACATAAACATTATTTTTATGCCAACCCTGTCTCAAATACTTAATCATTAGATCCTTCTCTGTAGGAATAATAAACTTGAAGTAGATTCTTTTATGTACATTAATAACCATGTCATATACCAATCTGTATTTGACTTCATTGTTTATGAAACGTGGGATCCTTGTTTTGAGCAAATAAAAGTATCACCCTCAAGCTACCATATATGTATTGTTAGCTTTTCGATCTGAAGGGCATGCTCCCTCCATCAGCACTACATCCTACCAGTGACTGAAGTGGGAAGGTGTTTTCTTCTATGGCTCCTATATGATGCAGCACAAGAAGCAGCTTGTGTGATCACATGTGGGCCAACCTTTAGCAACAACAACAGCAGCACTTTGCTTCCCATAGAATGTTGCATCCCTTACAAACATGTGCTAATTTATCCCTTATAACACCGTCATGTGGTAAAGCTCTTACTATTACCCCTGTTTTGCATTTGAGGAAACAGGGGCAGAGAGAATAAATGAGCTACTAAACATCACAGAGGAAGTTTATGGCACAGCTGGGAATACAAACCAGGATTCTTGTGCCTTAACCACAAGCCCATCCTTCCTCATTGACAGACACTGTCAAAGCCAGGAGGCCCTAAATTTTCAACAGTAGCAATGGAATTGACTTGCTCTTTTGCTTTTTCTCTCTCTGTGGTTTAAGGATTGACGTCAATTCTCACTGTAGAAAAGCAGGTATCCATCTTCATTTTTTTTGTGATTAAGAGGAATTTGCTCCCATAAGAAAGATATGAATTATAATTTACTCAGAAGCTCCACATGGCATAGGACACTTTTCAGTCTCGAAAAGGGAATGGTATCCATGCTTGTGTTGTGTCTGATATGCTGCTTTTAATGTGCTACACTGTATATCACTTTATATACAGGCTCTAAAAGGCTGGGTTTTGGAAGGGAAAAGCAGAAACAAAATCCCAAATCTTTCTCTGCCATGCAATAAAATCAACTATTTTTTGTCTGTATAAACAATTTCATTTTAGAGCTGAGCACAAGGAATGTGGTCCTGCGATGAAAATATAAAATTCAATTTGAAGCCGAATACTTCGTGATAAAATATTCCCAGGAATAATATTTAAAGAAGGATTAAATTCTTCTATACTGTAGTCACTTTTCTTCCTTCTGGCACAATAAATTAAGGCACTGTGTAGATTTCACCCCCAAACACCTCTGCTGATATTCAGTGAGGTTTGCTTGAGTCTTTTATATGTGCTTTCAAAATGGCTGCCATATAAATTTGCCTTTTCACTGAATCAATGTAAAGCTTTACAGTTTGTAGCCTTCTACATCATACAAGATCCAAAAGACTGTGGACCTTGCAAGGCTGGTAGGTCTAACCTAACTGAGGAGATAGTTGTTGGCAACTGAGAAGTCTATTTCTTTTGAATAAGAGCTCTTAGAAAAGTGTTCAATTTCCTTCACAAAAATAAGTAAAGAATCTCACCCATGCCATAAATACTTTAAAACCATTAAGATTCATGCATATGTTGGGCAGAGGCAATTATGCCTGAACTGTGTATGGTTAGATAAGCTGCTATAGGTGTCACTAGGCTGTGCATTGCAAGGTTATTTTGGGGAAAGGTTGGTAAGGGCCCCCATTTGCCACCTTTGTGCTGAAAGCTGTCCTGAAGTTGGTGTAGCTACCCCTGGGGAGGGGAGGATCCCAAGATGTGTAGAAGTCCTGAAGAGGTTCCTATGCCATCCTCTACTCCCAGTGCAGGGATGAGGCTGGAGAAAATGGAGTGAGGCCTGGCCATCTCTATAGCTCTGAGATCCCCTGCGGCCAGAATGATCTCTTGGGACATTGGCAACCTTTGCAAATTAGAGCCCCAAACTGCTGTAATCTGTGCTGGGGTATTGGCCCAGAGCCTGGATGGTCCCAGGAGTTGTGGAGCAGATGGGTAGGTTAAAGACAACCTTGCATTCCCCATTTTCCCTGAACTGCACTGCTTGGCTGCAGATCAGGATCTAGGCAAATTTATTCAGTAAAATCGCTCTACAGTGTAACCTTGCACGTGATTATAAATTTACCAAAGGCTCATGGAAAAGTCATTTAGACTTGTGTCTCTTCTGTCTCCTCAGTGTGTTTACAGAGAAAAATAACTTTTAAAACCTGATATGTTCACTTGTGTTCTAAGGTACATTTTTACAGTACTCCTAAAATGCTAAATTGGGACTCTTCTGATACTTGGAACTTCCTGGCATGGAACCTTTGTGCCATAAAATACATTCATCCCAAAGCTTAAGTGAAACTATCAAATACTGAAGTTGTAACTGCGGAAAACGTAATCTAAAAGAATAAAAAGCATTTTATCGGTGTCATTTGAGTTTTAAGCTGTGCAATATACTCTCATTTGCTGAGATTTAAAAACTGAATATCTCAAAGATTGAGATGGGAGTATTATAAAATACTTGGAATACAGTGGAATACTTTAGTTAAAAAGCAAATTAGGTTTGATACATGACCCTTATAAGGGCTTAATAAAATATCATGGCATAATGACCTGAAAAGAAAGTGTCAGGGTCAATAAACACTCAGCCCAGCTGCTCCAGAAGCCCCCTTTTCGGGGATTCTGTGGCATTGCAAAAGCTTCCAGGAGCTGGATGGATTTGCTATTCTGCCCAGTCTGAATTATGCCTATGTTTGGTTTTATTTGATCTATATGTGACTGCTTCAATATTCATGATATTTTTTCAGCGTTTGCCGACGATGCTATATAAATATTTTAAAGCTATTTATTATTACATCAGAAATTTGTACTTCTCTAGCATTTTTTATTTGAAGATCTCAAAATGATTTACAAACATTAATTAAGCCTCACAAAGTCCATATTAGTTAAGTAATGGTTAATATAATTCTCATTTTGCATAATGGTAAACTGAGGCCAAGACTGGTTAATGCCACAAAGTAAGTTAATGGCAGAACTGTGAATAGAAGAACCTCCAAGCCACTGCTCGCAATTGTCTGCTCTTGTTGCTGCCCATGTTCTAATTCTCTGTCTTCTTAAAGTGACAATTCTAACTTTTGATAAACATTGTTTGAAGAGCTAGCCTAGTGCCTAATGCCGTGCACTGCAAGCAGAGGGGTATAGGTTTGATTCCTGGTTATGCTCTCTTACTCATTCATGTGAACAAGATACCATGACTGTCCTGAAGGGTCTCCACTGACTCCGATTCCTTATCTATATGCCTTCAGATTTTTGTCCCTTCTCATATTCCTTTTCTGCTTAGTCAGCTCTGTTTTCCTTTAAGGCCCCCCTTGCTGTCCTCTGATTTCTGTTGGTCTTCTCTCCATCTGTCTCACTAATTCCCTACCCCGCTTAATACAATAACCTCAAATCACCTCATCTCTCCTATCTCCAGCCAGAGAGCTGTAAATCAGGAGCCCAATTTTGAGATGCTGGTCTTGGAGGGGCAAAGGTGGCTTTACATCCCCCTGAACCTGGGGCCACCCAGAAACACTGTGGCCTCACTCACTTTAAACAGCCATCCCCTCTATGCCAAGAGCTGAAAGTAGGGGTGGTAGAGAACTGGCTATGCCAGTCTTAGGCCATTTTGGGCACTTGCCTCACAAGAGAAATCCTCAGTTGTCTGGTTAACCCCTTCATGTCACTGGAGCCACAGTGTGTATAGTACATTACTATAATACAAAAAATTATATGTGGAATGTAGTGTCAAACATGTCAAGTAAACCTGTAACTTCTCTGTTCTTCAGGATGATTTTAAATCTAGATGCTTATTTCTATGGTTTATCATGCTGAAAAGAAAGATAAAACAAGAAAAAAATAAATGTGGATGTATTCTTTTCATGTCAGAACTAAATGTCGGGTAGTGGACCAGAGAATTTCTCTCAACATCTGTCCTATTACCTGCTCTTCACACTGGCTTATCTCACTTTTTCTACCGAGTACCTATGGACACTGCCTACTTTCAAAGAGTCTTACTGGAACATGAGAGGGTCATTTGAACTAGGTGTTAAGTAATTAATAGCTTTGGTAAAAAAAACATTCACTGAAATTGTCAAAAAATTGAATTTCAACAGAAAAATCGTGAAAAAAATTGAAAAATATATTTGTCAATGTTCTTTTAATGCTTCAATCAGATAGAGTTGATAGAAATATTTCAGATTTTGATTTTTTTAATTCAAAACTTCATAATAACCATTTTGAATTTTTGTATTGTTTTTTCAACCATTCATCTAGACAAAAAATAGTACAGTACAAGTTAAATCATTTGGCTGGGCAGAACTGCATTTTGTCTAGTTATGCAAAAACAACTTTTGCTTAGTACATGTCTACAAAAACAAGGCCTGATTCTCCTCCCACTGAGGCCAATTATACATCAGTCTAACTCCCTTAATTATATTAAAGTTGGTGCTTCTAATTTAAACTGGTGTGAGAGAACAATCAGCTCCACATTATTTTGTACTTTATTGTTCCATAGCCTTTCAAAGTTAAAATATTGTAGATTGTACAAAATATTACAAAGTTCCTAGCATAGAGGATAAAGACACTGAAATAAAAATAACAGGGGAACTAAACATCTGACAACAAACTTAGGCCCAAAAGTAACTTCTGACTCACTGCATCTTAACACCATAGAACAAGTACCATGCAGTACAGAGAATTTCAAAACATACTACTGTTTCTCATTCACTGTATCTGATATTATTCTGTACATTAGGAATAGTGGAATGGGAAAATTATATTAAAAATCATCTTTACTGCTAAATGAGTGATACCAACTTGTTCTGTGACTCCACAAGAGCTCACGAGTTAGAGTAAGGAGGTCTGAAGTGGGTGAGTGCTCAGATGAGAGACCTGCAAGGAACACCTAGGTGCTGTAGCAAGTAATGCTGGTGATTCAGCTGATGCCACTTTGCCCTCTGGCAAGCATGTTATTAGGGGATGTGGTGCTGTCTTGAAGGTGCTGTCTTTTGCATGAGAGAGAAAACCAAGGTTCTGATTACCTGTGGTCCTTAAATATCCCATATTCAGGACCGGCTCTAGGCACCAGCAAACCAAGCACGTGCTTGGGGCGGCACAATTCCAGGGGCGGCATTCCAGGTGGTTTTGTTTTTTTTTGCTTCGGCAGTTGCGCTCTCAGAGGTTTTGTTTATTTTTTGCGCTTGGGGCAGCAAAAAACCTAGAGCCGGCCCTGCCCATACTGTAAAAGCACAAGTAATGAACCCTGGTGTCCCAGTCATATTCCAACCAGGATGGGTACATTCCGCTTATTTGTCTGTAGTTCTGCCTGAAATCTATCCAGAAACTTAATTGGGGCAATGTCCATCTACTAAATATAATAGACTATTGGGACTATATCCTACCAGTAATCTGCACTAGCTTCCAGTCTGATACTTGGTATATTTCAAAAATCCTTGTTCTAACCTTTATAATCCTACCTGAGCTTGAGCCAAGCTTCCTGAAGGACTGCTGCCCTCCATGGCAGCTACATCTGATGGGGATGCTCAGGCTGCAGGAACCTAAGCTGGAAGCGGCTGGAGTCAGGGGCAGAGCATTCCCAGCAGAAGACTATTGACTGTGGAATTTATTCCTACCAGAACAAATTGAGCCTGAGTCTTGCCATCTTCAGGATGAAATGGGATGTTTATTTCCTTCAGCAAACCTTCTCCTAATATGGTAGAAGAGCCCCGTTGTGCTCTAAGAACAGTGTATCGAGTTCTGGATCTTCTAAGTAAGTGGCACCAACTTGCAGGGACAGATGGGTACACAGTTTGGACCTCATACTGGTGTAAATCAGGAATAACTCCCAGGAATTCAACTGGAGTTACACTGGTGCAAATAACTAAGAGGGAGGGAAGTCAGGTCCTTCCTCCTCTCTCTTGTGGTATTTGTTGTCATTTTAAAAATACACAACTAGCTCATGGACATTACAGTGTGTTAGAAGAAAGTAGTACTACTACTGCTACCACCAGCTCATTGGGATCTAATTTCTTCAACCTAGAGCATTGTGTAGTGTTGCTCTTCACTATTAAACAGCTGCAGTTTCCCAGAGGTGACATCATTTCAGTGGTGGGGGATTCTTCTTTATATCATATACTGTAGAGGGAAAAATTATGCCCACAAATACAATGGTTGGATGCCACTGCCATATCTGAATGCAAAAGTTGACCCCTCCTTTGTAAACCATATTGAAATAATTTGGGGGTGAAAGATGCTATATAAAGGCAATCAATGATTTTAAAAAACCTTATTAATTAAATCTCAAAGTGATGTTCAGCAGTGATGTAGATCCAGAAAGAAGCTGATTTGTGAGTCTCTCCAATTCTGGTTTGTTTGTTTCCAGTCTATCAGTAAGCACTAAACAGAGGTATAATGCGTGTAGCTCTTCCTAGAAATTTAATGGCTCGATAAAAGCATATAGTTTCAAAACCACTAAAAAAAACCCCAAATCATCAGAGGGGATGTCATGCTATTGCTCTCCACATGTAGTCAATATATCACTTTAACTGTAGTGCATTACCTTCTGTTTATCATCCTTTCTGAAACCATGTGGAATACTCATCTTCTTTAATCCCTGTCTATAGTATTTCCAAAGTACTTTACAAGCTTGGAGTAACCGACTTTAATGCCTTGCAGCAGCTGAGCTGGTAGCACACATGATATCTTAAATGTAACAATCAAAGGAGCATGTGAGATTTTGGTATTTCCGCTGGCTTGCAGATGTGCAGTATCCAGGTCCAAAAACTAATGTCAATTTTAGAGTAAAAATATTTAAAACACAATACTATCTCACTGCCCTGTGTCAATGCACTTCTAATGTGTGTGTGGGGGGGTACTCTCTGATAGTGATAGCACCAGTATTAAATATCAGTTATCTGACCCCTACAGTAATTTCTTTTTTGTATGTGTTTCCATGAATAACCTTGCTCAAGATTTATGTAACAGTGTATTGTTTTATTAATCCAGAGCATGTGGAATTCTCCAGGTGCTAAGCTTTGATCTCCCTGCCCTTCTATGTATTAAGTTTTCTGGTGCTCATTGACACTGATGCTCTTGATTTAAGGTAATCCTCTTATTGTGGGGCTGGGGGAACAGAAAAAAAGCAAGTGAACTCCAGGGTGAACATGGAACTTTTTTCTTTTGTTTGGTCTTAGCTCTGATTCAATCTCCCACTAATCCAGTTCAGCAGAATCCAACCATCACTCTGAGGCGTAAAAGTATATCCTTCTGCAACATTTTATGGCATGGAATGTCGTTTATGGCACATTACCTTACAGTTTGAAATGTTAGAATTCACTAACTAGAGGAGCTGTGGGCTTACATTAAAATGACTGAGCAGTGTGAAAACAAGAAGGCAATTTTCCATTTCCCCTAGTTGGTAACAAAAAAGAGCAAGGCAGGGGGGGAACAAGTGGGGCAGAAGAAATGTTTAAAAAATATCCTCTTCCAAGAACATTAACATGCTGATAGTTTAAGAGCGAGAGAATAGACAAGTGATATGCAGTGCCACTAAATTAGTTTCCTAGGCCCTGCCTGATGAAACCATGATGCCAAATGAGCAGGTTGTTTACTGAACTTCCTCCCATCCAACCCCATTCAGTAACAATGGCTTCCTTGTCGCTCCTCCCCAACTCCTCCTCTTTTCTCACATGCCTTGACAGTTTGTTATAAACATGCGCGTGCACACACACACACACACTGCACTAGAGTATAGCTAACATAGGGCAATATTCACCAGCCCAATTCTGTAGATGAGGATAGCTCTGCTGAAGTCAATGGAGTTACACTGGTGCAAGTGAGGTCAGAATCATGCCTATCCTCCTCAGTCTGCACTGCACCTCTCTTATCCACAGTATGTTCCCTATTGCTTGGTCTGCACCCATTCCACACATGGAGTTTCCTTCATAATCAAAAGGGAGGCGTGGGGCAGAGAGCAATACTTTTGCCCTTTGAGATCAGGGATGGTCAAACTGGTTTGGGTTAAATAAATAAATGAATTAAATAAATGCCTGAGTTCTGTCATCCAGAACTTGATACAAACTGAACCTGAAACTTTTTTGTGCTTCAGAAAGTTTATTGGAAGTACTAAAATTCCCTGGGAAAGGACATTCATTCTCTTGGTGTTCTGGTCCAGCCAAAATTGTTGAGTACTGGACTCCATGAATAATCCAGGTTCTGTAAGGCTTCCAGCCTGATTTCCCAGAATAAAGGGCCTTGGCTAAGTACCAGAAAAAAACCCAAACATTTAGATGTTTATCTGAATTTGGACTTTAATATTTGGGAGGGTCACACACTGCCAATAAAGATGGAGCAGAATTGAAATACACTTCTCCCAAATCTCAGGTGTCACTGAAATACTGAGGGGTTATAATATAGCCTTACCCATTTGGTACCTGTAAGAATGGTGGTCAGGTGTTTGTTATCGAAAGGAATTATGTCTGTCTTTCATTGTACCATTTTTTCTTTCTAGCATTTAAAATCCTTGACAAGGATGACAAAACTGATAAATTAACAATGGAACAAACTGATACATTACAAAGCAATAAATCACCGGGCCCAGATGGTATACATCCGAGACTCCTGAAGGAGATTAGGAATGCGGTCAGTGGCTGAGCTCCTAGGAAAAATATGCAGCAATAGAGGATTGGAGGGGAGCAAATGTGTCTATATTTCTTTAGGGGTGATCCAGGAAATACAGACAGTGAGCCTTACATCTGTACCTGGTAAATTGGTCAAAACAATAATTAACATAGAATAATGAAACACCTAGAAGATCATGATATGATAGGATATAACTAGCATAGTTTCTGCAAAGAAAATTGTGCTTCGCTAGTCTATAAGAATATTTGAATATTTGGATAAAGTAGTGGAAAAAGGAAAACCAGATGAAATAATATATTTGGACTTTCAACAGCATTTGACAAGGTTCCTCTAAAGAGACTACTAAAGACACTAAGTAGTTATGGGATGACAGGCAATCTACTTATGCTACATTGGCAGTAGCCCAAGTGCATAGGTCAGGAAGGATAATTCAGTGAGTAGGGCACTAGCCTATTTCTTCATCTCCATGCCCTTGATCATTCTCATCTCCCTTTTCTGAACACCCTCCATTTCTGCAATATCCTTTCTTTGAGACAGCGTGACCAGAACTGCACCGTATTCCAGCCGAGGCCACAATGTTCACTTATATAAAGGCATTATAATGGGCACTGTATTATTAACCCCCCCTTCCTGATGCATCCTAACATTGTGTTTGCTTTTTTGACTGCAGCTGAACACTGAGCAGAGGTCTTCATTGAACTGTCTACAGTGGTGCCCAGGTCTCTCTCTAGAGTTCATACAGTTCATTTAGAACCCTGCAAAATGCATGCAACTGTGGGCCAGATCTACAGCTAGTGTGAATAGGCATTGCTCCATTGATGCCCCTCATCTCCAAATCTCTAACTGTTGATGTTTACAATTTGAAAGCAGAAGAATCAGGGGTAAGGTTAGAGCATCAAATGTTGTTTACAGTCCTGTGGAGGTATATTTGGGGTAGAATATGGAAGCCACATCTCTCTGTGGAAGAACTCTGCAACTCCAGTCACAATTCAAGCTAAGATATCATATAGCAATGGCAGCTTCTCATGGGAAAAACATATCAGACATGGTATCAGGATAGTAACTGGTACACTTCATCTACTCAGAGGAAAATTCTTTCCTAGTTCACCTGCTACCATAAATGCAAAGTTCTGGAAATATCTAATTTAGGTACTTAGATGGTCCCTGTAACATAGTGGCCACCAGCCAAGCATGCCCTCATTGCCAAAGGTTGTTCTGCAGCATCCTGCCTGTTTTTCCCCTCTTCACTGGGCACCAGAAATCCTCTTCACTCTCCCCTTGTATCAGGAGCTGATTGAAATGCCTGCATTCACCACCAAATGTGGCACAGCAGGGCTTCTCCCCAGATTTATAAGCACTCATTTCAGTTTCCCAGTTCCAGCCAGTTCTCTTCTCACAGTCAATTCTGTTCCCCTTCAGTTGTTCCAGGGACCCACCACCAGCATTAGCTCTATTCCTCTTTGGTTTCTCTCCCCAGGCACAGCCTGCCCCAATGACTCTTCCTCTTCCTGTCCTCTGACAGGTGTTTGTAGTCCCACCCCTTAATTGGGTCCATCTAATTTTGACACAGGGGAGATGGGCCTGGTCTGCTCACAGGGACCAGCTACCTTGTGACAGTCCTCATCACAACAGTACCTGAGCGCCACACAAACTTTTAAGTCATTTATCCTCACAACACCCCTGTAGGGTAGGGAAGCACTATCATCCCCATTATACAGTTGGGAAACTGAGGCAAAGAGAGATTACACGATTTGCCCAGGGCATACAGGAGGTCTGTGGACCAGGAAACTGAATACAGGTCTCCCAAGTCCCAGGCTAGCACCTTAACCAGTGGGCCAGCTTTCCTCTTCCGTCTGCTGCAGCATACTCCCAATGTGCCCATATATAGCTCCTTCTCCCACTATGTGCCCAGTCCATCCAGCAAGGTGCTAAGTGCCCACAGCAACCATGCAAATCAATGGGACATCACAGGATCAGGCCTCATGTAAATGGTCAAATGACTACCTTATGCCTCTCATGTAGGCAGTTGGGGTGCTTTTGATCAGACAGTGGGGTTATTACAAAAATGCATGATTCTCTAAAGTGAAGCAAATATGAAAGAGGTTTTAGCTATGTTATGAAATGTAGCTCCTACCGGGGGGAGCCAAGAGAAAATAAAGAATTTAATCTGAGGATTTGAAAGGAGTTGGTATAATTTATGGATAGATCAGGCAAGAGGATACATGTTCCAGAGCCTCAGAAATGTTGTTCGTTTGTGTAATATACAAGGAAGACAGCATAATGGAGCTTATATACGTGGAAATAGTACAAATATTTTTCTAAAGTCCTTAGGGGAAAGATTTCCGTTCTACTAGTTGAATTGTCATAAGAGATTTTCAAGGGTCAAATTCCATACTGGAAAGAGGATATGAAACTTTTAGGCCTCTTATTGCGTGGACATGTGAAGTAAATACTGTACATGCTCGGAGACTGTAACAACAATTCACTGTTTTATGTCTGAAAAGAGACTTTGTCAGGTGCCATCTTGCATCAGTGAACCTTAATAAGTATAAAGGCATGATTGAGCAGACAGCGCTGTGCATATATGTGGTCAGGAGGTATGACAAGATCATTTCAGGGTCTACGCTAAACCCTCACACAACACACAAGAATACTAGACACTGCAAATTGCATGATGCTATTGTACGGGTTGCAAAATAGGAAACTCAGCAATAGAGGTAATACATATTATTAAAGGGGCCCTGTCAACAAAAATAATTCACCAGATAACCCTCTCCAGTGCTACAATCTGTAAGAGTCTGAAAATGGTAAAAGGCCTAGTGCTGTGCCAAACATTCACAACAAAGTTTCTCTGACTCAACATTGTTAAAAGAAGACATAATAGAAGAGAATTGTCAGAATTTGTCAGATGGATAAAACATTACATTTTTCAGTCCATGCTGGGAAATCTGGGACAGCATTCACTAGTGAATTAGGAGCACCAGGATGGTCTGTTGGACTCTGGAGGAACTTTAAAAGTTCATCAGGTGATGGGCAGACACCTAAACTGTCATTCAATAAAGACATCACCACAAACAGAGATGAAAATAGGGATGGTTCATTCAGAGATTTGTTTATGATACTTGTGATGTCATTGATATCCAAGGAAAACCAGAATTTGACAGCTCAGGTTTCTCACGATCTTACCTGATGGTAATTGTCTAAGATTTTACTAAAATACAGCCCAAATAAAGTTTTCTTTGGTAGTTATTTATAGACTTCCCCCCCTCTTTTGAAATCTTATAAAAGGGTTTTGGAGATTTTGTTTAAAAAAAAACACACCCCCTTTTCAGCTCCCCTTTATGCAAAAATTTTAAGTACAATCCTGCTATATCCTCTGCGTATGGCACTGTGATATTTTCTACTTACTAAGGCTCAGAGAAGTAATACAGTATATGACCTAAAATTTCCTTGTGCACATAAAACAGTGAATTATTATTTTAGTCTACCATGATCCCCAAGTATACACTATTATCGTCTAGTGAAATGTTTGCTTGTAGCTTGGTATGCAAAATATACAAAAATAAATTGTACTGTATTTTATATTATTATAGTGGGATGAGATATGTGTAAGAAAAACAGTAGCAATAAGCAACCTGTATGGTACTGTATATAATTTAAGAAATATGACCTAATAACCAGATGAGAAACTACACACAGGACTTTAATATTTTCCTCTCTTTTTTTATCCTGAAGCAGCAAGGAAGGAAACCTTAGCTTTCCTTTCATTCTTTTCATGACATCTCTTAATATTTCTTTAAAACTCTACACAAAATAGGTCAATCCAACCAGTAATAATCCTTCAAATGGCAGGTGTCCTATCTGTCATTATGCTAAATGACTCCCAGCCCAGTTTTCCGTTAGGGAAGATGCTGCCTCACTGAACAATTTAGAGACAGTCAGATTCTTCAATCTGATAAAGGGCGCTAATGGAACGAGAAGAAAAGGAGCTAAATGCAAATATTTTCTTCGTCTGCCCTGGCTGTCTATTACTAGATAGTGTATTATTAGACTTCTCAGATTTCCATGCATTACTCAGCCTGGTATTTAAGTTGGTGCTATTTTGACATCTCTTTTGCTGCAGCAGCAAAACCTTTTCTAGTGTTTATACTTTTCCTGTCTTCTTTATGGTATATGGACGAGTTGCCCTATATCAGAAGGTTCATCTGAACCAGATACATTTTGTTTTAGTTAAGCATTTGCTTTTCACCATCCAGACCATCGCGAGGGGTCGAGACACTCAGGAACTTTGCCCAGCTCTCTAGGCACTTACTTAGGGCTTGGGAGACTTGGGTTCAATTACTGTCTCTGCCACACACTTCCTGTGTGCTCTTGGGATATTCATTTTCTCACTGCGTGCTTTCATCCCCTAGCTGAAAAGTGGTGATGATGATGATAATGCCTTTGACTTTCACATTTCTTTAGATGGTAAACTCTTTGGCATAAGGACTTTTTCTTATTTTTGTGTATGCCCAGTGCCTAGCACAATAGGGCCCCTTTTCAAGTGGGGCCTCAATGGGCATGTCTACACCTGGGTCCACAAGCTTCAGCTAGTGGGGCTCATGCTAGCATGCTAAAAATAGCTGTGTAGATGTTGCTTTGACATCCTGGCTCAGGCTGCGAAGCCTGCTCCGTCCCTGCTTCAGAGCCTGAGCCACAGCATCTACACAGCTCTTTTCAGTGTGCTAGTGCAAGCCCCAAGCACTAGTCTGTGGACCCAGGCTGGGAGGTTCACTCCCAGATGCAGCGTAGACATACCCTAGGTGCTTCAGAAATGCTAACGTTATAAAGGCAAGAGCAAAAGTTCAACTTAAGCTACATTGGCAGTAACCCAGATGTATTTTAAAGTGCGGTTTTACACTGAAAGGGGACTTCAAAACAAGCACCATTTAACTCAACAGACCCTGTGGGTGTTCAGTCACATCTGCTCATTTTAGTGACAAAAAGTAAGTTGTTACTGATTTTTACCCGTTAGTTTTGCTGTCAGTACAGAAAAGATTGAGTGAGCTGTGTTGTATTCCAATGTGGACATCGTCAACATAATTGTTTACCAGTTACACTTGTGCAAACCTATTGACGGCAGCGGAATTGCATAGGTTTTACGGCAGGGATAATTTGAAGACAGTAATGTGTCACAGATGAAACTGATGCCCTTATTGGGTCTGCAGCCCCTTTGTGATTGTTGGTAAAGCATGAGCTGGAAAGAATACAGTTTAACTGCCAAAGCCCAGGCTGAGAGTGCAGGGCTGGCAGTTAGAAAAACATCTTTTTAACCTGTAAACTAAGCACATTTAAAAGAGAAATCAATGACATTCTTAGAATCACTTTACAGAGCAGGGTCACATTGAAATGTCTAATACAAACCTGGCCTGTCTTCAATTAAAGCATGTATGTAGGAGCTATTTTCAGATAGTATTAAAATATTGTAGTTGCATATATTCAATCCCATCGGTCTTTTGTGCACATTGGCAGGTTTATACACAAGGAAAAGAACCTCCAAACTATGTCACCATACTCCAGAAAGAAAAGATGGCACAGAAACTAGGGCTGGGATTTTCAATGTTTATTCTTAATATATCAAGATAATGAAAATTATCCTCTAAACTGCTGACATAGAAAGTCACCACACTCAATGCTTTCTTGTATGGCAGTGGAGTCTATAAAAGGGCAGAAGTATGGAACAATCTCATGCAATACATTATCATCCTGGGATGTCAGTGGAGGAGTGGAACAAATAAATATGTATCCTGATGCTGAAGAAAAGCCTGTATGGACCTGGTGCATTAGAGAACTTGTGCAAAGTTCATCTTTACTTAAAGATGATCACTGTACACACTGCTAAGCCCCGTAAAATCTTGGATTATCTGTTGCATAAGTAATAGCCATGTGAGAAGAGAAGTACATGAGACTAATTTGAGCACCAAGGACTAAATTTCACAAACTGAGCTTTCAAAATTTGTACACTTTTTTTTTGCACTGGCAGTTCAGTTGTGGGCACAAATCTGACTACTACCTAATGAAGTAGCTAGATACACAAGCATTCCAATTTGTGCCTACAGTTCATTTTTGCACATCCAAAAGGGAAGCTGAGCATATGCCCTTCTGAACTTTACCTCTAAAACATTGCTTTTTAAAGAATTATTAGTGCTCATAAAAGGCGCCGGATTGACAGCAGTGTAAACCAATTTGCTCTATCCACAAAGAAGGTATAACATGGACAGCATCAGTGTCCACACTCTATTACTAATATATTTCACCACTGACTCAGAACAATCATCTCCAGAAATGAGAAGTTAGTACGACCTTAGTGTTTTATTAATGTTATTGATTCAATTAGTTAAAAGGCATTTCTGTTCCATCCTTCATCTTTTTTCCTAGAGTATGAATAAGGGTATCAGTTGTGTTCAGGCTGTTCTATGATGGAGCCACCTACCAAATAGGAACACCTCTGGACACCTGGTAACTGAAACCACCAGCTAAAACCACCAGCTCATTTCCTGTAGCTCATCCAACAACTATTAGATGGGAAAGGCTTTTAACCATCACCATACACTGACTTGAACTAGTGACTTAGAGGTCACCTGTCATGACCAGTTCCCTGAAGTAGGTAGACCTCAAACACACCAAATATTTTAAAAACAATTGTCCCAAGTGACACTAGTGTATCTGCAGGAATTCAAGAACCAGGGTTCAATGTTTGTTCTGAATGAGTCTTTTCCTTCCCCACTGCTCCAGTCTCTGCCTCATTTTGGCCCCATCATCTACATCATATGCTACAACAATATCAAAGGTCTCACCCTGCTGTAAACAATCCAGACTGTAGAATAATGAGGCATGTGTCAGCTGATGGCATCATGTTTTACGAGTTTCTCTTCTAAAGTGCCTTGTGCGGCATGTTAAACCCTTGCAGAACAGGCCTGAAGGGTAGGAAAATAGAACTCCTACAGGTTCTTCTTCTTTATTTAAATAAATGGATCACAACATGAGTAGACAGTTCAGAAATCAGTGGAAAAATCAATACAGAGGGCTTGTTCACTACAGTTTGTTGGAGAGAAAACATTATTTGCTTAAATATCATTGGAAGTCAGAAACACCTCAAAATATTTCAAATAAAAGCAGAATTTTCTAAACATTGGCAGTGATTTTCTTTGTAAATAGATTTAACCTTGGACCTTATGTCATCTTGTATTTTTACACAGGAAATTACTTTTCTACATCCTCTGTGTGCATAGAGAAGGGAAAAAGTTGAAAAACTCCAAGGGATTTCCAAAAAGCCTCCATATAAATTTTAAAATTAAACAGATGTTATATGATTACCATTAAATCAGAGCCATGGGTTCCTAGGTTATAAACTATATGTGATGTTCTGAAGCAAGAGATGAAATGGATTTTTTTCTATTACTGAAGGTTTTCCAGATCAAAAAGTTCAGGATTTAGATGAATCTTTATAGGTCTTGGGTTCCAACAAGAGTTTATAAACATCCAAAATAAGTAAATGCTCTCACAATTGCTAGGAAACAGCCATGAAAGGAGATGTTCTGTAACTGTTCAACCTCTGGGAATGAAACTGTGCAGTGCCAAAAGACTGTTTTGTTGAAATCAATGGAAAGTTGATTTTAATGGGAGTTGGATTGGACCTCACGTGAGCTAAAACTAAAGCATCTCTACTTGCTCTGGTCACCTGCTGCAGTCTTTGTTCCACATCTGTAATATCAAAAGAACTTCTCAGGTTGTATTATTGTGGTCTAAAATAGCTGTTTTATGAAGCTTTGTGGCTGTGTGGGACCCACTCAGCATAGGTATGGAGTTACCACACCATGTGGGACTATGCACAATTTACTTATCTCAACATTCTGAACTTCCAACTTAGTCCTCTGAATGTACATGGGCTGGTATTTTCAAATGGAGTTAGGTACCCATTTTCCATTGGTATCAAATCCCTCATGCTACTCTCAAAAAACTCAGCCATAAAAACCCCTCTCTCTCTCTCTCTCTCTCTCTCAAAGGTCTTTGTATAACTGAAAGATGGAAAGTAGAGGAGATTAAGTGGGATTGTTTTGTTACATTTGCTCTGCTGGGGGTAAAGGGTGATCTGCTGAGTCTTTTCTCTCAAAACATGCCCCAGATGCGTTGATACAATAGTAGCCACACGTTGGTCATGGTTAATTGGTTTATTATCAGTATTGGGTTCTCTCTTGGAATGGCTTGCTCATTTGTTTATTTAATTTAGTGAAATGTCTTACATCATTTCATAATTGTTGCTATTGTTTTTGTCAGCTCCTGCCCATTTAAGGAGGGGTGGACTGACTCCCACAACTGATCCGCTGGATTTCTTTCCCTGGGTATCATACCTGTTTAATATTGTTTGTGACAATAACACTCAGTCTTTGGGTTTTAAAGTGAGTGATACATGTTGCCTATTGTAAGAGCTTTCGTGTTCTTTTTTCAATAGGCCAAATTCACTTCTGGTACAACTAATTTAAGACAATGGAATTACACCAGGAATAAGTCCAATGGGCCTAATTCTCCTTTCAGTTTCATTAATATAAATCAGTAGTGACGACACTGAAATCAATAGCATTACACAGTTGTAAAATCAGTTTTAACTGAGGAGAGAATAAGATGCAATGTGGGAGAGCCTGAGTTAGTGTCAATTGGCATAACTCCACTAAAGTCAATGGAGCTACACCAATTGTAGCATGAGTCTGACGGAAGCCAAGAGGGAGAGTGCTGGAGAAAGAGAGGCTTGGAACTGTGAGTAAAGAAACGACCTCCTGTTGTTTGATTCCTATTGTGTTCAGGGAAACAGGACTTTGTGGCTATTCTTCGTAAAATAAAAAGAGGATTGCATCAAAGAAATACCTTATGATCATCAATTTCTCCTCCTAAAGGAAACAATCCACTAGGCCCTGAATATTGGCTAACCACTTGGCTAAAAAAAAGGTAACAATATGCCTAATACTAGTTTGGCTGCATACCCATCAGTCACATTTCTTTTTACCAATGCGTAACCCATGACAGCTATCTACGCACTTCTTCAGTTGATGACAAATTTGTCCTTTTTTTTTTTCTTGGCATAGGATCATGTGTCCAAGTTATGTTGCGTGTTGTTACCACAAATAGGCATTAGTTGTAGACCTTGCTTATTTTTGGTTAAGAGTGACTTTTCATGATAACTTGCATTTTCCAAATATGTCCTATTTCAGCTTTATTTTCCTCTGGATTTCCTCCATCTGGTTTCTATCTGACCCTGAGCAGCTGTCCAAGGTGTATATATCCTTTTGCTTGTTTCATCTTTGCTGAGATGCCTTTCTATTGCATGTCTGTTTAACATGGTTTTTATTTGGCTCCATTTCATTTTTAATCTTACTTCTGACCTTCATGATTGAGCACCTCTGTCAAGTTCCTGTTGTTTAAGTGCAGTGAATGAGCACAGAACAATATGCTCTGAGAAGGCTCAGTCACTCTTTTTAAATAATTAACCTTTAACCCACTATTATTTAACTCTATGGGACCTGCACTACTGACTGATTAATCTCCTTAAAAGTATCTATGGTCCATGGTACTTCCACACATAAGGGAGAGCTTGCACTCGCAAATCTAGCCTAGGGAGGATTGAAAGAGGAGAGTAATCTCTCTATGGCATGTGCACTCTCTCTTGCAATCCCCTCATGTCTGCTCTGCAGGGTTCCCTGGAGGGTGAGGAGGGAACATGCTGGGCTGGAAGGTTGCAGGTCTAAGGGGATTGGTGAGGCTCCAACAGATTTTCTACCCAAGGTCAGAGGACTAAGTAGCATAAGTTGCCTAAGAGTCTGCAATAACTTGCAATACTTCCCTTTAATGCCATAGAATTATTGACTGACAGAACTTCCCCTTTCAAGGGGGTTGTAGGAGCCGCAGTGATCAGGGAAGCACCAGACAGCACTGTTCCTTCAGGAACTATGTTTTAGAGCTGGTCAGAATTTTTTAACCACTTCATTTCCCCCCCCCCCCAATAAAAAACAAAAAACAATCTAAACGAAATATTGAAAACTAGTGTTTCAATGTAATGGAAGTGTTTGTGAAAGCATTTCAATTTCTTCTGCGTTTCCTATTTCTCAAAAAAAAAAAAAAATCTAAACAAAAAATGTTGGTATCTTTTTTTTCAAAGTTAAAAAAATTTCAATTGTTCTTTGTTTCATTTTAGGTGAGAAAAATCCAACTTCTCTCATTTTCCTGTATTTTCTGCTGGAAAAAAAGATAGAAAAAAGTTAAAAAGTGAAAGAAAGTGTTGCCCTAGCTCCCACTTTTTCCTACCTTTTCCAGTGCAAAAAAGTAAGAGCTAGTGGGGGACTTTCCTGCCAAAATGAAGTGAAATTGTTCATCAAAAAATGTAGTGAATTTTTTTTAAAAAGGACAAAACATTTTTGTTGTGACACGTACAAGTGAGTGAAGCACTAGTGAGGACATAGTAAGTCGGATAGGGTTTTGTGTTGGGACTGAACACATCCGTGGCAGTCTAACCCAGGTGTTCAGACCCAGCTATCAATCACCTGGATTATCTCTGCAGTGAAGACATGCCCTTTGTTGCTATCCCTTGCTTCTGCTGGACCACTGACATCTAGGTGGATGAATGGTTCATGAGGTGGAGCCCTGAGGTTGCAGGATGGTGGTACTTTATGGGTTAGAAAACATGTGAATGATATTCCAATTTGTATTATCTTTTCAAAGCTAGGATGGCCGAGCTATGCTTCTGAGAAAATCCTTGTACTGAGATGCACTGATGTACCATTGGTGTGTGTTGTAGCCCATGTTCTTTGGAGACATCTTCATCATGGCTGATTTACTGGATACTGTAGTTGGTTTTGTAGCATTTAAGAATTATTCACAATAGTCTTTGGATATATCTGTATGAACATGCCCATGGTAATTACAAATTACTTTACTTGCCTCTGCAATATGAATGAAATTCACCCTCTACACTCACACAGAAAGTCTGAGCAAACCTCTCTGTTTTTTTCCCATCAGGGATGGGAGTGAGGATCAGCATTGGCCTCCAACCATGAACAGGGCTCACGGAAGTTCCTCAGTCCTTCCATGGTCATTGCTTAGGTCCCTGAACTAGGGCATGGGCTACAATCCATAGGCATACTCAATGGCCATACCACATTCCTCCCATGACCTGCCTCCAAAATTCTCCTTTTCTGCCCACTTTTAGCAGTTCATCATGTATCATTTATGTTTGATTGCCCCATTTTCTCCTGTACAAGTAATAATTCCCAGGATCAATTTCTATAACAGCCCCTTTGGTAGGCAAGGGGCAGCCCAAAATGTTGTTGCAAGATGTTCTATGGCCAAACTCTATACAGTGCATGCATGTGGTTACACGTGCTGTCTCCTAATACAGAATCACTCTAATTTCCTATTCAAGATTTTTTTTCTTTCCCAAGGGACTGCAGCTACCAGGACAAGTCCCAACACTTGGCACTTGGTGCACTGTTGCTTATGGATTCGTAGGCTGACTGCTGTACCTCATGTGATTCAGCTGAACATACAAAGTAGCTTCAGGGCAGGGCAATCAGAACAGAATAAATGATTTAGGGATAAAAGTGGCTTTATAAAGATGCTGAGATGTTAGAAATGAATTGCCAAAATATAATTGGATCTTTTAAAAAGAATAATAAACTATATGAATAAGTCAAAGGCAGAACAGAAGCTCAAGCATGTGCAGTTAGCTAGATGGAAAAATGGAAACAAGATAGACAAAAGAAAAAAATACCAGGGTGAGGATTCTCTGTATTTAGTTACACGTATAGAGGTACCCTTTATGGTGGTTTTATACTCATATGTATACACTTTGATGTGTATTCTGCATAGTTTTATCTGAATAGTCTTTCACGAAGATAAATCAGATACATTCTGAACACACTGGATTTTTTTTTAAAAGAGCTTCACCAGAATTTATCTTTTTTCAAAAGGATACAAGTTTAACTTTTTCCCGTTTTTAAAAAAATCACCTGAAATCAATTAGATTTCCTTTACTGCTAGGCTGATTTATAGTAATGTAATACGGCACTGAAAATATGAAAGCAGAGAAGCAATATTTCAAAATGGAGCATAAAATCAACAATAAAAATGTATATTTATAACCCAAAAAGTATGATTTCATCTTGGAGAATTACCAAGCTAATAGCAGTAATAAGCATGATTTTAGTTGTACCATATTGTACTTATTAAACACTTCAGGGGACTTGTGAATAAATCAAATCACAAGATCATTTCTGGATATTTGAACATATTTTTAAATATTGTAAAAATGTGGAAAACTATCACAACTGGTTATCATTTGTTCATGTTTTCCAAAAAGGTTTTAATCAGAAACCTCATTGTTACATCTCCCAAAGTCTTGGGCTGATGCCTGCAGCCTGGAAAAATAGCTCCATTTAATAAACGTAGATTTAATATGTTTAGGAGATAAAAAATTAAACCAGAAAAAATTTGTGCAATAATGTGAATTATATACACGGAAATCTTGGTTGTCCAGAAAGGATGTTTCAGAGGAAAGTGGAGAAATGTTTTATTAATAATGATGGGCCACAACCAAAACCCTGGAGCCAGATTTCTGAACTATGATATGGAAAGTCTGGATCCAAATCTGTTCTTTGCTGCTTTATAATGGGCTGAGCCTCAGAATTGGAAAAATGAGATATTCTCATGGAAGTGAATGAGAAGAACCACACATGGTTTATTGTTATTAATAATAATAATTTGTATTACAGTAGAGCCTAGAGGACGCAGCCAAGATTGGTGCTCTATTGTGCTACGCTCTGTAAGAGATAGTCCCTGCCCTGAAGAGCTTGCAAGGTAAATAGAGAAGACAAAGGATAAGAAAGGTGAAGTGCCCAGGGTCACACAGCAGAGTCAGGAATAGAACCTAGGTCTACTGACTATGAGGACATACTTATAGACTGAATGAACCACAACTGTAACCATTCTGTTATAGAACAACTCTATGGCTTCGTTCATTAGGGACTGGATCCCTCAGTTTGTGTAAATTGGTGCAGCTTCATTGACTTCCATGACGTTATCTTCAATAAAGGTACAACAGTTTATACCAGCTTTTAGTGACCTCACTGGTGTTAAGGCAAAAAAACTTCCCATATACATGGAATGTGTGAAAGTCAGATGTGCTGATCTCAAAGGTCAGCAACTCTGAGCTGGAACTTTCACGAGGACAGCATCATTTGGTGTTTCTGAACCTCTGTGCCCAACCGGAACCAAGAAGTGCAGAGAGGGGAAGATAACCTAAACTTTTTTGAACCACAATTTTAAAAAACATTAGGTTATTTTTGAGAACTTTGGTGAAGGTTTGGGTCAGTTCTTAATTTACCTTCCCTCCTCACTCCAGAGAAAGCTTTAGTACAATAAACTGAAATGTAGCATGCTGCATGTGCATGTCATGAGTCATTATTGAAAAACAAGGTCCTGATTCTATAAAGAGATCCACTTGTGAGGCTCTTTACTCCCACACCGAATCACAGTGAAATGAATGGGAATCTAGGTAGGCATATAGCTGGGTGGGGTATGTGCAGAGCTAACTGCACAAATAGGGCCCTTCGTTGGTAACAACAATTGTGCATGCAGGGATATTTCTTTTCCTTTCTTAAACTCTGTTGTCCAAATCTGATTTTTGTTTACAAGCAAAAAGTGTTGGGTTGTTTTTTTAATACAGTACCATGAACAATCAAATTGTGTGATACCACTGCCTTCCAATAGCCTACGCATCCTTCTAGATTAAAAATAGCTAGTGCCATTATTTTGTAGTAAAACAAATTCCTTCTTGGTGTGAACACTATGAAATGTCAAGTTGCAGCCAATAATGAATTGCTCTGGCTGAATTAAAACCCCTTGAAAATAAGGGTTGTAATAGAAATACTGATGAAACCTCTGATGAGTGTGAAGAGAGCTTTGCTGTTAGATTTTCTGTTAAGAGAGCCATAGTACTTGGTTCAGGAATCTGTTCTGATCTCTCATAAAGGGAAAATGTGACTTCTCTCCTCCTTTCCTACAGGAAATGAAATGAAAGTGAAGTGTTGGGATCCACCCCCGGAGAGAGGCATGGACTGTTTGTCCCATAGGCCTCTGCTTTTTCAATGCAGTTCACAGGCCAATAATAAATAATAGGATTCTGGAAATGCACCAGTGCTGAAGTACTTGTGCCCATTTCAGCTTCTGATTTTGTTTAGTGTTAATCTGAAGACGAATAACCATTTCTTTGAAGGGTCCAGAGGGATGGTAAACTCCCCTTGTGCACATGTTTACATTTGCCTTTTTGGAAAGCTCAAGCAGCAAACATGAAGCCTGAAAACTAACAGACAAGTGATGTTTGGACCAAAATAAGTTTTTCCCCTATAAAGCTCTATTAGTTTCAGATTCAAGTAGACAGCCCCTTAAGTAAAACTTATACTGTGATTTATATTTTTAAATGCATTGAGTTTGGTTTTCTTCTTGTGCCTTCCGTACTTTTGGTGATGATGATGGCGGCAAAGAGAGAAAGAAGAGGGAAACAGATAAGTAGGCAGCCAGGCAATATGACCCCAGGTAAGGCATATGCTGAGAAAACACCTATTACTCCATAGGCCAGCAGCTCTCCAGCTGTGGTCCGTTGACTGCTTGCTGCTGAACTAAGGATAATTTGCTGGTTCCATGTGACTGATTCCTCTTTCTTCCTATAGAGCTACTTATCTACTGGTGTGATATAATCATAGGGTTAGAAGGGTCATCTAGTCTAACCCCCTGCCAAGATGTAGGATTTGTTGAGTCTAAACTATCCAAGACAGATGCCACTCCAGTCTCCTTTTGAAAACCTCCAGTGAAGGAGCTTCCATGACCTCCCTGTCCCTGTACATGTTCTTTAGAACCTCTCTTTAGGTATCCCTTCTCTTAAATTCTGGACACCTGTCAAAATAGCTGTAATGGAGGAGTGAGACTGGCCATGAAAGGAGATGGGAAAGGAGACCATAGCCACCAGCAGGAAAACACCCCGTTAGAGGGAAAGTAGCTAAGAACTTGCCAGTAAGCCACTGTACTGAGTTTCCTCAGTGAGGTGTGGAGGAAAGGAGAGGCGAGTGGGGAAGTGCTGGGGATTAGGGCAGAGAGAAGTTAGAGATTGAGCAGGTGGGATGTGCAAGGGGATGGGAAAGACAGATGGAAAGGGGAGATGAAATAAAAAAGGAAGGAAACATTTGTGTTAAATTTTACTCACCGTTCATTCTCAAGCTCAGAAACAGGCTTTAACGTTAATTGTACACTTTCAGATTCACCAGTACTGTAGTTGTCGGAGGTGCGAGATGAGATTGCTAGTGTAGGTTCTTGATTGGGGGGATGGCAGGGCAGGTGTTCCACAAGATGATCTCTCTCTCTCTCTCTGAAGAGGTGGCCCACATCTGAAGAATCTTAAGAGCCCTTTCCCAGGCCCTGACTTAAAACACGAGTCTATTCAGATGGAGCTTATGGGAGTTACATAACTTTATTTTTGTTAACATGTTTTCCAGTCCCCTTCACCTCTTCCCTGAGTAACTATCCATGGCTTGTGATCAATACTGTACCCCAGGTGTTGTCAGCAAGGAAGTGTTTTTGGTTGTTGGTTTTTTTAAGAGGCAGATGCTCAGACTACATCTGTCTGTCTGGTACGGCTAATTGAAACTTTTCAAAGTTCTTTATTTTATCAAAGACTTAAAAATTATACTCCAAAAAATTGAAACAAAACAAAATGATTATTTCTTTAGATTCCCTCCTGCCCCCTGAAAATATTTACCATTTTCCACCCAGCTCTACACTGTCCTAATATAGGCATCAGATTAGCTGCGGGGACAGTTTTTAAAAGAATGTCCCCAAAGAGAGGGACATTATTTTGTTAACTTCTTAACATCAGTAGTCTTCTTCCTCCTCTCAGTGTTAATACATATAAAAATACTCCAGTAATATACAGTAATGTTTGTAAATACTATGGCTAATTACTTTGTTGCTGCAGTATTTTAGCCTAATACCCATCTATCTAGGCCAGTGGTTCCCAAACTTGTTCCGCCACTTGTGCAGGGAAAGCCCCTGGTGGGCCGGGCTGGTTTGTTTACCTGCCACGTCCGCAGGTTCGGCTGATCGCAGCTCCCAGTGGCTGCGGTTCGCTGCTCCAGGCCAATGGGAGCTGCTGTAAGCGGCGCGGGCCGAGGGACGTATTGGCCACCCTTCCCGCAGCCCCCATTGGCCTGGAGCAATGAACAACAGCCACTGGGAACCGCGATCGGCCGAACCTGCGGCTGTGGCAGGTAACCACACCGGCCCGGCCCGCCAGGGGCTTTCCCTGCACAAGCGGTGGAACAAGTTTGGGAACCACTGCCATAGAGAGATCTCTGCCCATCAACACAATATGTAAGGGCCCCCAAGTAGTTGCAGAAATATCCTCACACCCAACACCTGTGTAAGGTGGAGAAATATTTTTATCCCTGTTTTATAGCTAGATAACTGAAGCACAGAGATATCAAGTAACTTGCGCAAGGTCATATATGGACCATGGTACAGAGCCAAGAATAGAATCCAAAGCTCCTGAGTCACAATTCAGTGCTTTATCCCAGTGCGGACATCTCTCATAATTTTATCGTGAGTCTTACAATATCTGATGTTCTTCTTAGAGCTCCAGTCCCTGGAGTCATGTGATTTCACAAGATGCAACTTTAATTTCAAAAGTAAGTTCCTGACTATTTCATGATCATGGAACATTTTTTAAAAATGTCACATGCATTTTTTTTAAATCTCATGATTTTTTTTGGGGGGGGGGGGGGAGGCCCTACCTCAGGATATTTTAACCCTGGGAGTTGGCAATACTGTTAACCACAACACCATATTGCCTCCCTCCTATAATACACTATAGAATGTATATTTTTTGTTTAGTGAAGGAGGTTAAAAAGAAAGATGATTAGTAATTATCTCTTTGTGCCCTGCCATGTGCACCCTCTTTGTAGTTGCTCCTCCTTAGTTGGAGCTTGACATTCTATGAAGACTTGCCCTGACAGAATGATCCTTATGCAGCACTCTTACACCACCATTTGTTTGCACAAGCTACTTGTTCTTCCTTGTAGACATTTTCTGGTAGGGGAAGTAAAACTGAGTTTATACCATAAACAGGATAAATTGTCTGCTCTGTTTATGCTCTTTAATCCTTCTAAGTCTATCTCAGAACACTTTGAAGCAATGTATTTTGCATTTCTTCCCTTCCCTGACATTTGAAGCTAACAAATTTTGCATCACCAACTTATTGAGAATAAATTAAATCCTGATTTCAACCCCCATCAGGGGCCAAAGACTTTTTTACATCTCCCCCAGTGGACTAGACATGCTTTCTTTGTACAAATCTGTCTCAAAAATCCTTGGTGAACAACACCCGCCTAATTCCTTTTGCAAACTCATGACTACCGGGTGCACATTTCATTACAGTGGCAGCTGCATGTTTTGCATAAACTGGAAAGTGGGAGAGATGTCCCCTCCTGCTCTCCAGCACTTCTGGAGGTGAAAGGATGTAAACTCTTAAAGTGCACCTCCCCCATCCGACCCTGACCCCATTAGGGGCTGACAGCTGGGAAAGACATAGGAAGCAATTAAATCACACTGTATTAATCACAAAGGCTGGCTAAATGTATTTGTAAAAGGCACAAGTCTGCAAAAGAGATAAAGATTTTTAAAAAAGAGGGGACCTGGACTGCGGTTACAAGTGGCTTTAAGGCTTTGTGCTAGTGTATCCTTCTGGATCCAGTTGGGGTTATTTATTTACCTAGAGTATGTTTGAAACCTGGAAGCGTCAGGCTATGTACCCAATTAACCTTAGCACCTGTCTGGCTGGAAAAACTTGGTAATAGCATTAATTGACTATGGAAAACTGAAAGACAAAATAAACTCATAATACAAATGTAATTTTCCCACCCCCATTGTTGGGGTTTACTTTTGACAACGATTTAAACAAAAGCTCTTCCCAAGATCCTGAGCTCCTATACCAAGGACAATAATGATATCTAAATCAATAGATTTCAGTGAATAGCTGTTGTTTTAACTTTTCCCTGCTTCTGTTTTATTGCCTGATGGATTTTGGCTCTCAATTTTCCTCTTCAGAGGCCTACAATCCGCACCAAATGTTTCACATTACTCAGTGTGAAAAACCTCCTATTCTTTCAGATTTTTTACAAGTTCATACATCCGTGGAAACCTGATATTTCATATTTCATTCTGCTTTGTGAATGTCATTGTGAAGGATGCTGGTTCACATGCAACAGGCCTCCTCCGTCTTTGATCAGCTTGACCGCAACTAATTGTAAATGGAGAACAAATGAAAGAAATATTTATAAATTTCATGGGAATTCAGGCAGGGCCTAAGCCTTCCCTAATGCCTCCATTCACTGTAAATGTTTACTGAATACTTTTAGTCTACTGTGTACTTCAGTATTTATATAGTGTTAGGTTTTAGCTTGTTCTGAGTGGATCCAAAGAGTTAGTAAAATGACCCTCCTCCCTTCCCTCTTTCTTTTTATGTCACTTTCTTTCTTTTGCTTGTGCATTAAAAAATATTCTGTTGGCTGACAAGAGGGATGCCACAGTTGTTAGTCTCCAAGGTCTACAGCTGTAAGAACGGTAAGAAGGGGGGAAAAATGACCGTAAAATTTAAAACAAATTTTGAGGCACAAAGCTGAGTTGGGAAAAATCTAATGAAACTGTTAAAGATTTGTCCAAAATAAAGTCATAAATGCTCCTAGCCAAGTTAAACAGCTGCTAGGTCATGCAGGCTAGGTCCTAAAATGCATCACAACTAAAAGTTTAATATTATGAAATTAATCAGCAGTTGCCAAGATAACAAGAAACAAGCATTCCTGGTTTCAGCCTCTCCGTCTGCCATTCTTCTGACAGAGTCCTTCTCTTACTTCTTCCGCTCCTTTGCTTACTTCGTTTTTACAGTAGGAAACAAACAAGGAGTCAAAAATCTTTTCTATATTTCCCTATGGGCCGACTCCTACATTTCTCACTCTGCTTCTACTCGGCTATGCTCCCACTGGAATCAATCTCATTGTAGTAGGGAGAGGAGATTTATTGCTTGCACCATACTGAGTACAATTTTACACATATTTTATATATACTGAATGTGTGCATGTTTCTAATGGGCAGAAGGAGGGACAGTATGGCTGCTGAAGAGGAAGGGACCAGGTGCTCAGCTAATGTAAATCAGCATAGGTCCATTGAAATTAACAGAATGATGTTTTACCCCAGTGGAGGATCTGGAGTGAAATGTGAGACACCATAAGTAAAAATAAGAGCAAAGCCACTCATTTAAATCTCTCCTAAAGACACTGTTCTACTGGCTGATTTAAGTCATTTCATTATTCATCTACTCATCCATGTGGAGGTAGGAGGTTGAAAGCAGTTGAGAAAGATCGTAAAAACACCGGATGTGAAATTGGGAACTGGTGTGGGGGAAAAACAAGAGGGCCAACTTGTGGTGGGAGGATGGAATTTAGTGTGTTTAACTTAAAAACAACAACAAAACAAACAGACCATGAAACTAGTAAGATGTTTATTACCACCCTGATCACTTTGCTTTTACAACACAACCCTTTCCCTCACTCTTTGTTCACATGTTTTTTAGACTGCATATTGTTCTGGGCAGAGAACTTCTCTCTGTCTCTCTCTGTTTGGAAAGTGTCTAACGCAGAGAATCCAAATAGAACTAATGCAGTCAAGCAAGCAGACAACTTTCACTTATAAATAATGCTCTTCCTGTCAACTTCTCACTGCACTTTCCAATCAGATTAAACCAAACAAAAATGCCTAAATATGCCTTAAAGATCTCCCTGGTGCGTCCCAAGATTCAGAGGAATTCACACCTGGTTCAGAATGGGAGCGTGCAAGTTGAGAGCAAAACATTTAGCAAGTAAACTTGAAAGCTACAGGCTGTGCAAGACATATCAAAAAGTTTCACTCATTTGAATAGATGTTGCATAGGAAGTGCTGCTCAAGCACAAATGCCCTCTGTCAACAGAGAAGGAGTTAAGTGGACTTTCAATGGGAGAAAACGTTTGCAAGTGTAACACTGGGCCCAGTCCACAGAGGCTGTATGGCTGTTACAGCTCACCACTACGGAGCCTGGCTTTTTAGCTCAAAATGCAGACACAAGTCCCCAGTTCAATCCCCGGTGTATCAGCCAAGATGGCAGCCATCACACAAGCTGTACAAAAATCCCTTACGGTAAGTCAGCCTAGCAATGCTTTCCTTGTCAAGTTCTGATTTTCTGTTGACTATAATTTAAATGTGTTGAACATCCCTTTAAAAGCATACACATCTGCCCCAACACAGTAATTCTCCTTTATCTTAACTCAAAGATTATTGTTATGAGCTGGGAGAAACCTTGCTATGGGTTGAGTTGAATCCTCTTTCAAACTGATGGGTGAATGAACCCGTCATTTAAGATAGTTATAAGAGATCCTTGAGGGGCCACACCTAAAATAAGGCCTAATAGAGACTGCTCAGTGACCAGCACCATGTGGGTGGAGGGTTCCACTGGATTTTGTGACCAGGTGTGCATGCATGTGAGAACACACAGAAAATGAGAATGGGTGTGGTTGTGATGGTGGTACAGGCAGTACCCTGTGAGCATATAGTGATCCTGGGAAAAGCTAGAGAGCTTTTAGGTCTGTTGACTACAGAAGCTTGGGGGCTGTAAGCTAAGAAACGGCTCCTCTTGTTCTTGGTTCCTACTGTAGTTGGAAAAGTGGAACTTTGTATGCTCCTTGTAAATGAACAAGATGGATTCAAAGAGAATTTCAGACTCCTTCAGTTTGTACTTCCAGCTAGAACAGGCCCTGGACCCAGAAATTTGGCAAGTCACTCGGGTCGAAAAGGGGGCAACATTGTGTAACAGGCTGACAGACTCTATAGTGTTGCAGAGCTGTTCTGTAGTGTCACCCTTAGACTGAGCTGCTAGCATCCTACATTAAAATTCAAGTTAATTACTGCTGATTCAGGCTGGCAGCGAGATCCAGTCAGCTCCAAACACTCTATAAAGAGGGCTGGAGTGTTTCTTTGCAACAGATTAGGGCCTCATCTACACTACAACTTGTCTACGTGTTTTGTGCAAGTGTAGCTACACTGATATAGCTGTACTAGTGCAACCCCACAGAGTGGATGTCGCTGCACCAGAGCAAACCACTTTTTGCAAATGGTGTAGCACCACTGCACTAGGGGGTTGCATTGGTGCGGCTGCTCAGGTGTAGCTACATTGGACCCTAAAGCCCAAGTATACACAAGGCCTGGGACAGGGGAGGTCCAGACAGAAACCCTAGTTACAGCCAAGATCAGAAAGGAAGTTTTTGCCTAAGAAGTTTATGCTGTTCAGTTGTTTCAGAATTACTAATAAAGCTTGAGTCCAGAGTCTTGTGTGCTCCCTTGAGCGCTAGGTAGGTATTCAACCCATTCACAGATGATTAGCTGAAAGTACTGAAAAAAAATATTAAATTTATGGACAGCTCTGCTTATACATTTTCTATACTTTTCCGCCTGCTGAGGGATATTTGCATAGAAGCAACTAGATCACCGAGTCCCCATTCCAAAGATAGAACTGGAGGAGGAAGAAACCACAACCCAAATGCCGATGCTCCTTACAGCAGCTTAGGGCCTGGCAAATTGCAAGGGGGCGCTGTTAGGATTTCATCTGTTCCTACTGTATATTCCCCCCCTTGAAGTCCCAATTTATGAATACGACATCAGAGTGTGTTTCTGTGAAGATTATTATAATGTCACAACATAGGATTATACCTTCAGGTGAACAGCAAGCATCTAGAACAGTCACATTCCTCGAGAGCAAATGGTCTGATTTTCAAAAGTGCAGAGCGCCCACAACTCCCCTTTAGTCAAGGGGAGCTGCATGTGGCTCAGTACCATCAACCTCAACGATTGTTTTCATTTCTATATCCCTAAATTGTAGAAGGAAAATGGAGTGGGAGATGGGACAGGTAACCCCCTACAGAATATAATATGGAATTTGCCCTAAATATAATGTTTTCCAACATTTTTTTGGCAGGCATCAACATCTTTAAAGAAGCTTTATACAACGTTGTGCAATCCAGTGAGGTAGGTTTTCCTAATTCCTGCATCTAAAGAAATGAATACACAGTTCTGGCAGGCAAACCATCCAATGAATTGTTAAAAATAAAACACTTGATAATTGGTATTAAATTAAATCACAGAGCAGAGATGGATGATGATTATGAACAGGGCTTTAAGTATTATTTACCTTTCCTACAAAGAACTTGTCTGGACTTTCACAAACAGGGTATATAATACACTTACTTAGCATGTAATTCGAGCTACAAAAATTGTATTACATTTAAGTGTTCTTAAAGCCGCAAGCTTTTTATCACAATTAGGAAAGTGTGGGGTGTGTGTTAGGGGCGGTGGAGGGAGTGAAGAAAAATGAAAATAGCTTGCAAAGCACCTTTTCTACAAGTTGCTCAGTGAACAAATGACATACCAATATGGGGCTTTCAAATGCTCCACCTATCCTAAAACAGCTGAAATGTGGTAAGCAGCACACAACAATAATTGCTCTATTGTATGGTTTTGATAAAGAACCAATGGCATTCCTCATTTAACAGTCTGCTGCAAAATACATCTGTGCTCCACTTACCCACTGAACCAGATTATAAAAACTTAACAACTTCGACACTTAGTTGATGGAAGATGAAAGCTGACACTACAGGAAAGAAGAAAAAAAGATGTCATAAGACAAACCTTTTTTGTTTGTTTGTTTCTGCTTCCATTTCATGGAAGTGATGGGGAGAAAGGAAAGGGTGTAACTGTAGGTTGTTGTTTTTCTTAACAGAATATTGTCCTTGATGGTTTCGTAGGTGCATAGAAGTTAGGGTTGGAAAAGATCTACCATATCATCCTCTGTCCCACCCCTGGTTGAAGCACAAATGTACTAAATCAGAATCAGATTAGCTACTTGAATTCACATATAATTACTACGATTCTATGTATTCTTTCATGACTGTTACGGACCTGATCAAAGCCCTTTGGCTTCAAAGAACTTTGAATTGGGTCCTATGAGCAGCCTATGCAACCAAAGACAACAAGGTTTGTGGAAGGCAAAAAGGGTCTATTGCACATTTTATTTGTTGGGGCCACTTCTGAGGCCTCCAGAATCTTAGATAATCTGATCTGCAGATGGAGAATCATGATGCAGGAACATTTTTATGGAGAATATGTCCACACTGTAAAAGTCTGGGCTGGGCCCTGAATGTCAGTGACACTCAAAGACTCTCACTCACTTGCTTATTCCATCCTGTGTATGATTTAAAACTTTTTCTCACCCGTTAGAAGATGCAACAGTCGGTAAGATAACACAACTACTGTATGTTTTTCAAGGGAGATTGCTTGATGACTAAATTAAAAATGTTTGTGTGCTGGTATTCAATAATGAATAAAATAGCAGCATTATTTTCCTACCAACATTAAAGTTATATTTTTCAGATCTAGAGCTTATTCTGTGTCCCTTTCAAGCACCAGATTTGGCCTGTTAAAATCCTTCTTATAACAAAATTCCTATCGGTCTGTTGGCACAATGAAAATCTTTCATCATACTAAGCAGAACTGGGTGAGCCACACATTGTTCAAAAGCCCATGATCTGTAAATGATGAAAGTAGCTGTGTTAATCTGAAATCTAACAACTGGTGACTGTCTGACTGGCCGGACACAGATCTCTTACCAGAGAGGCTATTTACTTACTTCTCTCACCCCTCCTGACCACAAGTTTCTATAACAAACATAATAGTTGGCACACATGTGGCATTGAGCAAGTGTAGTTTTCTGTTCATTTAATTTCCATATGTTGGCAGAGACAGATGAAACTGGATTTTCTTGCAATTACTATGAGTCTAGAATAACACTTAAATTGTGCTGAAGAGTGGAACGGTGCAACACAAACATGCAAACACATTGTAACAGTCTGGATTTTGAAATACAGAAATACGATTTTACAGGCAGCATAACCTATAATTGGCACATCATTTATTAATTTATTTCCACATCAAGGGATCTTAAGTATCTTAAAATAATTCTTATATCATTTTACATTAGCTCTGAAAAGAACTAAAATACAATTTTGTCTTAATATTACTGTTAATACTGTTTGCTAGTTAAATACATTTTTTCTGGTTAAATAAAGGTTAGTCTATTTTTTACAATTCTTTTTCTTGTGGAAATTGTTTGCAACATTTGTTGCAATCTGTCAGGTTCTGAGCCACCACAAGTTGTTGTTATGAATTGTTTTTTGTTTGTTTTAATGTGATTATCACATTGAAACATCCACAATGTAGAAAACATGTTTTGGGTCGATTTTTTAACATTTTTGACTTTCTAGCTTAGATTTTCAAAGAGAGTTATGTATATTCAATCTTAAAAGCCTTAATTATTGGAATGGCAGTTTAAACAGAAAATAAAGGTTTTTTCTGTCTAACTGATCAGCCAAAACATTATTAATGTTGCAGCTTATGGGACTGGAAAATCGAGCAAGACAATTTGGGATGACCATCTGTTTTAGGTGCAGAAGGGTAAGCACAGAAACTGGAAAATGCTATTATTTAGAGACTAAATAAATGCATAGAAACACATGTTGCGTTTTTAAGGCTCAGATCTGGTAAATATTTATGCACATGTTTAGAGACTACTGAGGGTGTAAACTTAAGCACACATGTAAGTGTTTTCAGGAGAGGGGGCTTAGAAGCTAAACACCAGGAACATAATCCCCTCTGCTGATATGTCAAAGAATTAGGTTTGAATTTGAGTGATTTTATCTGCAAAGTAAACTGAAAATTCCTCACAAGAAAAAAACATTCAACTCTATTACCACATGAAGACAACCAGAATTCACCAGCTGTTTGCTAGCTATTCAATTTGGGTACTTATATCTGGCCCACACTTGTTTGCATTCCAGGTAGTTTAAGTTACTCAGTTACTCAGAAATAGTTGGGTTTTTCACTCCCAGCCTCTCTCTAATTGTAACCCTATTTTTCTCCATTATTTATATTTATTAACTGTTCGGGCAGCTAAGTAACTGGCAGGCCTGATTTTGGTGATGTGATATCTGGGTCTCCAAGAAACACGAGTCAATATGCAATACCCTCTCAATATTGGTAATTGCCTGCCAATGTAATGAAAGTTACAGCTATATAAAACAAGCTTTTGCAATATTTAGAGATACACAATACTGTAATCAAAGCCCTTCCCGATATTTTTCAGGCATAGAAAATAGCTTAATCTTATTCTTGTAAATAAAGATAACATCATTAACCTTGACAAAGTCAAGTCTCTTGTTTCCAGTCTTGTCTAGTGTTAAAATGCCAAATCACCCATAATATTATTGTATCTCCTTATGTATTTTTGCAACGCTTCAGTTCTGAAAGAATGTAACATGCATGCCCCAATAGGGGAATGTCTTTTAGACTTGTAAGATAAATAGTTCACCCTTTTTGCAAAGTACAATCTTGTAAATGTTTTTAAATTAGAGTGCACAACCTGTTCAGAGGTGATAATGTTCTTGAATGGAGATGGAGGAAGTAAGAAATTTCCCTTGACAAGAACAGTGGACAGTATAAATCTCTTGTCTTTGATTATGTAGTTGGAGAAAAACAAAATGCCATTTAGGCTTTTACAGCTTCATTTAATCGCTTGCTTAAGCTTACACACTAGATATTTTCCATCTCTCATTACCTTCTTGCTATTTTAAGCCTCAGTTCAGGAAAGCATTCCTATTCAGGACAGTACTTAAGCATGTGCATAAAAATAACCGTGTGTTAAAGTCCCACCGAAGTCAATGAGACTTAAGTACCCACCAGGGCTGGCTCTAGGCACCAGCAAAACAAGCTGGTGCTTGGGGCGGCACATTTTTAGGGGCGGCATGGCCGGCGCCAGAATGCCGCCCCTAAAAATGTGCCCCGGCCGCCCTAGCTCACCTCCGCTGCTGCTGCCACGGCGCGTGAAATAGCTGATTCGCGTGCGGCTACTCGCCCTCCCTCCCAGGCTCTCAAACCTGGGAGGGAGGAGGAGACTCCGAGTGGCCGCGGCGCCGCTTCTCCCCCTCCCTCCCTCCCTCCTAGGCTTGAGAGTTGAGGTGGGGCTGGGGGTGGGGTAATTAAATAAGGGGGGGGGGGCGGCCAAAATTGTTTTTGCTTTGGGCGGCAAAAATCCTAGAGCCGGCCCTGGTACCCACGTAAAATTAAGCATGTGTTTAAGCGATTTTCTAAATTGGAGCCTTAACACACACACACACACACACACACACACACACACACACACACACACACACACACACACACACAAAATAACTGCCAAAAAAACATCTAGAGTGTGTTTGTGTTATGAGTTGTGTGTTTTTACTTGAAAAGATATTGGTTGAGATTTTAAAAAATGGGTGTCTAAAGTTAGGCTCCTAAATCTATATTTTGGGGTCTAAGCTACCTGGTCTACAATAGTGCTGCATGTTAGAGACGGCTGAAATTTTGGACAAAGTTCTGTTGTAAAAAGTTTTTTTTTTTTTTTTCAAAAATATTTGTGTGTATGTAAAACTGTTGTCTTTTTAAAAAAGTTTTCATGATTTTTTTCACTTTTTAACCAAAATGTGTATTAACACCATCATTGAAATGATTACAACAAGAAGTCTGGTGGCACCTTAAAGACTAACAGATTTATTTGGGCATAAGCTTTCGTGGGTAAAAACCTCACTTCTTCGGATGCATAGAAGAAGTGAGGAAGAAGTGAGGTTTTTACCCACGAAAGCTTATGCCCAAATAAATCTGTTAGTCTTTAAGGTGCCACCAGACTCCTTGTTGTTTTTGTAGATACAGACTAACACGGCTACCCCCTGATAATTGAAATGCTTGTCATTTCCATAAAATCAGATCCTCTTGCATGTTACTGCCTTCCCACATCTGAAAAATGAATTGACCATTGTTGTTAAAAAAGTGACTTCAAGAGAGGACAGATCCAGTTTTAAATAAAGCAGTCACTGAGGAAACTTCAGTTCTACATCATACAAATACAAATAGCATTATAAACACACACAACACTATTTTGAAAGTCCACATTTTCAGATTCTGATTTTGCACATCCTGTTTTGTGCACATAACCAGTTGAATACTCATTAATTTGAAAACACAAAACCATGCACATACAAAGCTGGTGTGTCTCAGCTTTTGTGGTCACAATCAGAAGTGGGGATCTAAAATTGGAAGTCAGAGATGCAAATTTGTCCTAAATAAATAAATAGTAATATTTTATACCAAGGTTTTAAGAAATGTATAGATAGTCTGTTCTTGGAGAAGCTCACAGTTCAAAAAGTATCTCCATCCTTCATTTATTTAAACCTCTGACCAATATATATTTCCTTTTGTCCCCCAATGGGAGACAGATCTTTATATTGATGAGGAAAAGGAGAAGTCAATCTATTATCACAATAATCTGCTCTAAATCTTGGTCGTCCAGTAAAGTGTTATTGCACAGTTTATACAAACAAGCATAAATATGTTCCTGATGTATACAAAACATCTTGTGGGTTATTTAACTTTAAAATGCTCTAAGGATAAAAACAATTACAGTAAGCTTACTGTTTATGTATCCAGCAATGAAAAATGTGGATATTATTTAGCCCAACATACAGCATTTCATTCAGCAAAGTTCAACAACCTTTTTCTGGGTTCCTTTTTTGCATTCCTTATGCAAAGGGAAGGGAGAAAGAAGAGAGAAAGGAATGTCTTTTAGTTTTGACTCAAGGATTCAGAATAGGCATCACACTTCAGACAGGCCAAAATATTTCTTTAAAATGATTTCCTCTTATTGTCACTCCAAATTTATTCCTAACCCTTTCCTTCTCTTGTAGCCTGACCTATAATAGAGGAGGTAGCTGGCAAAGATTACTACCGAGTGCCAGCCAGTAAGGTTCAGTTTTTAAGCAGTACTAATAAAATAAATAAGTAATTAGTACCCATCCTTGCAACACCTGGCACATGCTGAATTTTGTCCTCTGGTCTGATGAATCTAAGGGCTTGTCCACACTACGATTTTTCAAATGTGTTAATCATTGTCACCCACAGATGCTGGCATAAATGTGACCAAAACCAGCCCAGGCTTGGTTAGCGCAGTACGTGTCTACATTACAATTCTTATAACTGCTTTCAGATTTAAGGACTGTGGTCTAGCTATGGTGGAACTCTCCAATACGTTTCTGCTGAAACTGCTTTAGCTGAATTCACTTTACACTTTGTCTAGACTTGTCATTAATAAATCTCCTGCTGTTGCTATCAATGGATCAGCTCCACTGAGAGTGTTGGTGCAGGCCAGATGCTGGCAGTCACTGGTATTTTAAGCACTAAATTGTATAGACTACTCTGAGCAGGACAAGATGGAACTGCTTAGAACACTGGCGACTGCTTGCAGCCCTGTCCACCCTAGCATTTCTACTGTTGCTGCCTCCAGTGGTTGGAAAAATGTGCAATTATTGACACAAAAAATCTAGTATAGACCTCCCATTTGATGCAGTTTGAATAGGGTTTAGGGATACTGTACAGGTGATTCAGAAAAAGAGATTTCTATCATAGCAACACAAATAGTCAGCTGTTCTAAGGTATCATGCAAGTCTCAGTCTAGAAAAAAGTAACAACTCTTAGGGTTTTTCCCCAGGGATCGAGGGCTATAAGAATACAGCAGACATGGAATGGGATTTTATATAGCACTGGTTGTGCCTGAGGTATTTCGGAGCACTTTACAAAGCAATGAGTTAAAATTCTGTTAGTGCACTTAGCAGGCAGGCAAATGTGAAAGCCATTCTGTAATCAGCAATAATGCTTTCCTGTAGAAACTAGGATACTTTGAACCTGTTTTATAGGGATGACAAGTGTTGGTCCAGACACTGCGATGATCTGCTATCCTGTTCAGAATGTGCCAGGAGATCTTTAACTTTCATCTGCGGTCAACCATCCTGGAGATGATGAGCAGAAGGACTTTGGTTTTACCCACCAGATTAATATAAAACGGTGCTGTTAACACTTCCTTTTAGGAGGGCAAGTTCCAGAAATGATTAAACAAGCTCTAGTCGGGTCTTTGCTCCAAAGACAACAACAAAAACAACTTTGGACACTAGTAATCTCACAAATCATCATCCTCGGTCTTCAGCTATCCTTGGATTCCACAGTTTCTTTGATCTCTGTCACCCTAGGTATGGAAAAGAAACTGCACTGAAGTCATTGGCTGATCCCCTTTTAGAGATGAACAATGCTAAGGTGTCCTTACTGATTCTATTAGATCTAGTTTATACTATTAATCATTAAGGGGGAGAGTCTGAAACTAGAGTGGAGACACTAGATGGCCCTAGATTTTGGCTAATCCCAGAAATGGTTGCAGATCTGGTAGAATCTGCCAGTTTTCACGAATGAGCCATCTGCAGCTTCTGCTGAGGGAAGGGCTAAAGAGAATTTCCTGTCCCCTCCTCAGGTACAACCTGCACAGGTCCCCTAGGAAACTGAAACTGAAAGCATGATTATAATATACTAACGTGCTTGTTACTTAGTACTTTCAGAGATGTTCTATGAAAAGGAAGCATTCACAAATTATAGTTTTTTAAATTAATGTGGTTGCAGAATAATGTATAAATCCAAATTCTAGGATTCTGTTAAACTGTCTGGCATAGCTCTTCCATGATAGCTCCCTGTGTGTCATTCTTTACCATAATAAAAGTGACTTTAGTCCAGAATAATTGCTCTGCTTTGTGAGAAGAGTAATTCTTCTGGGGAAGCAAATAATTTATTCTGAAATAAATTAGCCACATGTGGGAATTATTCTGGAATAGCTAAATTATACCAGAGTAGCAATAGCAGAATAGTTATCCAGAATAGCTATATTGGTCAGTTTCCCCTGTATAGAAAGAACTTTGTTAAGCTAATACATAATGATAAAATATTTTTGCACATAAGTACTGTTCTAATAATGAAAGGATCTAGTATATTTTGTTGGACTTGCTTTATATTACAAAAGTGAAACATAAAAAGTTGATATACGTATACACTATATGTCCTCACACATATAGTGTATGTATAGGAATGCAGTATTATATATTCTTTCTTATTTTAAGATTAAACTTTCATGAGGGCATTTTCACTGATTTGAACCATGAGATGCTACAAATTATGGTTTCAAAAATGTTAATAAAATAAATATGTTCTGGGACCCCCCTACTATTCCTTAGATATGCTATTTTTTATCCTGTCTCATTGATAAATACCAAGTAAGTAAATCATCCCCTTCATACAAGAATAATGGAATCATTTATGAAGGCCCTATGTGTTAATGTTAGAAACTAGGAAGAGGGTTGTCTGCAGAATGACTTGACCTGGAAGTATTATCCTTCAGTCAAACCGGTTAACCTGAAAGCCCTGCAGTGTTTACTTAAATTGGCAGAGAAAAAGTTATATATAATCCGTACAGCACTTTTCACATTAATTCCACTGACTGGCCATGCCTCCCAATCGCTCTCCTGCATTGTAGCCATGACATACCATGCTTAACAAGGATCTAACTATGTTTCCACTGTAACAGAACTAAAACACATGGCTTGTAACATAACTTTGACACTTAAAGCACTCATGAGCTTGGACATGGTGCAATGCCCAAGCAACATGTGTTAACCACTCGTCACGAGCAAATGAGCACAAAAGCTCCATCTTGACATGGATTATTATATCTAGTAATTGCAAATGCAGTTGTTAGCCAGAATTTAATCCATTATTAAATATACATTTCAACACAGCCATTAAATCCACATTGCTTGCCCGACTCCTTTTATTCCCAGGATTCCTCAGTTCTAGTCAGATGATTAGGAGGCTGCATTTACATCCAGCTGTAGTTCTACAAGCTACTGGAGGAGCAATTAGAAATGAGATTGCATATATTAAGATTGCATATCACTAATATATTTTACTGACTACTGTATACAGCATACTTTATAGGCTGAGGCTCGGTTGGGCCCATATTTGTGAAGTAGGGAAATGAACTAAGCAATCAGTCCAGCTGCATCAGAAGTTCATGTGGATGAAAAATCAGGGTGTTGAGATGGCTACTTTATTATGCAGAAATTGGGGATGGGATGAATATCTAATGGAAACAATCCTGCTAGAGGGAGCAAGAATCTCTTTGGTTGATTCTTTAGTAACACTCAAGCATCTCTCTCTCTCATGGATTCAAATGGGGTATTGGAAACTTTAGATTACAATGATCATCAGGCAAAAGGTAGTTTTCATTAACACACTAACTACTGTAACCCATTCTTGGCTGATGTAATAATCAGGGCTGAATTTACACCCCACGCGCCCATAGGCTCAGCATCTTCCATCCCTCCTCCAACCCCACCTACAGTTGACCTTAGTGTTTTCTGTAAAAAAATTAAACTTTTAACCCACTTTTAACTTTTAGACACCCCTAATGCTGGCGCTCCTAGGCACGTGCCTACTGTGCCTAATTGGAACTCCAGCCCTGGTAATAATTGTTAAATGAACCTTCCAATCAGATGAGCTAATAATCTGCAATTGTAATTTGCATTTTTCCAACAAAATCCCTTGTATTCTACAATAGTCAAATGACTATGGGCCAAATCCTTCTGTCCTTACACTGGCTGCATTTTAATTGACTTCAGTAGGAGTGATGCCTGAATAAGGAGCAGAGGATTGACCTCCTTAATATCACTTAGTGCCTCTACAGTGTTTGATACCTTTAACGTAAGATATATGTAAACGTGTTAAAGATTCAGAGCTGTCTTTCTTACCTAGCCAACTCCCTCAGGAGGATGGCAGTGGTGTTGTGACATCACAGATGCCATCTTGTGTTTTCAAAGCGCTCAGTGTTGGGCTAAGTCTGCTCCTATTGAAGTAAATGGCTTTTGAAAATACCATCCTGTGTGTAACAAAGATTTTGAACAGGTTTTTCAATGACAAGTGTAGGTGTTAAACAGCGAGGCAGCATATTCTAATATGCCGGAGCACTGGACTGGGAGACAAAGGACCTGGATGTTCTAATCCTGACTGACTTGTTTGGTGACCTTGGGCAAGTCTCTTCTACCTTCTCTGTACCTCAGTGTCTCCACCTGTAAAATGCTGGTAGTATTACAGTACTTATCATGCTCACCTCACACAGAGGTTTAATTAATTAGGGTCTGATACGTCTCCCACTAAAGTCAATGGAAAAAGCCCCGGCAATTTCATGAGGAGCAGGCATATTATGTTTTGGAAGTGCAATGAAAGTGTGAGTATTGGATTCTGGGCTCTGCTCTCCCACTTCTCTCCGCCCCCTATCGGTAAAAATTCCACAAAGGAAATGAGAATTCTTACCTGAATGGCTAATATGTAAAGACATTTAGCTTTTGTGAAATCATCCACTTCCATAGACTGGACCATAAGTGGCTGTGATTTACATACGAAATGTATCTGTAATAAATTTCCACATAAATTCTTTCCAGCACCATGCAAACCTTTTTAGTTCCACACCGTGTGCTCATATAATGATCCTCCACCTGGCTGTGGTCCTTTTTATGTGGGAACATTAAACTAATTTTACTTGGAATGTACGATGGCTTCTCAAGATGATGCACCTGATACTAAAAAGCAGTTCACAAGACTTTTCAGGAAGACAGATCGTTCCCCAGAGGCTCCTTCTGCTTTGTATTACAGCTTGCAGCCTTGCTTTTAGCCCCAGCTCATCTTTGACAACCTTCTGCTTCACATTTGGCATCCTTGTGACATTTACAGAATGACTCGGGGGGGTCAAGAAGTCAACTGGCTTCCTCATATGCTTCTGCCATTACTACTGGAATTGGTGGGGCAGTGAGGGAGGAGAAGCTGAAGAGGTGGTGTGTGTGTGTGTGTGTGTGTGTGTGTGTGTGAGATGCTGTGATGACGACACAGGGAAAGATCAGTTTAAGTTCTTCACTGTACTCAGGTTTATGGTGAATTCTATCCAAACATAGCTGTCCTTTGTTTGACAGTGCACAGTTTAGCATCGCAGGCTGCTTCTTATCCCATTCATTGCTTGTAATCTGATGATGTTCCGCGAACTGGAAACATGTTGTTTCTTGGCACTGGCATATAGAAGCGCCACTCAGATACATAATATTGCTATGCAGCAGGGCAAGACCGGTTCCCGGGGTGCTCCGCAGCTACAAATGAAGTGCATTAAGGTATTTTGTTTGTCAGCTTCTCCGTACAGAAGCCTGAAATGGGATGTCTGAAATGTGAGCCTGGAGGAAGCTTGGCATGAAACATTGTACTTAATGAAAAGGATTTAAAGAAATATGAAAGTATTATGTTTGCTATTAAAAAGTAGGTAAAACACTGCTTTGCAGAGCTCTGCATGTAAACTCTAACTCCAACTGTGTCCTGAACATTCAGAAACCTCAACTGAATCTAAATCTCTAGATTATGCTGTGCTGAGTATCTCAGTCTAAAGTAAATCCACATTATCCTGCTTGCTGTAGCTAGGATGATTTGGGTTATGAATGCAGTTGTACAAACATGGTATAAAAGAGATTTAAAATAAACTGATGAATAGAGCAATCAATGAGCCATGCCATCAGAGACAATATGATTAGAACTTCATACTGCAGAGGACATAAGAAAAGCATAGCATACTTACTAGCAAAGTCAACAAGTCTGAGTTTTTTATGCGTATACTGGATCAAAAATACTCCTGTAAAGCTAGAAGTCAACTAAATTTTTATAGGCTCCTGTCAAATTCATACCATGGGTCATTGTATTAACACCTCATACTATCATAGAACTTACAATGCCCACACTGAACACTTCAACTATAATTCTTCTATGGATATAAGGTAACACAGGGATTCTATTGTAATTGAGTATGAATTTGTATCCTGTTGCAGAGCATGAAATTAAAGAGAAAGCATTTGCTTATCTCATGTGACAAAAATAAAAGCTGCTAACAATTGTGTTTTTTAAACTCTGTGGTTTTTTTTTTTTAACCAGTTAAACTTGTATTCCTCATATACAGGCACTGGAAAGAGTATTGAGAATAGAATTATTATTTAATATTTATATTTTAGTAATGCCAGAAACTAATCAGAACAGAGGTCCAATTGTGCTTGGGGCTGTACAAACCCATACCAAAAACATGGTCTCTGCCCCAAAGATCCAGAGTTCTAAGAGATGGGTGTTAAACTTCCCCAGCCACTAGAGGTGGGACACGGTGGTGGTGTTCAGCTCTGGAACTGGACACCTCTAACATTAATATCTGGGGATTTATTTGCGCATTTCAGATCCAAATTCAGTTTCAGCAGCCAAATCAGAAATGGCAGGAATCTTATGAGAATTCTCGATATACTCCCACTCATGCCACACCACAGACCATCCTTGGTCCCTCCTCCCCTTCCTTTACAGACTCGATTTTCATCCCATTCACTCACCTTTAGATATCTTCAGGGAGGGAGGCCTTCAGGACTCCATTCTTTCATCTCTCTTTTTGTGGTCCTGGGGGGGGGGGGGGGGGCGTGGCTATATGCTTCCTCTGCTAGCACCTTCAGGGGTGCCACTGTAAGAAGCCTCCTCTCTCTCAATCTTATGTGATGATCTGGGAGCCAGTTCAACCCCAAATAACATATTGCATCAGGGAACGGTGCTGTCCATTCCCTGGTACAGCCACACTACAAATCTCAATAGCCCCTCCCTATTTTCTAAGGGCCCACTGAAGGGTGTCTGGGTTTATCTGCAGCACAGAGTGGACTGTGCCACTTCTGGCTGCCACGTGTTTGGGGTGGTCAGGCTGTCTACCATCCTCTCAGAAGACTACATAGAACTGGGCAACTAAAGGCCTGGCCTAGCAGCCCTCCTACTGAGTGGTTATTGTAAGGAAGAATCCTTCAAGACAGCATAGGAATAAGTCTAAGGGACGGTGATCTGAGGACCTCTGACACTGAAGACTTCTCATGACAAGTGAATGGGATGGGCAAGATGTAGAATGGGCAGGGGAACACAGTCCAGGTGGGGAAAGTTGCATGGGAGCAGGGCTGGGAATGAAAGAGGTTCCTCTGTCAAGCTGACGTACTAATGCTGCTAAGCAAAGACTACCTAGGTTCTTCCATACGCAGAAATTAGAATTCACTACCCTGGTTTGGATCTAACTTGGTTATGATTATTATTTTGAGAGAGGGAGCAAACAGTAGCAAGGTACATAGGTATATACGAAATTAAAATATAAGGAGTGCAAAGAAAATGGTGAATGACAACTATTCATATATACTCGCAAATGTAACAAAACCATGTGAGGTCTAATTAGGGATCTGACTGTGGTTTACAGGTATATCCGGTAAAAGTAATAAACAGTGCTCAACTAACAAAAGAATACAGATTTTTTTTTTTTGAAATTTAACACAGTGAGTTTCTCCATGTTCAGGAAGTTCCATTCTTTATTGAATCAAATACTCATTTGAAACCCACCTCAGTTCCCACTGAATTCAATGAGAATAATCGCATTGACTTGAAAGGGTGTTGGAGCAGGCCAAGAAAGAGCATGGAAATCATATGCCCTTGAGCAGTGATAGAAAGTCTTGCAGCTATCAAAAGAAAACTGGTAGTTGCAATTACACTTGTGTTCATGGAGGTTTGAAGTAGCTGTATTTGGAGTCGCCGAAACAGAACGGGATCATCTTTTCCACTAGTTAGGATGATTTGCTGTGTTTAGCCATTAAGCCTGTGACTAGAAATTTAACAAGAAAAGACACAGTTCGATAATAAACAGAAATCTTGCCGGTGAGCCACCTACACAGCCTCTGATGATTCTGCTTCACATAATGAATTTATGCATTGTTGGCTGGTGACAGATCTGACTGCTATTTACAGAGAGAAGATGGGGGGAGATAATAGCTTTTATTGGACTAACTTCTGTTGGTGAGAAAGACAAGCTTTCGAACCACACAGAGCTCTTCTTCAGGTTAAAACAAGGCACTGTAAAGTATGGCCCAAGTATGATTTTTGTAGGGATAATAAAAACTGATGCAATAGCAGATCTAAGCACAAATACTAGATGTTCTTCTGACTTTTATAAATAATTAAGAACCCATTAACATAAGTTATAAATCTAAACTCTGCAAAGTTATTTGCATTACATTTTGCACAGTCCAAATTTGTGTTTAATATGACTCAAATGGCTGGGGAAAAAATGTCAGTAAAATCCACATTATTTCAGAATATATACATGGTAAAAGCGTTTATGAATGACACAATAGGTTTATACCTGATAGGAGCTGTGTACATTATTTATAGAACAGGCAGATGTGTAAAGTAAGGAAACCATGTTGAATGCAACTGTGTTGCAATTGTAATAAACAATAGTGATCTAATTCTGTTATTGCATGCCAAACCACAATTCTAGCATACATTACCAACAAAAGTGTCTGGAACTAATGAAAACATAAGAACATTTACATTTTGCAATAACTGTAGTCCGATATAACAGCTTAAACATACTCTACACAATGACAGATATTTACAGTATATTGGTGCTGAATAAACATTTGATTCAGAATCCCCATATCATGGGTATTGTTTTTTCACATAATTTTTCAGTTTTGATGCATGTTCCATTTGCAATCTACAAAGGAAAGTAGCTTGATTAAATTTTTAAATTTGATCTCAGTGCACATTGGTATGAGGAATTAATAAGCACATGGATTCCTTGCCTGATAAAATGATGATTATTTTTATTACAGTAGCACTCAGATGCCACAGTAAGGCTTGGGACCCCATGTGCTAGGCACTGCATAATTCTGATGCTTCCTCTGTTCACAGCAAGTCCCCTTGCACAAGGCTGAGGGCTGTTCTAACTTTTGGTATAGAAACAATTCCAAGAGGCCAAAAACAACTGGGGATTGATGTGTTTTGGAGTGTTTTAGCCATGCCCCATTTACTCCAGCCACTCCTCTTTTTTCCTGCTATCCCAGTAGCAGGAATGGGAAGTGGCATACGAAGCCCTACACCACTGGAGGTGCACCTTTGCCTAGGGATCATCTTCTTAGGCCCAACCTGCTGTGGAGCTAGGTTCTGCCAGAGCTGTGGTACAAAGCAGCCACTCCCCACTGGAGTAGCCAACCCAGTATGTTGTAATTCCCCCAATGGGGCAGGTACAGTACTGTTCAAGATTATCTAGTGCTAGAATAAGGTTGCAGGGCTGTTTTACTTTTCTTTTTTTACACTGAGTAACAGATTTCTTTCTTTACACAGATTAATTTTACATCCTACCTCTCCTGTCAACATTTTTACAAGAGCAACATTTGTTCCTAATGTTAAGTCTGCTAGGCTGAATGTACATGCCTCTAACACTAATTCTCTGACCAGACATTTCCAAAAAGTACTCAGTATACAAACTATAGAAATCATTTAAAAGAGACTGTAAAGCTTAACTAGAAAATGGTTACAGAAAGCAGGGATGGGGGTATGCTTTTGGGGCCACATACAGTTGTCATCACAAATATATGACAATATCTCCCATTGGGGTCGTTAAATCATTGTAAGAAAACCTGAAATTCAGCCAAATGACTCAACGCACAGCAGCAAAGGTCCCTCTGTCTGTTGTGGAAGAAGAGGCAGAGGAGTAGATAAAGAAATGGGGCCGTGAAGCTTCGCTCGGGAACTCACTCCAGAAACATCTTCCTGTTCATCACCAGCCCTCTAAATTCAGCCGTCCCCTTTTCTGGACAACTGAAGATGACAGCGCTGCCTGTTTTCTCAGCTCTGAGGGTCAGCTGATCTATAATGAAGTCAGATTTTGGCTCACTAATTAACTGATTGGCCCCAAGGGAAAACGCATAGTTGCATGGTAAAAAGAAGGCGAATAGTCCTGACTCTCTAAAATTGCTTCCTCACTTGACTGCCATGTAACTATATCTTTTCCCTTGGGGCCAATCAGCCAGGGACAGTTGCTGCGATGTTTTTAGTCATTTGGCTGAACTCATTAGAAAGATTTCTTTCTTTACACAGATTAATTTTACATCCTACCTCTCCTGTCAACATTTTTTCCCTCTGGGGAGGGAAACAAACTGTTTATGCATATATTAAGTCTCTCCTCTCTGAGACTGGTACCTCCTTTATGGAACACAAAAATAATAGCATTTAAACCTTAAAATTAGAGATGGGCAAAGACCAGAATTTCAAATGATAACCCCTTTGAAATGTGTACACAAGTGAAAGAGAGAGTGTTATTCAGATTGAAACCCTTTCACTGAATCCACTGCTGTAGTGTTGATTCCAGGTCAAATCCAGATCAGAAGGGGTCTGTTTTCCAGTTTCAGTTTGGATGCAGCCAAATTCTCACAAGAACAAGAAGTTCTGGGACGTTTTGGCACAAGATGGCAGAAAGCTGTGAGATCAATTGTTCAAACAATATTGAAGTCATTCTTAATGACAGCATTGGATGGCTGCCATTTATAAATTTCACAGGTCTATCTCAAGATTTCAGCACAGTTACCCAAAACCTATTACCCCAATTCAGCCTTGAACTTGACCCCTAACCAAACCCTACTCCAGACTTGGAATTGAAAATTGCCTTTTTAGCCCATCTCTGTTTACATGCATTTGCTTGTGGTTTTCTTACCATTGTTATTTTAGTCTCTGTATTTCTCTCTAAGGTTTACAAAAAATTAAAGGCATTTCTGGGGCCTATCTCCTGACAACATTTTCCATGACATGGATCAAAGAAGGGGATTTTATTTTATTTTATCCTTAAAATCCTGGACAGTTTTTGGGGGGAAATTACTCAGCAGCACTGTTTTGGTTCCCTTTTTGTTTCTTCATCTGAAAACTGCTGATTTCATGGCTGCCTGTATATTCTTCCTCAATGCATGCATGTAGCACCCACTTACATGTCCTCATCATGGGGAGAAATGGCTATAGGTGACCATGATGCTGCAGTCTTTTCTCCTATAAAATTCCAAGTGAATGCAAATAAGAGCTCCGCGTGTCAACCAGCTTCTGTATGTGGATTGTAAATTATATTTAGCATTTGAGGACCGCATCCTGAGAGGTATTGTGCACCTTTAATCCCCACTGACATCAATGGAGTGGGTTAATGGTGCACAGCATTTGTCAGGATCTGGTCCAAAAGTCCTACTCCATAGAATTTATGGTTCCAATAGAGAAATAACTAGCTATTGAGGGTGCTCACCTGGTTCCATCTCTCCTGCCTTGTCTTTGAATAAGATCTGACTCAGAATATGGTCATGACTTAGTGACCTTGCACGTGATGTACCATTTGAGCAGCTCCATTGGGTACAACACACAGAAATATTTATATTTCACTCTCATTCAAAGCTCCAAATCCAACATTTTTGTTGGCTTTATGGCAACCTTGGTAATTGAATTCAGGTTAATCATGAAGAGAGAACATGCAAGGTGAATGGGAGAAAGCTCATTAGCTGAGAAGGCTATGTTGTCTTGTTCTCCCTAGCAAGACAAATGCATTGCTGCATCTCTAAGGGAGAAAATATCAGAATGTATGTCTTAAACATTTAAAAAAGCTCCTAGAACAGGAAGGGGAGACTTATCGAAAATGGGTGATTTTTTTAAATTTAAGATTACAATTCCAAACTTAAAAGATCACCACACATTCCATTTTCTTATGTCCCAATTCAGGAAAACATCCCTATTTGAAAGCACGGGCTTTAATTGATAGGACTTAAGTACAGGCTTAAAGTTAAGCATATGCTTATCTGCTTTCCTGAATTGGGGCCTTACAGATAATTTTCTAAAAAATTATTTTAATGAAAAATACTATACACATATGTAGATACTAGTCTACATATAAATTGTGATGATGACGATGATGCACAATTATGCATAAGAGAAATGCAAGAATGAGTTTACTCAAATATTCACCCAGTAAGCTGTAAAGTAGCTTAATTCCTCCTGCAAATAAGAGTGCAGTCTGGTGGGGTCTAAGGGACAGTTGCACTGCTGTAATGGTAACAAATACCTTTTCCTCAAGAAATGGTTCAGAACTACTGGGCTTTTCTTAAAGAATGTGTCCACCATAACATGAACTATAATATAATCCCCAAACCACTCCTTAAAGATTTATTCAACTCCTGTTACAGATATCAGTAAATCTCTTCAGAAAGCAGGGAAAAATCTCTTCTCATTTTACCAAACAAGGCAGCCTAAATTCACATGGAAACAGATTGCTTAATTCATAGATTTCAGTCTGTATGTGTATGCCACAATTGCCTGGGTTCCAGACTTCGCTGGACATGCCTTCAGTGAAGCCATTTTATTTTTTTCCATAGATTAACATTCCTGATACTTTGTTTAAGTCACATACTCCTCTATTTTTATTTCATATAAACTAGCTTTCACATCTCCTAATTTCTATAATAAATAGCTTCTCCTCTTCAGTAACTGAAGAGAGCTCTTTGTGAAGTGCTATATTTGGCCCCTTAGTGCTGCTGTAAAGATAGGTTGAGTCAAGCTTTAATTAACTGTCTCTTATGGAAAAAAGGTGTCTTACAGTGGACATGTTGCTACAGTACAAGAACTCAAATATAACATCAGATGCACCTACAACTGAAGTCTTGTAAGTATCCCAATTAGGATTCTATGTGCAGAGAATTTGAAACCAACTCTGGTTTTGGTAAAATAAAATCTAATATCTTCAGCAACCATTTAAAAAATCATAATAGTTCTTTGAATGCAAAACTGTCACCAGACTATACTACAGAGGGGAAGTTAGTCATCACTTGTGCAAGAGGTTTGTCATGTGGCAAGACCTAGAATCTATACTGCCCTCTCCTTGATTAGTGACAGACTGTCAAGAAGGGTACCAGTATCTACTGTGATGTACCAACCTGTCCACTGGGAACTGGATTGAGAACTACAAGTCAGCTGTCACACAAACCACCCCAAAAGTGTCATGAACATTTACCAGTCTCTACACTCACTCACCCTTCACCACGATGATGATGCTAATTATGATGGATACTTTACTTGCCCAGCAAAAATACATTGAAAAGGAATATGTTGTCAGGTTGTACTAAGCCCAGGTTGGATTAAATTCAAGTGAATTTCAGGCAAAAGGCTGTACATCCTTGAGCAATCTAGTCCCTCAGGGGGTGAACTTTGCAGTTGATCAGCAAAAAACATTCCTGCTGTTCAATGGCTTGCATGTTGGTGATGGCCTGGAGGTGAATATTGTGCTGTAACATTATCGGTTAGTATGAGAATGCAGACAAAAATAAACAGCTTTAGCAAGCCTTGCACCAGACAATCATCATCTCCTCCTTTATCCCAGCACCACAGCTGGATAGGGATGACCCAAACAACAATGCATCATCTTTGTTAAAAAATACTATAGACATCCAGATGTAAAAATGCTTATGGGTGTCAAACTTACTGTAGATTCTCCTTTTTGGTCTTCTTCTTTGTTAGATTATCTATACAATTTCCCCTCTTTTATTTAACGTTTATAAAACTGGGGCCCAAATAGATTTTACCTTTGCTGCTACTGTACACATAGAAGCCATGAGAACCATAAAACTCAAGACAGGGGGAAAATAATAATAAATTGAACACACAAGAGGATAAAAAATCCAAGCTATTTTTGAACCTGCCAACCTCTCATGTTGCAACCAGCTGTACTACCAACAGAACACAGGTGTACACCACATGACCAGGTGATAATAAAACAACTCTAGAATAGGATTTTGAGGAGACCGGCGATAGTTTTGTCTCCATAATACATTCATCCCAAAGTGCACTTGTGCATCTGTTTCATATTTAGATATATTTTTTACTAGTAGCTTTAAAGAAAAAGTCAAACAGATGAACATCTACATTTAGAAGACCATATGTTAACAAGAGGCTGGGAGGTGACATGACAGGGTTGGTGAAGCACACTCACCATATGTAAAAGTACTGAGTAGTGGAAGAAGTTTATAAATGGATGGGGACCATTAACCAATTATAAAATGAAACTCTCTCTTCTTGGATACTGTATGACCAACACTGAGGGCTCAATAAGCAGATTTGTGGGGTAATTTTACCAGTCAGGGGAGTACCTGAATTAAATAAACTCACCACAACATCACTAAAAATCAACAGCATATTTTTACTGGTTATGAAACTACTCAGCATAGGGCACCTATGCTCTTTTGATGTTCTGTTCCAGTTCCATAAAAACATGCAGAAACGAAGAGTAACTGGGTGACATAATACCAATAACTACTAGAAATACTTGTTCTGTCAAAAGCAAAGGGACAAATGCTGAGAAGAATATAGCACCTGGGTAGCTTCAACTTTCAAATCAATGAGAGTTGAGAGAACATAAGCACGGCCATATTGGGTCAGACCAAAAGTCCATTTAGCTCAGTATCCTGTCTTCCGATGGGCCAATGCCAGGTGCCCCAGAGGGAATGAACAGAACAGGTAATCACTAAGTGATCCATCCCACCACCCATTCCCAGCTTCTGGCAAACAGAAATGCTTAGCACCTCACAGAATCATAATTTATCCAGGGATTTCTGGTTTTATCCCACCTCTAAGTTTGACCCAAAGTAGAAAGTACTTAGGGTAAAAAAAACCCATCTATTTTCATGACATTTCCAGGCTAGTTTTGTGGATGAAAGACATTTCCATGAGCCAGTACAACAAACCACCAGAACTTTTGGAGATCATGCAGTCACTAGTGCCCATGGACTATACCTATTTACAATATTTTATGTGTAGCATGTCCAATATTTTCCCTAGAACATTTACTTACTTTTCCTATAATATTTTGCATCCTCTTCAGCTTTCTCTGATATTACCATGCTAAGCTATACTTCCTCTGTACTGACTGTCTTAGGCAGCCATACTACTTAGCCTGGTCTAACTTCTGCTCACTTCTCTTCAACTCCCAGCCGAGCTCCTCCTCCCCCCGTCCCCAAAAAAGTCTGCTTTTCTCATTTGTTGTAAAATATATGAATTAAGAAAAAAAATAAATTTCCTAAAACACAACTCCACTACTTGCTATGCACCAAGAAAATAGGTGTAATGTTCTTCATTTGGCAAATCACACATTTGATGTCAATTCCCTCCCCAACTGAGTTGATAACCCCTCCCCCCTGACCTATTTCACATAAGTCTGCCATGACTCAATTCACACAAATTGCCCCAAATTAGAAACTGGTTCTGTTTAACTTTACATAATAGACTCTTTGCAGTGCACAATCAACAGCAGAATAAAGCCACTATTGTGATCTATAATACTGTTCAGGAGAACGGAGGCATTTCTACAGCAGGGACCTGTTAAAAACCTAACCTCACTGACCAAAACATTCTTCTGTTTTTTTAAAGACAGCTCCATTGTTTTATTATATGTGATACTGTTTGGTCACTGGAAGACTGATTCCTTTTACAGGTCTCTTCCTATCATAAGCAACAAATGTATTCCTATAATGGTCTCCACTGTATCTTTTTGCATATCTCAAGTCTCCTGGAGTGAGTGGGAGAGTCTCATACTGAGCACTCAGCTGTCTCCCAAAGAGAATCAAGAATGTCACACAGGTGCTTGGCCCACCTTTTTCTGCAATGCATCAAAGACAGCTGGGGTGGGGAGCTAAGAAATTCTTCTAGGTTACAGGAAAAACTTCCAGTTCATACACTCAGGTGTTTGAAGGTTTGGCAGAAATTATGTAACAGACACAAAAAAGACCTTGTTCAGTTGATCAGATATGCACCAAATACTGAATAAAATGATCTCACCAGTTACTGAAGATGACAGCACTGAATTTTAATTTTTACAAAGCTAGTTGAAAAAACAGTTAAACATTTTGTGATTTAATAAAAAAACCAAACAACTGATTTTCCAAAATCAAAACCTCCCAACAAATTCTATAGCTGATAAAAACCTGGGGTTGGGGAATTGTGCAAATGTCTTTGAAATGTTATCAAGTTTTTATATTCAAAAATCAGAATTTCAGTGTTTCAATTTTTTCAAAATATCAATTTCAGTGAAAAAAGAAGCCAAAACAAAATTTGGAAACATTTTGTTTAATTCTACCCTGCTTAGAGTCTAATTTGCACTGATCCTTGATGCTAAAATGGCCTACCTAAAAGTACCACCTCATTAGCAGTTAGTATAGCAAGCATCAGTTTCATCCCTCTGAACCAGGGGCTTGTTTGCACTGGCTTTTTCTTCTACCACACCAGAATGGAGCTGCACTGGTCCAGCCCCCTAGCAGAGACATGCTACACCATTGTAAGAAGTGACTTGCACTGGTGTAGCTAACCCAGGCTTTATGTAGCTCATGCACAACCAGGGGCCTCTACCTGTGTAGATGCACAGGCAAAAACCCTAGTGCAGACAAGGCGCCGCTGTGTGGGAGACAGACACTCAGGATGACGATGGTGCAAAGAGTATGCCCAGCTTCAAAAGGGATTGAGTCTTTGTATGTATTTCAAGAAAATGACAACCTGAAAAAGCTAGTCACATTACTTTCAAGTGGGTTGGGTTGGCTCTTACCAGTGTTTATTCTCTTCTTGATGTACGGAAGGAATCTTAGCTTGCTAGATCTCAGTGGTAAAATAGGATGAATACTCAAAACAGATTCACACTTCAGAATGACTGGAAAAACAATTTAAAATTGTTCTACTGAAATTCCATTTTTACCCTTTTCAAACAGATATGGTATCACTTTAAAGCATGTTCATATTGATATTATGGCTTTTAACTTCTGAATATTTGTTTGAGTTACCTCATTGCCTCACACATCCTGAATTCTTAGTAAGTGCTGTGCAAAATGTACTGGTTTCAGCTCACAAGGTTCTTGTAAAGCTGGGCCTTGGTTTTGCTTCACATGAATTCAACACTTGCATAATCCCACCCCACACTATGTTCACTGTCATGGTTTGAATGAAACCAAAATATCAAAGCCAAACTCAGAGGGAAAAATTGGGATGTGAACTGATTTTGTGCTGCAATGGTGTGAAATCTTTAATTTCATGTGGTTGCCTTATTACTTTGCATTTTAGACATTTAAATCTGAGTCTGCTGATTTTAATCTGCCCCTATGTTCTGTGCTAGAAACAAAATTTAAATGGGGTCTGTTCTCTGATTTGCGTTTGGATGTAGCACAAATGTCATGAGAACAGTTGTCCTGCAAGAGTGGAAATCGTTTGAGAATTGCTAAACTTGTGAGTTTTCCAGTATTACATTTGCATGAGATGGACCGAGATTTCCACATTTGGGGCTAAAATCTTGTGAGAATAACTCATGTGATATCTGCACCATTATATCTGAAGTCAGGCATTGGCTTTGATTCAACCTTGAACCCCAAACCTTAGCCTTAGGGTAAAATTGTCAAAAGCACTGAAGTAACTTATGAGCTTAAGTCTCATTTTCAAAAATGGAACGTAGGCTCCTGAATTACTTATGCAGTTTTCACAGTTTTACCCTAAACCTAATCTGGATACAGCTCAAAACACTGGCTCTTTACTTAGCCCATCTCTGTTTCACTGTGAAACCATAAATCTGCCCAGGCTGACTCAAAATAGGGCCCACATTCAAACAAAAGATTTGAGAACTTTAGCAAACCTCCAGACACAATTAAGCCAAGTTTTGACTTTGTTATGAGACGCCAAACCAGCCAAGTTTCTCTTGGTTTTGTGTTTCACTGCAAGAAACTAATTCTTAGGTGAATACAGCTCAATGCATACATTCATAATCAACAGTAAATGTGCAGAGAAAGAAATGGTAGAGCAGACAACTTATTTTTCTTTGCAGTCTACAATGACTGGAAAGCCGCTCTGCTTCACTGCATTGCAAGTTTGCAGACTTTGGCCAAAAAGGGCCTGTTGGCGAAGTTTGATACTGAAAAGTAATCTTCTTCAGGAAATGAGTACCAAAGAACTGTTATACCATGTAATAAGAAAGAAACAATAAAGCTCCCTGGCGAGAAAGTGGTGCTGGGTTGATGGACAACAGTCATTATAAACTGAGCTTTCAAATAATAATACCTTCAAACTTTTAAAAGCGTTTCTGTATTTTAAATATGGATGTTTGCATTTCATACTGGAGTGTTTCCAAATGACCTTCTGACTCTAAAAGTTAAGCACTAAGAAAGAACAATTGCAGATACTCACATTAGGAAGAAAATTTTGATTTTAATAGCTGGAGCAGACTATAGCATCTCTTCTAACATTTCAAATTTGAATTAAAGGGGAACTATCAGGAATGGTTCAAAAACAGCTGATGCTGAACCATGGATGAATTTACCCTATTACCCCAGGTTCAGACTGTAAGTGTTGCCAGCCATAGACCATTCCATCTAAATGCAGTAATTAAAAGCTTTCCCCCACAGAGATTGCCTAAAAATACCTGAATTAGTGAACAGGCGAAAAAGTATACACAAGAATGGTAGAGGTGATAGTGGCCAAGTGTTCACAAAGCTATCCAGCAAGCCATAAACAAAACATATGACTAGTCAATTCAAACAGAAAAGCAGAAAACCTGTGACAAATATCAGGTTTATCCTTTATTTCTCTTTCCTTTGACTAGTGGATCTGGCTTGTCATTTAGTATTGCTCTAGGCCTCAGCCCTTTAAACAGATAACTTAATGTGTCACGGGTCTGAAGCTGACATTGAAAAACAAAGCATGTTTGGGTCATTTATGCTAGGATATTTCATTAAATCATTTGTCAGAACACTACATAACCCCCTCAAGAGCCACAGGCAGGAGTGGTAACGGATCTGCCTTGCAATGAGTAAAATCTAGTCAAAGAATTTTTATGTGGTCAAGTTTTCATGATGAAACTGATATTGACCGTGCCCTGCATTTTATCAAAATTCTGCACTTTGGGAAATTTTGAAAGCTACTTTGCTCCTCTCTTTACCCCCCAACTAACACACACACAAATTCTGGTTTTGTGTATATTTTATAAAAGTATAAGAAGGTACTCTGCATATTGCGGGAAGAATAACATCATCCTTTCAGTAGAATGCACAAAAATAATGCTTTCCCCCCTTTTTTTGTTCTCAGGGTTTTATTTTTCAGACAGCTCTGCTGATGAAAGCTGATATTGCAAGGGTAAGCTGGAAACCCAATAAGTAACTGCAGATAACTAAAGCAATAATAATATGAATTCATGTATTCTAGTAATTTTTCTGTAACAGAATGCATAAAATATATATATTGAGTTGATTGGACCAAAAACGCATGATGAAATATTCTACTGACCTCAGAGGACAGTGACCAGCAGTGAAATAGAAGGTCTCACCCGACAGACTGAGGGCATTAGAGACCACTGGAAAATATTTTTTTCAATCCAACAGCATTTTTATTTTTATTAATATGGGAATAATTAGTCAGGAACCAGGGGCCCATTATGCTAGACACTGTACACACAATAGCTTTCCCTATGAACTAAGAAGTAGAAAACGTGTGTGTGTGTGTGTGTGTGTGTGTGTAAAATAAATTTAAGCTTAGATTGTAATATAATCTGCCCTGCATAGCTGCACTGTGCTGGAAGATGACCAGGGAATGAATTCTGATGGAGTCACAATTTGTTCCCTGCTCCCAACTTGCTCCAGTGGAAAGTAATATGCAACTGGGCTACATGAATGGAAATAACTTCCCTCTCCATGTCAATTCAGGTCTGCTGGCCATCACATTGTGGGGGTGGAGCCAAGGTTCTGCCCATTCTGGAAGGCTCGAGAGGAGGATGCCTTTTCCTCCAGCTATATGGGAGTGGGATTAGTGCCTCTGTGGAGATTGCTCTCCACCATGTTGGGTAGTCCATGCAGTGAAATAAGGGGTAACTTTACATTCCTTTTCTCACCTGTGTGGGCATGTAGGGCAAAATATAATGTTGCCTACAGTTATTTTTTACTCCATCTCTTTAGGTTATATACAAGAGAGAGGCTCCATATTTACTTATGCAGCTTGATCCTGACTGGTGCTCAGCACCTCTTGTGGGGATGCTGAGTGCTCAAATGCTCAGCAAAGTGCACATCGTGCCTATTATAGATTGTAGTTATTACCCATATCTAGTTTATATTAGTATATACATTATTGTTTGCATAGCATTAGAGATGTCCAGGATGCTTTGAAGGTGCAGTTGCTGCTCCTGTAAAAGGAACATATGTGCTAGGCTGGTAGAACCTGATATCTCATGTGGAGAGATGACGTCAGGCGAGGAGGGAAAGAATGAAGGAGAGTGGGTTTATTTTATATTTTTAGATTCTCTCTGTATTATCCCTCTACACATTTATCTATACCTGTATCAATATATTATATCATGAATTGTCTTTATAAAACTTCAGTCTTCTGTAGTTTATTTTATCCAAAATAAAATCTTGTGACTGAAAGAGTACATCTTATTGACTGTACAGTACCTTATTTAGCATGAGTCATGTAAAGTTCCATTTGGAAAAGGAATTTCTGTAAAAGAGGTTCTCTCATCAAACTCTTCCTGTGAAAGTATTGTAAATAATAGATTTATGCCACATGTGTGGCTAGAGGAAGGATGAAATAAACCTCTATTGCCATGCTGGGGAAACTTCTTATTCCAGTCCAATCTATTTGGTTCAGCAAAGTGGTCGAACAATATTCATGAATATTTCTTTTAGGCTTAGACAAAGGACTTTTATTGGGAGCTATGACTGTATGTATATTATATTTTCTGTGTCATGTTTTTACTAAAGCTCATGGCCGAAGGGAAGGTTACTTTAAGGCCATTCAAAACTTATTTTATCAAACAGACATGGTAAGGTTCTCCTGTGAGATTCCCATGGAGGAACTGGGCCCTTAATTTGTTAAAGCAGGTTTCAAATGACTCAAAATAACCCATCCCTACAGCCATGAGCTTTATGAAAAACCATCACACAGAAAGTGTAATATAAATGTAATAGACCTCAGTGGGAGATGAGTGTGCTTAGCGAGGCTCAGATCTTAATATACAAATGAATGGAGCAGTGTCTATGGTTAAGCACGTAACTTGGAAGTTGTGACTAGTAGATAGTCCCCAAAATATCATCCACTTTGCGATCCCAGTTTGCTTTAGAATGAAGTTCAGACCACAAGCTGGTGGCTCAGTGATTCAAGTATGCACATTAGCACAGAAACTCCTCTTATAAACATTGACACCAAAAAAAAGAAGGGATTGGACATGGTATGCTATGTTAAAATAAGTAGGAAAGGCCATGCCATTTTTGTCACTTGAGAGCCCTGATAGCCATTAACTAGTCACATTGACACAGATAAGTATCTCCAGGGTTTATAAGGCTATTTTGAAAAATTAATTCATTAGAGATTATTAATTATCATGTAACTAGATTTGAAATCCAGCCTGATATCTTACTGATTACTAGAGCTGGTTAAATAGTAAAAATATTTGATTTGTGAATATTTTTGCAAAAACATTAGATTTAGTTAATTGTGATTTGTGGGGGGAGTTACTATCATTTTTTATTCATATTAGCACTACCTTTGGGTATTCATGAAAACGTGTGTGAATCCTGATGTCTCATAGATGAACTTTCAGTCATCCAATCAGGCAGCAAAATAGTAATATGTAACTTAGGTCATGAATCATGAATAACAAATATTTGAAATGAAGAGTTTGAAATAACCACAGAATGACCTGTATTTTAGAGCAAGAGAACAACAAAATAAGGAAGAACAAAAGTAAATTCTGCATTTGAGAGAGTACCATCTATGTGTCTCCTCCTTAACAGTCTGCACCAAAACAAAACACCAAAGCAGCAAGAGTTATTCGAGATTTAAAAATGAAGTACACAAAAGTAGGGGCATATTAGTTATATAGTTACACCACAATTTCAATATTTCCATTTCCTCTTTGAGCCAAAAACAGGAAGAAGAGAGACAAACCAACTGGAAAAAAAACAATTAAACTTTTTCAAACTTCAAAAAAGGTTTAAATTTGGATTTCATCTAAACCTTCCACTTATTTATTTGGTTAGTGGCACATAACACAAAAGAAGTAAAGACAGATAATCCATTAGAAAATGTACATTAGTCAGGGTTGTGAAAGTAACTGATTAACAAAAAATCTAATTTTAAACAATATAATCCATAGAAGTATAGCTCATTGTGTGCTAATTCTCATAACAACAAAAGCAACAATTCAGCTTTAAAATGGGAAGAATGTACAAAAATCTAGGATTATTATTATTTTGCAGGCTGCACATTAACACTGGGTAATTATTAGGTTACTTTCCTTGGCATCTTTCTCATGCCTGCCTCAACTATGAGTCAGGATACCATAATGTCCTGTACAACCAGTGTCTCGCTGTGTAACTCACATTTATAACACAATACCACTAACCTAAAAGTCAAGGTAATAATCAGTACAGCTTTCTGAACTATCTGTTTCAAATATTTGTTATAAATGTAGCCCCTTCTTGATGAGCAAATCATTTGCAAACATTCTCATTTTCTTCAGATATATTTATTATTTATATAATTCACAGGTACCCAAATTGTGTGGCACTGAGGGCAGCTTTGGTAACTTTTCATTTGCTGGAGAGTTGCCTATAAATGGGTGTGCTTTTAATTCAGATCTAACCGCACATGGCCATAACTACTGCTGGTGCTTATATTTTATTACCAGTTGTTGGCAGAGTTTTTGACCATTTGCAGTTAAACACCAATGCAATTAAAAAGCCAACAGAGGGAAAAGAGGGTTGGGCTTTGGCCCATTACAGTCATTAATTTCTGTATGCCTCACCCACCATATATCTAAAATATAGCAAGCCTCAGAGTGGCTAAGGGCTGCATTTTGGGACACCATAGAGCAAGCCAAATATATAGTACAGCTGATAGTCTTGCATCATTCTCATGCTGATGGGACATTACTTGCAAGAAATGAATAGGTTTTTTTCAGTTCAGTTTGGTGAACTAACTAAAACCTCTGGTGGTGGCAGTGGAGGGACATGTACCTAGACACAAGCAATATACATTTACATTTACAGCTACACGCTATTGTTTAGTTATCAAGGGATTTGGGAAGAAACAGGAAAATTCAGGTTCTGGCTTGTATTTTGTTACCTGCCAAAGTTCTGTAAAAATCTAACCCAAGCTTTCTAAATATGATATAAAAATGAACATTTGTGAAGGTTGTAGAGGGGCAAAGAAAGTGTCTCATAAGCATTGACTTCTGGACAGTTGCAATGTAATTAAATGCAAGACAACCTCAGCTTTGAGTTGGAATCTTATGCATGTCTTGTTTTTTCTCCATCTGCCCAGTAGTTCTTTAGTAAGCTGACATCACACGTATTAAGTATCAGAGGGGTAGCCGTGTTAGTCTGAATCTGTAAAAAGTAACAGAGGGTCCTGTGGCACCTTTGAGACTAACAGAAGTATTGGGAGCATAAGCTTTCGTGGGTAAGAACCTCACTTCTTCAGATGCAAGTAATGGAAATCTCCAGAGGCAGGTATAAATCAGTATGGAGATAACGAGGTTAGTTCAATCAGGGAGGGTGAGGTGCTCTGCTAGCAGTTGAGGTGTGAACCCCAAGGGAGGAGAAACTGCTTCTGTAGTTGGACTTTTGAGGAACCACCTGATCAGCATCCTGCATAACTGGGACCTTAGTCTTGTGACTCCAATGTCCCCTGCTCTCGAGAGTGAGACATTGGAGTCTCTCTCACTCTCGAGAGCAGGGGACATTGGAGTCACAAGACTAAGGTCCCAGTTATGCAGGATGCTGATCAGGTGGTTCCTCAAAAGTCCAACTACAGAAGCAGTTTCTCCTCCCTTGGGGTTCACACCTCAACTGCTAGCAGAGCACCTCACCCTCCCTGATTGAACTAACCTCGTTATCTCCATACTGATTTATACCTGCCTCTGGAGATTTCCATTACTTGCATCTGAAGAAGTGAGGTTCTTACCCACGAAAGCTTATGCTCCCAATACTTCTGTTAGTCTCAAAGGTGCCACAGGACCCTCTATCACACGTATTGTCTTTCTTTAGAAAAATACATTATATATTTAGTCATTTATAAATTTTGCTCTTGGTTCTTCAGCTAGAACGGGAAACCTGACATTTTGCAGGTTATTTCTTCAACTAAAATGTCTTTTGAGAAATTAGTGTGACATTATGCTCTATAACAATGTTACAGGAGATGACATCATGATGTCAAACAAATACGAGGATGTAAAAGCTTTTAATGCATAAGGCTTTGTCATGACCTAGCTTTTATGTATGTCAAGTACTTGAATACAACTGTTATGCCAAATTTCTCAGGTGGCAACTGTATGTTCTACCTAACTGCTGTAATCCTGGCCTTATTTTAATCCAATGGCAAAATTCCCATTGACTTAATAGGGCCAGGATTTTGCCCAGTCTATTTTTGCTTTTATATTCACTCCAGTCACTTTACTATCTGAGTTGGATGACCTTCCATAGGCTTTTGGAGGTTTCTTGACCTTTGGCAGTTGCTGTGTGACTCCCTTAATTCCATCACTGCTCCTCCTTCGGCCACAATGCTCACTGCAAAGTGAGGTAAGTTACTCACTCCTCCTGAGGGCGAGTGTGTTACATCCACCTTCTTCTGCAAGAACAACCGCATTGTAGAAGATAAAGCAGTGGAGAAAACCTATTTATGTCCCAATCCTGCCATACATAACATATGGACAATTTGTGTTGTTCCTGCCCAGGGTGCTCTGCAGTTCATGAGGCAGCAAGTGAGTCCAGCAGCTCATCTATGCACTACGCCTTGAAGGATGAGCACCTTAGACCACTGTTACACTATGACCATATTACCCCATGTATGATTTGCTAATAATGTACAAACATGAAAGCTTATTTCCATGCCCCATCATCCTGTCCCAAAGAACACCCCCAAAACACCTTTTACTCGGCTAAATATAAGTATTTATTTCAAGGGGGAAGAAACCAATCCCTCTACCTTGTTTTCACTTAGCAGTACATTGCACTAACTTAAAAAATAGTTTATATCAGTTAGAATCCTTTAAAACAACAACAACAGGGATCCTTTCTTTTTAGTCCTATCAAGAATAGATATGAAACCTATATATTTTAATTGATTAAGAGGTATAATAAGAACTGAGTGGGGTACAGTGCACCCCAAAATGTTTGTGAATGCAGCCTCATAAAAGCTGCCAAAGCCTATGAAAAGAGTCTGTTGTCCTGGCACACTGTGGCAGAAAGGTCCCAGATTTCCCATGAATTTGAGTGATTGGAGCAATGCAGCAGACTGTGTTAGGTGACACACACCAGGACTTTGAACTACCTATAAAAAAGATCCCATTTAACATTTAATACTAAGCCTTTGGCATGCATACACATAGAGCTTTCCCTTTCCTGCACTTGTTGCTAATGACGGTGTGCAGAGGTGAGGGTTGAAGGGAGAAGAGGCGTTCTACTAAATGGAAGGGGTAATCAAAGTTTTTTGTTTGAACATCTGGGTGGCATAATGACTGCAGATTGAGGAAACTGGGCTGTAGTTCTGAACTGTTATGGCCTCAAGACTTAGGGGTCAGTTAATGGCAAAACTCTCATTGACTTGAAAGGAAGCAGAATTGGTCTCTCAGTCTGCAATTGATATGCAATGTATGTTTCCCTCTGTCGTTAACACAGTGTGCTGTCTCAGACCATTGATCCTTTAGTTGTCCTGCTGTTGTAGCTCTCCTGATGTTTCTCCCTCACATTTGGGACTAGGCATTGATTTGGTGTCAGGACATCTCTGCACTCAATGCTTTTCTCGTGCTTGAAGAGCAACAAGAGGACCAAATCCTCTGCTGGTGTAAATAGGCACAGCTCCATTTCCTCCATTGGTATTTCACCCATATATGACAGCAGAGAATGTGACCTATAACCTTTCTTCATTGCAGCCTAGCCCCTCGCCAACCAAACTCCAGTGGGGAACATAGGAGCAGCTCAGGGAAGATGTACTAAACAGAGAGGAGTGGTGCATGAGCCCTTCCCTGCAGAGTTTTGAAGAAAACAGGTGCAATTTCCTGTGTTTTAGAAAAGTTTTAAACTTTTCAGAATTAAAAGAGGATGCTGAAATTCATAAGTGCCTCCCTAGCATTGCCTGGAGTTCTGTCCTAGAATAACCCCTGAAAGCAGGCTAGCTCTTGTTAGGACACCAACAAATGTTTTCTGAACTCAAACAAATTCCATTGGCCCCCAATCATCATCAGATCACGTCTCCCATCAGATCCATATGGAAACATTTTGGGCCTAAGGCCCCTTTATTCCACTCCAGCAGCATAAAGGGGCCTTCAGGGCAGTTTATTTCTCCACAAGGTTTATTCCCTGTGTAGGACGAGTTCCCCCCCACCTGTGTGAAGCTGTCAGAGCAGCTCTGCACTGACTCCCATACCATGGGACTACCCAGTGGGGCAGAGATGACAGATTTATTGTCACTTTGCACTGTTGGAGCATGGCTCAGGTATAAGCCTGCAGTGTTTAATTTTTCTTGGAGGCTTCAGGACACTGGGAGGCTGCAGTATATTAATTACCAAGCTTTCCCTTTGCCATGGTCTATTCCTCGCCTACCATTCCTATACTGTCCCAGTGACAGAGATTGGTCATCAGAGCCTCAGCTGTTGACAGAATCGGTTGTGGTAACATGGAGGGTGAAATTCTGGCCCCACTGACAAAACTTCCATTAACTTCACTCAGGCCAAGATTTCACTGAGAGTGACTTAAAATTCTCATAGGGAGATTCAAGCTGGCACGTCACACCCTGTGCTTGGTTTATCCAATTAAAAAAAAATGATGTGGCAGGGCTGCTTGAAGAGAAATCTCAAAGTGCATTATGTGCCAGTAAGTCAAGCTCTCAGGAAGAGATAGTGCACAATAGGTGACAGGATAGTACCCTCTGGGGGAAAATATGTGGAAGAGAGACTCTGACAATAGATAGCTTGGACTACAATTTTATATTATACACACACACACACACACACACACACACACACACAGCTGCCCTTCACTTCCATAAAAAACAAGTACAAACAAGGAGGGATTTTAAAGGCTGAGGATAATGTCAGATGCTGACCTCATGACATGAGGCTCAGTCACAAAGAATTTAGCTATATGGGTTTTGTTTGCTAGCTGGTTTGAAAAGTGTAATTTCCATTTGAGCCAGCATGGCTTCCCTTCATCTTATCCTCCTGTGCCTAACATGGATTGTTATGAGCATTGCTTAGGCCTGGTCTACACTGGGGAGCGGGGAGGGAAATCGATCTAAGTTACGCAACTTCAGCTACGTGAATAATGTAGCTTAAGTTGACATACTTAGACCTACTCACCGCGGTGTCTTCACTGTGGTGAGTCGATTGCTACCGCTCCCCCGTTGACTCTGCCTGCGCCTCTCGCGGTGGTGGAGTACAGGAGTCGACGGGAGAGTGCTCGGGGGTCAATTAATCACATCTAGACTAGACGTGTTAAATCGACCCCCGCTAGATCGATTGCTGCCCGCGATCCGGCGGGTAGTATAGACATACCCTAAGAGAACTACTGCTTCAATGGCTATGTTGGAACCTGAACAGAAGGAAAAACACTAGTGAGTTGACAGAAAAAAGATGACAGAAATCTGAGGCCCATGGTGGAATCTTTCCCCATTTTACCTGTGAAGATTCATCATGTGCCTCAGATTTCTGTCATCTTATAAAATGGCTGACAGCATGCACATGTACCTCCATTTTGTGAAGGTCAATGTGATTTTTAACCTGAGGACTAACTTGGCTGAAAGTGAGGTGTTTCTTCTTTAATACGTAATTGCCAACATCAATGTTATCTCCTCCATCTTTAGAACTGGTTTTCTGTTTAGTGTTTATGAACAAGTTATAAGAGACAATTAAAGTCATACATTTCAAATATGGTACAATATTGAGTCAATATTTACAGGGATGTCTGATGAGTGAGATTGTGAGCAGGAATTAGGCATACAAACCAGTTCAAGATGCATCCTTTGTAGTTCTGACCAGCTACAGTGCAGCAATGACCGTATATAGTAAATAAAGCATACGTCCTTCATAGCATGATCAATATCTTCATATGGTGGTGGAAATGTTTGCTTCCTCTGTCTGCAAACTGGTTCAATTTACATTGACTGTCACTGATGTCTATTTTAGCATGGCTGAGATGTTGGTTCCAAGTTCCAAATAAACAGGAGGGCTTAGAGTGATTCATCATTCACCTTAAAGCTACTATAAACCGAGTTTGAACAGTTTCAGTCTTGTTTTTTGTTTTTAAAGGCCAGTTTATAGTGGCCTATTTGTCTGCTGATGATGAGATATAAATAAGGGAAATGAGGATGTGGGTAAAGAAAGAAAGGAAGAAAGATGAAAATGATATATTGAATGTGACATGGCATTGTTTGCTTAGGAAAAAATTTCCCCTCCTAGGAAACTGGAAGCATTTGTCTAACTGCTTCTTACAGACACTGGCTGGTAGCTAGTAAATCAGTATTTAGAATGGGAGTAGTAGTCCATTAATATCGAATCAGCTCCAAGCCCCCGCAAAATGCTATCATTTGCCCCGGGGGTGGGGTGTGTGTGGATTAAATAAACTTTTTAAAAAATCTAATACAATAATAATGAAAGTGGAAGAAAAATCCTAATCCAAAATCTAGATGCAGTCTGACTCTTCTTTTGAAATCAGACTGACCCCAAATCAACCAGCTGTGTGAAGAACTCTGGTCCCCTTGCTGTTTCTCTCCATCTAGAAGAAATAGTCAAAGTCTCCACCCAGTTGATGTGAATAGAATATCTTTTACTTCAGTTGGGCTGTATTTAGATGGTTAAATGCATTGACTTTAAACAAACAAAGCTGACTTGTCTTGGCATTTCATTCTAATCAGATTTAATCAGTTCTATTCATTTTTATTTGATGATGTAAATAAAGCTGACAGAAGGTAGAGGTAAGAGGTCATGTCAGATGAAAGAATTTCCAGGGGACGCAAGACAGAGAATGATAACATATCAACACTTCCTTACCCAGAAGGTCACTGAAGGCAAGAGTGTTGTATAAGGTTCCCTAAACAATCCTGACTCAACCTGCAATATCTAATATTCTTCAATATCCAGTATCAACATCCCACGATATCCCACTCCTGAAACTCTTGTGAACTGTGATGTATGCAAACAGGAACACTTGATTTTATCTGGGGCTCCGGAGGTTAGTCACCGTATCTCATCACTGATCCATCGAACCTCTGTGAGTGCGTGCGTGCATTGTATAATACACACAATACACTGAGGATGGAATATTATCACTACTTACAAGTTGCAGTACCTTTTGCCCACAACCGCATCAAATGAATGGTAATACTGCCAGGCTGCAATGTGGTAAGAGCATATGTTACCACTTACCACCATAAGTCTCAACTATACCTCACTACAAGGTACATCCTACAAACCTGCAATTATCCCTATTATGCATGTAAACTACCCACAGCAATATTGAAACTGACATTATAGAAAACATACATGTTAAATGCATTAATTTCACCTCAGTTCAGCTTTCTACTGGTAATGTTTTATTTTGTCCCTCACACTGAGCCCTTCTCCCAAATCTTACAGACCATTGTTACACATTAAGTTCAATTAAAGTCTGATGGCTATTAATTGTGCTCACTGTACAATACGCAAGTAGTTTTAATGGCACCATCCTCTATAAAGGGTGTTCATGAAGTCTACAGAACAGATGGTGGAAAGGGACTTTGAAGGATACAATAACTTGGTTTCTCCTTGATAGAACATTGCAAGAACTTGCACAAATATGCAGCCCATGTGTGGGAAGGGTGGTGGGATTTTTTTTAATTGAAAATTCCTCCGTTTGAATATGTACAATACATTCAGCAAAGTGTTCTCCTTCAGACACTTTTAGCAGGACAGTGGGTCTGAATGACATTTTCAAAATTAAAACGACAAATAAGGCCAGCTTGGTCCTTCTAGAAAACAAACTCTTCCCAGGAGGAAAATATACATTTAATTTTATTGCAATGAGACCATAGTCACCAGCACTGATGTGACTATGCAGGATGGAACACGCTGCTATAAAGTTTGATTAGTATGGTTGAGTGCAGCCAGCCTTAGACTAGGAATTAGAAGATCTGGTGCCATTAACTTTTTGTGCAAGTTGCTAAAACTCTCTATCCCTCAGTTTCTGCATTTGTAAAATGGATGCAGTAATGCTTACCCCATGTTTGTAAAACATTTGGAGCATCTGGAGATCTGTGGATAAAAAGTGCAAAAAGATGCAAAGTACAGTTCACTTCATGGTGGCAGACATAAAATAATTTTGTCCATGGTTCTCACAACTAGGTATGTGCTATTATTACCTACTTGTATTATGTCAGTTTTCTATTATCTGCTTTTAGTAGCAATAGGGAAATTTCCTGGTTACCATGTGGGTGAGGTTTTGAACACAGTCCAAAAGAAAGTCAGAATGTTGCTACTAAGATCATTTTCCTAGTCCTTCGCTTTTGACCATGTCCCCATCTTTCATCCTTTTGTTCCCCCTTCTCTATCTCATCAGTTATACATAGCAATTGTGTGTGGACAAGACAAGCAAGGCTAGATTTAGCAAACAGCTAAATAATCTTGACCCATCAATGGTCTCTGAGTCCATAGTTTTCAGCCTGAGAAGACCTCCAGCGAGCCCAACATGAAAAGAGCAATTATCCAGCACGCGTGCAGCATCCTCCACACCACCAGATGCACTGTAGGGTATCCTGGATGGCCAGATGTTGTCGATCTTGGTGATCCGTTTGTTGGCTGCATTCAGATGCTGGATGTTAGGTGGGGGAAATGTATGCAGCTATGTTCTTGTCATGTGCCCTGTGATTACCCTTCAAGGGAAACCAAAGCTGCAACCAGCAAACCAAATCAATTAGACCCTGGTTACTGTGGACCTAGACAAGGACAAGGAAATGCTATAAATGTTGGCCCTTCCAACAAGGTGCTACAGCAGAATGTTGAGGGCCTATCAACTGCAAAGCCTCTGTTCTTGTAAATGTTGCTTCCTGACATCATGGCCATGTCATCTGCCTTCAGGAAACCCACGTGAATTCCATTTTTGACAGTCAGTTCCTAATCTCTGGTTTCAACCTCATAATTTACCACATCAAACACATGCTATTTGTCTTCACTTTCAAGGGTCTTCATGGCCTATCCCTGCCCTACGTATCATTTTTCTTTCAGTATCGAGAAGTGGACTCCTTCCTACAATTGGTCTATGAGGCCAGCCTCCATTGCCCACTTTTGCCATTTTCAAACAAGCACCTTTGTACTTTCTCCCATGCTGCCTCTCCCACTGGGAAGAGCTTCCCATAAACATCTGCCAAACTAACACCTTCTCCACCTTCAAATCCTTTCTTAAAACTCTTCTTTGCCTACAAAAATAACTTGATAACAGCTAGTCTGGGTAGTGTTCTGGATCCACTCCCTATCATGCCGACCAACATTATCTCATTGTTTCCTTGCACTCCCTCATCTGTCTGCATCCACCTGTTGTCTCCTGTCTTATATTTAGATTGTAAACTCTTTGGGGTAGGGACCATCATTTTGTTTGTACAGCTCCTAGTACAGGGGGGTTCTGGTCCATGAGTGGGGCTCCTAAGTACTAAAGTAATACAAATAACGCCAGCAGCAGCAGGAATTACTTTTGTTGTGCCCAGAAACTCACAAGAGATTCTAAAATCTTGCAGTCCCCAATGTGTCTTCCAGATTAATATAACCCTCAAAACAATACAAATACAAAGATCAGTAAAACCGTCCATTTTATAATAAAGGTCCTCTCTCTCATTTGTTTTGCAGCTTACAGCTAGGCAGGCCAATGTATACTCCATTAAGAGAGATGGGGGATGTAGCAGCTTTTGAGAATGCCCCTGACTTTTCCCACAACGTCTTGATCACTTACACCAACTGTCTACTGACCTGCCAACTGGGTTCCCTCTTCCCTGTGGAAAATTCCTATATCTCCTACCATCTCGGGCTGAAATCCTGCCCCCACTGAAGTCAATTGGAGTTTTGTCATTGATTTGAATGGGGATAGGTATCCACGCTGGTGTCTCCAACCAGCTCAAAGACCAAAACAAACAAACAAACAAACAAACAAACAAAAACTCAGAGAGGGAATAAAGTGTTTAATGGACATATTGTCATTCAGTATGTACACTCGAGGTTAAGGAAATATATGGCTATCAAAGCCTTGATGTGTGCAAAAACCCAAATCACTTCATTCATCCCTTCTGGTCATGATCTGAAGTATCTACCAAGCCTCTGGCTAATGAGAGAGAAAGGAAAACTCCTAAACAGAGATCAAAAATCATAGTTCCCAATCAGAATGGAAAGAAGAGCCCACCACCCATCCTATTCTTTTGGACTCTGCTCTCAGAACTTTCATAATGCAGAGCAGGGCTCCTAGATGAGCTAGATCAGTTCCGATTCCTTATTGACCTGTAATTTATCTATTCATCCCTGTTACTTGGGACAAATAGAATAATAAACTATTACATTTTCCTGTCTGACATAGCATTGAGAAGTTCTATCTTTATAGAGCAATGTACCATCAAGTTATCCACAAATTAGTTTTGTTAATTCAAATGAAGTCTGAGAGGGTTCAATGGTTTATCTTAAGCATGAAAAATTGCCCCAGCAGATAACTGAGGCCAAGGAGAGCTTCTGCTATTAATAGCCAGGTACTCTTTCTCCAGTGGATGGGATCTCTTGAGGAACAGCTTTCAGAAAGCAACAGGATTTTCTTTGGCCTTTTTTACTGGAGAAGTGGCTCATTAATATGGGATTCACACAAACAACTCTTCAAAGAAACAAATGCCCTTTGGTCCAGGTAATATTGCCCTTTGCCATTTTCTTTTTATTACAGCTACAAGAACCCCTTTGTTATGAAAAGTGAAATATTAATATTAGCAGTTTTTCAGTTCTGACATGGATGTTACATGAGGAATTATTGTAAGAGATGGATGGTTTTACTGCATTCTTTTAACCAAATTCAAGGAAAATTATGGGTAACAATTTGAATTTACAGATTGAATTCTACATCCTTGAATGAAATCATCTTGTGGGGTTTTACAAAGTGTATGTCAAAGTATCTAATTCTTCACCCTCTGTTTTAGACATGTCATCTGAGGGATAGATACTGTGCCACACAGCAGGGCTTGAAGCAGATGAGGTTATATAGCAGTTCTCTTGGAAAGCAAACCTCCCTTGATAAAGTTTATGTCTGGTAATCAGGAGACACTAAGCAATTTAGTAATATGCCTATTACTAGGCTGGCAGATAATTTGTCAAAGTTACATGCAAAAAAGTAGCTGATTATTTCTGTGTTTGCTTATGTTGGTCTAGCTCCCAAGCCAGAGGGATATGGAGAAATAAATGTAGAGATGGGAGGGGCAGCGTTATATCATGGACAGTCTTATTTTGCCTAATTATATATTTATGCAACAACCATGCTGACTGAGGTTCACAGGAGCTGAAAGTTTCCAGATGCTGTCCAGTGATGTTTATGGTCCATGCACTGTTAGATGTTCTCCCATGACTAGGTATGTGTGAGGTACTGTTGTAACCGGAGTATCAAGTGCCATTCTATTGCTTATTACTGCAGAATTACTTTCTGTTGGAAGAGTTCTTGAAACAGGGTTTTTTTTTTTTTTTTAAATTAGTGACATTTAATTGGGTTCTATTTAAATCAATTATACGAGCTAAGCCATAAAACCACCATACATTTCTTTTCATTATATCATGTTCAATCTGACTTTAACAAGTCTTGCTTCCTTGGCAAAAAGTTATCCTGCACATTATTTTAGCACAGTAAAACGGATCGTTTTACAATATGACATAGTCTGCTTATACTTTTTATAAAACTCATTCCAGAGCCTATAAGTAAAAAGATAAGGACATCAACATTTATCTTAACACCCTCCAGCACCACAAAAATATAAGCATAATTGTTATAATCGTCCATCATATATGTTCTCCTACTAGTTCTATATCAATTCTGTATGTAGTCTATGAAACCGTAATTCTAGCAGTCTTTATTAGGTCTTCAGACTAGTTTTCTATCTTTTTACAAATAAAAGAGTTAAAAACTTTCAGAATTGTGTTTTGTATAAAAGAGCTGAAACTAGGCTACTACTGTGTCCTTTTAATTCTTACATGCAAAGGGTCTATTCTATTCCATTCAAATTCCTATACCCTATGTCCATCACTCTTAATATACACCATCCAGTAGTATATTAAGAGAAGAAAACATTTTTTTATCCTTTGAAAAATCCTTCTGAGCAAGTAGTTACAATTAAGAATAGGTAAAACTAGCTCAATAAAATAAGGATCACCCTGACCTTTATCCTAAAATTCAGACTGAGCAGTAATCTTTTGCTGAAGTTCTTTAAAACATTCAGTTAACACTCTCTTTGTGCATAATGTGAACAGTGTGTGCGCTGTGTGAATGTTCTTCTGTATTTCCTCATCTGAACTTGGAACTAAAGCATCAAAATACCAAAAGAAAGGCTGTTAAGGTGGTATTTCCAGTGTGGCAGATATAACTCCCCTTCCACCACTGGGAACATCAGAAAAAAAAAATCCTGATTTCATGAGCATTTTAGCTTTATCTCTAAACAAAGAAGGTAAGTCTGAGTATATATCCTGATTGAACTTCTGAAACTTTTGGACTTTGCCTGTCACTAGTAGATGCAATTTTTATAACATTAAAGGGATTAAAATACCAATACATTCAAAAAGCTATATAGAACTGAATAGGCCCTTCTCTCACACATGGGATGGAGATGAAATCAGATAAGAGGAAAATACCTGTACTGATACTGTTTACTTGAGGCTGTCTGTTTATTTATCTTTTCATTTTTATTTGGCAGGAAGTAAAGTTTCATCAAGTATCAAAATAACAAACCTGAAAAAGAAACTGAAATATTCTGTTTTTAAATGCCTGTTCATTTAGGGACATATTCTAATGACATTACCTGAACGGGCTAAATCTTGGGTAGGTTATGTATATAATCAGAGTGATACTTGTTTCTCTTGTTAGCTAAAAGGGTGTCCATCTCTAGGTCCCCAACAGACAGTAAAAGTGAAAAGCAATTTATTGTATATATGTCTATGTCAGAGAATGGAACACTGCTAATATGAACATAATCAATTGAGTTGATTTAAAGAGGGACTACATTCACACTGAGGGAAGCTCAAATATACTTGTCTGTTACATTCCTCTATTTACCTTTCATTCAGTTGCCCCTACTGCTTTATCAAAGAAATGTGTGACCTTTCATTCAATTATCCTTACAACTTATCAGAGATGTGTGTTCGGATACTAATTTCTACCTCCTAACTAGAATTGGGCAGAAAATTTTGGCTGAAACTTTTTTTTTTTTTTTTTTTTTTAGGTGGGAGAGGGGGAAATGCAGATTGAATCAACTGAAACATTTTGTGAATTCACTGATTTTTTTCAGGCAGGAAAAAGAAAAGAAAGTTCTGAAAAAAATCTAAATGTTTTGTTTTGACATTTTCAAAATGAAACATTTAAAAAAAAATACAAAATGTCTTTTGGAATTGAACTTTACTACAATTGTATTTTTTAAAAAGTTTTTAAAAAATTGCCCTGAAAATGAAATTTTGTCTACTTTTTCAGTTTGCCAAAAAAAAAAAAAATTAATAATAATTATTTGTTTAGGGTTAAACTCAAATAATTTTTTTCCTGATGTTTCAGTCAGGCCACCAAACTGAAAATATCAGTTATTCACTCAGCTCTACTCCAAATCCATTTTAACCTCCCTTCTTAATTGAGGAGTAAGGTCCGGAAACTGAACTTGTGACTCCACTAATTTCCATGGCAATAGCATATGAAGTCACAAACACTACACGATTACAAATTCATTGTAAAAACAAGTAGAAAGTGGAGCTGGGCTTGAACCATAACAATGAATTTGAACAGCCTTAAGCTATGTCGGGGGAGAGGGAGCAATTGAAATATCTATCCAAACCTGAATTCTGTGGCTTCTTGATCCCATCTCTAGACAGAGAAGCTAGGTTGTGTGACAGAAAATGTTTCAACAGCAGCAAAGGGACACAAATGTTTTTCAATTCTCTCTTTTTAAAAAGTGTATCTCAGTGTAAAAATCTTTATCCTTAATGCTTCCTCTCTGTCATTTTCTATTACTTCTTCCGGAAGCTGTAATCATTCTGTGCTGGATGTAGCGAAGTGCTAGTGGTATTCTTTTACATTTAAGTAGGTCATTGTCTACAAGACCTGGCAGGATAGTATTCTTGCTAGAGGATGCAGGTGGCACCATCTGTACTTATCTAACTGTATGCCAGATGATTCTGGCTTTGCTTGGTATGTGAAATGTTTTTACACAAAGTTACTGGATGCAGATCATGTGAAACTGACTGCACAAAATGCTAGCAAAATGCACCAAGTGAAAACACTGAAAAAAATATTTGTTTAAAAAAATCTTTTGGTTCAATGGTAGGTAAAAAAGTATTGCAGATAGAAGTGTGGTTTTTAATTTGATGGATTTCCGTTAAAAAGCCTATTTTACTGTTCAAATCCCAAATCCCTAAGCTATAATGTGAGTCATTTAAGAGATCCTTTTCTGAAGTGGAGATGGTGTTACCAACCTTGTATTTTTTTCTACTTAGTTTTTTCTCCCATGGCGTAGGTGAATTTAAACAATGAACACGAACAGTTTATCCACCATACCTGCATGGTTGGCACCCAGAGACTAAAGTGACAGCTGCAGGAGAGATATAGATTGGTATCCAACCAGCAAACTAGTAAGCTCACAAAGGTTGGCCCTGGATACCAGACCAACAAGTTAGAGCTTAGCAAAAGACCCCACCTAGACATTATCTGAGGGAGATACAGGTCCTGGGCCAATGACCTAGTAGAGGTTCCTGGCTGGGCATCATTCCAGACAGCTGTAGCTGCAAAGTCAGTATTACTCAGAGGCCTGTGTCTTATGTCAGACCTGAAAGCCTGAGGCACTGCACCAGTGAGTTCACAGAGCCCTGTCCTGTGACAACAAGATAGCAGTACTTCAGAGACTTCACAGTACCCTATAACTTAAAAGCAGCCCAGCAGCAAGTTAGAGGTACTGAGTGAGTAACATCAGATAGACCTGCCCCTTACTATCATTATTGTCAGGACACTCACCTCCAACAGACACCTTCCACCCAGTGCAAAACCATGGCAAAGACTAGCAAGAGTGGGTCCATTTAAAGTCCAGGGGGAGTTTTAAAGATACATGGCCAAATTTTACTCTCATTACCGCATTGAAGTTAACAGAGTGTAGTCACTGGTGTAAGACAGAATTTCATCTGGGGAACTGTGTAAATCAAATATTTAACATTAATTATTAAGTCCTGGGGTTAAACTCTGCCCTCAGTTACACATATGCAACTCTACTAAATTCAATGGAGTTGCAAGGACATAAATGACAGTAAAATATGGCTCATTGACATATCAAGATGCAGATGGCACCATATGTGATGGATTTCTACTTGTATGCCAGATGTTCACAGCTGCATGTGGGTCACTTCTGATCCATGAACAGAAAAAAATCCCACATACTTAATTAGCATTTGGGCAGTGAATTTATTAGAGAGAAAGGCCAAGGATAAGTAAAAAGCAACTTCTTGTTTTGCTTTTGCTTCTTGATATTGCCCTTTGCTTTGAAATTCTTCATAGTCCATCTTGGAAAAGGGGGAAATGTTTAAAATGGTTTACCCATTCCAGAGAGAGGGGAAATTTCCAGATTTTATTGTAAAAAACTTCTCTAATACACAAAATAAGTTAAATGGTGCTTGCTAGTTATTTTTGTATTTGAAGGCATTATTTTTATTTACAGTCCTTTAATCTAATTATCTATCTATCCAGATTTAAACACTGTGCTGACCACCTACTATGGACACAAAAAAACAAAATAAACAAAAAACCCACAATAAGCCCTTTACAAATAGCAATAAGCATCAACTATATATAGATATTTTTTAAAGTTTTATTTGCTTCCTCTTTTCCTGCTGGGAATTAGCTTGACCAGATACTTAGTAGAAAGATTCACACTTCAGTAGCATGCTCCCCTGCTCAATGCTCAACTCACATTGTGATAGTTTCATGTGCTGGATTTGAATGAATTTTTCAGCAGATATCCCTAACTCTGACGGGCGAATTCACCCCCCATTGTACAAATTGTATTACAGGCCTTAGAGATAAAGCAGAGGACCAGAGCCAGTTGTCTGCTAATGTAGCTCACAAGAAGCTGAATCACAGTACCTCAAAGAGAGCTTGGGCAGGAATGGAACTGATTAGTGGATGTCCACATATATGCCTGAGGCAGAGAGGAAATTCTGGTGGTTCACTCTTGTAATAATAGTGAAGGATCACTGCCATCTGTGGGCAACAATTAGTATCAGCACATGCTGTAATGTGTTGGAAAAAAAAAAGATCAGTAGGTGAGATGCAGTGGCTTAGTAGGTATAAGCTCTGAAGCTGAATGGGCTACTGCGTAGCTGATAGGCAGACAACAGAGTTTATTGTGATCAGCGTTTTAATGTGTGATTTCTATATAGCTTCCCTATATTCACAGAAGAATTTCATAAAAATAGTTTTTCATTGTGAAAGGACAATTTTCTACATGCCTTTTTATCTTCATGCAGATCTGAAGTGAGAACAGTTCAGTAGTTCAATACAGAAGCAAGGTGTGCATTGGTATAAACTCAAAAGTTTATACCATGCTATTAGCCAGCCCCTCATCATAGTAGAGCTGGGTGAGGTAGGGGCCTCACAGAGGCCTACGCTTTGACATCAGCCCCAGAGAGGGGCAGGAGCAGGGAACTTACAAAGGATTTCACCATGACATCAATCCTAAAGCAAGGTAGAGGTAGGTGAAGCAGGGACCTCCCAGAGGACACTAGCTGTATTGCAGGGCGGAGGTAAAGGTATGCCTCACTCATGTCCATTTGAATGCCGCTGCAAAGATCATTTTCCTACCCCATCACTTTGACCACGTCACCCATCCTTTGTCTCCCTCCACTGGCTTTCCTTCTCTATTACATCAAATATAAGCTGTCGTAACTTTCCAGGCCCTTCATGACCTGTCCCCAGCCTATGAATCATCTCTCATTTCCTACTGAGATGTTGACTCCTGCCTCTGATCTGCCCATGATACCAGCCTCCACCATCCACTTGTTAAATTTTCAAACAAGCACCTTTGTGCTTTCTCCCACGCTTGGGAGGAGCTCTCTATAGACATCCACAAAGCTCTCATTATCCTTCAAACGCCTCCTTACAACTCTCCTTTACTATTACTAACAACAGGCAGAAAGGACTGTGTATTGACATCAGCCTTGCAGTGGGTAAGAAGTTATGACAACACAGGGACCTCAAAGAAGCTTCTGTTCAGTCTATAGAAAGATGGAGGTGAGTGAGGCAGATCATTAGAGACCCATCCCATGACATCACCACTGCAGAGTGGGAAGGATGAGACAAAGACCTCTCAAAGGCTCACACCATGACATCAGTCCTACAGCCAGTTAAAGGTGGGAAAATTAGACACCTCATAGTGGCCTGTGTTCTGACATCAGTCATGCAGAAGGACAGAAAAGAGTGAGAAAGGTCCCTCACAAAGGCCAGTGCCCTGACATCAATTTTGCAGATTATTAGAGGTGGGTGAGGCAAGGAACCCATAGAGGCTAATGCCTTTAGATCAACCCTGCAGCTGGGTAGAGATGGGTGAAGCCAGACAGCACAGAGAGCTGTGCCCTGACACCAGCTGTGCAGCAGGGATATCACAGAGGCTTGTGCCCTGACATCTCTGAGGGCAGAGGTGAGTGCTATAGTTATGCAGCTGGAAAAGGTCAGGTGCCCCAAAAACTAGGGTGAACCATCAAGGATGGAGGTAACCCCCTTTAGAAGAAAAATATCCTACTCTGGCAGTCCTACATCATTGCGACTGTGTTGCCTTCCTTACCAGTATAACAAGCTATACATGTACATCAGCCAAATTAGCAAGGCCCCCAAACCATCCCAACATACATTTTCAAACTCGTGCCTGATGATTCAGCTGCATGATTCTTACAGATAGTTGAAACATGTGTGTGTGTGGGGGAGGGGTTCCTATGAAAAATGTGGAAGGAAAATTTTGTGCTTGAGATGAGCAACATCTTTTGTGTTGACTTCTGTGTTCCAAGATTCCTGCATTATCACTCAGCAGTATAAAATGAATGCTTCTATTCTATGTACTGCTATATTCTATAGATATTCTTGTACCAGGCTCACACTATCAGGGCCGGCTCTGGCTTTTTTGCCGCCCTAGGCAAAAAAGCCACCCGCCGCCCCGCCCCACCCCCCCTCCCTCCCCAGCGCGGCAGGGGAGGGCGCCGAGCCTGGCCATGGGCCTGCAATCCCCGACCGGCGGGAGCGCTAGGAGGAGGGCGGAGAGCCCGGCTGGGGCTCTCCGCTCTCCCTGGTGGCCAGAGCGCTGGGGGTAGGGCGGAGAGCCCCCAGCGGCCAGAGCACCAGGAGCAGGGCGGAGAACTCGGCTGGGGCTCTTCGCTCTCCCTGGTGGCCAGAGCGCCGGGGGGAGGCTGGAGAGCCCCCAGCGGCCAGAGCGCCAGGGGGAGGGAGGAGAGCCCGCCGCGGCTCTCCGCTCTCCCCAACCCACCGGAGCACCGGGTGGAGGGCCAGCCAGCCCGGCCGGGGCCCGCCGCGCTGCCCCCCTCCCCTCCAGGCGCCGCCCCAAGCACATGCTTGGTGGGCTGGTGCCTGGAGCTGGCCCTGCACACTATAGTATCTGAACACCTCTCAGAGAGATACATTCAGGATGTCACATTGTTCATACAAATGTAGAAAAAGGGCAGGTCCCAACATTAGCCCCCTGAGACACTGGCACCTACCTGACACCTTCTTTCTCAGACAGCTGGTGGCCAATTATGTCTCAAACCAAATGTTCCTTTGCAGAACCCACACAGAGCTCCAGGTTCATTTAATCTCATCTCTCCACAAACAGTGGAGATCAGTTGAGAAGTTAGAACTTCTTCTCCTTCCAGGCAGAATATTTTAGAAAGCTCAAATCTTTGTTTATTTGTTTGTCTTGTGCAAGATAACCCTTCCCTCTAACTTCCCCAGCAGGCCTGGAGATAATAGATTCTGATAGAGGAGTCACAATGGGGAACTTCCTCCATTCATGCCTGCCAGCAGCAGGAGCTCTCATTGATCTCTGGGAACACCATGATGTGTATCCAGTGCAGCTGGAAGCAAAAGAATGTTGCAACAGAAACTAATTCATTTTACTTTGGTCTTTGGCAAATTGGGCTTTTTAGAGAATCTTTCATTTTGCAGGCACTGTTGGTACAACATAGCATTGCTTGTAGTTCCAGTACCCTCCTCTCACTCGGATAGTGGTGGGGGCTTAGAAACTATCATTATAATGAATGAATAGCAATTGAGTCACCAGACCAAGTGACTTTAGCCATCAAAGTGACTTCAGTCAGCTAAATCCTGCACAGTCAGCAGTGCCTTCATCTCCCCTTGATATCTATGGAGGTTCAGAGTATTGAGCACATCACAAGATTGGACATCAGGTCTCTTTTCAAGCACCACAGGAGAGAAGTGCTGCACTGTGGAATGACAATCGCTTCACTTGCTGCACAGGTTTTTTTAAAATAAAAATTCACTTCAGGTATTATCTTTTCACTAAAAAAAAAAAAAAAAAAAAAAAAAAATCTATTAAAATACAGTAGAACCTCAGAGTTACAATATTGGAGTTACGAACTGAACTTTCAACCACACACCTCGTTTGGAACCAGAAGTACACAATCAGGCAGCAACAGAGAGAAACAAAAAGAAAAGCAAATACAGTACAGTACTGTGTTAAACGTAAACTACTAAAAACAAATAAAGGAAAAGCTGCATTTTTCTTCATAGTAAAGTTTCAAAACTGTATTAAGTCAACATTCAGTTGTAAACTTTTGAAAGAACAACCATTACATTTTGTTCAGAGTTATGAACAACCTCCATTCCCGAGATGTTCGTAACTCTGAGGTTCTGCTGTAGTCCAACGGAAAGAGCATGTGGTTGTAAATCCTGAATTATAATCCTGACTCTGTCCATGCGTGGTCAGGGGCAAGTCATTTCCCCTCTCTACCTCACCTTCTCCGTGTGTAAAATGAGTACAATACTTTCCCACCTACATCGCAGTGGTACTGTGTGCAATCGTTCATTTTTATTTGCACAGCATGCCTTGCAGATCTAACGTGCTATGTAAATGCTAAATATTAAACATTATTATTTGCTGTGCTTGTTTTTGCTCAGCTTTCTCCTTCTTAAAAAAAAGTAACAAAACTTCAACCATTGAAGAAAGGCCAGAAGTTGACTATGGGCCAAATTTGCGACTAGCATAAACAGACATAATTCCATCAACTTCAATGGAGTTGCTTCTGCTGATGTTCGCAGGGTAATTTTTGTTTCCAGTAACACAAGCGATAAACTGAACTTTTCAGATCAGAACCACCATATACTATCAAAAAGACATAGGATATATTGGAAGAGACATTATTGCTTGAACACCTGCTTTGAGGCCCATTCCTTCCACCATTGAATACAATGTAGAGTTGCCATTAATTATAATGGAAGCAGGGGACAAAGAGTCTGGAAGAGGGTGTTGAGGGATTGGAGGAAACCAGGAGGATATGAACTGGGGTTAGGGAACATAGGGTGTGGAGAGATGGCATAGAGTTGTGCTCCCCACTCTTGGAACATGGGACTCTGTGGAGGCAGGAGATTGGCAGGGCCTGGAGGGAAAATGATGAAGGGGGGCCGAGGCATGGAGGAGGGTCAGGAGAGGAGTGTCAGCACCAGAGAAGATGGAGGCTGGATGAAGGAGATAAGGAGAAATATGAAGGTAGTTGTAGGAGAGGCTTAGAGGAGATGTGCAGAAAATGAGTAGGCATAGTGGGAGTTGGGGTTGGTCCTGCTTTGAGCAGGGGATTGGACTAGATGACCTCCTGAGGTCTCTTCCAACCCTGATCTTCTATGAATCTATGATATGGAAATATTGAGTCTTTAATCCGTATTAGACTTTAATTAGGTCATTTTAACAACATCAGAAGAATGCCTATCCATAGCTCTAGGCAGCCTTGCCATCAATTAGAAATACAGCGGTAGAGTCTCTCCTGTGGTTGTGGGTGGAGACAGGGTTTGATTCTGGGGCTTTCCTCCTAAGTTCTTGAGCAGGTCTGGAACCAGGATCAGATAGTGTGGGTAATGGGAGACTAGATGGCCCAGCAGCTGGGACAACCATTGAAATGAAATCAAGTTTGCACCAAAAAAATGAGCACCTCTACTGTCCCTCCTTAGGTGCTTTGTTTAGGGGGTGAGCATGTGCTGTACAAATTTGTTTCAAAATTCAAAACTAGGAGGGTTTACACTACAAAATTCACCAGCTAAAGCCCTGAAATGCGAGTGTTCCCACAATTGGCCAATTGCTCGTCTCAGTAAAAATGAATTCATGTTTCCTACTCACCTTGGCCCTTAATAAAAGGAAAATGCTTAAAAATGAATGTGGCCAAAAAACTCTATGACAACACAGATGGTAAGGCCAGAAGGGACCACCCGATCATGTAGTCAGACCACCTGTATATCACAGGCCACCAGCACCAGCTAGCACCTGCACACTAAACTGAACACAACTGAAATTAGACCAAAGTATTACAGTCCATAGGAGACTACACTATTATTAGGGCCCTACTAAATTCACAGTCCATTTTTGTCAATTTCACGGTCATAGGATTTTTAAAATTGTAAATTTCATGATGTCAGCTATTTAAATCTGAAATTTCACAGTGTTGTAATTTTAGGGGTCCTGACCCATAAAGGAGTTGTGTGTGTGGGGGGGTGTCACATGGTTATTGTAGGCGGGGGGAGTGCAGTACTGCTACCTTTATTTTTGCACTGCCGCTGACAGCGGTGCTGCCTTCAGAGCAGCTGGAGAATGCTGGCTGCTGGACGGGAGCCCAGCTCTGAAGGCAGCTCAGAAGTAAGGGTGGCAATACTGCGACTCCTCCTAAAATAAACTTGTGATCCCCCCCTTTTGGGTCAGGACCCCCAATTTGAGAAATGCTGGTCTCCCCTGTGAAATCTGTATAGTGGGGTAAAAGCACACAAAAAACCAGATTTCACGGGAGACGACCAGATTTCACGGTCCATGACGCGTTTTTCATGGCCGTGAAATTGGTAGGGCCCTAACTATTATGTGTCACTGGAAGAAAATAGGAGGGACCAAGGTACACTAGTGCCTGAGGCCCCCACAATGATTGGGAAATGATTAAGTGAGATGTAACTAGGTAATCCTAGCATGTGAACTGCACCCATTTGCGGCAGTGGAAGGCAAAAACCCCAGTGTCACTCCCAATCTGACCTGGGGGGAAATTCTTTCCCAACCCCTCATATGGCAAATCAGTTAGACCCTGAGCATGTGAGCAAGAACCAGGAAGCCAAGCACCTGTGAGAGAGAATGCTTGGTGTCACATCAGAGCACTGGTGGGGACACTCTGCAGCTGTCCAGCCGGGGACTACCTGCAGCTGCCAGCCATGGTGGGTGGCAGGCAACCCCCATGAGTGCCCAGCCACCCCACAGGCGAGGGGCCCCAGATCTCCACTGACCGCAGTGGTGGGGGACATGGGCGCCCCATCAGCAGTGGGTGCTGAACCTGCCTACCCCTTTTGTCAGGCATATTTTTAGTGAGCATCAGGGATAGGTCACAGGCTTCCATGAATTTTTGTTTATTGGCTGTGACCTGTCCCTGATGTTTACTAAAAATATCTGTGACAAAAACTTAGCCTTACCCAAGATACTTATCCACTTCTAAATATCAAGCAACGACAGATAATGCAATGGTCAGATTGTAATGGCCTATTCTCCTGGGCCATCATAAGCCCCAAATGTGTTCCCATGGTTGCAATCAGCCTGGAGATGCCCCTCCCTTGATCAGCTTCCAATTGTATTCCTCCATTTTTTCAATGTTTTCTCTTCTGCCAGGAAAATATAACAACATGTAACAAATACCAGTGGCATGAAACGTGTATGGTCTTGCTTTTTCCATTCATTATTCCTTTCTCTTGCTCTTTAGCCACCTTTCTCTCACCTATTTCACTTTTATCTCTCCCCACTCTTTTCCTTTCTCTATTTATTAATTTAAACATCACATAAAAAACAAAAGCTCTGAGCACTCTAACAATAATTAAATTTATAATAATCACCCAGCAGCATCAATACTATTATACAAATCAATGAACTCCAGCAGCTTGCAACCTGCAGTGATCAAATGGAGGTAACAGTTTACCTCAGTCAACAAATAATAAAAGTGAAAATACTCCAGAAAAGTCTCTCAATCAAATCAACAGGAGAAAAACCCCTCATCCTTCCCTAAAACCCTGTCAAACAATATTATTTTTATTTTCTTGTTTACTATCTATCCTCTTGTCTTCAACTCCCCATTTTAATTCCCCTCTCCCCTTGCCCAGATCCTCACATTTTCCCTCTTCTCCCCAATCTTCCTTAGCTTTCCTATCAGCCTCCTTCTCCTCTATGATAGCCTTTCTGCTTCCTCACAGAGCCTCCTTCTTTCTCTCCCACATTTCACCTTAGTCTCCCTCCTTTCCCTTAATGTCTCTCTTCCTTTACCCCACAATGTCTCCCCCTCACCTTGTAGTGTCTCTTGTGCCCCTCCCCACTGTAACGTCCCCCCCCGTGGTGCTGCTGCCCCATTCCGAAGTGGGTCAGGTCTCCATAGCACAGCTGTTCCAGACATCTTTTTCCTCTGCTACAATCCTGCTATGGGGCAGGGGCTACATTAGATCAAAGTTCTTCAAGATCTCCTCCCCACTGAATGTGGGCCCCAAGGTCCTCTCTAACTCCCTAAGGGGCACCCCCATCTCCTGCTAAATGCAATTTAACAGGAGAGCAGGGCCACATCCAGAGTCACTACAGGTAGTGTGTCTGGCTGCCAAACAGTGTAAGTATGTCATACCAGCACCTTAGTTTGAGCTCATACATTATATGTGTAGATATGCTATGCAGGTGTCTATTCTTCCTCCCACCCCCCACCCCCAGTCTTTAAAAAGAAAATATTTTATAACATATTAAACATTTCCACCTGGTTTAACCATCATTTTGTTATGATTTACTGAGTCATCTGTTTATTTACATAATTGTGTAGTTTGTGTGGGTGGCAGAAGAGTGTTGGGTGCCAGAGACAGCTGAAATGTGTGATAGATCTTTGCACAGCTAGGCCATTACTTTGGCTGCAGGAGTGCATTGTCAAGATTTTCAAAAGTAATCACTGATTTGGGGGCCCTTCATTACTGGGGGCCCAGCTTGGGAACAACAAGGAGTCCGGTGGCATTTTAAAGACTAACAGATTTATTTGGGCATAAGCTTTCATGGGTAAAAAACCTCACTTCTTCAGATGCATGGAGTGAAAGTTACAGATACAGGCATTATATAATGACACATGAAGAGAAGGGAGTTACCTCACAAGTGGAGAACCAGTGTTGACAGGGCCAATTCAATCAGGGTGGATGTAGTCCACTCCCAATAATAGATGAGGAGGTGTCAATTCCAGGAGAGGCAAAGCTGCTTTTGTAATGAGCCAGCCACTCCCAGTCCCTATTCAAGCCCAAATTAATGGTATTAAATTTGCAAATGAATTTTAGTTCTGCTGTTTCTCTTTGAAGTCTGTTTCTGAAGTTTTTTTGTTCAAGAATAGTTACTTTTAAGTATCAGAGGGGTAGCCGTGTTAGTCTGAATCTGTAAAAAGCAACAGAGGGTCCTGTGGCACCTTTAAGACTAACAAAAGTATTGGGAACATAAGCTTTCGTGGGTAAGAACCTCACTTCTTCAGATGCAAGTAATGGAAATCTCCAGAGGCAGGTATAAATCAGTATGGAGATAACGAGGTTAGTTCAATCAGGGAGGGTGAGGTGCTCTGCTAGCAGTTGAGGTGTGAACACCAAGGGAGCAGAAACTGCTTCTGTAATGCTTGGTGAAGATCTTGTAGGTGTTGGTCTCTATCTGAGGGGTTGGAGCAAATGCGGTTGTACCTCAGCGCTTGGCTGTAGACGATGGATCGTGTGGTGTGTCCGGGATGGAAGCTGGAGGCATGAAGGTAGGTATAGCAGTCAGTAGGTTTCTGGTATAGGGTGGTTAACAGAGCCTCCTCATCTATTATTGGGAGTGAACTACATCCACCCTGATTGTATTGGCTCTCTCAACACTCAGAGGGGTAGCCGTGTTAGTCTGAATCTGTAAAAAGCAACAGAGGGTCCTGTGGCACCTTTGAGACTAACAGAAGTACTGGGAGCATAAGCTTTCGTGGGTCAGAACCTCACTTCTTCACTTGCATCTGAAGAAGTGAGGTTCTGACCCACGAAAGCTTATGCTCCCAGTACTTCTGTTAGTCTCAAAGGTGCCACAGGACCCTCTGTTGCTCTCTCAACACTGGTTCTCCACTTGTGAGGTAATCCCTTCTCTTCATGTGTCATTATATAATGCCTGCATCTGTAACTTTCACTCCATGCATCTAAAGTAGTGAGGTTTTTGCCCACGAAAGCTTTTGTCCACTTCCTAGACACCACCGTACAAATAAGTGATGGCCACATTAACACCACCCTATACCGAAAACCCACCGACCGCTACGCCTACCTTCATGCCTCCAGCTTCCATCCCGGACACACCACACGATCCATCGTCTACAGCCAAGCGCTGAGGTACAACCGCATTTGCTCCAACCCCTCAGACAGAGACCAACACCTACAAGATCTTCACCAAGCATTCTCAAAACTACGATACCCACACAAGGAAATAAAGAAACAAATCAAAAGAGCCAGACCTGTACCCAGAAGCCTCCTGCTACAAGACAGGCCCAAAAGAGAAACCAACAGAACTCCACTGGCCATCACCTACAGTCCTCAGCTTAAACTTCTCCAACGCATCATCAGTGATCTACAACCCATCCTGGACAATGATCCCTCACTTTCACAGACCTTGGGAGGCAGGCCAGTCCTCGCCCACAGACAACCCGCCAACCTTAAGCATATCCTCACCAGCAACCACGCACCGCACCATAACAACTCTAACTCAGGAACCAACCCATGCAACAAACCTCGATGCCAACTCTGCCCACATATCTACACCAGCAACACCATCACAGGACCTAACCAGATCAGCTACAACATCACCGGCTCATTCACCTGCACATCCACCAATGTTATATATGCTATCATATGCCAGCAATGCCCCTCTGCTATGTACAATTAGCCAAACTGGACAGTCACTACGCAAGAGGATAAATGGACACAAGTCAGATATCAGGAATGGCAATATACAAAAACCTGTAGGAGAACACTTCAACCTCTCTGGCCACACAATAGCAGATGTAAAGGTAGCCATCTTACAGCAAAAAAACTTCAGGACCAGACTCCAAAGAGAAACTGCTGAGCTCCAGTTCATTTGCAAATTTGACACCATCAGATCAGGATTAAACAGACTGTGAATGGCTATCCAACTACAGAAGCAGTTTCTCCTCCATTGGTGTTCACACCTCAACTGCTAGCAGAGCACCTCACCCTCCCTGATTGAACTAACCTCGTTATCTCCATACTGATTTATACCTGCCTCTGGAGATTTCCATTACTTGCATCTGAAGAAGTGAGGTTCTTACCCATGAAAGCTTATGCTCCCAATACTTCTGTTAGTTTTAAAGGTGCCACAGGACCCTCTGTTGCTAGTTACTTTTAAATCTGTTATAGACTGTCCAGGGAGATTGAAGTGTTCACCTACTTGCTTTTGTATGTTATCATTCCTGATGTCTGATTTGTGTCCATTTATTTTTTTACGTAGGGACTGTCCGGTTTGGCCAATGTACATGGCAGAGGGGCATTGCTGGCACATGATGGCATGTATAGCATTAGTAGACGTGCAGGTGAATGAGCCCTTGATGGTGTGGCTGATGTGGTTGGGTCCTCTGATGGTGTTGCTAAGTAGATATGGGAACAGAGTTGGCAACGAGGTTTGCTACAGGGATTGGTTCCTGGGTTAGTGTTTCTGTGGTGTGGTGTGTAGTTGCTGGTGAGTATTTGCTTCAGGTTGGGGGGTTGTCTGTAAGTGAGGACTGGCCTGCCTCCCAAGGTCTGTGAGAGTGAGGGATCGTTTTCCAGGATAAGTTGTAGATCGTTGATAATGCGCTGGAGAGGTTTTAGCTGCGGGCTGTACGTGATGGCCTGTGGTGTTCTGTTATTTTCCTTGTTGGGTCTGTCCTGTAGTAGGTGATTTCTGGGTACCAGTCTCACTCTGTCAATCTGTTTCCTCACTTCCCCAGGTGCGTATTGTAGTTTTAAGAATGCTTGATAAAGATCTTGTAGGTGTTTGTCTCTGTCTGAAGGATTGGAGCAAATTCGGTTGTATCTTAGGGCTTGGCTGTAGACAATGGATCATGTGATGTGTCCTGGATGGAATGTAGGCAGGTTTCTGGTATAGGGTGGTTAACAGAGCCTCCTCATCTATTATTGGGAGTGTCTGTTTGTACCCACAGATATATCAGAACAATCCATTGTCCTTATTCATAAACAGGATCTCTGCTGGTTGTTTTTTCTAGTAGAGTCCTTCCTTGTAGATTTCACAATCTTTTAATCAGTATCTGGCTTCCTATGACAATAGGCATACATTGTGAGGCACAGAATCTACAGTGACCAGACTGGGAGGTAAATGTCTGTTACCCCCTGCCTGAAAGGAACCTGTCTGAGACATGTCACCTCCTGGTTACCTGCCTTAAGAACATAATTCCCTATAGACTCCTAAGTCCTTAAATATTATGTGTACATACATTTTGCAAAGATTATGACCACCAGTGGCTGGCTCTTGGCAGAGACCTCACATGCCACACTGTGGTGAATTATTATGCAAATATCCAAACTAAGGCCTGGTCTACACTACGAGGTTAGGTCGAATTTAGCCGCGTTAGGCCAATGAATGAGTCACACAACCAACCCCGTTCCGCTGATCTAAAGGGCTCTTAAAATCGACTGCTGTACTCCTCCCTGACAAGGGGAGTAACGCTAAAATCGACCTTCCTGGGTTGAATTTGGGGTAGTGTAGACGCAGTGCTGTGCAATTCGAATGGTATTGTCCTCTAGGAGCTATCCCAGAATGCTCCAATGTAACTTTCAATTCTGATGCACTAGCCAGGTACACAGGAAAAGCCCCGGGAACTTTTGGATTTCATTTCCTGTTTGGTCAGCGTGGCAAGCTCAGCAGAACAGGTGACCATGCAGTCCCAGAATCACAAACGAGCTCCAGCACAGAGCGAACGGAAGACACTAGATCTGATTGCTGTATGGGGAGAAGAATCTGTGCAGGCAGAACTCCGATCCAGCAGACGAAATGCTGATATATATGCCAGAATCGCACAGGGCATAGTGGAGAGAGGCTACACCAGGGACACACAGCAGTGCCACGTGAAAATCAAGGAGCTTAGGCAAGCCTACCAAAAGACAAAGGAGGCAAACGGTCACTCCGGGGCAGAGCCCCAGACATGCCATTTCTATGATCAGCTGCATGTGATTCTAGGAGGGGACCCTACCAGTACCCCAACACTCTCCGTGGACACTTACAAGGTGGTAGCCTCATGCAACATGGATGAGGAACAGGAGGAGAATGCAGAGCAGGCAAGCGGAGAATCCATTCTCCCCGGCAGCCAGGACCTTTTCCTCACCCTGGAGCCAATACCCTCCCAAGGCCTATTGTTCCCGGACCCTGAAGGCGGAGAAGGCACTTCTGGTGAGTGCATATTTGTAACGACACTACAGGGGTTAAAAGCAATTGTGTTTAATGTTTGATTTGCCCTGAACAATTGGGATGCATTTGCGGCCAGTACAGCTACTGGAAAAGTCTGTGTACATGTCTGGGCATGGAGCGGGAATCCACCAGGGACATCTCCATGAAGCTCTCCTGGAGGTACTCTGAAAGTCTTTGCAGAAGGTTTCTGGGGAGGGCTGCCTTATTTCGTCCTTCATGGTAGGACACTTTACCACACCAAGCCAGTAGCAAGTGGTCTGGAATCATTGCAGCGCAAAGCAGGGCAGCGAATGGTCCTGGGTTTTGGTCGCATTCATGCAACGTTCTGTCTTTATCTTTCTGTGTCAGTGTCAGGAGAGTGATATCATTCATGGTCACCTGGTTGAAATAGGGGAAGGTTTATAAGGGAACAGTAATTCCCTCTGTTTGGTGATCCCCAACACATTAGACCCCGGGCATGGTGGGCTGTTTGCTCTGGGCTAAAAGGGATCATCCCGGATAATAGCCATGCTGCAGGGGAGTGGTGTGCTGCACATCCACCCCAAAACTGCAGCCCCTCCTTTTAAACAGCAACCTCAGCCCTTCCTTTTAAACGGCAAACACAACTGCCATTGGTTGCTATGGTAAAGGAGGGCGCTGCAGTTTGAAACCATTCCCATATGTTATGAACGCAGAAGAAGCCAACCCCATGTACCCTTTTGCTTACCACACCTGCCTGAAAACCGAATTCTGCTGCCCAGCCATGTGTGATGTGTCACCATACCGGCAGCTGCTCAATATAAAAGGCAAATTGCAACCTTGTACCTAAAACACATGTGCTATCTGCTGTGAATTGCTTGATTCACTGTGAAAGAGTCTCCCTTCTTTAAAGTCTACTCTCCCTTTCCCCCTCACCCCCCGCAGCTGCAAATGTTTCTATGCTCCCCACATGAACTCCATCCCTGAGGTTATCGCAGATTAGAAGGCAAAAAAACGCACTCGCGATGACATGTTTTCAAAGCTCATGCAATCCTCCCACACTGATAGGGCACAGCTGAATGCACGGAGGCATTTGGTGGCAGAGGCCAGGAAAGCATACAGTGAGTGTGATCGTAACACACAAGAGGAGATGCTGAGACTAATTGGGAAGCAAACGGACATAAGGAGGTATCTGGTGGAGCTGCAGGAAAGGCAACTAGGACTACAGACCCCTGCTGCAGGCATTGTGTAACCACCTGCCGTCCTCACCAAGTTCCATATCCTCCTCACCCAGACGCCCAAGAATGCGGGTTGGGAGAGGCTCTGGGCACCCTGCCACTCAACTCCAGGGGTTGGCCCAAGCAACAGAAGGCTGTCATTCAAACTGCTTATTGTAGCCACACTACAAATCAAAACTATGTGGGCTTGTCCTTTCCTTCTCCCCCACCCCACCCTGTTATCAAACCCTTTGTACACCCGGGCTTCCTTTTACTAGTTAGCGATCTCAAGTTTTTTTTAAATAAATAATGAATGAATGGATTCAGAACAATAGGGACTCTATTTCCTGTGCCAGCCATGGTCGAAGGGAGAAAGGGGGTTGGCTTACAGGGAAGTACATTCACCAAACGGGGCGGCTTTGCACCAAGGACAAACACACACAGTTGTCACACCATAGCCTGGTCAGTCATGAAACTGTTTTTCAAAGCCTCTCTAATGTGCACCATATCTCTGTGTGTTCTTCTAATTGCCCTGGTGTCTGGCTGTTCAAAATTGGCTGCCAGGCAATCTGCCTCAACCTCCTACCCTGCCATAAACGTCTCTTCCTTACTCTCACACATATTATGGATCACACAGCAAGCAGCAATAACAATGGGAATATTGCTTTCGCTGAGGTCTAACCCACTGAGCAAACTGCGCCAGCGCCCTTTTAAATGTCTGAAGGCACATTCTACCACCGTTCTGCACTTGCTCAGACTATAGTTGAACTGCTTCTTACTGCTGTCCTGGCTGCCTGTGTACGGCTTCATGAGCCATGGGAGCAAGGGGTAGTCTGGGTCCCCAAGGATAACTATTGGCATTTCAACATCCTCAATGGTAATTTTCCAGTCTGGAAAGAAAGTCCCTTCTTGCAGCTTTCCGAACAGCCCGGAGTTCTGAAAGATGCGAGCGTCATGCACCTTTCTCAACCATCCCACACTGATGTCAGTGAAATGGCCCTTGTGATCCACCAGTGCTTGCAGCACCATTGAGAAGTACCCCTTGCGGTTTATGTACTCTTTGGCAAGGTGGTCCGATGCCAAGATAGGGATATGCATTCCATCTATCGCACCCACCAGAGTTAGGGAACCCCATTGCAGCAAAGCCATCCACTATGCTCTGCACATTTCTCAGAGTCACTACCCTTTTTAGCAGAAGGGTATTGATCCTCTGGCTACTTGGATCACAGCAGACCCCACGGTAGATTTGACCACTCCAAATTGATTCCTGACTGACCAGTAGCTGTCAGGTGTTGCAAGCTTCCACAGGGCTATCGCCACTTGCTTCTCAACTCTCAGGGCAGGTTTCATCTTGGTATTCCTGCACTTCAGGGCGGGAGAAAGCAACTGTCAAAGTTCCATGAAAGTGGCCTTACACATGCGAAAGTTTGGCAGCCACTGGGAATCATCCCATACCTGCAACACTATGTGGTCCCACCTGTCTGTGCTTGTTTGCCGGGCTCAGAATCTGCGTTCCACTGTATCAACCTGCCCCAAAGCTGCCATGATATCCCAATTGCCACATCCCGTGCTTTCAGGAATGTCTGTGTCCATGTCCTTCTCACAATCTTCCTCGTGCTGGTGGCTCCTAGCCAGGCACTGCACATATTGCAGGATAATGCGTGAGATGTTTGCAATGCTCACAAAAGCAGTGTACAGCTGAGTGGGCTCCATGCTTGCCATGCTATGGTGTCTGCATGGATAACCCAGGAAAAAAGGCGCAAAATGATCGTTTGGCATTGCTTTCAAGGCGGGAGGGAGGGGAGACTGACGACATGTACCCAAAACCACCCACGACAATGTTTTTGCCCCATCAGGCATTGGGAGCTTAACTCAGAATTCTAATGGGCAGCTGGGACTGTGGGATAGCTACCCACAGCACATCACTCTGTGAGTCAATGTTAGCCACGGTATTGAGGACGCACTCTGCCGACCTAATGTGCTTGGTGGGGACATGCACGATCGACTGTATAAAATTGCTTGCTAAAGTTCGACTTCTATAAAATCAACCTAATTTTGTAGTGTAGACATGCCCTAAGTCATCCCTGTAAAACTCCATGCACCCACTTCCTCTCCGCATGCCCTCTTCCAGTTGGCACCAAGAGGCCCTTGGTCACACATATGGATTGTTTCCCCGTTCATTACTGGAGGAGAAGCTTAATAGCCCCTGTATATTGACAACTGCCTTTCAGAGCAGGTACTGCCAATGTTATCCAGTGAGTTTTTGTGATTCCGTGCAAAAGCAACTGCCTATCCATCAGCAAAATACAGGCATTTTACTTTAGCCATGGTGATATATATGTAATTGAGCCCCTCTCCCCACCCTCAAAAGAGCTAGAAAAAAATGCAATTCCTCACTGCTAATCTCCCTTCCCCCAACCTCTCTCCTTCATTCTGCAGTTGGAAAGTGAAAACAGAATCTTAGTTCTGTTTTCTTTCTCCTGGTAATCCTCTGTCAAGAGGCTGTCTGTCACTCTCTCCACCTCAATGAAAACATCATCAGCTTTTTCATTTTAAGTGTTGACTTGAGAGACAAACCAGCCCTCATTTGTACCTTAATGTTCATCTAGAAAGTGTTTTAAGATGTCAGGTTACACTCAGCAAGCAAATGCCCAGTGGGTTGAAAGGCTTAGATGGAGTTGGCCTCTCAACTACAAGTTTATTGATTTGGTAGTTTCTTTTGTTACTTCTGAAACAGGGGGCATGGGGATGGGAAGACCTAGATTAATAAAAGCATGAAATAAAATGCACATGTAAAATTAGGTAAACAACAGGGGGTGGCGGGAGGAAGCCATTTGCACTAATGTTGAGATTTCTAAGAAAGCATACTTAGATGTGAGAAAATAATGAAACATCCTCAGAAGCACAGCAAAGCTAGAAAATTCTGAATTCATAGATCCTTTAAGAGAGTCCCATTGCAGTCCTAAGCATTGCTGTATGTGTGATCAAATTTCTCAGAAAATCCTGCAACATACTGGAAGTGCTATGAGACCAAAGAAACTGTAATGTCCCGTTTTTGTTTTATTTAATGGACCAGGATTACTTTCAGTGAAAACAGAAGCTGATGTTATTTAACAGTTTATACTTGAGAGATAACACTACGGATGGAGCTGGATAAAATGCTCCACAGTGGTCTCTACTAAAAGTCATTGTTTACCAAGAGTTACTACTTAGTGGCCTCTGACACTACAGACTGTGTTAGCTATAATAGATCTTTTCTATTTCTAACTTCTACTATTTTATCCCCGAAAGAGAAGTGGAGGCTAGTTCCCTTCCAGATTTACAATCTCCATGAATAATAAAAGAGGTTAATGAACGGTCATGAAAAAGAGAAATTCAGACTGCTCAGTTTATTAGACCAGTGGACAAGAAGAGATGGTGGACAATCTGATTTAAAGCACAAACCGACCATAACATTCTGGGATGATCAGTGTGGTGATGATTGATAAAAACAAGTAGCAGCCACGTGTATGGCAAACATGCAGAAGAGAGGATTTATGTGGCTGTTTAAGAGTAAGTCAGAACATACAGCCATTGTCTTCATTCTCCTCTAACAGCAGCATAACTCGGACTCACTCTTGATTTCCACCCGTCTACGCAAGAGGCTAATCACTGGTATGATTTAGCACAGCTGCTAATGCAATGCATTTTGGCAGGAACCTAAAAAACTCAAATGAATGACAATCCAGGGATAATTATTCTCATGAAAGTGTTTACAAATATTAGAAGGAAGATGTGTTTAAGTAGTAATTATTGAGATGGAGAAGTAATGTTGACAAATACCAGCTATACACAGTTATAATTAAGTAACTAACTATATAAAGACTGCTTTTACTACTACTTTATTTATTAGACTCACTAATGTATAGTAGTATAGATCAAGCAGTGCACAAATATACTTCTCTCTCTCCGTGTATCTAGTCCAAAACAGTGAAATAAGGGGCCTGATTCATTACTGTATCACTCCAGTGAAACACAATTGGTCATACTTTACATTAAGAATATATTTATAATGGATTAATAAATGATTAATAGATGTTTTAATAAATGCTTAATCAACTGCTATAGATTGTTTAGAGCATCCAACAAATCAATAGGTTTCTTATAACCATGGATTATAATAATCTAGAACATACTATTCCTGCCTGTAACCTTCCTATAACATCTGTTAATCATTTATCATCATTTCATAAACCATTTGTAAGTGTAACCTTAACATAAAGTGTGACAGATACTTTGCATTTGTACAACATGCTCCTTTCAAGGAACTCAAAGCACTTTGCAAGCATCAGTCAGTTCAGCCTTATTAGTCCCACATGTAATAGGCAACTATTATCCACATTTTACAAATAAAAAGACTGAGAAATAGAGAGATTAAGTGACTTGCCTAAGACAACAGACAAAGTCCATGGCAGACCCAGGGATAGCACTTAACCCTCTTGACACGGTTTTAATTACAAGCCCAGACTTTTCCCTGAATACGCACCACTATTTTACACATACAGTTACACCAGTAGTTCCTGTGCTCCCTCTTCTTCAGGTCCAGAGTGTCCATTCAGTTGTGGCATTCTCTTTATTCAGAGGGAGATTTTTTTTTAAAGCTTCCTGTTCATTTTGGTTGATAAACAGATTCTGTTTACAAGACAGTGGTTAGTGGAGTCAGCTCTGTTAAACACAACAGGAATGCCTTTTAATGTGACAGTTAGGTCTTTGCTAATGACCAGTCAAAATTCACTCATATTTTGTGTTCTGAGCTTAGAAACTTAGCAAGCTTGGTGATCAAAATGCTGGTAAAATGAGTTAAAGTTCCGAATTAACAGATTATAAGCAACATGAGCTGAGCTATTCAGACTTGAAGTGTAAGGTATGGAATTCAAATATGAATAATTCTAATGATTGCCAAGCTCTACTCAGCTCATTTTCAATTCCTTGGATGAATCCACACATCTGCTTTCTAACTTGTGACAAGATATTTTACTGCCAATGTTACACAAACCTCTTATCCTTCTGAAACCAGAACATTTTTTTCATGCAGTTTTCTGCCTAAAAAAACCAATATACCTCGATATTCTATGCTTTTTGCTGGAACTCTTTTTTGTATTTTGAATTAGCCAAAAGACTATACCAGAATAAATTTAGAGGGAGTTTCAGAGGGGTAGCCACGTTTGTCTGTAACAGCAAAAACAACAAGGAGTCCTTGTGGCACCTTAGAGACTAACAATGAAAGCTTATGCCCAAATAAATGTGTTAGTCTCTAAGGTGCCACAAGTACTTTTTTTTTAAGAGGGAGTGAAATTGAGAAACCTAGACCTGGACCTAGAGAGTTCCCTTCCATGGAAACACCGGCAGAAAGGGGAAGCTTACTGCAAAAATACCATGAGCAGCTTGTGGCAGTGACCCTCCCTCGCCGACCCCTTGATGAAGCAGGCTTTGCAACCTTGTGGAATTGGAAGGAGAAGCTGTTCAAGCTGGAGATCTATGGAATACACAGTGTTAAACCTGTGAGATCCTTGGGGACAACTTCAGAGTAAATGTGCCTACATGTGGCCTGAAGGCATCTACCTCAAGAGGCCAGTTCCTGAACCATGCTGTCATTTGTCCCACCAGCAAGGCCGTGCAGGGAAGTTCATGTCCAGGTGGGGAAATTAGTATTGGTCTGACCAGCCATAGGATGTGCAGCAATTTGCTCAAATTCAGCAAAAAAAGAAAAAATAGCTTAGGCTAAATTCAGTGGGGATATCTAAGGTGGTGTAAGTTAGACTTCCACCTACTTAAAACTCATTCCGACGATGTGTGAGGGAGTCTCAGGAAGTGTAGAGTACATGTCAAGGAACTGACAAAAGGTGTAAATTAAAAGAAGGTTGGGCTACTTTAACTTGCACCTTCTATAGCATGTACATTAAATCTGTTAATCCCTTACACATCAGAAAAGTGTGTTTGGGTAAGCGTAAGGGAGTCTGAGTTAGTTTATGGTCTGACTTACACGCCCTTATGCATCGCCTTTCAATTTTGCATCCTGCAAGTCTTCCATATACAGAATTAGAAGGTGGTCTTCTGTCACGTCAGTTGTGCTGTTTGAAGACAATGTAAGATGTGATTATGGCAATGGTCTTCAGAACTTAGTGCCAGAATTACCACAGGAATTAGCACTATACTATTGCTAGGATCGTGAGGGAATGTGTGCTAGTCACTGCTTTGAATTTGGAATTTTCCCATTCAGTGACATCATCTATTGCCAGCTGTCTTGACATGACACTATCAAAGCAGTCAGCATTCGACTGCCCACTTGCAAGTTGCCCAAGTCTTGTGACTCGATCTCTTTGTGAGTGTGGTCTCCCAGAGTTTGGTAATGTGCTGTTGTGCAGTAGGGACTGTGTCAGGAGCGACTTTTACTCCTGGGTTCCAACAACACAGATACATTTTTTTTACAACAAGGTGCTTCACTGAACCCAATTATTCACTCAGCTGTTAATGCAGAGAGCTTTTCAAGTAACTAGATCCACAAATTCTTACAGTCCTTCGTTTTAAATCACACTGTGATAAAGGGAAACATTCTTTTATGTTGCCTCTCAGCTTTTGGATGAAAACATTGCATGTGCTAATGCAGATTCATTTGATAAAATGAATATTTACTATAGATGTATGTCCTGAAGTTATGACATATCTAAAACATAACAGTAAGTGTTCACTGAATGAAACTGTTACATACAGTATTTGAGGGTTGACAATCAGAGCACAATTTGGTCTCTTAAGTCCTGATTCAAAGTCCAAAGTCAGTGGGAGTGTTTGCTTTGGACCAGCCCACAGTTTTCTAAACAGTGAGCCTGATTCTGATCTCTTCCATTAGTGTAAATCAGGAGTAACCCCATTGCAATCAATGAAGCTACAGCTATGTAAAGTGAGTATGAAGCATCAGACCCAAAAACATGCAATGCAATTTTTAAAATGTAATTAATAATTCATTCCAACATTAGATTTGGAAATATGCCAAGCCAAAAGACTATTGCACTTGGCCAAGAATGTCAGCATCTCTTAGGCCCAATAAATATTATTTTCAAATCGCTGCATGCCACCTCATTAGTGTCAACACAATTTAAGCATGCAATGGGTGCATGCATATTAGGGAAGATAGATAGTCAAAATAAGTGTCCTCGTTTGTTGCACCTAATTACAGATATCCTTTGTACCACGTAGAAACAGGCCCTGCTTTGCCAAGGATAGAACACCACCCTATATACCCTATCGTTGAGGAATCTCAACACTTCTGAGTCTCCTATAATCTTTTCCCCTTAGGCGTTGAGATAAGTAGCATCTATCTTATCACAAGATACCAAGCAACTGAATGCAGAGCATATCAAACCTGGGTTGGGCAGAATGACTATGGAACATCTATTGGGTGGAGCTTGGCAAGCAGTTTTAAATATTCAAAATTTGAAGCAAAGCAGATTTAATGATGTTTTATCAGGAAATTAAAATTTGTGTTGTTATTAATTCAAGAAAGAAGGTTTAAGAATGACTGACGAAGACTTCCTAATGTTTTAGAGAACCCAAAGGAGACAGCAGGATAGTCAGCATTAATTCCACTATGGTGAAGATGTATTAAAGTGAATAGAAATTAAAATCAATCTATGGAATATATTCTGTTAATACTTTGAAAAAATGGAATAGTTTTTCATCACCTCTCTTTAAATGAAACAGTGGAATCCCAGGGTGGCTGAGCTGAGGTTTCCAGAGTCATCTGTGTGCACTTGAATTTATCTTGGTTAAACAACAACAGAGCTCATCAGCATAGTTTAGATAAGAACACATACATAGTGCACATAAACTAATTACAACAGGACTGGCTCAGTGACAAATTTTTCTCCATCAGTGGAAACTGACCTGCTGCAAAGCCCTGCCAGACTGCCACTCAGCTGAGGACAAACAGTATGTTGTCTGCCCAGACAGGGACTGTTTCTTTTCATATGTATATAAAACACCTAGCGCGGTGTGAGTGCTATATTACAAAAATAAATTAGAAGAAGAATGGTGGGTGTGGTGAAACATTCAGATCCATCTTTTCTTATGTGCATTTTGAGGTTCAAGATAGACTGAATATTTTCTATTTAATGTTAACATTGAAAGCACCACTCCAGCAAGTTCAACATTGGAATTATGAGCCAGATGAAATAAGCGTTAATTTGGTGAATTCTTGTACAAGATCCTCTTTCAATACAAGTAATTGAGGTGTGGACATCGGGCCTCATGAAGGGGCACGTCTGTCAACATTAACAAGATTAGGGAACACATGCTTTGAAATGGCGGAAAGTTGATCTCTCAAGGTATTTTGGTTCCTTCAACATAGTTTCCAGGGTCTCAGCACATCTGTAAGCAGTATAAGTTCTAGTTTACCTCTCAAGGAGACTACATAATACATGAAAACAATTGGAAGAAACCGATTTTACCATAATTCTTCAAGACTGCAATGACTCTCCTCTACGTGGTGGAGATGGCTGAAAGGACCAGCTGACCTCAGGTGAACAGAGCAGAAAGGAGGGGTCAGGCCACTGACCTCTCTGGAGATGAGATTATATAAGCAGAACTGGGGCCTAAATCCTGGAGCAGAGAAGGGGGGTGTTCATTGCAAAGATGGTCCAATTCCACCCCTGCAAGCAGACTTTGCAGTGTTCATTGCATAAACCACGTAAGAACCAAATCCTACAGGGTTCAAATAGCTCTACAAAGCCCCAACTTCATATGGGTTTCCCCCAAGGTAAAGGATAGAAATTAGGGAAAGCATTTTGTAGCTATAGAAATTAGCATAAAATTCAGCTTCAAAATATCAAAAATGTCACTTTTTTCATAAATTTGAAGGAAATAGTATTGGGCTCTGGCTTTACCACATGAGAGAGACTTTTCTTTCTTTTTTCACCTAAATCATATGAAAATCCCATTAAAGACAGGATATGAACCCCACTCCCCTGCATCTGGACCTGAAGAGGTACCACAACTCTTGACCAAGGAGGAAATAAAGAGGGGCAGCCCCTACAGTATGTTTAGGCCACTTGTATTTCCAAATGTGTTCATTTTAATAAACCAGCTTTCAGTGCCCTGACCTTTGGACCCAAACTCATTCTATATATAAGCGTTGGCATGAGAAAGCTTAACAGCAATAAAAAGACCACTTTGCACTTATACAGGGCCATCGCAACCCATTAGGCAACCTAGGCAGTCACCTAGAGCACTAATATTTGGGGGGTGGCAACCGCGGCGGCTGGATCTTTGGCTGCCCCGGTCATCATCGATATTTCGGGGGCGGGACCTTCCACCGCCTCTGTCGGGGGCGGCACCTTCTGCTGCCTCTATTGGGGGCGGGACCTTCCACCGCCTAGGGCGGCAAAAAAGCTGGCAGCACTCCTGCACTTATATCATCTTTCATCTGAGGATGGCAAAGGGATTTATACATAGGAAGGGATCCAGCCCCTCACAACACGTCTGTGAGGTAAGGCCGCATGGAAAAACTGAGGTAGGGGAGGGTTAGGCCAAACTTCTCAAATGTGGACAAAAATGGAACTACTGAAAGAGTAAGGTTTTACTCAGTGTTTGTAGGGATAGGAATATTGGGCCTGTACTGGGAGCTGTTGGTGCTCAGCAGCTCTGGAAACCAGGCCATTTATTTAGAAGCTTTATTTGGATTTTAGTGCCTAATTTTTACCACTCATGTTTCAAAATGGCTTCAGTGACTTCAGGCAAAGAGCCAGATTCTGATTCCTTTACATTGCGTAGTATCTTACGCTTTGTTCTCAATATGTCTGCTCCAGTAGTAAAGTGCCACTCAACATGAGTCACTCAGAATCAAGCTCACAGTGTCTTCATATCATTTTTTACATGGTTACCATAATCACAGATACAAAGAGCAGGGTTAAATTGCTGAAAAGGACTTGAAAAGAACAGTTTTTTTTTTTTTTTTTAAGTTTCATGTAGAATTTATCACTTTTTAACCCCAATCTTAAAGAAGAAAAAGAAAAAGGGGGAGGGGAGCAGTGTCTCACCACCTGTGAGAGACATCGCAATTGGTTCAGCTCTAAAAAGAGAGCAAAGTAAGTTATAATTTTCTTCTGCTCTGCTCTCTCTCTTTCCAAATCTAATTATAGCAGAAGTGAAGCAGCTTCTCCCTGTCAGGAATGACACAATGATAGCTTAGCTCTGTCAAGAGAAGGGAAACAGTTTGCTACATGCCTGCCTGACACTCCTCATTATCGTCTGTGCAAAAGGAGCACTGAAAAGGAAGATGAAATAAGAAAAACTAACTTATTCTTCCTGCAGTCATTCATCAAGAGCTTTAGTGGCAAAATGTTCCCAAACTTGCAATGTAGCCTCTTGAAACTGGAGCTGACTTCTTGCTAAATTCCAATATTAGTCACAGTTCTGTGGTCACAGCTTTTTTCTGATGTTGTTGAGTTTCTCATGACTATGACAAGTTATTTTGTGGGGGGTGTAAGGAAAGGTACTGTAGTTTAGACTATTGTTTGCCATTCTCTATTACAGGTGGTCACAGAATGTGGTATCGGGGAGCGGGCCGGGATGAAGGGGAATAAAAAGATCTCAAGCTTGACAGATGCAGAACTTTCTGAAGGAGGAACAATGCAGGCAGTGTCACAAGTGAAGAGGAACCTTTCAACACCCTCCAAAAGGAGAAATATTAAAAAATAAAGCACTGTGTCATGGGTTACTACCTTCACTCACAACCAACTACAGCCAAACAACCCTGCTTGCATAAGCTTGTTAACAGTGAGAAATACAGCTGATCAGTATGCCATTTGAAGATGATTAATGTTCAGGGGTTCTGACAGGATAAAAGGAAGGAAAGTTTATGTATCCTTGGCATTAAATAGCACCTGCTCAGTCACAATGCTGAGTTATCTGGGGATCTGTCATGGAACCAGCACTAGCTGTTTAGCAGGGTTTCTGCATCAGGATATGCAATAAAGTGTGTCAAGGTTTTACCATGTTTGGGAAGTAAGCGTCAAGAGGATTAGGGTTCTGGATGTGGGATCCCAATTTACATCCAACCCACAGTGGCAGTTATCGAAAGCCATTGCCATTAAATAGTTTATTTGAAGGGAACTAGTGAACTCCTTTCTGTTCCTAGCGATGAGTATCCACATCCACAAGCACCAACACGCTTGCTGGCAATCCTAGCAGAAAAGCCAGTGATTCGAAGGACATGGAGGCCAAACTGTTCCACCTGTGAGGGATGTTAAAGAGCATCAAGGTACACTGACAAGGATGCTTGCTTGGCTATTGCTTGGCTATATCCATGCCATATCTGCTCTGTGATCAGCGGAGGCCAACGGTTTGTGTTGCTGTCAATCTAAGAACTTTTATGAGCGTTGAATTCAATTATGTTTAAAAAAAATACACCAAGATGGGCCAAATCCCACAATCCTTACTCGGGTTTCAGTTGGGCTCCCTGATCAGCAAGCAGAAGGGACTCTTCCATGGAAGGTTATGATCCCTCCCACATGGAGGAGATAACTTAAACTAAGTATAAGTGGATGGACACCATTTTGAATTAAAAATGCAGGGTGCAGATTTGTGCAGAGAGGAAATCAAGCAGAGGATGATCAAAAGTATGAGGAACTAAAACAGTAGAAAACTCCCGTATCAGCAAGAAGAGAAAGGGAGGGGGGAAGTTAAACACTTGATTAGATGCCAAGTCTATGTACCTGAAGTAATTCAGCATTGATAAATATGATAACATTTCACTATCTGAGATTTAATATATTGTTTGCAATAAAATCCCCAGGAAATAAAAATATTCAAGTTCTAAGTTACATACAAAGGAATGGACAGCCTACAAAACAAAGGGCACACTTCGCGTGAGAAGGCTAGGGTACCTATGAGAGGCCAAACACAGTGGTATAACATCTGCTTAAATCTGGGTGAGTTCCTGCTTACTTGCGCCACAAATTACTGAGGGAAAGACTTTGGTAGCAGGTGTTGATATAACAATACTACATTAGGCTGTGACTTTTCAACTCTTCTTAAGTGAGAAAGATTAGGCCTCATCATTACATGAATGGCGAAACCTCGGGAGATTCAAAAAATATGACTGAGTCATTGGTGGCACTTTTCCTTGTGAGTTTGTATTAAACCTACATCCCAGGAAGGCCTAAAATATGAGAGGTGGGGGAAACTGCTGCTTTAGGCTCCTTTTCCTTTCTGTTTTCACACTGCAGTTTCTTCAGTTGGTGCTATTGTTACGTTCTGAGTGGAGACACAGCATGGAATAGAGTACTGAGCTCAGAGGTCAGAAGCAAGCGGTATTGACCTCAGTTCTGCCATGGAGTTACTATGTGGCCTTGGGACAGTTTCCTCATCTAAAAATGGAGATGGCAGTGCTCACTGGCCTGCGTCACCAAGAGCAGGGTGAGGATTAACTGGTTAGTTCAATCATTTTGAGCATAAAGTTCAATGGCCTCAAGTCCTTGCATAGTGTGCAGCAAAGGAAGGGGAGCTGCAAATGTGACTGTTTATTGTATTGAATGTTATTTTAAGTCTTGTCAGGGGACAATAAAAGACATGTGAGGCAGAACAAAAATGCACATGCTTATCTCTTATTTCTTGATGGGTTAATCTTTTCTGGACATGAAAGATTTTGTGAGCTCAAAACAGAAATAAAACTGTATTTAAGCATCTTTTTATCCTTGGTAATCTAGGTTCTTTAGTTAGACACAAGCCTCTCCTCCAAGTAGGGAGCAGGTAAAAAGCCCCATAGATCCAGCTAAAACCCTCAATTCTAACCAACTCCTCTAAAAAAATGACTTGTTGGTCTAGGTATGAGCCTTGCTTTAAGTACAAGTGGTGCTAGGTTCAAATCTTGAACAGCTCCTTGCAAAGACTGGGAATTATAGTACTTTAATACTAAATATTTGTCTTATTGATATTGACCTAAATTTTAAAATTACTACTAATGCTTTTTGGTGCCCACCTTGACACACCTACAAGAGGCTTGATTTTCCAGGGGGCAGCTGTTCAATACTTTCTGAAAATCAACTTTTTAAAATGTTTCATTTGGGTATCCATATACTTGGGCACCAATAGTCACTTTTGAAAACATAGACCATTATTATTGTCTGTGGGTAAAAATTTCAAAAGCATCTAAATTACTTTGGAGCCTAAGTCCCAATGAATTTCATGGGACTTAGGCTCCTAAATCACCCAGGTGTTTTTGAAAATGTGGCCCTGCCTTGTTATTTTCTTCAGTTTTAAGTTTCCCATTGACTAGTTCTGCTCCCCAGGAAGCTGTGTGTCAGTTCTCACAGATGTATTTATTACTTTCCTGTTTATACTCAAACAAAGATCTTGAACTTTATCTTGGTTATAGTCAAACTGGAGAAACCTAGTTTAATCCCACAGCTAATTAAAATTGTCTATAATTAAAAATATATCCTCATTAGTAAATCTGTGGATTAGAACATTTGCTGTTTAGTCCAGTAACATGCCTTGTGGTCGTGGAAGAATTAATTGCCAGAGAGAGAGTAAGTAGATAGGATCTGTATTACAAGTATGCATTAAAAGTTGCAGTAAAAGTATTGCCTCTTCTGCACATGGTGTACAAATTTTTCGAACACCACATGACTGAAATTGATGTAAATAAGATTTACATGTAAAATAACTAGAATGATTGCAAGGGTTCAATGATGTTGGTGAAGCTCAAAACCTTCCACTAGTATGTACTGTAATCTTTGCAGTAAAGCAATGATCTGCCTACCCATTGGGCACTACTGCCTGTTGCCCAGATCCATAAAGGTATTTAGGCTCCTAACTTCTGTTCATTTCAGTGCAAATTAGGAGCCTAAATACCTTTAAGGATCTGGCTCTATGCTCTTTGGGAGCATAAATGGGCACAAGGCAACAATATGCTTTATTAAAAAGCTAAATGCAAACACATACATCTAGGAACAAAGAATGTAGGCCAGACTATGCTGGGAAGCAGTGACTCAATGAGATTTGAGGGTTGTGGTGACTAATCAGCTGAACATGAGCTCCCAGTGTAAATTAATGCCAAAAGAATTAATGCAATGCTGAGATACATAAACAGAGCAATCTTGTGTAGAAGTAGAGAGCTTATTTAATCTCTATATTTGGCACTGGTGTAACCACTGCTAGAGTGCTGTGTCCAGTTCTGGTGCCCACAATTCAAGGATGTTGCTAAATTGGGGAGGGTTCAGAGAAGAGCTACAAGAAAGATTAAAGGATTAGAAAACCTGCCTTATAGTGAGTGGCTCAAGGAGCTCAATCTGTTTAGTTTAACTAACAAGGTTATAATCTTGATTACAATCGCTAAGTACCTACACGAGGAACAAGTATTTAGTGATGGGCTTGTCACTCTAGCAGAAAAAAACTAAGAAGATCAAACATCTGGAAGTTGAGCCTAGACAAATTTAAACTGGAAATAAGGCATACATTCTTAACAGCAAGAGCAATTAATCATTGGAACAATTTACCAAGAGTCATGGTGGCTTCTCCATCCGAGACTATTTTTAAAATCAAGATGTTTTTTCTAAAACATCTGCTCTAGGAATTATTTGGGGGAAGTTTTATGGCCTGGGTTACACAGGAGGCCAGACTAGATGATCACAAAGGTCCCTTCTGGCCTTGGAATCTAAGAATCTGTGATATCTATGCCCGACATAAGGCACTGGAGGAGATGCTGTTTATTCAGGAAAACTGAACGGGGGATCTGAACCACTGTGTGCTACAGAAAACTAATCCATGGGAGTGCCTTTTCCACTAATGGCGAGGGATTGGGTGATGGGGCAGGCTCTGGAAAAGGTGGAGGTGGGTGTGACACTGCACCCCATACTCTTCATAGTTGTATGATTATGACATAATTATGATGTATTGTGTACTAGATGGGACATGTAAGGCATCATTGGAAAAGTTATGATTTGCTGAATATGATTATCTTATTTGTATGCATGTATCATGTTTGTATCAGAAGTTATGAATATTGACTATGTACCTGTATTTCACATGTTGTCACACCTGGGTGACACCCAGTAGGCAAAATGCATCCAGTCTAGACAGCCACAGTGAAGGGCCTATTCAAGGTAATGGGTCATTAGGAAAAATAATAGGCCTTAGGAGAAGCTTATCCCTCACCTAGTGAATCTTCCTGAGAATGCTCCAGACAGCTTGTAAGTAATGGCTGCTATGACTCGGCAAGGTATATGAGGGCATATGACCAGGCCACATGACATGGAACTCCATCTTGGATACCAGTGTTTTTCCACAAACTGAGTTTGGGACAAAGGGTTCCCGCCATATGCTAAAGCCATATAAGGCAGGGAGTGACATCATCGGTTCTTCTTCACTCCCCCACAACTGAGGACTTAAAAGAAGCTCCAAAAGAAAAGGATTTGGAATTGGGGTGGGGATCCCAAGCTGCAAAATAAGTGCAGCTTGTGCCTTGAAAATCTGCAGCCTGCTTGTATCATCAGTCAGGGTGAGAAACTGCTAATTCATAACCAATCTAGTATGTTAAGCTTAATCTGCATTTTTTATTTACTAGGTAATCTGCTTTGATCTGTTTGCTATCACTTATAATCACTTAAAATCTATCTTTTTGTAGTTAATAAACTTATTTTATGTTTTAATCTAAACCAGTAAGTTTGGAGTAAAGTGCTTGGGAATCTGAGCTCCAGGGGCTGTTGCATTTCCTCTCCACATTGAGGGAGGGGCGAACTCTATGAGCTTACGCTGCAGAGTTCCCTGTGCAACACAAGACGGTATAATTTGGGGTTTATACTCCAGTAGGAGGGGTGGGGTGTGCCTGTGGAGCTGGGGTTATCTTGGCTATAGCCTTTCTATGGTTGGTTCATGCAGTGGCTGGTCAGAGACCCTGCATGTAACTGCAGCTGGGTGTGTCCCTGCCTGTGTGAATGCTGGTGGAGGTGTAAGATCGGGAGCAGGTCTGCAGCTTGTCACAGCAGCATAGTGAGAGAGGGAGCCCAGGCTGGTTAGTCAAAGAGCTCAATAGTACTCCAGTTCCAGGTGGCACCCTGGGTGGAACCCATCACAGTGAGTATAGTGAATATGAAACTATGTGACTCCTCTATCCAATCTCACAACCACCAAGCACTTATTTCTGCAGCAGCACCCACAGAGCTGCTCTATTATTGCTTCTCAACTCAGGGAGAAGGGTCCCTCTCGATATACATTTGTCTGCGCACTAGGGACAGGATTGTCCCCTTTACAATAATCTATACTTTGTGCTGTCATCAGTAGCAACAGCAGCTCAATGGAACTGTCTTCAGACAGCAACATGCTAATGTTTGGTTTAAATTTAGGCTCTAACATGTAGATTATCTTCTGTCTTTTACCTTACCTATTTTTGCAGGCAGCTTCTTCTATAAAGTTCTGGTAAAAACATGCCAAATTCGTTCACAGGCTCTTTATTTAGCTCAAAATATAAATTTACTTTGTACGTGTAGCCTTTATAACAGACAAACTGGTGATAAGAGCTATGCAAAAAAACTATTTGTTAAAACTGCCAAAAATGAAACTGTTTTGATCATAGTTTTGAAAGTCAGAATATTTGAGAAGTTGACTTTTTTCCAGGTGAAAAACTACCTTTCTTAATGAAATTATGAATTTTTCAAACAGTAAATTTAGAAAAGAAAAATACAAGGAGTTGTAAGTAGGGGTGACAGGAGGTAACAAAAGGAAAACGGTGATGGATTATTTGGGGAAAATTCCTGACAAAAAAAATTAAATCTCCAAAAGGGAGATGGTGGAAAGCCCCAGCTCTTGAGATATTTAAAACTTGACTCCACCTAGTAGGTAAAATTATTGTGGTGTTGCCTCTTTCTGTTGCTCTCAGGTTAGATCAAGATAAGCTCTTGGAGGCAGAGAAACCATCTTTGTCTTGCAAACTGCCATGCATATTCATAACTAATAATAATTAACAACATTTCTGCATTGACACAGGATAGACTAGATGACCTAGATCTTCTTTTTCCACATTTCTACAGTGCTAAGGATTATTTGTGTTTTATTTTTATTTTGAGATGAGAGCAGATGGTCCAAAGGCACCCAAATATGTGCAGCTATGAGAACATTTGTATATTTTTTTGTGTAAAGACAAAAGCAAATCCCAGAAGCCAGAGTGAACAGCTGGCTTCTTGGATAAAGGATGACAAGATGCACCAGATGGCAAGAAGAGAAACAGTGAAGTATGAACTGATGCAAACACTCCTTTGAGCATACCAGAGGGTCCAGCAACACTTGATGTGCTGGTGGTACACCTGGGAGAGAGTTTACAAAAGAAAAAGTTGGTAATGTTATCATTTGGAGCCAGCGAGATTTCTTACATATGACATTGTAGAACAGAACTTCAGTGGCCTTCTGCAGTAGTATGACTCCAGAGGGGTTTGAAGTCTAGGTACGAATGCACAAGCAGCAAATCATTGTAGGAGGGAAAATAGAGAGGGAAACATTCACAGGCATTTTTAAAATAGGCAAGGAGAAGTTAGATAGGATGGCACATGATTATATGTACCCAATAGGGTTCATATTTGGGAAAATGATATGAAAATATTTAGTCTGTCATTTCAGAACATGGTTTCATTTGTGGAGTGATTAGTGAAGATAACATGGACAACTAAGGTCTTAATGATTGTCATTATCAGTGAGGTGGTGACCTCATCTCCAAGAACAATGTGGAATTAATGCCTGTTTTCGACTCTTTGGGACGATCTAACCCATAGAAGACCTGGCCTAATGAGGTAGGTGGAACACTGAATTGACCTTTCCTTATCTGAGAGCTGGTTAGTTGTGGCAGCATTGTGGGGTATAAGAGGAGAGGTCACTGCTGGCTGACTCAGCTTTGTCAAGTATATACAGTAAGACTTGTAGTGTTGGTGTCCTTCCAATTGGAATCAAACAGAGGATGGAGCAAAAGACACTAGTACTAGTGATACCACAGATTTGCTAAAGCCAATATCTCACCCTGAACATATGAATGCATGATAAGATACACTATACAATAGGTTTTCTGACTCAGATCAGGTATAGCACTTGCTATGAACATCAGTGGAATCTTGTAAAACAATATTCTTATAATTTAAAATACTTTGGCATTGGGCACTGGATTTTCCCATTTAAATGAGAGCTCTAGTAACTGCTGGTGGAAAGAATTAAGTGTAAATGAATCAGGAGCGACATGAAAAAACAACATCCTGGTTCAAAGAATGGAAGATGTGTTACAGAACAATGGAAAGTTAAAGAGAATCAGTTCCAGACGTACGCAATATTTTTGCAACGCTCCTGGTTCCTCAATGCAAGCCTTGCAACTTCCACATGGCTAAACAAACACACAGAGCTCTGGAAAATATCAAAACACCCCAAAATTATTCTTTGGATGTTAAAATATAAGTACATTGCCACTGTTGATGCAAAATTGACATTAAAAGATCTGCAGCTGCCATTGTGGTTTCTTATAAGCCTCACAATGGAGTACAGTATATTAAAATCCCCATGGCATGCAAGTGTAACTCCTATCAATGTTAGAATGAGAGTGAGGGAATATCAGAGGAACAGTAGAAGAAATGTGAAAGACTGAAAACCACCATTTCTGGTGAGCCTGAGAACTCTCATTTGCTTGCCTAGAACCCCACAAAGAGGTCCCTCGTAAGGTTATTCTGGGAGGCCCTCCATGTTCAAGTCATGCATCTCTCTTCTGCTTAACTGCTGCCCTATCAACAGCTAGACAGCAGAACCCATGTGACATTTGTCCCATTATATTTCAGCCTCTCCATACCTACCAGTGCATCTCTCCCAGCTGAGCCATAGATTAGTTTTCTTGCTCTCAATTAGTTAATATTTGGCATATTAATAGATATAGAAAAAACAAAGATACAAAATATATTTCATGCTGCTAAAAACAAAGGCTGCCACCTTCTAGAGGGAGGAAAAGGCTGCAGCCTACTAGGAGAAAAAAGTGTCATATCAGTTCTTAACAAATTTTGGAACCAACATAAAACCGAGTAAAGTAAAAATACAGCCTCATTAGCACCCGACTAAATAAACTTGACATGATTGTACTGGTACATATTCTTGGCTCTGCAGTTAGCCATGTTGTTTTCATTGTTTAACTTATTATTGCTGTATTAATCCTGGCCTGAATTTTATTTTCTACATAACCTGTGTTGGGGTGTTATACTTGCTGTCAAAGTCCTAGAACTGGAAGGGACCACAAGAGGTCTTCTAGTCCAGTCCTCTCCACTCAAAGCCTGGCCACTATCTAGACCATCCCTGACGTGTTTGGAGATTAAGAGCAGATAAGACAATGACAGATTCCACAACCTCCCTAGGCAATTTATTCCAGTGCTTAACCACCCTGACAGGAAGTTTTTCCTAATGTACAACATAAACAGCCCTTGCTGCAATTTAAGCCCATTGCTTCTTGTCCTAACCTCAGAGGTTAAATAGAATTTTTTTGTCCCTCCTCCTTGTAACAACCTTTTATGTACTTGAAAACTATTATGTCCCCTCTCAGTCTTCTCTTCTCCAGACTAAACAAACCCATTTTTTTTTAAATTTTCGCTCATAGGTCATGTATTATAGACTTATAATCATTTTTGTTTCTCTTCTCTGGACTTTCTCCAATTTGTCCACATCTTTCCTGAAATGTGGTGCCTAGAACTGGACACAATACTCCAGTTGAGGTCTAAACAGCGCAGAGCGAAAGAATTATTTCACGTCTTACTTCCTGTAGCACTCCTGCTTATACATCCCAGAATGATGTTCACTTTTTTTGCAACAGTGTTTCATATTTAGCTTGTGGTTCACTATGACCCCCAGATCCCTTTCCGCAGTACTTCTTCCTAGGCAGTCATTTCCTATTTTGTATGTGTGCAACTGATTGTTCCTTCCTAAGTGGGGTACTTAACATTCGTCCTTATTGAATTTCATCCTATTTATTTCAAACCATTTCACCAGTTTGTCCAGATCATTTTGAATTTTGATCCTATCCTCCAAAGCACTTGCAACCCCTCCCAGCTTGGTATCATCTGCAAACTTTATAAGTGCTCTCTATGCCATTATCTAAATCATTGATGAAGATATTGAACAGAACCAGACCCAGAACTGATCCCTTTGGGACCCCACTTGATATGCCCTTCCAGCTTGACTGTGGACCACTGATAACTGGGAATGGTATTCCAACCAGTTATGCACCCACCTTTCAATAGTTCCATCCACGTTGCTTTTCCCTAGACAATATCAAAAGCCTTACTAAAGTGAACATATACCACATCATCTGCTTCCCCGCATCCACAAGGCTTCTTACCCTGTCAACAGGGGTGAAAGTAAGTCGGTATGGGCCAGTATAGTGTACTGGTAAAAACTGGCCGCCGGTACCAGCCCATATGCAGCTGACCTTTAAGCACTGCTGCAGCAGCATTTTAACATCGTTGCCCCTTTTGCCCTTCCTGGGCCACCGGTAAATGTTGAATGTTAGCTTTCTTTGACAGGCAGCGGTGAAAGTATGTCTCCATCCTTCCCCATTTGTTTGGGCTGGAAACATGATCATAATGGTGACTTGTATTGAAAGGTGCTAATGGCAGGGGGAGTCTAATTAAAAGACAATCACAGACGCAGTTAAAGCCAATGGGTTTGCCAAGCACTCTTCTTCAGGCTCAGCAGATGTTGCTGTTTAGTAGGACTTCCTTCTTCATGTTGTGAAGCTTCCATTTTAAATGACAAAATCTGACAACATTGCCAACAAAAGAAGCAGAAGAGCTTCCCCTGCTTTTTTTAGCTCTTCTTTTCTGATGAAAACCATTTAAGGTGGGATATCCACAAAAGGTTTCCTTTGGCCTGACAAATTCCCTGATACATTGATAGAACATCAGTAAACAAGAACCTTAGAATAAGAGAATGACAAGGGTATCAGAGTAGAATGTCAGAGAGGTCTGTGGATGGTAGAGCCTTTCTGGAAGACCAGATGTTTAACAGGTCCCTTGACAAGAGTGAATATATTACACATCTGACAATCCTTGTTTCTTTCAGTGGACTTTTCTTTGCTGTGCTCCTTAAATGATATTGAACTGAAATGCTAAAATTCTATTATGCAAAATACTTTTTTTTTGTTTCCAGAAAAATCCACATTTCATTTCTTGGTTGTGGTCACTTTCATGTTTTCGCCAAACCTGCTAAGCTTTTGCATTTCTGTAAACACCAGCATGGAAAATGTTCATTTCACTCAGATAAGTTCTTTGGGAAAGAACCACATTTTTGTTCTGTATTTGTACAGCACCTAGCACAATGAGGTCATGGTACAGGACTAGGGCTCTGGGGTACTATTAGTACAAATAGTAATTTGAAATTTAAGCCACTGAAATGTATGCTCCTGATTCAAACCAGTGTATTATACCATGCACCAACATACTATGAATTTACTCTTTCACTTTAGGGTTTTCTACAGCAGCCCCATCACTATAGTATAAGCACTTCCCAGACAAATTAGATCCATATAGAGAATCATTCTTAGTAGACTTTATAGAGTTTTCTGCTCTACTCTCCTCCCTGGTTGCAAGATTGGTTTTGGAGGAGGGTTTGTTTGTGTTTTAGTATGTTTCGGCACATATGTAAGCGTGTGTCTAACTCATTTCAATTATGGTAAAAAATATCTAGGAGGAGGCCCTTGCTATGTGCCCTAAACATGTTAGATTTTACATTAGTTTAATCTCCTCTGGAATTCAATCTATAGCCAAATGCTTTCAGATGAGAGCCCTGAGTTCCTGGCCCACTGAAATCAATGACAAAGCTCCCATTGACTTCAATAGGGCCAAAACTAATGCTTTGAACTGGCAGCAGAAATTGACAAACCCAGTGGAGAGGCCATTTCTTCTGCATTTACCCCCAAATCCAGTGAGTTACGGTAATCCAGACTAGAGGTAACAAATGTCTGAGTCACCGATTAGAGTCTTGTTTGAGAGGAAAGTGACGTTTCCTTGCAAGCTGGAGGTGGAAGAAGGTTTTTTTTCAACACCGATGCTACCTAATTACCCACGGTTAGTGATAAGCTTACAGTCCTGGACCTCACTTTGATGAATGGGGTACAGTTTTCATCACTGGCAAGTTCCCAGCTAGTTCTTTAAAGCTGTTCTTCCTCCCGATCAGCATCATTTCAGTACTGATATGGACTAACTGTAGCCAGCTGCTTTTCATCCAGAAGCTGATGACCTGTAGGCATTGTTACATCTGGGTGAGTGTTGTTTGGAGCTGGGTGTCACTGGCATACTGTTAGCAGTGGAGCACATAGAGTCTAAGAGATTTCAGGTAGAAGTTAAAGGAGAGATGAGACAAGATGGATCCCTGAGGGACCCTGCAGGTGATGGCTTTTGAAGATGAGCATTTACCCAGCACACCTTGCTGGACAAGAATGATAGGAACTATTGTGGGGATGTATGTTCTATTCCAGACATGCCATGTAAGTGGGTCAACATCATCCTGTGTTCGGCTGTACTTAAACCTGCAAAGAGATACAACCTCTATCCATTGCCACAAAAGTCCTCTTTTTCCAATGTCCACACTGTTGTGCTCTGCTCAGAAGCTTGACTGCGAAGAATCCTGATTGTTGGAAGATGTCATTTGTTGAGCTTGGCTGTAGCTTTATTTTCTCAGCGATTTTGCCTCAAAACAGGAGGATGGAGACAGGATAATAGTTAGAAATATCTGCCGCATTGAGTGTTGTGTTGGCTTTTTGAGGACTGGGAAGATTATTGCATTTTTCAAGGAGGTTTACTTCTACATAGGAAGCTGATCATTTCCATTAGCTGTCATTCAGGACTGGTACAGACCTACTTCACATGTAGCGACCTGTATATTTCTTAGGGGTTCCTAAGCTTCAGCAAGGTTGATGGGACCAAGTTCTGTCAGGGGTGGTGGATTGATAAACAGTTTGTTCTGCTTCTATTGTATTTTCCTGATTTCATCCATAAAATAAGAGGAGAGCTCCTCGCTGCAGTCAGTGTTTAGAACCAAAGATTATACATGACTAAGGGACAAAAAACATTTATTAGCATTGATTTGTCCAGTGATGCTCCAAGAGAAAGCTGGAGAGAGAGAAGTCTGACCAGTGACAGCATATCCTTACTAGCTATTATGAGCTACAGAATCTGTAGTTTTTGCAGCAGGCTCTGCTCTTCTTGCTAAAAATAGAAGTAAAACAGGAGAGGAAAATATTTATTTTACTCTTGGCATTTACATCTGAAATGCATCATTTGCATTTAAAACAAATGTGTAAGATTTCCTGACTTCTGTTTGTACAAATTTGCAAATCTGCTCCTGTATTTATAGTACAATATGTACAATGAATATCTGTTATGGCTTTTAACTGCTTCTTATTTATTTTGATTTTGAATTGGGTTTGCCTGTTTGGGAGAAGTTTTTTCTATATATAATGCTAGGGAGAGAGACTGCCCTCTACTGTCAATAGCTAACAAAGCAATTTGATTCTGATGACTGTATTACTACAATATAATGTATTCCTACATTATCTCCTGGGAAGCCACATGAGGTTAGCTACTCCAGTGACAGGACATTGTGTATATACCATAGTTATTCAATCAATAATCAACAGGAAGTGTATTATTTCTAATAGCGAATTAATTGCTTCCCACTTGTTCCATGATGAAGCAGAAGGCGATCAAAGTGATATATGTGCTCCGGGATCTACACTAGTTGCAATAAGTTCCTGGAGAGAATTCCAAATGGCTGGGGACCTGCCTATATAGGAGACTACTAACACTGCCAGGACCTGATTACAGAATAGGCACTATGGGCCAGATCCACAATAGTATTTAGGTTCCTAATTTCCACATATCAATGGAGGATGGAGTCATGTTTCAGGGATGGAGTCCTGGGATTCCCCTGTTGTCATGGGTCTTGGGAACTTGGTTGCCTTAATTGCAGCCCTCCACGCTACCACAGCTGACATCAGAAATATTTTTTTTGCCCTCCTTGATATTTACAGCAGTTAACAGGGCATTCTCCTCGACTTTGGAATTCACTCCCCACACTTGGTCTGCCTGATCCTAAATTTATTAACCTTGCTGTCATGTACCCTTTCTCCCAGGCATTTGGAAAGGGTGGGATTCATTGGGTATATTTATTCTTGGAGTGGCGATTCTCAATAGTGACATTTTATTGTGGAATTAAACAGAAGGGCACCCAGATCACAAGATATGTGTTTTCTCATGTTTTATAAATCTAAATAAATATGCTATGTCAGTAAAGCAGCTACTATAGATGTATATATGGGGGAAATAGGTCTTGTGTACATGTGCTTACAAAATTCTGTCTACAATTCAGAAAAGTGTTAACTTGTTAACCAGACAATGTCATCTGCTACATATCAGGACAAAATACATGCTTGCTCCAGGTTTATGTCTGAAGATTCTGCAGGAATCTCTTCTCTTTTGGTGTGATTCACACATCACTTTCTGTATGAGATATGGCACACAGTGATGAAAGATCATAGTCCTAGATTTGCCACAGTGCCTACTTTTTAATCTCAACCTCGCCGTAGTATAAAAGGAGTGCCGGGTCTTTATTTTCCATTGAATGGGAGGCTTCTTGTGAGTTCCTATGTATTAATTAGAAATAAACAAGGACTGAACTATATTTTATTCATCCACATGAACAATGTGATCCACTTTATTAGAAATGAGAGTTAGTATGTTCCATTTTAAAAGAAAAAATGACACACCTCAAATCTGACCAGTGATTCAGTTCAGCATCACCCCTCCAAAAGAAAGAAGTTTAAGATTTGTGTCAAGAAGAATCTTGCCAGCCTTATGAACAAAATGAGGGGAAGGATATTATTTCCCTTTATAAATGCTTGCTACTGTAACTATAGCAGAGGCATGCTGATATAAGCCTTCTGGAAATGATTGAAAATGTGTGAAATAGAGCTAGATCAGCCTAGTTTCCTTGAGCAGTTTGTAATATCCATCCTTGGCAGCTGCTCTAGAGCATCAGATTGCAAAGGAAGCAAAGAACAGTGATTCCTGGGAGCAGGGTTGAAAGAAACTTAAGGCACTTATTGGTATGCAGAGGGACCGGGGTCCTGAGCAAGGGGGTGAGGGGCCCACGGGCAGAGGGCGCGCGGATAGGGTCAAACTCCTCCAGCCAGCCTGTCAGCGCGGCCTGGGGACAATTTAAAGGTCCCAGGGGTTCAGGCCACCTCTAGGCTACCCCAGGGCTCCACCGGTGATTTAAAGGGCTGGAGCCCTGAGCGCTTTAAATTGCCGCCAGAGTCCTGGGGCTCCCAGCCGCTACCGCTACCCTGGGGCTCCAGCTGCAGTAGCAGTGGCTCAGAGCCCTGGGCCCTTGAAATCACTGCCAGAGCCCCATGGTACCAGAAGCAGCGGTGGCAGATGGGAGCCCCAGGGCTCTGGCGGCGATTTAAAGGGCCAGGGGCTCCAGCTGCTGCCAAAAGCCCCGAGCCCCGGGGAAGCTGCCCCTTTCCTACCCCCTCAGTGGCCTTGCTGGTACGGTCGTCTGTGTGCCGGCTCTTGCCGGTATGCAGTACCAGCTTACCTTCACCCCTGCATGGGAGATACTAGTCTCAATATGGCAGGGCTCATTCTTCCTACGGATCATAACAAAGAACTGCAATGGTCCTGGGTGTTCATTTGGGGCATAAAGCTTGAAATTTTGTGGTCTCAGACTCACAGTATCAAGTTGATGGGAATAAGGAGATATAACCTAGAGGTCCTAAGACTATGACAAATTCTTATGCCAACAACAAATCTTCCATCACTGAGTTAGTTTGTCAACACAAATTGGACTATCATTTTTCTATAATATCCCTACTGTACAATGACTTTTTCCATTCTCCTCAGTCTTGTGCTTATGAGTGCTTGTGTGTGCATGCACAGAGAAAGACATGTTATCTCATGAAAGAAAACAAGGCTATTGTTATTAGTACAATACCATTAGTAAGCTTTAACACTAGAATATGGTTGTAATTTTAATTTTTGGAGACCTGTTTAGTAGTCTTAGTCTCTGTAAGGTTCTCCTAAGACTAGAGTTTATTTTCCATAAAAAGTGCAATGAGAAAAGAGCTTGAGTTACATGCAGATCACGAGTGTTTTGCATGATGATCCTGAAAGACCTTGTGAGGAGAAGGAAGCTGAGAAGTCAGAGGAAAATAAACCGAACTCAGTAACATGCCCTATCATGGCCACCTGGTATTGCAGGGAAAAAAATTAGTAGTGTGTTTTCTGAGGTGATCTCTAGGAGGCTTACATTTGTGAGGAGACAAAGACATTGCTTTCTTTTTACCCTATCCCACAAGAGGAAACTCAATGAAATTAATGGTGAGTAAACTGAACACATATGAAAGGAAGAAATACTGTCAGCTTGTGGAACTCACGGTCACATGAGATAAATAGCATGGAGGTTTTCTAAGGAATGGTAATTTGATTGCCAAAATAACACATGTGGCTATGCCAGCTAAGACAAAAATATTCAGGACATAATCTGTTTGCTTGCAAGGATTAGAAGGGAATCCTCTTCTTCCCTTCCACATGTTCTAAAACACTGCATAATTAGTTAGGTATGTTATCCCTTTTCCCTCCCCCAACTTATCTGAAGTATTACTAAATTGCTACCGTTGGAGAGAGTATACTGGACTGCATAGATCAAATTCCTGATAATACGGCAGCTCTTATGACATTGCTTTTTTGGGTTAGAATGCCCACCCCATTTAATGATAAACATGAACAGTCTGCTCTTTTTTTTTTTAAGATTGGGTTTAAGAAAACAAGAGCACCAGGCACACAAACTACTGAATGCCTATCCACGCCTATCCAAACTGCTTGGGTTCAGTGGAGCTGTTAAAGAACCGTAAAGCAAATTAAAACTAAGTAAAGCATAAATTATCCTCAGATATTAAGATTTATGCTTGATGCTTCACAGAGAGCAATCAGATACAGGTAGCACTCAAGCCACCAAGGTGTATAGTAAAGCAAAGTCTTTTGAAGCTTCTCCATTGGAAAGGATCATACCAGGCTAAAGTATTCTTCACTTTGGCATTTCTTAGTTATAGACTGGACTCTAGAATCATGTTAAAAAGGTGTCAAAAGCTGAGCAGCAAGCACTTGGGACAAAAAAAAATCTAGGTTGCTAATGATTTAACATGGGACCGTCTTTTTGCTTTGTGTTTGTACAGCATATAACGCAAAAGAGGTCTGGCCCTTAACACTTACTAGCACAGATATATTCACACCTAAGCCCACCCAAAGCAAAGCTGTCTCTTCTATAACTTCACCATGCAGCAAAGAACTATAACTCCTAAACAGTTAACACATTGACCTTATACGTATTTATTCAAAGTTTAATAAAAAAAAACCTGAAGCTGTTGCAAATACAGTGCAAGTTCCTGCAGGCATAGCGCAAGGATGAAAAAGTTCTTTCATGTCTGCATTTATTATAACAAACACCATTTAATCTCCCATCTTGCATTACAATTGTCAGAGATCTTTAAAAAATATGACATGGGGGGGAGGAAGAAGGTGCAACTCCCCCATGCCATTGTCTGAAGAGCAATTTTGAACAAATCACTGTGCTAGGCTAACTCTCAGCTTTTCAGTGTCAATGCCAAAAGAAAGGAAAGACAGAAGAATAGCCCTGTGTGCTTCACATTTGAATAAGTAAACGCTTTCCCAGCAGCGACAGCATTAGGACAACATGAGTGCAACTGTTAAAAGATAGACTCACATGGAAAAACAACAATTAAATTAAGTCTTAATTAAGCAGTGCCCACTGTTAAAGCATTTTTAACCTCAAAACTATAGCTTTGGAAGAAAAGCTCAAGTTGCCAGGGGAGGGGGAAATCAATTGATGAGTACAAAATATGGATGTTGCAGTCAATAGCATCAATGATGGAGACTGATACAACAGAACCCTTGCACAGTAGGAATGACCAAATCTGGGACAGCATTAATTGTAAAATTGGATACTTGAAAAATTACTACATGAAAACCTGAAGCCTCCATGATGTGCTCTACTGCATAAACAAACTTACTTACTGTGGGACTGGGAGTCTTATGCTATGAAATGCACTAGAATAAATGCAATGTCCTATCACTAACTTTGAGCTTTCATCTGAAGCAGGGGCGGCTCCAGGCACCAGTGCACCAAGCGCTTGTCTGGGGCAGCAAGCCGCGGGGGGCGCCGTGCCGGTTGCCCTGAGGGCGGCAGTCAGGCAGCCTCCGGCAGCATGCCTGCGGAAGGTTCGCCGGTCCCACGGCTTCGGCGGCAATTCGGTGGCGGGTACCCCAAAGGCGCAGGACTGGCAGATCACCTGCATAAACGCCGCCGAATCCGCGTGACCAATGGACAGCCCACAGGCGTGCCGCTGAAGGCCGCCTGACTGCCTTTCTGTTTTTTGATGCCCCAAGCGCCGCCCATGTTCTGAAGCCCCTAAAGTAGCTTGGTAGCCTAGTGGGACTTAGACTCAGGATACTCCCCTAATAACACCTAACAGTCTATGTGTTGGGGCGTGGGAACAAATACCACATTTGGGTGCTTCCTAATGTCGGGCTCCCTCTATCTGCCTAGAGACTGCTATGCCAAGGCTTATTTGCCACTCTCATCAGCCTCACAGAAATGCCATTTTTTAAACATTTAAACAAACTTGATTGAATAAGTCAATTCAGTCACTAGCCAAACAGACTCTTCATAAAACCAGCAGGGAGGCATTTCAGGCCTCTGAACCTAGAATAAGGTCTGCAAAATGCCAGGCCAACGTTCCTTGGAAAATAATTTCCCACAGCCTCCAACCTGAGAGGCCTGTAATGCCTAGGTGTTGCTTAGTTATTTTGGCCAGGGGAAAGCATCACCTCTAAACACATTTGCATTTATTCTTACTCATATCTAAATTTTGTACCAAAAACTGAAATCTAATGCAATTACCAGCCACATAAACAAGCAAGTCGTCTACATACTGACTCCCTTGGTCAGCTGTGAAAATAAAAAGCATAGCTTAAAATGCTTGGATAGAAGCACGCTATGATACTCTATAAAAATCATGAGAGATGATGAGGGTGAAGGGGAAAGACTAATCTCCTATAGAAATGTCTCCAACCCTTGTGACACAAGCCTCACTTGGATTTGTCAATGACAGAAAGAGCTGCAGTGCTGTAAACTTCAATATAGCAGCTCCAGGTACAACCTCTTCTCTTCCTCAATACCATCTCTAATGGTGTGTCCCAGGAATTCACATCAGAGAGCATGAAGAGGCTGACTCTGCAGAGCTGAAATAGGAAAGGGGATTTCATGGACCAAAGAAAATGAGATCAAATTCTGCTCTCATGTAAAAACATGTAATTCTAATGACTTCAGTGGAGTTGCAAGGGTATAGAGTAGATCTCATGAGTGAAGATGCTCTGCGTCTCCCATGAAGTGGTATCTTCCTTCATGCGGATGGAATAATACCTCATTCATCTGCCAACCCTAAAGGAACACTGCTTCTCTGGAGGGAAGTAAAGGAATACCCAGATTCCCCATAGGAATACTCTGATTGGGCAATAACTGCCTTTTTAAAAAAAAAAAAAATCACACTAATGAAACAATCCTAGATAACTACTTCCTTTAGTCCAGTTAGACAAAATTGTTATATTTAATTATATAGCTATTGAATCAGATACACAGACTTCATTTTGTTTTGTAAAGATGGTATTTGTGAATGCAAGTTTCCACCACCCTGGATGCTACTCAGTTAAAAGGTTAATAGAAAACAACATCAGTAAACTCTTATATGTGAACAGATTTGCCTAAACCATCCTCTGGGGGAAGGTACAGACTGTCTTTGGAATGATATTGTGTTTAAGACACTTTGTTTTTAATTGGAACTATAAACAGCAACTCAATCAAGTTAAAGGTTTGAAGTCATATGAGCAGATATTTATGAAAAAAATCTGCTTTGATTTTTCCAGGACTTGAATTAGTGTTTTGCCCCATCCAGGGCAGGCTAGGACATAGAAGAACTTGGAAATGGAGGAAACTGGAATTGACAGAAGAGACAATGTTGAAGAGGATGATACAAATAACACAGCATGCCTGCTTATATATGAAGGTATATTTTTAAGGACCTGCCTGATGCCTTCTAGTCTTTAGAGATAAAAAAATAATAGTAAATTAGGGGAATAGATGATAGTCCACCTGAATAACTTTAATGGGGGGAGGAGGGAAGAAAAGATTTCATTCTCTTCTTCTACTGGCTAGCATACACTAACTGCTTTTCTTTATTTTCCTGCAAGATTGTATCCCTTTCCTATCTATTATATAATGTTCTTTTTGTTTAAATAAACAAAGTTATTCTAATAAAGCTCCCACAGCACACCTAGTAGAAAGCTACTGCTTTAGAAATTAACTAGGCTGCCATGTGGCCCTTTTAAGGAGTCAGAGCTACACAGGTGTAGAGAGTCGAGTAGTGCCAGCAATCTGAAACAAGCAATAAAAGCCCATTCCCAGGTGTTGTCAGTAGAATGGGGAAAGTTTGCTTGTGCAAGACTAGAGTGTGCTGAAGCTTTAAAATTAGTTTAGATTCCTGCCTCTTATAGTAATGTAACTATTACTATGTATGTAAGAATGTTCATGGGGTGTGGATCCCTTTATTGTAAATGGATTGTATGTATTTCTCTGAGTGGCTTATTTAACCATGGGCTATGCTTATAATGGTTCACCTGGGCCTACTACTCTAGTTAAAGTACTGTAGTATTTTGAGAAGCTGCGTGTGAGCCTCAAGTTTAGAGACTAGACAATCTTACCTAGATAATGCATTTCTCTAGACAAAAAATCTCTATGGAAAAAGAGAAGGGGAAACTAGCTTTATGATAAGAAACACTTCAAGGAGTTACTTTTTACACCAGATTTAGTCTCGCCTTGTGTAAGTACTCAAGAAAAGGTTAGGAAAGTGGCCACTTGATCTGAGTGGTAGGAATGCACTGGGGATGATAGAGTGAGTTTGGATAGTCTTTCTGATTAATTTATTCTTCTTTATAAAAACAACCTCTTGAGGAAAAGCTCTGGCTGACTGCAACCACTTTTTTTCTTTGCTGAGACTTTGCACCAGCTTGTAATTTCTGCACTGAGTGCATGTGGCCAGTTTTGGAACATTATAAAAGTGGGTATGAGCAAGACATTGTGAGTGGAGTTGGTTGAAATTTTCTGAAACTTGCATAATTTTTTCATTGAACTTATTTTAGGAATGAACAATAAAAATCTGACCAAAATAATACCTTTTGATCAGTTCTAGAAATGCTTGCTGGTTGAAATTTTTTGACAATTAAAAGGAGCAGATGAAATTTCAACAACAACAAAAAATAACTCCCATGAGAGCTTACTGGTTTTTCAACTTGTTATAATTGTGAGACCTTATTTCTAAAATTCATGGAACTCATGAGTCCCTCCCCACTCTGCTTTGAGAGTAACAGCAATGCACCAAGACACTGAGAGGAGAGTCCATGAATAAGACTAATCTCCTCACTCTCATTTGGAAGAGTGCTCAAACTCCCCTTTTTCCCCCTGTAAAATATAGCCCATAGAATTTCACCTGGTCACCCCTACACTGAGCCTGGCCTTCAGCCCTAGCCCAGAGACCCTTAATAGGCAGTGGCAAGAGAGGAAACATACTCTTGAAGTGATGTTATTTGCAGTCTTCCCATAGTGTGCAAGCACCCAATGCTATTAGCAGCCTGGTTCAAGCACCTGAGCCTGTTACCCTCTAATGACTGCAGTCTAGAGTGCTACATGAGTGCAAAGATGTGCACATGTCCCCTACTCCTTGGCTTGTATAGAAGCAAAGGTATTCACTGCACCAGGTGAGAGGACACCACCTCTTTGTAGATGGACTGCTCTGCTAGCATCAGCCAGAATACACAGGCTTCCAATGCCACGTTCCATTTGTGTTGGGTCTTCTGCAGTGCGTACAGCATGATATTAGTGGTTCCACATCCATTACAGCAATTATTACCTATCAGTATTAGATTATTCTACAGCACCTCCACACCTGCTACAGTGCCTCTCTGACCTTTTGATGTAGTTGTGTCAAGAGTCACCATCTCTCTGTGACAATGGTGTTGCATCAATGTCTTTACACTGTGATATTATGTCACTTGTGACACCAGGAAATGTCACTGTCCCCAAGTGCAATTTCAAGGCCAATGAACAATAAAGTGCTTGCAGGATTGCTCTGACAAAGCCAAGATGATTCTGCTAGTCTCAGGACATGCTCCTGCCTGCATCTCTGCTCTCATTTCTTTCTGCTCCCCATCTCACCCTGTCTAAGCCTTCACCCTAACCATATGCTAAGCCTGTAGAGCCTCTTCTACCTCATGTGACAGTGGTGTTAACCTTTATAACTTTGACACAACTCATGTAAGTGGGGCCAATAAATACTATCCATTCTCTTAACCAGCATTCCTATGTGTCAGACCTTTATTACATAGCAGAATAGTTGTTGAACTTTCAGAAGTCACTGCATGGAAACTTCAGGGGACAGAGTTGGATGAAAGCTATAGGATCAACATCATAAGTGGTTTGTCTGACTTACTGTAGGTGATGGGTAGCATCTTCACAGTAACTTGCAATTCCCAAAATTATGTAATTGTTTGTTTTTTGTGTTATGTTAAAAATACTTTTCTATGTAAGAGGTGCTATCTGTTCAGGTCTTTTGCTGAATAATACACTATAGTCTTGGTCACAGTATTGCTCATAACCTTTCTACCACCTGGCTAGAGTAAGTGTTACTGAACAAAAGTGATCTACAGAACTATGAACATCCCACTTGTTAAAAGCAACAAGATGTCATAAAATTGGCATTTCTGCAAACCCAGCCAAGCTGAGGACACGGTATATACTTTAGAAAGAGGCAGCTAGAGATTCCCTAAGGAGGGCTCAAAACTCTGCACTCCTAGTCCTTTAAAAAATAAAGTTATCTTCTGACAGAACACTGTGTTAGAGCAGACTGCTCTTTTCAATGCACATGGTAATTTTATGGGGTTGAAGGGACTAGATGGTATTTTTTTTAATGAAAACCCATCTCTTTGAAAACAAATCACTTTGTTTTATTTAGTGTGTGTTGAACAACGGCTTTCCGGACAAAACTGACAAGTTTTGTTTCTGGCTGTTCATTTGATACCCCCCACTTTAAACTGAAAAGTGATATGTGACTTCAACTTGTTAACAATGGCTTCTACAATAACTATATGGTGTGTCTGATATACTGTGTCTGACACACAGCATTTTTTCCCCAGTTATTGCCTTAAAAACAAGTCCTGCCATCTCTAGATTTTTACAAACCATTCATACTGGTTTGGCAGTACTTTGCTTTCCCCCTACACAGTTATCCAAGATCATAGATTTCCATCCATTCCTAAAAATGTTGATAAGAAGATATTACCAAAAGAAAGGAATTAATACAAAGAAATATGCAAAATATATATAAAAAAGAAAATAATAAGGCCAGGAGATGAAGGAAGATGACTGGGAGAGCAAAGAGCCTACTACGTATAAACAATAATATCAAATCAAAGCTATACAATAAACTATCCATTTGAGAAGGCTGAGTGTTGTATACTTTTCCTACTAATGGGTGTGGGTGAAGAGCTGCAATGTGACTGGCTGAAAGAGGTTCTCTCCCAAGGAATGTATCAGCCAGAATTGCAAAGCCTCTTTACTATCATTATTAGTAATTATTGTTTGTACTGTAGTACCACCTAGGAGTCCCAGTCATGGATCAGGGCTCCATAGGACAAGGTGTTGTGCAGAACTGTCCTATTGCCCTATGTCACAATGTTTAGAAAGATATGATGTATTTTAATAAGGGTAAATGTTTAAAATATCTGATACAGGTGGGTTTTTCTATTGTTTTTTCTGGTAATGGAGCTTCTGATGTTGCAATTCCAAGGGCCTGAGGGAGTGGGTCTTTGGCAGAATTAAGTGTGAAGGCTGCTTTCAGCCTAAACTTCCCTCTTTCTGTTCTGTTTCCCTTTTCCTTATGTCCCTGTTTTTCTCCCTGGCATTCCTTTGAACTTCTGCATCACTCAACTGTCTTTGCTGGGTGAGCAGCCCAATTCCCAAAGTGATTTGAGTCCCAGACTGCGTTCCCAGGATAAATTCTGCTGCTGTGCTGCTGAACAGGGGTCCCTTTGATACTGATGCACCCTGAGGAAGGCCCTGAACTTCCTAGATGTCTAGCTCAAAATGATGAGCAATAGAGAGAGATGCCAAAAGAAACCTAGACATCTGAATATTTGACACCTTTTTGCAAGTTCTTCCATTGCTACTTTCTAAATTGTTTTGAGTTTTTAATGTCATCATTTAATTGTGAAGACAAAGAACACTTTGCCATCCATTCCCTGTTTCAGTCAAGAGGAATTGACCAAACTAAACTTCAATCACAGCATTCAGAGATAAATTCTCCAGTGCTTGCTTGATGCCAATGGGACTACTCAGATAACTAAGAGCTACTAAAAGGAGTAAGAGTGTAGTGTCTATGCCTGATAAAAACAGTCACACCAAATAATAAAACAGCAAATGAACTATCAAGAATAAACTCTCAGCAATATATTTGGCCTCTTTGGGCCAAGTCCTTTAATATCAGTGGGAGCTGAGTGAGCAAGGATTACAGGAGTGGGCCCTATATGTGGAATAAAATGTACGTTTACATGGCAATGGGCTTTTTCCAATTTTAACCACTATATCTGACTCAAATCAGGGTTCAAGTGGATTATAAAAAGCTATGAACTCTCTACTTAATCTTTGTTACTACAGGATGACAATAGGAAAATTTTTGGAATAGAAGATATATAGTAAAATACCTTAGCAGGTGACTTCAGATGGAATGTAAGAGAATAGATCATAAAAACTTCCTATAAACCAACATTCATTTTCAAGTTGAGAAAATAGCGTTTGGGGCATGGGGAGGTGTCCCCTCAAATATAATTAATTTTACTGTGTGATATTAACTCAGGGCAACTCATAACTTGTTAATTGTCATGTAATCTTTGTGAATTAGTAAATGAGTACACTTCATGATGCTTCCTAAACATAAGGTCTAGGGCTCCAATCCTGCATTGACTTCAGTGGGATTACTTACAGCATATACAGTTAAGTATCTGCATAAATCCTTGTAAGATTGGGGTCAATTGCAATAAATCTGCATGGGTGTGCTGAGGTGTAACTTAAAATAAAGTTCATTTTAATTTAATTTGTTAATTTAATTTTGAAAAGGTGGGAAACTCCTTTGTATGGAAACTCAAAATCTGTTCAGCGCATTGCAGTGCAACTTCCCAGTGGGATTTTTCTTGCTTTTCTTTCAAGTGAAGATTTGACCCTTTCTCTTTCTTCTTTTATTTTTTTATTTTATTGAAGTTTTTCAAGTGATACTTCATCATGTGGTCCCCCTGGCCCAATAAAGATGTTTGCCTGGAATTGGAACACACATTAGCCTTCCATCAATTTCAAAGAATGTATTTAGGGCAACAAGAATGTGTTGCGTTTCTTTAGCACTGAAACGTTATATTCTCATGGGGACAAGAGGGAATTATTTTCTGAGCAAGTCCAGTGTATGTCCCAGTAGAACACAGTGAGACCAGCATGCCCTGATTTTCTTTCATTTAAACATTGTACCTGTCTTCCTCAGATTCCCTCAGCAACTTGGGGAAAGTTTTCCTTGCTTGATGTTTAGCCCATTTTCCTAGCAGTTATTATTGTTGTCCAAGTAAGCAGTAGCTATTGAGGGTTGAGTGAGCTGATGAAGCAAGTTTGCACCTAAGAGTTTCATCTAGACCACTAAACAATGTCTTTTTCCATAAAGTGCATGTGCCAATTGCACTGGACAGTTACTTTTGTCTCAGCATTTTTATGAACCTGTCCAGTGTATTTCCTGAGGAAACATTTATATAAAAAGAAATGTGAATTCTTTCTTTTCCTAGACAATTCAAGGCCATTTTTTAAATTGACCCAGTTTAATGAAAGAGAAATTGTAATCCAAATTAACAGTAGGAGTCAAAATAAATCTGATAAAGGCCCTGACTATCCAAAGCACTAAGGAAGATGATTAAGTACTTTCTGAATTAGGACCAAATAGACAATTTGTTCCTCTTAGGAATTTCTAAACCGATTTCTGTTCCAGTTTGGTTTATGTTCAAAATAATTTGTATTGAAAGTTCCATGTAAAATGGCTAGATTTTGGCAACAAGAAAAACTGGAATGAAATATCCAGTCCATCTTAAATCTGTGTTCTTTTGTGTTTTATTGCAGCAGACACAATCCCCAGATTTTAACAATCACTTGGAACAATTTTTGAAAAAAAATAGCAAAAAGAAAACTACTAACAGAAAGGGACAAAATATTATTAACTCTAAACAGAGGTCATATAAACAACAGTAATATAATTAATTAAGAACAAGGATACAATCCCAATCCACAGGGCTCATGAAGTCATCATTATATAATATTGACTGTCTTCAGAAACGATCCTTGCTGAAAATGGAATAATTAATTGGGTGACTAGCATTAAATATGATTTCATGTAGTTATAAAATGGTCCACCAGTGGAGTTACACCAAGAATGAATTTAGCCTAAAATGTCTTTACAATGTCATTTTCTGACACTAATAACTACTGTGATTATTAAAACTGAAATAATGTTAAGACTCTATTTTACTTTTCATCATCTATGTTGTTTGTTTACTTTTGCATTTCATTCAGTTTAGTCAATGAAACTAACCTAGACAATTTCCATTTTGTTTTTGGTCCACTTCACTTTCTGATTCTCTTCAATGGACTTTGGACCAAGTCCTTAGGGTCTGATCCCAGCAAAATACTTAAGCAGGTGACTAGTCCTGTTGCCTTCAATGAGACTACTCATGTTTAAAGTTGAGCACATGCTTAAGTGCTTTACAGGATCATGGCTGTGGTCACTAATGGCATAATTGCAACCCTATTGAACTCAAAGGAGAAACTTCCATTGACTTGAATGATGCAGAATCAAGCCTTAAAATGATAATTTTGGGTGTCTCGGTTTTTAAACAATTATTAATCTAGTAAAATAATTGGGAATTCTTCCATTGACTTCAATGGATTTTAGATCAAGCCCAAAATAATATGGACTGTTATCCATTATCACATAACCTGGGTAGACTGTAACCTTCTGTTTGCTGGTCCTTCATTGCAACTCCCTGCTGCTGCTGCATTCCACTGAAATGTATGGAAAGGCAGGCTGTTCAGGTACGCTCATCGGCACAGAAAACACATGCTCCAGCCTGTAGTAGCCAGATAGCTCTGACTGAATTATAGTTAATACACCATGATATAAAAATCAGCTGAAACAGAGCCATGAGAAAAATGTCTTGATGGTCAGAGACTATGGTATATCTGTCAACTGAAGGGGAAATGTAAAAAAAACTACTATAAGAATTAAAGTGCCAATTATGGAGACACAGAAGTCAGGCCATAGTTAATATTGCAATTGTGTTTTTGTTATAAGACACCCCCCCTACCCCTTCCCCCAACACACACACACACACACACACTAAAATCCACAAAGACAATCATATCAACCTCAAAATTGTCAGGTTAACGTGGGAAGAGGTAGAATTTTCCTTTTTCCTACCAATTTTGAAGTGAGTTAGAGAAGAAGCCCCTGAATTAGAACAACTTAAATATAGAAGGATTCAAAGTGGTGGGAGAGGAATCTAATTTAATCTTTTTTTGTTTGTTTTTTGTTTTTTTTTTTGGTAACAAAATAGTCAGAAGAAACAAGATAAAACGTATTTTACTGGACAGCCCTCATTGACATTTACCACCCAGCATCAATGTTTACTTGAATTAAATCAGTTAAAAATTATTTGAAACATTGAATTTGCAATGTCATTATTGAGCCTCAGTTCTGGAAACCTTAGTACAGAACATCAAATGGCTGCTTAAAACCTAGGAGTTTGTTTGGGTTTTTTTTTTTTTTAAGTAAGCCTCTCACCCTTTTTTCCTTTCAGCAATACCCCCAAAATATAGCTCACTCATTAGGGAGGCTTGCTGACAAAAATTAGCTAGATTTTTCACCAAAGCCCAGAGGCAGGTGCAACAAAGGCCACTACAAGCTATTTTTCAGAGTAATATAATGAGATTTGTCTCAACCGTATGTTCATTATCATTTCTAGTTTTATTATGGTTCTTTTCCTTAGAAGAATATCTCATTGGTATTTTTTCTTTTGACTTACCCTTAAACTGTCTTAATAAAGATCAGATATTACTTTCTCTTGGTACTGGATATATTGTCTTTAAAGTGTTAAACTGTTTGGGTTTTTTTAGCCTAGAATTTCTGTACAGAATTTACCCTTGTTCATTACTGAACTGAAAAGATATACGTATATTTCTAGTTGATCGTATACAAGAAAATTAAAATCCACTGTCCTCTCTATCCATTGATATTGGGGCGGAGGTATGTTTTGGGACTTCATTATTAGCTTCACATATTACAATTGCTACTGAATAGAGGGAAAAATCAATGCCCCCACTTTGGACAGATGGCTTCCAGAAATATTGGAAGTATTGTCCATGGGGAAAAAAATGACTAGTCTAAGAGATGACTCATATACCAAATATTTGTATGCTTGGCTCCTTTTCATTCTATACATTGAGAAAAACAGTTGGTCTAAGAAGCCAGCTTTGTTTTTCTCCTTATTGAGGTTACTTTGCTGCTGTTCTATTTTAGCACAATGTGGTAAATCTACATGGTGCTTGTTTTTTATTAACATTATCTTGATCTTTCATCTTTACTGGTTAGCCCAGGGGCTGGCAAACTTTTTGGCCTGAGTGCTGCATCGGGTTTGGTAAATTGTATGGAGGGCCGGTTAGGGGAGGGGGTCGTGGCCCGGCCCCCACCTCCTATCTACCCCATCCAACCCCCCTGTTTCCTGATGGTCCCTCTAGGACCCTTGCCCCATCCACACAGCCCTGCTCCCTGTCCCCTGACTGCCCCCTGCCGCCCCATCCAACCCCCCTTCCTTCCCAACTGCCCCCCGGGAGCCCTGCCCCCATTCAGCCCCCTGTTTCCGCCCCCGACCACCATCCACACCCCTGCCTCCTGACCACCACCCCAAACTCCCCTGCCCTCTATCCAACCCCCCCTGCTCCCTGCCCCCTTACCATGCTGCCTGGAGCACCGATGGCTGGCGGCACTACAGCCGTGCTGCCCGTCTGGAGCCGGGCCACGCTGCCGCTGCCGCCACCACACAGCACAGAGCACCGTGTCAGGCTGGGCTCTGCAGCTGCGCTGCTGCAGGAGCTCACAGCCCCGCCGCCCAGAGCATTGCGCCGGTGGCGGAGTGAGCGAGCTGAGGCTGTGGGGGAGGAGGGACAGCAGGGGAGGGTCTGGGGGCTAGCCTCCCAGGCCAGGAGCTCAGGGGCTGGACAGGACGGTCCCGTGGGCTGGATGTGGCCCGCAGGCCATAGTTTGCCCACCCCTGGGTTAGTCTAAGGTGACCTATGTGACATCTAAGTGGCTTCAAGCAGATTTATATATACTGTAAATTATTACAACTGATTTAATTGTACTATTGATCTTTGATGTCAGTTAAAAGAAGAAGGGATTGTGAAATTCAGGGAATTAATAAAGCAACCCTGGGAAAGAGAATTTATCATAGAAATGTAGGGGCCTTGAGAGGTCTTCTAATTAATCCTCCTGCACTGAGACAGAACTAAGTATATCTAGACCATCCCTGGCAGGTGTTTGTCTAATCTGTTCTTAAAAACTTCTAGTGATGGGGATTCCATAATCTCCCTTGGAAGTCTATTCCAGAGCTTAACTACCCTTATTGTTCATTTTTTCCTACTACCTAATTTAAATCTCCCTTGCTGACAATTAAGCCAATTGTGTCTTCTCCTGTCTTCAGTGGATATGGAATGTAATTGATCTCTTACACTACTAGCTCTCAGTCTTGTGTACATTACCCTAAGCATAGTAGGCATTTTGCTGGGTAAAGCAGAAAGAGGGAAGAGGTTTTTCCGGCTCATTTGGAATGTTTATGAGGGGTTGTTTGGGCTAGCATGTTCACTACAAAACTCAGCTAGCTACTTAAACATGCAGGTAATAATGTGGACCGTTTAACAGTCACTATTGTACAGCCAGGCACGCAACCGCTCTGAGTATGATTCACAATGATGTTAAACAGTCTGACTCTCGGGGCATAAAACTGGAAAATCTATTCCAGGTACTTCTATGACCCCCATCACCATACTATTGCATTACCTCAAAATCTTTAATATATTTATCTCCACAGCACCCCTTTGATATAGGAAAGTGCTATTATCCCCATTTCACAGATGGGGAATTGAGGCATAGAGAGACTAATTACAGATATTTAGGTACCTAATACCTTTAAAAATCTGGTCCTAAGTAACTTGCCACACCGCAAGTCTATGGCAGAGTAGGGAATTGAACTCAAGCCTCCTAAAGTCAAAGCTAGCCACCCTCCCATTGGACCATCCATCCTTTCTGTCACCTAACTGAATGGAGAATCCGACCTGCTGTGCTCTTAGGTATCACCTCTGTAAAAAGTGCCTAATGATAATTGTTGTGTAACACTGACAGACCCCGGTCATCGGCAGGCAGGATCGAACCTGGGACCTCTGGAGCTTAGTGCATGAGCCTCTACCTCATGAGCTAAAAGCCAACTGGCTGTTAGCTAAGGCTGTAGAACAAACTCATTAATCTCTCTCTCAGTGGTCTTGGTGCCACTAGCTGGGACAGAACACCACACCTAGGAGGTGTGTGGGTTTCACATGCATTTGCATTATTCCTTTTCATGTGTAGCTCCAAAGCACATTATGAAGGGAAGTAGCTCCGTTTTCCATGTGGCCCAGATCAGGAGCATAGCTCTGGCACAGGACACTGTCTGTCTGTTCTCTATGGCTTTAAAGCTGCCATACCTGTCCACGGTAGCTTCACCCCACTGTAGTGGAATTCTGCAGTGCCATACAACGGGACCAAAATATGTTTCTTCCTTACAGTAACTTAAGTCTTCAGAAACTGACTGCTCACTAGTCTGTATCTTCTACCGACCCCCAGAACTTTGTGCATGGGTGACAATCTTCCAAAAGTGGGGTCTGATCCTCCCATCACTCCTATGCATATAACTTCTATTGACTTGATTAAAAAATGTAGTGGGGATTGCATATACACCCGTGGTTCTCAAAGCTGGTCCGCCGCTTGTTCAGGAAAAGCCCCTGGCAGCCTGGGCCGGTTTGTTTACCTGCCGCGTCCTCAGGTTCGGCCGATCATGGCTCCCACTGGCTGCGGTTCACCGCTCCAGGCCAATGGGAGCTGTGGGAAGAGGCGGCGAGCACATCCCTCATCCCGTGACGCTTCCTGCAGCCCCCATTGGCCTGGAGCGGCGAACCACGGCCAGTGGGAGCTGCGATCGGCCAAACTTGTGGACACGGCAGGTAAACAAACTGGCCCGGTCCACCAGGGGCTTTCCCTGAACAAGCGGCGGACCGGCTTTGAGAACCACTGATATACACTGACAGGACCCTAGGTTTTTAGTGGGTGTCTGAGCTTCCATGCACAAACTCAGAGTGTATGGTGCAGAATGCTGCCATTTGCCTTCTCCCTCTTCCTTCTGCTTGTGTGGCAAGGTGCATAATTTTGTTGAGGGGTAAGCAATGTTCTGGCGTCAGATCATTAGTGTAGTGAACACATCTGTTTCCTTGAAGAGCTATAGCTACACAACCATACACAACTATTGATGCATTCTGATGCCTAAAGTACAAAGAATGAAAATAAATGGAACCGACCTAATATACTTTTGTGTTTGGGTGTGTATATTTAGACACACACACACACACAAACAAACACACACATATATATCAGGAGATTGAAATGAACTACAAATACCTCCTCAAGCTGCTTTTGTTTCAATTTTTTATGGTCTCAAGGGAAAAAAACTAATCAGATTTAATATACAGATTTTACTTTGTGGCACTTTTAGTTGGAACCACATCAACTGTAACAAAAACAGAGCAAGATTTTTTTTTAAAAAAAGACGCCTTCTCTGCCAGCAACATGGTCTGAAACAGTGCCAGAGATTTCAGGCTGGCAAATCAGCAAAGGAGCCAGATAAATCAGAATGAATGTAATAGATCTCACTTATTTCAGCTCAGTTTAGCTTCTTTACTATGTCATTGTCATCAAAAGCCAAAAATACTGAGTTGCAGGAATAAAAGTGCTTGGCTAATAAACCAGATCCATTAAGAAAGGAAACAAAAAGAAAAGTGAGAAGTGTGACCATAGCTGTGTAATAATATGACTGAGTTATTTGGCAGGAGGGAAAAAAACCAGTACAAGCAGAAAAGACAGATTTATTCCTATTGTATAAAATAATTGTTTCCCAGTTTTAATTTACATTTTCTGGTAATAGGTCAGGTAACAATGACATTCAAAAACCAGTGCCAATGAAAACAATTGTGCAGCTAATGCTGGTGTTAATTCTATTTCATGCTCTTGGAGTTCACTGTATAAGGAATTGCTTAAAACAGAATCATTCTGAAATGTATGTTTTATAAAATACAGCAATAGCCACAAGCCCCAATCAGAACAAAACTTGAAGTGGATTGTTTCTAAGAACAAAAATGGGCCGGGGGGAGGAGGGGGTGCACAGGTTTCTCCTTAAACCTTTATGCTTATGTACAAATTCCACAGAGCCAGGCCCTATCCCCAGTCCTTTCTGCTGCAGAAAAACTCAAGTGCAGCAGAGATAGTATATTTCAACTGTATGGGAACCATGCCATGGAACGCTCTCTCACAGAAAATCTGTGCACATCTGCAGAACAGAATTCTCCATAATGATGCAGGCTGAGGGCATGACTAAAAAGTCTGTGAACTTGCAAATATTGATTGGCCCACAAATGGCATATCTGGGGAGAAGCAACCAAAATTCCTGCCCATACCTGTGGGTAGCAGTCATGTAACACAGCATGCTGGCTCCAACAGATTGGGGCTGGGGATTCTGTTCTCATCCCATGTGCATATAACTGAATATCTCACCTTTTTATTTGGACTGTATGCTCTTTATATGTGTCACCAGTGTGGTTTATAGGTATACCTTTTAAGATTTTAAGCAAATATTGTACAGTACCTCTTCTTAGATAATCAATACTTAGTCATAGTGATCACAGAATCATATAAAATGAAGATGGAAAAGACCTAATAGGTCATCTTGTAGAACAGGTCCTAAACTGTGCTCCATGGACTATCGGTGGTCCATGAACACTTGCTGTGGGCATGGGGAATGCTGGCCAGTTACATGGTACTGGCTCCTTTGTTCCAGCTAGGACGAGCAGATATGAAGGAGAGCCAAAGTGAAGAATTAAAGGACAAAACACAGGACAGCTAAACATTCATGAATACTTTCTTAATATTTGTTCTATATACGCAGCTGCTTAGTTGCCACAGTGATTTTATAAGAAAGCAAATGGCAGGGAGTCCATGCACATAATAATGTTTGCAAACCCTAGATTTAATGTAGTCCTCTACCAGCTAAGGATTGTTTCCTAGCTTACATATAATGTCAGTAAATGATGTCCCACTTCTGTTAATGGGCAATACACCTCTACCCCAATATAACGCTGTCCTCGGGAGCCAAAAAATCTTACCGCATTATATCTGAATTCGTGTTATATTGGGTCACGTTATATCGGGATAGAGGTGTACTTGCAAAAATACATATACTTTGACAGGAATCTAAACTCTATACTGTGCCACCATAGAAATGCCTATGAAATAAATGTTTTTTTCGTTTGTTGTCCAAACAGGTTAGTGGTGATTCTGACACATTCCAAATGAGTTTATGTTGCTCGATTTATCTACTGAACAGCATCACAGAGATGAGACCATGCTATACATGCTGTAAATAATAATGTGCTGCCCTCATGAGGAAATGTATTCAAGATTGTGGGGCACTCAGATTCTACAGTAATAAGGGCCATATAAGTACCTTAAATAGACAGATCAGATCAATGATGCCCAGAATTGGAGTACTATTGGTTTCCAAAAGCCAATGGATGAGATATTGGGAAAAAAGCAAAAGCAAAACCCAGCCTTCTGATCTGAGGCCAATCCTCTAGCTTCCTTTCCTGACTCATAACACAACGCAGTGAAGTTGTGCCATCCCCAGGCCAGGAAGCAAACGCTGTTTTAAATGGAAAAAAAAACATAAACAAAACCCCAACACCACTTTATTTTAATGAGCAAGTAACACAAATACAAAAGTAACCATTTATCTGTGACTCCTCTCTGTATTAGTTATTACATGATAGTTGCAAGGAGTAGTAGAATGTAGTATGTAGTGCCATCTTGTGGTTCTTATCAGAAGTGTCCCTGAATAATTTAAACAAGAGATTTAACCCCACACTTTCTGAAGTGTCCCGTCACTTCAGATGCCTCAGTTTTCAGGTAACCAACATAAATAATCTTAGGTGTCTCAAAGTGAGCACAAAAGATGATCTGATGAAAACTCACCTGTTATAACCAATGCCTTGTATTTACCATGGGCGTTGCTTTTTAAGTTTTAGTTGTTCTCGGGGGCCGGGTTTGGGAAGTCACTTTAGTTTTTCGTGCAACACGCAAGTAAAATGATTTAGCAGACAGCCATTGGGCATTCACGGGTAAGTATTGCAAAACAGGAAGCATGTCATTGTGAAGTGTGATTCCTCTGAGGCAATAAATCTATATCGATGGTATTTGAAAATGAAACACTTCCATAAATAAATCACACCCTTGCACCCTTATCCTCGGTTTGCACAAGTGTCTCTGAGAACTGTCATCCATACATAGTATCTCAATTCGAGAAGGATGAACAAACAACAACCAAAACTTGAAGTAGGTTTTTTCTGAGATTTGATTAAAATGTGGTTACTATTGCTAGAATTTTTTCACATTCCTTTCCTCTGCTTGCTTTCAGCTGGGAGATGTCACATAAATATAAAAATACTGTAAGAAGATATATTCCACCAGTATTTCCAAGACAGCCAAAACCATCAGAAACTGGAAATCTTATGTTAAAGCCTGTTTTTGAGTGATTTCTAGCCTCAGTGGCATGTCACCAGCAACCCCATGTCCCTGTCACTATCCACCCCTCTAACAATCCCTCTGGAAGTTTATTATCCTCACTTAGGCTTGGTCTACACTACAGAGTTAGGTCGATGTAAGGCAGCTTACATCGATCTAACGCTGTAAGCATCTATGCTAAAATGTAGCTCCCACCGATGTAACTCGCCCACTACATCGACTTAACAACTCCACCTCTGTGAGGGCCTGGCACTTAAGTCGATGTAGTTGGTCGACGCAGTGTCAGTGTTGACTGTTGCTGCCTTTCAGAAGCTGTCCCACACTGACAGTTAAATCGGTGCAAGCACTCCTGGTGAGGGCATGTCCTGATGATACAAGGAGCATAGAGAGAACATACAAAAGCAATTTAATTACTGCAGTGGCTGTACGTGGATGTAACTTAGGTCGACTTAAATTTGTAGTGTAGACTTGCCCTTAGTGCATGTGTACATCACCTAGTACAATCTAACCCCAATCATGACTGGGACCTTTGGGCATTGCACTGCAAATAATAGACAAGAATAACAACAGATCAATCCTTACAGAACTTTTGTGTGTTAGGGAGCTATTATTTTCTGGGACACTGAGACACAACAAGGGTATGTCTTCACTACCAACGTTAAACATGGCTGTGTAGTCGCAGCACCAGTGCTGGGAGACAGCTCTCCCAGTGCTATAAAAAACCCACCCCCACGAGGGGAGTAGCTCCCAGTGCTGGTGCACTGTCTACACTGCCTTTTTACAGCACTGAAACTTGCATCCCTCAGGGGGGAGTTTTTTCACACCCCCGAGCGAGAAAGTTGCAGCGCTGTAAAGTGGCAGTGTATACAAGGCCTAAGTAAGTGACTTGCCCAAAAGCACAAAGTCAGTTTGTATCTAAGCTGGGAATGTTAACCCAGCTCTGTTGACTCCAAGTTTGGTGTTTTAGGGTATGTCTACACTACGGGATTAATCCAAATTTACAGAATTCAAATTTTGGCAACCGATTGTATAAAGTCGAATGTATGCGACCACACTAAGCACATTAATTCGGCGGTGTTCGTCCATGTACCGAGGCTAGCGTCAACTTCTGGAGCATTGCACTATGGGTAGCTATCCCATAGCTATCCCATAGTTCCCGCAGTCTCCTCCGCCCATTGAAATTCTGGGTTGAGATCCCAATGCCTGATGGGGCCAAAAACACTGTCACAGGTGGTTCTGGGTACATCCTTCCCCTCCTTCTGGGAAAGCAACGGCAGACAATAATTTTGCGCCTTTTTTCCTGGGTGAACAGTGCAGACGCCATACCATGGCAAACATGGAGCCCGCTCAGCTCAAGACAGCAGTCATGAACACTGTAAACACCTCGCCCGTTATCGTGCAGTTTATGCTGAATCAGAACCTGCAAAACCAGGCGAGGAGGAGTCAGCTACGGCAGCGCGGCGATGAGAGTGATGAGGACATGGACACAGAATTCTATCAAACTGTGGGCCCCGGCGCTTTGGAGATCATGCTGTTAATGGGGCAAGTTATAGCCATGGAACGCCGATTCTGGGCCCAGGAAACAAGCAGACTGGTGGGACCGCATAGTGTTGCAGGTGTGAGACGATTCCCAGTGGCTGCGAAACTTTCGCATGTGTAAGGGCACTTTCATGGAACTTTGTGACTTGCTTTCCCTTGCCCTGAAGCGCCAGAATACCAAGATGAGAGCAGCCCTCACAGTTGAGAAGCGAGTGGCAATAGCCCTGTGGAAGCTTGCAACGCTAGACAGCTAACGGGCAGTCAGGAATCAATTTGGAGTGGGCAAATCTACTGTGGGGGCTGCTGTGATGCAAGTAGCCAAAGCAATCACTGAGCTGCTGCTATGAAAGGTAGTGACTCTGGGAAATGTGCAGGTCATAGTGGATGGCTTTGCTGCAATTGGATTCCCTAACTGTGGTGGGGCGATAGATGGAACCCATATCCCTATCTTGGCACCGGAGCACCAGGGCAGCCAGTACATAAACCACAAGGGGTACTTTTCAATGGTGCTGCAAGAACTGGTGGATCACAAGGGACGTTTCACCAACATCAACGTGGGCTGGCCGGGAAGGGTTCATGATGCTCGCGTCTTCAGGATCACTACTCTGTTTAAACGGCTGCAGCAAGAGATTTACTTCCCAGACCAGAAAATAACCGTTGGGGATGTTGAAATGCCTATAGTTATCCTTGGGGACCCAGCCTATCCCTTAATGCCATGGCTCATGAAGCCATACACAGGCAGCCTGGACAGTAGTCAGGAGCTGTTCAGCTACAGGCTGAGCAAGTACAGAATGGTGGTAGAATGTGCATTTGAATTTTTAAAGGGTCGCTGGCGCTCGTTACTGACTTGCTCAGAGCTCAGCCAAACCAATATTCCCATTGTTATTGCTGCTTGCTGTGTGCTCCACAATCTCTGTGAGAGTAAGGGGGTGTCAAGGCTGTATCCCCACTTTGAACTTTAGGGGACAAATGTAGGGGCCTGCATGAAAACTTCTAAGTTTAACTACCAGCTTAGCCCTGGTCCGCTGCCACCATTTTCAATGGATTCCCTCCCTGGGAAGCCTTGAAAAACCTTCACCAATTCCCTGGTGAATACAGATCCAAACCCCTTGGATCTAAAACAAGGAGAAATTAACCATTCCCCTCCTTCCTCCCACCAACTTCTGGTGAATACAGATCCAACCCCCTTGGATCTAAAACAAGGAGAAATTAACCATTCCCCCTCCTTCCTCCCACCAACTCCTGGTGAATACAGATCCAACCCCCTTGGATCTAAAACAAGGAGAAATTAACCATTCCCCCTCCTTCCTCCCACCAACTCCTGGTGAATACAGATCCAACCCCCTTGGATCTAAAACAAGGAGAAATTAACCATTCCCCTCCTTCCTCCCACCAAGTCCTGATGAATCAAGATCCAAACCCCTTGGATCTTAAAACAAGGAAAAATCAATCAGGTTCTTAAAAAGAAGGCTTTTAATTAAAGAAAAAAGTAAAAATCATCTCTGTAAAATCAGTATGGAAATTAACCTTACAGGGTAATCAAACTTAAAGAGCTCAGAGGACTCCCCTCTAGTCTCAGGTTCAAAGTACAGCAAACCAAGATAAACACTCTAGTAAAAGGCACATTTACAAGTTGAGAAAACAAAGGAAAACTAACATGCCTTGCCTGGCTATTTACTTACAAGTTTGAAATAGGAGAGACTTGTTTAGAAAGATGTGGAGAACCTGGATTGATGTCTGGTCCCTCTCAGTCCCAAGAGCGAACACCCTCTCAAACAAAGAACACAAACAAAAGCCTCCCCCCCCCCCAAGATTTGAAAGTATTTTGTCCCCTTATTGGTCCTTTAGGTCAGATGCCAGCCAGGTTACCTGAGCTTCTTAACCCTTTACAGGGAAAAGGATTTTGGAGTCTCTGGCCAGGAGGGATTTTATAGTACTGTACACAGGACAGCTGTTACCCTTTCCTTTATAGTTATGATGGGGGAGACCTTTATGGCGGGGAGGGAGGTTGAGGCAAATTGCCTGGCCACTGATTACATGCAGCCAGACACCAGGGCGATTAGAAGAGCACACCAGGAAGCGCTGCGCATCAGAGAAGCTTTGAAAATCAGTTTCATGACTGGCCAGGCTACGGTGTGAAAGTTCTGTTTGTTGAAAACCTGCCCCCTTGATTGACTCGTTCCCTGTAATCAAACCACCCTCCCCACTTCGATCACAGCTTGCCTTCAAAGGAAATAAAGTCACTATCATTTAAAAATCATGTATTCTTTATTAATTTATTATAAACATAGGGAGAGAACTGACAAGGTAGCCCGGGTGGGGTTTAAGAGGAGGATAGGAAGGAAGGAAAAGACCACTAAAAAAGTTCAAAATAATGACAGCCTTTTGCTTGGGCTGTCCACTGGGGTGGAGTGGGCAGGTGCACGGAGCCTCCCCCTCCACCCTGCATTCTTACACGTCTGGGTGAGGAGGCTATGGAACCTGGGGAGGGGGGAGGGCGGTTATACAGGGGCTGCAGCAGCACTCTGTGATCCTGCTGCCATTCCTGAAGCTCCACCAGACGCTGGAGCATGTCTGTTTGATCACGCAGCAGCCACAGCATTGCAGCCTGCCACCTCTCATCTCGAGCGTCCTTCATGGCCTCACTTTCACTGGCATCTTTCCTGTACTTTGATACCGTGTCCTTCCACTCATTCAGATGAGCTCTTTCATTGTGGGTCGATTCCATGAGTTCAGAGAACATTTTGTCTCACGTCCTTTTTTTTGCCGCCTTATCTGAGGTAGCCTTTGGGACGGAGGAGGGAGGCTTGAAAAATTTGCAGCTGCGGGAGGGAGGGAAAAAAGGGAGAGAAGTATTTAAAAAGATACATTTTACAGAAGAATGCTTATACTCTTTCATGGTGAACAACACTATTCACATTACATAAAACACGTGATTTCGGTACACGGTCGCATTTTGCATCTTAATATTGAGTGCCTGCGGCTTTGGTGTTAGAGATCACAGACGCAGGTCCGGGTAACAGAATTTGGCTTGCATGCGGCCATGGTAAGCCATTGTCTTTTGGCTTCTGCAGCCTTCCTAAAAGCAGCGCCCTCCTTTCCCACATACCAAGCAAAGCCCATTGAGTGCTGCGGTTTTCCTGTTAATGTGCAGCAGCAGAAACCAAAATAACCCCCCCACCATCCATCTCTGGGATGATCGCTTTATCCCTCCTCCCACTGCGTGGCTGGTATCAGGGAAGATCCCTGCAGAAACCAAACTAAACGCCCCCCCCCCAATTCTCTGGGATGATCGCTTTACCCCTCCCCCCGCCGCGTGGCTGGTATCAGGGAAGATCCCTGTTAGCCAAACGCGAAAAGCTCAGCGCCAATGATGCCCCCCCCCCACACACACACACTTGGCTAACTGCAGGGAAGGATTTCTTGTCAGACACAGGCAAACAACCCAGTAGGAACGGCCACCTCTGTCCACTTAATTAAATTCCCGTATTTCAACTAGGTTACCATGAATGAGATCACTCTTCTGAGGATAACACAGCGAGATAAAGAACGGATGTTGCTTGAATGCCAGCAAACACCGGGACCATACGCTGCTAGGCTTTGTCATGCAATGATACCAGATTACTTGCTACTAGCATGGCATGGTCAAGTGTCCTACCATGGAGGACGGAATAAGATTGCATTGCCCAGAAACCTTCTGGAAAGGCTTTTGGAGTACCTCCAGGAGAGCTTCATGGAGATGTCCCTGGAGGATTTCCGCTCCAACCCCAGACACGTTAACAGACTTTTCCAGTAGCTGTACTGGCCGCAAATGCATCCCAAGTCTTCAGGGCAAATTAATCATTAAAAAACGCTTGCTTTTAAACCATGTTTTATATTTACAAAGGTACACTCACCAGAGGTCCCTTCCATGGCCTCATTTTCTGGGATAATGCCTTGGGAGGGTTGGGAGATTACTTCAGTCAGGCTGAGAAAAAGATCCTGGCTGTTGGGGAGAACGGAGTGCAGTGTGCTCTCCGCAAGCTCCTCGTCGTCGTCCTCATCTTCCCCGTCCGCAGAATCCTCAGGCATGGCTGAGATTACCCCCGCCTCGGAATCCACGGTCAGAGGTGGGGTAGTGGTGGCGGCCCCCCCTAGAATTGCATGCAGCTCAGCGTAGAAGCGGCATGTCTGTGGCTCTGCCCCGGACCGTCTGTTTGCTTCTTTGGTTTTCTGGTAGGCTTGTCTGAGCTCCTTAATTTTCACATGGCACTATAGTGAGTCCCTATTGTGGCCTCTCTCCATCATGCCCTTGGAGATTTTTTCAAATGTTTTGGCATTTTGTCTTTTGGAAAGTAGTTCTGCTAGCACGGAATCATCTCCCCATATAGAGATCAGATCCAGTACCTCCCATACGGTCCATGCTGGAGTTCTTTTTCGATTCTCGGACTGCATGGTTACCTGTGCTGATGAGCTCTGCGTGGTCACCTGTGCTCTCCACGCTGGGCAAACAGGAAATGAAATTCAAAAGTTCGCGGGGCTTTTCCTGTCTACCTGGCCAGTGCATCCAAGTTCAGATTGCTGTCCAGAGCGGTCACAATGGTGCACTGTGGGATAGCTCCCAGAGGCCAATACCGTCGAATTGCAGCCACACTAACCCTAATTCGAAATGGCAATGTCAATTTCGGCCGTACTTCCCTCGTCGGGGAGGAGTACAGAAATCGATTTTAAGAGCCCTTTATGTCGAAGTAAATGGCTTCGTTGTGTGGACGGGTGCAGGGTTAATTCGATTTAACGCTGCTAAATTTGACCTAAACTCATAGTGTAGACCAGGGCCTAGTCACAAGTCCAGCCTTCCCCACAACAGTCTTGTATGTAATTAACAATAAATGTATATTTGACGTGCATATTTCCTCCAGAGTGCTGGAGGTGGCAGTAAGTTTCCTTATCATGGAGCCTGTCTGAAATGGATCTGTCTGTTTGTTCTCTCTGAGCACAGAAGTGCTGAAGTGCCTGTGTGAAAGAAAAGTGCACCTCCTCGGTATGGTTGGAATGTTTGGAATGGACTTGTTCTACATTTTCACATTTCCAGACTCAACTCAGCTTGTTGTTTATCAGACTAAATGGCTTGTTACATGTTAGAAAAATCAGGAGACTGGCCAGCATGGTAGTAAGTACAGTATCCTGGCAAGGCTGCTAGCCAAGGTCAGCTTAGAAAATGTCACTCTCAAACAAACACACCCAGCTTCCCTTGTTTCAATCATCTGAAAATGAGACATACAGCAATGAGCAGAAAAGGAGACCGATCTGCAAAGAGGGCTTATTCACATGATCAAATTGTTCCAGGTAAATAAAGGATGCAGGTTTATAGAGAAATTACTAGTATAATGCAGACCTCTTTGTTTAAAATAAATGAATGTACCTTGTATGTATTGAATAAAGAGATTTGGAGCAATGCTAACGTCTGCGATCACTTATGGAAATAGCTACATCCTGACTGGACACAATTAAATTCAGTGAAGACTATTTAACTCTGAGCCAAAGAAAGGGTATATGCAAATATATGCTTCTGGACTATCTCATGAGAGGCAAACCATAGTTTTTTCTAGCACTCTAACATAAACTTCCTTTAAGGATGTCTGTTTAAAAGGAAAGCTTTCCAGATACTTCTGGTAGAAGCATTGAGAATGCATGTTACATTTACTATATATATATATATATATATATATATATATATATATGTTGACTGACTTCTTGTTTCAATCAACATAAGATTTATTGTCCTAGAAGGTAAATATTTGGCCTGGGATGTGGGTGAAAATGTTCCTGACTTGTGCGTAAATATTGACATTCAAAATATAGGTAAATAGATACATGTTTACTATTAGCATTTCTATTATTGGTATTATGTTGTTTAAGTTTAATGGGCATGTGTCACCAAATGTTATGCAGACTCCAAACAAACTCACACGAGGCACATTCTAGACATTTCCTGAAGGGAAAATAAAAGGTATGAGCAGTCAGGGTGAATTCTCTGCTTCAGTGTCCATCTCTCTCCCCCTCCTTCACCCCTCTCTGTATAATATTTATACTATGCTCATCAGGATAGTATCCGAGCCACCTAATTGAGCAGGGAGGTGAAGTCCCTGGCTCATCTGCTGAGTTGACTGGAAGGAACTAAGTTATTAAAGTTGAAAGCTCAGCTGTCTACCTCAGGGGCTGATTAACAGGTCATACTGTGGGTTCGACTGCTGAAGTGACAATTGGATAGCATCTCCTCTTCTCAAAACAGGTGGAGTACAAGGGAAATCTATTTTGTGATTTTTTTTGATACATTGTTAGGTGACATTAAGAATCAGACTGAAATCCACCAAGGAAAGTACATTCTGATCCTATGTTGGAACTCCATCTGTAATCCATCCCATCCAATCTTGGTTTTGTTGCCTACATTACACAGTGTATAGTATGCTTCAGTATCTATGGCCTAGTCTTCACTTACTGGCTGGTCCGGCGGCACGCCATCGATGTTCTGGGATCGATTTATCGCGTCTGGTTAAGACGCGATAAATCGATCCCGGATCGATCCCGGAAGTGCTCACAGTCGGCGCCGGTACTCCAGCTCGCCAAGAGGAGTACACGGCATCGACGGGGGGAGACTTCCTGCCGCGTCTGGACCGCGGTAAGTTCGGACTAAGGTACTTCGAATTCAGCTACGATATTAACGTAACTGAATTTGCGTACCTTAGTCCGATTTGGGGACTTAGTGGGGACCAGGCCTATGTAATGAACAGACAAGTGAGTTAAGACAAACTTTGAGACACAATTCTAAGATTCCTTGATTATTTGTTAGCCCTGTAGCTGACAAAAGCAAAGAAACTCAGAATAGAATTTTCAAAAACAGCTGTGCTAAATTGATAAGTTGCCCTTGGTTCTAACATGCTTTTGTATACATTTTAAGAGTTCTCTTTCAACAATATCCAAGAGGTGACACAGTAAACAATTTGCTCAGAGGATATAAATGTGTAACTGCAGATTCAGACAGATTTTTAAATTTTACTTTAAAGAATGCAGCATCTACTTTAGAGCCATTAATTCTAAAAATTTCTATAAGTACAGAGACCTGTTTAAAAGCACATACACCTCTACCTCGATATAACATTGTCCTCGGGAGACCGCATTATAGGTGAAACCGTGTTATATCGAACTTGCTTTAATCTACTGGAGTGCACAGCCCCGCCCCCCCGGAGCATTGCTTTACTGCGTTATATCCGAATTCGTGTTATATCGGGTCGCATTATATCGGGGTAGAGATGTATTACATGTCAGACATGAATGATTTCAAAGACTTTTGACCAGCTAAACTTTAAACACTTTTTTGAAATCATTACTGTATACTCACTCGCAAACGCTTATATAGTATGTCTAGATATATTTTTTAACAAATTTATTTCTCCAGTACAGAAACAGTAGGCTTTTTTTATTTCCATGTGTCTGTTGAATATTTTATTTATATACATACACACAAATATTTAAAAAAATGTGTATCAATTAACCAGGGGTGGCCAAACTTACTAGCCTTCTGAGCCGCAAACAACAATCTTCGGAAGTTTGAGACCTAGAGCACGCCTGCCAGGAGCCGGGGCTCGGGGCTTCAGCCCCACTCCTGTTAAAGCCCTGAGCCCTGGCAGGTGCGCCCCGCAGGGCTGAAGCCCCGAGACCCTCCTCCCCGCTGGACAGAAGCTCCTACCCTCCCCCCCCTCCCCCCAGTCCTGCAAGGCAGAGGTCCTGAGCTTCCCTCCACCCCAGTGTGGTAGGCAGAGAATGGGGGGGTATCAGGGGAGCTTGCGAGACGCACTTTAATAGTGAAAGAACTGCATGTGGCTTGTGAGCCACAGTTTGGCTACCCCGGTATAGACTCCTAAGACTCCTATAACTTTAAAAGGGATACATGATTATTTATTAGATGTTCTTTAATTAGAAGAATTTGTTACTTCAGGGTTGAAGCCTTAAACCTTATTGCAATGGAAGCTGTGTTAGATTTGTGGGGTAGTATACTTGCATACCAGTACACTTGCAATATAATATGATGAGGATGGATTATTCTGTTTGGAAAAATGTTAAGAAGCTACCTGAAGCTTCACCTTTTCCTAGAACAAAATTCAGCTCTCATTGTGAGAGAGGGAAGGTCCTTTGGGTGTCTGTCCTATCCGCACTTGTTACCCATTAGCTGATCTTGTGCAGGGGAGGGTGGGGAGGCTTAAGAGACTGCTACCTCCACCACCATATTTAGTTTTGGGAAATCTTTATTCAGGAAGTGACCAGATGGCTCAATCCCCATAAATCCACAGGTGTACAGGAGGGAAATTCATCCCTATGCTGGTGCTAGAACCAGCACAAATATATAGAGAAGGAAGCTTTCATCTCCCCAATTCTGGTGATGCCAGGGTTGGGGAGGTGTCTTAAAGCTGTCCTAACATGCCCCCTCCCCCACTGCCATAGCTCCATAGAGGCTGAGGCAGTGGGGAATCACCGGGGTGCAGGACCACACCAGCCACACTTCTTTCTTCCCCGATCCACCTCCATCTACTCCTGACATGTCCCAACCTGCCCGGGAATTTTTTTGTGGGGAAAATGCAGGATTTATAGATTCTAAGGCCAGAGGGTACCATTGTGATCATCTAGTCTGATCTCCTACATAACACAGGCCAAAGGACCTCCTCAAAATAATTGCTAGCGCTTATTTCTTAGAAAAACATCCAATCTTGATTTTAAAATGGTCAGTGATGGAGAATCCACCATGATCCTTGGTAAATTGTTCCAAGTTAATTACTCTTTGCTAAAAATGTATACTTTATTTCCAGTCTGAATTAGTCTAGCTTCCACTTCTAGCCATTGGACTGTGTTATAACTTTGTCTGCTAGATTGAAGAATCCATTTTTAAATGTTTGTTAAATGTAAGTACTTCTAGATTTGTAATCAAGTCACCCCTTAACCTTCTCTCTGGTAAGCTAAATAGATTGAACTCCTTGAGTCTGTCATTATAAGGCATGTTTTCTAACCCTTTAATCATTCTCCTGGCTCTTCTCTGAACCCTCTCCAATTGAACAACATCCTTCTTGAATTGTGGGCACCATAACTGGACAGAGTATTCCAGTTGTCATCTCACCAGTGCCAAATACAAAGGTAAAATAACTTCTCTACTCCAACCCAAGATTCCCCTGTTTATGCTCTTTTGACCACAGCAGCTCTTGAGAGTTTATGTTCAGCTGACCATTAAATCTTTTTTCAGAGTCACTGCTTGCTAGGATAGAGTCCCCCATTTAATAAATATGGCCAACATTCTTTGTTCCTAGATGTATACAGTTACATTTAGCTGTATTAAAACCCATGTGGTTTGCTTGAACCCAGTTTACCAAGCAATCTAGATCACTCTGAATCAGTGACCTGTCCTCTTCATTATTTACCTTTTCCCCAATTTTTGTGTCATCTGCAAACTTTATCAGTGATGATCTGATGTTTTTTCCAGGTTATTGATAAAAAATGTTAAATAACATAGGGCCAAGAACTCATCCTTGTGGGACCCCATTGGAAATTGATCTGCCTGATGATGATTAAGGTTATGATTAAGTCACAGAGGTCGGGAGCTGCAGGGTCCTCTGACGCCTGAGGGGGCCGGAAGCGGCAGGGTACCCTGCCCCCGAACTCCCGGCCATTCTGGGCAACAGGGGAACCCCCCGAGCTCTCGGCCACCCCAGGCAGCGGGGAACCCCCAAGCTCATGTGTGATGGAGGAACCCCCAAGCTTCAGGTCACCAGGGGTCCTGGAGCTGCAGTCGGTGGGGGTACCCTGCAGCTCCCGGCTGACATGGGAGGTGGGGGAACCCCACAGCTCCCTGCCCCCACTGGCACTGGGGACTCCCAGAGCTGCAGGTGGCAGGGGTACCCTGCAGCCCCCAGCTGTTGTATGATACTGAAAGCTGAAATACACAATATAACATGCTGCCCTATTCTGGAAATATTACAGACCCACATTCAGAATCCTTAGCACACAACAGGTTTATAATCATACGCTCTCATGGTGTATTCTTGTATCTATGACATATTTATAGCAAACAGAATCCGAACCCCTATTCAGATTCCTTGCCTTTGCCTCTTTCCATTATTAGGTGAAAAATGAATGTTGCCTGCACCTCATGACTGCTGTGAAATCTGTAGCATTAGGGTAGTCATGGAGGTTTAGAGGTTGGTTTGATGATGATGATATAGAACTCAAAAGCAGTGATGGACAAATACAATAGGGTGAAATTCAGTTCTGGGGGATGTTTGTGGGCCACATGCTTGGCGGATATAAAGAGGCATAGCTGAGTAGCTGGCCCGGTATTTGGGCACTCTATTATCTGGGACACCGAAATATGAAGGCCAGTTTGTTCACTTACACTTTCTTTCCTTCTCCTCCTTGAGAAGTACCCACATCATGTTCCTACCTACTCCCCAGCTGTGCTTTCCCTCCCATCTCCTCCCAGCTGAGAGGAGCTGGCTCTGGTTCCCCACCTGGTTAGCCCATATCCAGAGCAGGGAAGAAGACAGGAGCCAGTTCCAGCTCCAGAACAGTTTCCCAAGCTGCTTCCTGACCCTGGAATGTTAAAAGGAGACAGGCCCCGGGGGTGCCTGAATGTGTGTCCGGCACAACATGCTTTAGTGGAGCTAAAAGAGGAGGCAGAAGGCAACTTTTTCCTCTTAAACCCAGAAACAGCAAGAACCTGGGGAGCAACTCCTCGACCCTGGATTGGCTCTACCTTTCTTCCCTGTCTGGGAGCTGTGTAGTGTAAGCTCTTTCCTGTGGCGAGGCAGATGTGTAGGGAACTGGTGAGAGTCTGAGTGAGGGAAGGAGAAGCTGAGAGCCTGGTGGTGAGGGGGTTCTATTGACTCCTGGTGGAGGGAGGAAAGGCATGAGAGGGTCCTTCTGGGAAATAGACTCCCATATATAATTATTAGTCTATTCACTTTTCCTTTTTTGCCTGCCTGCCAGCTGCTCCTTCTCTCCCTTCTTTACAAAGCCTCTAGGTCCCGTTCACAAGAAACTTTTCATGGCGCATGTTTCATTCGCTAAGTGTGAACCTGAATGCAGTTTAAGTTGAACAAGTGAAACTTCATTAAACCCTGTGCACTGCCCTGTCCGTATGGCTGAGCTGCTTCCAGCCAAACTCCTCGCATTCAGAGTTCCCCTGGTGTATCTCCAATAATGCTCCCTCCAGGGAATACTGCCCTCGACCTCCAGTGGCACTGGAGATCTTGGTACAGAGGAGGAAGGAAAATAGCAGCTGGGAGGTGTATTAGAAGGGTTTTCAGGTGTTTGGGGAGATGGGATTGAATCTGCAGTTGAAGGTAGTGGAAAGTGAGGGTATGATAAAACTACTGTACTATTTGAGGTCTGGATATTATTTGGAAGCTGATTAAAGCATCCAGGTGACTTCCAGATGGCCAAATTGCCAGTAATGTTTGGCAAAAGTAGCATTGTATTTGATTCCCTCTCCAGAAGTTGGCATTTTTAGGAACATTTATCCAGCATCTCAAATCTGTAAAACTACTCTGGAAATCTTGAGAGAACAGACTCTAGCATGAGACTCAGAGTCTGTTACTGGCTGGGCAGGGGAAACACTTGTGGTATTTTGGCTTTTCCACTGCACTCAGGCAACACAGGAATGTGCACAAATGAAAAATAATGCGGGGAGGGAGCGGACAAAATGGGAAGAGAGGGAAACAAGTTAACCAAACTCTGGTATTTTGAACCTCAAAATGGCTTTGTTCAGATTCCGTCTAAGCAATGGGCAAAAGGTTCTGAATGGCTCCCATGTTGTTTGAACTCATTTGCTACCTCTGGCATGATGGGGCCATGAGCTAAACCCCTCTTACATGATCATAAGCAGCTTTCTAAGGGCAAGAAGTCAAATGGGCAGAATATTATGCCAAATAGTGACAATACTTTGCTGGCCATATAACATTCCTGAATGGTCACTCCTTTTGCCACCTATCTCCTTTATATAAGCATCTTGCCTTTTGATATGAAGTCTTCATTACAAGCATGGTAAATGTGGTTAGATTAGCCTCCAGGAAAGGAAAGAATTACTATTTAGGCAGCTCTCTGGATCTGTGCAGCATGAAAAAAAGTGTGAGGGATATTTCAAGAGGAGCCTTCCCTTCGGTAGTGGACCCCGAAGCAAAGATTTCAAGCTTTAGCATGATAGACTTCTCAGGGTTAGTCACTGGAAGCCAGTATGTCCCTCCCAGCTGCTACCTCTGAGATGCTGAGCCAGACTGTAAAAACTAAATAGACTTCAGTGGAATGCCTAAAATTCATTTTCTCACTCAGATGCTTTCATCTCACTCATTTCATTGTGTTTACTGGCTGGCAGGTTTCCTGAGGGCAGCTATGATTTAGATTTACAGTTCCCTGGCCAGTCTGATTCTGAAGAAAAGTTATAACACCTGTAATGCAATACTGTTTTCCAAAAGAATGAAAAATGTCATGGTCTAAAAAGGAAGCTTCTAAACTCCAATAATCACAGAATATCACATATCTCTGCACCCCATTGTGACACAGTCTCAGCTACTATTACTGCAGAACAATTCAATCCCCAGTCCCAGCCCCCATCCACTTTCTAATAGATGCAGTATGATCACATTGGAGACTTGGCTTTAAAAGCATCTTTGGGACTTCCTCTCACTCGTACAGTACCTGGGCTTGAGAAATTCAGGCACTTCACAGAAAAGTGACTCCTGGGATCTTGGGAAGAGAAGGAGAATAGAAGTTTTTCTGCACAAGTGCCTCTTGCTGACATCTTAAGGCGGCTGGACATGGACGTCACTGTCACGGGAGCACTGGGTGTCCAGATTTTCACAGAAGCCACAGGACTGGAGAGTTAGAGATTTTTACAAATGAGCAAGATGACAGGATGGCAAACAGTAGAACATAGTACACTGAGAACTTTGAGGGATGTAAAGTTAAGCTTCAGGCTGCAGAGAACAGGACCTCAGAAATAACACTGAAGTCCTACCAGTGATAGGTTTGGAGATAGGGTCAAGTGGACAGGAAAGCTGTCCAAGAGAGAACTAACATTCTCCACTCCACCCAAAGTGGAGGACTTGGGCTTACTGCCACATTCAGACAGATTGTTATTCTTTCTCTGTTTTTGATTTTGAAAAAAAAAATCTCTGAATCTAAGGCAATAATTAAATTTGCAAAGGTTCAACAAAATAAGAGCCACTGTTCTCCTCTGCCTTGAGGCTTAGCTCATTGCAGATTGGAACCTGAATCTAATCTTTTCAAGATTACGAGCTGTTCATTTAATGTAACTTCATTTCCCATTATTTTTCATTTTCATGTACCTGGTAGTTCCTGGTTCCAACCCACCTGGAAGGAGGAAGTATCAGAAGTCTCTTGAGAAATGCTATTGTTGTGAGATTTCCTGCCACATTTTAGAGACCCAGTGTCTCAATTCTCTCATGTGTAAATCAGGAGTATCTTCATAGAACTCAGTAGAATTATGCTAATATAAACCTGTTGTATGTGAGAGGTGGATCTGAGAGTACAAATCTCCACATTGGAAAACCACTATACTGTTTGTCACTGGATTCCACCCTTAACACTAATTCACTATATCATGTGCTGAAGAATCATAAAGCACCCACTTGGATTTCCTTAACAAAATTCTGTTTGACTTTTATTAAACAAAAAAGATGTTTCTAATGAATGACAAAGAACAAATCTGCAGTTTAACTCACTTAGACATCAACACCATTCCTCCTAGTAGTTCTCAAACTGTCCTCCTGCAGTACACTGCTCTGAGCTCACTTATGGTTTTTATGAGGCAAATATAGTGCCCGTCTTTAAAAAGGGGAAGAAGGAGAACCCGGTCAGCCCCACCTCAGTCCCTGGAAAAATCATGGAGCAGGTCCTCAAGGAAACCATTTTGAAGCACTTGGAGGAGAGGAAGGTGATCAGGAACAGTCAACATGGATTCACCAAAGGCAAGTCATGCCTGACCAATCTGATTGCCTTCTGTGATAAGATAACTGGCTCTGTGGATATGGGGAAAGCAGTGGATGTGATATATCTTGACTTTAGCAAAGCTTTTGATATAGTCTCCCACAATATTCTTGCCAGCAAGTTAAAAAAGTATGGATTGGATGAATGGACTATAAGGTGGATAGAAAGCTAGATAGATTGTTGGGTTCAACAGATAGTAATCAATGGCTCGATGTCTAGCTGGCAGCTGATATCAAGCGGAGTACCCCAGGGGTTGGTCCTGGGGCTGCTTTTGTTCAACATCTTTATTAATGATCTGGATGATGGGATGGATTGCACCCTCAGCAAGTTTGCAGGTGACACTAAGCTGGGGGGAGAGGTAGAGATGCTGGAGGGTAGGGATAGGGTCCAGAGTGACCTAGACAAATTGGAGGATTGGGCCAAAAGAAATCTGATGAGGTTCAACAAGGACAAGTGCAGAGTCCAGCACTTAGGACAGAAGAATCCCATGCACTGCTACAGACTGGGGACTGACTGGCTAAGCAGCAGTTATGCAGAAAAGAACCTAGGGGTTACAGTGGATGAGACACTGGATATGAGTCAGCAGTGTGCCCTTGTTGCCCAGAAGGCTAACAGCTTATTGGCCAGCATTAGTAGGAGCACTGCCAGCAGATCGAGGGAAGTGATTATTCCCCTCTATTCGGCACCGGTGAGGCCACATCTGGAGTATTGCATCCAGTTTTGGGCCCCCCACTACAGAAAGGATGTGGACAAATTGGAGAGAGTCCAGCGGAGGAAAATGATCAGGGGGCTGGGGCACATGACTTACGAAGACTGGCTGAGGGAACTGGGCTTGTTTAGTCTGCAGAAGAGAAGAGTGAGGGGGGATTTGATAGCAGCCTTCAACTACCTGAAGGAGGGTTCCAAAGAGGATGGAGCTCAGCTATTCTCAGTGGTGGTAGATGACAGAACAAGGAGCAATGGTCTCAAGTTGCAGCGGGGGAGGTCTAGGTTGGATATTAGGGAACACTATTTCACTAGGAGGGTGGTGAAGCACTGGAATGGGTTACCTAGGGATGTTGTGGAATCTCCACCCTAAGAGGTTTTTAAGGCCTGGCTTGACAAAGTCCTGGCTGTGATGATTTAGTTGGTGTTGGCCCTGCTTTGAACAGGGGATTGGACTAGATGACCTCCTGAGGTCTCTTCCAACCCTAATCTTCTATGATTCTATGAGCCTGAGCTGTGCTGGGGCAGTGAAGTAGGTGCCTGGTGATGAGTCTTTGAAAGATGTAAAACATTCCTACAGCTGTCTAACAGGCATATACGGGGCTCCTATCCTTGTGCTTCATAGAACTATAAGGCTGAATGAAGCTATTGGAAGGCTCATATTTTATTTGTAATGCGATGCTGTCCGTGTTCCTTGAGGCATCTGTGCATGTAACAAATGGTGGGTTCTTTTGAAGTTGTGGGCTATATGGTAGAAAGTCACTACTCTGCTCTTATGGGCCGGACACTCAGTGTGGATTGGTGAGGTTTGTGGATTACCAAAAGCTGACGGGAAGGCAAGTGGGGCTATCACACACCATGACCAGCATGGACCTGGAGACAAACAGATGACTACACTTGGGGCATATAATGTGCTCTTCTTCTTCCCGGATGATTTCTCCTGCCTGCTGCTGCTAAAGGAGTAAGGGATTGGAAGTAGTGGGGTAAGATTGCACCACTCCCATGCTAAGATCTCTCCTCCATACATACCACTTCTCAACATGAGGGTGGAGATTATTGCCAATTCCTTTTTTGTGTGATCTCGAAGAAGTCACTACATTGGTCTGGGCCTCTTTTCCTCCCATATGTAAAATACTTTACCCACCTGTAATAGGTCCGTGCCGGGGCTCGACCCTCCTGGGCGGGAGGGGAGCCACACCGACTCACTACTGCTGGAATAAACAGCCAGTTAGTTCAGAAGCTCCAGCCCTCCGGTGCAGGGGCGGAGCAAAACCGACAGCTAGCTCAGGGCTCAGGCCCTCAGACAGGGCTGAGCAGGCAACCGTTAGTTCCGGGATCAGGCCCTCTGGTGCAGGGGCTGAGCCGACAACAGTTAATCCAGGGCTCAGGTCCTCTGGTGCAGGGGCTGAGCAAACAACGCCGTTTGTTTTGTAGGCCCAGGCCCTGGAGCAGGGCGGGGCACACACAGTTACAGCTCAGGCCCTTGGGTTCAGGGGCTGAGCAAGCAAGCAGTTAGGGAGCCCAGGCCCTGGATCAGGGCGGGGCACACACAGTTACAGCTCAGGCCCTCTGGTGCAGGGGCTGAGCAAGCAAACAGCTGGGGTACGCCCAGGCTCCTACAGCTGAGCGTTGGGTGAGGGAGAAGCCTGCCACCCGTGAGCGGGGGTGGCAGGGGGGAACGCAGGCCCACCCACTCCACTGCGTTCCAGCCCGGGGCCCTAGCAGCGGTTACTGCCGCTGCTGGTCAGTGGGGTATCCTGACCGAAACACACTGACATTGGCTCACATGCGTCTGCAGCCTGACCGGGGTCAGCTACCCCCGGGCTACTTCCAGGTTCCCCCTCAGGGCCTACCTCGTTCGTGGCACCGGGCCTGTGCCAGTCCACCAGCATGGGCTCCTCTCGGCCAGGGCTTGGTGGCAGGTCCAGCAGCTCCATAGGGAAATCAGGCCAATTGCACTCGGGCGGCTCCTCCGGGTAACAGCAGGGGCGGAGGGGTTCTGGTGCGGTCTCGCCTTCAGGGTTAGTGAGGGGGGGTTCCAAGGGTTCCTCCCAGCGACGGGAGCGGACGGGTTCCGGCGGCTCCTCCTCGTAGTGGGCCCGGGGCAGCTCCAGCCAGTCAGGGCACTGGCCTCGGGCCCCGGAGGTCTCCCAGCAGGGAGCTCCCTGCCGTACGTCTGCTCCCTGCGGTGGCTGGGGGCTGACTGAGCTCCGGCAGCCGGCCTTTATACTTCCTGTCCCGCTCCTTGACTTCCGGGGGGCGGGAACAGGCGGTGGTGGCTCCACCCACTCAGGTGCCTGCAAGGGTGCTCCCTCTTCTGGGCAGGAGGGGAGCCACACCGACTCACTACACACACCCCCCCTCAAGACTGGCTCCCGCGTACCGGAGCCAGATCCTTCCATCTCCCCGATGTGGGATAGGAAGTCCGCATTTGCATGGTCCTTGCCAGCCCGATGCTGAACAGTAAACGCATAGGGCTGCAAGGCCAGGTACCAACGCATAATGCGGGCGTTATTGTCCTTCATACGCGTCAGCCACCGGAGGGGGGCGTGGTCCGTGACCAGGGTGAACAGTGCCCCGAGGAGGTAGAAGCGGAGGGCATCACAGGCCCACTTCACGGCGAGGGCCTCTTTTTCCACGACTGTGTAATTCCTCTCTCGGGGGAATAGCTTCCGGCTGAGGTATAGCACGGGGTGGTCTTTTCCATCCACTTCTTGGGACAAGACTGCCCCCAACCCCACCTCGGAGGCATCGGTCTGAAGGATGAATTGGCGATTAAAATCCGGGCTATATAGAACCGGCTCCTGGCAGAGGTACTTCTGAAGTGTCCGGAAGGCGGCCTCACACTCCGGGGACCATTGTACCTGCCGGGGGCGGTCCTTAGTCAGGAGCCCAGTTAAGGGCGCGGCGATGGACGCGAACTGGGGGACGAACCATCGATAATATCCAACGAGGCCCAGGAACTGCCAAACGTGTCGTTTGGTCGTTGGGGTGGGACAGTCCAGGAGAGCCTGGACCTTTCCGACGAGGGGTTTGACACGCCCGCCCCCGACCGTATAGCCGAGAGAGGTGGTTTCTTGCCAGGCAATACGGCACATTTTTGGGGTTGGCGGTCAGACCCGCCTGTCACAGGGACCTCAGGACCGCCGCGACCTGGGGCAGATGGTCTTCCCAGCGGCGACTATAGATGACCACGTCATCGAGGTAGGCGGCCGCATAGTCATGATGGGACTGTAGGAGATGATCCATCAGTCGCTGGAAGGTGGCCGGGGCTCCATGGAGACCGAACGGCATCCGGGTGAACTGGTATAGCCCCGTCGGGGTGGCAAAGGCGGTTTTCTCCTTCGAGGTCTCTTCGAGGGGAATCTGCCAATAGCTCTTGCTGAGATCCAGGGTGGTAATATACTGGGCCTCCCCCAGGCGGCCCAGTAACTTGTCCACGCGAGGCATCGGGTAAGCATCGAAGTGCGAGATGGCGTTTACCCTTCGGAAATCGATGCAGAAGCGGCGGGTGCCATCTGGCTTGGGCACCAGGACCACCGGGCTGCGCCACTTGCTCTAGGACAGCTCAATGACGCCCAGAGCCAGCATGGCTCTTACTTCCTCCTCGACCTCGTCACGCATCCAATATGGCAGGGGCCGGGTCGTCTCTCGGATCACTTTCCCAGGCTCGGTCTGGATCGAGTGCTTGACCAGGGATGTGTAGCCCGGTACTGCCGTGAAGGTCTTTTTGAAGGCCTGCAGGAGGCAGTTGGCCTGTTTATTTTGCTCCTCAGTGAGCGATTTGCCTAGCAGGGGTGCCGGGGTGTCGTCTGTCGAGGGTACACAGGGTCCCAATTCCGGCTCGGGCAGGCACGGGTTAATTAAGAGGCCCTCCTGGTCATGCCACCATTTCAGCAGGTTCACATGATATCGTTGGGTCCCCTTGCGTTTATCTGGTTGCCGTACCTCATAGGTGACAGGACCCACCTTGCGCACTACGTCATAAGGCCCCTGTCAGCGGGCTAACAATTTTGATTCACTGGACGGTAGGAGGAGTAGGACTCGGTCCCCGGGTTGAAACTCCCGGACTTGGGCCCCCTGGTTATATGTCCGTTCCTGTCGCTCCTGCGCCGTCCTCAAATTCTCGGGTGCCAGGGCCCCGGCCTGGGTAAGGTATTCCTGCAACTGGAGAACGTATTTTAAGAGGCCCTGGGCTGGGGAGGCCGATTGTTCCCAAGTTTCTCGCATCAGATCTAAGAGGCCCCGTGGTCTGCGCCCATATAGCAGTTCGAATGGGGAAAATTTCGTCGAGGTTTGCGGGACTTCTTGGACGGCTAGCAGCAAGGGCGGAAGGAACTGGTCCCAGTGGCGGAGGTCCTCTGCTGGGAATTTCCGCAACATGCCTTTAAGAGTGCGGTTGAACCGCTCCACTAACCCATCCGTCTGCGGGTGGTAAACGGAAGTGCGGAGTTGTTTAATCCCAAGGAGGGCACAGACCTGCTGTAACAGTCGGGAAGTGAAGTTCGTCCCCTGGTCGGTTAGGATCTCCCTAGGCAGTCCTACCCGCGCGAAGATCTTCAGCAGCTCCCCCGCGATAGTCCGGGTGGTAATACTTCGCAGAGGGATGGCTTCCGGAAATCGGGAGGCATAGTCCACCAGAACCAGAATGTATTGAAAACCCGCAGCGCTTTTCGGGAGCGGGCCCATGAAGTCCATGGCGACCTGTTCGAAGGGCGTCTCCATCAACGGCATGGGGACCAGGGGCGCCTTGGGGACCCCGGGCGGAGCAACCAACTGACAGTCTGGGCAGGAGGCGCAATACTTCTTCACCTCCTGGTAGACTCCCGGCCAGAAGAAGCGCGCCAGGATCCGGGCGAGGGTCTTCTCCTGCCCCAGGTGCCCGGCACATCATGGGCTAGTTTCATTACGGACCGCCGGTGACACAGGGGCACCAACAGTTGGGTCTGTGGTTCCCGGGTGCGGGGGTCACGGTCCACGCAGTAGAGCCGGTCTCGGCGCAGCTCGAAGTGGGGCCATTGGGTGGCTTGCTGGGGGTCCACAATACTCCCGTCCACTGCTGCGAGCTGCTCGTAGAAGCGGCTGAGGGTAGGGTCCGCTCGCTGGTTCCGACAGAAGTCGGTGTCGAAGCGGGGTTGAGGGGTGGGCTCCGGCTGCTGCCCCACCTCGTCTGCGCCGTCTACCTTGGTCGCCGAGACCTGCTCGGTGGTCTCGGATAAGGACCCTAGCCGATCGGCCTCCAGGGCCGGCGTGGAACGTAGGACTTCCTCGAAGGCTGGCCAGTCCCGACCCAGGATCACGGGATATGCGAGGTGGGGAACTACCCCGACCACCAGATGCCGGGTGACACCCGCGATCGTTAGGGGGACCCAGGCACTGGGGTAGGGTTGGACGTCCCCGTGGATACACTGTAAATGGATGCACCCGAGGCGGGTATCGCTCTGCGGTACCAGCTCCTTACGGACCAACGTCTGGTCACAGCCAGAGTCGATCAAAGCCTGGGTAGTCCGCCCCCCAACGGCCGCCGGGACTGTCAGCTTGGGATTAATGGCTGGCCGGGCTCGAGTGTGGCCCGCCCACACTTGTCCATAACTACAATCCATCTCTGGACAGTCTCGTTGGAGGTGCCCCATCTTCCCACAGCCGAAACAGGGACCGAGTTCAGGTCGCCTGCTCCGGGGCCCCACTCGGCTCGGGCTCCGGGGGGGGGGGGCTCCGCCGAGCCCTTGGGAGCCCCTGGCCCGGGGCCGTTGGCCCTGTCCGAGGGGCCGATTCCGTGTGCCGGGTCCGGAGCTCGCGGCAGGAGTCGGGCCTGGGTTCGGGGTGCCGTGGCTCGCTCGGGGGTTCCCCTTTCCTTTCGCCGTGGGCTGGTTCGGTCCCGGTGTTGGGGTGTCGGAAGGTGGGACCCACTGCATTTTTGGCGGCAAGGAAATCTTCCATCAGCGACACCGCCATGGCCAGCGTCGCCGGCCGGTGGCGGAGCACCCAGGCGTGCCCTTGGGAGGGTAGAGTGTGAATAAACTGTTCTAGTATAACCTGTTCGGTCGTCACCTCGGCCGTCCGGGTGTTGGGTTGCAACCACCGCCGGCAGGCCTCTTTTAGGGTCTGGGCCACTACCCGCGGTCGGGCCCCGGCGGGGTAAGTCTGGCTCCAGAACCGTTGTCGAAAGGTCTCGGGACTGATGTCAAGAGCGTCCAGTATCGCGGCCTTCACCTGGTCATAGTCCTGGGCTTCCTCGGCCGCCAATCCGCAGTAGGCCACCTGGGCCACCCCGGTCAGATAGGGGGCTAAGAGGGTAGCCCACTGGTCCCTGGTCCACCCGGCGACGAGGGCTACCCACCAGGAAGGCCTCCGGGTCATCGTCCGGGCCCATCTTAGTCAGCCGAAGGGGGGCAGCTAGCCGCGGCATCTCCGCAGTCTCCCCCGCTGGCCCCGCCACGGGGCGAGGGAGCGTAACCAGCAGCTGCTGCAGCTGGTTCCCCAACTCCGCATCAACTGCTGCTGTTGCTCAAGCTGGGCCGTGTGCTGCTCCTGTTGTAACTGGAGTTGGGCGGCATCTCGCTGCTGCTGCTGTGCGAGTTGAACGGCCTGCTGTTGCTGCAACTGGGCCGTCTGCTGCCGCTCCTGGCTCTCCGTAAGCAACTGGAACAACCGCTCCATATCCATTCCTTATTGGAACGGGGGGAGGGGGGGCAATGGCCACTCCCCCTCTAGCCCCTTCTCACAGGGGTAGGGGCTCGTCGCCCCACATTGGGCGCCACGTGTAATAGGTCCGTGCCGGGGCTCGACCCTCCTGGGCGGGAGGGGAGCCACACCGACTCACTACTGCTGGAATAAACAGCCAGTTAGTTCAGAAGCTCCGGTCCTCCGGTGCAGGGGCGGAGCAAAACCAACAGCTAGCTCAGGGCTCAGGCCCTCAGACAGGGGCTGAGCAGGCAACCGTTAGTTCAGGGCTCAGGCCCTCTGGTGCAGGGGCTGAGCAAACAACGCCGTTTGTTTTGTAGGCCCAGGCCCTGGAGCAGGGCGGGGCACACACAGTTACAGCTCAGGCCCTTGGGTGCAGGGGCTGAGCAAGCAAGCAGTTAGGGAGCCCAGGCCCTGGATCAGGGCGGGGCACACACAGTTACAGCTCAGGCCCTCTGGTGCAGGGGTTGAGCAAGCAAACAGCTGGGGTACGCCCAGACTCGTACAGCTGAGCGTTGGGTGAGGGGGAAGCCTGCCACCTGTGAGCGGGAGTGGCAGGGGGGAACGCAGGCCCACCCACTCCACTGCGTTCCAGCCCGGGGCCCTAGCAGCGGTTACTGCCGCTGCTGGTCAGTGGGGTATCCTGACCGAAACACACTGACATTGGCTCACATGTGTCTGCAGCCTGACCGGGGTCGGCTACTCCCGGGCTACTTCCAGGTTCCCCCACAGGGCCTACCTCGTTCGTGGCACCGGGCCCGTGCCAGTCCACCAGCATGGGCTCCTCTCGGCCAGGGCTTGGTGGCAGGTCCGGCAGCTCCGTAGAGAAATCAGGCCAATTGCACTCGGGCAGCTCCTCCGGGTAACAGCAGGGGCGGAGGGGTTCTGGTGCAGTCTCGCCTTCAGGGTTAGTGTGGGGGGGTTTTAAGGGTTCCTCCCAGCGACGGGAGCGGACGGGTTCCGGCGGCTCCTCCTCGTAGTGGGCCCGGGGCAGATCCAGCCAGTCAGGGCACTGGCCTCGGGCCCCGGAGGTCTCCCAGCAGGGAGCTCCCTGCCGCACGTCTGCTCCCTGCGGTGGCTGGGGGCTGACTGAGCTCCGGCGGCCGGCCTTTATACTTCCTGTCCCGCCCCTTGACTTCCAGGGGGCGGGAACAGGCGGTGGTGGCTCCACCCACTCAGGTGCCTGCAAGGGTGCTCCCTCTTCTGGGCAGGAGGGGAGCCACACCGACTCACTACACCACCTTTGTAGAGCTCTCTGAGATCTACAAATGTCAAAGTGCCATATCAGATTCTCATCCAACTCCAGACCAGGGGCTTCATTTCTTTTATAGAGCCATGGGAACAGTGGTAGACTGATGTCATTCCTATCTCCAGCAGTACCAAAGCGGCAGTGGAAAGAGGAGTCAGGTGGGATGAAGAGAAAAATCTCAGAGCTTGTCTACACAGTGAGGGCCTGTCTATGTGGTCAGTGCATGGCAAGCTGGGGTATGAATCTACAATGCACTAGCCTGCCATGCACTAAATGCCCCTGTGGACCCTGCTAATGCACACTAAAATGTCCATAGTGTGCTTTGACATACTCCTGTATACACTCAGGGTATGTCTACACTACGGGATTAATCCGAATTTAGATAATTCAGATTTGAAAAACAGGTTGTATAAAGTCGAAATGGATGCGGCCACACTAAGCACATTACTTCGGTGGTGTGCATCCAAGTACCGGGGCTAGCGTCGATTTCTGCACCGTTGCACTGTGGGTAGCAATTCCATAGCTATCCCATAGTTCCCGCAGTCTCCCGCGCCCATTGGGATTGTGGGTTAAGATCCCAGTGCCTGATGGGACAAAAAACATCGTCGCAGGTGGTTCTGGGTACAGCCTCACCTCCTCCCTCCCTCCCTCCCTGCATGAAAGCAACGGACGGCAGACAACCATTTTCGCGCCTTTTTTCCTGGGTGGGTGAACACTGCAGACTCCATACCACGGCAAGCATGGAGCCCGCTGAGCTCAAGACAGCAGTCATGAATATTGTAAACACCTCGCGTGTTCTCGTGGAGTTTATGCTCAGCCAGGACCAGAAAAACGAGGCGAGGAGGCAGCGGCGGCGGCAGCGCAGCGACAAGCATGATGAGGACATGGACACGGACACGGATACAGAATTCAGTGAAACCACGGGCCCCGGAGCTTTGGAGATCATGTTGTTAATGGGGCAGATTCTATCCATGGAACGCCGATTCTGGGCAAGGGAAACAAGCACAGACTGGTGGGACCGCATAGTGTTGCAGGTCTGGGACGATTCCCAGTGGCTGCGGAACTTTCGCATGCATAAGGGCACTTTCATGGAACTTTGTGACTTGCTGTCCCCTGCCCTGAAACGCCAGAATACCAAGATGAGAGCAGCCCTCACAGTTGAGAAGCGCGTGGCGATAGCCCTGTGGAAGCTTGCAACGCCAGACAGCTACCGGTCAGTCGGGAATCAATTTGGAGTGGGCAAATCTACTGTGGGGGCTGCTGTGATGCAAGTAGCCAAAGCAATCACTCAGGTGCTGCTACGAAAGTTTGTGACTCTGGGAAATGTGCAGGCTATAGTGGATGGTTTTGCTGCAATGGGATTCCCTAACTGTGGTGGGGCAATAGACGGAACCCATATCCCTATCTTGGCACCGGAGCACCAAGCTACCGAGTACATAAACCGCAAGGGGTACTTTTCAATGGTGCTGCAAGCACTTGTGGATCACAAGGGACGTTTCACCAACATCAACGCGGGCTGGGCGGGAAGGGTTCATGACGCTCGCGTCTTCAGGAACACTACTCTGTTTAAAGGGCTGCAGCAAGGGACTTACTTTCCGGACCAGAAAATAACCGTTGGGGATGTTGAAATGCCCATAGTTATTCTTGGGGACCCAGCCTACCCCTTAATGCCATGGCTTATGAAGCCATACACAGGCAGCCTGGACAGGAGTCAGGAGCTGTTTAACTACAGGCTAAGCAAGTGCAGAATGGTGGTAGAATGTGCATTTGGCCGTTTAAAAGGTCGCTGGCATTCATTATTGACTCGCTCTGACCTCAGCCAAAGAAATCTCCCCATTGTTATTTCTGCTTGCTGTGTGCTCCACAATCTCTGTGAAAGTAAGGGGGAGACCTTTATGGCGGGGTGGGAGGCTGAGGCAAACCGCCTGGCTGCTGATTACGCGCAGCCAGACACCAGGGCGATTAGAAGAGCACACCATGAAGCGCTGTGCATCAGAGAAGCTTTAAAAACCAGTTTCATGGCTGGCCAGGGTACAGTGTGAAATATCTGTTTGTTTCTCCTTCATGAAAACCCGCCCCCTTTATTGACTGGTTTTCTGTAAGGAACCCACCCTGCCCCTTCCCCCAGCTTTCTTTCAAACCAAATAAAGTCACTATCATTTAAAAATCATTTATTCTTTATTAATAGATTAGAAAAAGAGGGAGGGAACCCGGGTGGTATTTGGGAGGAGGATTGCTGGGAAGGAAAAAGCCACAAAGAAAAGCTTAAAAAAATGACAGCCTTTTGCTTGGGCTGTCTACTGGGGTGGAATGGGAAGGTGTACGGAGCCTGCCCCCCCCCCGAGTTCTTACACATCTGGGTGAGGAGGATACGGAACATGGGGAGGGGGGAGGGTGGAACAGGGGCTGAAGCGGCAGTCTGTTTTCCAGCAGCCGTTCCTGAACCTCCACCAGACGCCGGAGCAGCCCCAGCGTTGCATCCTTCGTCCTCTGGTCTTCCTGCCGCCACCTCTCATCTCGAGCGTCTCTCCTCTCCTCACGTTGGTCCCTCCTCTCCTCACGTTCACTGACTTCTTTCCTATAGTTTGAAACTGTTTCCTTCCACTCATTCACATGAGCTCTGTCACTGCGGCTGGATTCCATAATTTCAGAAAACATCTCGTCTCGCGTTTTCTTCTTACGACGCCTTATCTGTGATAACCTTCGGGATGGAGGGGGGAGGCTTGAGGAATTTGCAGCTGCTGTAGGGAGGGGAAAAAAGAGAGAATTGTTTTAAAAGCTACATTTTGCAGAACAATGCTTATACTCTTTCACGGTGACCAACACTATTCACATTACATAGCACATGTGATTTCTGTGCAAGGTCGCATTTTGCCTCTTAATGCTGAGTGCCTGTGGCTTTGCTGCTAGAGATCACAGGTCTGGGCAACAGAATTCGGCTTGCATGCGGCCATGGTAAGCTTCTGCCCTCCTTTCCCACATACCAAGCATAGCTTGTAGAGTGCTGCAGAAGCCTGGCCAATCTAAGCCAGTTTGGGGGGGGGGGGCAGTGTGGGGGGGCTTGTCTGGGCCCCTTCAGGCAAGTAGAGTGCTGCGGTTTTTCTGTTAACATTCAGCAGCACCAGAAAACAAACTAACCCCCCCCCCCTCGCCATGAATTCTCTGGGATGATCGCTGTACCCCTCCCCCCCACCGCGTGGCTGGTATCAGGGAAGATCCCTGCAGGCACCAAACTAACCTCCCCCCCCCCCCCCGCCGCCCCCCTCCCGCCATGAATTCTCTGGGATGATCACGGTACCCCTCCCCCCACCGCGTGGCTGGTAACAGGGAAGATCCCTGCTAGCCTAATGCGAAAAGCTCTGGGCCAATTCCCCCCCTGCGCTTGGCTAACTTCAGGGAAGGATTTCTTTTCAGACACAGGCAAACAGCCGAATAGGAACTGCCACCTCTGTCCCCTTAATTAAGTTCCCGTATTTCAACCAGGTTACCAGGAGTGATATCACTCTCCTGAGGATTACACAACAAGATAAAGAACGGATGTTGCTTGAATGCCAGCAAACACCAGGACCATACGCTGCCAGGCTTTGTCAGGCAATGATACCAGATTACTTGCTGCAAGCATGGCGTGGTGTGTCCTACCATGGAGGAGGCAATAAGGATGCACTGCCCAGAAACCTTCTGGCAAGGCTTTCGGAGTACCTCCAGGAGAGCTTCATGGAGATGTCCCTGGAGGATTTCCGCTCCATCCCCATACACGTTAACAGACTTTTCCAGTAGCTACAGACTTTTCCAGTAGCTGAACTGACCGCGAATGCAAAGTCAGGCAAAGTAATCATTAAAAACCGTTTGCTTCTAAAACAAGTTTTATATTTTAAAAGGTAAACTCACCTGAGGTCCCTTCCATGGGGTCAGAGTCTTGGGTACTGGCTTGGAAGGCTTGGGAGGGTACTTCAGTCAGGGTGAGAAAAAGATCCTGGCTGTTGGGGAGAATGGAGTGCTGTGTGCTCTCTGCAAGCTCATCCTCCTCCTCCTCTACCCCATCGGCAGAATCCTCAGGCGTCGCTGATGAGACTATCCCCGACCCAGAATCCACGAACACAGGTGGGGTAGTGGTGGCAGCCCCCCCTAGAATTGCATGCAGCTCGGCGTAGAAGCGGCATGTCCGCGGCTCTGACCCGGAGCGACCGTTTGCCTCCTTTGTTTTTTGATAGGCTTGTCTGAGCTCCTTCACTTTCACGCGGCACTGATCTGAGTCCCTATTGTGGCCTCTCTCCATCATGCCCTTGGAGATTTTTTCAAAAGTTTTTGCATTTCGTCTTTTAGAACGAAGTTCTGCAAGCACTGAATCCTCTCCCCATACAGCGATCAGATCCAGTATCTCCCTCACGGTCCATGCTGGTGCTCTTTTTCGATTATCAGCCTGCATGGTTACCTGTGCTGATGAGCTATCTGTGGTCACCTGTGCTCTCCACGCTGGGCAAACAGGAAATGGAATTCAAATGTTCGCGGGGCTTTTCCTGTCTACCTGGCCAGTGCATCCGAGTTTAGATTGCAGTCCAGAGCGGTCACAATGATGCACTGCACTGTGGGATAGCTCCCGGAGGCCAATACCATCGAATTGCGGCCACACTAACCCTAATTCGAATCGCTAAAATCGATTTTGGCACTACTCCGCTCGTCGGGGTGGAGTACAGAAATCGATTTAAAGGGCCCTTTACATCGAAATAAATAGCGTCGTTGTGTGGACGGTTGCAGGGTTAATTCGAATTAAAGCTGATAAATCCGAATTAAAGTCGTAGTGTAGACCAGGCCTCAGTAAGAATTGTTCGTGCAAATACTTAAGCATGTGATTCACCTGAATACAGTTACCCATGTCATTAGGTGTTTGAAGGATTGTGCCCTAAGCATTCTAGCACTGATTCAGGTCCTGAAAGCCAAGGGAGATACAACACACAGGGAAAATGACAGCACCTGCACAGGAAGCACATGCTTCAGTGACACTCACACACCTGCAAATCTGCTTTCCATGTGGATTTATAGAAGTTTACCTAAAGTGAGGATTAGCAAGATTTTACTAGATTTACACTGAGAGTTTCTAGTAACCTCACGAGAGCCAACCTTAGCGTTACCTCTCAGACTTATTGTCATGAGCTGTCTCCTGCTCATTTCATTTCATACAAACTTAAACACATAGCCTACAGATCTGAATCTACGTTTCTCCTCTTTGGTCTTAGAATTCTACGAAATCTGGAATAACCTCTCTTGGGGCATAAAAGAAGGAGATGGATAATGTGCTGCAGACTTCGGTGAAATATAATCCTTATTATTCCAACAGTAAAGAGAATAATCCTTATAGTCAAAAGGACTTGGAAGAGACAAAGATTTTCTGATGACCTTTTATTTCCAGAAGTTATTGTATTTTGTATATCAACACGATTGCCGTGATGAAAAGTTCATGCTATCCAAAGTGATTAAAGATCACTGTGACTTAATGTTGTGTAAACATGATAAATGTTACAGTAAAAGCAAGACCCACTTTAATCTGTATTGTTTAGCAAGGGTCTCTAAAAAAGCCGCTGGCATGCAAGGTTTTATTCAAAACAACTGGGGTGTTTGACTTTGGTAGTGTGGTTGGCAAACTTTAGGACCCTACATATAATTCAAGATTTGTCTCTTCTATTATTTGTTAACATGAAGCATGAAGATGAGGTGTAATTGCTGATGAGTCATACTAGTACTTGGAGTCCATTAGCTCCAATGAGGATACTAGAGTAGTTGGAGTTGCTCGGATGGGAGTTTTTCCAGGAAACACCCTAGCCACAGCTAAGTAGGGAAAGTAAGTTTTGGTTCAATTTATTGCTGTTATTTAAGTTATTAATAAAGCCAAAGCCCAGGGAAAGGGTAAACTTAAGACATGCAATGTATACAATTCCATCTCTTTAAACTCAGGTCAGAATTCTGTCTAAGAACATAAAAATGACCCTACTGGATCAGAGCAAAGGTCCATCTAGCCCAGTATCCTGTCTTCCGACAGTGGCCAGTGCCAGGTGCCCCAGAGGGAATGAACAGAACAGGTAATCATCAAGTGATCCATCCCCTGTCACTCATTCCCAGCTTCTGGCAAACAGAGGCGAGGGACACCATTCCTGCCCATCCTGGCTAATAGCCATTGATGGACCCATCCTCCATGAATTTATTTAGTTTTTTAACCCTATTATGGTCTTGACCTTCACAACATCCTCTGGCAAGGAGTTCCACAGGTTGACTGTGCGTTGTGTGAAGAAATACTTCCTTTTATTTGTTTTAAACCTGCTGCCTATTAATTTCATTTGGTGACCCCTTTTTTCTTGTGTTATGAGAAGTAGTAAACAATACTTCCTTGTCTATTTTCTCTACACCAGTCATGATTTTATAGACCTCAATCATATCTCCTCTTAGCTGTCTCTTTTCCAAGCTGAAAAGTGCCAGTCTTATTATTCTCTCCTCATATCATGTCTACTCAGATACATGAAACTTCTCTTCACTCCCTAAGTGTCTGTGATGTTTTCTATGAGGATCTGGTCTCTCTTTCCTTTATCTGGTCGGAGGGTGGTGGTGGGTGTGTGTGCCATTATTTCCACAGCCCAACAAACGGATGTGGCAGTGTCCTGCCCTCTCCAGCTGTTCTGAAAGAGCATACAGGGCCTGATTCATAGCTGCAGCTGCACTCCTTCCTACGAGTACTCCAGATAGCATGTAGACCACCACCTTCTACAAAACCCTCGGAGAAGCGGCATTGTGGAGTGTTCCTATACCCTGGCTATTTGCTAGCTACCATGAGGCCCATGGGGCATTGATCAGTCAGATGCAAGTTAAAGCAGCTATTAGGACTGAACTAGCCACAGCCAGCCTCAGGATTAGCGGTTTTGAGAACACAAGCTGCCCTGTTGTATCCCTGAGCAGGGATGAATCTACATGTCATCAACAGCAGTATCCATGTTTCAGACAAGTCTGGACCTGCCACAACTATTTGCTTGTTTTTCATTTCTCTAGATTGTGTGTTAAAGCAGCTGGCATGTTATATATTCAGTGTAATTGAACAGTTCAAGAGAGATAATCCCACTCCCACCTTTCTCCACTGGTAAAAACAAATTACTGGATTATGGAGACTCCTTTCTAGCACCTTTGTAATGTCTCTTGCTATTAATATTTTAAAGGTAGCCTGTATGTTGAGTATCTACAGAGAATCAGTTCTCTGTTTTTCTTAAATCCCTGGGCTATGTGCAGGTAACACCACTGCAAATGACTTTCAGTAATTTTGTAACTACAATGTTTAACATAACTGTAAATAATATTCTAAAAAAAAAAGTATTCTAAAGTGTAACCACACAAACACACCCATACCTACTTTCAATACATACTGTAAAGATACCCTTAGGCAAAGACACTGTATTACCCACAATTTGCTACACTGCAAACAGCTTTCCCAATGTTTGCTTTTACTATGTCAATAATCATTATACAGTCATGACTCCAATGTAGGATTAAGACTGTTTTTATTTTTTAGTGAGAAAAGTGGGGAACTTACTATTTACTTTGGAAGAAGGCTGGATAAGAATAATCATAGAATCATAGGACTGGAAGGGGCCTCGAGAGGTCATCTAGTCCAGTCCCCTGCCTCATGGCAGGACTAAGTATTATCTAGACCACTCCTGACAGGTGTTTCTCACCTGCTCTTAAAAATTTCCAGTGATGAAGATTCCACAACCTCCCTAGGCAATTTATTCCAGTGCTTAACCACCCTGACAGTTAGGAAGTTTTTCCTAATGTCCAACCGAAACCGCCCTTGCTGCAATTTAAGCACATTGCTTCTTGTTCTATCCTCAGAGGTTAAGAAGAACACTCTTCTCCTTCCTGCTTGCAACAACCTTTTAAGTACTTGGAAACTGTTATCATGTCCCCCCCTCAGTCTTCGCTTTTCCAGACAAAACAAACCAATTTTTTTCAATCTTCCCTCATAGGTCATGTTTTCTAGACCTTTAATCATTTTTGTTGCTCTTCTCTGCACTTTCTCCAATTTGTCCATATCTTTCCTGAAATGTGGCGCCCAGAATTGGACACAATAGTCCAGTTGAGGCTTAATCAGCGCGGAGTAGAGTGAAAGAATTACTTCTCATGTCTTGCTTAGATCACTCCTGCTTATACATCCCAGAATGATGTTCGCTTTTTTTGCAACCGTGTTTCACTGTTGACTCATATTTAGCTTGTGGTTCACTATGACCCCCAGATCCCTTTCCTAAAGCAACAAAGAGTCCTGTGGCACCTTATAGACTAACAGACGTATTGGAGCATAAACTTTCGTGGGTAAATACCACTTTGTCAGATGCATGTAGTGGAAATTTCCAGAGGCAAGTATAAATATGCAGGCAAGAATCAGTGTAGAGATAATGAGGTAAGATCAATCAGGGAGGATGAGGCCCTCTTCTAGCAGTTGAGGTGTGAACACCAAGGGAGGAGAAACTGCTTTTGTAGTTGGCTAGCCATTCACAGTCGTCGTTTAATCCTGAGCTGATGGTGTCAAATTTGCAAATGAACTGAAGCTCAGCAATTTCTCTTTGAAGTCTGGTCCTGAAGTTTTTTTGCTGCAGGATGGCTACCTTTAAATCTGCTATTGTGTGTCCAGGGAGATTGAAGTGTTCTCCTACAGGTTTTTGTATATTTCCATTCCTAATATCTGACTTATCCATTTATCTTTTTATGTAGGGACTGTCCAGTTTGGCCGATGTACATAGCAGAGGGGCATTGCTGGCACATGATGGCGTATATTACATTGGTGGACATGCAGGTGAATGAACCGGTGATGTTGTGGCTGATCTGGTTAGGTCCTGTGATGGTGTCGCTGGTGTAGATATGTGGGCAGAGTTGGCATCGAGGTTTGTTACATGGTTGTAACTGTCTAAAATCCTACCTGCCATGGGGGGCCACAACAGTGGTACCCCTAACTCACCCAGTAATATTGTTAATTTATCCAGCCACACTCAACCTGGCACAAGAGTCTGTCCTATCTCGGGGACTCTCTTTTTGCCCCACCACTCCCATGAACGTGATACAGTTCTGCAGTGATCTGGAAGCTTACTTTCGCCATCTCTGACTCAAAGAATACTTTCAAGGTAACACTGAACAGCACACTGATACACGATACCCTCCCACCAACAGCACAAGAAGAAGAGCTACACATGGACTCCTCTTGAGGGTCAAAATGACATCTGGACCTATACATAGAATGCTTCCACCGACGTCCACAGGCAGAAATTGTGGAAAAACAACATTGTTTGCCTCATAACCTAAGTCGTGCAGAACGCAATGCCATCCACAGCCTCAGAAACAACCCTGACATTATAATCAAAGAGGCTGATAAAGGAGGTGCTGTTGTCATCATGAATAGGTCTGACTACCAAAAGGAGGCTGCCAGAGAACTCTCCGATACCAAATTCTACAGACCACTTTCCTCAGATCCCACTGAGGAATACACTAAGAAACTGCACCATCTACTCAGGACACTCCCTACACTAACACAGGAACAAATCAACATACCCTTAGAGTCCCGACTGGGGTTATTCTATCTACTACCCAAGCTCCACAAACCTGGAAATCCTGGACACCCTATCATCTCTGGAATTGGCACTCTCACTGAAGGACTGTCTGGATACGTGGACTTTCTACTCAGACCCTACGCCACCAGAACTCCTAGCTATCTCCGTGACATCTCTGATTTCCTGAGAAAACTACAATGCATTGGTGATCTTCCAGAAAAAACCATCCTAGCCACCATGGATGTAGAGGCTCTCTACACAAACATCCCACACACAGACAGAATACAAGCTGTCAGGAACAGTATCCCTGATGATGCCACAGCACAACTGGTTGCTGAGCGCTATGACTTTATCCTCACACACAATTATTTCAAATTTGATGACAATATATACCTCCAGACCAGTGGCACCGCTATGGCCCCACAATATGCCAACATTTTTATGGCTGACCTGGAACAATGCTTCCTCAGCTCTCATCCACTTATGCCCCTTCTCTACCTATGCTACATTGATGACGTCTTCATCATCTGGACCCATGGGAAGGAGACCCTGGAAGAATTCCACAATGATTTCAACAGCTTCCACCCCACCATCAACCTTAGCCTGGACCAATCTACACAGGAGATCCACTTCCTAGACACCACGGTACAAATAAGTGACGGTCATATTAACACCACCCTATACCGAAAACCCACCGACTGCTATGACTACCTTCATGCCTCCAGCTTCCATCCCGGACACACCACACGATCCATCGTCTACAGCCAAGCGCAGAGGTACAACCGCATTTGCTCCAACCCCTCAGACAGAGACCAACACCTACAAGATCTTCACCAAGCATTCTCAAAACTACGATACCTGCACGGGGAAATAAGGAAACAGATCAATAGAGCCAGACTTGTACCCAGAAGCCTCCTGCTGCAAGACAAGCCCAAGAAACAAACCAATAGAACTCCACTGGCCATCACCTACAGTCCCCAGCTAAAACCTCTCCAATGCATCATCAGTGATCTACAACCCATCCTGGACAATGATCCCTCACTTTCACAGGCCTTGGGAGGCAGGCCAGTCCTTGCCCACAGACAACCCCCCAACCTTAAGCATATTCTCACCAGCAACCACATACCGCACCATAGTAACTCTAATTCAGGAACCAATCCATGCAACAAACCTCGATGCCAACTCTGCCCACATATCTACACCAGCGACACCATCACAGGACCTAACCAGATCAGCCACAACATCACCAGTTCATTCACCTGCACATCCACTAATGTAATATACGCCATCATGTGCCAGCAATGCCCCTCTGCTAAGTACATTGGCCAAACTGGACAATTCCTACATAAAAGGATAAATGGACACAAGTCAGATATTAGGAATGGCAATATACAAAAACCTGTAGGAGAACACTTCAATCTCCCTGGACACAAAATAGCAGATTTAAAGGTAGCCAGCAAAAAAACTTCAGGCCAGACTTCAAAGAGAAACTGCTGCGCTTCAGTTCATTTGCAAATTTGACACCATCAGCTCAGGATTAAACAACGACTGTGAATGGCTAGCCAACTACAAAAGCAGTTTCTCCTCCCTTGGTGTTCACACCTCAACTGCTAGAAGAGGGCCTCATCCTCCCTGATTGAACTAACCTCATTATATCTACACTGATTCTTGCCTGCATATTTTTACCTGCCTCTGGAAATTTCCACTACATGCATCTGATGAAGTGGGTATTCACCCATGAAAGCTTATGCTCCAATACGTCTGTTAGTCTATAGGGTGCCACAGCACTCTTTGTCACTTTTTACAGATCCAGACTAACATGGCTATCCCTCTGATATTCCTTCCTGGGCAGTCATTTCCCATTTTGTATGTGTGCTACTGATTGTTCCTTCTTAAATGGAGTACTTTGCATTTGTCCTCATTGAATTTCATCCTATTTACTTCAGACCATTTCTCCAGTTTATCCAAATCATTTTGAATTTTAATCCTATCCTCCAAAACACTTGCAACCCCTACCAGCTTGGTATCGTTCGCAAACTTTAAGTGTACTCCCTATGCCATTATTTAAATCACTGTTGAAGATATTGAACAGAACCGGACCCAGAACTGATCCTTGCGGGACCCCACTCATTATGTCCTTCCAGCATGACTATGAACCCCTGATAACTACTCTCTGGGAATGGTTTTCCAACCAGTTTTGCACCCACCTTGTAGTAGTTCCATCTAAATTGCATTTCCCTAGTTTGTTTATGACAAGGTCATGCGAGACAGTATCAAAAGCTTTACTGAAGTCAAGATATACCACGTTTAATGTCAAATAAGGGCAATAATGTAGAATACATTGTACTGGGCAAGGCTAGAAACCAGAGACCTAAGTAAGGTTTTGGCTTTAGAAATACATTCAGCAATCATTAAACTAACATGGTGCTACAAGGTGTATGAAATGCCAATGATACCCAGCATGCCACTGGGTACAATGTGAGGGACAAAGAGGATAAATGCATGAAAATAACCAAGCTGTCACACGGGCCTATGAAACATCAAATGAGCACCAGAAAAAGGAGCTGTAACTCATGGTTGATAATGCAAAGGCTGGGAGTCAGAGAATTGTGCTGTCATATGTGATGAAATCTAATGATAGAGATGAAGGAATTTTTTTAAAAAACTCAATTAACTTATAGTTCAAGACAATCTATTTTTTGGCCCAAAACTCCCACTGACATCAATAGGGCCAATATTGCACCACCAGATTTTATTCCTGAATCTGCCTATGGCTTACTGCATTATCTAGGATGACCTTTCTGTGCCTGAGTGTCCTACTATGAATGGGATAATGATACCCACCACAGTAAAATGCCTTGAGATCCCAGAATAGAAGGTGATATCATACATAAATGCTAAGTGGTGGTATTTATTATTCATGTGTCAAATTCTCTTCTTGGTTACAATGGGGTTGCATAGCAGGATCAGGGCCTTAATGAACCTGTCAGACCAAACACTTAATTTCTACATTTGACTAACTTAATCAGGGCTGGCTCTAGGTTTTTCGCTGCCCCAAGCAAAAAAATTTTTGGCTGCCCCTCCCCCTGCCAGCCCTCTGCTCTCTCTCTCTCTCCTCCCCTGCCCCCCCCCCCCCCCCCAACTGCAACCTCCTGCTGCCCCAGCCCTAGGTCACTGGTAACTCGCTCCCAGGGCGGGTCATTCAGCAGGAATTTTGGATGTGCACAGACCACAGACAGGATTGGTTCCCATATGGTTACAGAACTGCAGTAAAGTGGAACAATTTTCAGCTTGTGTGATTGAAGGATATCTGGATGCATATTATAAGACTGTCCTACATAAATGAGGAAAAGTTGAGGTGCCTTTATTATATTCTTTTGTTCCATTCTTTGTTTCTATGGGGAATTTGCCAATGCACTATCACTGTCTTCCTTTTAAACAAATAAAACTACAACTAAAAAAAAAAAAAAGCAATGACTGTTGAAAATAGCAATTCCAGTCGTAATAACCATTGGGAAGCATTTCTTGCTCAATTTATTCTACTTTTTCTACAGCAAGTTACAGTGGATCAGTATATTTGATTTGGGAGAAATGAAGTAACAGCTGCCCAAATTGAGCTTGCGCACTCCTGAATTTTGAGAGTGTTCAAATCTGGAAGGCAGGTGCTAGATTCCCTTTCTGAATATCCGCTAAATCTGGAAAAGAAAAGTCAATTTCTGCTTCCATGGCTCAGAAGTGTAAATCCTCCTACATGCCTGGTACTGTATCTAAAGCTGCCCAGGTCCTAGTAGAGCCTCCCCTCCCTTACTTTTAATTTTAAATTCTAGTGGGATCCACGTACCTCCCTTGCTAGGCTTCAGATAGAGAGGTGCACTCTCCATTTAGTCCACCCAATTCTTTCTTTGGGGGAGAGCCCAGGGCTGGGGCGGCAGGAGGTGCGGGGGGGAAGGGGAAAGCCCAGGGCTGGGGCGGCAGCAGGTGCGGGGGGGAAAGGGGGACCCCAGGGCTGGGGCGGCAGGAGGTGCAGGTGGGGGCCAGAGCTGGGGCGGCAGGGGGTGCGGGTGTGTGGGAGGGGAGAAGAACCCAGGGCTGCGGTGGCAAGAGATGCAGGTGGGGGGAGAACCCAGGGCTGGGGCAGCAGGGGGGTGCAGGTGGGGGCCAGAGCTGGGGCAGCAGGGGGTGTGGGCAGGGAAGAGTCCAGGGCTGGGGCAACACGAGGGTGAGGGGGAGCCCAGGGCTGGAGTGGGGGCAGAAAAAACCTAGAGCTTGCTTTGTCCCTACCATTCACAGCAAGCTGCAGCATGAGGTTTCAGTTCCACACTCCTTCCCCCTCCCTTTCCTGTTAATTGCAGCCAAGGGAATGCTGGGAAATGTAGTTCTTTCCCTGCTCCAGGGCTGGCTCTATAGGTAGGGAGTTAACCAAGGAACTACAGCTCCCAGGGCCCCCTGTTGGTTCTCAGCTCCCATGCTGGATTCTTGCGCCCCTGCAAATTTGCCGCCCCAAGCAACTGCTTGCTTTGCTGGTGCCTAGAGTTGGCCCTGAACTTAATGCATGTGAATAATCCTGTAGAACATCTAAAAGGGTCTATTCACGTATGTAAAGTTACTCACGTGAATAAGTATTTGGAGGATCAGGGCCTAAATTTCTGCTGTTCTGAAAGACAGCAGAGCAATCTTAGCCTGTTGCCTCTGACTTCCACTTACTCTGTTTTAATACAACAAATAACACCTCTTGGTCTTTTGTTCATGTTTCATATTCTTGGATTGTGCAACTCTATAGCCTCCCTAGCTTAGGGTGACCAGACAGCAAATGTGAAAAATCGGGACAGGGAGTGGGGGGTAATAGGAGCCTATATAAGAAAAAGACCCAAAAATCAGGGCTGTTCCTATAAAATCGGGACATCTGGTCACCCTACACTAGCTTAAGTAGGTTGAAAGGGAAGAAAGGAATATTCTTTCATTCATGAGGAGTGCTGGAGGGTATTGTGGGGTTTTGTCATGGAGTGAAATAAATCTTTCAAATTTTGCCTTTCTAGAAAACTTTTAACTAGCTCAGCTTGTGGTTTGAAGGCACTGAATGGGAATTTCAGGGCCCGCATAAAGTTCTCCGACATCTGCTAAAATGCTACATTAACAGAACATTTCCAAGGTCTATGTTAATGCTGTTGCTCAAGCAAATGGCTGCCTTTTTGGTATGGTAGATGGTAAAGACCTGGGTCTACAATTCTCTTAATGTGGCTCTATACGGCTTCTTTTTGCTATTTCCATTGCTGTTCAATCCAGGATTTAGCTGAGCGATGTTCAGATGCCGATTTTATGATATTGGTTGTGCCTTAGCATATAACAGGACAGACCATCAGAAGGTTGTCATCACCTGCCCCTTTGGTATAGTGGAACCTAGTGATCTAGTATATGAGTAAACAAACAAGTAGTGCTGGAATGCTCACTTATTGGTAATCACAATTACAGTGTCCAAGGTCTCCGTCCTGCAAGCGTATGTTTTTAACTTTACACACGACTAGTCCTATTGAGGTCAATGGGACTTCTCACATACATAAAGTTAAGCATGTGTGTGAGCCAGGGGTGATCTACATCCTGGAGAGACAAATTCACCTTCACTCCCTCCTCCACTTGGGTGCGTGTAATCGTATGGCAGGCTCTAAGCCCCTGTGTAGGAATCCAGACTCCTCTGCTGAATCACCCTAGTCTAAGGTTAAGATTTATTAAGAGTCAGGGAAATTCTGTGCTCACTTACATCCCTTGCAATCTCATTGACCAATGGGGTTGCGTTGAATGTAAATCATTTCCAAATTCAGCCTATAGAGGGTAAGAATTTCTGAAATCTAAGACTAGTATTTGTCCAAAGAGATTACAGGATAAAGCTAGGAAATAAGATAGTAAAAATAAACTTTTTGGAAAAATACAGTCCCCGGACCCTCTCACTGCCAGAAGGAAACAACAGCCAATGTATATGAGGGAAGTATTTGTACAAATGTTAAGATTTGCCAAGTACAGCAAACTTGAAGTTCTTACTCCAGTGAGTTGGATACGAGTTTTAACTTTTACACCAGGCATTCTGCACCCTGCTTGTTTTGATTTATTAACAATATATAAGATGATCCAATATTTGGTCACTGCCTTTAAATCACAGGATTTTTCACTCTAAATGACAACCTTTGCATTTTATTAGTGCGGCTTAGTCTTTAATAAGCCTTTGCTATGTCATATATTATATCAACACTGTAAGAACAAGTTTCTGTACCTGTTAAATTACCTTGATAGTGGCATGACCGCATCTACTAGAAAACCTGAGAATGAGGAGATGCTGCTGCTTCCCCAGCTCCCATCAGGCAAATGCAAAGGAGAAAGTATTTATATTGCAGGACTACTACAGGAGGGAGGTGTGATCTACACTCAGGCCTGGGTATTGAATTATCCTGAGTTCTAGGCCCCACTCTGACACTACGGCCCAGATCTTCAAAGATATTTAAGTGCCTAACTCCCTTTGAAATCAATGGGAGTTGGGTGCCTAAATACCTCTGTGAACATGGATAAGTCATTTAACTGCTCTTCCTCAGTTTCCCCTATCAGTAAAATGGGGATCATATTTCCTCCCTCTGAGAGTTTAAATTAGAATTGATTAGTTAATGCCTGTAAAACACTTTGAGGATGAAGAATACCATGTAAATGCCAAGCTTTATTATAAAAAGGACAGGAGTACTTGTGGCACCTTAGAGACTAACAAATTTATTTGAGCATAAGCTTTCGTGGGCTACAGCCCACTTCATCGGAAGCATGAAGCCCATGGGTTGTAGCCCACGAAAGCGTATGCTCAAATAAATTCATTAGTCTCTAAGGTACCACAAGTACTCCTGTTCTTTTTGCGGATACAGACTAACACGGCTGCTACTCTGAAGCTTTATTATGTTATATAGCAAGTCAAAGGCGCATCAGGTTATGCTCAGCCTTTGAGCTCCTCTGGATCTTCACGGGTGAACAAAGGTGTTCACAGGAATTTAAATTTCACTGCCCCTGCCACAGCCCCATGCTGGAGGAGCTGTCAGCTCCCACCACGGCCCTGTGGCTGGAGGGGTTCTGTGCCCCTGCCAATTACGGGAGGGAGGCATGCCTCGGCTTGCCCTCCCTTGGGGGGTGAAACAGAGACCTGTACCTCTAAAGCTTCAAAGCTGGTACTTGAAGTCACTAGTGTGAATAATGGTTGCTCTTAAACTATGTTCACCTCACAGCCAATTGATCGTGGTATAGCCGAGGATCATATCCTTGTTTTATTATTACGTTTATGGTAGATGAAAATGGTTGATAATATCCATATGCCTGTCATGTTTACATCACTCTAAGGCCACTTCTGTTTGGACTGCTGGGAAATGTGGTCCTTCTAATGATGGAAGAGAAGGGCCAAACCCATTTTATTTTAACTTTAAATCCGCTACTCACCACTATTCCTTAATGTGAAAATCTGATGTGTGAAAACTGTTTGGCAAACAAATTGTAAACAAGCCACAAGCTTTGATTGTGGGCAACCATCCATGTTTAGCAATCCCTTGTGGGAGGGTAACCCAGACCCCAGCACAATCATCAGTTTCACTTACATGAGCAGGGGCTTCAGAAAAGGAAAAGGAAGGAGGGATCATATGGGTTTGTCTAAGAAGCAAAAGAAATGACTAACTGAAGAACATAAGAGCTGCCATACTGGGTCAGACCATGGTCCATCGTGCCCCGTATTCAGTGGCCAGTACCAAAGCTTATGGGGGAGTATACAAAAGATGGCAATTATGGAGTGATTCCACCCTTGGTTTCCACTCCTGGCTTCTGGTAGACAGAGATTTAGGGTCGCTCCAAGTATGGGGTTGCATCCCTGACCATCTTAGCTAATAGCCATCGATAGACCTAGCCGCCATGAACTTATCCAGTTCATTTTTTAACCCAATTATACATTTGGCCATCACAACATCCCATGGCAACAAGTTCCACAGATTAGTTATGCATTGAGTGAAAAAGGACTTCCTCTTGTTTGTATTACACCTGATGCCTATTAATTTCATCAGGGGACCCCTGGTTTTTGTATTGTATTCACTTTCTCCACACCACTCATTTCTATCATATCCCCCTTAGTTGTCTCTCTTCTAACTTGTAACAAAAAATTGTGCAGCTGATGCTGTGTGGCTATGGCAATGAAATCCAGGAGCAGATATACCGTTATACCCAAGTATCATCAACAGCATCCAGGGAAGCATTTTTATTTATAGTCATTTTAATTTCTTCCTCTTATTGTATTCTAGGATGTGACATTTTGGAGCATATTTGCCTTTTCCAGCCACCACTTCCTTCATTTGCCATTAAAAATAGTATATACGATGAGTTGAAAGAAGGTCCTTCATTCTGGATCCCTGATTCACCCCCCTCTCCCAAACACACACATGTTTACACCACTCTAAATCATTGAAGTCAGTGGACTTATACCAGTGTAAGTCAGAGGAGCATCAGACCCATTGTGTAAATGAAGTTTCAATAAATTGCATAAGGTTTGTCCCTTCCTACTTGACAGCATGCAGTATATTGTTATTTCCTTTTGAAATCCAGAGGAATGACACTTGCCGTGAGAGTCACTAAGTGAGTATATGTTGGCTGTATTCACTTTTGTTTGAAAGCTGCTCTTGTTATTAAAGTGAATACACTGCTGTGAGCTTACAAAAACTTTCCTAATGCTGCTGTGGTAACATGGAAGTGTTGGAAATATGGGACTAGAGTGATATTATTTTAATGTGGCTGTCACTGATAGTACTACAATGGCTGTGTCATAAAGACAGTAGCCCAGTTCATGTATTCAATGGGGGAATAAAAAGGTGGGGCAGCCACAATTCCCTGGTTTGGAAGCTGTGAGGGTTTCACCACATCATGCATCTGTGGCCTGCTGTCTTATACTTAGATGGTAAGCTCTATGAGGAAAGGACTGTCTTTTTGTTGTTTGTATAGTGCCTAGCACGATGGGGTCCTGATCGATGACTGGGGGCTTCTAGGCACTCCCACAGAACACACAATAAATAATGATGCATGTGTGAGGGAAGTTGAAAACTACAGCACAGGCAGGGTGCATGGTCCTTGTAACCTGCAGAGGTCCTGAGACCTTTAGGGAAATCCTCAAGCTCTAGACTAGACTAGAGATGGGTGAATAATGGATATTTTGGTCCACTGGCAATTCCAGAATATTTTTAAAAATCATTTTGGCTTGAACAAAATATTTCATTTGACCTGAAACACAATGTTTTGTTTTGATTTTAAGCATTGTTTACACTTTAAATTTTTTAAAAATAAAATAAAAGGAAACTTTGAACTGAAAAGTCAAAATGTTTGTTTTAAAAAAATCAAAATAAAATGTTTTGACTTCTTCAGAATTTTTTAAGGTATTTTGGCCAAACTGATTCCATGAAATCAACATGAATTTGCAAAATGTTTGTTGACCTGAATCTGCATTTTTTGCTATAAAAAGTTTTATTTGAAAAATTACACATAGCTCTATTCTAGACACTTGCAGGTGGCTCTGGTGTATATGCAAAGTCTAACATCACCTTCAGTACTCCCTGGTATCCTTATCTCCTCTGACAGAACCTCTCCATCTAGCACAGACAATGCCTCCTTACCAGCAGCTGGCATTAGTCTCTCTCTATTGAAGGCTTGAATGTGCAGATGGGTGTTCAGAGGGAATTAATGCTGACAGGCTTTCCCCGTGGGTTTTCTGGTGAATGGTGCGGCAGGCAGAGCCATAACAATGTTCTGAAGGGTGTCAAGCACAGATTCAGAGTGAGTTCCCTACACAATTTTGAAGTACCCCTTCTCATCCCACCTGGTGGTTCTACATTCCCCTCCCAAGTGGCTTTTTCCCTTCCCTCTCTTCACCTCTCCCTCTCTTCACTTCTAATATCGCTGCCCAGTTTCACAGGTGATTTTCAAAAGAGGCTGCTCTCACTGTGCGCTCCTGTTTTGGGTGGGTAGGTGCCTTTCCATACATACTACACTTACAGGTCACCACAGTCGGAGGTAGGTGAGAAGCAGGAGACTTCACTGGAGCCACCAGCTGCTTTCCCTGTCCCCCAGAAAGAGCTTTCTGCAGTCGGGGTGGAGATTTATCAGTTTTCCTCCCCCATGTTGGTTCTCTGCCTCCCGCCAGTAACCCCTGATGCGCCTTGCTCAGCCCCTGTCCATGCAGGCCAATCAGAAACAGAGGATGGTAACTTTGAGCACCCTTTTGGATTCATAAGCTGGGGCTGTTCTGCAGAGAAAGTTTGTCAGTTAGTTCCACTCCTGCTGCACTCAGGGACAGCTTCCTCAAGCCACAGAGCTCCAAATGCACAGGGTTGGCCTGGAAGGGCATCGTTAGATTCTAAGGGAGGACTGGGGATGGGTGATACTGCTTATGACCAAACTAACCTTCCTCCAGCATTCTTGGGCTGTGTTAGCAGGTTTTCAATTTTCAGCCAGGTCCTCTGACCCTTGATGGGTATTTCATCCAAGAGATAATTTAAGCCTAAAAATTCAATCCGGAATGGAAGACACTTTAATATTGAATACATTGGTGCAGTGCCTTGAGTTATGGGTTTGTGATATGATACCACACAGAGTATCACAAAATATGACTTGTTAGAAAATAACATCTGAACCAGGGGTAGGTTTCAATTTCACTACCAAGCCTATTTCTCAGAGGTCTCTAGTCGATGACTCAGCTATAAAAATTCACTCAGGGATTAACTTTGCACATAAAGAAAAGCTCATCCCAGGAGCAGATATTTTCACAAACAAAATGCAGACCAGTCTTTGAAACAATCTCTTCAAGTAAACCACATGCAAGAAACATATCCTGAGATTCTAAAATAGTGATGGCCCTGCCGGCCCAAAGCCACAAGGGCAAACCCCCTGAATTTTGGTTTGGGTGGGGGCATCAGATCTGGATCTAAATTTCCTGGACAATATGGGATAGCTCAGGGGTTTGAGCATTAGCCTGCTAAACCCAGCGTTGTCAGTTTAATCCTTGAGGGGGCCACTTAGGGATCTGGGGTAAAAATCAGTATTTGGTCCTGCTAGTGAAGGCAGGGGGCTGGACTTGATGACCTTTCAGGGTCCCTTTCAGCTCTATGATATAGGTATATCTCCATATCTATATCTGCAAGCTGAAAATTTTCAAACCTGGGTGTGTACAGTTAACTGCCTAAATCTGTTCTTAAGAACCTAAATGAGAGGCCTGATCTTCAGAGATGCCCAGCATGTGGTCTTCATAAATACTTACAGTATATTGTTATATGAGCTTACTATTATACCTCACAGGAGAACAAACAAGAGTGTGCTACTTTACTTGGATCCCTCTTTTTTGTGTTACTCACTGTTTACCAGCTATAGGTATACACTTGGCTAGAAAACTTGAGAAAATAACCAGAAACACAGACAACATCGCACCATCACTAGCATAACACAGCCTTGTGCATCATTCATGGCTCACTATAATTCATTCTGGTGCATTACATTCATTTTTAATTTGGCTAACTTTTAATGCAAATAGAAATGGTTTGTAGTAAATTCTCTCTTCACCTTTCACAGCTCTTCTTTTTCAAGCTGTTTTTTGTTTTGTTTTGTTTTTCCCCCCATTTTTTATTTTTTTTTACATTTTATTTGTCTTCCATTTTTAGTGGGGCTCAAACCATTTTGACTTCAGAACAGACATTTGCCTTTGCATTGAACCAATTATTTGTGAGGCAGAAATCATTTGTTTACTTTGCTAGAAGCTTTTGCAACTTCATATCTACATCATCATATGACCTCCAGGACCTTCCCCAGAACACTAAATTATCTCTCAGTATAAACAAGGAATACATTCCCTTTAATTTATTACAGGCTGTACTGATCTAATTGACAAAGCAGAGTTGGTCTTTGCATCCAGATTGAATTTCTGTAGCCTTTGCTAATTTAAAACATAATGTACATAATGTGGGACAATGTCACATAGACTAGGATATAATTTAGATGAGTCTTCTGTAACACTGCTCTCTCTCTCTCTCTCTCTCTCTCTGTGTTTAAGAAGGATCCTAAGTACATTACAAGTGACTAAAGCAATTAAGAAACTTTCATCCAGATCAATATCTAAAGTTGCCACAGATTGATTTTTCCACCATTTAATGATTTTATAATCCTATAACATACATACAAAACCACCTTTTATTTAATGACAAGCCAACTTTGGGTGCTTATGCAAACATATTCAAAACACTTTGGTTTGGAAATGAATTGGAGATATCAGGTGAACAGGCTCGCTCATGAAGTTTGCAATGCTTCCTGTTAGATTCCAGTCACAGTCAAAATCAGAAGGTGCAAAGACATGCAAAATGGGGGAAGAAAAGACAATTTTCTCTAACTTAAAAAATAGTTCACAATCCAATTTGATTTGCATTTAGGGCCAATGTTCACTCAGGTCTTATTTTATCTGTGTTTTTTCCAGTCTTAATCTAATCTTTTATCACCATCATGTGCACTACAGCGCAAGGTTCATTTTCTTTGGATGAACAGACTATCCCTTCAGCTGCAAAGAAGAAAACAAGCTAAAGAGGAGTGACTATGCTGATACTTCCCTTTAAATGATACTGGTATTCATGTGTCCTGATATATAAGAAATGAAACACCAGTTTCAGCTTATTCACCCATCCTGAGAGAGAGGGAGAAACTAGGGAGCATACCCAAAGAGCCCAGATATCTGTCAGTAATAGCAAGCTGACCATATTCAACTTGTTAAATGTAGCTGAATATGCATGTGGAGTTCTCATCCTGCTCTGAGGAGAGCAAACAAATACTCTCTACAGTCCAAACAGGCCCCTTTCTTGGGCTGTGTCTTTATTCATAATTCAAACAATAATAATGGAACCTCAACCTCAGTTTAAGCTTCCCTCCCCCCCCCTCCCCAAGAAAAGGTTGTCTGTTCATAAATTTTTCCTTTTGGGACCTCTCTGCCTCTGGTTCTCTCTGATTCGGAGACACTCCCATCCCCAAAAGGTCAGAGAGGGACTATCTTTTACTATGTGTTTGCATAGTGCCTAGGGTAATGGGAGCCCCTGTTTCAGGTACAGCCTCTAATTGCTTCTGTAATAATAAAAACTACCATCTTCTTACAGGCTGATGATATTAAATAATCAGGAAATTATTTGCTTCATAGCCCTCATGGGACCAAAGCAGCAGTGAATGTGTGGATGGGAATTGGGCAGGAGAGCCAGACTGTATTAATGCAAAAGGAAGCAGATGAAAAACAAGTGAAAAACCTCTTGTCCACAACAAGGATGCAATCTGAGACAGTACTGTGTGTGCGGTCTGATTTAGGACAACATTTCCTTCCTATGTTAGTCTCTATGAAAATGCAAACAGGTGTTAGCAAGCTAGTGTTACATTTTGACAAAGTCTATTTAAACAACATGCCCAGGTTTGTCACAGTTCAGTGAAGACAGAATGAGCCATAATAAAATTAAAATAATGTGCTGGTTCTTACTACTAGCATTTTGCAGTTCAGCTGGGGTCTGGGCTTTGTTTTGGTTTCGGTTTGCCCCTTTTTTTGTGGATAATATTAATATATTAGGAACTTCTGCTAAAAAATAAAAACAATTTAACATTCATAGGCCCCTGCATCCCATCCCTCCACTTACTGAAGGGAATCAGAGGCTGGTTTAGATTTAGATATAGATGATAACGTCTGGGCTACATTTACCTGCCTAAAAGCCAACTTATGCCCCATCCTGCATGCCTGCATGGAGAGGTCAGGGAGAGTAAGGTGCTCCCTTCTCCACTGCCCTGGCTACCAGCAAGGGACGGCAAGCAGCCTCCACCAAGCTGCTATACCCCCTCTCATGCAAGTAGGTGGGGAGTAAGTGGGGTGGGGAAATGAACAGAACTTTGACTCAGCCTCAGCTCTCACCCCCACCCCAATGCACTGGGTAGCACAACTGTGCAACATGCCAAGGGACGTAGATTGTTCCAAATAAAGGGAAGGTGAAGTGTACATCTCCTCCCCTCAGCTCCACCCACTCTCCAAACATGCGTTGAGAATTGGGAGGCAGATTGTATCTTCTCGAGTCACAATCTGTTTCTCAGGCCATGCCCAACAATGCACTGCCTTATACATGGGATTCATGGCAAAACCACAATTTAGGCCTTAGTTTTTCCCTTCAAGAGGTTTCAGACCTCTGAACCCCGCATTGTCATAGAAAGGGTGCCAGGCTGAAAGCCTATAGCCTGAATTCCTTCATCCATGGAACAGATATAACAAGACTAATAGCAGTGTGAATTTCTTCACACTGTCCTGCCAATGTGTCTTAACCCTGACCTCGAAAAGCCACCTTTTGGGGTGAGAGAGCATGTCATTTTCCTTAGCCATTCAATCCATAGACACTATACTGAGACTCCCTTAACAGTGACAGTTCATTTCAATTATAAGGGTAATGTTTGTAATGTAACCACATGTCCATTAGGAATTGGACTGAGACTGCCAACCCTTTTCATACTAGCCACTGAACAGCAACCACATGGAAATGAATGTAGGGCACATCTGTTCTAATATAGACCAGTTAGGTGGCTACCATAAACGTGAAAGGCGCTATATCCCAAAACAAAGTGTAGATGGTTTATGTAACAATAAGAAGTTGAGAAGAGTTCTCTCTTTCATCACAAATGTCATCGTTTTCTCACATTTCCTGGGTCAAGTTTTTGGTGCAAGCAGTCAAAATGACAGCCACATGAATGCACTAAGCCACCGCAATCAGTTGGGACCATGTTGCATTGAGGCCACCATAATACATCAGTCTCAAATAATTCAATAAAGTGTAATCACTTAAAAGACACACACAACCTCTATTTTTCAGCTAGTTTATAGTTCAATTGTATTTCAAAACCATTTTTTATTAAATTACCCTCCAGGAAGCCAGGACACTCAGGGACAGATTCTCATCTCACTGGTGCAGGCCTAAATCCAGAATAAATCTCTTCATTTGAGTGAAGGTACTCTGGGTTTGCACCAATCAGAATTTGGCCCTTGGACTCTGTCTTTGGTTGGAGCAGTTAAAAGAATATTGTTTCGCAGTGCATACAGCAGAGCACATTTTGGAGAATCTGGAAATCAATACTGGATCTGAAAATGAAATCCTTCAAAATACAGAAGGAGCAGACATCATAACAAAGAAACAATATCTATATAATATTGTTTGCAGTGTAGTTGTAGCCATGTTGGTCCCAGTATATGAGAGAGATACGGTGGATGAGGTAATATCTTTTATTTGACCAACTTCTACTGGTGGAAGAAACGAGTTTTAGAGCTATACCGAGCTTTTCTTCAGGTCTGGGTGAGGAAGTAGAGTGTATCAAAGTACTATGGACATCACTGACATTTGTCAGGGAGAAGAAACATATGTATGAAATATAGGATGATATTTGCCTAAGGGCCTTTAAGGGCCAAGTAGATAGGATGAGTGTAAAGGAAACCTCCCTGAAATTGTTCAGTGTGGTGAGGTTTGAGCTGATTGGCTGAGAGAGGATCTGATCTCCATGGGGAATTCCCTAACACTACCAGGCCTAGGGTTGCCAGGTGTCCAGTTTTCGATCCAAACACCCGGTCGTTAAAAGTCTGGTCTGCGGTGCAAAGGGGCTCAGGCAGGCTCCCTGCGGCTCCCGGAAGCAGCAGCATGTCCCCACTCCAGCTTCTATGCCTGGGGTAGCCAGGTGGCTCTGCATGCTGTCCTGTCCTCAGGTGTTGCCCCCACAGCTGCCATTGGCCTGGAACCATGGCCAATGGGAACTGCGGGGGAGGCGCCTGCTGATAGGGCAGCACACAGAGACCCCTGGCCATGCCTCCTTGTAGGAGCCAGAGCGGGGACATGTCGCTGCTTCCGGGAGCTGCTTGAGGTAAGCGCCTGCAGCCCTGACCCCCTCCCAAGCCCCTGCCCCAGCCCTAATCCCCCTCTCGCCCTCCGAACCCCTTGGTCCCAGCCCAGAGCACCCTCCTGCACCCCAAATCACTCCTCTCCAGCCCCACCCCAGAGTCTGCACTCCCAGACAGAGCCCTCACACACACCCCTCACTCCAAACCCCTCAGCCTCAGTCCGGAGCCCTCTCCTGCAGCCTGAACCCCTCATTTCTGGCCCAACCCTGGAACCTGCACCCCCAGACAGAACCCTCACCCCCTCCTGCACCCAACCCTCTGCCCCAGACCAGGGAAAATGAGCGAGTGAGTGAGGGTGGGAAGAGCGAGCAACGAGATGGGGGGATGGAGTGAGCAGGGGCGGGGTGTCAGAGGAGGGGCAGGGCAGGGGGCGGAGCAAGGGTGTTTGGTTTTGTGCAACTAGAAAGTTGGCAACCCTAATCAGGCCCCTCCGCCACAAATTATATATAAACACTATTCCTGCTCCCTCACCAACTAGATAAAGTAAAGTAGATATGATGGCCCTTTCCACCCCTCTATATGCAGGTTTGGTATACCACTTTTTAAATGCTGAGCTAGTCCAAGGGAAGCCATAATTCATCTTTGCATTCAAGTCAGAAGATGAATACCAAACTCAAACACATAAAAATTGACTTGGCAGGTTAAATCATAGTTCCATCTAGTACAATATCCTGGTTATCATGGGCAATACCTTATATTTCAGAAGAAGTTGACCCATTCTTTCCACAATAAGGCACGTAGGCAATTGCATAATGCTGTACATGGGGTGAGGGGTGGGAGGGGAGAATATCATTCTGACACTCACAAGTGATCAGATTATGCCCTGAAATATGAGGATTGATTTCCCTTCCAGCTGTAAATATTAATAATGCCTATCAAAATGGTCTAATCCCTTGTATAAATCACACTGTTCATCTCAACAACTTCCTGCAACTGTGACTTCCACAGGTTGAGCATGCGCCGTGGGCAAAATTGGAGAAAAATTTTGCATGAAAGTTCATGCAGTATTTTCCACTTCTTCATTTGTGATTTAGTAATCCAACATACTTAGATTGTCCACAACTTTTTTGAGGATTAAAGATAGCATGTGAAGAAATTTTTAAAAAGCCACTGTCACATATGCATTTGTAATTGGGAATTTTGAAAAGGAGGAGGCAGTAGTGCCCCCTGGAGGCCACATGTTGCATAGCAATGGCCTGGAAGTCTAGAACGGGGGTTCTCAACCTTTTTCTTTCTGAGGCTCCCAGCACGCTATAAAACCTCCACGGCTCACCTGTGTCACAACAAATGATTTTCTGCACATAAAAGCCAGGGCCAGCCTTAGGGGGTAGCAAACAGGGAAATTTCTTGAGCCCCCATGCTACAGGGAGCCCCGTGAAGCTAAGCTGCTCAGGCTTTGGCTTCAGCCCCACATGGTGGGGCTCAGGGCCTCAGGCTTCAGCCCCATGCAGTGGGGCTTCGGCTTTCTGCCCTGGGCCCCAGTGAGTCTGATGTTGGTCCTCCTTGACTGACCTCCTGAAACCTGTTTGCAGCTCCCCAGGGGGCCCTGGACTGGTCTAGAACTCTTGAGTTCTTTTACAATCTATGCCACACTTTGGACATAGTACTATTGTGCACACACATAATTTAAGTGAAAAAGGAATGTAGCCCACTGTTTTATCATGTGAAATCTGAATTAAAAAGTATGGTGCCCTAATCTTTTGGTTTTTACTCTAATTGAAACTTTTTCCTTGTGAGTGGAGAGAGAACAGGTGCCTAATGAGACCACATGACAATTCTCACTAGCGAAGTAATTAAACTGCGAGATCAATGAAAATCTCCTCTCACTGGATTCCTGCCAGGTTTTTTTTTTTTTTTTAAATACAGACAAATAAATCTTTCACACATGGAGTACAAACTGGTGGGGGATGGTGAAAAGATTATATTATGGCCACATTTCTCATGGTCACATTTCTCACGAAAAGTGTTGGTCAACATTTCTAGAATGAAAAGGGTTTTTTTGTTGTTGAAAAATGGCCCTTTTTTTCAAAAACAAGGAATAATGTGGAAAACTGTTGGCTTTTTAAAATCTTCTGTTAATGAAATTTTCCATTTTATAAAATCAAAAAATATTTTCAAAACCATTATCAAAATGAAACTTAATTAGTGAATCTTTTAATTTACCCACAAAAACTTATGACTGGCAAATCCAGGAATGAGTTAGCGAGGTTGGTGCTGTATGGCACACTACACCATGGTGTATTGTGTGTATGCCAGATATGGTACAGAGGAAAGTCTATTGAGCCTGTTCCTTGTAGCTTTCTGCCTGTAAAGCCAGCTGCCTTGGTTACCATGAGTCCAGTTGTACAGGGCTCCTAGAGAACCAAAGAAAACCCTCTAAAACAGCCTTTTTATAGCTAAAAATGCCATTACATTAAAGGCTGATCTCATTCATAGGTCCTTCCAGTGAGTGAGTACTGGCAGGTTCATTGGAAGCTGGGGATCTCCCCTTTCCAGTGGCATACAGCTTCTATTTCTGGCACTGCAGTGCTATGCCTTTAAACTTATAAAGTGAAAAGTTTTTATTAGTCCAGAGATGAATCTTGCCCCACCGTGGGCCTGGAGGATGGGTAATTTGGGGCAGAGAGAAGAGAAAAAGGAAGTATATGTCTATCAAATTGACGGGAGGGGGAGGGGACTCAGCTGTTTGAAGGTGCTCAGGGCTCTGGGATATTAAAGTCCTGTGAAGAGAGTTAGTGGACAGGTCATGTGGTCATCACCATGTGATCAGGGAATACCTATGCAATTTTATACGTCTGTGTAATTCATCACAAATCTCCAGCCTATCACATGGACATAACCTCCATACACCTATGGGCCAGATTATTTGTGTGTTACAGCCCCTTTACACTGTTCAACATTCCTCTATGTGAATATAACATCCTGGGCTAGCAGCAGGCCCCCAGAACAGGGAAAGTAAAATCATAGATTAAAGATCACTTTCTCTCACCCGCATGGTCCTGTGCTGAGCAGAGCTTGACAGGCCTGAGAAATCAGGCTAGTGCACATGTGTGGGTACCATAGATGAGAGAGACTTATTATACAAAATACCTTACTTTTAGACTATAACTAATAACACAGGATCACAACGATCATTTGTCAAAGCAGCAGACTGTTACGTGTAACAATTCCTATGTAACAATCATGCGACTCCCATTTTTGAAACCTCTGTAAAACCATGTGATGATAAAAAAAAATCTTGATTAGATACCTTAATCTTCTATTGGGACTATAAACACAGATAAGCAAAATCCGTTCAGCAAATTTCAGGTACCCATTTTCATAGCTAGGTTCAGACTTCTTAATCCATGTAAATATGCTAAATATATAACTGTCATTCTACCAAAGTATTTATACTAATGCCACTTCCTACCAGCTATTGGCATTTCTATATAGCTTTCTTTCATCCTGGAATATATTATCTTTGGAAAATGCTACAGTACTTCTGGTAATGACACTACAGTGTCAGAAAATGTAGTAAGACTTTACCATAATGATTCAGGTAATGAATGTTGAATTACAGTTGAAATCCTGGAGAAGTGCTTATGTCATCCTTATTCATAGCAAATGAGTTCATTGTGATTAATGTTGTTAATATAAAATACCAATGGAATTCATGATAATTAGGTCATTAGTTTAAAGAAAAAAACCAAGCTGATTGACTGATGCTATATGACATCAGTTGTTAAAGTCCTCTCTCTCTCTCTCTAGGTCAATGTCCACAGAAATGACAACAAATCTTTTTAGTTTAAAAGTTATTACTTCATGAATAAGTGAGGACATATATGTCAGTTCCAGCATAACATCATTACTGAAAGAACTTGCTACTATATATAAATAAGCATGTGGGCAAAATACAATGCAGGTAAACTTAACTCTTTCTCAAATACCTCCATCAGATAATTCACATTAACAATTTCATATATCTCCATACTTAGTATTTAATATATTTTCATGGAATGTAGGAAGGAGGCATTACTGATATTATGGAATATTGGATATCTCATATATTTGGTGCAGAATGGTTACCAGTATTGAAATTATTACTGAAGAAATATCAGAGATATTTAAAAGAAATATATGTGGATGCTGTGTATAGTATTTCCTAAAACCAATGGGCCTGATTCTCCGTTGTTTTACATCTTGGGTAGTAATTTACACCTGTCCAAACCGAGTGTGAAATAATTCCAGATCAGAATGAGAATGGTTTACATCCACTTTGCACAGATGTATATATGGCTACACAAAGTATAGGGTAGTGAAAAATCTGGCCCATAATATTTAGATCTAATTGTAGGTGGAGTTGGTAGCAATACTTATAATTAAGATAGCCTGACACTATCGATTCTAATACCCCGTTTTCAATTTATTATTACTTTGTCAAATTTTAACTGTTCAGGCTGAACTTTTCCTTGCTGAGTGTCTGCCTCAAGCTGAACTTTTTTGGAATATTTCAGCTAAAATGATCTGGCAATTTCTAAGAATGAAATAGGGTAAAATACTTTTATGCCCATGTTTTAAAATTCTTCCACCATTTCTTTGAGAAGCTCTAGTACTTCCTTGATTTGAAACAAGGGCTTGAAATTTGGCAGGGGGAGGGGTTTGACCAGGTGTAAAAGATATGCCCTTTGCTGTCTCCATGAAAGTTTGTTCAAATTATAAGATTCTGAAAAATCTCTATTCACATGTGCTCAATAGAGCCTTGTTAGAATTTGGCAGCTAAGTTATCTGAAGATTCTGATTTAGCAGAAGTACAGAAGGTACAAAAGCTGGAGTGGGGGATAGGAACAGAGAGGGACAGGGGCAAAAGGGTTTAACCACTTGACACTTCCCCTCTAAACCCAGGAAATGAACCCATTATTCCTAAGTTTCAACACTCCTTTGGTAGCTAGCAAATAGCTGTGATACCCACTGGCAATGCGTCTCCATCCCCTTCTAGTGGCAGGTCCACATAGAGGATAACAACCTTCTCCTGCTACCAGTTGCTCTATTATCTCATGTAGTAGAGGACTGTGCTGTGGATCTAAAGATCCCAACCCTACCGATGACATGTGTAAAGGAACAATTTGGTTCCACAGGATACCTTTTCAGTTTTTAGTTTTTTAAAAAAAAATTGGAAATCACATCCAAAACAAACAAAACAGAAAAACCAAAACAACACATTTAAAAAGTTAAGCTTGCAAAGTCAAGCACTCAAAAGTGAGGAAATGCCAGAATTAAGGTTGCCTGTGGGCTGACTCATTGTCTTCCTGTCGCCTTTTAATTCTCCTTAGTGCCGGACTGCCCATTCTTACAGGAACTTATTTCCTAGCATGCCTTTTGGTTCTGGCCTCTTTCAGTATGGCCAACCTAAGCAATTATAGCCCTAAAGAGGCTGTTTTGTAGCTAGTTTCTGCTGGTTGCATCTGTTCTTCTTCCAGCTGGTAAGTGCCTGTTTACTTTTTCTTATGGCTGAGGAAATGGCCCATCCTCACACATCGTTTCACTGTATTAAGCAGTATTCATGAAAAAGGCAGAAAACCCTGGGGCTGAACCACTCCATAACAAAGACCACCAAAGTTTGCCGCAAGGCTCTTGCACCCTTAGGTTCATCCCATCATCTACATACAAAAAACCCACTTAGGGAACAGGAAACTTTACAAGTTTCCACTTGTGGGTTTCCTCTGAGCTGTTCCTAGGGAACAGGCAAAGGTTTCATCTCCAGGATTTCCTGAGACCTATGGACATCTGGTAGAAAAACAGAGGCCAGCACTTCCGAATTGTTTCCTAGTCCATTCTTATTCTGTTTGGCAGCGGGACACCCCATTGGCTACTGATCTTGATCGTCCCATCCCAGAATGAGACTTCACTTGACAAAGGGAAGAATCTGCATAATATAGTGGAAATGGGCTCAGCATTATCTTATCTGGAGATTTTGGGGAGGAGGGAAACTGCTACCCCGTCCCAATCTGCAGAGCAGTACACCCAGCAAAGGGCTTCTGTGGGCTCAGGGAAAGAATGGGATAATTCCACAGAGCTGGAAATTCTCTTTTCTGTACTCCTCAGGCCAGGCCACGTGATTCAAGATACCTGTGATCACACAATTGAGTCTAGAAGGGAAGGAAGGAAAGAGAATAAAGGTGGAGGTGCTGGGTGGATAAGCAGCAAGAGGCATTCCTCTGGCCAAGCTATGTTGAGCCTTCTAATATTTTACTGAAATCCCTGAAAGTACAGCAGTAGCACATCTGACTTGTCCATTTGCAGATCGCAATGCTCTATAAATGTGTACATGTAATGAAAGTATTTGAGGTACATCAGGGTAACATAACATTAAGAATGTTGCAGGTAGTTTTAGCATGCAAGATGTTTTGGCTCTGGCTAAGGGTGCCTCATGGATACACAAAGAATTGGAATGCAGTTCTAAAACTGAAGGGGTGGTGCTTCTAGTTAGTCCTTACTGTGGTGGTGGGGGTTGTTAGTAGCTATTTCACTGAGAAAAGAGGAACATGTGGAGAAGGAAGTATGTAGGTACCATCTGGTCTGTGTCATACACAGTATTCAGAAATGATCAGACTGCAGTTTGCTCCACCAGGGTAGGGATTGTGGAATAATCGGTTTTAATGTTTTCTCAAGCTGGCTCAGAAACTGTGGGAATGATTCACTTGACAACAGCATAAAAATTCTCTTGCTGTCATTACATTGATTTCCAGTTGTGTTGTAAGTTCAATTGATAGAATTATGTAGAATATGTGAAGGAAATATTTTTTAAATTTTCCTAGAGTGAATCATGTGAGCTTCTAGTCCCCATTTAAATGTGCAACAAAAACAGAATATGGTCATTAGAGAATAATTTGAAGGTGCTTCCTGTTTATGCATCTAAAACAATATCCAAGAACCCTTTGTGACTTTTAGCTACATTCCAAAGAAGGGGCCTCTGGAGCCTGTCCAGGCAAATCTTATTTAAAGAAAATGTTTTTAGTCTTTTTCCTTGCAAAGATAGCCTTGAAAATGTAAACTGATATAAACCAGTTGCTATGACAAAAGAATATGTAACTGTGACTCAGGGATCTCTTGATGCCACTTGGCAAAGGGCATAAAGGGTACATAAATGTAACAGTAATCCCCTATGTCTGGTACTTACAATCTAGTTCACCAAAGAGCCTCATGTGAGGTCTCTGCTGAAAGTTTATGTCACACTGATCATCAATATCATTGCGACATGCACGTACAGATGTTGTGTAAGGACTGTAAATTATGTCATTAAAGTCTCTGATCATTAGAAAAGGTGAAAAGCAGGTTTTCTTTTACCAAGAAATGTTTATCTGTTTACATGTAAATTAAGTATTGTACGGTTCACAGTGGGCTTCTCACAAGTCTGAACCAAATGCTAATGAAGGATTGTGAAATCTTCAAAAAGGAGAAATTAACAGGAAGAGGTGTCCTGTTTAGGGGGTAATACAATGAACTTTTGAAACAATATCTGGGATGCAGATAAACTCCTAGGTATTCCTTTAGTCTGTGACGGTAACCTGCCAGCAGACTTAATCTTTTGAGAAGAGGTCTCAACAAAACTGGTTGAAGATGCTGGGGAAAGAACCTGGGGTAACCTTTATTATAAGAGACAAGGGAATGCCTTGTTAGCTAAGTTTAGTTTCTAGAAAGCGTGTTATGATTTTATTTTATATGTAACCACTTGTTTCCAATATTTTTACTCGCTATCACTTGAATCTCTGTTCTTTGGTAATAAACTTATTCTTGATTCACTATAAATATATCTAAGTGCTGTGTGTTCAGCTGAGCTGTGATCAAAGGTATAACTAATAAACTGCAGTATCCCATTCCTTTGGAAATGGCAGGCCTAGTAATTCTGTGTGTGTGAATGGATGAGGGCCTAGATGGTGCAGGGAACCCTCGGAGGACTTGGGGTTTGATCTATGATTGTTGCTAACCCCTACAGAGAGAGTAAGGCCTCTGGAGGCCTGGAAGGGCTTATGTTGCCAGAAGCTGATGGTTTCAAGGAGCTGACCCATAGCAGGCACAGGCAAGGCTTCCTCATGCTAAGGGCAGGAGGTTATGAAGTGCCTCACAACCCTGGGTACCCCTGGTAAGCATCCCAGTAGTTACGTTCTATTTCTGCAGCAGGAGGATGGAGAGACGTTTATACATGTTGGAAAGACAACATAGTACAGTAATGGATAAGGACTGGCCTGGGATGCAGGAGACCTGGGTTCATCCTGACCTGCTGTGTAATCTTAGGCAAGTCACTTGCCCTCTGCTTCTCCTTCAGTGCTTTGTCTGCCTTGTTTAGACTGCAAGTTCTATGGGGCAGGAACTGTTTCTCACTACTGGATGCACAGTGCCCAGCACAGGGGGTTCCGGATCTTGGTGGGGCCTTTTGGTGCTATAGTAATACAAATAATGACTAAGAATTCTCCATGTAAAACAGGATAGTTAAATTTGGGTATCCCAAAGAATCCTCTCAATAACCACCCCATAACTTTCAAGCTAGGCCTGTGCGTATTGATGTGATAACCCTGGACAGAAATTTGGTTACATTTAGGAGGGAGACAGCAAAGAGTTATTTCACAAGTCCCCCAGAAATGCTGTATTTGGTTCTGCATGTTAACAGGTTCAGCCGTGTCTGAGTGCATCCACTACTGCTGCAACTACAGCTGGTGCTGCCTCTAGGGGTACATGGGGAGTATAAAATGAAGCCCCTGCAAGTGCTACCAATGCTGCTTTGAGGAGAGAAAGAGGAGACCGGGCCAAGCTGCTTTGAGTGGCAGTCTTGCAATCACTGCAGCCTGCCTAGGACAAACCCGCATTGGAAGGAAGCCTGGAACCCCATGACTCCTCCAAATTGGGGACACCTTCTCTCCCAGCTGAGGAAGACCCCTTGCAGTCAAGGGAGATCTGTCAATGTCAAGAACCAAAGAAGACCCATTCCCAACTGACCACCCAAACCACCACCAGAGTGGACCCACTTCTCACCTGACCAATCACAGCCACAGCCAGAGACTACAAGATGATTTGCTCACCACTTTTGCTAGCAGAGGACACAGGAAAGCCTGGCTGCTGCTGTTGTGGGGAAGTATGCAATAATGGATTGCTGTTGATGTTGTTGGCAGAGGAAGGGGGAAAATATGTACCTGATGGACTTTTGGTGGAGAAGGGTATTTTACCAGGGAATGTTGCATGTATCACGGAATGAAGGGACACATTTTCAGGGAACCCTTCATTTAAATTTGGCACCAGCATAATGGTCCCAATCACACAAGCTGTCCCACATGGCCAGAAGGCTGCCAGACCTCATTGACTTCAGTCCGGTTCTGCATGAGGAGACCCATGTTGCTCCCCCCAAAGTGAAGCTCTTCCAGGCATCTGCAGTCATGGAGAAACTTGGAGGATTGGACTCAAATCTGCTCCATCTGAAGTAAAGAAGAGTTTGACACTGATTTCAGTAGGGATGGGTTCAGGCAAACCCAAATGTGAAGAGTCAGTAGGCAGCATGCACAGCAGGAAATAGGAAGGTTCCGTATCCATCAAGCATTATTTTTCTATTTTAAAAAAATCCAAGAATGACTCAAATAATTTTTAAAACATTACTGCTGGTGTCTGTTAATATCTGCAGTGGAAACACGAGTCCAGAAATGACATTTTTCATTAGCTATTGAAGATTTAAAGCTCTTTGGAGCAGGCACCCTGTGGCCTGATTCTCGTTTACACAAAGGCCCCTTTGCACCTTTAGATCCACTTTAAGACCCCTTTACACAGCCAGACAGGTTTGTAAATTAACATTACAAACAATGAACAACTGCTGACTATTTCTTTAACGAATCAGATGCAGTGCTGGGTGGAGCAGGAGTTAACAACACAATGTAAGCCTACTTTGATTCAATCACTGAAATACTTTAAGTAATCAGAGAGTGGTTCCACTGTATGAGAATTACTAACATGGCAGAATTCAGTTAACATAATAATTGGTGCTTTATTGATGAAAATATTTGTTAAATCAATGAATGTACTGTATGTTGATCACTGTGCGTAGCTGTTAAAAAGTATTGATTTACCTTCTGAAAAGCAATGCTATTGAAACAAAGAGGCTAATAAGCTGAAGTATGTTTTATTCAATAAAAGATAGTTTAGATGAGTGAACATTTTTAAAGTAATGTAGCAACGTTAGAAGGGAAGTAAACTGAATTTGAAAGTAATTGTAATATTTTATAATATGAGTTTTTTCTTCATGGTTTTCTAGATAGGTCTGACAGCAAAAGGTTGTCTGCAAATACAATGTATCATGTATATTTAACTTGTACTCTCTCTAGATTTCAAATATTAATGGCGGAATTTTTGTCCATCAGTTCTTGTGTGGAAGGAAGAGATGACTGTTATCATTCATCAACATTATACTGCTAAAACATAATCCATCCAAGCCCCTAGGATTAAGCAATTTTTGGGAAAGTAAGTTGGTAAGGAAAGGGAGCGATGTGTCTTTAAGACAAAAACAGCTGTTTAGTTATATTTACCTAGCAGCAGCTAAGAAATCCAGAAAAACTGATGCTCCAAGGCCAGATAATCAAAATTTCTGGCAACTGTCACACTAATCACACTAGAGTTCAGCTGTATCTTGTGATCCCACTACAAAATCTCATGATAGTTGGAAACAAATTGTAGGATTTAGCCACTGGCCTGTGAGGACCAGTGGGCCAGAGCCTCATTCCTTCCTGGAGGTGCATGGAGATGGACTGGGCCCAATCTCTCCCTGAGCAGTAGCCTGGTTCTCTGAGCTGTGCAAGCTGGGCTGCCCTTTGGGATGGTGAAGTAGGGAAGCCAGCCTGCTCTGTGGGTCAGTGAGAAAGAGGCCTGGAAGGGTTATGCCCTGTCTTCTCCACATGGCAAAATTTGGGACTGCTCCTTCAGTGAGCTCTGCACTGTGTTGTATAGGAACTGCAGCTGGGACAGGCCCAGGCATTGGCCACACTAGGAGAGACTCCATGTAAGCTCTCCCTGCTGCACATTTGTGGAGGCCATTGCAATATGGCCCCTAATTACATCGTGTGAGTGTACAAGAAGCAGCAGCAATTTATACAACAAAGCAAGTAAGCTAACATTATTTACAGTCTTGTGTGAACCAGACATATGCTGCCATGTAGCTCTCTATATAATTTCACCGGCACTTCTACTACTAGGTCACCAGAAAAGGGAAGGAAAATCAGGTAGGTTAAAAGAAGATATAAAGGAGACAACTTCCAAAATGTGAGCAGATGTTTAGAGAAACTAGAGTCTTTGTCTAGGCCAGTGGTTCTCAAACTTTAGCAACCCGAAGACCCCCATTTTGATTTAATTTTTTTTGTGGGCTCCCTAGTCCCCCACTCAGCACCAGACCCCACCCCCCAATCCACTCCTCCTCCCAAAGCCTCACCCTTGCCCCACCTCTTCCCGCCTCCGCTCCACCCCGCCCCTCCTCTTCTCACCCCCTCCCCTGAGCGTGACCCATCCCCGCTCATCCACCTCCCTCCCAGCGCCTCCTGCATGCCAGTGAACAGCTGTTCCCCAGCATGCAGGAGGCACTGGGAGGGAGGGGGTGGAGTTGATCAGCGAGGCCAGCGGACCCCCTGGAGTACCCTAGCAGACCCCCAGTAGTCAGTGACCTCAGTTTGAGAAATGTGGTCTAGGCAAAACCATTCTGTCTGAGCACCTTGACAGCACAGGGCTGCTCAGAGCTATATGATTTTGTCACAAAATATCCAGTTGCCCTTCTACTAGTATGGCCATCCTACTGAAGGGTGCCAATCTCCACTTCATCCCTCACTGCTGAGACCCACACTGAGGAAGCAGCTCTTTGTTTGGTTCCACAGTCACTGCTGGGAAATTTGGATTTGTATGCTTTTTGCCTGCTTTTTCTTCACATGGTGAGTACTCAGCTAATCCTTTTCTGGCTCTTACAAAGCAATTTTCAATTATGCATCCGAGCGGTAAAGGCATGCCTAGCCATGGAGGTGGCATTCTGCTCTGACCCCAGATCTGGATTAGGTTTAGGTGAGAATTTGGAGCTCCGGTTTGAGGCCTGTCCAGGGCTGTTTTGAATTTAAATGTGACCATGCTGCACTCTCTCACAGCCGTTCTGTTGAGATTTCTGCCATTCTGAATCACATGTGAACCAGATCCAGAAAACAGACCCCTTCCAATTTTGTTATCTGTTAGGAACAAAAACTAGAGGGGTGGGTGCAGGTCCGTGGGTTTGCCTCTCCACAAAATTCTGATTCATTCCTAGTTAATAATATCTAGTTTCCATTCAATCTACCTTGGGCTGTGATCTTTTGAAATCTTATTGTTAGTCCTTTGCATTATTTGTAGTTCGACATGAAGTCCTCTGGATGAGTGTCCATAAAGAACATGAAATCCATTTGACTTGACTCCTTACTCACTGTTCAACCCTGTTCCATCCAGTATCACAACATGGCCCTGGAAACTGGAGGGTTTCAGCCTTAAATTGGTATGGAACAGAGAATTCAGCGTAAACTCTGTGGGCCAAATTCAAAGTGGAGTCTAAATTGGTATAAACTTAAAACTTCTGGCTCTTCAGCCTATAAACTTCATCCACTTAGATTCCCTTAATCCTCTTCACTGAGATGTAAATCCTATCCCCTTACACATCACCTCTTTTGAATTCGACTCTGTGAGATTCAGGGATGTGAAACATTTACAGAAATTGCCTGCAGGTTGTCTAACTTCCTCTAGCATGGTCTACTAGCAGATAACCCTGTGATTTTGGAGACACTGTTTGGCATTTTAAAATTTAAGAGTTTTATTACAGAAAAGGACTAACTCTTCTGACTCATAAATGCAGAAGAAACCTGGCACACCATGTATGCCTTAACCTTGTGCATGCTTTGTATCCTTATAAAATGCAGTATCTTATGATCCTTGAAATAACAAATGACCTTATTCCTTTTAATGGGATCATTAAGAACTCTAATGTTCCAGGTATAAATCCCTGCTACCACTGTGCATCTTAATTTACTATTCATATGTGAATCCCTTTTTGGTTCCCAATTACTATACAACAGCAATTGGCTCTTGAAATTATTCCCATTGGATTGACTTTGCAAAGGACACTGCAGTTTACATTTTAGTTCCCTAATTAAAGACACAATGCTTGATAAACCTTGAACAACTAGTAATTGGAAACTAACAGTTAGTTACAATTAATCCCTGTTGACATGGATTCTGTTGCCTAATAACTGACCACAACTGGGTCATGAGAGAAGGCAAGAGTGCACAATGAACATTAAGGTCATATGCTGATGGAGTTGAACCAGTGTTAGAAACGGTGGGAAACTTTTTAAAAAGTGTCCCTAGTGTAGACAATGTCCTAGAGATCTGAATTTGTTCCAAGCCAGTACACAACATTTGAAACACCACAGGTGAGAACCAGAATCCTAAGCAGGAGGTGGGGGGTGAATACTTAAGGTCAGATATCCTACATCATACATTACCCATGTAATAAATTATTCTCATCAAGTATAAAGCAGTGCATATTCCATCACAATACATCAACCTTAATGCTGACGCCACACTCATACTATTCCTTCCCCAGCAATCTCAAAGTATAAACACAAAACCTTTTTTTGAAAAAGAACATACAGTTTTATATATGTTCAATTTAATGATACAAACATCAGGAAATTACTGAGGAAAACTAGTATTTAAATTGTGGTCAGAGTTAAGGTTGTGCTGTGATGAAATGTGTTGCATTATGCTTGATTGGAAAAATTGTTTATTATGTTGGCTTATTATTTTTATTATTTCTATTACCATGGTGCCTAACAGCCCTAGGCAGGCACCAGAACCCCATTGTGCAAACACAACAAAAAGGCAGTCCCTGCTCCGGAGAGCTTGCAATCTAAGGCTTATATCAGATTTGTGATGTCCTTATCTATTCATTACCTTGATTTTAAGTACTTGGATTTTATAAATGATGTGGTGGGCAAGTACATTGTTGCCACTTAGTAATCTTAAATATTTTTTTAAATGACGGAGTTTTGTTTTAAATAAAATCAAATTCTGTTTTCTTTCCTACACTGTATTATCACAGATATATAGCAATATCAGTTTCCAAGTAGTTAAAATAGGTTTCCTCTCCAAAGACTGAGTCAACATTATCCTGCTATTTGTGCAGTCATTTACACCTGTGCAAAGAGGGTTTAAAGTCCTGCCATATCAGAATGGTAGCATTTTACATGCACTTAGCCTCACCGAGTCATGGCATAAATGACTGCAGCAGGGCTGCAGAGAATAAGACCAGCAGTTTTCAGTAGAGGGCTCTCCACCTATGAAATTTGCTCCCTCTGGCAGTTGACCACTGCCTACTTTTAATGCCTTTAGGACACAATATAAGGTATAGCTGGGCTTGGAAGGTTTAGATTTTTATGGTAAATGTTGGTAAACATTGATTTCACTGTACACGCACAAACCAACGAGTAATATTCCATCAATGATAATCCAAATTCACAGATAGGCAAATTGAGAAAAATGCTGCCTGAGAACTTAGTTGAGTTTGATTTAAGGATATTTACTTTGAATATTTGGACATGTGATGTTGACAATGTGTGTTTTAATGGTTATAAAGCTTTAATTTTTTCTGCCTCTCAGTCTACTGTCATTAAATAATTATTTTTCACTCTCCTATTGTCTGACCACCCCCCATAATTTCCTGCAATGGAGAAAATTAAAAAAGAAAGAAAACAGGGGAAACTGCTTAATTTTGCACAACTGTGGAAACTTAAAATTAAAAAAAACCTAGAAAAAATGCTTACAAATAAACATTGATATTATCTATCAACATTATAAAAAATAAAAATCAAATTGTGCCAAATCCAGGCCTTTACACAGGCCTTTGATTAACCATCTGACAGGCCACATCATCGGTGGTGTAAATTGGTGTAGCTCTATTGACTTTAATTGACATGGGGATCTGTCCCTATTTTGTTAATTTGATAGGCTTATTCTGAGACAGTTTTATGACCTGTTGTTTTTCAATCATTTAATACTATGGAGTTGGCTCCACATTAAAATAAGTAAATAAAATAAAACATGTGGGGTTTTTCTTTTACCACAGAATAAGGGTCTTTAATGAGATATTTGTGAATTCAAAGGTAGAATGACAAACAGAAATAAAAATACATCTCCAGATGGCAGTAAAGTTCATTCAGTACAAGCACCTGAGGCAGAAAATCAAAAGCTAATAATGTATATATCAAAAGTGCAGCACACTTCTCCCACTACTTCACTGAAGCTGTTCCTCATAAAGTGAAACAATATACCTTTAATGGGAAATGAAATATCAGAAAGAGAAAAACAGGATGGGGCCAAGTGAGAAATAAAAGAAATGGGAGAGAAGTGAAGTCTCTTCAGTTTTAATAAAGAGACAACGACTCTTCAGTGTGCTGTTTTGCACAAAGTATAATTTAACATATATTGTGGTTAATTGGTCCTAATCCATTTAGTTGTTTAAAAACCTTGGGCCAGATCCTCACTGGTGTAAATCAGCGCAGATCCATTGATTTCAAGATCCGGCCCCTTGTTCACCCATCAGATTCCCTCTTTTATCTATATGTAATTGTGACGGGGTGGACTAGGGCCTGAGGCCCCCTGCTGGAGGCCTTGTGGCCCCGTACACCCCACTAGGGTTGCCAACTTTCTAATTGCACAAAACCAAACACCCTTGCCCCACTCCCTGCCCCCGCTCCTGTCCTGCCCCTTCTCTGGGGCCTCGCCCCACTGACTCCAGCCCCTCTCCCTTAGTCCCTCGCTTTCTCACACCCTTACTCACTTTCACTGGGCAGGGGCTGGGGTGCAGGAGGGGGTGAAGGCTCTGGCCGGGGGTACATGCTGTGTGGTGGGGTTGGGGAATGAAGTGTTTGGGGTGAAAGAGGGGCTGGGGTCAAGGGGTTTGGAATGCGGGAGGGGGCTCAGGGCTGGGGCAGGGGGTTCGGGTGCGGATGGGGTGTGGGGTCTGGGAGGGAGTTAGGGTGCAGAAGGGGGTTCTGACCTGTGGCTGGGTGCTGGAATGCAGGAGGGGGTTTGGGGTGTGGGCTCCATGTGGATGGCGCTTACCTCAGGTGGCTCCCAGTTGGCAGCGCAGCGGGGCTAAGGCAGGCTCCCTGCCTGCTCACCCTGACTCCGTGCCACTCCTGGAAGCGGCCGGCATATCCGGCCCTAAGGTGGCAGCGTGGCCAGGCGGCTCTAAGCAGTGTGCATTGCTCCAATGGGAGCTGCAGAGCCAGTGTAGGGGAAGGGGGAAGCGGGCAGAGCTTCCCTGATGATCGCCCCTGTGCATAGGGTCTGTAGGGACATGCAGGCCACTTCTGGGACCTGCACAGAGCCAGGGCAGGTAGGGAGCCTGTTTTAGCCCCATTGCACTGCCAACCAGACTTTTAATGGCCTAGTCAGCACCGGTTGAAAACCAGATGCCTAGCAACCCTACACCTCACCCCAGAAAAGGGTAGTAGAGAGATCCTCTGAGCTATCTAGAGCGGCTGTGTGGGAAGCAGCCAATCAGGGCCCAGCAGGCTAGTATAAGAAGAGCTGCAGGCCCAGCATGAGTTCAGTTCCTTGCTAGAGCTGGAGGAGCATGGATGGTGTGTGGCTGGTTGAGGGAACAGCAAGCCCTCGGATGAGGTGGTGCTGCTGGAAACCAGGGAGAGCAAGAACGAGCCCTGAGCTTGTTGCAGGGACTCCATTAGGACAAGGCCCTGAGGTAAGGGTGAAGACTGTGCAGGGCCATAGGGAAGTGGCCCAGGGAATTAGAGCAGCAGCGTGACTTAGATAAAGGGACACAGCAGACAGCTGTTTTCTACAATGTCCCTGGGCTGGGACCTGAAGTACTTAATGGGCCTGTGTCCCCCCCTCCCCCCCAACCCCTATTAGCCACTGGGGGAAGTGGCCTGGATATTGAGGTGCCCCCAGAGGGTGGAACTGAACTGCAGCAGCCCAGCTGGAGAGTTGTGGCCAGAAAGGCCCTAAGAAGGCAAGGACTTTGTTGCCAGGGAGGGAGCCCTGGGGCACACCTCTATCCTGGAGCAGGGACAACTTGTGGGAGACATTACAGGTGGCACTGAGGGAGAACCCTGTTGGACTTGTACCCTGGAAGGGGTTTAGCTTGTCTTTCATCACACAGACAGACTGTATGTGACTCGGCCGGAGGGCTGAGTCACCAAAGACACACCACAGAGAGAGAGAGAGAGCGTGCAGGTGCACACACTTGGCCAAGGGGGTGCTCATGAGAGGTGTGTGCACCCCATTACAGTAATATATGTAAATTATGTATTTTTTATTTCTATTGCAGTAGTGCCTACAGGCCCCAGCCCCACTGCGCTAAGTGCAGTACACATACACAAACACAAAAAACAGCCCCTGCCCCAAAGAGCTCATAATCTAAATCTAAGATGAGAGACCACTGGAAGACAACAGATGAAAAGGGAATTGCCAGGTAACAATGAGGTTTTTGTGCTGTACGTGAGAAGGGCCCCTCTGCCTGGCTCTTTCTAGTATTCAGAAATGCCCTCCTGAGACCCTGAGTACCACCAGTACTGTATGCAAGCAGGGCTTGGTATCACCCAAACAGAAAGTGAAAGTACTTTAAAGTGCCAGAAAACGATGGGGAGACCTTATAGAAACACTGAAAAAAATCCTACATAGGACTTCCTGATTGTTCCACACATCAAAATCAGTTGGAAATTCATTACAACAGTGAATACAGAATTTAGGTTCTCCTGCTCCAAAGGCACAGATCCTGGGTCTGGTTTACTGGTGTTCTGCATTTTGTGTAGTCAGGTACACCTGTGCAAAATGGGAGTCAAATGTTTCCTCTCTGATTTGACAGTGGTTTACAGCTCCTTTGCACGAATGTAAATAACTACATAAGACTCTGCTGCCTTGGCTGTGAGTAGTACAGAGCCTGTGACACAGTGGTACAGCGGCCAATTCATTACAATATTATTAAGAAAAGGGTTTTATTTTAAATGAAAGTGCACCCCCACAAAATCCTGCACCCCCTGCAAAATAGTGATAATGGAGCAGTCTGCTGGCCATTCTATTACATCAGATAATGTCCCTTTAAAAGGGGGGGAGGAGTAAAATATTCTGCCAATTGCGCAACCTGGAGCTAACTGACAGTCTGGGGTGCTTTAGAAATAGATCGAAACTGTACATCCTATGGCCGAAGGGCTATTCAATCACACTGACTTGCCATTTTTGAAAGAGTCAAGGACATTACTACATGCAATTTGACAAATAATCAGCAATTCTTTCTACCAATGCTATCCTGAACAAAAACTAGACAAGAATTTGCTAAGGCCCACTAGCAATTGTTGAGTGATAAGACACACAGTTCCCCACATGTTTATGTAGAAACTCAGATTGATCTGACAGTTTTACACCCAGAGGCATGATACACAGTAATTAAAATTAAAAATGTGTTGACAGCCTAAACAAATGTTTTATATAAATTTAGAAAGCTGTAAAAAGGCACTCTACCCAAAAATAAAGATCTATAGCTAAATCAGAGCATTACAAACGGAGATTTTAATACAAGCATGTTTATGGGTAGCAGCTCTGAAACATAGGCTCAGGTTCTGCCTGAGGGAAGAGTTACATTTAAAATTATAGTAGAGAGGAGCTGTGAAAGCTTGGGGGTCAGGAGGAGAGAAAATCTGTTTGTCTAGAAAGCGTGTATGGGGAAAGGATGATTCCCTTCTGGGAGGAGGGGGACAAGGGAATCATGAGAAGGGGTCTTCTCTACCAGTGAACTTGAAATTTTCCAAAGAAAGATGGCATGTTTAGGAACGCAAATGGAGTTGTAATTTTCATGGACAATATTCAGATATCTGGATCTTTGATGGAAGAACACACCAAAACCCTCAAAGGAAGTCCTAAGCCTAATCAGTTAGTCTGGACTGAAGCGAAACAAGGGAAAATGCATTTCCATTTACCCACAATTCTGTTTTTTGGGACAGACAATAAACAAATATAGAATCCGCTCAAGCCCTGAGAAAGTACAAGCAATGTGAGAATTGAATGTACAAACTATGGTTACAAGAGAAATAAAGATATAATGCTTTCTAGTAATTAAAACAACGAATTAGACTTGGTTCAAGGAGAAATTCTTACCACATGCTCCCAGCAACAGGACTGATCAAACTTCAAGTCAGGATCTCCCCCAAAATCAAATGGCTGCTTCCTTTGTCATCTAGGTGAAAGAGCGAGAGATAGAGGGATGGATAGGGAGCTTGAGGTGTTTTTGCCCTGCACTTTATAGTCCAGTCCCCAGAAATGCATTTTCCTGAGGTTTACCCTAAATAAAGTTCATTTCCACTGTGAGGACGGAGACAGTTTATGGTGAAAGAGGTTCTATGCTGTTTGCTAAAATGCAGATCAGTTTGTTTTTGGCCCCCTTTTTGTGAAAGAATGGACACTGGACAGCTTTGACATCTGGCTGGAGGTGTCAGCTTGTCTTTGAGAAACAGGTTTTTCCACTCCCTAGACTTGTCTGGTAGCCAAATTTCAACTTATGTGTATAATTTTACATAAAATGTTGCTACATACATTTCACCATATTATTGACTAGTTTTCAAATGATATCTCACAAGGCATACTTTATTCAATGATTATTTATACAGGGATAACTTCAGTCACAAATACCCACAGTTATTTTCCAATGGGTTTATGGGGGACAGTGGGGTATACTGTGGAATATCAAATTCTGGATCTCTGTCCCATCACCTCCTGAACCTAGCCCAGCCATGCCCTATTGTGCACACAATACTGAGCCTTAAAAGTGAAGAGATCATGTGTAAGGGATTCCAAGAAATCCAATCTCCAACAAAAATCAAGTCACTTCTGTTGGCATCTTTAAAGGGGGGAAATGTATTGGGGTCCTCAATTGTTCTGCTGTTTGTAGTGTCCCTCATGGTAAAGAAGAGACAGGTCTCGCTTGTAACTGTAGAAATGTAGGGCTGGAAGGGACCCTGAGAGATCATCTCGTCTAGTCCAGCCCAACTGTGCTGAGATAGGATTAAGTATATCTAGACCATCCCTGGCAGGTGTCTGTCTAACCTGTTCTTAAAAACCTCCCAGGATGGGGATTCCGCAATTTCCCATGGTAACTTATTCCAGTATATAACTATTCTTATATAGACAATTTTTCCTATTACCTAACATAAGTCTCCCTTGCAAAGATTGAGCCATTTACTTATTGTCCTACCTTCAGTGGACATGAAGACAATTGAACACTATCCTCTTTGTAACAGCCCTTAACAAATTTGAAGACTGTTATCAGGTCCCGCCTCTATCTCCTTTTCTCAAGACTAAACATGCCCAATTTTTTAAACAGGTCAAGTTTTCTGAATCTTTTATCATTTGTTTCCCTCCTCTGGACTCTCTCCTATTTGTCCACATCACTCTTAAAATATGGCTCCCAAAACTGGACACAGTACCGCACTTGAGGCCTCACTAGTGTCGAGTAGAAAGGGACAATTACCTCCCTTGTATTGCATATAACACTAACCCTTAACACACCCCAGAATATTAGCCTTTTTGTAAATACATTAAATTGTGTTGGCTCTTATTCAATTTGTAATCCCCTGTAGCCCCAAATCTTTTTCTGACATGCTACTTACTATCTAGGCAGTTACTCCCCATTTTGTAGTTGTGCATTTGATTTTTCCTTCATAAGTGAGGTACTTTGTACTTGTCTTTATTGAATTTCATCTTGTTGATTTCAGACCAATTTTCCAATTTATCAAGGTCCTTTTGAATTCTAATCCTGCCCCTGAAAGTGCTTGCAAACCCTCCTAACTTGGTGTCATCTGCAAATTCTATAAATGTATTTTCCAGCCCACTATCCAAATCATTAATGAAAATATTGAATAGTACTAGATATAAATAATTTTATTATTATTATTGAGGCTACTGGACATAGACTTTATAGTTCTCTCTAGCTCTCTGAACAACACAGCTTGTTCTGCCTAGTGGCTCTAGACTGGGTCTTCCTAAATACTGGAAATGCTGACTACAGCGCATGGTTGAGTATGATGCTCATTTGTAGTGTACAATTGCAATTGACTTTAACACCACAACACTGAAATACAGTGCAATGGCAAACATATATACAAAAAAGACTACTAAACAAAACACTGAATCAGTCATGGTTTGGGGTCTTGATTTTCATGCTGAGATTAACCAGGCTCAAAAACAGGCCTAGATGGGCCTGTTAAAGCAGAGTTCACAATCACTAGTAAACACTTGTCAGCCCCTGTGTGATTAATTGCAGAGACATTTACCTTGGTGTGTTTTTAAAGATCCTTGTCAAATTGATGCTGCTTTTAATAAGAAATCATATGTAATATATATAGTCTTATCACAAAGCTTGGGTGCTACTGGATAACTTCTAATAGGTTCAGAGAACCATTATTTAAATCACTATTCAAATTATTTCAAGATTAAATTCCAAATAGAATGCATAATCCACACCTGCATAATGTTCCTCTGAAAATCATTGTCCCTGTTTAAGAAGTGTTTCTATTTAGCAAAGATTTTTTTAAAAAGCCAGTTTTTTAAATTCTCTAGACAGGTGCTACACAATCTAAAAAGAGAGATCAGTATTTCAGCCTGTGTAAAGTTAATAATGGGATGCTGCTTAATTTGGCATTAATGAATATTTATATATAAGCAGCCAAAATATCTACAAATAATGTCAAGTGGTAAATTATGTGAAACAGACATATTGAAAAATGAAATGAAATTAAACCTGCATATAATAAAAAAAGACTGTTTGTTTGTTTTTCTTCTTCCTTAATGGATGCCTGATCATTTTTATATCCCCCGGAAGGTTTTCCTTCAGCCCTGAAGGACAGGTTACACAAAAAGGAGAAGAGTTGCATGAATCTACAATCTGACTTTACATTACAAACACACACACAAAAAGGCTTAAATAGTTTTATAGGTCTGACTTAAGCTTTTGTCTGTACTAATTTACATCTATGGAGGGAAGCCAGCTATAACATAGTTGAGTCCTAATATGGTTTTAACATGGTTTAGTTTTGCCTATGTAGGCCAGGCTAAATTTTGGTGTTATGTTCAGGTATCATTCTACTATTGTTGGAACATTGTTCCCTGAATATGCTTATAACCCATTTTAGTCTGGTCTGCACTTACAAGGCCAAACCTTCTAACATGTTTAGCACACAATTGTCTTCCCTAACATGGTTGTAATTGTAGTGTAGACCAGCCCTTAAAATGTCAGAACCAGGATAATGGAAAAGTGAACATTCAATCCTTAGCTCTTATCCACTGGAGTGGAGGCTCAGAAGCGCTGGGGAAAAGTCACCATGACAAGTATTAAGAACTGTGTGCCCTTTGACTTCCATAGAAACAGCATACCTGGCTTGATTGGACCAATGGCATACCCTAGTAATAGGAACAAATCACAAAATTCACATCCTAACCTCCATATAGCCCAAAGTGTGGGGATGCTCAGATGGGATGTTTTTCTAAAAAATACGCTTTAGGAATTACTTGGGGAAGTTGTGTGGTCTATTATACTGGAGGTCAGACAGACGATCATAGTGGTCCCTTCTGGGACCTATAAATCCCAAGTGTAGGCTGGGGCCCATATGGGACTAATATGATATGACAAATCATGTTCTCTTGTGGGTCAAAAACCTACCTATTCCTTTTTTGAAAACAACCACACAATTTGTGCTACTGTACATGAGAGACACAGAGCAAAGGCCCCAAGCCTGCTGATGCTCTGTGTGAAACTGCAGAGCCTGCACAGCCCCACTGAAGTCAAGTAGACTCCAAGGGACTAGTTTGCAAGATTGGTGCCAAAGGCATTTTCAGGTGTGATATTGTAGTAGCATCTGTCAGAGTTTCCCCTGAGGTGACATCATCTCAGCGCCAGTAGGCTGATATTAGTGAACAAATATACTGTAAGCCAGTGGTTCTCAAAGCCAGTCCACCGCTTGTTCAGGGAAAGCCAGTGGGTGCCCAGTCCCGGCCAGTTTGTTTACCTGCTGCGTCCACAGGTTTGGCTGATTGTGGCTCCCACTGGCCGTGGTTCGCTGCTCCAGGCCAAATTGGGCTGCAGAAAGCATCTCGGGCCGAGGGATGTGCTCACCGCCGCTTCCCGCAGCCCCCATTGGCCTGGAGCGGCGAACCGCGGCCAGTGGGAGCCGCGATTGTCCAAACCTGTGGACACGGTAGGTAAACAAATAGGCCCAGCCCAGCCCGCCAGAGGCTTTCCCCGAACAAGCAGCGGACCAGCTTTGAGAACTACTGTTGTAAGCAAAGAATGTGGGGTAGCCTATAGAAGTAGGAGGTAGATCAGGTATAAAAAAGACTCAGCCTAGTGATGTGTCAGTGCATACACTCACATTTTAACAGAGATACCCTACTGAACTAAAGAAGGGCTGTATCTCCAGAGCAGTTGTTAAGTGAAGACATGAGGTCATTCATCTGACAAACAGAGATCAGCAGCTCTAACCCAATCCTCTGAGGCATCCAGTTCCCCCAATGAAATCATCTTATCATATGCTAAATTACCCTGATCATTTTTACATGACAAATCAACCAGAAAACCTAATCTCAAGAGATTCCTTCCCTAGTTCAGAGGCTGATATTGCCTTAGCAAAGCTTGCTTCTAGCTGGTCCCAATTTGGTCTGATTTTCTTGATTCTTCTTGATTGTTGAGTATAAATGAGGAACTTCTTCCTTGCAACCCCTTTAAAGGACTAGATCAGGGGTAGGCAACCTATGGCACAGGTGCCAAAGCCGGCACGCAAGCTGATTTTCAGTGGCACTCACACTGCCCAGGTCCTGGCCACCGGTCCGGGGGGCTCTGCATTTTAATTTAATTTTAAGTGAATCTTCTTAAACATTTTAAAACCCTTATTTACTTTATATACAACAATAGTTTAGTTCTATATCATAGACTTATAGAAAGAGATCTTCTAAAAATGTTAAAATGTATTACTGGCATGCGAAACCTTAAATTAGAGTGAATAAATGAAGACTTGGTACACCACTTCTGAAAGATTGCCAACCCCTGGACTAGATTGTAGGTACATGTGGCCCTTCCCTTCCTCCTGTGCCCTTGAACAAAGGCAAGGCACAACTTTGGCCCTTGGGTTCCCAGCACAAGAACAGGCAGGCTCAGAACTGCAATGCTAGAAAAAGAGATTGGTGTAATTGCCACAACCACCCACCAGCACGCTGGCCAGCAGAACTGATCCTTTATTGTGGGGAGGGGAGAGGAAAGAAGGGGCAGGGCTCGTCTACAGCAGGTAGAAAGTGTGCAAAAATGGATGGTGCTGTAATGCTCCCCAAGGTGTTGTGCCCACCTCAGGCCCAATGCTTGCTAGATTTGCCGCTGGGTGCCTCCATCCACCATACCTCCATAGTGTGGGCTGTGGCTTGAAGCCATCATTTAGCCTTAAGTATCAAAACAGTTTTTTTGGAAATGTTTTCAAAATGCAATTGCCATATGCTATTGAACAATCTGAAATTAAGGTAGCACAAGGGGGGAAAAAAGTTAATTAAATTGTTAGTAAATAGCTACAAATGTTTGTATTATAGGCACTTAAACTCAGTATGCTATCTCTCTTTTATATCTCCTGCATCTGTTCTGATTTTCGGTTTTGTTATGAATGTACACAAGCTGCCATGTCTCCAAGTGTTGTTTATCTTTCTGGGGGGGAAAATAAAGACACAGTTCTGTTTTCTGAGACTCATTTTGTATAAATTATATTTGCATCAAATAAATGATCTAAAGTAAATGCAGTATTTTCAGCCCTTGTAGAGACAACAAGATGTTCCTCTCAGTATGCTGGGTATGGAATATCGTACCTGTCAAAGTACAATTCAATTCCAGGTTCATAGGACCATGCTTTTTGGCAAAGATTGATTTATTATTATTTATTTATATGGCAGTCACCACTAGGAGCTAAACTCATGGACGGGATCCCACTGTGCTAGCTGCTGTACAAACACAGACCAAAAAGACAGTCCCTGTCCCAAAGAGTTTACAATGAAAGAATAAGACAAGAGACAACAGGTGGATACAGACCTAGGGGAGCACAATGAGACAATATTGACCAGCATGATAGTCAGCAGTTTCTGCACACCAGCTGACTTGTTCTACAGTTTCCTTTGTGTTTTGTAGCTCTTTTTAAAACTAGAGCAATTGTTTCTTTCATAGAAGGAAACATTTTAAAAACAGCTGGAAAGGAGGTATTCAGAACTCAGCATGGGCTCCAGTCACATGTAGTCGACCACAGCCTCAGCGATGTCCATTTACAAACACATTGTTCTCACTTTGGGTATGTCTACACTACGGGATTAATCCAAATTTATATAATTCGAATTTTAGAAACAGATTGTATAAAGTCGAATGTATGCGGCCACACTAAGCACATTAATTCGGCGATGTGCGTCCATGTACCGGGGCTAGCGTCGATTTCCGGAGCGTTGCACTGTGGGTAGATATCCCATAGCTATCCCATAGTTCCTGCAGTCTCCTCCGCCCATTGGAATTCTGGGTTGAGATCCCAATGCCTGATGGGGCCAAAAACATTGTCGCGGGTGGTTCTGGGTATATCCTCCCCCCTCTCCAGGGAAGCAACGACAGACAACCGTTTCATGCCTTTTTCCTGGGTGAACAGTGCAGACGCCTTACCACGGCAAGCATGGAGCCCGCTCAGCTCAAGACAGCAGTCATGAACATTGTAAATAGCTCATGCGTTATCGTGCAGTTTATGCTGAACCAGAACCTGCAAAAGCAGGCAGCGAGGAGTAGGCTACAGCAGCGCGGCGGCAAGCGTGATGAGGACATGGACATGGAATTCTATCAAACCACTGGCCCCGGTGCTTTGGAGATCATGCTGTTAATGGGGCAGGTTATAGCCGTGGAACGCCGATTCTGGGCCCGGGAAACAAGCACAGACTGGTGGGACCGCATAGTGATGCAGGTGTGGGATGATTCCCAGTGGTTGCGAAACTTTCGCATGCGTAAGGGCACTTTCATGGAACTTTGTGACTTGCTTTCCCTTGCCCTGAAGCACCAGAATACCAAGATGAGAGCAGCCCTCACAGTTGAGAAGTGAGTGGCGATAGCCCTGTGGAAACTTGCAACGCCAGACAGCTACCGGTCAGTCGGGAATCAATTTGGAGTGGGCAAATCTACTGTGGGGGCTGCTGTGATGCAAGTAGCCAAAGCAATCACTGAACTGCTGCTATGAAAGGTAGTGACTCTGGGAAATGTGCAGGTCATAATGGATGGCTTTGCTGCAATGGGATTCCCTAACTGTGGTGGGGCGATAGATGGAACCCATATCCCTATCTTGGCACCGGAGCACCAGGGTACCCAGTACATAAACCGCAAGGGGTACTTTTCAATGGTGCTGCAAGCACTTGTGGATCACAAGGGACGTTTCACCAACATCAATGTGGGCTGGCCGGGAAGGGTTCATGACACTCGCGTGTTCAGGAACACTGCTCTGTTTAAATGGCTGCAGCAAGGGGCTTACATCCCGGACCAGAAAATCACCGTTGGGGATGTTGAAATGCCTATAGTTATCCTTGGGGACCCAGCCTACCCCTTAATGCCATGGCTCATGAAGCCATACACAGGCAGCCTGGACAGGAGTCAGGAGCTGTTCAACTACAGGCTGAGCAAGTGCAGAATGGTGGTAGAATGTGCATTTGGCCATTTAAAAGGTCGCTGGTGCTCGTTACTGACATGGTCAGACCTCAACCAAACCAATATCCCCATTGTTATTGCTGCTTGCTGTGTGCTCCACAATCTCTGTGAGAGTAAGGGGGAGACCTTTATGGTGGAGTGGGAGGCTGAGGCAAATCGCCTGGCTGCTGATTATGCGCAGCCAGACACCAGGGCGATTAGAAGATCACACCAGGAAGCGCTGCGCATCAGAGAAGCTTTGAAAACCAGTTTCATGACTGGCCAGGCTACGGTGTGAAAGTTCTGTTTGTTGAAAACCTGCCCCCTTGATTGACTCATTCCCTGTAAGCAAACTACCCTCCCCGCTTAAATCACAGCTTGATTTTAAAGGAAATAAAGTCACTATCGTTTAAAAATCATGTATTCTTTATTAATTGGTTATAAACATATGGAGAGAACCGACAAGGTAACCTGGCTGGGGTTTGGGAGGAGGATAGGAGGGAAGTAAAAGGCCACTGAAAAAATTCAATATAATGACAACCTTTTGGTTGGGCTGTCCACTAGGGTGGAGTGGGCGGATGCACGGAGCCTCCCCCTCCACCCCGCATTCTTACACGTCTGGGTGAGGAGGCTATGGAAACTTGTGAGTGGGGGAGGGCTGTTATACAGGGGCTGCAGTGGCACTCTGTGATCCTGCTGCCGTTCCTGAAGCTCCACCAGACGCCGGAGCATGTTTGTTTGATCACGCAGCAGCCCCAGTGTTGCAGCCTGCCACCTCTCATCTCGAGCATCCCTCATGACCTCACGTTCACTGGCATCTTTCCTGTACTTAGATACCGTGTCCTTCCACTCATTCAAATGAGCTCTTTCATTTCGGGTGCATTCCATTACTTCCGAGAACATCTCATCTCACGTCCTCTTTCTATGCTGCCTTAACTGAGATAGCCTTCAGGACGGAGGAGGGAAGCTTGAAAAATTTGCAGCTGCTGGAGGGATGAAAAAAAGGAGAGAAGTTTTTAAAATGATACATTTTACAGAACAATGCTTATACTCTTTCATGGTGAACAACACTATTCACATTACATAGCACATGTGATTTCAGTACAAGATCCATCTTAATATTGAGTGCCTGTGGCTTTGGTGTTAGAGATCACAGATGCAGGTCCAGGCAACAGAATTCAGCTTGCATGCGGCCATGGTAAGCCATTGTCTTTCGGCTTCTGCGCCCTCCTTTCCCACATACCAAGCAAAGCCCGTTGACTGCTCCGGTTTTCCTGTTAACCTTCAGCAGCAGAAAACAAACTAACCCACCCCCCCCCATCCAATTCTCTGGGATGATCGCTTTATCCCTCCCCCCACCGCGTGGCTGGTATCAGGGAAGATCCCTGCTAGCCAAAGGCGAAAAGTTCAGCGCCAATTCTCCTCCCCCGCCCCCCCACGCTTGGCTAACTGCAGGGAAGGATTTCTTTTCAGCCACATGCAAACAGCCCAGTAGGAACGGCCACCTCTGTCCCCTTAATTAAATTCCCGTATTTCAACCAGGTTACCATGAGCGATATCACTCTCCTGAGGATTACACAGTGAGATAAAGAACGGATGTTGCTTGAATGCCAGCAAACACCGGGACCATACGCTGCCAGACTTTGTCATGCAATGATACCAGATTACTGGCTACTAGCATGGCGTGGTCAAGTGTACTATCATGGAGGATGGAATAAGGCTGCACTGCCCAGAAACCTTCTGCAAAGGCTTTTGGAGAACCTCCAGGAGAGCTTCATGGAGATGTCCCGGGAGGATTTCCGCTCCATCCCCAGACATGTTAACAGACTTTTCCAGTAGCTGTACTGGCCGCAAATGCATCCCAAGTCCTCAGGGCAAATTAATCATTAAAAAACGCTTGCTTTTAAACCATGTTTTATATTTTAAAATGTAAACTCACCTGAGGTCCCTTCCATGGGGTCATGGTCTTGGATACTGGCTTGGGAGGGTACTTCAGTCAGGCTGAGCAAAAGATCCTGGCTGTTGGGGAGAACGGAGTGCTGTGTGCTCTGGGCAAGCTCGTCCTCCTCCTCCTCCTCCTCTTCCCCGTCCGCAGAATCCTCAGGTGTGGCTGATGAGATTACCCCCGCCTCGGAATCCACGGTCAGAGGTGGGGTAGTGGTGGCGGCCCCCCCTAGAATTGCATGCAGCTCAGCGTAGAAATGGCATGTCTGCGGCTCTGACCTGGAGCAACCGTTTGCCTCCTTTGTTTTCTGATAGGCTTGTCTGAGCTCTTGGACTTTCACGCGGCACTGCTCTGAGTCCTTATTGTGGCCTCTCTCCATCATGCCCTTGGCGATTTTTTCAAAAGTTTTGGCATTTTGTCTTTTAGAACGAAGTTCTGCTAGCACTGAATCCTCTCCCCATATAGCTATTAGATCCAGTACCTCCTGTACGGTCCATGCTGGTGCTCTTTTTCGATTATCGGCCTGCATGGTTATCTGTGCTGATGAGCAATCTGTGGTCACCTATGCTCTCCTGTGCTGGGCAAACAGAAAATGAAATTCAAATTTTTGCAGGGCTTTTCCTGTCTACCTGGCCAGTGCATCCGAGTTCAGATTGCTGTCCAGAGCGGTCACAATGGTGCACTGTGGGATAGCTCCCGGAGGCCAATACCATCGAATTGCAGCCACACTAACCCTAATTCAAAATGACAATATCGATTTTGGTGCTACTCCGCTTGTCGGGGAGGAGTACAGAAATCGATTTTAAGAGCCCTTTATTTAGAAATAAATGGCTTTGTTGTGTGGACGGGTGCAGGGTTAATTCGATTTAACACTGCTAAATTCGAATTAAACTCATAGTGTAGACCAGGCCTTTTAGTATGTTGGACAGAAGACAATAAGAGGGAGAAAGGAAAGCAAGCAAGTATAATGAGGTCAATACTGAATCTGGCAGTTCTGCAGGATTGTTAAGAAGTTATCCATCTTAAGCCCTGAAGCCCTCTCCTCTCAGAACTCTCAACAGGAGAGCAGCCCACAAAGGGCTAGCAGGATTGGGCTTCCCAGGATATGTCCACACTGCAATTAGATACCTTGTTTAATTGCAGGGCAGGCATTTGGGCTCAGGCTGCAGCTTGAGCTCTGGGACCCTCTGGTCTCTCAGGATCCTAGAACCCAGGCTCCAGTCCAAGCCTGAACGTCTACACTGCAGTTAAACTGCCGCCCAAGTCAGCTGGCATGTGCCAGCCACAGGTTTCTAATTGCAGTGTAGACAAACCTCAAAAGGCAGACATGAAAACAAGTGTCATGGTATTTTTCCAATATTAAGACTGTGAAAGAGACAAGAGAGGTGTAAATTGCTGGAGACCAAGAAAGTAATTAAGAAATTAGCAACAGAAAAGAGAAAGAGGGGCTCGTTCCTCAGCTGTGCTGAAGTGGAGATGAGTGGGGAAGGGTGGTGCTCTGTCCCACCCTTTCCAGATCAGAATAGTAGCATTGTCACCCCCTTTGCATAGATGTAATTGAGTATAGAAGGTGCAAGGCAGGAGAGAACCAGCCCAGGGATTCTTCCTGTCTGCTGGGGCTGGACTCTGAAGGGATTCAAGATGGGTGATTTTACAATGAAAGAGAGACTCTGCTTTCTGGAGACTTTATTTTAGCTCACTGTTTGTTGTTTTCCTTAATTCCTCAAGACCGAGCTTACATGTTTTCCTCCCTGCCTCAGTTTTCCTACCTGTAAAATGGGGGACAGTACTTACCTTAGTAAAGTGTTTTGTGACCCTTGGCTGCAAAGCACTGTCTGGATTGGGAATTACTGGGTTATATGCCATCAGTTTTAAGCAGAAGTCCATTTATTAAACTCCCCATAGAATGAGTTCATCATGAAGGCATGACACAACCCATTATTATTACTTCTATTGATCTGGGATTTTAGATATGGGCTAGGTCCAAAGAGACTAGTGATTTGGGGTGTCTTAATTTTTTGGTGCTCAACTTCAGGAACCATTAAAAGAGCCTGATCTTTCAGGAAGTGCAGAGCCCACACTCTCTGAAAATCAGGCCCCTCTAAGGTGTCTCAAACTGGGCAGTCACGAATCACTAGTCTCTTTGGAAAATCGTAGATATAGGCTTTAAAATACTAACTCTTCAGCATGACCCTGAGGGTGACCTCACTTTGGATGGTGTGCTGAGATGCCTTTTGGATTTTTATTTATTGTTGGTTACAAACCTACCCCAAGTGAAGACTTTTCTAGGGCTAGAAGCCACATGAGTTGTTACACCTGCAGGCAAAGCCAAATATGTTTGTCTGTTACTACTTTGAACCAGATAGCCACTTCTATTAAAAACCACATGTAAATAGCTATCTTTAGTGTGCCATAGATTAGTCATATTTGTTTTCCAGGGAAGATTATAAATAGCGGGGGAAAGGGAGGGGGAAACAGAATGTATTTTGCAAATGAGTCCAGATGGAAAACTAACAGATGGCCTTGTACTATATTTTGTATGCTCAGCCCTACATTTAAATTAAAAATTTTCATAATTAAGATGAAGTTCTGTAGCCACACTAGCTAGTTTTCCTGTGGCAGCATCATATATCATAGGTAGCAAATGCAACATTTTCATAAAATGGTTGAAAAACTTATACAAATTTTGCTACTTTCCTGGTGTAAACATAAAGAGGGAGAATAAAATGTGGTCCAAGGAAATTAAAGAAAGGGAGACTAAAACCTTTTACACAAACATACTTCATTTCATAAAGATTTCTACTGCCATTTGGCTTTTTTCCTATGCAAAACCGAATGAGCTGCCACTTCACTTGGAGAGAGAGAGTGGGGGTGGGGGCAGGGCCGGCTCCAGGCACCAGTTTAACAAGCAGGTGCTTGGGGCGGCACCTGCGGCAATTCGGGGGCGGCAGGTCCCTCACTCCCTCTAGGAGCGAAGGACCTGCCGCTGAACTGCCGCCGCCGATCGCGGCTTTGTTTTTTTGCTTGGGGCGGCAGAAATGCTGGAGCCGGCCCTGGGTCGGGGAGGGAAAGAATCTACTTTATGTATTTTGAAATGAGTGTCAGAAGAGGAATAGGATGTTTCTATTTCATTACCTGAACCAGATGAGGTTTTTTTTATTTTAATAATTAGCAGCAGTTCAAGAGAAGGTTGTTGAACTGGAGATTATGTGGCCATATGCACCTATTACCTTCTGAGAACAGTATCGAGACCAGTGAGTTATGTGCTATTTTTTTCTGTGAAATAACTTATAAGTATGTAACTGGGGTAAATGCTGTAGTTTCTAATACATGTCATTAGCCTGCACATAGTCCCATAACTCAGTGAGAATTTTGTGGGTGCTCTCCACTCCCACTGACATCAGTTACGGGCACTTGCAAGCTCTCAGGAGTAGGCCCTTTGCCCTTGATTCTGGGCTTCAGTCAAATTATGCCAAAGGGCTGGACTGAATCTTAGAAACAAGGGGTTGGAAGCCAGGCAGTCCTCTCCCCTCCCCCACCCAACCCCCACTCTGGGAATTCTCGTGGCACAGGGGTCATGCAGGGGCAGTATAGTCATCCCTGTACCACTACCAACTCCCTCTCAGCACCCTGTGTAGGGGCATGCCAAGAGTGAGGTCAGAGTCTGATGTCTGTGGATTGAAGTGTTACAGTTATTATGATATGTTGGTTGGCTATACTGGAAGCTACAGGCAACAGCTGAAAGTTATGCTAGGGACCACAGTGGCTGCTGGAGCAGTCCAGAATTTGGGAGGCACAAAGAGGCATAAAGGCACATTTGCCCACATGGACGGTGTTTCCTGAGATGCTCCACTCAGAAAGTGCAGCTCAGAATCTGGCCCTCTAAATGTAACCAAGTGTTGGGGTAGTGGTAATAGAGACCAGCACTGTCTCAGAGCACATGTCCCATCCATATTTAGGTATGAGAAATATCTGAATTCCACCAGGGTACAACCAGTAAGACGCAAACAGGAGAGCACTGTTTTTATGAACCAATCACTGTTACAATGTCACCTTCCAAGACCTAGACATTAGTTTATTGTGGGTAGATATTATGTGCGCTTAGATGCATTTCTGTTATTCTCCATATCAACACAATATCTGAGTAACTTCCAGTAGTGCATTAAGCAATATGACTGACACCTATCACCTACGGTTTATTTTCCCTCTCATCCACATTTGAGTGGGAGAATTGTGTGAGCAATAGAATAGAGTGTGTTGTTCTGGGGACTTTTTAATTATTTGCATATTTCTTCGTACTTATGTTAACGAGGAGACAAGATTGAAGAAATGTGTCTTGCACTTGGAATGGAAGGTGGTGAGATTTGTGATGGTCCTTACTTCCTGGGAGAGTTCATTCAGCAGTCTTAGATGAGCACCACAGAAAACTCTGTTTCCTGCACAGACAAGCTTTATCCTATAGACTATTTGTTGAAGAAAATTGCCTTCAAACTCTAGGCAAACATGCCAAACCCAGGATCTTGCTCTTTCAGATTATTTACAGATTGTTCTTTGCATCCAAAGGTACTGCTTGTAAAACTGAATAAGAAGCTTTTTACTCTTTAGAAAAAATACATACTCTGGTAATGTTGTCAGTAACTGCAGAATGCTTTTTCAGATTTCTATGAGAAGTTGACATTGAGAGTAGTGTATTTTAAGAGAACTAACCACTTTTTATTCTCCCCTCCTCCCCCGCGGGCCCCCCCACCTCCCGTGCACCATCACTGTTTATCAAGTGACTGCAGAGACATCTGCTGGTTGATATACATTTTGAATATTAATTCATGATAGGGAAATCTCAAAAGGCTCCAACCTTACATTTGGATGCCTCTCTGAACCATCTGCACTTCCTGAAATCTCATGAAACTATGTATTCTCGTGAGATTTCTGGCACTTCCTGCTTCCCATTAGCTGGAAATATGAGACTAGCTTTTTCTCAACATTTTGTCACTTCCACTTCTGGCCCTGGCTGGAAAGGGAAAGTACAGAGACATGAAGAAATGAAAAACAGTGTGTGGGAGAGAGAGAAATTGGCCAAACTTTCCAAGCTGCAAAGAGTTTTTATATGAGATATGGTTTGAGTTAGTTCTTATTGTATCCAAACTGGTATGGCAGTCCCCAGTGTTGAGCTCTTGCCATTAACAATTAAAGGGATATAACTGCATAGGTCCATATTAGAGTTCAAGTTGGCTCCTATGTACTTTGCACAACTTTCTGTTATCTTATGTCCATACAAACTCATAAATTCTGCATGGCCACTATGTCACAGGGTAAGCACTGCACAATTAAGAATGTCACTAATTATTTATGCAACTTTTGGCAGAGTTAAACTACCATGCAATTGGAAATTGTTGCTATAAAAATATTGTTGTGTTTGCCTTTTCGATTAAAATAACTAGTTCTTGCAAAATTTTGTTTATTTTTTCACACATTATCCTGTCAGAGTGTAAACTAATCCTCCCTTAAAAGGTTGACTCCAAAGTTATTTGCTAATTCACACAATCCCATGGACCTGGTGATCCAGCAGCATATGTTTTGCATTGGAACACCAGCTTGGTAATCAAACAATATGCAATCTAATCTGAGTTTTCAAGGCAGGTAAATTTGACTGTAAATCACGGTTCTGCACAGAGGTTTGTATTTTATGTCCTTAATTACATCTGTGCAAATCTTCATTTGTTTATGGTTGCCTAATACATTGTGTGGACTATTTGCATTCCCAGATGGCACATTTCCATGGTGAACACTTCTCTGAGTAAGAAAATGGCTCAGTCGTTAATTCAAATCTGAAACAAAAAAAAGGGGGGGGGAATGTTTTCTCTTAGCCAGTGGTAACTGACTTGTCAACTTGTAGCTTTAAAAAGCTTTATGGATATAACAGTAGTAGGTTTAGAAATCAACTGTTTATGGGGGCGGGGGGAGGCATTTATATCCATTAGGATTTGCTGTGTAGTGTTTAAAAACCAAAAAAGTACCCTGTTGCAGGTGTATATATAGAAATTGATCCTATCTTCAAAAAGAGAGGCAGCAGGGATCAACCATTATCCAAGTTTTCCCCAAGTTCAAAAGACAAATGTGTTGGATTCTAGATATGGGGGAAGATTTAGCAGGGTTTATAACCAATTTTTTCATCCATCTGTAGTTTCTGGGAAAGACTAAACTAAGGGCTGAACTTTGCAATGCTTCCTTCTTGCACTGAATTCTCACTGCAGTCTATGGGAGTTCTGTGCCTGGAGCAGCTCAGGGATTATCCATAAAACAGCTGTAGTTTGGCTATATGACTAAAAGGACATACAGTTTGAGGTAGCATGGTCTAATGTATAAGGGACTTGAGTATGACTCAGGGGACCTGGATTCTATTCCTAGCTCAGCCATTGAGCTGCAGCATGACCTTGGGCAAGACACTTCCTCTTTCTGTGATTCTGTTTCCCTGCCTACCCTAGGTTATTTACACTTCAAACTCTTTGGAGCAGAGAGAGTCTCCGACTATGCAGCTATATAGTGCCTAGCACATGGGGTCCTGGTTTTGGTTAGGGCCTGTGGGCCTTACTATAAAACAAATAATAATGATTAAAAATATGATCCTCTGAAAGTATATGAGAGATACAAACAGTAAGATGGGGAGGAGTGGCCAAATGGGGCATATCTGAGAGGAACAGGATAAGGTCTATCTCCCAAGTGAAGTGGTAGAAAACCCATTACCTAAATCATTTACAGCTTGACTGGACAAAACAGTAGAAAATACAAAATATAAAAGCAATCCTGCTCTGTCAAAATATGGAGCACTATTCATACTCTACCCATTTGTGAGGGGATCACCTCCTCTTTTTACACACAACAATGTTGTCCTCTTTCCCACACAGCTGCCCGCCTGCCTGTTCCCCTCAAATGCCCTCAGACTGCTGACCTTTACTCATCTGTGTTTCTGACTAAAATATATCAAAGTTAATAAAATTTGGGCTCCTATGTCCATATTTAGGCATTTATCCTCTTTTGAATATCCCACCCTTGAGTGACTTATAAGCACAAGGGCCATTGAAGTCTATTTTTGAAAATTATGGCCAATGATTACTTGTTTTACAAGGGAAATAACATAGAATCATAGGACTGGAAGGGACCATGAGAGGTCATCTAGTCCAGTCCCCTGCCTCATGGCAGGACTAAGTATTATCTAGACCATCCCTGGCAGGTGTTTGTCTAACCTGCTCTTAAAAAATCTCCATACCCTCCCTAGGCAATTTATTCCAGTGCTTAACCACCCTGACAATTAGGAAGTTTTTCCTAATGTCCAACCTAAACCTCCCTTGCTGCAATTTAAGCCCATTGCTTCTTGTCCTATCCTCAGAGATTAAGAAAAAAGAATTCTCCCTCCTCCTTGTAACAACCTTTTATGTACTTGAAAACTGTCCCTGCCATCAGTCTTCTCTTTTCCAAACTAAACAAATGCAATTTTTTTCAATCTTCCTTTGTAGGTCATGTTTTCTAGACCTTTAATCATTTTTGTTGCTCTTCTCTGGAGTCTCTCCAATTTGTCCACATCCTTTCTGAAATGTGGTGCCCAGAACTGGACACAATACTCCAGTTGAGGCCTAATCAGCGTGGAGTAGAGTGAAAGAATTACTTCTCATGTCTTACTTACAACACTTCTGCTAATACATCCCAGAATGATGATCACATTTTTTTGCAACAGTGTTACACTATTGACTCATATTTAGCTTGTGGTCCACTATGACCCCCAGATCCCTTTCCGCTGTACTCCTTCCTAGACAGTCATTTCCCATTTTGTATGTGTGCAACTGATTGTTCCTTCCTAAATGGAGTACTTTGCATTTGTCCTTATTGAATTTCATCCTATTTACTTCAGACCATTTCTTCAGTTTGTGTAGATCGTTTTGAATTTTAATCCTATCCTCCAAAGCACTTGCAACTCCTCCCAGCTTGGTATCCACAAACTTTATAAGTGCTCTCTATGCCATTATCCAAATCATTTATGAAGATATTGAACAGAACCAGAACTGATCCCTGTGGGACTCCAGTCATTGTGTCCTTCCAGCATGACAGTGAACCACTGATAACTACTCTCTGGGAAAGGTTTTCCAACCAGTTTTGCACCCATCTTATAGTAGCTCCATCTAGGTTGCATTTCCCTAGTTTGTTTATGAGAAGGGTATGCGAGACAGTATCTAAAGCTTTACTAAAATCAAGTTTTACCACATCTACCACTTCCCCCCATCCACAAGGCTTGTTGCCCTGTCAAAGAAAGCTATCAGGTTGGGATGACATGATTTGTTTTTAACAAATCCATGCTGACTGTCACTTATCACCTTATTATCTTCTAGATGTTTGCGAATTGATTGCTTAATTATTTGCTCCATTATCTTTCCGGGTACAGAAATTAAGCTGAGTGGTCTGTAATTCCCTGGGTTGTCCTTATTTCCCTTTTTATAGATTGGCACTATATTTGCCCTTTTCCAGTCTTCTGGAATCTCTCCCATCTTCCATGACTTGTCAAAGATAATCGCTAATGGCTCAGATATCTCCTCAGTCAGCTCCTTAAGTATTCTAGGATGCATTTCATCAGGCCCTGGTGACTTGAAGACATCTAATTTGTCTAAGTAATTTTTAACTTGCTCTTTCCCTATTTTAGCTTCTTCTGGTCCTACCTCATTTTCACTGGCATTCACTGTGTTAGATGGCCAATCACCACTAATCTTCTTGGTGAAAACTGAAACAAAGAAGTCATTAAGCACCTCTGCCATTTCCAGAGGAGCATCTAGAGGAGAGCTTTAATTCTGTGACAGAACTTGTCACAGTTTTTCAAATTAGAAAATTTTGATGAGATTTCAAAAAAAAATTTAAATTTCCTTTAGGAAAACTTCTGTGCAATTTTCTACCTGTTTGACCCCTCACAGAGCTGTCCACATTTTGAATTTTAAAAAAATCAGGAAAAATTTTCATGGAATTAATTCCCTTCTTTTCTAACCAGCTCTATTCAATTACATAAGGAATCTATCTGAAGAGAATTCACTTGATTTCAGTGCATCTTTACCATACCGGTCACTTAGAAGTGGGGCCTGGCTGGCCTTTATTTGGATGTGTAGTGGGGAGGACAGCATGTTGCATCTTTTCTTTGCACAGTCCAAATAAGTGCCAGGTGACAGTGCAGGAGCTGCTGAGTCCCTTTTAATCTCATGGTGCATGATGCCCCCAAGGGAAGAAAGTGGAGAAGATAGAGAAGAGATGGGGGCATGGTTCTACACATCCTTACTCACTAACCAGTGACAGATGTAATGTGGACCCCACAAAGGGGCAAAGTAGCAGGTGTCTGGAAGCTCCAGGATCCATTCCTTCCTTAACTTGAATCTTAGTATACTGCCTTGACTTGTGAAAAGGTGGTGGGAGGGGCAGAAAGAAGGCCTGATTGTTTGGCTTATGCCTTAAAGCAGAAATCAGGGAGCCCTGTTATACTAGTTTCACTCCCTTTCCTCTACATTGGCATTTCTGAACAAGCTTAGTTGTCTTTATAAGGAAGTAAATCTGTCATGACGCTCATTATGTTTTCCTGATACAAGAATTATGCCTACCCATGGTGCCTTCGTGCTAACATAACCTTATCTCTCCAGAAGAGACTTGCGTTTGTTTTGCCTTGAACAGGTTTTGGAGCCTCATTAGTTATCAAATCTGAGTGTGATGGTAAAGGCCTCCTTTATAACAAACATTTTACATAATGATGATACATGATGAGTAAACAGCCAGCGTATTCCTTCATAATACTGCATGAAACATTGATAGAGGACAGAGTAGACCTATGGATAATAGTTATTCCTTTGTGTAAACATACCTAAGAAAACGAAACTTTATGGCTGGCATCCATCTCCTCTCTGATCACTGTGTTGTGAGCTAATGCAAAAGTGTTTCTGTTACTTTCAACAGAAAACAGGGCAGGGAAGATTTAAAAAAAAATCCCTTATCCTTGTTCTGTAGAGTTATTTCAAAATATAAAGCAATCAACAATGGCTTTTAAGCACAGTGTGCATAAGAATATATGATTGTGGGTGTTTCTTAAGGTTGATTTAGGGTGAAGCCAGGGCTTTATATCATAGCCTGAATGCTGTCACCGAATCATTTCTTTAATACCTAATCATGTTTGTATCAGCTCGGAAAGGTTTAGCCTTTGTCTGAAATCTTGCAGTTGGTCTAGGGGCTCATCAACATGTGGAAAAAGCCCACAGTAACTGGTGTGCTTTAGTTTGCTTGCCCTAACTCCTCGTAAGGATACTCTTACTTCACACTAAGCCTTTTTACACAGGAGCTTAATGCACTTTGGAAGTGAATTAAGCTTAATCAGCTGCGAGTGTCCACCCGGAGGGTTAGTACAGAGTAGCTAGTGGGTTTTAAATGTATACCTTAGCTTAGTGTGCACTAACTTCCCCATGTAGACAAGCCCCTAGAGCTTACTAGGGCTCAACTCTGTTGAAGACTGCTGCAGCTGACTGCTTCATCTCCCTGAGGCTCCCGATATGCTGGTCGGTGTCAGGAGCACAACCCATGGTAACCAGTAGGTGCTAGCAGTGATCCACCAGAGAGGCAATTCTGATATGTACCACTAGCGTCGGACAAGGACAAGTTAAAGGGAAGGAGAGTCATTAGAGACAGTGGGCTGTGTGCCTGGTGTTGCTACTAATTGTGCCATGGCTTAGGTTTGTGTATGTGGGGCCCTGGAAGAGTGGGTCCCACTGAAATTCCACCTGATGAAGAGGACTACCATAAGGATTTTAGTGCATAGGTCATGTGCTAGTCCTGTGCACGAGGGTGATTTCAGTCTGTGATAGCCTGTGCCTACAGCTGTTCTCATAGACTTTAAGACCAAAAGGGAGCATCATGATCATCTAGTCTGACCTCTTGGACATAGCAGGCCAAAGAACCTCACCCGTTCCCTCCTTCAATTGGCCTATAACCTCTGGTTGAGTTACTGAAATCCTCAAATATTGATTTAAAGACTGCCACTTAGAGAGATCCCACCACTTATTCTAATTCAAACCAGCAAGTGCCCTGTACCACATGCTACAGAGGAAGGTGAAACACCCCAGGGTCTTTGTCAATCAGAGCTGGGGGAAAATTTCTTCCCAACCCCAAATATGGCAATCAGTTACACCCTGAGCATGTGGGCAAGACCCACCAGCCGGACACCTAGAAAAGAATTATCTGTAGTAACTCAGAGCCCTCCCCATCAAGTGCTCCATCTCCGGCCATTGGAGATATTCTGTTCTGTTATTATACAAGCACTGTGGGTGTAACTCCCTATGCAGAACAATGAAAATTCAGTGTTATGTGTTTAACAAACAAGTAACTATGATTGAAACTGCTGCAGCAATGGGCTTAAGTGCTGGCTAAGTACTGTAGAAACAATTTTGCATGCAAAATTAAACACAAGGAAGATTTATGTGCCATGATTTCCCCCACTGTTAAGAAAGAATGCAGCAAATACCAGCATGTAGTGCAGTTGGGATCCTATGACTTGTTATGATGGAAATGCAGAAAACTTTAGCAGGGGGACTGAGCATGTCTTTATTTACTGGCATCCTGAAGCTAAACAATAGTCAGTCACTTAAAAATGCAAGAGGACTATTATGGCCAAGAAATTGGGATGGGAAAACCAGCAAACATCCCTACTATAGACGTTTTGGAAAACATTTTAAAATTCTTTGAGCAAACCAAAATCTCCTCCGCCATTGTGATAAGAGAGGAAATAAAATCCCTGGGCCAACTCTTGAAGTCCTTACTAAGGTTTTACTCAGAGTCTCACTGGGAATTTGCCTGAGTAAAAAGCGAGTCAAGACTAGCTCAATAAGGAAAGGGAATATATAAGCATATCTATCTCAACAGATAATAAATGCTCAAGCATGTCAGCCTGGAATCTGTGGACAGTCAGCTAGATGAACAGCACTAGTACTATAATTTATATCCTCTTTTCAGTGTCCTCAGGGAACATGTACACATACTTTTATGCATTTCACTGAGTGAGTGCATTCGTGGACTGCTGGCTAATGGCTCAAGGAAGGACACAAAGGTCCCAGCAAGACTCATCTGAAATGATTTAACTTGCCCAGATGACTTTGGTTGCTACTGCATTCTCATTCTGCGGAACTCTGTTTTACCAACCTCCCTTGCATGTAATAATTTGGGTAGAACTTCCCCAGGATACACTGGGGTCACATTTTTAAGCTTTCTCCACAGCCACAAGGGCTAGAAACCTACTTTTTCTTTAAGAATGAAGGCTGAAATCAGCACTTGTCCACTTAAATCCAGGAGCTGGGGCTTTAAGGGAACCAATAATTATTATGAGAATCATGACAAAATCATGGGAATTGAGAACACTGCGTTCTCTGCTTCATGACTGGGTTGCAGGAAGTAAATATGCGAAGGATTAAATTTTTTTGTACAGTAATTGATGATCCTCTGATGATATTATTTTTATATATCCTCTAGTTCTTTACCACACTGAAGAATAAAATGCGTGTATGATGTCATAATTAAACATACTGCTGGGTGTATGCTAGCTCCAAATAGGAAAAATCTCTCTTCCAGAAAAGGGCTTTTCCTTTTTTATACAAGTATAAGATGCCCACAAATGTCCTTATTATAAGTGGATTATGATAAGAACATTTGTAGACATCTTTATCTCTTTTTTCAGAATGGCTGTTTATGCCTGCAGTTCCATCACCAATGTGTAACAAAGCCTCAGCCATCTCATCCTTTATAGTTTAAGAGTCAGACACACAATATGTAAATTGAATACAATTTGAATACTTAGGATTATTTGGCTCTGTGTTTCCTTGAAGGTATAAGAACAGGAAGACTTGCATTACTGTATCATTCTTTTTGTCCCCTCCCCTGCAATATATTCATCCCTGAATTCCATTCCCAATGCATCAGATATCTCAGACTCTTTGTCAGATAAAGGTCTCTCAGGGTTATGTAAACGTGTGAGGTGGACATCTCAGGTGAACCTTCTGCAGATAATGCCTTTTTCAGCCCTAGACCAGGTCTGCTAAAATTGGGTTTATATCCTGGGTTGTAGCAGAGTGGTGCAATTGTGTGAATTAAAAGGACAGGGCACCACACTGTTACTTTATCTCTGCCCACTCTTTCTCCCAGTTGTGATGTTCCTTATCTTTAGAAAGTTCTCATTTTATTGCTTCCCAGAGTTCTCTGTTTAACCTCCATAGGGAATATGGGGAAAGGCCTTTCCGTATTCCCATTTTTTTACCACACTTGCTAGGTCTGCACAATTGTGCTAGCAAAGCTATGTGTCTCAAGGCCTGGGCTATCCATTAGTAGAGAGGTCTGCCACCAAGCTTGCTAGGGGGTCCAGGGTCCATCGATTCCTCCTTGATTCCCACACAGTGGGTATCACAAAGGAGCATATATAACAGCAAGGTGCTAGCATTACAACACTACAGCCAATAACAAGAAAGCTAGGAAAAGGGAGGCACCCTTTGTTCTGTAACCTTGTTTCCCATTGTATCTCTGACTTTTTGCTTTTCCCAATGGCTTCCTTCAGTATTTTATCTGGTTTCTTGACAAAATGTATTGACCACCCTAATTAGGAGCAGCCATACCATGTGCTATGCCTCCCTTTTCTCTTATTATTTTTGAAGGGCTTTTGTTCCTACTGTTGCAGCAGAATCACCACTATCAAAGTCAAGTTCTTGCTGCTGCTTCTCTCTTTGACATTTAGTGCACTGCAGTATCATTATAATGTGGTCTATATTAGGATAGGAGTTATCAACACACTGCATCAGCTGCAGGGGAAACAGAAGCAGCAGGACAATAGGATGTGATATATCCTGATAAACTGATTTTTGGTTGTATAATGGAATGAAGCCCTTATTATAAAATCTAATAAACATAGCAGATGCAGCACCTCTGCTGTGTGTCTGTCATTCCTGCTTTATTATTAAGGCTACCCTTCTTTGCTAGCTGCAGTGCAGTTACACTATGCACTCTGCACTGTGGTGGTGCTGTTCCCCACCCCCTTCCATATTCACATCCATTTCCAAACACCCCCACCTCCACACACATTTAAATATATGTATGTCCAGAAGAACTAAATTCCCCTTTCATTTATCTTGCAGCAACATTTCTGCTTTCTTGGCCATGCCTCTCTATATTTTCAAGGTTTTCTCCCTCACTCTACTTTCAGTATCCCTTTCATCTATCTCTCTCCTTCAGATTTCAAGGTTTCTCCTCTGCTTTCAATATTGCCTTCTTTGCATTCAGGGTCATATCTACTTCCCTCTTATTTCCAGGATCCTGCTGCCACTCCCTCTATCTTCAGGGTTACATCCCCCTTCTCTATTCAGCTAGGCTCCTTCTATCTTCCTTCAGAATCCTTCCACTGTCCTGGTCTGTTTTCTGTTCTCTCTGTCTCTCTGCTTTAGTAGTCCTGACCCTACCATTTTATTTTCTTCTCTTGAGCATCAGGTTTAAAAAGAAATTCTCTATTAAAGCAAGGATGTTGTGCCCTGCCTCATCCCTGTCCATCTTAGTAAATAACTCGAAGCTGTTTCTTCTTCTTTTGAGTGTTGTATTTCTACAGGGAAAGTACAGCATCTAAACATAACTCTCTGCAGTAGCGTAACCTGGTTTTACTCAGAGGATGAGAATGTTTTGATGCCAATACCCAGAAGCTCTGCATATGCTCTGAAATGTGGAATAGAATCATATCCAAAAGAATGATAAACCTTTGAGCCAATCTCTTTGTAGCTGGCTGTTTGTTTGTATCTCCCCTGCAAATGTTTCTCTCAGATCTAGAGATGACCACATGGTAAAACCAATGCTGGAAAAGTATCTCATTGGCAAAAATACTGACAGACGTTTTCTTTAGAGCTTAGCTCTGTAGAAGAATATTGGTGCAAAATTCTTTCTGCCACTTTGCAGATACTATTTTTGTATGACTAGAGAAAGGCATAAGAAATTTGTGTTCCTCTTGCTTTATAGTGTACACTGGAACAGGGCAAGTTATTTATAGTGAGCAATGTATCCGATGAATTTAGGCATTTCTTCTGTTTACAAATGATCTGTGCACAGATTTTGATTTGTAGACGTTGGATTGTTCATAATTTTTTTAGACAAACTAGACAAACATTTAAGTTTATGGGTTGTTTGAAAACTATTCTCTTCAACTGTATCACTGAGTATTCACTATTCATTATTCCTAGTGTGTGATTGGTCACCAAAGAACTACAGGTAAACATTTCAATTTCTGGATTGGATAACTACAGTTATATTAAGAGGGGGCAAATACTTGCAGTATGAACAGCGAATACCAGTGTTTATGTGCCTTATTCTCATATGAATATATATATTTCCACATCCAGGAAAACAAAAGTCTGTTTGCAGAAAAGTGAACAAAAACAGGGTGTGAATGTGACTGAATCAGAATTCAGGAAAATGTTCATGAATAATCATTCCAACTTTCCGCCCTGCTCTACTGTACGTACAAAAGCAAACTGTTGGCCATCTCCTGTTGGGCTCTCTAGTTTTTTGTAAAATAACTCCTGAAGGATGACATTCTCTGGCAAAGCAAGGAAAAAGCCCTTGTTGTATAATAAAAATGGTGTGAGAGAATCATTCATTGGATTGGCATGTTGTTTTTGCTGCTTGAATGGCAGATTTACTGGTCTGCACTGTGTTGTATTTATTGCTGAGATGAGGGAGGAAACTGAATCATAAACAATTCAGTGACTTTGAATAAAAGCTAAAAAAGTGCTGAGGTCATTATAGCAGCTTGTGCTTGCAGAGCGCAACAGAAGGCGTGCGACAGAAGACAAATACTCGCTTCAGCCGACTATGTTAGAGATTTGCTATATTAAAGTTATTAGCTGTTATTTGTTTCTGTGGATGGGGGATAGCAGAAAATGCCTGTTTCTACTCAATAAACTATACTACCTGCAAATTACTCTTCCCAACAAGAGGCCATCAGAGGTTACCATGATTATAATCTTGAAAAATAAAATGATGTGGTTAGCTAATGCTATGGCCACTGAGATGTGTCATTATTAGGCCCTAGCTCAGCTCACTGTCCAGTGTTAAAATGTCTTTGTGCAGTTGAGTTTCAGGCCAGGATACATGAAATGCTTTAGAAACTGAGTTGCTTGCCCAAAAATATACAGTGTAGGGGATAGGAATTAAGACACGTAAACAGGAGGCAAATTTAGGCTGAAAAAGGCTTCAAAACTTAAGGCCAAAGTGTGCAGTTCTTGAGTGCTCAAATCTTCCATTGAGATGAGTCTCCCAGTGAGAATTTAGACAACGTAAAGAATACAGCACCGACTTTTTACTAGTAGGCTAAGCAAAAACATATGTCCCCATTCCCTGAAGTGGCTTCAGCAGCCCTAGACAAAAGAAAAACAGTTGATTTGAATGTTTCAAAATCTATGTTTATAAGGTCACATATAAAAGAAATACCTTTTTAACCAGCACACAAAAACACCTCCCATTGTTTTCTTTTCCTTTTGTTGCAGTTAACTGTGTAATTTAAAAACTAAATGAAGGCCCAACTGTTCAAACAGGCAAATGCAAATGTGTGCATGCACTTCTGTGTGCACCAATTTCAGGCAGACAAATCCTTGATACTACAACTGGTCAACATTTTTGGTTAAAATATTTTTGATGAAAAATGGCCTTTACAAAAAATTTAAAATATTAATTTCCTTTGAAATTTTTCACAGATAATACCAGCTGTGCCCATCATGCAACCCTGATTTATACATCCAAACAACATGCATCTGTTTGAAAATATGGACCCAAATTATGATTGTATAACCACAATAACACACTCCAAGGTGTATGTTCAGCAGTCAGTGTACCAGTATGCTCATCTCTGTATAAGCTGATTGATCAACATTCACCCTCTCTATTATTCCTTACGTTACAATTCCTTCTATCTCTAAAAATTCCAATATAAATATTCAAGTATCAGAGGGGTAGTCATGTTAGTCTGTATCCACAAAAACAATGAGGAGTCCAATGGCAACTTAAAGACTAACAAATTTATTTGGGCATAAGCTTTCGTGGGTAAAAAACCCACTTCTTCCCTTCTCTTCATGTGTCAGTATAATAATGCCTGCATCTGTAATTTTCACTCCATGCATCTGAAGAAGTGAGGCTTTTTACCCACGAAAGCTTATGCCCAAATAAATTTGTTAGTCTTTAAGGTGCCACCAGATTCCTCGTTCTTTTAATATAAATATTATTCTGAATAGTCCCATGGGAAATTTAATTTGCTATAACTTTGCCATAGATCATTCTGTCACATTGGTATCCCCTTGGTTAGGAAAGTATTTCCAGCTAATTCTGAACATGGCTATATTTGAGACACATACTTACCACAGGACAGGGACATCCCAAGAAATATTGGTAACTCATTTAAGTTCTGCAAAGCATCAAAAAGTTGAGGAAAATCGAAACTTGCAGAATCCAGTCTTCATTTGCCTTAGGTTCTTCACTATTACAGGGCTTCCAGCTCTCACACAGGGACTTGGGAGGAGACAACTATCTCAGAAACAGGGCTATCTTTGCATCTGTGCTGTGGGGCAACTAATAGCATTGTGGCATTCCACTGCGATATTGCAAAGTTAGTTTCTTCACACTGTCACCGAATAAGGTCATGGCAACATTGCATTCCCATATCATGTTACATCATCAGAATGTTGAGAGACAATAAAACTTTGGACACTAGTGAAATTTAAGTAATAACAGTACCACAAACATCTTGGGATTTTCAGGCTTGTGGCAACATTAAATTTTCTGCCTCTCAGCAGCACTCTTACAGTCCAAACACTCCTACCACCAAAAGAAGTTCCCTTAGACCAATAACCTACCCTTAGCTCTACCGGCCATCACCCTAGAGCAGCGGTTCTCAAACTTTTTTTTTCCGCGGATCACTTGAAAATTGCTGAGGGTCTCGGTGGACTACTTAATGATCTTTCCAAATGTTGTTTGTACCATTAGCTAACTATTGTAAAGCACTTTGGATAAAAGCACTATATAAAAAAAAATACGTGTTTTTGTTCTACAAATAAAAGCACACAATTCATATTTTAGTATCAGTAGTCTTACCTTTCTAATGCAATGGATGTGCCCAGGGCCAGTTCCAGGCACCAGCCCAACAAGCAGGTGCTTGAGGCGGCCAAGGGGAAGAGGCGGCACGTCGGGTCCCTCTCAGAGGGAAGGACCTGCCGCCGAATTGCCACCGAAGAAGAAAGTAGCACAGTGGAGCAGCCGCCGATCGCGATCGTGGCTTTTTTTTTTTTCCCACCACTTGGGGCGGCAAAAACCCTGGAGCCGGCCCTGGATGTGCCCTCTCTCCCGCACCACACAGCCCCCGAGCTGGGGCTGGGAATGAGGGGGGGGAGAGCTCTCTCCTCCACTACAGCAGCCCCCATGCTGGGGCTGGGAAGGATGGGGGGGTCTCTCCTCCGCCACAGAGCTGAGGCTGGGAGGAAGGGCCATCTTTCCCCAGCAGCTGCAGCTCTGGAGCTGGGGAAAGATGCCTCTTTCTCTGGCCGCCATAGCCCTGCACATTCCAACTTTCCTCCCCCCTCTTCTCACCCCACTTCCCCCTCCCACCTATCCCCTATTGCCTCCAGGGCCACCACCTCACCTTACAAGTGCATCTTCTCCAGGGTCCAGGCACCTAATTAGTGGAGCTACACCTGCGCAGCTCCACTAATTAGGTGTGTGGTCCTTCATTCTCTCATGTCTGGCTGCCCAGGTGCACATCTTAGAGGGAACTATCTGCAGACCATCTGAATGGAGCTTGTGGACCACCGGTGGTCCATGGACCACAGTTTGAGAACCTCTGCCCTAGAGAATCCGTGCTCTGTAATCCATGTGTCTTCTCTGAAAACACAAAAACTAATGCAGCCATCCTCCCAAGCAGTGCTTTACACTGTGGCCAAAAAAAAAAAAAAAGTTGTCTTATTGATCTGCTTTGGCTTCTCCGAACCCAATATTGTATCAATGGATGGACCTGTCAAGATTTACAGTACTTGCATTTTGTGTATGAATTGTAATATGCATTCAAAGCATCTTCTATAATGACTCTGAAGAAGCCTATTCAGCAGCTGTTGTGTGATTGTCATATAAAAAAGCTACTGTGGATTTTACCCATTGCTTCCTTACCAGTCAATCAGTGTTCTCAAATCCGCAACAGTATGAAGCAAAAAAGTGTCATCTCATGCTGCTGTCAGAACCCTGGGGAACTGAGATTGGCTGGTGGAGAAGTAATTTGTTTTCTTCCTGAAGGAATGTACCATTCATGTATCTCTAATAGGGCAGTTTTCTCTTCTGTTTTAAAAAAAACTAGCCCATCTTTATAATGTACTTCAGTCATTTTGGCGTGTGATATAAATGTGCTTTATTAATTAAAGGCAACATATAGTTTAGCCTCTATGAAAATTGATCTGTACTATTTTGTTATAGGTAGTGAGTAGGCTGCTGGACTTCTTAGAGCAAAGGTCTGGGAGTCAAAACAGTTAGGATTTGTCTACACTTAACACACTGCAATGGCACAGTTGTCCCCCGTAGCGCTTCAGTGAAGACACTACCTACACATACGGGAGGAGTGCTCCCAACAGCATAAGTATCCATCTCCCAAAAAGGCAGTAGTTAGGTTAATGGGAGAATTCTCCCATAGACAAGTGCTGTCTACATTTGGGGTTAGACTGGTTAAACTGTGACACTCAGGGGTGTGGATTGTTCACACCCCTGAGCAATGTAGCTACGCTGACCTAATTTCCTAGTGTAGAGCAGGCCTTAATGAATGTTTGTAAAGGTGCCTCCATTGACTGGAGAGTTTAGTGTGCTCAGCATCACTCAGGATCAGACCCCAAGTATAAGGTCCTGTCTACACTGAAGGATGTTGATGTTGCTCCCCAGTTGCTGGCCCCAAGCATGCCAATAACATACCACACATCCACATACACAATTGTTCCAGCTCTGGACAAGTGTTTACGTTACTGTTGGGGTTGCATTTGCTCTGAGCAAGACTGAGCCTACTGTTGTCCACCACCACATCACTGCCTCATTACGGTGCCAGTGTGGACAACAAGCATTCGTTTAGCAGCCCACACAGTCCCACAATACTTCTACCCATGCTTCAATGACAACTTTGACAGCTTGGAGCACTGGCTCTGTTATCTGCTGACTGAATGCTAATCTAAGAGTAGCTGAGATGGTACTCAGCTAGTTTCAGTCCTTCCTGAAGTCCCAGACTCCGTGGCCAGAGTAGACCAAAGGAAAACCAAAGCAGTACTTATCTGGACGTGGTTTAGCCTAATCCCCTCACCACCCAAACAAGAGCCACCTCCCAGCCCTCAAATCAGCAAAGGGGGATATGGAAATAGAATGAAAAAATATAACTTTATTACACATTTTACAAACCTTCAACTTTTTTAAAAGAAATTTATGCCATGTGGATTCAGCTGAACAAAAATCAAATGTTTGTTAATAGATCCAAGCACACACAACCTATCACAGGAAGCCACTTGCTGCCTCTGCAGCATTTCCCATCCTCTAGTCACATGGTAAGAAAAGGAGAAAACAAATGGGGTCATCTGTTACACTGCAAGGCTACTGGTCCACCCCACCTCATCCCCAGGCAAATCCACATACCTCGCCATGGTTCTCCAGCCCTGACTCATCACCCCTGAAACTTCCAACCAAGGAGCAATGTATCCCCGATGTCCTCACTATACTGTGTGTGGAGAGGGAGTGGTAATTTGCTGAGCTACACAGAGGAGCCTAAAGGGTTGTTCTTCCTCTGGGCCTGAGCTTGGATCACTCCCATCTCTCACTCCAAGGGGAAAATGCGAGAGAAGAGGACAGGGTTAGTTCAGCTACAAAGCAACATAATAAAAAAAGGAAAAAAATCACAAAATTTATATATAAAAAATGGCTTAAATTCATGAATGAAAATAACAAAGCCCAGCTCCTTATCTCCCTGCTGTGTGGAGGTGACCTTGGTTATTATTACTATAGTGCCTTGGCCTCCAGGCCCAGAATAAGTCTGGCAGCAGCTCAAGGGGGGGTTGGTGATGCTCTCGTGGCATTTACAAGTCTGGGTGCTTAGTGGGCATCATTCCTGCCTCTCATGGCATGTGCCTGTATGGCTCCTCATGCAGGACAGACCCATTCAAAGCATCCATTTGGAGGAAAAGGTAAAATGTGAAATGGTGCAAATGCACCTTATAGCCCATAAGCATTATAGAGCTGTGCCAGGCATAATGGGCTAGGCCCAGCAGTGTTTGTAGCGAGTGCTGGGTCTGGATGTGGGGCCCTGTGTGTATCCGAAACAGAATGACTAGTGCAGAGGTGCTGCAACACTGCAGCTTGCAATGGTTCGTTCACATCAGTGCTAGTGGCAGTGGTGTGACTATTAAAGCGAAACTGCAGCCTGCGGTTATAAACAAATGTAAAGGTTACAAAAGTAAATTTTAAATCTCAGGGGGTAAAGTAACGGGGAGTGTCAGGGAGTGAAATTCCCCTTCCTCTGCTAAATACAGAAGACTTCCCCCTCCTCTCCATTTCCTGGGTTTGGGTGAGTTCCTCCTTTTCCTCCCCTTCTACTGCGAGTGAAATGAGGACACATCAGGCAAGAATATCTTGAAGTGGGAGCATCAAGAGTTGCTGGTGCCTGGCTGGGGAGTTTATGGGGCTCCAGGCCTTCCTACCATAGGTGAAGCAGCTTCAATTCCTCACTGCAGAAGAATAGTCCAAGTTGGGAGTCCCCTATCTGTCTTCATGTTTCAACAGGAAGATCCCATGCTGGTTTCCTCTCCCTTTGAGAGGGCACACTCCGAGCCAGAACTCTGGGGACAAGGAATGGCCCCGTCAACTTCCTTTCCCTCATAGCACTCCATAATAGTCTTGCCTGGAGACATGGACTCCCTTCACACTGTCACACATTTATTCTCTTTCTTTCCCCAGGCAAGGTCCCATCAAGGTCCCACACAACGTCCCTTCACCCCATGGGACCATCACCTCTGATGACATAAAATAATTTGAATTGGCGAGTTCCCCTTCTAACTGCAGTTTTCTTTAGCTACCATTGAACACTCCTTTAGAAACAGGATTTAAATGTCAGCAGTGTTGCGTTACCAAACACACACTGCACATAACAAAAGAGGCACTATATCTGCCGCTTCAAATGTGCTGTACAAATCCCTAGGCAATGTTATGGTATGTGCATAGAGCAACTTTTAAAACTTCAATATCCTGGCATTTTACTTTATACCATAAGGGATTAGTCCACATGGTAGCTGCTTTGCAAAGTGCAACTTATAAAACATAACATATTTGCTAGAGGAATGTGGCATTGATGTGGAAGATGGCAGACCCAAAGGAGGGAACAAATGTATAGTGAAGGAAGTCAGTGTCACCTTGGCCTTTCTGCAGGGGCGTTCAGAAGCCTGGAGGATGGAGAGGAAGGACTGATGGTAGGGGGTGAGCTGGAGTTAGAGAGACCATTTTTGCAGAGGCGAAGGGGGACAAAGGAATTGAAAGCCAAGAGAGAGAGAGAGAAAGTGGGTGACTTGATAAATGAGTCACGGGAGGAAAGAGTAGGGAAGAGGGAGCTGAATGTGGCAGAAAAATTGTGGGATTTGATGGACTGGAAGTCACGGAAGAGCTGGGGGCGGGGGACAGATGGGTGATGTTGAAGGAGTTCAAATATATGCCTGATATTCTTAGCCTTCATTATTTTAAACAGTCTGATCAAGTAAAATGTATTATTCAGCAATAGTGCTCAATAGCATTGTCCCACTAAAGGATAATATCCATTTGTAGCAGCAGTTCCAGACAAAGCATGAGAACAATGTATACACTGCCTGCTATGAACTACTAACTGGAACAGCTGAGCAGCAATAGGAAAAAGACAAAAATAAAAAAAAAAATTAGCAGGATGAAATAGTTTACTATAGGCCATAGTTTATCACAGTGGGTCACACAAAATGTGCTGCCTTCAGTTGACCACAGGAGGTCTGCTACCCATTGATCTTGTGTCCTTCAAATGCCCTCTAGTGGCTGAAGTTCTGCATGGGAGCTGCTTTTCAAAGAATAACATGAGCACTTACATTATTGAAGTACTTTGAATGAAGAAGCCAAGTATTCTCTGAAAACTTGTCAGAAAATTCTTTATGCATGCTAAAAGCCCCCTACTCTCCTCCTCTTATCTGTAATGTATGCAATGTAATACACAACAGTGCAGCTTTCTGCTTCACAGAGCAGAACACAGAACCAGGAAGAGAAATGGCATACTAGTGACAGTGGAGGCAAAGCTGGCACCATGCTGATTTTCCCAGGACAGGATCTTATACGAGAAACCACAATGTAAAGGGCAATTTTCTCTTCTGAATTTTTAAAGGGAGGTTTAGCATACATGGCTCCAGAGAAGAAGAAAAAGGGGCCATACTCAGCCATTAGGCAGACATAGCCAGTGGCCCAATAATAAAGGCCAATAATAAAGGCCACAAAATTAAATCTTTTTAGGGCTGTAATATTCTCCACAAACTGGGAAATATTTATGAAGCCTCTCCTAGCCACATGGGATGCTATTGCTTAAGATGCTAAAATGTTATCGGTGGGTAAATACAAGGGATACATCCTGGTGGGATGAAGGAAATTAAAATGGTGTCTAGATAAAAGAAGAAAGTAAAGAAAAGGGGAAATCTTCGCTTGGATTCTGATCCCCACAGATTATGAGAAGTCAATTGCCCATGACATTAAAAGTCAAAATACTCAGTGGGGAAACTATGAATGGAAACACTACTCATGTTCTGTCTTAAGTAAAAGACCTTCTCCCTTGTTTTATTCCAGACAAATTATTTTGGAACAGCACTTGCTTGGCCTTATTTGTAATTTAGGAAAATGATGGTTTTGTGATTAAGGCTGGGCTACAGAATGGTTCAATTCCCAGCTCTGGTACAGACTTCCTGTATGACCTTGACCAAGTCACTAAATCTATGGGACTCCATTCCCTATTTGTAATAGGGGAATGATGATAAAAATAATTTCTTGCTCCCACCCTTAGTCTTTCTTGTTTAATTAGATTGTAAGCTATTTGGGGCAGGGATCATCTCTTACAAGTGCTTGTACAGCACCTAGGAGAATGGGGCCCGATCTGAGTTGAGACCTAGGGGCTACTGCAATACAAACAATGAAGAAGAAGTCAGGCATTGTGTCCACATAAGAAGAATGCCCTTATTTATGCTGTGTGTGGATGTGTAAATTACAACAGATGATGCATTTAGCAATTATGTTCTTTGCATACATAAGCAGGAACAACAGCTCCCCAACTGCCAATATCCATCTCAATTCTCATCGAATGACTGTGTGTCACACGGTCACACAGCAAGGGGGCTTGAGGAAATGAGATGAAGGAATGGCATAGTAGGATACTTCTGTTTTGGAGACGCATCCCTCTCCTATAACAGAATGAACAACAACAACAAAACCTTCCCAAGGGGCTACCTTTTAACTGAGCTTCCAAAGCCACACACATTTCCAGAGTTTTGGTTTGGACCCATCTGTAGCAAGGAACCAAATACTCTGGAGTTTTTCAACCCAAACAACAACAATAAAGCTCAGCGCTTAACTGTTTTAGTGCACACAGCCCTGCAGGTTGTTTTGAAATCTGTGCCAGATCATCTTGCCCACTGGGCTTCATTTTTGTATTTGGTATTGCCATTAAATAAATTTGTTTCCTGCATTCTGTACATCACCTCAATTTTCATTAAGAAAAAACAATCATCCACATTTTCTTTGGGACCATCATGCCTTCACACACCCTTTGAGAATTTCTGATCTTCATCTCCTACTATAAACTGAGTCTGTGTGCACCTGCAATACAAGAAGCATGTGGGATCAATAGGTTTTGCTTTAACATGGTGATGCAGCAGATAGAAAGACTGAATTTTTGGGTAACTTTTTGCACCACTTGATGGCTAGCCTTCCTCAAACCACAGCTTTTACATTTCTTTTCAGCAGGACTGCAAATCTGGGGGGGGAGGGGAGGGAAGGGGGGAAGACTTTGACTTCCATCACATGTGACAATGAGTTTGGAGGTCTCAACCTAGTTTTAGTGGATGTTTCTAGCATTTGACATGAGTCAGCATGACTGGTAATCTGAAGCAGACTGTTGGATCTTGCAGGACAATCTGTAAGGGTAAATTGGCAGAGCTGAGTAGGGCAGTTTGCTGTGCAACATTCCCTGAAACTGTCTCTACATTCCCTGAAAACATAATAAAAAAAAGTAATCTGATAATACACAGCATCCGAATCATATCAAAACACAGAGAGGGAGGGGAAAAGACAGGGATTTAATACTGTCAATACAGCTGGATTGGAGTCACTAAAGCTAATGACCTGATGTGAAAGGACACTTAGGGCCAGATTTTCAAAAGAACCCAGCTTTCCTGTAGGCACCAAAATAAGTGGGCAGATTTTCAAAAGTGCTCAGCCCTTTGGGCCATAAATGTCATTATGGGAACCACTGGGTGCTGAGCGATTGTAAAAATCTGGCTCTTATTTAGGTGCCTAAATAGGAGCTGAGCTCTCTTGAAAATCTGGCCCAACTGTGGATGCTGAGCACTTTAAAATCTGTTCTTTGGCTCTTTGGAAATTCTCGCCCATACTGTACTGTACCTGTAGCTGAAAGACCCTTAGTCTGAAATGTTGGTCTGCAACGAGTTAACATCAGAAAACTCTCTGGAATACTATTGTTCTTCATACTGTTTATTATTATTTGATTATTATTTTGTTTTACTGCGGTGCCTAGATGTTTGTGGCCCTGTATGCTAGGCACTGTACTAACAGATAGAAAGAGCCAGTCCCTGCCCTAAAAAGCTTACAATCTATATAGACAAGACAGACAAAGAGTAGGAGAGGACACAGGGGCACATAACAGATTTGCCCAAGATCACTCAACAGGTCAGTAGCAGAGCTAGGAATAGAATCCAGATCAACTCTATGTTGCCAAAGGCATTTTGATGTGAACCATGAATGGAACTGGTCAGATGGGCTCTCGGCACATCATCCATAATTGAAAAACCAGAGTGGGGTTTATCAACAGATAACTGAAAAAGGGTTTCAAATATGGGCAGAGAGATATGAGACCTTTTGATCAATATGTACGTACATACGGTACAAGCCCTGGCCAATGCCGTGCTCATTTATTTAGCCAAGTGGTCTGCCAGACTCCCTGGATAACACACTGACTTAGTTCTTGGAGCGGGGAGCATTCTGGCAGAACACTTACTTACATGCCCGGGGTGGCTGTGAACTGCTGTGTAGCAGTGGTCAGCACTGTATAATATCTCAATGCAGCTGTGTGCCCCCACCTCCAGCAGGGGGTGCATGGTTGTGGATCAAAAGTGCTGGCTGCATGCAGATGTGATTGAGGCCTGACAGCTTCTGTCTGGTGCAAAGTTTGAAATGCGTGGGAGCAAGCTGTAAGTTACTTCAGGAAGTCTGCCTCAAACGTCTGCATTAGTGCACTTGTTGGCAAGCTTGGCTGACTGGCCGTTTTAGCTGAACCCTTGGTCATGCCTCCAATTCTATGGGCAGAGGATAAATGTGTGGTTCTCTAAAGCTGAGGAGAGATGGTGAATAGGCTCCTTATGCTGCCTAGAGAGCACTAGCTGTTTCTGTTTATATAAAGGCATCTGAACTGCCTGAATTACTTGACTTTCTATGCAGAAGGTGAATCTCTCTACTACAAACTCCCTGTTGACTTACTGAATTTGAAAATCTTTATCCCACTGGGCAGTCAAGACAGAGCCGAGAGGTTGGCAAAACGGAGAGATACATTGGCTGCTCCTGCTCTCACTGAATCACAGACAACCTCAGATCCAAACTCTTGGGTCTGTCTAGCAATTGATTCCTCCCCACCTTGCTCCTCGACAGACCTCATTCCTGAGTGATAACATAACCCTGGCCCTTGCATGCTTTGAACTGCACTGAGCACTAGTTGCATTGACTACTATTATGCAGTGAAATCATCTTGCTGTTCTCCTTTTGCTGCCTCCGCCTTCCTTGACTGGAGGATTTCTGTAATGATCATCATAGAGAGAGTGAGAGAGGAGCAGAAGCTAGCACACCAGAGCATTGCAGCAAGGAGAACACCTTTTACTAAAGAAACTTACTGGCAGGTTACACACTCTTTATCTTGTTCCATTAGGGGCAAGATTGTGCTTGGCATTGAGTGTGCACTCACATGTGTGTAGGGGAAGGAGGGTCTCCCCCTTTTAGCCTTTGTTCAAGGCCCAGCCACAATAGCTGTACCCTGTACATTTCTGAGCACAGTACTACTCTTGCGTATCCCCTCAGTGGGATGGAGAGTAGGCAGTGCCATTGTTCCATCCTCCTCTGCACGTGCTGGTGAAGCAGGCTGCATATGTCAGCAGGGAGATGGGTTACACCATCCGAAAATATGAGAATGCACATACGCCCCCCCACACACACACTCTTGTAAGCTGGGGAGCTGGGCTGCTAAGAATTTAGGAGCAGAGCAATTTTTAACATATATTCCTAAATTAACTTTCTCAACTAATTTATATTTTCTTGTTTGCAAATGCTGCTAGCAAAGAACCCTACTTATTATAAGGTCTAATGCTTCTTAGAGCCTCCTATAACAGAAGAAGTGTCTTGCTGATGAAAGTTGTGCTAAGGATGATTTAGTTCAACTGCTAAACACTTTTCCCTCCCTTCTTTTTTTCAGTCACATAGTGAGGGAAACGCTTTCATATACACAATTTCTCTTATTGTTGCTCACTATGAAAAGCCCACTGCTTTAGAGTGGCTGGATCAGGATATTTAGTTTTGCTAATGAACAGCAGGTTATTGGAGATGAAACAGGTTTCCCTACCATGAGAGAACAATAATCTCATAATCATCCCGTTTTCTTTTTGTACCAAGCTGATTGGGAAGTACTTGGATTTAAATAAGTGCACTTCGTACTTTCTAGATCTCTGTATGGTTCAAATACTTTTTTGTGCTGTTCTTCTATCACTGCAGAGGCTCTGCTATTTAGATAGAAATGTGGATTGTCCCCATTTGCATTGTGGTGGGCTCTGGTGATTGGCATGGAACCTGGAACCAATTCAGGGGAGGCAAACATCTTCCTACTTCAGCTGTGGAGCTCAGTCTCTGAGCCTCATATCAATACATCTGAACCAAAGGATAATCTAAATATTGGCCTTTCCCACCTACCTATATTTTGATGATAGCCACTGGGACTTCTTCACATGGAATCTGTGGAACGTGTTAAATAGGTTCCATTAAGATCAATACAAGCACATAGCTTTGTGAGGCTGATCGGCAACAACCCTCATCCAGAAATTACAGGAAGCCTTAAAACATGAGATAAAAAGATGAATACAGCATTTTCATCCTGAAATTTGGACCAGGGCATAATGGGTTTTCTCTTATTGTTTCATTTTGCTTTCCCAACTACATTTTTTTACAGGGTTTTTTGTGCATATGAAAAGAGCATGAATATCTCTATCTACTGAATACATTCAACACAGGCTCAGCAGAACCACCTTCCCAATGCCGCCCTACACAAGTCCTAGTCCTGACCTGAAAGGACCATTCTAGATGGGAGAAAGGTAGTTGCGCATACAAGGCTCTTCAATTCTTGTCCTACCTGCTGAGAATGCCAATTAAGTGCTAGTTTTGATGATGATTTTTGGAGGGTGGAGACCTGTTCACGGGGAGCTCAGTGTGCTCCACACTCATTTCACACAGACCACCTCAGATAGAAATACTTTGTCATTACTGATTGGGTTGAATGGGGACCAATGTTCTTGAGGTAAAGGTTTTAAATCCAGTCTTTGAAACCCCCTTCCAAGGACAGGGTGCTCTCCTGATTGAAGGCAGATCAGCATCTTAAAACTTGTATTTTAAAAGTATTTATGAGGACAGTTCCTAGTCAGCTGCTGCTGCAAGCCAGCAGTCTAGCATTCAGGAGAATCATGCTAATTATGAATGAATCTTTATTTAAATCAGAAAATTTAGTTTCTATGTGTGCTTCAAAGTCTGAATGTAAACTACATAGAGGGAGGAGAGATTTATTTAAATGACATTTTCATCCCCGACTTGCTCTCCCGGGGGATACGCCCATGGATCAAGGCAAATCATGATTTCCATAGATCAGCCAAGTTGCTTCCTGAATAGTACAGAAGCTAAGATTTTCTTGTGCTATAGTGTACAACAGGATTTAAGTTATTCATTTCATCCCCTGATAGCCCCAACACTTCACCATTACTCTGTGCCATTAGAACTGACTTTGTCAAATCAGCGAGATTGGGAGGTGGGGCTGCAGGGGGACCTTGAGCGCAATCACCAGAGTGGGAACTCACAGTACAGCAACCTTCTATAACTGACAGAGGTGTAACACAACAGAACGAATAAAGATTCATTGATAAATAAAACAGTAACAAATATAGCCACCAGAAGAATTAATAGGGAAACGGAGATATAGGCAATATTTATGGTGTAATAGCATCTACAGTAAAATAGGAATATATTGCAATATTATACTTTTATACCCACTCTCTTACAGCAACGTATTTATATTTAATCCCACTCTGGTACACGTGACAGGAATTCTACAGATGTCAGTGATGTCACGTACTGCAAATTCTACAGATCTGTTATAACACAGTGCTCATTATAAGAAATAAAATGCAGTACCTGACTCCTAACTGAAGTATTAAAAATGAAAATGGATTATGTGTATCCTATTTGATGAGCAATTATCCCAAGTCAGGGATTGATTCCAGCTTTTTTTGCCTCACTGACTGAATGGCAGAACATAAATAGACAGACAGGTATTTGCATGCAGTGTCTCTGACCTGGAGAAAATGTCAGAAGGTTTATGCATTTCAAGGAGAACTGCAAGCATTTTATCTATCTATTTATTTATTTTAATGCAGCTGAGTCTTTATTAGGCATTTTCTTTCTTAGGAAAAAAGGAAGGTGATAATTTTTAATACAGTATAGTTCACTTAATCAGGAAGATGTTTTATCAGGAAATTGTCTTAATCAAAACATGACCCAAAGAACCAGTTGAAGCCTAATGATGCTTAGTGAATATGTTGTTAATGGGGACAGTAATTCTGTATAATGGACATACCTTAAGATGATTTAGCAATATTGTTTACACCTCTGCATGTCTCAGTGTTCTTCTGTGTTTCTTCTGTCTGCACCTCTAACTGCTTCCAGTCCCTGCTTAGCTGTCATACATGCAGACTGTATATGAAATGCTTCACCACCGCTTGGTGCAGATTCCAGGCATCTCACAACTACCCTGTTACCAGTGCTGGGCAAGCAACAAGCTCCATCCAGATAGTACTTCCTCTAAAATTCATGGGCCTGTCCAGTTGGATAAAAGACTTGTGGAAACTCTGCAACTCCCTAGACATCACTATTAAAATAGTGCGTTCTATTAACTGGTGATTATACCAAATCGGGCTGAATGACTGGGGCATCTTGCTTAAGCCATTTCAATGGAAGTACAATGTAAAACCATTAATGTTAACCTTTCAGAACCTTTAAGTTCCCTGAAGACACTTTCCTTTAAACTGTTCTTTGATGGCAGTGTTTGACTGCGTGGATCAATGCGTGGACCATATATTGCTTCATAGAAAACCCAAATTAAGAGGGTTCTCAGAATTTCTAGGAGATGCTTCTAGAACATCTTCTAAAACAAGAATCCTCCTAAACTTGAACCCCAAACTTGATCAAATCTAGGGTTACCAGATAGCAAATGTGAAAAAACGGGACAGAGGGTGGGGGGTAATAGGAGCCTAAATAAGAAAAAGTCCCAAAAACCGGGACTGTCCCTTTAAAAACGGGACGGATGGTCACCCTAGTCAGACCAAACCCATGTGAAAGTTGTTTCCTCAGAGTCTAGGGGCAAAGGCTTTGAAAGCAGAGTGAGGAGAAGTGTGTTTGCAATATGATTGCCCTCCCCACTGGCTCATGGGTAAACAAAAATGCAATGGAACACTGAGAGTGAAGTCCTGCTTTCTGTTGGGTAATGTATCAACCTTTGGTTGCTAGGAAGTGTCCAATACTATATCTATGGCAACATGCAATTCAACTTTTAACTTTTCAACACATAAAAAGGTAATTACATTATTTTGTCCTTTATATAATGACCTTCTGGTTGGACTCTTATCACCAATAAATCATGAGTTTTGGGTCAGGTATTTCCTGGCAGTTAATGACCACCTGTGTTAAGAGCCCTCAACTCCCCCAGTTGTTCATTAAGTGCCAGAAAATGGTCTCTCCATTGGTCATTACTGCATCAATATAATAGTTAAATTTCCAGTGGAACCAGCTTTCTATACAAACACCATTTCTAAGTAAAAATGAAAATAGTATAAACAGAAGCAGAAACACTGTGGAGCTCCCAACTACATATTTTGAACTGATGTTTCTTAGTGAGGAAGAAAATCTGATTTGTTTGATGTCTGTTAATTTCATATTTCTCTTGTATTGAAGGAGGAATTTCGAAAAGACCAGCTAATACCACTTCCATTCTAACATGACATGGTCCTTTAATATAAAATCATTTTGGAAATTGTATATTTCTTTGTTAGAAAAAATATCATGGGTTCCTACTCTTAGTAGTAAAGCATGAATTCTACTTTTATGAAGCTGCAAGTAAAGTGTATGTGATACAAATGTGTAATAGAAGGGAGAGCTGGAAAAGCCCTGTTAAGGCACCTAGTCCATCCCTCAGGAGCCAGTGCATAATGTTCACTAGAAGATACATACTTAGGGTTTTGTACAAAACCATTAATAATGATCAAAGTGCTAGCGCTTTTTTCCACTTGCCATGGAAGGTCATTCTATGTGTCCTGTTCTTCATGGATAACACATACCACAGATTTCCAAACTTGATTCTCATAAAAAGGAATCCAATTCTGATTCTTCTGAATAGCTGTAGATGCCCTAATCTTTGCTTTAGTATGTTAACCACTGTAGCAATTAGCAATAAATTGTATAATGAGCAAAAAAAAAAGACTGACTATCCCCTTTCTGACTTTTCTGATATAAGACCTTGCTTTGTGGAGAAGATGGCACCTGGAACGTAGCTTAAACAGAAGTTATGAGCTTGATGCGGAAATTATTTGGTGAGGTTCTATGGCCTGTGTTATGCAGGAGGTCAGATTAGACATTTGGAATGGTCCCTTCTGGCCTTAAAATCTATTAATCTTTCTTGAATCAAGCTGATCAGTGATCACCACTGTGATAACAACTAGATATCACGGAAGCAGAACATTCCAATCTGCTTCTGTACATGTTGACAGTAGCTGGGCAATAGCAAAGTTGCTATAGGGGTGAATGGGAACTGGCAGAGATGGCATGTCTAGATCTGATTGGAGTTGAGTGTTTGAGGAGTCCCCACCATTAAGGCATCAAATACTTTGTGATCATGGATTCCAAACTGACAAAAGCTATACACTTAAGGGCCAAATTCTCATTGACTTCAGTGGAGTTACACCAGCAGAGAATATTTCCCTAAATATCTAGACCTGGAATATTCTGCGGAGAAATCACATGTAAAACTAATAGCTACATTGTTTGTTAAAAACATTTAGAGAAATAGTAACCTCAAAATAGCAGAACTTATTATTTATATTTTTGGAGCACCCAAAGATTTCAGAAAACAAGTAAAGGACATGGCTCCATAGAAATTAATGGGAGCTTTGCCATTAATTTCTCTAGGGCCAAGATTTCTCTGATAATCCCTGCCTGAAGAGCATACCATCTTGATTTAACAGCATAGGTCATAAACAGACACGGGTCTCAGTGGGGGAAAGGGAGAAAAATCACAAGGGCGACAATAATGTTGTTAACCAGGAAGGCACATTCATATTTTGATGGTTCTGTTACACTTTTTTAATATTACTCTCAACTGAGATGCTTTTATATTTGATGCCAGTGATGGAATAACTGTTGTCACCTATTAAGCTCCACCTCACTACTTATAGCTTTTGTGGTATCTTGAGGTTTTTAGGTTTAGGGCTGCTTAAAATGTGTCAAGAAGCACCTACAGCAAAGTATAGGCACTCTTTTTTATGAGATAAGTATTTACATCTAAATAAATAAATACTACATAAATAAGATAATTTTGCTTCAGAATTCATTTTCTTCAGAATTGTGTTTCAGAATCTGAGCTTTCATTTAAAAACAAAATTATGTTTCTAGCCCTAATGGTTGCAGAGATAACTATGAAAAGATGAACTATATGTAAACAACAATGCCTTTCTGAGGTTGCAGACAAAAAGGAGTGAAAAAGCAGCCAAAGGAGTGAACCTCCCCATCCATTTTGAGGGATTGTTAATTCTGAAACCTAAAGATGACCGTCTTCAGCTTATAGGAACCTGAAAATGAAGGGACACCATAAAATAAATTGAATATAATAATATAATATCAAAATAAATAACACAGGTTATTGTATTGACTGTATTACTCATTTCACATTTAATTCAATGCAGGTGTTTTAAAAATAACTCATCTGAGGCTGTAGCAGAATTTTCAGTATCTTCCGCAGTGTTTTGAAGGACCTTGCAACAGAACTTAGGGCTAGTTTGAAGTGGAGTACATGGGACCTTGACTATAATGTAGCCAAGGCTCAGGAATTTTTGCCATTTTATAGTCCCTGGTATAGTGGCACTTACTGGAAATTATGGATCTGAAAAATCCTAACATATAAAGGCCTCTGAGAGAAAGGATTGCAATTTTCTAGTCCCAGCTGTCTGTAAGCTCATGCTTATCACTCACTCTGGGATAATGTAACATGTATTTTGGAGGGGAGGGCATGAGGGAGGTTATAATTATGAAGAAGAAGAATCAGATTTAATCCTTTTGCATGTAGGAAAAATGGGAATTAAAGGGAAGACCTAATGGAAACCTGAAATGAGCCAAAGACAGAAGAAACTGACAGGGGCAAATATTTAAGCTAAAGTTGCCACAAAATATGAGGACAATAAGTGCTGAAGTTGAGGAGATGCCTGGGAAGTAAGCAATTCAGAGAGAATTTCTTGACAGGAAATGTAGAAGAAATACAAAATACAAACACCTGGCACTTATTTATTTTAGTTGTTTAAAAATGCACCTTTCCACAGCTCTGGATGCATATACAATTACTGTTTTTTAAATATATAAATTAGATCAATTTCCTAAAATACAACATAGCTGTCTGTAGCACCTTCCAGCTGAGGTCCCTAAATGCTATACAAATAGTATGAATTAATCCTTACAATACTCCGGTCAGCTAGGGAAATTCTATTTTCCATATTTTAGAGAGGGGAAAACTAAGGCACAAGATCTCACAGTAAGTAATTGGGAAAAATGGGAAGATATTTGAAATCTTCCGAGTCTCAGCGTTGTGATTTAGCAACAAGAACATCCCTCCTCTCTAATATCACTGAGAGCACCTCTTTCAGAAAGTATCTCTGGGTCATTTCAAAAGGTAGGTAATGGCCACAGTGGCCTTGATTTTTCACTCACACCAAGGCCCTTTACTCTGGCAGATTAAAGAGGCCTTAAAATGGGTATGAGAGCAATTTAAGCTGCTTTAATATAAATGAAAATTAGGCCCATTATTTTAAGAGGAGTGCAATAGGGTACAAGCTAAGTAGTACACAGGTGCTCCCCTCACTGGGAGGAGCTGAGGGGAGCACAACAAAGTAATATGGAGAGGCAATGTCTCATTAGCTGCAGAACTGAAAGAGAGCCAGCTCCACACAGGGTGACAATATGTCCTAGAAAAGAGGGAAAGTCTCAGTCTACAGGGCCTGTCTTGCTGATTTTCTTAAGAAACTATTTGTTTCCGGTTTCATAAATCCTGCAGACTGGGCACTTGAAAGAGCCACCACTGTCTGAGCCAGTGTAACTGACAGAGAGACACAGAGCAAGTGATCGAGGGAGGACAGGGAGAGAGAAACCAGTAGAGGAGAAGGAGAAAAGAAGACAAAAGCCTGGAAAAGATAAAAAGAGAGAAAACCCTAGAGGTGGAAGAGAGGCTAGTGGCCAATGGAGAAGAATAAAAAATAAAACCAAACTCAAATCTGAGGTTTCTAGAAGGATCTGGGACTGGGAGAAAACATTAAAGGATACAGGCAATAATTTTTCTTCCAATCTGCCCTTTATTAGTCAATGTTCTCATTTTTCTTCCTCGAGAGGGTGATTGTTTGGCTAAGGGGAAGAAGGGACCACCCCTTTTTCTCTTCTCTCTCTCCCCACATTAGCTAATCACTCCCATGCATACCTGCTTGACCATCCACATCATTTGTTCCCCTTGTAAAAAATCCCTGATTTGTCACTTTGAAAATCTGGCCATCCTGTGCTCCACACTGCCTAAAGAGACTGCAGAAGGCCCTCTGTATATGTGATGTGCAATCTGGGTTCTGTGAGATTTGGGGGAAGGGGTCAGAGCCAGTGCTTAATGTCATATTCTCTGTTGGAGCCCCTTGATTTTTCATAGGAAATCAATGCAGATGATTGAACTCCTGCACCCTCATCAGAAAGTGTTCTGCACAAGTATGGCCAGGGAGGTCAGTGGGAACAGAGATCCTAAGAGAATTCTTCTGCCAGGTGGGAGAAGAAGGCTGGGCAGAACTCTGGAGGGGGCTAGGTTTCACACAAAAGCCTTGGGATCCAAAGAATTTGCCTGTACAGGGTTTAGGGACTCCAGCCCCTCCTTGATTCATGGAGCTTCAGGCCCCTGCCCAGGGGGAAGTTTTCAGCAGAAACTCCAGAAGTATGACCTTGCAGAATTTTCTATGGACTTTTCCTCTTCTGCATTTTTCCGTGCAAAGGGAGGACTGATGTCTAGATTTTCAGTATGTAACTAATATTTGCTGGTCTGTAAAGGGCAAACATTTAATATACCATCTGGTCTATAGCTTTCTCATGGTCCACAATGTTCCCACCTAAACTGATGGCAGGTCTCTTTATATTTTACCTCCCTTTTCATATAACTCATTAAAGCATTATGTGTGTGTTATCAAAAACTTGATACAATAGAATGTGATACAAACAATTGTAGACCGAAGGGGGAATGACACTTATTTTTGAAAGGACAGAGGCTATTACTTTGCATAATGCCTACTCAACCCAAAATGGATGTGGCAGATGGAGGCAGGGAGAACAGGTTACATGCCTGCAGTGTTAGTGAACTGACAGGCATCACCCTGCCAACTGGCTCAATGACTCCGGATAACTTGGCATGCCTGGATGGGAGTGGTCTCTAAAAGGGCATGAAATTGCAATTTAGACTGTAATTTACAAGCACTTTTAATGTCAGGAGAGCCTGCAGAAACAGAAGGCGTTTAGCTACAGGAATCTGCCCTTGGGATACTGAAGATTTACTCTTTTAAAAAAATCCCCCTATCTTTTGTATACAAAGGAGAGACAGTAAACTTGATCTGAGACTCCCAAGAAGAAGCCTCTTGAAAAAGCTTATCTTGATACCATGTTATTGTCAGCTTCTGACTTTAAATCAAAGAAGATTCCCCATACAAAGCTCTGCTTTTATGCTGTCTCTGTATGGCAGTTGTCGTTGACTGTATTGTGATTTAATATTTTTGCCCTTTCTGATCTTTGATACTCAGCATACAAGCGGCATTCTTTTACTTTCTTTAATTGCATCTTCAAAAATTGCATGTAGCAGGCATGAAAATACTGGACAGACAATGCTGAAAGAAATTAAATAATCTATGTCTGAAATATTAAATCCTCTGTATAGAATACATTGCATCATAGCCTGTAGCAATACAAGCTGTACCCCAGTCCCACTCCTGCACCTCCGTTGTGACCTGGAGGGTCTAGCTCCAGGATTGAAAGAGTAATTTGGTCTCTAAGTCAGTTCACTCCTCTGCTGATTTGTTGACATAGCTAATTAGTGCTGTTTGAAACTGGGGGGCCCTGTGGACCTCTGTCTAGTAAGAACTGTATTGAGAACACCAAATCATTTCACCTAAGCCACTGAACAGCCAGCAGTTGATAATAATTTTCAGTCACACTCCCTGGTATCTGGCCTGGATTTGAACCACCAGTTCATATGTGAATGGTTACATATCTCATTACATCCTATGAGCCACATCTATAGTTATGTGACCCAAAGAGCTGTACCAGTGTTTCTCTGCATTATGTGCATAAGAAATTATTTCCATCGTGTCCCTAATGGGAAATTGCATTTCCCAGTGCAGAGCAATAATCACTTCAAGTGATGTCTTCACTTACCAATACAAGTGTAAGGAACAACTGAATTGAGGCTGCGTGAAAACCAGTAGTTTAAATTCATAGGGAGTTTGACACCTGGTTTTTGGTTCTGTTTCACAATGGTTTATACTTGGAGGAGTCTATGGTAGAGCATGGCCAGCCAACACATTTTAAAGGTTTAAAACCCTGTCTACAAATTGGTACTAAGCTATGTGTAAATCATGTTACCCAACATATTTTCTAAAAAAAAAATCATCTTTTTTGTGCTTGGACGATAAGAATATACACTGCTAGTCCTTCCAGAGAGTCTGCTCCACTAGGCTCTGCTTTCTCTCTAATATTCCTTTAGGAGTGGTTGGGTTTTGTTTTTGTTTTTTGCAAGTATATTAGGAACAAAAAAAAAATCCTGACAATGATATTGGTCCATTACTAGATGGGAATGATAGAATTATCAATAATAATCCAGAAAAGGCAGAAGTGTTCAGTAATTATTTCTGTTCTGTATTTGTGGAAAAAAAGATGATGACAAGTCTTTCCATTCCATTAGTATCTCAGGAGGATGTTAAACAAAAGCCACTAAAAAAAGACATTTTTAAATCAGTGGGTCCAGATAACTTGCATCAATGAGTTTTAAAAGAGCTGGCTGAGGAGCTAACTGGACCATTAATATTGATTTTCAATAAGTCTTGAAACACTGGAGAAGTTCCAGAAGACTGAAAAAAAGCTAATGTTGTGGTAATATTTTAAAAGGATAAATGGGATGACCCAGGTAGTTATAGACCTATCAGCCTGACATCGATCACAGGTAAGATAATGGAGCAGCTGATACAGGATTCAATTGATAATGATTAAAGGAGGGTAAAATAATTAATGCCAATCAACATGAGTATATGGAAAATAGAACCTGTCAAACTAACCTGACATCTTTTTCTGATGAGACTATGGGTTTGGTTGATATAGGTGATAGTGTTGAGGTAATATACTTAGACTTCTGTAAGGTGTTTGACGTGGTACCACACAATATTTTGATTAAAAAAGTAGAATGATATAAAATTAACATGGCACACACTGAATGGATTAAAAACTGGCTAACTGGTAGGTCAAAAAATGTATTTGTAAATGGGAAATAGTCATCAAAAGGGTGTGTTTCTAATGGGGTCCTGCGGGAATCAGTTCTTGACCCTATGCTATTTAACATTTTTATCAATGGCTTAGAAGACAACAAAATCCTCACTGATAAAGTTTGCAGATAACACAAAAATTGGGGGAGAGGTAAATAATGAAGAGAACAGGTCACTGATTCAGAGTGATCTTCATCACTTGGTAAACTGGGCAAAAGCAGACAATATGTGTTTTAATATAGCTAAATGTAACTGTACACCTCTAGGAACAAAGAATGTAGGCAGGAGTGGTGCCAGGGTTTTTGGCGCCCTAGGCAGGGGTCCTTCCGCACTCCCGGTCTTCGGGGCACTTCGGCAGCGGGTCCCGGAGTGACTGAAGGATCCGCTGCAGAATTGCCGCTGAAGACCCGGAGCGTGGAAGTCAGAGAAGTAGGCAAGGTCCATAGTAGCAGCCAGGATTACACCTAGTTGTTCAGACAACTTCATGTCCCTCCTTTCTGGCTTAAGTAGTGTGTCCCAGTCATAGGTGGTGGGTATAATAGGCCATGGCAGGCTAAGCCTGCCCTGGTGCAGCTGTGGCCGCTGGTTGCGAGGTTTGTGAGGGACGTTTTTGCTTATAATTATGCGCCATGCAGGTTCCGGGGCGGCTGAGGCAGCAGTATGTGTTGTTCAGCTTCCTGGGGTCATCAGTAATCTCACTGCCTCCTCAGCCACCCCAGAACCTGCATGGTGCATATATAAAGGTCCGGTTCTTTGGAAAATACTGTGTCTTCTGGCGCACACAATTTTAGAAGGGTATTGCTAAATTGGAGAGGGTTCACTCTCCCCACCCTCATTCACTCACTCACTCACTCATTCATTTTCACTGGGCTAGCTCAGGGGGTTCGGGTGTGGGAGGGAGTGAGGGCTCCGGCTGAGGGTGCAGGCTCCAGGGTGGGACCAGAAATGAGGAGTTCAGGGTGCCAAAGAGGGGGCTCCGGGCTGAGGCAATGGATTGGGATATGGGAGGGGGTGAGGGCTCCTGCTAGGGGTGGGGACTCTGGGGCGTGGCCAGGGCTAAGGGGTTTGGGGTGCAGGAATGGGCTGGAAGGGTGGAGCCAAAGGGTTCAGAGTACAGGGAGGGGCTGTGGGCTGAGGCAGGGGGTGGGGTGTGGGAGAGGGTACGGGCTCTGGGCTGGGGGTGTGGGTTCTGGGTTGGGGCCAGAAATGAGGAGTTCAGAGTGCAGGAGGGGGCTCCAGGCTGGGGCAAGGGGTTGGGGTGCAGGGGTGGTGAGGGCTCCAACTGGGAATGTGGGCTCTGGGGTGGGTCTGGGGATGTGGGATATTGGGTACAGGAGGGGGATCCAGACTGGGATCGAGGGGTTGGGGGGTTGGGAGGGGGATCAGGGCTGTGGCAGGGGGTTTGAGTGCAGGGGAGTGAGGGCTCTGGCTGGGGGTGCAGGTTCTGGGTTGGGCCCAGAGAGGAGGGGGCTCTGGGTTTGGGGGTTGGGCTAGGGCTGGGGCAGGGGGTTGGGTCTCAGGGTTGGGGCGCAAGCTTTCCTTGGGCGGCTCCCAGTCAGCAGTACAGCATTAAAAGTCCAGTCAGCGGTGCTGTGAGTCCAAGGCAGGCAAATCCCTACCTGTCCTGGCCCCATTCTGCGCCCAGAGGTCCGGGCCCTAGGCGGGAGGGCCAGGAGGCTCCGCTACAGGAGGTCAGATGATCACAGTGATCCCTTCTGGCCTTGGAATCCATGAATCTGTGCATGCAAAGGCGTCTATCCCATGTACGTATATGGTCCCCCTTTTCATTGTATCTGAGCACCTCACAATCTTTAATGTATTTATCCTCACAATACCCCTGTGAAGTAGTGTAGTACTATTATCCCCATTTTACAGATGAGGAACTGAGGCACAGAGAGGCTAACTGACTTGATCAAGGTCACATAGGAAGTCTGTGGTGAAGCACAAAATTCAACCAAGGTCTCTTGAGTCCCAGGCTAGAGCCATAATAAGGCTCATCTGCCCTGGTGGTGGTTGGCTAAAGCAAAGCTCCTTGCATGCTTTGCTCTAGACCTCGGCTAACCTACTGCAAACATAAGCAACTCGCTTTTGTGGGATCATTTGAATCAGCATTACAAAAGAGCATCTGCATGCGCGCACACATACACATGCACACATAATGCCTGTGATCTGGAATGTTCCCTGATGCAGAGGTAGGGTATCGGCAAGTTCCACCTCCCACTTCAGTGCAGTTCACTCACAGCCGTCTCCTCATGAAAGCATAACACAAGGAATCAGTCTCCCCTTCACCATCCTCCATTGCCCTACCTGCTTCCCCTCAGCTCCCAATCCTACAGTGATTATTACCTTTTCCTCCAGCATTTCCATATCTAGACTGCTGTTCCATACAACAGGACAATAAAGATGACTAACTGATCATGGGACAAAGGTTCAGTCTTTTCATCTTGGGTTGTAATATTTTGTAACCTCTCTGCAGTCTCTGATATTTCCTTCTCATTGTTATTGCCATTACTGATCCCTTCCATGTCTGCCCTTTCATCAGCTTCATTGTCATCCTTAGGTGATATAGTACCTGAGCAGCATCTATCTCAACCAGTGCACTAGCTGACTCTCACCCTTGCTTTCCTGACCTACTCTTTGTCCTTGGCAGGGATTTTAAACTCAAATTAAATTTCTCTGCATCAGCTGTCTTATATTTTCAGTATAATACTAGCAGTACTGTGGAACCAGCCAGTGGGCGGCTAGACAATCATGAAGAAGCTATTGTCTCTAACTATGCACCCTGCCCCTTGGAAATGTTGTTTCTCTTGGCAGAATGTATCGTGCCTAACTCTCATTAATGACTTTGAAAATCTCCCCCTAGATTAAAAAAATAACAGTAGGCTTGAAATACTACACTTTCATATCCCTCAGGCTTGCCTACAGTTACTACTTATCTAGTAGATTACACTTATACAAAATCTTTCATTCAAGAAGAAATGAATGTTGGGAGTTTTTCCTAAGTTATATAAGAAAAAACTCTTCTTCTGTCTCTGCTGATCTCCCTAAAAACACAAAGATTATGATTCCATGTGAGATCTTTTATAAAACTTTTTACATATTTTGGGTTGTTGTTGGAAATTGAAGATCAAGTGGTGGTGTTGTAAATGTCTCACAGAAACACAGTACAATATCTTCCATTGCAAGAGTAAAATCTTTTAAAGCTGTTTTAAAATTAATCCCAACTGCGTGGATTTCACACTAAATAAGTGAGTCTTTGAAAGTTTACAAAGATCAGCTAAACAGATTTCCTGTGAGAATCGTATTGAAAATGGCATCTTGACTATGTCTCCCTGATGGAGAAGCGTTGGCTAGGCCAATCAGACAGCATGTCCCTGTACCATGTGATTTCTAGCATGAAGTTTTATAATGAACCCACCATGCTCAAGTTCCAAAAATCAATGCCTAACTAGGTACAGCAAAAAGTTACTCTTCGTTTTGATGAAAATTTTGTTTTTGTATCTGAACCTGAAACTGAGAAAGTTTCACTTGGTTTCATGCTTCATAACATTGGCTTGAACCTCTCCTGAGAACACAGCTGGGTACTTGATCTTAGGGCTTAAGGTGTTCTGTGTGATGTGGTATGTAGGAAAATAAGGTAATATCAGTACATAGATTATGTAGTACTTGTTTTACACTGTTGCTTGTTTATGGAAAGCAGAATATGAATGAGTTCACTGTAAGATCCTTTTGAATGAGATCGCTGGTCTCTTTCCTGAATATATCTTACTCTCCCAGTTGCCTAATTTTTATGTATTTTAAGATGCATGGGACTGCCAAAATGGCAGAATACTGATTTGGAAACATTTACAAGTGATACATTATGGCTTCCTTTTATTTAAAGTATTTACGTGGAAAACCATTAGGTTTGCTGTGTTCTATACGCAATGACAGAATATGGCCCACAAATTTGAATTAAAAATTAACAGCAGTAGTTGTACTATTAATACCCTTTCTGAACAATGTTCTGCCACATCATGATATGGACAGTTCCTATAAGAACCATCTCCATTGGTTGTACTACTGAGATTGATATTGTAGTGTTGGAAATGTTGATTAAATGGCATGGTGACCTCTGTTCAAGTACTGATTCTTTCAGAAATGACATCAATCCCTTTGTTCAACATACTTACAGTGAAACATGCAAAAATCCTGTTTTTGGTGACACATTCCATTTTTGGCCATGTCCCACCATCCTGCCACTAAATTCCAGATTGTAAATGTGCTCCCCCCACAATGTTCAGGACTGCTTTTGTGCTCCTTCTCCCACTCTGCTGCCACTTTATGGGCCAAGGTGAGAGATGGAATACAGCATGTCTGGCAGTGTGAGAGCGCAGCATGAATACAAGACTTTCACACAATGGGGGGAAGAGAGGGCAGGAACAAGGAGAGAGAGGTGGCAGTGACAAGAGCGAAGGGGACAAGGGGACAAAGATGGAAGGAAGAAAAAGGGATACAAAGATAAGGAAGAGAGAAAGAACAAAGGGGGGGAGGGCACTGAAAGAAAAGTGGGGATGACACAGGGGAAATGGACAGGGAAAGGAGACAGAGAAGGAGTGTTAAAGGAGGAAGAACTGACATCCCGCATTTCAGGGGATAGTGCTTTACAACATCCAATGCTACTGTATTAGGAATTTGAAGGAGGCGGGGAACTAGTACTGCACAGGTAGCATAAGAGAAATCTGGTTAACACCCCATTTTACACTCTAAAATTATTATTATTATTACTACTCTTTGTATCCCAGGCGCACCTAGAGACCCAAACAATTATGTTTGGTGCTGTAGACCCGTATAAGAAGGCAGTCCCTATACCAAAGAGGGTGAAGAAAGAATTTGCTGCAGCTAAAACCTCATTATTTAGGGGACTAGACAGTGGGGAGGTGACTATTGCAGTCATTGCTCTCTCCACACTGCGTACAAATTGTGACTCAGCTAACAAGTGAAAAATTACTTTGGTCTCATCCTGGCCCACGCAGAAGCCCCTGACTAAATCACAAATAATCTGGCATGATTAGCCTCTCTGCTCAACAGAGGCCTACGTGCAGAATAGCAGAAGTCCTGCAGGTCAGGGTTGAGATGAGCTCGCCAAGCAGGCTGGGGAATTTAGCTCAGCATCTTCCCTGTGCTTTGCTTGGTTCAGAAAGCCTCTGCTGTGAGACCCTTGCTTTCACAAACCCTAAATCCACCACCAACAACAACGAAAAGTCTTATGACTTGTATGAATAAATCACAAAATGTCATCTGATCTCAGGATTGTAATATTCGGGAAGCAGATGGTAGGCACAGCTGACAGTGACAGTAGTAGTAAGTGTAAATAGGAGATGGCGGAGGGGAGGAGGGAGAGATTTAGGATTGCCCAAGGAAACCAGTGTATGAAAAAGGAGCTTTTATTTTGAAAATGCAACCAGAAGATGAAAGAAGGTGAGGAGGATTCAATGCCACAGAGGAGCAGTGGGAGAAAAACATCCAGTTTTGCCTCTTGAGCATGGTACAGTGTGTGTTTAACATCTTATTAAACAGGCCAGAGAGAGGAAGAGAGATCAATATGTTCAACTGCACGTGCCCTTAGGAGCGCCACTCTGCTCTCTTAGAAAATAAACAGCAATAGAGATTTCAGAACCATAGCTAAATACATGCAATAATTCCCTGCTCCCGGGACTCCTTCTTACCTTTCAGTCACTAATCTGACTCGGGTGCTTATGTTTTTAATTATGTCATAAAACACACTTGCTGGCATTATCGCTTAATCCTGTCTTGAAAATGATATACCTGCATTGCTATCCTGGGATGGCATGTGGTTCAAGATGGGAGTGTGAACCCATCCATGTAGTTAAATAAAGTTTTTACAGTGAATCTTTGGAATACTTCAACTCTTAAACTATCCAATGGAGAGACTATTTTCCTTCCTTCATCAATCTGTCCGGCAGCCACCTAAAGAGTTAAGTAATACTGAGGAAATTTCAAGGAAAAGACTCAGAGCATCTTTTCTCTCTCTCTCTCTCTCTCTCTCTTTTTTTAAACTTAGCATACATCAAAGTAAAAACTGACATGCAGTGCCCTGAAGCTCTCTGCAGCATGCTTTTAGGTTTGGGAAATTTCATTTTTCTACCTTATGATGATTACATGAGAGAGGATGAAATGCTTGCTTTGAGGTTCATTTTAGACAGAGATGTAATAAATGTTGTGGCTTCCCACTGCAATGGAACAAATTCTTTGTAGGCAGGAAAAAAAATTCGGTAGTTTAGTTTATATTCAAGTACCTAGATGTGGGGCTGTGGCATGGGGAGGAGAAAAGAAGACATTGGTGGCTTAGTAGACAAAGTACAATCCGTCCTAAGTGCAAACGAGTTTCCCAGCCTCAGTCCCCACTGAACTACTGTAGTCCACAAAAAAACAATCATGAATAATTCACTACAGGTTGACACAGTTTACAGCTTCTCCTCAGCTAAGGCCCAGGAGTGAGCCGGCATGGAGAGCGAATTATCTCTTGCCCCTAACAAAAGTCAATTCCTCCAGGGGCACAAGACAAGATGGAGATAATCTTAATCATGCCATACCGTGCACAATTACATGTTTGTTTTCTGTCTTTGTAGACCTGCGCTGTTCACTGGGGATGGCACTGAGGCTGATAAATTCACCTTATTTTGGGATTCCAGTCTGGTAGGTAGGAAAAATAGCTTCTTGCCTGCATTGTGCCCTATTTATAAAGTGTCTGGGAACCAAAAATGCAGCCAATCGAGCTCCAGACATGGAGAAAAGGAGATTTGGGAAAAATCTTGCTTGAATCTATTTTGTACCCAAATGGGATGCACTGATTGTTGGATGAAGGATTCTTATAGGCTTTTCTGCTGTGGGTCTCCTTCAAAAAAGCCTTTTAAATCATCTTAGTGTCTATCTAGGTGCTTATATAGCCATCATCACTGTAGTATCTGAGTGCCTCACAAACATAACAGGAATTACTTCTAGCAACACCCCTGTGAAGTCAGGAGGCATTATCCCTACTTTACAGATGGGGAGCTGAGGGACAGGTGGATTAAGTGACTTGCCCAAGGTCATGAAATAAATCTGTGGCTGAGATGGCAACTGAACCTGGGTCTTTGGAGTATCTGTCCACTAGACCACTCCTCCTCAATTCATTTAATCCAGTTAGCCCAGTCAGCTATTGGAAACACCTGCTTTAATTATTATTATTAATAATAAATATAACTGATGTAGCATGTTACACCTGGCTACTAGGGTGATAGATGTATTAGCAATGCAGGGTATAGTCCCTTTCTTCCCAACATCATTTACTAATACAGGGGGAAAGTTACACAAATTAATAGCAGATCTGCAGAAGTGACTCTAACAGCAGAACTATATGGACCAGCATAAGAGTCAAAGCACACCTGAGCCTGTGAAAAAAATGAGGCAGAGTTATGCAGGTGCATGCAGTGATGATGTGCACCACCACTCCCTCTGAAGAAGTGGACTCAACCCCATTTCATGGCTACTGCCTCCCAGACAGCAATCGGTGTGATCTATAATTGACTCATTCTGTGCACCAAAAGCTGTTGCTTATCTGTTCTCATTGGTGTGTCCTTGCCCATAGAGTTATGCTGTAATCTGGGACAGCGTCCATGCTTGCTTTCTGCGATCACCATTTGGTATGATCCATAGTGACTATCACTTGTAGTGAATCTGCTTGATTGTTGCCAGCACAGTGATGGATAGCAAGTTCTGTCACTCTCCTTGCAGAGTCAATCATGGATACTTGCCTGCAGTTCAAGTGGCTCTGGATATGGTGTACAATGCTGATTGAGGCCCACCGTTGCCCATATACTCATGCCACAGCCATCACCTTCCCTTACCTGTCAGTTACACATCCTGGAACATGGATTTGAATTCATTTGTTGCAAGATGATGATATCCCTTCTCCTGCTGCCATATAGATACCTATCCAACAGCCCTATGAATTTATCTTCCAGAATTTCATCCCGGTTGTACTGTTTCTGCCCTTCTTTCTTGGATGACTGCTACAAATATATTGTCACAACGGGGATATCTGAAGGAATGAGGCAAGACCACATTGTGTTAAACCTACCAAAATGCGGCCTGAGTCCCCACACCAGCACCTGCCTCCCCCAGACCTAGGGACAGGAAGCCTCACTCACCCAAAATAATTTTGTTTCAATTCCCATTCCCTAGCCTCTCTCACACACTCATTTGCAACCCAGCCTTGGGGTGGGGGTTGAGGGGGCACTGGGGACTCTTTCCACAATGTATTTGTGTTTAGGATTTTTAGCAGTAGAAATGATAATCTGTATTGTCTAGAGAGGAGGATTTACAAATTCGATACCTCTGTGAGGTTGGTGTGTGACAGGATTTTTCCAGGCTGTAAACAATATAGGGTTATTTGAATGCTAATTGTTCTTAGGAAGTCCAGTTTCATCAGTTCTTCTGCAGACCTAGGAATCACCTCCCGAAGAATCAAATGAGGGAGTAAACAGAGACGTATATGACAATGGTTCTGGAAACGAAATGGAAAGAGGAGGGTCCTCCTCACATAATTACTCTGAATCCTGGAAAAGAAACAAACAAAACTATTCCCAGGTGACAGCACACCTCAAGGCTGGTCTACACACAGTTTTTTCTGCCTGTTTAACTATTTAAGGGCCATGTCTACACTATCACTTATTTCCGCAAAACTTATGTTGCTCAGGGGTGTGAAAAAACACACCCCTGGACCGACATAAGTTTTGCTGGCATAAGCGGTGGTGTGCACAGCACTATGTCTGTGGGAGAGTTTCTGCAGACATAGCTACCACTGCTTGTTGGGGTGGTTTAATTACTTTGACGGGGAAATTGCCTAAGGGGGAAAAAATTGTTAACCAGCTGGGCTGGATTCTAATAAAAGTCTAGTATGCACTTGGGAGTCTGAGTCCCGCTGTGCCCATGTAAAGATAGAATGGGGATGAATGGGGCCTTGTGTATACTGGGAGGGTTTGCACCAATGATCCCAGATGTGTTGCACTGGCGCAAATTACCCTGGTAAATTACTGGCAAGCTCCATTTGGCATTGGTGAGGCATTTGTCAACATGAGGAGTTTGTCCCAGAGTACTTCATCAACATAGTTATAAAAGTGCTAGTTTCTTTAATCCAGACAAGTGCTGAAGCAGACAGGGGCACACTTCCAACAAAAGTGTCAAAAAGAGAAAAAGGAGGGGGAAGGAACGGGAAGGAGGAGTTCTGTTCTCCCTGAGACTGGAGTGATTCAGTAGTGTTACTTTGAATTAATGCTGGTTTGAGATCAGATAACTGGTAACAAAACAGCATGTAGCCCAGAGGCTCCATTTCAAGTACCTAGGCTGGGGCAGAGAACAGTCTTATGATTGGAAAGATAACCCTCCAGATGTGAACCTGGGGGAGGCCAGTGGTCAAGGTGTAGGCAATCATTCTTTTAATTTAATTATCTGGTGATCTGGCCATTCAGTTTATTTACAGGTTTTAAAATGTGTGTCTTCATGCTGTGCTACAATATATAACAACAATAATGTATATGGGTTTTTTTATTGTAGTCCACGTAAGATTTTTGATGTCCTTTAACTATTCATTTCCTTGCTTTGAAGTGCTTGGGCTTTGTAAAAGATGTTGTCACTGAGCAACTTTAAATGTTTTTTGAAACAAAGCTCTTGGGTTGATTTTGGAATCACATTTTGGGCCCATGGTTTTAAGCTTAATTGACATGGGTCATTTTAGGAGGAAATTCCATCAATCAATGGACACATAACAGAATCTTATTATGATGGTAAATCCTTCCAGTTTGTCCACACTGCATCTCTCCTTATCTCCCCCTTCCTTGCTTAGTATCCGAGGTCTCTCTTTACTTTTTCATGTATCATGGGCTGACTTGCTATTCACATACATACAAAAAAAAAAATTCATTAATGTAGCATTAAAGGTGTGGATGCTCAACATTGCGCTGTGTTCCTCATACCTTTCAGTACAGAAGAGTGTAATTCCCAAAACTCACGTGTTGCAAAGCCAGGAAATACAATATTAAAGTCCTTACTTATCCCTAAAATCATTAACATTAAAAGAAAAATAAGCTACAAATGTTAGAAAAAGCAGGAGATTGGCAAATCAGGCTTGAATCTGATTTGGTGTTAAGGTTACACTGCCCCAAAATACAGCCACACAGCCTTTACTCTGCCCACATAAGGATGGCAATGGGAACTGGGAATATAACTCTCTTTTCCCACCATAACCAAACCTGCCATTTTTCTGTGCCCATCATAACTCCACTTCAACACTTCTGTTCATACATTCTCTATACACTATTTAGGCAATGGGCAAGTTACATGAGAGAAATAATGTTTGGCAATTTCCTGCTCAGAAGAAAATTCCCCTTATATGACTTGCAAAGAAAGTGAGTCTCTTATCTTAAGTTTCCCCTCTGACAGGAGTAAATGAATAAACAGAACAACTTTTGTAGGAGTAGAAGATGGGCACCTTCAATACTGAGAGAAATTACAAGCTGTTTTCAGTGTATGAATATTTTACTGTGTTTCAAAAATGTTCTCTCTATATATCTCTAAACTTATTAGATGTTAGGGCTCACTTTTAGAAATCAACTTACGTCTTTGTTTGCAAGTAAGATGAACCTTCCACAAGATGCTAATGTATGGGTCAGTTTAGTTCACCATTTATTATCACATTCACTGGAAGCCCAGTGGGATGCATAACTTTCTTGCTTCGATGCATGATGAGCCAGTAGTTTAAAAAAAAAGTTTTTTTTACTTTAAAGCTTAGAAACCCACCGTCGGAATATGATGTCTGCTTTTAAACTTGTGCAACAGATGAAAATCTCCATATCATATCCCTACATCTTTATAGAACACAACAAAGCAACAACATTCCTTCTTCCTTTTCACTTTGGTTTTATTTTGTCCCCAAAGACAAGCTGGGAGTTGAGAGAAGAAAATATGGGATCCAAAACAGTAAAGAGACAATTATAAATATTATAGGAATGATTTAAATGACTTCTACTAAATGCAAGAAGATTAAATTATTTGAGAGACTCTAGTGGGATATAGGTTTCTTAATTAAAATTATCATGGGAGGAATCAGTTAATCCTTGTTTCCATCCCAAGATAAACTGAATTACATTATCTATGTAATCACTCTATCTAACATATTAAAATGATCTCCATACACTATTTATACAACAGATATTGTTTAAAAGGACACTGCTGGGGAAAAAGAAGCCTGTGTTGTAAAAACTTCAGTACCTACTTTATTGACAACATATTCCACTGAATTTATTAAAACTGAAATGCATGTTAAAAAACAAATGTCTATGTGAGGGCCACCATCTTGGTCAACACAACAATAATTGAATGGGAGATTTTCCAAGAAACTCTATGGCTTTAGCACCAGGTTATCTAACTAAAAGAAACCTGTATCCCTAGTGGGTCAGGCACGGCGGGAGGGAGGGGGGAGACATATTATATACACCAGCCAGTAGGTTATATACTTCCTGTGGACATAGGAAGCTCAACCCAAGAGTCTGAGGCCCAGAGCAATTCCAATCATATAAGAGCCCCTCACTTATGTGACGCCCACCATCTTGGCCCACACTGAGGGGTAAAGCAGGGAACTACAGAGTTAGAAAGCATAAGTCTCTACAGCTTGAGCTACAAAAGCTAAATGCTACAGTTAGAGGCACTAACAGATGCACATGTCCTGGACCAATAAGTTACATGCATATCACCATTAATACTGTTTGTTTACCTTTTGCTTTCCACTGAGCTTGGATGGTGAATTAAACTGATTATTTTCAATTTTAAATAGAAAAAAAAACTATATTCAATTTTTCTTTTAAATCTCAAAAACATTTCTATTCATATGATGGTTTTTCCTCCTTCATCTGCTTTTTCTAACCAAAACTTACATTTGGGGCCTAAAGGGTTGGGCATTTTCCCTATAAATTATACAAAACTTCATATGTAAGTAATGTGTTAAACTTTTATACTATCTTTCATTAAAAGATCTCAAGGCACTTTATGCAGGTAGGTAAGTAGTATTATTCCCTTATTTTACAGATGGGAAAATTGAGGCCCAGAAAGGTTAAGGTTCAGATTGTGAACCCCTGACCACATGAGTGAATAGTTACAGGAAGAGTCCAACTGACTTCCATGGGACTGTTTGTAGAAATAGCTGCTTCATAATGTCACTGGCCCTATATGATTTGCCCAGCATGATTTACTAGTTATGAAATAGTGGCAGAGTCAGGAAGAGAATGCACAGGCTGGCTGTTGCATAGAGTCCAGCAGCCTATATGAGCTGAGCATTGTACAGGAAATGGTCAGTTCGTCACAGGATCAGTTTCTAGGTTTCCCGACACCCAGTCTTTTGCTCAACTACTGGACAAAGGAAAAAATATTATGTATTTCTATTTTAGGGGTCTATTGTCTCCCCCCACTCCCTTTCCTAGATACTGATTTTTCCCCATAAACTTTCATTGCATTTAACAGAGATGCCACAGATAATTACCATGGGTTTTCTCCTTTTGTGTTATACTCTTCTAAGTTCTTCTCCTGGTTTCCAAGGGAGTTGAAATTTGTGGCTTCATCATTTCCCTTTATGTGAAGTGCTCCCCTCATATATTTTGATCTAGGTATCGGGAGGGATAGTAAATTGTTTGTTCATTTATTTACCTACATAATCCGATCCAGTCTGCATTTAGAATTAAGAATTAGGACTACAGGCAAACTTTGGAGCCATAAACCTTCTTGTATTGCTTCTGGGCCAAGTCACTTCTTAGGCAACACTGGGCTTCTCTACACTACCATGTGGGGTCGATCTAAGATACGCAACTTCAGCTACATGAATAGCATAGCTGAAGTCGACGTACTTAGATCTACTTACCATGGTGTCTTCACTGCGATAAGTCGACAGCTGACGCTCTCCCATCGACTTTGCTTTCACTTCTCGTTCTGGTGGAGTACCGGAGTCGACGGGAGAGCACTCAGTGGTCAACCCCCGCTGGATCGATTGCTGCCTGCCGATCCGGCGGGTAGTATAGACAAGCCCTAACATTGTCTTCAGCAGGAGCAGGACTGGGCCTAAAGTCAGGGGGAGTTTTCCCTGGGTAAAGATAGAAGGATTTGGCCTTCACTGCATTTACAATAGTGCCAGTCCCAAGCAGTCAAAGGTTGAGTCAGGCCTCAAAAATCAAAACGCTGTCTTCAAGATTATGAGATTTAATAATAATAAGGGGATTTTTTTACTTGCCATTTGGGTTTTGAGACTTTAGGGTGCAGCTGAGTCATGTTTTCAAGATTTTCACACAACTGTGCAGGCTAGAAACTACATTTTAATTTTAAATGAAAGCTGAGAAAGGACTCCAGGAGCTGGGGCTTTCAGGGAAAATATCAAATACTGCAGGATTTCTGACAAAATTGTGAGAACTGATAATGCTGCATTTAACATCACACAGTAGCTAAAGAAGGTTACTGAGAAAAATCTAAATTAGATAGGAGAGGAATAATGCTAACATTTTAAAGGAAGAGGAAAACAACAGTGTGGGCTGGATGAAGAGTCTAAGGAATAGATCTGTGCCCTTATTTGGGAATTACTGGTTTGATCTCCGAGTGCTCTTCATTCCCACTGAGGTCAGGCTCCGTCTCTTGCAGGATCAGGCTGTTCCATATATTATTTCTGCAGATGATTGAAAACAGCATAGTCACTTTCAGTAATACGGAATTTTATTTATGACCCCAAATCAAAGTATGATGAAGATAAGTCAGTGCTTAATTTGTAATGAAAGAGGTGCCAAGGCTCAAGCAATTAGATGCTGGGATTCAAGTAATTTTTTTACATTCATAACTGATGCAGCAAGCCCAGAGGTGCCGGGGCTCTGAACGGCCAAGGCCAGAGGTGCCGGTGCTCTGCCCTTGCAAGCCCTGGCACAAATTAAGCACTGAGATTAGCTGATTTCACACCTCCAGTCTGAGCATACCACAGTACAGTATGTACTGTGCTGTAGGGACAATTCATCAGCAACATGCATTCCTCAGAAAGATACTGTTTAGATACAATCTGGCCAACGATGTGATGAACTAGGGTTAGAACATCAATGGAAATGATAGAACACGGGAAAACTTACCGTTTCACATTTGTTTCCTTTGAAAAGTTCACTTAGAGCCCAGGAATGATGCTTTCATAGCTCTGAAGAATACAAATGTTTAGATTTTTTTTTTAAATGACATATGAAAATATATTTTTATAACTAATAGGAATGAATGGGACCTTACATTTAATGATTAAAAAACATCACAGGTAAACTCTGTGAACATTTGACAGTAAGGATCTGCTTCTGCAGACACTTATGCATGAGTGATCCCATTGCCTTCAGTGGGACTATATACTGATGTAAGTTAAATACAGATGATCCCCAGGTTACGCAAACCCGACTTATGGAAATCTGCACTTACAGAAAAAGTTCTGTACTTTTTTTGTTTGCTTGTTTGTTTTTTGCGTAATTGTCGGCGATATGTTCCCGACTTACGCAAAATTCGACTTAAGCAAGGCGTTCCGGAACAGAACGCTTGCATAAGTCGGGGAGTACCTGTATGTCCCTAATTCTGCAAACCATAGGAAAATAAAGGATTTTAGGGCTCCTCTACAGGGGAACACTCAGAAAAATTAATCCAAATTAATTTTAAAATTGATTAGTTAAACTGTATGAAATCCCTGTGTAGCTACTCTTATTCAGAATTAAAGTGGCCTTAATTTGATTTAGCTGAAAAAGTGAATTAAGATAAATTGAATTAAGTATTAAAAAGTGAATTCATGGGACCAGATTCTGATATCTCTATTCTTATTAGTAGCACCTTACTGTATTAACTGTATTGGAGGTACTATTCAGTGTAAAGGTGTTAGAATCTGCCTCCTGGATTTTAATCTACATATTACTCAGGCTACAGTGTTCTTGTATGAAAGTAATAGGACTGGGAAGTGACACTTGTGGGTTCCATTCCTGGCTCTGCCTCAGATTTTCTTTCTGATTTTGAGCAAGTTCACATACCTTATATGTACCTCAGTTTACACATTCTTTCTACCCCACATACTTCATTGGCTAATGGGTTTTTTTAAGCACCTTGGCATTCTTGCACAGTAGGCACCATAGAAGTTAAATCATTGTTATTATATATGAGCGATACCTCATAATGACTGATTAACATTAATAATTGCATTTATTAAGAAGACATTAGAGAGGGTGCCAACTCATTGGTTGACCAATGCTGAGGAAATGCACGTCTGTCTTATCAAAAGTATAATGTGCCCATCACCTTACTATCTATCAGCCTGATTCTGTCCCCCGCTATTTATGCTGAAACCAATGGGACTATCTGAGAAGATACTATTTAGTGTGAGTAAAGGGGCAGAATCTGGCCCTCCGTGCGTAATATTCAATATGATGGAACAACTCAGACTTTAGGTGGCAATTGTTACACATATCAAATAATTTTATAAAAAACAACATATTTAAGAAGTACTGTTATATGTAGCCACATTGCTCCAGGAATTGAAATTCAGAAGGAAACTCGGCTTGGCCTGAAATTCAGCTTATTCATTCATTCACAGTCCTCCCAAAGCCATGTGGGTTTCCCAGTACGCTCCACACTGTCTTGTGTGCTGTTGTCTTATAGTTATGTATTTTCAGTAAACCATCATCCTTAGTGTGCTAGGGTCAGGTAGGCAAGAGACTTGGCTAGCACAGTTACAGTCATGAAAATGTTTTATTATTATTATTATTTATTATTACATGCATTCCTAAGGTGCCCGTTATTAATTTAACATTGATATGGTACAATAACTTTAAATAGTGTTTAAGACATATAAGTGTTTAAATAGTGTTTTAAGACAAAGGTCTTAGAGTCCAATTCTTATTTATCTGCAATATTGCAACATTGTTCTCCATGCGCCAGACTGATTTTTCTATTGTTCACACTTGCAGATAGCTTCGACAGACAAGAACCTTCAGGGTAATCATTGGTCTGTATAAGATGCTGAATTGTGATGGTCATTGTCATTTTTGTAATTATTCCTCAGCTTTCCCATTTCCATATGTCTTTGATGGAGTGCATAAAACAGTGCTTCTTACCTATATTTACTGGTATTCTCAGCTGTTTACAGTTATTGTGGAGTTCTGATTAATCCTCCCTGCTCTATGACACAGAAGCAGTTGCATTCTAATACAGCCTTTATTATTTTGCAGCAGATCCCATACTTCTGCATGCAAAAAATAGTGTAAATCATGGAAGAAATATTGGAGCTCTAAAAAATGTAAGGCTATGAATATTTCATCATTGTACATTTTATTTCCCTGTCTCCTCTGACTCTCCAAAAATCTTGTTATTTTATTTATGGGTGCACTGTTCATTTGGGATACCTAATTCTTAATATGGGGTCTAGCTCAAACTTCCAAGTCCATTTTCCTGGTCTGGGTTATATTTGAAAGTTGTTATTTTAGCTTCCCTCTCCAGATGTAAGCTCATGTCCATCTGTTTGCCTCACTGGTAAACTTAGAGCATGGATCAACACTGTAATTGTGTTGATTCCCAAGCCTTGCAAAATGACTTGTAACCGTAGTTTGGATACACTATTTCCATGTATTTTAATATTTTTCTACTACCTACCCTATTTTTGTTTGGCTGAAGTAGGCACTTGCAGGCTTCTTTTCTTGGCAATGAAAATCACATTGTACAATTAACTTCACTCCCAGCCCCACCATGAGTGAGTTGCATGAATCAGTTTGCCTTGCAAAAAGATGCAGCAGCTATCACCTGGGTCTTTATTTTATTTTATTTTATTTACAATAACATTCCTATCAATTAATGACCAGGGAATCCTAGTCCCAATTTAATGGGAGGTTTCAGCCTAATTCTGAAATGGTCTATTTCTTTCTTACCACAGGATGTAATAGATATAAGCATAACTTTTTGGTTTAGTCTGCAAAAATAATGTCAATTATCTCTCTGCAGTTCAGTAATGAACAATGTTGCTATTTCTATTACTCTATGGTCATCAGCTTAATAACAGCCTTTGGGACTTGTCATTTCTGGCCGTAAGCCCTTCTTTGGGGTGTAAGATGAAATACTATCAGATCAGTTTCAACAGCTGTGAGAAAACCTCATGACTGAAATATTGCTTTTAATATTATATTGGGATAGATTCTTCTGTTAGTTACACAGCAATATAAATCTGGCTGAGTGGAGATTTATCCCTGTTGAATTGAGAGAAGAATATGGTCCATTGTCTATGACCAGCATGAACTGCCACCTTTTGAGTATGTGTGTTTGCACTAATGTACATTCACACAGCCTACATGTTGACATTCTTTACTTGGTAGATCCCTTCACTACATCCCAAGAGTCTTCCCTCCTTCACAAATATGGAAACAATTAAACATCCTTCAGTATGGTTCTGTAAGAACTGTAGATGAAGGAAAAATGAAAAGAACAATTAAATCAGAGAGAAGGCAGCTATACCAGGTTACTCTTCAAGAGGTAGAAGGATCCATGAATAAAGCATTTTGAGCAATTCTTCAGAACCTATTTATTTTGATAGCCAAGACAAATATCACAGCTCATTTCTAACATTTGAAAAGCAGGGCCACATAAAATGATGGATTAATAAGGCCAAGGACACAGTAATAGAGAGAAAATATATTATAGGGAATGATGCCAGTACCAATCCAAAGGGAAAAAAGAAGCTGGAATGGAAATAGAAAGAAAATGTATGATAGTAACTCTATGTGGAAAAATCCCTGCTGCTGTTTACTCTCAATATTAATTAATGTTCAGCAAGTTCTTTGTTGATAGCAGTGCTTCATTTATGGTTATCTTCAGACAATTTGAGTTTCTTTTTGTTAAAACCTGTACTGTGGGAATAACTGATTGAGCAGCAGGCAAAATGTACTGCATGTACCACTATAATTACAGGTAATAATATCCAGTGCACATTTATGTTGTCCCTCCTCATTGTGGATATGATTAAGTTAATCCAGTACTTTCTGCATGAACTGTTATCATATCCAAAGCAGTTGTACAATACATTATCAGGTCTGGGTGTGCTGATAGAAAAGCTAGCATTGCAGAGTTCACTTATAGGAATATATCATTTTGTGGGTGGTGTAAATACTGAAGAAATTGCAACACAGGCACCTGTCACACTGTCAGAGTCGTACCTGATCCAGTGTGCTGTATTTTAAAATGTTAGGAATATAAAGCAATCATGAGGCACCATTGTGAATTAACCTGATGAAATGTAATAAAGAGAAAGGATGCTAACAGAAAAGGTTTATATTATTATTATCCTTAAAAAAAACCCAACATGGTTTATTACTCATAAAGTGTCTTCAAATACCATCCTGACATTTTATAATACATTATGCATATCCAATAATGAATTGGCAGGAAAAGCTCATCTTAAACTAAAACTCATAAGACCAAGGGCCAGATTTAGATCTGGTTGCTCTGTGAGTGCACAAGGAGGGAAAGGTGCTCAGAGGCCAGCCTCTGTGTGGTTAGGAATGCAGGCTCTGCTCCACCCTAGTGCCCTCATCTGTGCTAGCTGCCTGAAGCAAAGCAGCTGAGGGCAAGTCTATGCCCTCTTGCTCTCCAGCAGAACTGGCCTCACATCAGTGAGGACACCCCCTGCGCCCTGTGTTGTGGCTGTCAAGCAGGTATGTGCTGCCTAGGAGTCCCTAAGAGGAATTCTGGCTGAGCTGGCCACCATTACTAGCGATCTGACCCTCAGGCATGAACCCTCCACTTGACCCTCATGCACAACGCTGGTGGGATTGCCAAGGGCACAGTCTAGCTCATTGTCTATGAGCAGAATTACCAAGGAAACACTGGTTTGCCTGATCCAACTCTAATCTCTTTTTCTGGTCCTCAAACAATGCTTAGAAAAATAAACTGGTTCTAAAAATATTTGTATTGTTCTACCACAGCATTTATAACCATGGCAGGTTGCACAGTGTCAATCCTTAAAATGACTTCATTCCAAATCTGTCTTGCCTATTTTCTACTATACTTGTGACGTAATGTTAGCAGCTGGTTTCAGAAGTTGACTTAAGTAGGATGTAAGCATATACTTAAGGTTAAGAATGTGCTTAAATGCTTTCTTTAATAGGGCCACAGTTTCAAATCTACCCCTGAAGTAAGCAGACATATCTTTATCAGAATAGAAAGTGTCTGCTTTCGGCAGGGAGGAATTTTGAAGCTGCTGTTTCAAATTTTCACACTGGCGCTGATTTTAGCTCAAGCTGTTTAATAAAGGGTGGTTGCTAAAATCACAGTATGTCAAGAATGAAGTGTGGGGGTAAGAGAGCAAGACAGTAATCAGAAAGAAGTGATTTTACAGATTTAGAGGCCAAGGGAGCTGGGACTGAAAGCAAAGTGGAAATTACTCTGCCAGCAGCCCTGTCTCTTATAAAGCAAATTCAATGCAAGTGCATCGGCTGATCTCAGCTGCAGCAGTATGGCATAGGGGAAGATGCATCTCTCAGGTAGGCAGGTCTCAGGCCATTTGGGTCTTTATAGGTCAAAAGAAAAACCTTAAACTCCATTTGTAGGTACGTCTACAATTCAGTTAGCTTGGAGCTGTGGCAGCCTGGGTTTAACACGGGTGATCCACCTGAGTACAGATACCCAGGGAGCCCAGCTATGTACTTGGACACCTAGTCTGCACGAAGTTTGTGCTGCTGCAGCTTCACTGCTATTGGTATCCATGCCAGCTAAATTAAAGCTAGCTTGGGTATGCTTACATGTGCTGCAATCACACACCCCAATTGTAGCGCAGACATTCCCTATATTTCTAGTTCCGTTCTGAACACGATTTAAAACCAGTGACTATCAAACTGCTTCTAATTTTTTCCTGATCTATTTTCCACACTCTGAACTTGAATTACATGATGAAAGCCATCCAGCGTCACTGGTGTATTGCTATAATTCATTTACCTGCCATTTAACCACACTGTTGTCCTAAGATTGTTTCTAGTTCTGTCTGATATGTGGCAGCTGTGCTTTAACAACCCTAGCACACCATATGAAAATAATCACAGATATTAACAAAGCAATGTCTGCAGCTCTGAAGAGGTATTTCCTGTACTTAATATTTGTAGTCCATGCTAAGCTAGTCATATGTTACCTTTCCTTTAGAGTGCTGAAATGCATATTTACTGTACTTATGTGCCAGTAGTATCTGCATTCAGTGGCAATTTGACAGAATGTAGACTAAAGAACATTAATCCAAGAAGCAGAATAAGGGTAAAATGATCTCTTAGCTTCCCCAAGAAGGAAATAGTTAAATGTTAGTGTTTTCTATGATATAGTGCACCCACGGTAGTGCATTAATGGCTAACTGCATAACACACTAATGTAAGCAGTTATTGGGAAATGTTTCTTATACAGTACTTTATTATGGTAAGATTGCACTGTACTTAAAGTAAATACAACTGGCTTCTCTCCAGAACTTGAAGAAGGTAGTTAAATCCCAGAATTTGCTCATTCAGCAATTGCGTCTTATAATAAATTAGAGTAAAAAAATTCCGGGCTTTGTTTTCAAAAAGGGGAGGGCAAGGAGTGTTTGTTTTCCCAGCTACTCCTTGTCCACAGAGTGGTAAATGTCAATAAGTGGTAAAATATTAAAAGGCTTTAATAATGTAAATGTGTTAGTGCCCTGAATATTGTAAAATTTCAGTTCAGTAGAAATATAATTGTTATCACACGCTGTCATTATGGACGTGTTGGACACTACTCAATAGTTAAGCTTACAACTAGGCTTTTTTCTGGAAAAAAGCTCACACACAAAAGTAATGATGGCTAACTGGAAAGCAAGGTGAGGAATAATTCATTTGTGTGAGAGGTTGTAAATATATATCTACAGAGATACAAAATGGAACTAAGATGTCCTGCCAATCCCCACCCTGATCACTTTGCTTGAATATTGCACCTTTCCTCTGTTGTTTGTCTCTTTAGGCCTCAATCCTGCAAACTCTATGCATGTGACTTTCTGAGTAGCTCCATTGACATCACCCATCACAGGCTTAAAGTTAAGCATATACATACGTGTTTGGGGCTGTAGATCGTAAGTATTTGGGGTCAGGGAATGTCTGTACAGAGCTTAGCACATTGGGTCTTGACCCTGCAGCCAGATCCACTAAAGCAGAGCCCCATTGACTTCAGTAGGGTTCCACTAGGGTTACCATATTTAGTGCCTCCGAAAGGAGGACACTTTAAAGGGGCCCCAGCCCCGCCCTCAGCCCCGCCCCCGCCACAACCCCGCCCCCTCCCCAAAGTCTCCGCCCCCTCCCCTGCTTCCCGCGAACATTTGAGTCGCGGGAAGCCTGAAGCAGGTAAGGGGGGGTGTGTGTGTGTGGGGGGGAGGAGGCGCGGCCCACCCCCGGCACCGCAGGTCCCCAGCCCGTCCCCCGAGCCCCCGGCCCGGCCCGGCACCGCCGGCCGAGCCCCCGACCCGGCACCCGAGTCCCCGGCCGGGCCCGGCACCCAGCCACCCCGAGCACCGTCGGCACCCGACCCGGCACCCGAGCCGCCGGCCGAGCCCCCCGGCCCGGCCCGGCCCCGGGCCCCCCCGAGCACCGCCGGCCGAGCCCCCGGCCCGGCCCGGCACTGCCGGCCAGGCCCCCCGAGCCCCCGGCCCGGCCCCGGGCCCCCCCGAGCACCGCCGGCCGAGCCCCCGGCCCGGCCCAGCACCCGAGCCCCCGGCCCGGCACCCGGCCCCCCCGAGCACCGCCGGCCGAGCCCCCGGCCCGGCCCGGCACCCGAGCCCCCGGCCCGGCACCCGGCCCCCCCGAGCACCCCCGGCACCCGAGCCGCCGGCCGAGCCCCCCGGCCCGGCCCGGCCCCGGGCCCCCCCGAGCACCGCCGGCCGAGCCCCCGGCCCGGCACTGCCGGCCAGGCCCCCCGAGCCCCCGGCCCGGCACCGGGCCCCCCCGAGCACCGCCGTTTGAGCCCCCGAGCCCCCGGCCCGGCACCCGAGCCGCCGACCGCATGTCCGATTTTCCCGGACATGTCCGGCTTTTTGGGATTTCCCCCCGGACGGGGATTTGAAGCCCAAAAAGCCGGACATGTCCGGGAAAATCTGGACGTATGGTAACCCTAGTTCCACACAAGTACAGAGGTCCATCTGCATGGCTCCAATTGAAGAACTGGGACCTGTGAGTACTAACATAATTGATATATATAATAATAATGGTATTTTCTCCTCCCTTAAACATTTCCCTCTGAAAACACGTATGTACGATGTTGGGGAGAACAAGTCTTTTTTTTTTTTTTTAAGCTAAGTATAGCAAATAGTTTTCAAGGTATTTGCAGTTTGGAAATTACTACTTTTAAAATTCTTCACAAATCATCTCATGATTTTTCAGCCCCCTCTCACCGAGGATGGATTTGAAACAAAAAAACTATAAACATTTTCCCTCACTCCTAATGGGATCTCTGTCAATGAATGTGCAGTGTAAAAACTGACTTATCATTCACCATCTACGGGCGATGAGAAATAAGGGATCCAGGGAGTGCAGGGACCTTGTGGAACTGCTTTGCTCTGCAGTGCACTCCAAGAGAAAGGTAGATCCTATTAAACTGCTAAAAGTTCTATGTTTGCACAAGTAAATTAACTACTGGCTTATAGCTCAACCAGTTTATCATTTCCACACGCTAAGTTCTGAATGCATAAAAGCCCCAGTCCAGGAAAGCACTTATGTATGTGCTTAAATCCTATTGATTTTTAAGAGCTTTAAGCACATGCTTAAAGTTAAGTGCTAAAGTTAAGGGGGTGGGGGGTCGGCAGGGCTCTATATTGGGCGCCATGAAGGCGCGAATCCAGGGGGCGCCCAGGCCGACCCTACGGACGCTGCTAAGGGAAAAGTCTTCCAGCTGGCATGCACGCAGCACGCACACACCTGATTGGAATGGACATGAACAACACATCTCAAAGAACAACAGTTACAAGAAGGTGAGTAACTGTTTTTTTTAGGAACTGGTAGATGCCAATAGCTTGTAATTGGTTTTAATTTGGTTTGACTCTTCTTTCCTGTTTTGGATTCTTTTCTTTAACCAACTGCAGCTTTCATCAGGGATTCACCAGTGCCCAAGCCATTTCCAACTTTCACATCCTAATAAAACAGTAAAGTTAGAGAGCTTTATGTCTCCAGTTCATTTATTAGAACTGCAACAAATAGGTTTAACTTGTCCAGTTTAGTTCTACCTAATAGCTTCTCTCTAAATGTTTGTACTCAGATGCAGTTCCAATTACTTTAAAGGTGTTTGGCCCACTGTCCCCATCAGTGAAATTATTCCTACTGTTTACAACAAGCCTAAATCTACCCAATAACGTTTACCAAAATGTTCAAAGCATCAATAGCTTTGGGCAACCAGACAGCTCAGAGGCTTGGTTAGCTACCTGTCTATAAAATGCTCATTGCCGTGGTATCTGAGCACCATCAATCAGCCTTTTGTTGCTGAGCTACTAGTCTGAATCTAGCCCAGGTCAGTACTGTGAGTTGCTGCCATCTGATAGCTGTTGAGGGACACACGTGAAATGAGTTTGGTAGTCTCAGTCCAATTTCTAATGGACATCATAAAAACACTATTACAGGAGGTCAGACTAGATGATCATGATGGTCCCTGCTGGCTTTAAAGTCTATAATTCGCATTAAGAGGCAACCTTGTTGGCAGCCTTACTAGAGAGGCCAAGACCATAATAGACATAGAGTCTGAGCTGCGTTTTCACTTCTAGAGATGAGTTTCGGAGCCAGAGTAGGACCACATTGGCAGGGCAGCATGCAGATGCTTACAGGGCTACTGCCAAAGCAGTACCCTGTTTGGTGGATAAATAAAGGACTTTTGTCTGCAGGGTTGTCAACCCACCAGCTTTCATGAACTATGAGGGTCGGTAGGTCTCTAATCAAATGAGTTGCATGATTTGTCTATTCCATGTTATAATAATTTACATAAAGACTTCCGATTAAAAAAAAAAAAGAATGCTGAGACACACTAACCCCAAAGTTTTGATTTTATCTAAAATGTTTTGTCAATAGTTGCCATCTAAAATCAGTCTTCATGAAAAGCTCATGATTTCTTGAAGAAGGAAAGTGTTAACATGTTCAGAGGAGATGCATATCCCATATAGAAGGACTGGGACATGACCTGCATGTATCCACTTTTCCTGGGTACGCTGTGCTGGGGTTAAAGTAGCTCAAGATACAGGCACATACTATTTTATGTTTGGGCCTATCTAATAGTGTGACTGAATAGCCCTGAGAGTTTTGGAGTAGGTTTCTGCATTATTTACCTTCAACTTTAAATGAATTTTATTACCACTACATTTAGAAAAACACATTTTCTACCTATCATCTTTCACCTCTCCGATTTAAGAATATTTAGCATTTGATGAATACAGTCACGAGTGTATCCTCTTCTCCATGAGCTGAGTCCTCAGTGGCTTTTGGGGTCAAAATACAATATAAATTAGGCAGCAGAGAACCAGAGGTGCTCTCTGTGCTGGAACAGGGAGGGAATGGAAAGGACATGATCGTGTGGATCCACATGAACCTATATGAAGGGGGTTGTGGGCCACACCCCATCCTCTCCTTTCCCACCCCACACTCTACAGTGGGAATTGTGGCCTATTTGCAAAGTATTACTGGATTGGGGGCTGAGTATTTTATCCCCCAAGCATGTGGTGTTGGATCATATTTTCCCATGTCCACAATCTGTTTTCTGGGACTTTACACACTTTTCCAAGATTTGGCCCCTGAAACTATTTCACTTGTTTTTTAAAAAAATGTACTCTGACAACTAATCTATAGAAATAAGGCCTTGTGTACAGAGGGAATTCACACTGATTTCAGTCCCTGGTATAGCTGTGCCAGTTCAAACCCCTACTGTAGATATAGCAAAACTGCCATTTGTACCTACTTGAAACAGGCTAACTTCCACCCGGACAAATAGCAGCTTTGCTTATGTAAGCTAGTCATGTTCAGTACTGGCAATCAGGACTGGTAATCAAAATGGTAATCAGGACATACTCCCCAGGATCAAAAAGGCCTAAGACTGGGGAAATTCAGAAGTACTGTCACTGTGTTGAGTGGAGAGGTTTTCTTTGTGAGGAAGTGGTGTCTAATAATTAGACCACAGCATTGGGAGTAGGTCTTGTGGGTTCTATTCCTCATTCTGCTGCGGATGTGCTATATGACATTGGGTGAGTCTTTTAACTTTTTTGTGCCTCAGTTTGCCATCTGCATAATAGGGATAATACCTACACAATAGGAATTAAAAGAAAGAAGAAAAAAATAAAGAAAAATATTAAAATAGTTATGTGTTATACGTACTCTATAATCCATGAGTGAGATTTCGCAAAAGCAGTAAATTAATATTATGACTGCACATGTTCAACAAATTACTACACATGTATGTCTATTAATACCCAAAATATGCTGAAGTGCACACTATTTTATGCCCTGCTATATTATTATGAAACATGTTTGCTATGGTAGTGCCTAGGGATGAATCAAGTATGGGACCCCATTGTGCTAGGTGTGTACAGACATAGAGTGGTAGACAGTCCCTGTCCCAAAGAGCTTACAGGCTAACTGGACAAGACAGACACAGGGTATGGGCAGAGGTGTAACTCATAAACAAAGGGAACACACAGCAAAAGTCATATTAGTTCCATATTTTTTTCAGGGAGGGGGAACAGTGTTTAGTTGGGAGGGTATAAACTAAATGGAAAGAAAAGTGAAAGGAGAAGGACCATTGAAGGGAAGAGTGAGGGGGACATGGCAGGGAAGAAGAGCGTAAGAAGGGTAGGTGTGGAATGAAACTTAACACTGTGGGTGGGGGGGTTGGAGCACACAGCCAATCAGCACAGGGCAGAGAAAGTCCCGTTAGAACTGTAGAAGGTGCTCTGAAAATGTCCAAAGCTTTGCTTCTTCTGCAGCTGCTCCTACCAGCTGGAGTCATTGGCTGGCTCCTCTCTGCAGTTTGTCTCCAAAGCCACAGGGATGGGAGGGGGGACCAGCTGAGTCCTAGTTTTCCCAGAATGTGTGTGTGGGGGGTCCTTCTCCATAAGATTATGGGTCTCAGGGTTCTGCTGGGGAGAGTGGGGACAGCTGGGCCTCATTTTACCCCCTCCTCTCCAGTGCAGCTGTCCCTGCTTTAGTTGCTTCTGTAGCTGTTGCTACTGGCTGGAGTCCCTGGTATGTGAGATTCAATCACATCACCGAAGATACCATATGTACATAGGTATTGTGTGACACATACCTTCTTAAAGTGTCTTTCCTGCTATCCAGAGATCGGGACCGAACTCTAATGGGAAACAAATACTAGATATGACTCAGTATAAGGATACTAACAGCCCACATCTCAGGGGGTTTTCTAGACTTGGAAACTGGTTTAGGTTAGGCTGTGCTTAGCAAACACATTTTAGTGAATCCAACCCACCTTAGAGCTTTTGCCTAGTGTAGATGCAGGTTAACACATTTTACTTCAATTTAGCTGGTCGAGGCTGACCCTATGGGAAAACATCTCAAGCTGGGCACCCAAAATCACTGTTCATTTTCAAACACCTTAGCCATAATTTGAGACTTCTTTTAAATCCGAATCTCTGTTAAGGATGCATTGCAGCGTACAGTACAACTATTTTGTGCCACCCCCAGACTTGCCAGTGTTTTACCTTACAGCTTGTTTGTGCATGTACCATTTGTGCATGTTCCCTTGAGTACCGCCTAAACTGCCACAAACAACAGAAAGGAGATGAAAGAATCATAGTCTACAGGTTTTCATCTGAATAGTTTGCCAGCTCAGCTTAAATAGGTTCTCAGGAGAGAGGCCTTAAACCAGCAATGTTTGCCCCCAGAGCCTCTCATGAATTTGCACTTCTGTTCTGAGCTCAAACATCTTTTTTTGGGCGTGGGGAGGGGAGGAGGGAGAAATGGGGGTATTGAAGAAATTTGCCAATATCTACAGACTGACAATCTGTGTAAACATCATAAATAATGTGAAGTGAGTTAAAATGTGGGTTAGCAACACAGCCACAAGTAAACCTAAGGGCAGATAACACAGGCAAACTAACAACTAATTATGGTAACAAAGGTGTCTACTGATTGCCCATATTGCAATTGACCATTTTTTTAAAGTGAAACTATTTTAAAATTAGCTTGTGCCTCATTAGGCTGCTTCTCTGAAGATGAGAAATTTGCTTTAACTGCATTGTTTTGAATTGCTGAGGGAAGAATCTATCAACCACAAGGTGCCCTGCTGCTGAACTCAGCCAAAAAGCTGTTAATAACTCCAGCAGATGTTTCTGCTTTTTAGGCAATAGACTCCCTTGCTCTCCACTCTCCCTTTTTCAGAATCAGATGCCAATATGACAGAAATCCAGAATTCTCCGCTGCTATTGCTAAAGGGGAAAAAAAAAATCTTTAACCAGTTGGTGGTAGCAGAACTTTCGTGCAAGAGTTCAAAAAATTATTATTCATATTTCCCGGAGATTTATATTTAGGTGCGGGAAAAAAGCAGGGAAATTTTCAAGCACATTATGGGTCTGATCCTGGAGACCAAAGTCTATTCTAGGCATGCCAGTTTCTCAAATTTAGACTAATGTAACTGAGAGCAGCACCCTTCCACACTTATTCCTGTAAGTAGTGTTATTAGAACCAACATTTCTACTTGCATGAAGTTTTAGGATTGGACCCTATAGTTTCATTATCAATATATTCTCATTTTAAAAATCAAGCAAACTGTATTGCTCTCAGTAATTGAGGATATAAAGCTGGTGGCTTGGGTTACTCAGCTAATGTATTATTTGTCAATTGTTCAGCAACTGGTCATTCGACATCTTTTTTAGAACACAAAATGGGCTCTATTAGATTCACAACAAAATGTTGCAGTTTTCTTTTAGCACCACCTGGCTTTCCATGCTCTGACCTTCGCAGTTCTGCAATATTAGAAGTTTCTTTTATAAATAATACTGTATCACTCTGCTGTACATACTGTACAGAAGCAAGCCTTGACTCTGCAGGACCTGAATAGTTATTGTCAGCATCTCTGTGCTGTTGTGAACCTGAAATCTTAAATTAAATCTGTATTCTGTGCTTTTCCTAACGAGAAGAAAGCAAGCAAGCTCCTCCTGTCTCTCATTTTGGAGCACAGAGATTAAAAGAAACCCCTGTGACAACGTGGAGCGACCAAGAAAATACAAGTGCAATCTATGGCATGTATGATTTATGGATAATCATACATGCCATAGATTGCACATCCACAGACAAAATAGCAGAATTTTGCTATTTCAAGAAGGGCAGAATGAAAGACCAAGTGCTATCTTAATAAATATTCTACTGTTATTTTATTGTAACAAACTATTCCGGATTCAGCATTCACCAGTTGTAGTAATTCAACACAAAAGTCCCCATGTTATAATACCACACTGCTGTACTGTAGTAGCTGTAAGAGGTAAGCACTGTTTTCCTCATGCTGCTGCCGCCAATCTGCTTGCATTTAAGCCTGTCTAAATTAAGCTTTTTTTCTGACAAATGTCCCAGCCTTGCTAACACGGGTGGGAGCAACAGTGGTAGTGCTAGGCTATGTTTACCCTACAAACACAACAGTGGTGTGGGTACAGTGCTGCAGCTGTCCTGCTCTAGCACATACTTTCTACACAACTACAGAAGGGATTTTTCCATCGCAGTATTTCATCCACTCCTCTGAGAGGCAGTAGCTAGGTCAACAGAAGACTTAAGTTTTAGGTGTAGATCAGGCCTTAGGGTGGACAAGGCATCACTGCCTTCCGGTGGTCTTGTCTTGCCTTGCCACCATTTTGTATATACCTACTCTGCACATCTTTCAGCAACATGGTGCTTAAACACTGTTAACCCTTTGAGGCCCTGTCTATACTAGCATTCCCAACCATTGCTATACTAGGTGAAGCTAAACAGGTGTCAAAAGCATGACATATTCAGAAAAAAGGATGGTCTGGACTCTCTTCACAGACAGAAATAGGCAGGTAACAAAAGAGAATTTACATCTTATAAGTGGGACTAAAATTATACTATTGGGCACTGTGGGCTCTCTGCTTTTCACACAGAACTGTCAGATGTTAATGGGAGCTGTATGTATGCACTGAGGAAAGAACAACACATATGCATATGATATATTCTGACTTTCAAATCAGTCTGAGAGGGGCAAAGTTGAAAAACATTAAGGTCTTCAAGTTGTAGGGTATATACAGGACATCTTGTACAGCAGTTTATATTGCAACGTTGTTAATAGTGGGATTCCTACGACAATTTAAATATGACCTTGTTGTAGTCAAACTATTATTGTTCCTAGAAGAAGAATTAGAATTATTTAAATCATACAAGTGCTTTGGTCTTAGTTTATAAAACAACAGTAATCATTTTCCACTAATACAAGTCACACAACTCCTTAATGGGACACAGAATGCTATATGGATCACTAAAATAACAAAATAGTCTGACCTGCATAAGTGAACCTACACTCTCTGCAAATCAAGTCCTGGATAAGCCAAAGGAGCTACAAATAACCAGTGAGTTGTGGCTCATGGTCAGTTTATTTATGAATGTTAGTACATAAATCTGCTGCCTGGAGATGTCTGGGAGCTGTATAAACATATGTCGTACATCATAAGCATCTTGCACTTTTTCTGGGAACTTGTAGTTGATAAATTCCAAAAGGCAAACTATTCTTGCTTATTTCCAATCAGAGTGAAGTTGCGAGTAGAAAGGCTTCAGCATGGTTGGCTTGCTGGACTCCAAATAATATTTGATCAACTTTGCAGCAGATTAAATCAAAATGATATGATGACCAGAGTGACTAGCTAAAAGAACTTTATTTGTAACAATACCAGCAATGAACTCAAAGAAAATTTTACAGTGCATCAAAGGACAAACTTTTATATGCTGTTGATTTTTAATTTTGGATCAAACCATGGAGAGATGAACACATGGAACTGGATGCATTTTATATATATATCGGCAGAGCTGCTTTGTTTCTTGCCCCATTAATGGTAATTTCCCCACGCCACTTTGCCGTCACAGGGGGTGGGGGGAACGGACCATTGCTGCACATAGGTGAGCTGCATAGGGGCCAGGGCAGAAGCCACAGGCTTGGAGAAGACCCTCCCATGATTCCCTGCTCTCCTTCGGCAGCGAGATATCTTCCATAATGAACACACTCTGTGGAAATTGTGGGGACAGGAATGATCATCAGGCCCCCCATATAGTGCTGCCTCTCCCCAAGAGCCATGTGCCCAGTGTACAGCAGGGTCCGGAAAGAATGATTTACCCTGCCCCTGCGGTTACTTACCATTTTGGGGGTCTTGTGCCTCATGTGTGCTTGCCTGGGGTCAGCCAGTTAGTGACAGGTGTGTGAGTACTGGCTGTGTTTTAAAGCACTGAATCAGTGTTGTCTGTGTTGCAAACAATACTGCTTCTGTAAAATGTTGCATTTAAACTTCACAGAGATGACCTTGGAAGCCCAGCCTCCCTCTTTGTTATCGGCGGCAGAATGGCTGCACAGAATTAGAAAGGCCAAGAAGAACTAAGGAGGACTTTCTCTGTGAGATTATGATGCACTCCACTGCCAAGAAACAGGAATTGAAGGAGTATTGGGACAGCGAGAAGAGGGACCGAAAGGAGACCAACGCGCACCAGACAAAAGCCACGGAGATGCTCTTAAACATTATGGAGCACCAAGTGGACACACTCCAGGCAATACTAGCTCTTCAAACCGAGCAGCTCTGTGCCTGCCTTCTCCTGCAGCCGCTGTCGCAAAACTCTTTCTCATGCGCCCCACTCACACCGCCAACACACTGTTATCAACCTCCTGGCTCCAGTCTCTACCTGCAGCATTTCACTCCTCCCTCCTCACAGTCCAGCAGTGTGGACTCCCACTACCCACTGCACTCAACACCCATCCCTCTTCAGTTTGGCCCTGCTGAAGAACAGCACCCACTGCATTGTACTCCAAAGGAGAAGGTTGGGTATGATCCCTGGACATACACAGATCTGTAGTCGTCCCGGGACCCCTCCACCTATTGAAACCTTCCCTTTCCTCATCCCCCATCCCCCTCCCTCTTGATGAATTTTTTCGTTTGACTCTCTCCTACGGCTGTTGTCTTTTAATAAAATTAATGTGTTGGTTTGAAAACAATCTTTATTCTATTAAGTGAAAGCAAAAAGAGCACTGTAAAGCAACATACAATTATGTTAAGCCCTCTCCTTGCATCATGTGCAAAAATCACCTCCTAGCATTACAAGCACTGCAATTCCGAGCATAGCAACAAATATTAGTGGCTTTCAGCTTCAAATTGTTGCCTCAAGTCATCCCTGGTCCTTACGGCCACACGCTATGCCCCTCTAATAGCCCTGGTCTCTGGCTGTTCAAACTCAGCCTCCAGGCACTGAGCCTCTGTGGTCCAGCCCTGAGTGAAGCTTTCACCCTTCACTTCACAAATATTATGGAGCATACACCACGCGGCTATAAGCATAAGAATATTGTCATCGGCAAGGTCCAGCTTCCCATACAGGCATCGCCAGCGGACTTTTAAATGGTCAAATGCACACTCAACAGTCATTCTGCACTTGCTCAGCCTGTTGTTGAACTGCTCCTTGCTGCTGTCAAGTTGCCCCATGTATGGCTTCATAAGCCATGGCATTAAGGGGTAGGTGGGGTTTCCCAGGATCACAATGGGCATTTTGACTTCTCCTACGGTGATCTTCTGGTCCAGGAAGAAAGTTCCTGCTTGTAACTTCTTGAACAGGCCAGTGTTCTGAAAGATGTGTGCATCATGCACCTTTCTGGACCAGCCTGCGTCAATGTCCATGAAATGCCCACGGTGATCCACAAGCGCCTGGAGAACCATTGAGAAATACCCCTTGTGATTAATGTACTCGATGGCTAGGTGGTCTGGTGCCAGAATTGGAATGTGTGTGCCATCTACCACCCCTCCACAGTTAGGGAAGCCCATTTGTGCAAAGCCATCCACAATGTCACGCACATTGCCCGGAGTCACAGTCTTTCGAAGCAGGATGCTATTAATGGCCTTGCACACTTCCATCAACACAACTCCAACAATTGACTTTCCCCTCTCCGAACTGGTTAGCGACTGGTTGGTAGCAGTCTGGAGTAGCCAGCTTCCACAGTGCAATCACTACACGCTTCTCCAGCAACAGGGCAGCTCTCATTCTCGTGTCCTTGCACTGCAAAGCTGGGACGAGCTCATCACACAGTCCCATGAATGTGGCTTTCCTCATGCGAAAGTTCTGCAGCCACTGCTCATCATCCCAGACGTGCATCATGATGTGATCCCACCACTCAGTGCTCGTTTCCCGAGCCCAAAAGCGGTGCTCCACTGTGGTCTGCACCTCCGTGAATGCCACAAGCAATCTAGTGTCGTAGCTAGTACATGTGGCGAGATCAATGTTGCACTCCTCTTGCCTTTGTAGTTTAAGGAATAACTCCACTGCTACTCGTGACATGTTGGTCAGAGTGAGCAGCATACTGGTCAGCAGTTCAGGATTCATTCCTGCAGCCTGAAGAGGCAGGGCGCACAGTAAACAAACGGTTGAAAGATGGCACCAAATTCGGATGGAAGCAGAGGGATTGCTGGGATGTGAAGTAATGCATCATGGGGCATTGGGACAGGACCCAGGATGCCCCTCGATCCCCCCCCGCCTTCCAACAAGTCTTAGCGGCAAAAGAGAAAGAAGTGCTCTGTGAGAGAGCTGCCCAGAGTGCACTGCTCCGAATATCGCTGCAAGTGCCGCAAGTGTGAACACGCTATTGTGCAGGCAACTGTCAGTGTGAACACACAACAACGGTTTCCCTTCTGCACTCTCTAGGGTGACCAGACATCCCAATTTTATAGGGACAGTCCCGATTTTTGGGTCTTTTTCTTATATAGGCTCCTATGACTCCCCACCCCCTGTCCCGATTTTTCACACTTGCTGTCTGGTAACCCTAGCACTCTCTGAGTGGCACTGTAACTGCCTGCGCTGTAACTTTGCCAGTGTAGACATGCCCTGGAGTTTTGCTGCCATTGCAGTAGGGGGTTGTTTCTGATACCAGCTTGATCTACATAAGCACGGCAGACAACATGCCTCTCCACTCTTTTTCTCATGGAACTGTGGACTTCATGTGGCACTTTCTGACAATGCTGAATATGCTTGCATAGAAAGCATTATTATGTGGGAGAAGTAAAGCATATCTTTCTACCTGTGGCAGCAGTCTGAATTGTGGTTGCTCGGTGACTGGCTCTGCCAGATAGGAAGCTTGGTGTAAGAATGTATCCATTTTTATTTTTCAGAGAGAGAGAGAATGCATGTTTGAGTAGACAGATCAATGGAAGGGGCATAAAATGAACACTTCCTCAGTCTGTTCTTCAGAATATTAGGCACTTTCTACGGGGGAGTTTCTGTCCTGGAGATGCTAAATTCCATTCTTTGTAGCAGGTCAAACACAACCAAAGTCTTGAGCAGAGAATCTTTAAGGAGGTATTTCTGGTTCATGCCCTCCAGGTTCTTCTGATACAATCCCCTTACCTCAGCATATAGTATGGTAACTTTCAGGTTCTATTTGAGAAGCAGCAAATTAATCTGCACTGGATTATATAACGTAATGCATAATAAACAAATCTGCATTAGACTTGAGAAAATCTGCTGCTGTTACATCAGTGGCAGGATTTTTCTGATCTCAGTAATGACAGAAGGTTTCATCACGTATCCTAAGAGCTCTTTATATAGCATCATGATCACTGGCTGCAATCTGTGTATCATGGGATCTTCACACTAGAGGAACATATCAAAGAATGCTTAATCAGAGACATAGGTGGATTTGCCAGAGTATTTGTCAGCGAATGTAACCATTTGGAAACATATGGATATATATTGTTGATATGCATCCTGTTAGGCATTCATATGGCTGACAGCCTAGAAAACACCAGCATTTTACAGGTGAAACTGTATAATCAGCTTTGTTCCTGCTGCTTATCTCTGACATTGATTTAAGAGGGGTGTGTTGGACTGAAGTGATGCTAAATGGGCTTCATCTCCAACTTGGAACTTGCTGAGGTATGTGATACACTTCAAAATATAGGGGTGGGTGGGTGTTCTGCATAGTGCCTCAATAATGCACATGTTCGTCTGTTAAAAAAAAACCCACACTTGCATTCAATGGGACTTTTGCCTAAGTGAGGACTGACAAACTCCCAGTGACGTAATGGGGCTTGAAAGTGTTCAGCACCTCTCATGATCGGATACTGGGTTTGATGCTATTCCCATGTAAGTGAATTCAAAAATGCTGTTAACTTCAATAGGAGAAGAATAGAGCCCATAGTGACACTCATTGCAAGAATAGCCTTCTGTAATGGAGATTATTAGGAAGCTGACTAGCAATATGTATGACAAGTTGGTGCTATTACTGATACCTTAGTGCAAACTTCTATACCTAAGGATGATACCTGGACAAGTTTCTGTACAAACAATACACGTGACAGGTACAGCATAACTCTGCCTCAGAGTTTTATCTTTTTTAAAGGGAAACAGCACTATCTGTGATAAGATAAGCACAGATAAATCAGAAGCAAACAAACCACCACAAAAAAGCAATCAATTTTTATAACACTTGGCTCAAAAGAATCACACTAACATTTTAAAAAATATTTTAAATGCACAATAATAAAACATTTTATTCTTAGGATTCCTTGTGGACCCTGGTCTTTCAGTAGAAATATGAAATGTACATAGTTCCAAATTAGAAAAGTGAACTTTACAATTTCAGGCAACAGAATGGTTAGATGTGTCTGTAAAGCTGGACAACTCTCTTTGCACAACTTGAATACACAAAGGAAAACAGTAATGATCAGGTATAATACTAAAGGCACAATATGGTACCTAGATAAATATTTACTAAATGATTTGGGCCTGATCCAACTCCCAACAAAGTCAGTGGAAAGCCCCAAATCAATGAAAAGACTCATTCTCTTCTCACTTACATCAGTTTTTGCAGCTGTATAATTCCATTGACTTCAATGGAGTTATTCCTAATTTACACTGGTGTGAGAACAGAATCAGACCCTTCAATAGGAGTTGAATTGGGCCCTGTATTCATACATATATTTTTGTACCGTATATTCAAACAATTAGCCATTGGGGTTCCTGTTTTTCTAAGTGTGGAATTGCTTCATTTAGATTCTAACCCTAATCCTGCAAAGTACAGTATTATGCATGTGTTTAACTTTACACACTGCGAGTAATCGTACTGAAGTCAATAGGACTACTCAGCACACAAAGTTAAGCACATGCTCAAGTCTTCTCAGGACTGGGGCCTTAGTGAAGTGCTTCCCACCTGGAAACTCAGTCTAAAGAGGCAGACTAGGACTAAGAAAGTCCAAATCCCATCAGTAAACACTGGAAATCAGGGTATTCCAAACTTCTTTTAAATGCAAGTTCCATAATTTAAAAAGAAAACAAAAGGTGAGCTAAAAAGACACTTAATACAAAAAAGGACTTCTGTGTGAAAGGGTTGTACCTATTATGGTTTCAGTAATATCTAAGATTGTCAACTCAGAAATTATTAGAAAAAGAAATCCGCTGTTCCAATTTGTTTATTTTGTGCATTTTGGTCAATTTCTTACTATGTATTTGTACAGTGCCTAGACCAATGGGCAGAGGTCTCTAGGTGTTATTGTAATATAGCAATAATACAGTTACATGCATAAGTGTTTTCAGAATCAGGTCCTCATGCACCAAAATTACTGAAATGAGATAAGAGGTCTGATTTTCACTGATTTCAGTGGGAAATTTTGGGTGTCCAGCACTTTTGAAAATCAGGCCACTTAGTCACATGCCTAAATAAGACAAACTTTAAGCCCCATTTTAGAGAACCATGGCCTTCCTACTTCAATATAGTGACTAGAATATTATATTGCCCTTCAGTTTTCCTTTAACTGTGTCCATGGACACAAAGTTGGCCATTGGTTTAACCCTTACAATGTAAATTGGAGTTTGCATCTTCAAGCCACTCTGATAGCCTGCCTACAGCTGAATAAACTCATTTGGGATAAACGTTCATGTAACAGAAGAATGTGGTATACAGCCAACCTGGGTAAATAACTCAACAAATGTAACTGCTATTTTGGTTCGCAGGATATCCACAAGCAGATTCAAATTTCCTCAAATGTATTTGTTATTCATCATGACTGGATGGAGCACAAGCACTCTAGTGAAAATACTGGAAAATTAAAAATGTGGGTTCCATGAATACTAACCCATGCAACCATACACTTTGTTTCCTAAAATTTCCTGCCACTAGAGCTCAAATGAATATTTGCAGAAAACCTTGCCTCAGAAGGAACACACATATGTTTGAAACGAATAAGATGAAAAATGTGTACGAATGTTTTGCAGAAATGTTTTGCAGAAATTATCCATGTCTAGTGGACATTAAGTTAAGCAACCCTGAAAATCTTTAGAGATTGAGCAGAGGAACTCCACTATTGTAAATTTTCATGCCAAGGACAAGGAGAGACAAATCTTTTCCAGTTCTGCATTAGACTTATGCCGGTTACTCCTTCGGTGGACCTGCACATTGAGTGTGCCACTACAGAAGAGCACTAGCACAGTGGCTATGCCAGAAATGCTAGTCCCTTGTTTGAAGGATTTTTATTAATTTTGCACTCTTGGGTGAGTAAGAGGCATTAAAAGTGTTATAGCAGAGCAGTCATTAAGACTGCATTTGAGACATGATTAATTATGTTTCTCTTCCCCTCTCTGTCACCTCTGCTTGTCTCTCACCTTCTCCTCTGATCTGTTTCTATTCTCCTTTCATCAGCAATCCCTGGGCCAGATTCTGATCTGTGACACCAGTGTCACTGAGATCAGAAACCAGTGCTGTGCCTCTATTTTTTTGTCTCCTCTTCGTCATGATTTGTCTTTTTTTTGTCTCTCTCTCTTAAAAATCTCTTCATTGCAGCTCCCAATGCTTTGCAGGTATCCTTGACTACAGCTCATATTCCCCAATGTCTGGCCAGCTGGAGCAGCTCCTGGTCTGACATAATCTGAACCTAAAGCAGGTGGCCAATCAGCAAAAGAGTGATTTGCTGGCTCACAACAAAGGTGACTCAGCCATTATTTGGTCTCTTGTTTTTAGGCTTAGATTATGCCAAGAGCAGTTGTGATTGACTGAAGGCATGGATCATGAGCGTTAGTCAAAGGTACAGATTGAAAACTAAAATTGACTTTCATGCAACAGGACAAATAGTCAGATTTCTCTGATCAGCAATTCAGCTGCCATGCCAAATGGGCACAAACTGACACTGCAGCCATAGCTAGTTTGGAGGCGGGCCTATTGGAACTTTTTAATGCAAAATGTAATGCCGCTGGAAGGTATGTAACAATTTCCATGTGATTTAAAAGGAAATTGTCTCTTAGTTTGACATACCTTTAAAGTAGCTGGTTGTACAGTATTTTAGTTGTAAAAAATGAGCTTCCTCCTTCAGTTACTTATAAACCAGTCTTGATATAGGTTACTTATAAACCAGTCTTGATATAGGTTCTATCCATAAACAAAGCTGTTATGTACATAATGATCTGAATAACATTCATAATATTATTGTTTATATTTGGAATCTAAAGGTCATCATTCTACAAACACTTAACATACATGTGTGAAGTTATTCAACAAGGTGTTTGCAGGATAAGTTAAAAACAGAACTCATTTATTTTCATTATTCAGTCCTGGGTGGTTTGAAACAGAAAAATACCTTACTAAAATGGAAATAGATGAGTGACATCAACAGAATTTAAAAACACACATTCATTCTTAACAATGGGAAACGTCTTTATCTATGGGTTAAATGTCTTGAAGATAGCCTTTTTAACAGGTGCAGAAAGTTTTTGCTAACTCTACCCTGAACAGTGCAATTGAGGAAAATCAATATGTAAAACGTACATGTCATAATCTCTGTTACTTCATTTGTTCAAAGTGGCTATATTGTGGAACACTCTACAACCATCTGGCATAAACCACCATCCTCCAATAGCAACACATTTCATGCAATTATGACAGTTGCCAAGAAGACATTTGCCAGGAAGATATCAACAAAGATCTCGTGTCTCTAGTGGTTAGAGCACAGGACTTAGAATGGACTTCTGGGTTCTATACCTGTCTCCTTAACAAGTTTCTTAACCTCTCTGTGCCTTTAAAATTGGGATAATACCAATCAACCTCACAGGGATTTGTGGGTTTAATTAATGATATAAAGCACTTTGAGTGCCTTGGTTGAATGGCACTTTGTAAATACAAAGTATTAATCTTCACATACTATATACACATAGAAACACTTAGGGTCTACATTTACCCTTACTGGGAGTGGCAAATTTCACCTTCTTGTGTCAACCTGGCCACATTGGTCCTAGAAATGTGTGAAAGAAGGCCAGTGCTAGGACCTGAACAGAAATGCAGAACTAGTCTTACTTGTCATGGCACTTAGGCCAGATTCTGTTGTATCCTATATAGGTTCTTGGACTGTGCTCATAACTGTAGTATCTGAGCACCTTCCAGTAGTGCATTAAGCAACATGACTAACATCTGTCACATGTTGTTTGTTCTCTCATCCTTTCATTACAGGGAAAAGTGTGTGCTGTGGAGTGGCTTGTTTTGGTAGGTTATTTTTGTTTGAAGGTTTGGTTTGGTTTGGTTGAGAATTTTTTGGGGAGGAGGAGAGTTGTTTTTTTTAAATATACCTGTTATGCATTTATGTTATAGAAGGCAAGATCCAATAATGGTGAAGTTTGTGATGGTCCTTATTTCCTGTGGGAGTTCATTCCACTGTCTCAGACCACCCCTCAGGAAACTTCTGTCTCCTCTACTGATAAGTGCTATCCTTACTGTAGAAACTTTCATTGTGCCAGAGGAGTCAAATTGAACTTTAGACAATCTTTTAGATACCCTGGGCCCAGGTCATGGAACACCAGGCAGGTCACCTCCAGGTCCTGCTCTCCTTGCCTGGAGCAAGAGACCTCAGCCAGCAGACCTAAGTGGTGGCACCAAACCAAACAGACACACAGAATGACACTAGCTGTATGTTTGAGGAACGGTTAAAGTGGTGGGGGGACTTCAGGCAGAGGAGAGAGAAATGGTGGGTACTTGAGGTGTGTTGAGTGGGGAACAATCTACAGTGCCATTCTTTCTCACTCAGTGTGCCCCATCACTACTTTTTTCCACAGGTTTGCTAGACTCTAGGGGAACGAAGGACAAAGAAGAATGTGGTACCTACCCAGCTCTGCAACGCAGCTGCTTCTAGCGGCAAGCAGCAGAAAAAACAGTGGTGGTGAAAATGTATCTCTGTATACTGTTGGGGTATCTGCCTCTTTTAGACATGTCTTCCCCCTGGTTCTGAGCAAGTTCAAGCCAGGCCATTGGCCTAAGTGGGGGCTTGCATGATTTAAGGACTGAGTGCAATACAAACGGAACCAGGAAACTGATACATATCAGCAGACTCCTCCCCACCACATTGAATTCACTGGAGCTATGTATGTGAGGGTCTGCCTGTGCAGATAAGCTTGCAGGATGAGGGCCGGAGTGAAGAACTCAGGGTTTGTCCCATGATTAATGTATCTTTTTCAATGGAGTCTGTGTATTTAACATGAAAATGATTCAGGTATATAATGTATTTTCAATGGCAACAACATATTTGATGCTATCTCTTCTATATAACATCTATCCCATGTCTGTGTTGCTCTGTGTGATTCTCTATGGGGGTTCCTGCTGGTAGTGACCTCAGCAGTTGTCAGGATTCCCTTTGCTCTTTCTGCCTTGTTTCCTCTGAGTTTATCTCCCTGCCTGCCACAAGCACTTTCTGCTGTGCTTGTGATCAGCTTCCTTACTACGCTGTGCAAGCTGGTTTGTGCAAAATTTCTAGCCTGCTAATCCAATCTTTCTGCCCCCCTCTCCTTGGTGGTTAGAACTTGTATTGTACCTGAGTTGTATTTGCAAGCTCTGTACCACATTGTCACACTTAAAATTACACCCTTGAAAACGTAACTTGTGGGTTTAACAGTACAGGTTTAGTAATTCCACTTCTGCATCTGGACATTGATATAATAGGGATGGACACTTATCAGCTCTATTTCTTCTTGCTGAACAATTGACAGTGTAACATATTGTATCTATTGTAGCATCCATGACCTTGACCAGTATTTCAGTGTCAATGTTTGAAGTGAAACTAGTGTATATAGGTGACATAATTCTGGACCTTTATATTTAACAAGATATATAAGGCAAGTTATGGAAGAGTTGTAGAAAAAAGTTATCTGAGCTGCAAGTGGCTTTTTAATGTGTCTCCTATGGCTCTTTGCAGCACAGGATATTAAAACACTGTGTGATGCAATAATTATCCAATCAGGATGATTTCCCTATGTTATTAACCAATTAAGTTATCAACTTGCACTAAGTTATTAACTTATTTGCTGTGAGAATAATATATATTTATATGTGTATATATACTATAGTAAATGAAACAATGAATTCACATTACCGTCCATGAACTGCCTCATGGCACACTTGAACACTGTATCCAGAAATTATGTTTCTAAAAGTACATCTATCTAAGGAATGATTACAAAAATATGGGAGGTTGTTGTTACAGAAAAATTAATGCACTGATTACCTATTCAGCAAAATAGAGGACAAACGGATACATAGATATTTGGTTACCATTTATTCAATACTCAGATGAAGCACATTCATCTGGGAGAAAAAGAAAACAGCGCACCTGTCCAATTTTTTTGAATATTAACATTTAATATACATGCCTGGTGTGTTAAATGTGTAATCAGAGATTTATCTTGGTTTAATAAAATCACTAGAAACTACAGATAGGTGTTGTAATGATGCTCACTCTGCAATATTGTAACATCCTGATATGCAGAGTTCTGATGAATAAATTACTGTATGTCTCTTTAAACAAATGCTCACTGTTGAAATGATTATCGTTTTGTATCTGATATTTGCATGGCTAGGATTTGTAAACCTGTTAATTAATACTTCCTAAATAAATAAATAGGTTTTTTTTAAATCTATCCTCTTATTTTTATTGATGTTAGCAGGCACCACTATATTTAAATCTCTAGTTGATAAAGCCCTTTCCAATATCTAACAACAATCTGTTCTTAGTCTATTTTAGTTCATGGCAATGAGTCATGCTTTTATCTTTTAACCTAAACAAATTAATTCCAGGGTCTTTGTATAACACTCCCACCCCCTTAGATATTTGCATGTTATAATTAAGACACTGTGTCATCTCCCCTTCATACCTCTCAGGAATGTTGTTGCCCTTTTCTAAATTCTCTCCCAATACTTGAATGATCTTTTAAAAACTTGAGGACCACAACTGCATTGTGTAACAAACTTGCAATGTATGTTTCCCAGATCCTGTTTTCTGGCCTGTTTTTGAATATGTTCATAGCTTAATTTCTTTGTTGCTGCCCTTGGCAGTCTATTCTACACATAACTCAGACTAAAATCTTCACTGAAGCCATCTGAACTAGGAACCTTAGAGTCAGGTATTTCCAGGAATCAGTAACATTCTCAAATGTAAGAGGTTTTTCCCTAACAGTATCTACCTCACACAAACTAGGAAAAGCAAGAAAATCCTTTCCACTCTTAGCAGAGCACTAAATTTAATCATGATAGTTTCTAACAGAACCATTTAAAAATACCTGTAGTTTTCTAGCTCCATCTTGCTCTATTGTTTTTTGGATAAGAAGTGTGTTATTTCAAGGTTGTACAAACTAGGGACCTGATTCTGCTCTTTCAGCTCCACAAAGTGTAATAATCCATGTGCCTGCAACACTAAGAGCAGTTTTTTGCATTAAACTGTTGCTCTGACAGTATTCTACTATATTCCAAAAAAGAGCATCAGGTCACATATTCATGTCTTCCATATTTGTGATAGGAAATCTACCAAAATGAGGAGCAAAAAGGTTGTAGACTTCTACATTTGGACATCTTGTATATTCTGCTATATGAAACAGGTGGATCAAGAGCCCATATTTTGAACATGATAATTTTATCATATATAGTCCCTTCCATCTGAAGCTCACAAAGTGCTTTACACTTTGGAAAGATTTACAATTTAGCAAAGCTGTGACACAGAGGAATACCATTCCTGTTCTACTGAGGTGGAGAAGAGTTTAGTAACTTCTCACAGGAGGTCTCTGCCAAAGCTGGCAGTAGAATCCATATCTCCCATTTCCATGCCTTCATCACAACACCATCCTTTCCCTTATAAAGTTATTTGTTGGAATAAACAATACACAAGAACCTTCCTCAGATGTGCCATGTAATACAGAACTTCTTTCTTTCTCCTTCTACATCTTCAGTTTCCGCTATTTTCCACCAGTTTCAGCCATTCATTTTGGTCTTCTACTGGTCTGTTCAGGTTTCTGAGTGTCTATACGTGTTTCAAAACTTCTCCTTTTCCCTTAGTAGTCTGGATAGCTTTTATGTTGACAGGTTTCAGAGTAGCAGCCGTGTTAGTCTGTATCCGCAAAAAGAACAGGAGTACTTGTGGCACCTTAGAGACTAACAAATTTATTAGAGCATAAGCTTTCGTGGACTACAGCCCACTTCTTCGGATGCATACAGAGTGGAATAAATATTGAGGAGAAATAGGAAAAAACACCCCCCTGAGTGCTGCAAGTTTCAGCGCTGTAAAGTGCCAGTGTAGACAGTGCACCAGCCGCACTCCCAGCACTGGTAGCTACACCTCTCGTGGAGGTGTTTTTTTTAGAATGCTGCCGCAACTACACAAGCCACGTTAAAGCGCTGCCATGGCAGCGCTTTAACATTGCCAGTGAAGATGTGTCCATAGTTAAACCAGTGTAACTCCTCTAAAGTTCTATGCTGATATAAATCTTTTATGTGGGAGGGGTCCACAGGTAAGCAAACTCTGCCTTTTAACATAAAACATTTTTCTTGAGCTGGTTTGGGGGGAATGTGCCAATAAATCTTCCAAACACAATTTCTGGCCTATCCTTGATTTATTGTGCTGTCCACATTGAAAAAAGATGGTGAGGTTGGAAGATGGTAAACAAATTCTACTGTTGGCTCAAGAAATTCTTGGGAAGAAGGTTGGAAATGCCCTGTCCTATTGATAGGTTTCTTTGTAGTTTACCACTTATCGATCTAGGTTATAGAGTGCCTGTCACTGTAGAATATGATGGGCTCCCAAAATGATAAGGTATACACACAAAGATATCTTTATCTCACCCTCTTCTCTTCAGTCAGCAGGATCTGGAGCAATTTTTCTCCCTGTAGTGTTGTTTTCAGGTTCCCAGTGGGAGGATGCCTCATCCTTTGGTGCTGTGGACTAAGTAGGAGAAAACACACACTTAGCAGGTATACATTTCATGTCTGCATTGGCAACTTATCGTTGTTTGAGAGGACCAGCATCAGTCACACACTGTTTGTGAGACCTGTGTTATCTAATAATTAGTGAGCCATCCTGGTCAAAGGTTATATATTATGGGCCAAATCAATTTCTAGTTTAAATCTATTGGCTTAACCAGGTTTATACCTGAGATAAATTTAGCTGCTTGTCTCAGAACTAGAAACAATATTCTTTTTGGGCCCAGATTCTTATGTGAATAACAAGCGTTAGACTGCTAATAAGCTGAACATTAGTTATTAAATAATACTAGTTCCACTTTGGGAGCTACCATGAGAAATATGTAATAACAGTAACAATGGCATGGACAATGTTGATGAAGGTACAGATCTTACTGTGTAAATGGATTCATACTTGAAAACCAGAAGGAGGCACAATGTGGAGAAAAACACACACAGATAAGAAACTATACAAGGACAAAAGCAAGTGCTAAAAATCCAGCCATTAAACCTAGATGAGCAAACATGCATAGCACATGACTCCCAAAGGCAGTTTGGAAGAAGGGTGAAATGTATTTCAAAACAAAAGTGCAGTATATGGCACATTCTAGTGCCTTTAGTGTGTAGCAATCCATCTAACTTTTCTACGTTGTGTATTTGTTTGAATGTCACCCATGTGTAGAACAGTCACAAAACTACCACATATCAGGAGGCCAGGTCATGTGTAACTTTGATCTATGCAGATTTAAGCTGCCTGTCACCCTTTCCAAGGCCCACAATAGCCACTTCATGCAAGTAAGTCCATCCCATTTCATAATTCTGAATTGCAAATTGATTTATTTAATTCAAACATTACTGGCCTGATTCTCCCTTCACTGGTAGAGTTGGGCCCCACTGAATTCAGGTGTAATTCAGGGGAGGACTAGACCTTCAGTGTTTCATCTTTGCCTTGTGTATGTTTAATCATCATATCCATTGTAGGCATACAATAAGAATTCATTGTTTTTTCTTTCCTCCCAATCCAACAGTTGTGCCCTTTTTCTGCCATATGAGGAAACTGTGTACACTGGCAATTTTAAAATCTTCCATTGTTGCAGTACAATCAATGCAGTTCCAATTGTGCTAGCAACAGTGGGAGCGCCAGGGCCGGTGCTACCATTTAGGCAAACTAGGCGGTTGGTTGGGCGCCAAGATTTGGGGGCACCAAAAAGCGGTGTCCCCAATTTTTTTTACAGCGTTCCTATGCCCCCTCCCTGAGCGCACGATCGCTGCTCCACTTCTCCCACCTCCCAGGCTTGTGGCACCAATCAGCTGTTTGGCACCTCAAGCCTGGGAGGGGAGGAGAATTAGAGTAGGGGAGGCGTGCTCGGGGAGGAGGTGGAGCAGAAGTGAGCTGGGGTGGGGAGCTGCCGCACAGCTTTCTGGGCCGGGGGGAGCTGCCGTGGGGGGAGATGCCTCAGGGCGGAGGAGGGGTGGGGAGCTGCCGCAGGGCTGGGGGGTGGGCGCAAGGTGGAAGTTTGCCTAGAGCGTGAAACTTCCTTGCACCGGCCCTGGGGAGCGCTAGTGTTAACCAAGCACTAGCATTTTTAGTGCTGTTTCTTCTAACACTGCTCTGAGCCGTGTTAGAAGACATTGTGATTGAAAGGTTTGTGGCCTGACACATTAGAACTCCTACTGCTTTCTGCATAAGTGCTAGAACAATGGTGGGAGATTGCCCAAGAATTGCCAGTGTAGATGAAGAATAGTTGTGTTTACTCCACTAAGTAAGAAGTGCTTTCACCTTTTTTTCCTATCATGCATTGGTCTCAGTTCGGTAGAAGTTTTCTGAATTAAGTTTTAGCTTATAGATGTCTGGCACCTTAACTGTTTTTGAGATCTACTCATTAAGTCTGGGGAGTAGTGGGAGAGTAGAATTACCTAATTATCATTAGAAAAAAGTAGAACTCAGTAAAAATGTAACAAATGATGGGTGCCAGCTGGATACCAAAATGTAATTTGGTAACTCACAGCAGAAAAAACTCACGCAGCAGCCCCAGCGTTGCATCCTGCCTCCTCTGATCTTCCTGCCGCCACCTCTCATCTCGAGCGTCTCTCCTCTCCTCACATTGGTCCCTTCTTTCCTCACATTGGTCCCTCATGTCCTCATGTTGGTCCCTCCTGTCCTCACGTTCACTGGCCTCTTTCCTGTACTTTGAAACCACGTCCTTCCACTCATTCAAATGAGCTCTTTCATTGCGGGTCGATTCCATGATTTCAGAGAACATCTCGTCTCTCGTCCTTTTTTTTTGCCTCCATATCTGAGATAGCCTTCGGGACGGAGGAGGGAGGCTTGAAAAATTTGCAGCTGCAGGAGGGAGGGGAAAAAGGGAGAGAAGTATTTTAAAAGATACATTTTACAGAACAATACTTATACTCTTTCACGGTGAACAACACTATTCACATTACAAAGCCCATGTGATTTCGGTACAAGGTCGCATTTTACATCTTAATAGTGAGTGCCTGCGGCTTTGGTGTTAGAGAGCACAGACGCAGGTCCAGGCAACAGAATTCGTCTTGCATGCGGCCATGGTAAGCCATTGTCTTTCGGCTTCTGTAGCCTTCAGAAAAGCAGCGCCCTGCTTTCGCACATTCCAAGCAAAGCCCGTTGACTGCTTCGGTTTTCCTGTTAACGTGCAGCAGCAGAAACCAAACTACCCCCCTCTCCGATCCTATTCTCTGGGATGACTGCTTTATCCCTCCCCCCATCGCATGGCTGGTATCAGGGAAGATCCCTACAGAAACCAAACTAACCCCCCCCCCATCGCTTTACCCCTCCCCCCACTGCGTGGCTGGTATCAGGGAAGATCCCTGCCAGCCAAACGCGAAAAGCTCAGTGCCAATGATCCCCTCCCTCCTCCCCCTCCCCCCCCACCCCCCGCTTGGCTAACTGCAGGGAAGGATTTCTTTTCAGAGACCAGCAAACAGTCCAGTAGGAACGGTCACCTCTGTCCCCTTAATTAAATTCCCCTATTTCAACCAGGTTACCATGAACTATATCACTCTCCTGAGGATAACACAGCGAGATAAAGAACAGATGTTGCTTGAATGCCAGCAAACACCGAGACCATACGCTGCCAGGCTTTGTCATGCAATGATACCAGATTACTTGTTACTAGCATGGCGTGGTCAAGTGTCCTACCATGGAGGACGGAATAATGCTGCACTGCCCAGAAACCTTGTGGCAAGGCTTTTGGAGTACCTCCAGGAGAGCTTCATGGAGATGTCCCTGGAGGATTTCCGCTCCATCCCCAGACACGTTAACAGACTTTTCCAGTAGCTGTACTGGTCGCGAATGCATCCCAAGTCCTCAGGGCAAATTAATCATTTAAAAAACGCTTGCTTTTAAACCATGTTTTATATTTACAAAGGTACACTCACCGGAGGTCCTTTCCATGGCCTCATTGTCTGGGGGTTGGGAGGGTACTTCAGTCAGGCTCAGAAAAAGATCCTGGCTGTTGGGGAGAACGGAGTGCTGTGTGCTCTCCGCGAGCTCGTCCTCCTCCTCCTCCTCTTCATCTTCCCCGTCCGCAGAATCCTCAGGCATGGCTGAGATTACCCCGCCTCGGAATCCATGGTCAGAGGTGGGGTGTGGTGGCGGCCCCCCCGAGAAGTGCATGCAGCTCAGCGTAGAAGCGGCATGTCTGCGGCTCTGCCCCGGACCTTCCGTTTGCTTCTTTGGTTTTCTGGTAGGCTTGTCTGAGCTCCTTAACTTTCACGCGGCACTGTAGTGAGTCCCTATTGTGGCCTCTCTCCATCATGCCTTTAGAGATTTTTTCAAAAGTTTTGGCATTTCGTCTTTTGGAACGTAGTTCTGCTAGCACTGAATCCTCTCCCCATATAGCGATCAGATCCAGTATCTCCCATACGGTCCATGCTGGTGCTCTTTTTCGATTCTCGGACTGCATGGTTACCTGTGCTGATGAGCTCTGCGTGGTCACCTGTGCTCTCCACGCTGGGCAAACAGGAAATGAAATTCAAAAGTTCGCGGGGCTTTTCCTGTCTACCTGGCCAGTGCATCCGAGTTCAGATTGTTGTCCAGAGCGGTCACAATGGTGCACTGTGGGATAGCTCCTGGAGGTCAATACCTTCGAATCGCGGCCACACTAACCCTAATTTGAAATGGCAATACCGATTTCAGCGCTACTCCCCTCATCGGGGAGGAGTACAGATATCGATATTAAGAGCCCTTTATATCGAAGTAAAGGGCTTCGTTGTGTGGACGGGTGCAGGGTTAATTCGGTTTAACGCTGCTAAATTTGAGATAAACTCCTAGTGTAGACCAGGCCAGAGTGTCACAACTAAATACAAGATGGAACAGATTGTTTAGCATAAGTAGTTAACATATATTTCAAGGGACCATTCAAGGTGAAATGGCCTGTTAACACCTTTCTAGTCCTGGGGCGTATCGAGTGCTGGGGGGGGGGGGGGAAGAAATCGTGGCTGTGGGAGGAAGTTAGTTGCTTATTGTTGTAGTAAGCCATAAATCCAGTATCTCTAGTTAGTCCATGATTTTTAGTGTCTAGCACAGTTATGAATTTGAGCTCCCAGGCTCATCTTTTGAAGGTTTTGTGAAGGTTTCCTTTGATGACGAGGGCAGAGAGGTCGAGGGCAGAGAGGTCAGATATAGAGTGATCACTTTGTTAAAAGTGTTCACCCACAGGTGATGTGCTGTTTTTGTCTTATTTTTCTGTTTGAGTTCATTTGAGAATGTAGTGATTGTTTGTTTCACATACATGGTTGTTATTGGGCCACTTGGGCAGTGATGAGCTCCCAAAATCCTAAGAACCAGTTCCCTACCGGATCCAGTCGCTCGGGGTTTTCGGCAACATTTTGGCGGCAGGTCCTTCACCCGGAGTGAGTGAAGGACCCGCCGCTGAAGTGCCGCCGAACACCCGGTAGGGAACCATGCAGTGAGTACAAGCCCCACGTGCCTGTCTCCCCCCCGACCCACATCCTGCCCCTGACTGCCCCCCCTCAGAAACGGCAAGTTTCTCCTCCCCCACTCCTCCACCGGGATAGCAGCAGCAGCCCTGGGCTCCGGGGGCTATTTAAAGGGCCGGGGCTCCCCTGCTTCTACCGCCCCGGTCCTTTAAATAGCCGCCGGAGCCCTGGGGAAGCGGTGGGGCTCTGGCAGCTATTTAAAGGGCCGGGCAGTAGAAGCAGCGGGAGCCCCGGACTTTTTAAATAGCCCCCAGAGCTCCGCAGCCCTATCCCAGAAGCCGGGCCACCCCGGTATGGTGCTCTTGCTGGTATGCCGAACTGGGGCGTACCGGCTTCACCTCTGCCTGACTCTATCCACCACCACCCCGACAGACCCCCCACCCTACCCAATCCCCCTGTTTCCTGTCCCCTGACCGCCCCCCCAGAACCTCCGCCCCCTCCAACCCCTCCCTGCCTGGCCCCTGCCTTATCCAACCCCTCCTCCCAGCCCCAGACCGGCCCCTTTACCATGCTGTTCATGGCAGTGTGTAAGGATGCCGGGTCATGCCGCGTGGCCTGCTGGAGCTCACAGTCCCCCCACTTATCTTGCTGCTCAAAGTGACAGGAGCTGAGCTGCCCAAAGCGCTGGCGCCGGCGGCTCAGCACGCTGCGGCTCTGCGGGGGGAGGGGAAGGAAGCGGGGGAGGGGCCGGGGGAGCCTCGGCCTCCCCAGCTGGGAGCTCAGGCGGGGGACAAGACGGTCCCGCGAGCTGGATGTGGCCCGCGGACCGGAGTTGTTTGTCCACCCACCCGCCCCTTTAACAGCAGGTTCTACACCGGCTTCTAAATTTAACAACCTGTTCTTGCAAACCAGTGGGAACTGGCTCCAGCTCACCACTGCACTTGGGCCATCCATACTGGATGAGATTCAACACATGCTGTGACAGGCATATGTAGGACTCATGAATCTTGGAAGGTGTGTTGGGGGGGTACAGATCATAGCAGTTGAAATACGTCTACAGGTTTTGCATCTGTTGTTCTGGCATGGTCTGGTGCTGCTTTGAGTTGCTGGGTCCTAGTCTGTGTGGAGTTTGCTTCTGATGATGAGCTTGGAGAGTTGGGGGGGTTGTTTGAAGGTTCAGGAAAGATTTCTTTCAGGATGTGGTCCCCATCATGTATGGGTTGTAATTTTTGGCGACAGCACGTATGGGTTCCAGTGGAGGGTGGCAGGTAACAACTAGGGGTGTGCGGTTGGGGGGCGGAGGGGTTATTTCTGTATTGAAGCAGGTTCCTTCAGGGGGTTTAGGTGGCCCATTCCAAGACACCATCTATTTTTCAGATGGAGTGTCCTTGTTTGGTGAAGGTGGTTTTAAGTGTGTTAGGCTGGGATCTATACCTTTTCTCCTCTGAGCATATTCCATGATATCAGAGTGCCTGGCTGTAGATAACCAATCTCTTGGTGTGTTTGGAGTGGTTACTGGATCTGTGTAGGTAGGTGTGGTGATCTGTAGGTTTTTTGTATAAAGTTGTCTGTAGAGTTCCATTGTTGAAATTGATTGTGATGTCCAGGAAGTTGATGCTTGTGTGGGAATGTTCTAGAGAGTTTAATGGATGGATGGTGGTTGTTGAAGTTGTGATGGAAATCTATGAGGACGTTTAAGTCATCTTTCCAGAGGATGAAAATATCATTGATGTATCTCGGGTATATCATTGGTTTAATGATGCATTAAATTCTTCTTCAAGGTGGCCCATAAAGAGGTTGGCATATTAGGGAGTCATCCTCATACTCATGGCTGCTCCCATGGTTTGGACAAAGTATTTGTCGTTGAGTGTAAAACTGTTACGGATGAGAACAAAATGGACGAGTTTGGCAACGTGTTTTGGATGGATATCTGTGTCAACCATTATCTTGTAAATATTTGAGGCAAGCAGCGATGCAGACATTGTGAGGTATGATGTTATTTAGGGAGGTGACATCCGTGGTGGCAAGCATAGTGTTTTGAACGAGGTTTTTAATGTTGCAGTTTCTGGAGGAAGTTGGTAGTGTCCTGGAGAAAGCTGGCCCTTTGTTTGGTGAGTGATTTGAGGATGGTTTCTATGGCTCCCTACATTCCTTTGGTAAGAGTGCTGTGGCTAGATATGATGGGTCTTCCTGGGTTACTGTGCTTGTACATTTTGGGAAGCATGTAGAAGGTTGCTGGCATCATGGCGTGGGTTCATGGGGGATGAGGGTGTAGAGTTTCTCTTGGAGTTGTTTGTGGGAGTATTTGATGATATTCTTAAATTTTGGGGTAAACTGTAGTGTGGGGTCGTCTTTGAGTTCTTTATAGTAGATGGTGTCAGAGAATTGTCAGTTGGCTGCGTTAATGTAGACATTGTGGTTAAGGACTGTGATGGCACCCCCAATCCACTGGTTTGATCACTGTCTGGGGATTGGATTTCAGGCCCTGTATAGCTATCCTCTCAGCAGTGGAGAGGTTGTGGTGGATGTGATGTTTGTTAAGGATTTCACAGTCAATTTTTTTCTTGAAGCAACCAATGTAAGGATCACACGTGTAGTTTTGTCTACTTTGGGGTGTCCAGTCAGATGACTCTTTTCTCTTATGAGGACTGGTGAGACATGGTAATTGTGAATGGTGTCATCACTGTGTGAAAGAATTCTCTGAGGCAGAATCCGCAGAAGAATTATTTTAATTCTCCACATGTTAATATGGTATCAGGTATCCATCCAACATACTGGAGTCCCCATAGTCTCAAATAAAATCTGCTGCCGTATGAATTCACGCAAACAAAAGTAATCAGTGCATTTACCCCTAACATCAGTTGAACATTTTATTGTGCCTGGAAGATTAATTTCATATTATTTGCCCTCTTTGTATCGTTTTTACTGAAAGGAATGACCATTTGTTTTGATTTCTGCTGAGTTCAAGGCCAATGCAGGTGAGCTGTCTTGTATGTGAGCTTCCCCCCTAGGCAAGACTTGTTTTCTCCTCTGCAGAGATAAAGGGCAGAAGGCCTGCACATTAGCCCTGAACAAAAGAGGGGACTGTATAATGGAGGTGAGGGATGTGCAAAACACCAATTCACTGCATTTGTGTTTTTCTCCTCCTCACAAAGGTGTTAATTTTGTTATCTCTTTAAAATGCTGGATTGTAAATCGCAGTCAGAGACACAAAGCTAAGACTTCGATGTCCCATTCTAATTAGATTAAAATAAGGTTAACATGTACATTTATTGAATATTTTATCATCGCTTTTCTCCTACCTATTCACAGCTTCATATTTGCATTCTGCACTACCGTTTCACTAATTTTGTTCTCAGGTAAGTCTTTTCCGTATAGGCAATGTTGAAGCTTATGACAATACCACTTTCCTCTTTTGAGGAATAACTTTTTTATTGGCTGCTTGGAGCTTAATACTGATTCTCTTTGGTGCAGTTATCTTTTATCATTTTGATACTCATGAATAGCTAAGGAGCTGAAGTTAATGATCAAGTAATAAGATCTTGGAAAAAAAACACAGAATCAGCGATAATTAGCATTGTATACCTAGCATTATAATCAGGCGGGCCATTACTGATCTGAATACTAGCAGCAAAAATCCACCCATGTAAACAATACCTGTTACTTAATCCATATGGAGCACTTGGTACAGTCCTATTGTTTCAGGTTATTAACTTAGAGAATTTTTTCACTTGACCAGAGCTCGGAGAAGACCAGTAAAGGACCTGCATTTCAAACAACGTTGCTCAAATATATAGTCAGTAATTTTAATTGTGAAATTTCTCTTAACATAAGATTTTACTTCAGGGCAGAAAATAATGTCCCCAAAAACAGTTGGACTGCAATTGGAATGCCTAATTCAGCCTATTACATTACAAAATAAGGAATAAATCATACTTTTAATATAATCAAATAGGATCAGCTTTAATTTTAAGTCAACCGTCCACATTAGTCAGGGTTTATAATAATAGGCCCGACAATTTATCAAATAAATAAACAATCTTTTAATGTATTCACTATTAACACTGCATAAAACAGCTATTTTCTCTAGAAATATTGTGATAGATCTGTAGGTTTGCATTAGACTGCGAACCAGGTAAGTGTGGGGAAGGGGAAACAACACTTACATAATTAAGTTATCTCACCAGCATGTAAGTGAGCAAGTATTGCAAGTTTTAAGGGTGAAAGGCAGGTAGAGAGAGGGGAGTTAACAGAACTACACAATGCATCCGAAGAAGTGGGCTGTAGCCCACGAAAGCTTATGCTCTAATAAATTTGTTAGTCTCTAAGGTGCCACAAGTACTCCTGTTCTTTTTGCAGAACTACACAATTTACTCTTCCTATCTCTAAAAACCAGATCCACCCCCAACTTCCCTCCTAGTACAGTTGCAGCCTTTTTACATGCAGATTACATCTGATGAATAGTTTAATAGCTTTTTCCAGACCAATGACAAAACAACCCCCTGGTCATTTGAAGGAATATTTAGTAAAGAATAGTATATCACGGCTGGTGCTACATCTTCATTAACAAGCATTTGGAAGTTGAAAGCCCAACTGATTGACAGACAGATTTAGCTGGAATGTTCTCTGCAGCCTTCCTCTTTTCACAAAAGGAGGGTCTATGATCACAGATTAGGAAGGGAATAAAAAGTTTCAGCATGCATGACAATGCCTGGCGGTGCCCTTTAAAAACAAACAAAACAAACAAACACACACCAGGTACTACAAATAGCCTTCAGATCTCTCCTCCCAACCCTCACCTCCCCCTCGCTCTCTGCAGGCGTGCACTGGCAGGCACAGGCACAGTTAAATTCCAGCACCTTCTTCACCTACCCCCAAACTACTATCATCACGATTGCTACTACACAGTCCCTGTCTCTCACACTGGGGCCCGTCAGTCTTTTCTGCGCCAACCCAAACACATGCCAACAGAACAAGCGAAAGGGAAGGGTGCAAGAAACTCAGCTTGCCCCTGCACCCCCACTGAGACATGCACAAACAGCGGGGGCTGTAGCATGCACATTTATAGACACACACACGCATCACTTTCTCTCTCTCCCCACATTCTTGTACATCTCCTCCTCCTCCTCTGGCAGCAGGCTGAGTGACAGGCCCCAGCCACCAATGCGATGGGCCTTTCTGCAGGCGAGGCGGGAGCTCGCTCCGAGCGGAGCCAGTAGCAGCGCCGCTTCCTGAGCGGTGGTGCAGGGCTGGGGGAAGCAGGGGGAGGAGTCAGGGGCAGGAGTTTAGGAAGAGGAGGGAATGGCTGTCATCAATGAAGTCATATTCATAATCTAGTCCCTCTCTCTCTGGTGCTGTACTCTGGGTGACTCAGAGAGGGAGAGGGGAGACCTCCCGCACGCCACGCTTCTGGAGCAAGGTAAATATAACTTATAACTCCTCTCTGACCCCATTTCTCCCCTGCACCCCCGCCGCCTCCTGCCAACGCACTCTGAACCTGCACCATTAGTCAGGCTCCTTGGGAAAGAATGTGTTATTATTTGATGACACGCACGCACCTAGCCACCTTCCCTCCCTCGTTTAAAAAAATATCATCGCTACTGGCCCCGGAGACCAGTCATGACCCCCCCCTTTCCCCAGAGGAGGGAAGAAAGTTTTGGATCAAAATAATTCGGAAATAATAATTAAAACCTTCCCTAAGCCCGGCTCCTGACTTCGGAGTCAGCTGCACCGAGAAGGAGCCTGGCAGAGACAGGGGACGTTGCTTGCAATCTGTGCATTTTAGAGGAGGCGACTGGCGAACCGAGCCAGCAATAAATAACAGTAATCAGCTGCTCTCACAACCTTTGGGGGTGCTGCTGAAGCGAGCGTTTAAAAAGGCTCCGGGCAAGCAGCGGCCGAGACAGAAATAGATCCCAAGAAGCAACAGCCCCTCCAGGAGCAGCTCAGTGGCTGCGATGGGGCCGGTAGGCTAGGCTGGTCGCCTCTTCCACTCCCCATTGACTGCTCTAGCTATGTTTTGGTGGCTATAAAGAGGGGGTGGCGGTAGGGAGATTACACCCCCCCCCCCCGATCCGGCAGCGGCCGGAGGGTTAGATTTGGTGCATGTGGCGAGGGCGGCAGCAGCCTGGCTGCTGCTGAGTGGTGCATGTTGAAGTTCACTGTGTCCTGCCCTGGGGAAGGGGAGGGCAAGCGTTGCAGTTTGTAGGTGTTTTGCAGGGGCTTTGTTGCCTGGGGGGTCCTTTTCGTCTAATGCAAATATTTAAATAGACGTGGCTGAGGGAGGTGGGGGTGGAGGAGGAAAAAGATGGGAGGTATGGGGCGGGGGTGCTTGTTAGAGTAGCAGCGTTAACCAGCAAAGCCAAGGAGGCCATGATCCGGATAATCTCCCTGTCTGACTGTCACAAACATTACCCCCACACGCACCCGGGAGGGCGGGTAGAAGAGAGAAAAAGAAGGTGGGGGCCGGGACTTCACGAGCCGGGGCTGCAGGTCCTGTTGTCTTACAGTTTAGTCACAGGGTCTCTATGCAATTAAAAACAAAACATCAACGCTTTAGTCCGTCTCTCCTCTTCTGCTGAAAGGTGTCGCGATTCACTTCCTAAAATAGCTTCTCTCTCCCCCCTTCTTCTGCAGCCCCCCCCCCCCTTTTGCAGCAGCCTAGGAAGCAGAGAGTGGAATAACATGCGCTTCCAATTTTTATAATCACCTTCAAAGCAAAAAGCATTTTATTTCCGGTATGCACAGAAAAATCTGTCAGTAATTTTTTTGGGGGGGGGGGGTGTTGGTTGTGTATACACATTCATGTTCGCGTAGATTTGTATTGTGTAGGGAGACGGGAGCCTCATCGCCACACCATGGGAGGGGGAATTTTTTTTTGGTTACCAAAAAAAAAAGTTTTCTGTTGATGATTAAGTGAAGGGGAGAAGAAGATGGGGGCTTGCAGCAAATGTTGCAGTTTGTTGCTGGTCGCTGTGCATTTGAGTGAGTCTGGAGGAGAAGAAGGAGGGCAGCTTTGAGCTAGCTTCTCTGTGTCTGCTTGGAGAGAGGAAGAGGCGAGGTTTAGTGGTGGTTGGGGATTTTTTTTCCCTGTGTGTGTGATCAGCAGCAGAGAATCAGGAAGTCACAGCCGCCAAATACAGACTCTCGCTCGCTCTCACACACACAGACATGTTTGATCAGCATGACATGATGACGGAGGGAAGAAGAGGAGAGACAGGCCTAGCTTTGCCATGAAACATGCTCTCAGTCCGTGCATCTGGCTTCTAACCCCCCTTGTGCGTGCCTAGATCTGTTGTTTGGTGCCACTTCATTAAGGTAAAGGTCTCTTAACCCAGCAGGGGAAAGCTCTGACTGCAGCCATTGCTCTGTAAAGTAAAAGAAGGAAATGGGGCTGGCTCCTGCAAAATGGATTTTTAGGTCTCGTCGATCGGGTCTAAAACTTTCCAGAAAGGGAGGAGGGAAAATATGGCTCTACTAAATGTGCTTGCTAGTGCCAGTGTCTTTTCTGTGTGTGTGGCTTGAAGCACCAGGGTGTGTTGCTAGATAGAAACTTGAGGCCTATGCAAAACTCCCGGAAGATTCACTGTGTGGTTTTAAAGGCAAAAGCTTACGATTTAATGAAGAAAACCCGGGTGAGAAAACTTCTGTTCTCCAACTATCTCAAGCTCTATGGTTGGGGACAGTTCAGTTTGGATTCCTTTTCATATTTTTAATCAGAAGTTTGTATGTGTGTATAATGCTTGGTGCTTCTCCCCCCACGCTCCACGTTAGATTAACTCTTGAAAGCTTTTACTTTGCTAACAGGAGAGGAAATTTATAATATTGTTGTTTTTTGTTTTTCCAAACAGAATGATAGTGTAACAACAAATACTAAAGAACAGCAAAGAGATGTTGGTGAATTAGGTTTTTACTACAATAAATAACTAGGTTGAAAAAAATCAATGCCACTATATTATTAAATGCTTATTTTGATTAAATCTTAGTGGTTATATAGAGTGTATTTGAGCTGGTTTTCCTTTGTGCTTGCAGTTTTACCCTTCATTTTTATTTATCACAATTTGCAAACGTTTGAGAGGTTTCCATTCTCTTATAATTATTTTGATTAAGATTTTAGATAACTGGTTAGTAATTTGCATAGTTAGATACAAAGGTTTGAAAATTATAGCAAACTAAATACGGAGGTTATTTTTTTCTTAAAAAGGCATATTCCAGCATTGTTCTTCTCTTTGCATTAAAAATAAATAAATAAATAAATCCTTTACTTTAGTATCCTTTAGTTCCAGCCACTAACCCTGGAGGTCTGGAGTAGGACAATAAATATTAAGCCAGAATTCCATTCCTTTAGTAGTATATACCAATTACATGTTAGGAGGTGGGGCAGCTTTTGCTGTGTGAGTTAGTGTATTGTTATGCAAATCAAGGCACACTTTCTCTTTGGGAACCTAATTGCCCTATTATTCTCATTGACTTTTTTTTCTTTGAGTCCTTTTGTTAGTCAAAGAAAAAAAATGATGTACCAAAAGGACAGGATTAGAGACTGGTTTTATGCCCATATGTAACACATCAGCAGTATGAGGGAAAAAGATCATACCAGTAATGAGCATTTTTAAATAAATTCAAAGTTAGTCATATCGTGTAACACATGTGGACTTGACAGAGGTGAAGGTAATGCTTTGTTAAATACAGTATCTCTCTTATGAGTTATGTCTCAGCTTTAGGACTGGCATTACTATTGTGTTTCACAGAAAATATGCACCACAAGAATGTGTTCAAAAGCAGTCTTAGATCTTTTTCTTTTATTCATTTCTAAAGTGGTCTGTGAGCATTTCTCGTCAAGTCTGAAAAGTGCTTTGACCAATACCTAAGCTTGAGATTGACAAGAAAAAAGTGACCCAGCTAGCACTTTTATATTGTGAATGTTGGAATTCTATTTAATGTATTCTTGACAGAAGTGTAACTAAAATTAACATCTGCAAATATCTTATTTTCAGTTTTTGTTTGAAGTTAAGATCAGAAGGTGCACAGTAAAAACTTTAAAAAAAATATGTCTGGACTCTTTCTCACATTATGGTCCTGATTAATAATATTGATGTGATCCCTTTTTAAAGGGGAATTATCACTAGGGAGCAAATGAGAACACCTTCCACAAATTATTAAAACACTTCTTTGTGTATTCTTTGCTGCTGTTGATTATGACTGCATGTAAAGAAAGCCTCCTAGACCTCCACCCACCTCAGCACAATTTCTTCTTTCTGATTGATTCCCCCACTGAAGTAAGAAACGCAGGATTGTGACATAAAGATCACTTGTCATGAAAATGGTGGCAGGCAGAAGTTTGACTCATTAGCAAGATAAAATAGAGAATGGAACATTGAAAGAGCAAGTCCTCATTTTAACACACACGTTGGGTAGTTTACAAACATGAGATGACAATGAAACTGGGGATGTGAATGGAATTTTTTTTGTCTGACACATTTAAAGTCCCCTCTTCCCATTCAAAAGTCTCTCTCTTCTGCCTCCATCTTCTTCTTTCTTTTTTTATCCTTGTAGGGTAGTAGGGACTATTGCAAAACCAGATTTTCAAAGGGTGGGGTATCTAACTATAATGTTAGAAATAGATTTGGGGGAGTACACATCACCTCATACAGCTTGTGTCTTCACTAGGAAAGAAGTTGTGTTCTTAACCTGATTTAGGTAGCTCAAGGTGTGTGAGTTAGATATTCACGTGAAAACTACAAAACTTGTCTTCACTAGGATTTTACCTTGAGTTAGCTAACTTGGGTTAAGAACACACCTTTTTTTCCCCTTGTGAAGACAAGGTCAATCTGTGCCCCTAAATAATACAATGATTTGTTTTCCCTCTCCCGCACCCTAATGGATGGGCTTGTGTTCTTCAGAATCTGATATGAAGAGGACATTCAATAACTGTGATTAATGCCTGTAGAAAAGGTCACAGTGTAGTAATTTAATCCCTAACCAATCAGAAAAGCCTTGAGTCAGTCTTCAGTCCCCCTAAGCAGAGTAAAATCCACATGTGTCGCACTGAAGAGTGCTACTCACTTCACATGCAGACTTGTTGGGGAGAGGACTTGATCTTAGTTATTACCAGGATAGGCAGTTCAGTGGACTTATTTCTAACTCCTCTAGTTTGTACTACTGCAAGTTGCCTTCCAAAAGTGATCTTTGTCATGAATTCCTTAAATATGTGAAGCCAGATCCTCAGCTGGTGTAAATGTGTCTAGTACCATTGATATAAATGGAAGTACATTTGTTTACATGAGTTGATGATCTGGTCCTTCACCTTTACTGGTTTCTAATGTTCTGTGTACCCTTTTTTCACAATATTGCTCTCTTGTGATTAAACAACAATATTAGTGTTCTAATAGATGTTGTCTAATGCTGTGGTATTTTGTAAGAATTTAACAGATGCATAATACATTGGAATTATTTGTAAATGTGGTTCATTCATTTTATTATATAATGATTTCCCTTCAGTACTTTCTGATTTCAACTTTCAGAATTTTTTGGTTTCAGTTATACAATGTGACTTTTTTATTTACAAAAAATTAAGCAAATGTTATGAAAAGTTAGTAACGTAATTCTTATTTTCCGTATTGACACAGAAAGCACCCCTGTTTTCTGCTTTCAGTAACAAAGTATCCCGATTTTCTGTTTCAGAGTAGCAGCCGTGTTAGTCTGTATCCGTAAAAAGAACAGGAGTACTTGTGGCACCTTAGAGACTAACAAATTTATTAGAGCATAAGCTTTCGTGGGCTACAGCCCACTTCTTCGGATGCATATAGAGTGGAACATATATTGAGGAGATATATATACACACATACAGAGAGCATGAACAGGTGATTTTCTGTTGTATCTTTTAAAAACACCTGCTGGCCATGACTTCAGTCTGGAGATGGGTTGAATGGTCATTACTTCCCAATAGATAACATCAGAATATTGTAACATCATAACATTGTGAGGCACTCTGGGCTGCAGTGTTGTCAGCTTGTTGCTGACACTCAGCTGTGCATTGTCTTTCCATGAGATCCTCACGGTGCAGTTTCCTTGCTTTGCGTTATCTGGCTAAGATCCAATCTAGGTTGACTTGGTCTGGAAAAGATCAAGGTTCTGTTTGCTGGTGAGGGGCAACAACTAGAGGAATTGAAAATATGTGTGATTGCTCCGTCTGTTGCTAGAGTATATCTGTCCCATGAAAAAGCGATCTGCAGTCTCAGGGTCCTTTGGGGTGCCCAAATGTTCTACCCAGGTAATAGCGGTGGCTTGCTCTGCTTATTTTGTTTGGATCTAGCCAAGATGTTGCAACCTTTCCCTGATGTGGAACAGCAACAAGTATCCATGCATCTGTTAACTCTAGGTGGTAATACTACTTTGCTTAACCTTAAAGGCCACCTCAGAGCGTCATCTAGGGTAGAATGTAGAAGCATGTCGCCTTTGGGCTTGTCTGCCCAGGACATTATAACTCCCTAGGTGGACACTTATTCTGGTCTGAGTGGCTTTTTCTGGTTTAGCTTAAACTGCTTAGAAAGCCACATGAGCTAAACTGGAAAAAGCCTTTCTTGTTCAAGAATAAGAGTGTCTACCTAGGAGTTATGACGTACACCAGTATAACAACTAGTGGTTTAAATTCATACCCTACCTTATCCCTGTATAATTTTCATGTGTAGACAAGCCCTTAGAGTGGATTGTAGATTACACCTTACAAGCCCTTAGAGTGTAAGCATACTATACCTCCATTCTTTGAACTGTAGTAGCTTCCACTCTGCTTCTGGAGCAATTCAGTTTTGTTTCTGATAGCTAAAGCCCTAAATGGTTTAGATCTGGATACCTCAAAGGCCATCATTCCAAATGAGATCAGCTGACAGACATGTTGGGGATTTGAAAGTAGAGGCATTCCTGGCTAAGGATTTTTTTCTTTGTTCCACCAGATTTTGACCTTCAGAGCATAATGAAACACCTCTGTGTTGGTCAACCACTTGCTTAATATGAGTAACTCCAGGTTTATGCTTGGTTAGGGCACTAGGGGGTGAGAGCTATTTGTGACATTCGGTGTGGACTATTTAACTTAATGTGGTGCTGTATGTATTCTGTAGTGTGCTCAGCTGCTATTGGTGTTTAAAAATCAAACCAGTGGGCACCCAAATGCCAGTAAAACTGCTGCATTGTTCTTTATGTATTGTTTAGTAGTATTTATTTAGCAACCAAGAGCACTTGTAACAGGGATGACCGCATGCCCCCTCATGGCTAGAGGTGCCTCTGCTGTGCCCTGCCCTTGTTTTCCCCTTCTCCTGCAACAAACTCCACAATCTCTCTTTCAGTCACAGCTCTTCTTAAAGCCTGGATGTTTTATTAAATTAACAAAGTTCACACACAAAATCTTCCACCCAGGCTTAAGCTGGGCACAGCCCCTTCTTCCTGAGGAACTGTCTTTTCCTCAGGGACCACTGCAGGAAGACCCTCTTTCCCTGCAGCTTCACTCTGCAGTTCCCTCACTGCAGGAATGGCCAGCACTCCGTGGCTTCCTGCTGCCGTTTGCATTGGGATCACCTGACTCAACCTAGGTGTCCTGTAATCAGGCCAGGGGTAGTCAATAGGCAGAGTACAGGTCAAATCCAGACCGCCAAACAATTTTGAACAGATCCTGAAATCTTTTTATTTACTTATTATCATTATTATTATTTTCTCTGTACCTTGACTATACCTTGAACAAGAAATCTGGACCTTGACAAAAAATAATTGATTACCCCTGCCCTAGGCTTTCCAGCCACCTTCTTACAAGCACCTCAGTGAAATCTTCTGGGGACACACAAAGCAGTAGGGTCAAACATTTTGTGGTCAAGGTATTTATCTGGCTCTGATAACTCATTCAAATTCTACAGAATATGAACATTTCTGCACCCCACTCAACAATGACTGGTCCAGAAAAGGCTGTAGGATCTGGCCACAAAACTGGGAGATCCCCAGGAGGCATTTTGCCTTAGTTCTGGATCCCATGGACTTTCCCTCATCTCCTGTCCCCATGTAGCTTAACTGGAGCCACACTGACATGAACTCCTTCCTGGATCTGGCCTATGGTGTGGGAGATCCAGATAACGTAAGATCAGGAGGGAGGATAGCATGCATCCCCAGGGTGAGCCCAGTCATCAACTGCTCCCCCAACATAGACTGCAGACACAGAAAAGGATCCCTTGGGCCCATATAAGTGTGGGAAAGAAAGCCAGATTGCTTTCTCTCTCAGTCCACACACAGAGAGATACCACATGCCTTTCTATCCTCTTCCATACACAAGGGGGACTCTCTCTCCCACACACATATGGACCCAGCAGAGCCCTTCCTGTGTCTGCAGTCCATGCAGTTTAGTGCTCTTCCTGGTAGGAATTTGAGGACCCTGATATAAAGGTACCAAGGTGTGGTGGCTGTGTGGTTAAGGTGCTTGACTTCAATCCTGAAGATTGTGGGTTTGTGTCTCACTCAGTCTCACACTGAAAGGCCACTTCCAGTTCATATAGCTGCAAAATAGGTACCTGATCCATTATGGTAGTCAAAGGCAGTTGGATGTGATGCTGGCCACATCACTTGCTGGTGTACTGTTGGCTATGAAACTGAAGTGCCGTAACCATCTCCACCTGATGAGCCATTGGCTCGGGAACTTTCCCTCTGATGTAAAGGGGTTCTAGAATGTAATTCAGGATTCAGTTAAAAAACAGATGCAAACTTTTTGAAGCCACAGTAATATTTTGGCTTCAATGAAGTCTTGTGAGGACTGCAAGATTGGGCATTTAGTCCTGACTATATGGGTCAGGAGAAATGTGTTGTTTTTTTAATATAATTCTTAAACCACTATTGGAAATGCTCTTCTCATATCTGTAACAAAGTAAATTCCCAGTCCAAACTAATCGGCCAAGACTGACTGTGATAGTGTTCTTTTGTTTACTTATCTAAATACACAGGGCCAAATGCTAGCCAGAGATATGCTGGTGTAATCTGGACAGAATTTGACCCACACTCTGCCAACATTGCAGTTGGTATCTCTTGGTGAAATTTTGCATTTGAATTGAGGTTGAGATTTTTCAGAGGAGTTTAAAGTAGTTATGTACTCAACTCCCCTTGAAATTCAAAAGTTGGCCACCTAAGTCTCTTTGATGATCCCCGTAAACATATACCCCACATATTCTTCAAACCTATTAAGCCATAATCTTTTTAACAGTTCTGCCTTATCAACGGATCCTCATTTGCTAGAATAGTGTATAAACTTCTCTGGTTTATAGAGTGGCACACTGCTTTTTCATTTTGCAGACCACTTCTGTCAGAGAAAGTAGTTTGGACCCCCACCTCTATTCAATCTTGTGGACCCTCAGGCAGAACTTGCTGGTGGCTCATAGCCATAGTCATTGAATTTTTTTATATTCCTCCAAGAAGTTAGCTCTTATAATTTACTGCTTGGTATAGAAGAATTGTGTTCTTTGTAAAATAAAATCTCTGAATATAAATCGGTTTAAGAAGATTCCACAATGTTATCCTACAAGATTGGGTGAGTTTATCCCTCTTAACAGAAATAAAACTAAAGGGCTTGATCTGGAGTAAGACATGCAGGATTCACCCCAGTAGTGATTGTTTTTACAGCTTAGGCAGTTGGTACCTCATTAGAAATGAATGTTGAATCTTCCAAGTTCGCATACATGAACTTTCTAATGTACATATAAATTATCTTGCAGTTTACCTGAAGCTGTAACTGAGGCTAGTTAATTTTTATGAAAACTCAAAATTAAGTTTGAAATAAATGTGCATATAAAGGGAGTGTTCAATATCTCTTCTAATGGACAGGTTTAGGTACAAGTAATGCATGAGATATTGGATTTCAGGATGCTGTGCAATGAAAATAGTTATTGTACTTTCACATTGATTGCATAGTTTCTGTTAAATGCAGCCTTAATGGTGGTGGTGCTGCTAGGTTTTACCTTGTTAAAATGTGTTTGACTTCCATGATATAGAGAGACAACTATAAAAGGGTCCTTGTAATGTTGCTGTACATTTCAGCATGGTGAATATCCCTTAAAAACTCTTTTTGCTGTGTGGAAATGTCTTTGATTCCAAGAACAGTCTTATTGCAGGCCTCTAAGAAGCTGTATACAGTTGTGATCATTTAAAAACATGATTCCTTTTGTGGGGATGCCATGGGATTGCAGGGGGACTAATTAGGCCCTGTGGTGTTCTGTTGTTATCTTTTGTTTTGAAGAGTAAAGCTTCAGAGGTATCACTACGTCTCACTCTGCAAGGAGTGGGCTCCCAAGATAGTTTATTTTAAGTGAGTTCAACAGCACTTGTTCCAATTTGTTGCTTTGAATCAAAGTAGAAAAATAAATAATAAAACATAATAGTAGAGAGTTTATAAATAAAAGCTTGTGAAAACTTTTTTGACTCCTGACAACACCTAGGTAATGGGGAGAAATCAGGGAATGCTCTCAATGTAGTAGACCTTTTTCTTATTTGAAATATTTGGTTTTGTGAACACACAGCTTGTTGAAAGTAGCAAGATTGTAAATACCGTAAACTTCAAATTCCATATGCACAGAACAGAAGCAGTAGGGAACAGCCAGCAGTGTAACCTTCCCCATCCTGCTTTGCCTACGGGCCTCCTGTCTAACCTAGTGGAATGACTGTAGGGTAAGTTTTCTTTTTTATGTCCATTCAATCCTTGGCAACCAACTAGCAGAACCAGTAGACAAATTACGATGATGATTTACACCTGTCCTCTAATAACTGGGTAGAGATGACTTATTTCATATACGTCACTGAACAGCCACTAGAGGATAATGTGGTTGTGTTACGGCTTAATTTGCATGTCTTTGGCTCTAGATCTGGGAGATGAACGTTTCTGTGTCTCATTATCAGTCCCCTGACACGTCCACTCTTCCTGCAGAACTCTGTTAACTCTACTATATTTTGATGCCATACGGTAAAACTAGAATTATTATTTTTAAAGCACCTGATTTAGAAATAAGTAATAGTTTTTTGTTGTAGTCTTAGATAAGTTAATTATTATTATTATTATTTCTTGGCAAACCGTGACAGGGAATGACGTAATCATTTCCTTTCATTGACTTAGAGGACATCCATGTTCTCTTGCATTACAAGAGTCTTTCATTGACACTGGTGAACTAAAAGTTCTAAATGTTAGTCACTGACAAAACTTTTATGTGTGAGAGAGATGAAGAATGATCCCAGCTTGTATCCTGCTTCCATTTGTTTTGTTAAGTACACAGAAATAAATAAAATAGTTGGCTCTCCAGTGAGTTTGAGGGCCTCTAATTCATTCTCTGGGCTCTTGTCATTTTATAAGTCACATGAGCTGCATTCTCAGGGTTTCTGACATCAGCAGAACCCCTCAAGTGAATTACAACTCTCTGTTCACTCCAGAGCAGTTTGTCCTTTGTGTATTTCACTTGATATCACTATTGCACACCGAGGTAATAAAAGTTCTAAATTAATGTCTTGTGTTTTTTTTTTAATTCTGTCTACTGTAAAGATTTTATATTAATAAAATACTTACTTTTTTTGCATTATTATGTTTATAACTAAGAACTTCACTCCAGTCACCTCTGAGGCACATAGGGAGAGATTTTCAAAACTCATAGATGTGAGTTAGATGCCTAAGGGCTTGTACACACTAGCGCTTACTTCAGTAGAACTATGTTGCTCAGAGGTGCGAATTCCCCCTCCCCACCCCTCTTCCCCGCTGCCAGTGATGTAAGTTACACCGACCTAAGCATCAGTGTGGCTGGTGCTATTTTGGTGGGAAAAGTTCTCCCACCAACATAGCTACCGCTGCTTGGGGAGGTGGAGTTACTATGCCGATGGGAGAGATGTAGTAATTCTAGTATAGACTAGCCCTAGTGTCCTTCGTGCCTTTAACAATCTTCCCTCTAACTCTATGTGATATAATTTGGTGTTAATGAGTTAAATTACTTACAGTCATATTCTCCAGGTGGTGTTTTCTGTAGCCTATCAAATATGCTGTTCTGTGCAGGGTGGAATGATTTAAGTCATTTTGATTTAAGTCCCTGATTTTAAAATCAGCAAGCAGGAAACATTGATTTAATTTATCGGTTTTAATCGTGTTTTGCATTTGTACTTTTCAGTTATTTTCCTGAAGAAAGGTTGATTCTTATTGTTTGATAACCGTTCAAACATGTTGATTTACAACTAAGTATGACCTTTACACTGAATTTAGTGCTTTTTTCTGCTAATCAGGAGGATAAATCTATATATATACACATTTAGTTGAGCAATTATGTTGCTTAACATTATTTTTACAATTTTTATATTTGTTAGAAAATAGTGAATGATGCAGTATCTAGTAAATCACTGTAAATAAAAAGTTAATCATTTTGTGTCAAGCTTTAAATTTGAATTTCCATCCAAATAATTTAAAATGCACATTTTTTTCATTACATAAACTACCTTAAATGTGCTGGATGCATAAGAAGAAAAGTTTATGAAAATATGTTTTGCATTTAAAATTAACTGATTTATTAAACAAAACTTATCTGTAGTTTGTGAATTAAACTGATTGTTTCTGGTCACTCTGTCCTTGAAAATTTTAGAACTAGTAGATCTCATCCTTTCACACTCAGTTTTATTTATAGACCGGAAGGAGAAAACAAGTTCTCTTAATTTTTCAACTCCTAACTGGTTTCTTAACTTTGAAGGAACTAGTCATTGAACTGAACTAGTTGAATAAACTGAAGAAGATATTCTCTTTGAACCTGCAGAAGAGGCTACTGCTGTCAGAAGCTGGTTTAGCACTTCAACAAACTCTGGCTTTGAGTGCTTACCCGGTGACTTTGACCAGTTCAGTGGTTTTGCTTTTTTAAAATGTTGGCAGCAAACATGAACTGCTTAATATTTTTGTATTTAAATTATTGTAATTGTCAATTTAAATTAAATTCTAAATCGGTTCATTTTAATAAACATGTATTTAATTTAAATAAATAAAATCCAATTTTTAATTTAAAAAATTGCTTATTTTTATCCATCTGCTTCTGTGTATGATTTATAAATATATCCAGAACTTACCTGAACGGTCTCATTTCTCTAGTGTTCCAATGACCTTTTTGAAGGATGGGCAAATTGATGCATCACACTGATCATTGAAGCATTTTCTGCTGATGACAAGTCACCTGTGTGTGTGATGCTAGTCAAAAAAATTGTTTTATCAAGCATAGTTTCTTACTGACTATACTCCACTAACCCTCATGTTATGTAAGAAATACTGTTTTGTTTCTTTTTGAAATTAGAGCTGCTCTGTTGATCGGAAAAGAGACGGAAAATAGATGTCCACGCCAACAGATCCTGGCGCAATGCCTCATCCCGGCCCTTCCCCGGGGCCAGGCCCATCACCTGGACCAATTCTAGGACCTAGCCCAGGACCAGGACCCTCTCCAGGTTCAGTACACAGCATGATGGGACCGAGTCCTGGACCCCCTAGTGTTCCACATTCAATGCCCAGTATGGGGCCCAGTGATTATCCACAGGAAGGCATGCACCAAATGCACAAGGTAATTGTATCTGCAAGTGAGCACTATGTTTCTCAGAGTTATATCTACTGGTAAAAGCATACTTTTATATTGTCCTCCCCTGCAGCCCTGTGTTCTATTTTATGGCTCACCAGTGAAACTACCAACTAAATTCCATATTTATTACTGGAGATGATGCACAATTCAGATTGTGCAGACTGTTTTTTTTTTTTTTTTTTTTTTTTTTCTTCCCAGACATCAGTTCAAGCCTGCAGTTGCTGGCAGTTAAACAAGTCGTCACCTGACCTGTAAACTGCACACATTTTGACATGGTAGAGTCCTCACTAGAGAATAAATATGGAGCATCACAAGGCCAGCCTGGCAATCTTTCTAATTATACCACACATTACATCTTAGGGCAGGCTCTTTTTTTAAAAGTCCATTTGGAAATGTTCTGCTTCCATAGTGCATTTTAATGGATTTTTCTCCCTTTTTGTTTTATTATTGCAGAAGGAAACTTCATGAAAATGGAATTTATGCCTCTTAAAGGCTTATGCGTAAAGAACTTCCACACTGATGAAAATTTTTATTTCCAAGTTAACTTACATAAGCTCCAGCTCATTAAAACACTTGAATGTATGTGTAACTTAAAGCAGGTGACTAGTCTGACCTCAGTGGGGCTTATGAGCTTATAGTTATGTGTGTGCTTACAGTTATACATGTGCTTAAATACCTTGCTCAATCATTGCTGTCTGAAAATATTTGTGTCTGGGATTTCTTCCCGAAACTTTCTCCCATGTGTTCCAACCTCTAATTATGCAGCAAAATTATTATGGCATTAAGGTTGCAATAAAGCTTCACCTGCCAGGCTTAGTTTCCCATATAGACACCCTATGTCTTGCTCCTGTAAAATGTTTTAAGTATGACTTACTTTGGTGACTGTTTCTAAGGGGAATTAGAATTGTGCTCCGAAGGTAGATAGAACAGTTTTCAAATTACAACTTAAAAAGTTACCCCTTTAAAGTAAACTCTTAATTTTTTTTTAAATTCTCCTTCAGCTGCCCCAGTTTCCATGTTTGGCTGCTCATGATTGTGCATGTGATAGTTTTGAAGGAAAAACATTTTGAAGCGAAATTATCAGCTTTCATGCTGACTGGATTGTCGGTGAGGATGCCATTTAAAGTTATCACCAAGGACACGACTTTGGCTAAAATCTTTGGCATGAAAAACTGTCATTAAAACATTCATAAAACAAACCCCACCTGCGGGGGAGAGAAGCCTGGGGCCAGGGCCCTGTGGAGTTTAAGAGCATGGCAGATCACTGGTTGCTGGAGTGTCCTTGATTGTAAAAACTTCTGAAATCTTCATGTTTGAAGAGGCAAACTGATGTATGGCTTAGTCAGTTCAATGCTTAAATTTTATGCACATAAAACTTGAAGCATTAAATTAGCTGAGCTCTAATCTGTTTCTCTCCACAAACACTGCTTACAATCTTTTGTCTGTAGTGTCAGTGACTGTAGTGTCAATATAGTGCCCCTTGCTGTCAGTGCGCTGCTGAACTCCAAAGGGCTCCTGGGCTGCTTGCCTAGCCTCCCCCCATCTCTGACTGCTGCTTGTCTCTTGAGAGGTCCTGAGGCACGCAGAAGAGGGAAAGCATCAGCAGTTCAGCAGAGGAGCAGCTACAGATTCCATTTACATAGTATTTTTTGGTTCACAATGTGTCTCTAGCTTCTAAATTTGCCCCCACCCCTTCCCGGTCACCTAGTAGTGCCTTTTTAAAATGCTGAAAGAGCATTTACCACACAAACTCCATGCTCTCCTCTTCTATAGAGCTCAGGAACGTCACAGGAGAGGAAGGAGTCTCTGCTGTTTTTTCTCTTGTGGACCACAGTAGCAGATCTGTTGTCCTGGGCATCTTTAGGCTTGTCTTTGCTAGAAAATTTTATTGTGTTTGATCATGATTGTGGAGAATCTAGATAGCTGACACAATGGTGACTGATTGGCATAGACCAGGGGTAAAACTTTCAGAAGCATCTAAGTCTCATTTTTCAAAAGTGACTTAGGCACTTGGGAGCTGTAGCAGATGTCTAAGCAGCAAAGATTGTCCTATCTGAGCTAGCTTAAATCCTGCTAGCTTTGGTAACAATAGCAGTACAGATAATACTGCACAGGCTTCAGCATGGGTAGTGTAAGCCTGGCATGTCTCCTGGCTACATAGTTGGCTCACTAACCTGTTCTGAAGCTTGCACTGTGTTCACTGTTATTGTTACTCATGCTGGCTAGATTTGAGCTAGCTTGGGTGGGCTGCTAGCCCGTATACAGTTCTTGACTTGTTTACATATCCTGAGTCTCATTGCAAGCCAGTGGGATTTGGGCTCCTTAGGCACTGTGGAAGCAACTTCCAAAAGAATATCATATCCAGCATTGTGCCGGCTAATTCAGCATCACGTCACCTGTTTGTGATACCAGTCAGTAGTGGTTGGTATTGTGTAAGCTAACATGACTCTTCAGTTATGATCAAACGCAACAATATGTTACTTGTGAGAAAAAGTGCCATAGAAGTGTGCTGCTGGAGAACGTGTGCCTGGCCCATCCATATGTGGAGTTTTTTAAAAAAATACTTATACACATGAAATATAAAAATGCACTTGCCATTTGGACACATCATTAACTTGCAGTGAATAATAGAACCCTTATACAAAATTAAAAAGAACATATTAAAGCACATGTTAATATTTATCAGTTGGTGTTAAAAAAGCATAACTCCTACAGTTCGTATATTTAACAACAATGCTGATGTGAAAAATAACAGTGATGCATTCCAACAACTGCCTACAAGAAAACGTATTATTCTTTCTATAAATCAATAATATACATATAATACTTATAGTTAAAACTAATACAATAAACTAACTTTTCTGGAACAGTGGAGAAAAAACAACTTATTACTGTCAACCTTGAAGAATCAGACCTCTGGAAGAGTGAAATGGATTCTCCTTTGGCTCATGTACGATCAACAAAATTGTTGGCAAAGACCCAGTTGCCAGGGCTACGTGCACATCTCCCTTGTCCTCCAGTTATGCCCTCAATTATTCCAGTGCAATTACATTGATGGCACATATATAACTGGACAACATTTGGCCTGCAGAAATTTTATTCACTAGTGACAGTGTATAAATAGAAATAATCCAGCTTGACTCTCAGATCCCAGGCTGAGGCTGCAGGTCTGTCATAATTTTTTTTTTCTTCATTTGTAAACTAAGGAGATTTGACCTTTAAGTAATTGTGATGCAGTGCAACTTGTGAATTAATGTGGTTACTTAAACATACAATAAAGGCAGTGTAGTTAAAAGATATATTTCATAAGCTTAGCCACTGCCTAAAATATGAATTCTGTAAATGAGAATGTCATGTGGCCCTGCATGTAATTGAGGCCTCCCCAATTTTCCAAAAACACAATTTATGACATACAGCTTGTCCCCACAAATGCTTATTTATATAGAACAATGGAAAATAACTGTGTTTAAAAAGGATCATTTAATAAAAACCTTAAACTCTAATGCTCATTATTTCCTGTGATAATTAGTACTTAAGTGAAATATTATCTTCGTCCCCCAAAACGCAGAGTAGCACCATTACATTGTTATAGGATATACTCTTCTCCCCAACAAATTCTTTATGGAAAAAAGTCTTTATATAATTTAATGGGTATGGGACCAGTAGGAGTGAGGTAGGGTTAGAGATCCTTTCGGTAAGATTTTTTTAATTATTATATGGAGTTAGTTATATCCTGCTATGTAACTATACAATGATTCTATAGAAAAGATATGTAACTTGACTTAATTTTTGTAGATCCCTATTGGGTTCTGCTCCTGTTACATTTTCTAGGACTTTTTCTTAGGGGTTGTTCTATAAATAGAGGCTGTCAGGTTGAAAACTATACTTAAAAGCACAAATTTCTCATTTAAGTTAGGAATACCTGCTGTTCATGCTGTTTTAATCTTAACTTCTCATAGCTTGGACAATTAAAAAAATAGATCAATCAGATTCACCTGTGTTGGTAATCAGTTTCTAGTACATTTCACTTTCATAATGCTTGGGTTGCTTACACTAGACATTTGTCAAACCCTCACTGTCAAACCCTCTGTCATTTATAGACTCTCCTCTCCCCCCCCCCCCCCCCCCCCGTGTTTAAAAGTTGTAGAAATATTTGTATTGGCTGTAGGTTTTGCAAAAGCTTCTCTTTTACCCTCCCCCCCCCCCCAAAATTTCTTTGGGTCACTTTGCCCCCGAAAGCATCCTTTTAACTGTGAAGTTGCTTTGCAGTTCCACAAGTGAATCCCTCACTCCGTAATTGATGTAGGGGCGTTCTGGTTATATATTTGTTTCTCCCCTGGTACCAATCCTCTCTTTCTGTGTTTTAGTACTTTTTTTTTTTTTTTAAATTAGGGAGTGGGGAGGGAACCTGTTCAAAGGGCTCTTGATTCTGCTGTCTCTTCTTAACTGACCTACCAACTGTCACGGAACCTTCCTTGCTGCAGCCTGTTAGTATATTACAGTGAAATCACTCTACTCATGCCAGAGCATATGCTATAATGGACCCAAGTGTTGCAGAGGAGACCAATTTCCAGTATAAATCACCCTGTGTCCACCTGAAAAGCTGGGACTAGAGCTTTGATTCTTTAGGTTAAAAACTCTGTGGCTCAAATTCAACCACGGTGTGACTCTGACTCTAATGTAGTTGCACCAGAAATGAATTTGGCCCCAACTCTACACGTGTCAATGTAGCAATTGTATGCAACATGTGGACTACCTGCAACTAGAACTGTGTCCTCTTCAATGTTGGTGAATTTTCCAAAACCAGAAGAGGGTGCCCCATAGCATGGGGAGGGGCTGCTTCAGAATGGAGAGGGGCTTTGTGTTTTTTAACTTCTTCTGCTAGAAACAGCCAAAACTCATTTTTAGACTTAGAGATTAGTTGAATTTGTTCCCAAGCTTTTTAATGAAAAATAGCTTTAACTACCAATTTTTTTGCAAGAGATATTTGCCTCATTCTAAATGAAGAGATTTGATTCAAAATGAAAAAATATATATTTTTTGCTTCTCCCCTTCCCTTTTGTCATTTTTTCTAAAATCCCAATTTCAGGTCAGGGTTAATTTTGTGAAAATTTAAGTGAAATGAAAGTGGCTTCATTTCCTTTGCATTTTTTGTGTGGAAAATATTACTATTTTGGCCAGCTCTATTAAACACATTGTGTATAAAGCAGATTTTCTATAAAGAAATGCTTACACTGTCTTTTTCTTTCCTTTTCTCTCTTTATAACTTACTGCACTTTTTCCCTACATTCTTTTTCAGTAGTCTGTTTTCCCTAAGGCTAATTTTCCTCAAATTTCCTTCCTAAAAATAAAAAAAAATTACCCACAAATCCATATGCATTTTGAGAGTTTAAAATTGCCGATGGCAAGTGCTGTGTCCAGGGTGGCTCCTACAAGAATTGCAGGAGTTCAGCCCCATGAGGGCTATGTGACTTTGGGGGAGTTGAGAATAGAACTCTAGCCTGTTGCATGCTAGTCTTCTGGGGGGCGGGAGGTGGGGAACAGAGCAAGGTGACAACCTTTTCTTTGCTCACCCCAAGCCCTGCACATGCAGTTAATGACTGGAATATATCTTCTCGAGTGGTGACCTGTCAGATTTCCTGCTTTCAAGTGTCTGATTTGTTCCTAAGCCCCTTATCTCTGATTTGGCCTTTCTTCCATGACATGGAGCATAAAAAAAAAAGAGGGATGTTTCTCTTCTATCCCCCATTCCAGTCTCTCCCTCAGCATTATCTCTCTGACCCTTAGTTGACTTCCCTGCCTTGGCCGGTTTGGGATGGGGCCAGAACCCTGGCCATGCTCACCCTCCAAATACAGGTGAGAAGTGTTGTGAAGGGTGAGTGACTGATTCTTGAGGGCACCAGCGTTTGAATGTGGCCAAGAAGAGGTTGCCTCCTGCAGTGGAATCTTCATGTTCAAAGAGAAATGGCATTTGGGATATTCCATTACAGCAGTGACTAAAAGGAAGAGAGTGGTTTAAAATAACAAGTCTTATTCCATCCTGAGCTGCAGAGTTTACTCTCATAAGTGGCCTTTGTTTCACAGCTTTATAAATGAGGGCCACCCAGATCAACACTGATTGGATGTACCAAGTACTACTTGCCTTCACTTTGTAGTACTTGGAACTGCCCAGATGTCTCAATGAATACTTGAAAGGGGAAAGAGGAAGGGAGGGGTCTTTCAAAGACCAACATCCCAGAGTTGTGGTCTCAAGAGGTCTAACTCTAGAATAGACGGGAGTGAAGGGAAGAGTCCCACTGTACCCTTTTGCAGTAAGAAGATGTTGAGGTTTTTACTCATTTTAGTCTACTTTTATATATTTGTGTAAGCTTTTAACTTCTCTTACTAGTTTGAAAGTTCATAAAGCAATATCTTTGTATAAATCTCTCTTTAATTTTGCAGTCCATTGATGGCTTGCATGAAAAAGGAATGGTTGAAGACATGCATTGTAGCTCCATGAAGAGTGCAAATATGAGACCGCCTCACCCTGGAATGGGCCCACCACAGAGTCCAATGGATCAGCATAGCCAAGGTTGATACATGTTATTCATGTGATGTGTTTTTCAGCTCTGTAGAAGACATTCAGAGCCACAACTCCTTTGTCATAGGTTTCCCAGTTTTCTTTTTGCCAGTTTTCACATGATGAATTGTGACCTTTTGAAAACTACTTAAAATTCTTGCTCCTTTGAATGTTCACCTAAGATACCTACTGTGGTCTAGTGGTTAGGATACAGCCCTGGAATTTGGCAGACTTGGGTTAAATTCCCTGCTCTGCCACAGCTTCCTGTGTGACCTTAAGCCTGTCCCTAAGGCTCTGTGCCTCAGCTCCCCTCTGTAAAGTAGTATAGTATTACTTTCCTACCTCATGGAGATTGGTAGATTCTAAGATGCTTGGGTAACAGGTGCTGTATAATATCTGAGAGAGAGATTGAACAACGTTTAATATCTACCAGATGAAGCCAAATTCTGGCAAGAGCTGGTTATAGGCAGTTACCAGAAAACCTGTGTCCAACAATGGGCATGCAGGATGGAAGTTAGCTTCACCCAAGTCCTGCAGAAGCAGTGCATCATGAGTTGTGCTGGGAAAAGAGCCAAGAGTCAGAAAACATTGTTGGTGTGTTTTGTACATACACCTCTCCCTTCTAACGTGGCAGTGGTCCTACCTAAATACCCCGTGAATTGTAGTTGATTAGAAAGTGGGTGCATATCCTATTGATATTTTATTTTTTTTGCAGTGCTCATGAAATTGCTTGGGGGGGGCGGGCATTTTGCCCTTTTGTTAGCGTTTGGCCTGGTATCACCAACATTTGATTTTAGAGGCTTTTGTGGTGGCTTCCCTCAACCCTGCCAGCTCCTCCATCAACTTGTAGCAGAGAAAGGAGACTCTGCTTACATGTTAAAGGGGGATGTATTATATAAGCAGCTGTATGCAGTGATTTAGTTGACAACACCTGTTAGGACCTTAGCTGCTTAATAATGTGTCATACAACTACTTGTATTACAATAGCACCTCAAGATCAGGATTGGGGCCCTATTCTGCTAGTCAGTGTACAAACATAAGAGATGGTCCCTGTGCTGAAGTGCTTATAGACCAAATGGACAAGACAAACAAACGATTGGAGAAGTGATTTGGCTGAGGATCTGCTATGTGACTTTGGGGGAGTTGAGAATAGAACTCTAGCCTGTTGCATGCTAGTCCAATGCCTTGTCCACTGGACAACACTTGTCTCCCAGTTTTACCCTTGAGTGAGTAACTACCATAAAACAAAATAGAATGGGCCTTCTACGGGCCAGATTCTGCCTCAGATGCACAGTTTCCACTGATCTCAGTGGAACCCAAGAATGCATATCTCAGAGAAAAATTTTCCCCAAGGGTGCATGCTGTCACATTGTTGGCTTGTAAAGAAGCTTGCCCCTTAAAATGAATAGAAAAGTTGCTTCTAAAATCAAAGCTGCTAGATCTAAACATAACGTGGTTAAACTACAAATATTTTGCATCTAAATAGCTGAAAGTCATTTTCCTCTTTCATCCACTTGTTAGAGCCTGAGTTCAGGACCATGCTTGCTCTATAACAGATGACCGCATTACTAGCAGCTAAGTCAGACTGAATCTTCTGCTCTTTTTGGTGGATGTCACAGGGGAAACAGAATGCTGGACTTCTAGTCTCGGCAGTTTAAGAGGTTCACTCCATCTTTATTTCAGAAATCCTCTTTAAATCTGTTACTATGAACTTCTTTAATGTTCTTTGCTTGCATGTCCTCTCTCTTCACCTCCACAAAAAGAAGATTGTGGTGGTAGAATGTGCCTCATATACATGTGGGGAAAGGATTCCAGATGGGTGACACAGTAAGATTTTTGGAAGCTGACAAGTAGCGGGGGAAGGATCTCTTTTTTTTCATTGACCATTTGGCTGCAGGCTTTGAACTTAAGTAGGTAGTAAGAATATATATATTAGCTAATAGCATTTTATCCAGAAGTTGTGTTGTAAGTAGCTGGTTAAGTTAGAATTAGTTTAGTAGCCTCCCAAATAGAGATCTAATCCTGAAAACTATGTAGACATTTGTTTAAGCACAAGTAGCATTGAAGTCAACAGGAACTGTTAAAACATGTGTAAGTGTTTGTTGTGGAATCCCCATCATTGGAGGTTTTTAAGAACAGGTTGGACCTGTCAAGGATGATCTAGTTTTACTTAGTCCTGCCTCAGCCCAGGGGCTGGACTTGATGACTTCTTGAGGTCCCTTCCAGTCTTACATAATGACAGGTTTCAGAGTAGCAGCCGTGTTAGTCTGTATCCGCAAAAAGAAGAACAGGAGTACTTGTGGCACCTTAGATTTGTTAGTCTCTAAGGTGCCACAAGTACTCCTGTTCTTCTTCTTCCAGTCTTACATTTCTATACACTTCTACCCAGATATAACACGGTCCTCGGGAGCCAAAAATTGCTACCGCGTTATAGGTGAAACCCCGTTATATCGGGGTAGCGGTGGCAGGGCTCCAGCGGTGATTTATAGGGCCCGGGGCTCCCCGCAGCAGCCGGAGCCCCGGGGTTACCGTGCTATATGCGAACACGTATTATATCGGGTCGCGTTATATCGGGGTAGAGGAGTACTTGGTCCTAATACTGGAGTGGTTAAAGTGATCTGAAGATTGTCCATATTCATTGTACTTTCCTCTGAGGACATTTTAAGGGTTCTGAAGCAAGTGTGTCCACTTTTTCATAATTTTCTAGCTTTGGTCCCTGAAATACTGCAGGCCACCTACTCCATACATCATGTGACCTGATGTATTGTTTTACTCAAAATGCCCATTGAAGTTAGTGAGCATTTGAGGTGTGCATGAAACTGCTTGACCAGATAACTTGCACCCAAGAGCATTAAAAATCGGCAGAGAAGCTATCTGAACCATTAATGTTGACTTCTAACAAATCTTGGAAGGCTAGGGAAGTTCAAGGACTGGAAAAAAGCTAATGTCGTGCTGATATTTAGAAGAGGGCAAACAAAATGAACCCAGGTAACGGTAGGCAGGTTAGCCCGACACTGATCCCAGGCAAAACCATGGAAAGGCTGATATGTGGTATAGTCAGTAAAGAAGTAAAGGTTTGTAGCATAATTAATGCCAGTCAACATGGTTTTATGGAAAATAGGTGCTGTCGAGCAAACGTGATGTTTTGATGAGATCAAAAGTTTGGCTTAGTTCCACATGACATTGATTTAAAAAAAATCTACACAAAATAAAAATAAAAACTGACTAATTGCTAGCTCATAAAAATTAATTGTAAATCCATCCCTAGGCTCTGGGTGTCCCTAGCCTCTGATTCTGAGAAGCTGGGAGTGGATGACTAGATGGATCACACAATGATTGCCTGTTCTGTTCATTCCCTCTGAAGCACCTGGCATTGGCTACTGTTGGAAGACAGGATACTCTGCTAGATTGAGCATTGATCGGACCCAGTATGACTGTTCTTATGGGTAGTTGTACTCTAATGGGTTGTTTCTAGTGGGGGCTCCCAGTGATCTGTTCTCAGCCCAATGCTATTCACTATCTTCATCAATGATCTGGAAGAAAATATTATTGCTAGTAAAATTTGAAAATAGTGGAATGATAAATAATGATGGGAAAAGGTTACTGATACAGGCTGATCTGAATTGCTTAGTAAGGTGAGCTTATTTGAACAACATGTGACCTTGCACTTGGCTGTCTAAATCAAGGAACAAAGCAGGTCAATGTAGGGGGATACAACAAGATGGGGGGGGGAAGGGTTGGAGAGGGGGGGAGCTGTATCCTGGAATAAAGTGATTGGTTATGGTGAGCACCCAGTTGAAATTGAGCTCTGCTGTAGCTAAGTATAGGGCAAAAGCAATCCTTGGATATATAAGCAGGGAATATAAAGGAAGAGGTATACCTTTGTATGCAACATTGGTGTGACCAATACTGTTCAGTTCTGAAGTCAGCACTTCAAAAAGGATGTTGAGAAATTGGAAAAGGTTTAGAAAAGAACTGCAAGAATGACCTGAAGGCTGAAAAAACATGCCTTTATACTTGGGGGAAAAAACTTAAACTACATTATCTATGAAAAGGCTAAGAGGTGACTTGATCATAGTCTACAAGTACTTACCTGGGGAAGAGATTTCTTCTAGTCTATGGCTCTTCAATTTACCAGAAAAAGGCATAATGAGATTCAGTAGTTGAAAGCTAAAAGTAAACAAATTCATACTGTAAATAGGATTGATAGGATTCATTTTTTAAAAATAATTGACATATCAATGTTTATTGGTAAGCTTTTCAATTTTTTATCTTTTTTTTACAATTTTGGGAAGTTATTGGGGGCTTAGTTATGTAATGGCACATGACATTCAAAAAGTAAAAGCTTTATCACCATTAAGATATAATGTGTCAATATTACAAGTCAAAATATACAAAGTAAATATCCTTAAATCAAAACTAAGTTCTTAAGCAGCATTTCTTTGCTTAACTGTAAATTTCTATCATCAGTGGAAATTTCAGTTTGTGTGTATACTATGAATAAGGCACAATTTTTTTTAACAGTTAGGGTAATTAGCCATTGGAAGACCTTGTGCAGGGATGTGATGGATTCTCCATTAATTAGTCTTTAAATTAAGACTTGGATGTCACTCAAAAATATTCAGTAGCCCAAACAGAAGTCATGGGGTTGCAGAAATTATAAGATGAGGTTTTTGGGGTGTGCTATGCATGTGGTCCAACTAAAATGATCATAGCGGTCCCTTCTGGCCTTAAAATCTATAACCACAAACTGGGAGTGTAAGAGAGTAAGTGTTCAGACATAGGCATATACCATATGTTTTAGTTTTTGAAAGTGGAAAATAAATAGATTTTATCCAGTGTTTCCCTTCTCTGACAATTACTGTATTTGTTGAGTGTCAACAGTGACAAACACATAAGATGTGGTCCTTACCCCAAGGAGTTTACAATCAAATCTCACACAGACCATTTAGTTCAAACTAGACTAGTTTAAATGTCCAAATTTCAAGTAATACACTTAAAAAAAAAAATCCCCCGTATTTTGTTACTTGAAAAGCCTTTCAGAAAATATGACCATGGGGGATGGAGAGAAGGTCTGAATTTCAAAAATGGATATATAATTCTGCACTGAATTATAGTATGCAATTGGTAGAATTGTGTAAATAAATTAGGTATATACAGATGCAGGAGGACAGTTAGAAACATAACAGGTTGCTTGCATGTGCGGTTGTGGCAATTATATGCCTAATGCAAGCATGTAATTGCATGCATGGTATTGAAATGAAGTCCGGAGTATTTATTGGCCAGCAAGATTATTTTCAATGCAGCTTGGTACAGCATCATGGGAGGAACATTTCTTGCAATAGGAAACAAGGAAAACTGCCTTTTTTGTGTATTTTTGATGAGCAAATCAAAATCATTCTGAAAAGCTAAATCTGCAACTACTTTGCCATCCTGCTGATAAATGTCTATCCACTGTCTCAAAGTCATTTACTCTTCTGGGGGTTTTAAAACTAAAGATAATTACAAAAATAAGTTATGCAGCTTCATTATTTAGATTCTGTTTTTCCTTAGATTTAGTGGAATGCTAGTCATGCAGAAAGAATCTCTTACTAGCTGAGACAGACTGTCACATTTTTAATGCAGTCATACTGCGACAGGATGATTTTACAAAAATCTGACATTAATTTGGTGGGAAAAAAAGACTTTTGAATTGGTATCTCTTTCCCCCACAGTTCCCCCTTCCTCTCTTGCTATCAAAAGTTAAGTTTGTTTCCTTAGTATTTCAAATGACTGATTTGCTCTTGAAGGTTTGAACTTATTGTGATTACATGATGCTTCTGTTTAATCTCAGTAGCTTTGTTTTTGTTCTATTTAACTTATTAATATAACAGGGAAAATGCATTTCTCTTGCTTCAAATTAAATGAAATTATATAAACAGCTACATTTAACTGAATTTAGACTGCATTAGCAACAACATTCATCACAGTATGTTAATGTAAGCAGACAGTATTAATATTAGCATTAGATGTACTGGATTTTGCTGTAGATTGTTAAACTGCTAAGCAGAACTACGTAAAGAATCAAAATTAAGTCATCCCAATCCTACCTCTTCTCCATCCCTTCCACCTCAGGAGTTGGGGAAACCTGAAGACAACCAGAGGACTCAAATAGTTGTGGTTTTTTGATAGGAGAGAAGTCAAAAGGCTAAGAATGGACTGAAACACACAAACTATGCATGCCTTGGATTTTGAACCCATATACAAAATTATCCTGGTGTCAGTGAAAGCTAGGCCAGTAGAAGAGAATATTTCGCAAGTGCCCTGCTCACAGCTGATTAAATAACTCAAGTGCAAACATAAGCACTGTGACACTTTTGACATTACCCAAGGGATACAGGGTGAACCACTACTGTCTGCTTATAGTGCAAGGGAACCTTGTCTGTGCATACTGGAAGGAACTTTCCCAAAGATGCCAGCTGCTGGCAATATAAGGACCTCGCTCCAGACTCTGCAAGCCCTGCTCTTTCCCTGTGCAGGCTAGCAGTTTGCACACTCCAGCCATAGGCTCCCTAAGTGAGTCCTTGGGTCAGAGCAGAGATAACCCGTGGCTAAGTTTTATGGAGGTAGTTTGCCCTTAGAGTTTTGCTCTGCCCTGGGGCACATGTCCCTCCCACTTGTCTGTACAGCCCACTTCGTTACGTTGGAGTGCCCAGTCCCTCGATCTTCTGGACACCCACACAGCACACAGATTTGCTGCCTTCTTGGAAGCAGTGCCCCACAGTTCACTAGCTTCACCTCAGTTCAACACTCTCCTTAGCACACAGCACTTAGTCATGTTTATCGTAAACCCAAATAGAAGTTTATTTGGCAGATCTTAAGATGAAAATAGAAGTATAAGGATTGGAAACATGGTTACAGATAAATACAAAATGCAGTCTAGAGCCTATACTTATTAACAAGTTCCTTTCCTGACTAATAAGGCATTTCTCAACCAATGGTCACTCCATACAGTGATTGTACACTCAAGAGAGCTGAGATCCACTTTTATGACACTCATGCTGGCAGAGTATCATCTTCTTAATGGACACCACCATGACTCCTTCATAACAAGGGTGTTTTGTTAACTTCAGTTCGCCCTGATTTTTCCACAATTTAAGGTCTTGGTCTTGGTATCTTTTGTGCATTGTAAAGGTCCAAGCTCACACATTGACTAGACTGAACACTTGGCTGGAGTGGGTTGAAAGAGATCAGGTGTTCCCTCTCTTGATTGCATTAGCTTTGAGAACGACCTCCAGCAGGTTTGTAACAATATTTTACGTTACATAACTCTTCAAATATTTTCTGTACATACCACAATAGCCACAACAACCAGCGAGTTCTTAGCTTTTGGCTGAGACCACATATGGCCCCCTTCAGTGAAATGCCATGAAGATGGTGATCACAGGGGAAACATGCCCGTCTGGGCATGCCTAAGCAAGTTTCTGTTAATAGACTTGTAACTGTTTAGCCCCTGTTTGCTGCCAGCACAAGATTGCCTAGGTCACAAGCACCAAAGGGTTTTTGAGGTGCTGGGACCTATCTACATTTTTAGTCACTACATAGAATGTGCTGGTCTTTTTGTTAACCTAAGTTTGGGTAGATTTAGAACAACTTGCACAGTTCACCAAGTTACCTGAACTTCAGAGAATATTGATATTCACCAGCCCTATTGTTCTTAAATTAGCTACATTTTTCTTTTGTGACCCTTTTATCTCTTATATAGAGATAGGAAAAGAGCTATTAGGTCACATTATCCATCTATCTGCCTCCCAATGTAAGATTATCCCCTTCAGCAGTGTTTCCCAAACTTGGGACGCTGCTTGTGTAGGGAAAGCCCCTGGCGGGCCGGGCCGGTTTGTTTATCTGCCCCGTACGCAGGTCTGGCCGATCGTGGCTCCCATTGGCTGCGGTTCGCTGCTCCAGGCCAATGGGAGTTCGGGAAACGTTGCAGGCCGAGGGACGTACTGGCTGCAGCTTCCAGCAGCTCCCATTGGCCTGGAGCAGCAAACCGCGGCCAGTGGGAGCCGTGATCGGCCGGACCTGTGAATGTGGCAGGTAAACAAACCGGCCCGGCCCACCAGGGGCTTTCCCTACACAAGCTGCGTCCCAAGTTTGGGAAACACTGCCCTACAGTATATTTCTTCAGTCGTAGCTTTGAATGACTCATGCACTTGGGACTCCCACCCCTGTCCTTCAGCAGTTTCAGAAGAATCAGTGTTAGCACCGGTATCCTGGCCACATTCCAGTTGGGAAAACTTACATATGTTGCTGACCAAAAATTCTCCTTGTAGCTTTAGTTGGCTAAGGCATTCTTCACCACATGTTCTAAGCTGTTAGGGAATATTGCTGTGCATTGTTCTTCTCCATGGTGGCTACATTTCAGTGATGGGTGAAGTGTTATTCATTCCAAGTTAACCCTTTATTTGAAGTTAATTATATTACTCCTAGATCAACACCTTTCCCCCCCAAGCCTTGTCTACAGTGAGCTTTTTTGTAAAAGTCTGCCATTGCTGTAGCACTGATGCAGTTCCATCAGAGATAGCCATGATGGGAGAGCTAGTGTCAATGGCCCAGAAGCATTTCCCTCACCATGTTCTGTGGATGACACAGTGGTAACAATGCCTAGGCCAGTGTACACTAATGTACCCACCATTGCTACAACTAGTGGAGTTGCACAGATATTAGAATGACAATGGGAAACTTTAAGAAAGAACTCAGTGTAGACACAGCCTCAGCCCATACTGAATTCTTTCCTTCCTTCGGTATTGCACCTTTCACATATCTGCAGATATCTGTTGTATCTTTCTTTTACTTGTAATCTAGATAAGCTATGTATTCAGTTCATCAAGACTTTCCTCAAAGTCTGTCTCTCTGGACTATTACATTTATTTGTATTACTACATTATTGTTAATCGGATATAGGTAGGGTGCATTGATTTTTAAATTGGCGATTTAAATCAGCAAGCAGGAAATCATTGATTTTTTTTTTATCTTGTTTCGCACATTTGTACTTTAGTGATTTTCCTAAAGAATGGTTCATATAACCATTAAAAGAGCTTGATTTGCAACCAACTATAGCCTTAACATTAGATTTGGTACTTCTTTTTGATAAGCAACAGGATATTCTACAGCCATATCCAGTTTAATATGCAGTTATTCAGAGTCTTAGTTTTTACATTTTTTAAATGGTGAAGGAAGCTTTTTATTTATTAGAATATTTTTTTCTTATGGTTTGTGTCAAGCTGCATTTGGATAGAAATTTGGAATTCAATTAAAATATACAATACCAGCATTTTAAAATTCTTGTGTTCTTTAAATGTACTAATACATAAGAAAAAAATAAGTTTAGCAAAACCTTGTTTGCATTTACAGGTAACCAATTTATTAAATGAAGGAAGTGTAGCAGTTTGACTACTTACTGCCTCTTGAGTACCCCCTCCTGGGGTCATCCCATCTTTACTTCCCTTTCATCCAGGTCCCTTTAAGAACTCACTCTCCATTGACCTTCTAAGCTCAAATCCTTTGATTCACTTTTCACCAGTTCTCCTCAGAGTGGCAAGAGAGTTTGTCAAAAATAGAACTCCAGAGTTCAAAACAAACCCACTGCTCATCTTCCCTTCTTTAATTCCAGTCACAGGTTTTACCTTGCTAGGGCTCTGCAAGTGCCAGACTTGCCCCTCAGAGCTGCTTCTTCCACCAGCCTCCTATCCTGAGCTTCCCCAACTCACTGCCAGACTGCTTACTTCTGACAGTCTCTCCACCCAGCTCCCCAGTAGCTTTCTGCTGCCTTTTATATTGTTTTATATTGGAATCACCTGATTCCTCTCAGGTGGCATTTTGTAATCTGGGCTGGTTTAGCCCCAGATGTTCTAGCCCATAGGCAACGCACCCTATAACACCAAGTATTAATGGTAGTTAGAGAATTGGCAAATTGTTTCTGGTCATCATGGGCCAGATTTTCAAAGGTATTTAGGTGCCTAAAGATGCAGATAGGAGCCCAGTGGAATTTTCAAAAGCGCATAAGTAGGGTAAGTGCCTCACTCCCATGAAATCAAGCAAACTCTGCCACCCATTGTTTTACATATGGGAAAGCTGGGGGTTAGTGGTACTTTTCCACTTTGCAGAGATGATCTGAGATGTAAATAAATAATATTTGTACAGTGCAATCAAAATTCACACTGATGAAGTCAGAGGTGGGACTAGAATACACAAGTTCTACCCCTTTTCCCTAGCCCTGTGCTTTTTCTACCAGATCTTTCACAGAGCACCAACGCCTCAATCGGCTTTTTCAAAAGAAGTTTTTGTTCAGAAATGGCTCTTACAATTTCTCCAGTGTCCAGATAGTGAAGGATATTGAGTATTATTTAGTCAAACTTTAGCCATTATTCAGCATAAGGTGGTGCAATTGTATCTAATTACTGAAGGGTGACTTATGAACTGTCTGTTTTTATAGGAATGCCTAGAGTAATGGGCAAGTGCTTCTTTTCAGGGGAGATATGTATACATCAAAATAAATAAACATTATGCAATCTGCATAAACTGTATAGTAGGCAAACTTCAAAAATTTTCCAGATGAAAATTTTCCCCACCCCTTTGGTGAACCAGTGCCCCATCATGGTGGTCAGAGTTCCCATGCTGTTTGGAGGCACTGTGTTTAAGATGGACAGTTTGGTTTTAGATGCCTTACCCCAAAAAACATGGGGGGTTGTTATTTAAAAAGAACCATGATACCTGGTGCAAGATTAGTTCTGGTAGCCTTCTAGTTGTCCCAAGGAACTCCAGATCTCCATTTCTGTCTTCACAAAAAATATTATCGCTATAATACCTAACGTGAAAATGTGTATGATTTGGGTATTCATAAAGGTAACAGAAGTTCTGTGGCTCATAAGACTTAATTAATTGGGAAAGTAAATTTGTGATCCTCCTAACTATTCCAGGTTATATGTCTCCTCACCCATCTCCTTTGGGAGCACCAGAACATGTGTCCAGCCCAATGTCTGGAGGGGGCCCAACTCCACCTCACATGCCACCAAGTCAACCAGGACCCATGATACCAGGAGATCCACAGGTCATGAGCCAACCCAACAGGGGTCCTTCACCTTTTAGCCCTGTCCAGCTGCACCAGCTCCGGGCTCAGATTCTAGCTTACAAAATGTTAGCTAGAGGCCAGCCTTTACCTGAAAACCTGCAACTTGCTGTTCAAGGGAAGAGGACGTTGCCTGGGATTCAACAGCAACAGGCTCCTGCTAACTACAGCAGACTACCTGGTAAGTAAATGTGGGCTATGAAGTGTGGGTCATATTCTGCCATCAGTTATACCAATGCAAAACTATCAGGATCGGTGGTGGTGTGTGCATGCATGTGAGGGCCAGATTTTGGCCTCAGTATGAACAACGAGCTTCAGCTTTATATTAGTTGGACTAAGAGTGGCATAAAACCACTGCATTAAAAATACACCGTAAACTTGAAATCCAGTTAATTAAAAAAAAAAAATGGAGACAAAGGTATTTTTATGTACTTCAGCTGCCCTGGGTACTCTCTACCTTTTTTGTGGTGTTAAAAAATAATCACATTTTTACTATTCTCTTTTAAGTGCTTATATTCCACCCTTATTGTTGTACATAAAATCTGACTAACAAAAAACAGGAGAAACTGACTCTGTAAGGGAAACAGTGAAACTGGCTATATACAGAGTACTGAGAAATGCACTAAGTAAACTGAAAAATATAAACATTTTTTTTCTTTTTTTCTGTCATAGTGATCTTAGATGTTACAAGCAACATAGTAGGTAAACACTTTTTAGACAGAAGCATGCTTTTTGTTTCTTAAACTGTGAACCTTTAAACACACTTACTGCAGAAAAACCCTTTGTATTTTTGAACAGGTCTTTGCTTAAAACTCCTCAAGTTTGGGGGTGTGGGTCTTTTTGTTTTGTTTGTAATTCACATACAGAACCACTGTGTGGTGATGGTCCATCATCACCACCCTTCTCATCCTCATCCCCTGGAAAAAAAGTTTATCCATCCAAGTTTATGTGCATTTTTTTCATAATAGCTGTATCCTTAAGGAAGTAACCTATATGTATTTTTAGCTGTACATCATTTTTTGGGTTTAGAAGCCCTTAAGACTTGATGATGCCTTATGAAAAAGAAAATACCAAATTATTTAGAGACAGTTTTAAGTATCATTTATCTATTGCTTTTGTGTCTCTCTCTTGTTACTAGAGGCTATAAAAACTTAATCTTTGTTTTTAACAGTTAATCTCCTCCTGCTGTTTATTCCCCACCATAAGAAGTTATCCTCTGTGACGTCATAGTATCTACCAAACAGAGGATTATGATTTTAAGCAGAGAATAAGCAGCAAGAACAGATTTCAAAATATGCAAATTTTTTAAAGAGTTAAAGATTTCTATAAACTATCTGTGGATGACATATGTTCGTGTTTGCCTTACATGCTAGTCAAGTAAAATTGATCCCAAATCACTTTTCTTTAGTTAAAAATTGGGGGTTAAAATTATTCTATTTTTTCTTGTTAATAACAATTTTAACAACACCGCTGGTCACTTTATTTCAATGCACATGGCTTTGTCTTCCAGTCTTTTTTTATTAGATTTGATTTAAATGCACTTCATTACATTTATTTTTCACACAGCAGAATCCACTTAAATCTGTATTTAATGTCCCAAACTATATTTGCATATATAGATTTGTGTGGAAGAAAGTGGAGTGATTTCTGAATGCATAGAAATGCTGTGTATTTTAATACGTTTCTTTCCTCTGTCGAGTTGCAGGTATTGGGGTGCATTCAATTCCTGGTCCCCCAACTGGGCCAGGACCTGCTTCAGGAGTGCCAGGACATGCAGCTGCCATGACCCCCAAATCTTGGGCAGAAGGTAGAGGAGAGTACAACAATAATTTTGTACTACACAGTTAAGGTTAAACTGTGTAGGCAGGGCTTTGGGAGTAGGGACAGGAAAGGAAGTGGGGAGATAAAAAGGCATAAAGAAGAAATAGTGTAACCTTTACTTTGCTTCACACACAAATATCAAGGAGTGTCCTACAAATGATCAGACCGGGAATAACTCTGGCAGATGAAATTATTGTTGCTGTTAGGCAGCCTGAACATGAAGCCCCTCTCTACAATCAGAATGAAAAATATAAGCTGTTTGAGGGACAAGCATAAAACCTAATAAACAGGTAGTTACATTCTGAGCATGCTTAATTGCAGCAAGCTGTTCAGACCATTTTTCTGGCTACTGTAAACAAAAGTTTTCATACAATGGGTAAAATTAGGCTTGCTTTTTAAAAAAAGTACTACATTTTAAAGTACAAATTAGTCTTCAAGGATTAGAGAACAATGTTACATTGTTCTGCTAGATAATCTGCTTTACAATCTGATCTTCTGGGAATACATTTAAAAATTGTCTGGGGTTTTTTTTTGTCCCCGCCTACTTGAAAATGGAGCAAAAGAAGCAAGGTGATGGGCAAATTAAGAATATCAGTTTAATAGTAAATGTTTCTTTGTCTGGAACATTTTTGTTCAAAGATTAAATTTTTTTTTTAATGCAGAAACTGATACGGTATAGATTTCTCCTATTAAAAAGGTCCTTATTCTGTGACAGTGCTTAAAGGGAATTAAATCTTGGAGGAAATGGGGACTAAGTGATGGTTTGCTATCCTAAAAAGAAATGTTGTCAGATGACACTTATTGCTCTCTTTAAAAAAGAGACAAAATGCCGCTCTCTAATCAGTTGTAGCATTACGTTCCTTTGAGTGCTCCAACAAACTGAGCTCTGAAGATGAGCCATCTTCTCCAGATAGATTTCGGGTCCTGGATCTGAAGTAAACTGATCCTGGGATTGAGGACAGATTCTGAGATTGTGTTTCATCAATTGAATTATTATACGACAACCCCCGCACCCCTTCAAAAAATACAGTGACAGCTTTATTGTTGCAGATATCAGTTGTTTTCAATGTCTCTCTCCCACATCTCCATCAAATCAGTAACTACTCGTCCATGCACAGAGGGCCATAAACTGCAGCACTTCCCTATCTTATCTCTATTGGATGCTACTTTCATGTTAAGTGATGCATTAAACTTTTGAAATAAGGAGAGTGCTGCGGTTTAGAAGAAAAATCAAGCACCCCATACTTGAAATATTTATTTACTTATATTACTATCTTAATCTGGGGTAGTGTGTGTGTGTGTGTTTTTTTTTTAAATGTAATTTTACAAGTATATTCAAATATTGTAAAGTATATAAAAGTGGATGTTTTAATAAGTGAATACTGCTGACTTTTTTTCTGGCTGAGCTGTGGAAAGAAGCTTGCTGTCGGTGCTAGCCAAATTCTGGTCCTGGGTGTATTTTCATAATCAACATGGAGACAGCGCCCACATAAGAAAGCAGAGTTTGATCCTCTGCTTAGATCTACCCAGTGTTAGAAATCTCTTGCTGATACAAACTCTACACTTAAAAAAAACCCCAAAACGAAATGAAAATATAGCCCTAATAAATTGTTAGTTGCAATTGCTATTTTTGGATTACTTTCTGTAATGTCCACTACAGTATATTCTTCCTCTATGGGAATTGAAACCTATCTCAATGTGTATTTTTGTTAATTTTGAAAGTTTGCCTTAGGTGCCTAGCTGCAGATTTTTGTGTTCAAAATAAAGCTGCTCTGTTTTTCACATGGCCACCTTACTTGTTTCGCAGGTCAAGGCCCAGATATGAATGTTGCCAGTACACCACAAAAGCTTGCTGTACCACCTCCTAGTGGAAGGCCTTCACCTGCCCCTCCTGCTGCTCAGCCTTCTGCAGCCATGCCTGGTCCTTCTGTACCACAGCCAACACCTGGACAGCCTTCACCTATCGTCCAGCTGCAACAAAAACAGAACCGTATCAGTCCCATCCAGAAGCCACAAGGATTGGATCCTGTTGAAATACTCCAGGAGCGTGAATACAGGTAAAGAGGGATACATGAGACTTAAGCCACACATGCTTCAATGTTGTGTTTGTGGACACTAGCTGGTCTCTTTTGCAATTGTAGCTCATAATGGTCATAATTAAAATAATTCTTTTGAGAGGGGCCACAGTGAAAACTAATATAAGGACATGAAACTAAAGGGTGATTCTAAAGTTTACTTTAAAGTTAAACATGTGCTCAAGTGCTTTGCTGGATCAGGACTGAAAGGACTCAGGTTATGAAACTAAAATCCTTAGAATCAACATGGAGGTTATTTTAGCAAAGGTTATCAGTCACACAAAGTATTAGAATTATAAACAAAGGAAAAAAAGACAGCTGGAATCCAGGGACGGGGGAGGGGGATCGTTAAGTGCCAAGGACTCAAGTATATCTTCCAACAAGTGGGCATTCAGCCCCAGTGATTCCAACAGAAAGGAACAAGGTTTAACACAGGGGTTCTCAAACTTTTATATTGGTGACCCTTTCACACAGTAAGCCTCTGAGTGTGACCCTTATCAATTAAAAACACTTTTTTAAAATATTTAACACTATTGTAAATGCTGGAGTCTGGGTTGGAGGCTAACAGCTCGCAACCCCCTATGTAATAACTTTGCGACCCCTTGAGAGGTCACGACCCCCCATTTGAGAACCCGGTTTAACAGATGAAATGTAAAATGGAAATTAGGAGAGCCAGGATGGAAATCAAAAAACAAATAGCCAAATAAAAAACAGGAAGTTTGTCCAATAGAATGTGGGTTGGCTGATCCACCAGGGAATAAAGGGCACAAGCAAGCAAACCAAAATGAAGATTTAAAAAAATACCAAAAACGAGGTCCTTATGTTCATATTTAGGCTCTTAAATAAGTGTCCTGACTAAAAAGTGCTGAGGACCCAGGAGTGTCTGTTATAATAGCATATCAGCCTGCATACTTAATTATTAATATTTAATTATTTGTGTTACTGTAGCACCAACGAGCCCCAGTCATGGACCAGGACCCAGTTGTGCTAGGTTCTGTACAAATACAAATACATAATAAAAAGTTGTGCCCTGCCCCGAGAGCTTACAATCTAAGACAAGAGACAACAGGTGCAGACAGACCAACATACAGGGGAGTATAAGGAAACAAGATGGCAGTATTGGTCAGCATGATAGGCAGGTGTCTTCAGGGCCTACCTAGGGTTAAGAAAAAACTTCCCCTTTGGGAAGGTGGTGGTTATACAGTTGCCCATTTATAGGGATTTTGCACCTTTCTTAAACCTCTCATACTGGTCACTGTCAGTGACAAGCTACAGACTAGATGTTCCATTTGTCCGATCTGGAATGGCAGTGCCTATGTTCCAATTACTGAAAAGGTAAAAGCCTAAGGAAATAAAAATGGAAAGCAGGATCTAATGACATTTGTTTCAGGAATGTGCTCAAACTTTACAGATATCTGAGGGAGGATGATTGAGATGAACTTTTATGGAATATGAAATGTTTAGCAGCAATGTGCTAGGAAGGGGGGCTAGTGAGTGGGTGAGGTGTCCACAATAAAATGATTTGGACTCTAATGTTCTGCTTAGAAGAGACCACTACAGTGTAGGTAACTTAGTTTTATCTAGAGTGTCATAACTCCTCTTTTGTGATGCAGTTCCAGGATTTGCTTTGTTCCAAGCTTTGTTTTCTGAGAGACACAATGATGAAATAGCCCAGTTTTGGTGGGCACGGCTAGTGTGATTACAGTACCCTAAGCAAAACTAGAAAACAGTGCAGAGATAGGGAAGACCTTCCCTAGGAATACCCTGCAGAGGACAATAAATCTGGCATGATTCTGCATTATTGCATCTTAACTGCCTTGAAGGTTGTTTAGAGGTACTTCAGAATGCAGTATATAAGCTTGTAAGACAGAACTGCCCTGTCAACTAAGAGTTATGATGTTGCTCAAAGATCTACTTAGTATCTGTAGTACTTTGCATAATATGACACTTGTAATGATGCTAAGCAAAAAGTATCTTACTAATGATTAAGAACAGGCCTAACGTTACACTCTGTACTACTTTTGGAATTGTTTTTTCAGGTCCTGATCCAGCAAAACAGTCAAGCTTTTGCTTAAATTAAGTGTGCAATTAAGTGCTTTGCTGGATTGAGTCCCTAGTCTTAAGTTAAGTTTTACCTTAACTTGGAATGGCCTTATCTGTTTCATTGTGTAGGGTTATTGTTGTCTAACTGCATTTTCAGAAAACATATATGATATACAAAGCTTAGTACAATTTAACTTTTGTTCTTATGGAAGGGGATATAGCTATGACATGAGCCAGGAATCCTATGGGCCAGTGCCACACACACTTTCATGTATCAGTGATGGTGCCCCTCAGCCTTCATCTGTAGCTGCTTCTTCTCTTTGAACCCTGCTTCTTCCAGGAGCAGAGATTGCTATTTGTGCCAGATTGTATGGTTTAGGGATGTATACAAATGGGGACCTACAGGAGATCACATAGCTGTTCTTTTTCCTGAATTAATCCAGGATTTGAATGTGGATCTCTTAGCAGTGCATTAACAGACTGTGTCAACCTAGAGGCTAGTGTGTAGTGTTCTTTGGATTCAAACCAGGCCTTTAAGACTCTGGCCTGTCTTGAAGGTGCTGCATAGTCACACGATCCCAGCAAGACCTCAGAGAGGCATTGTGCCTTGGGAACTCCCCAGTGTGAATGGGAAGATATGAAGAGTGTGGCATGCATTCTTCACAGCTAGTCAACAATGTTGACTGGTACAAGTTCTGAAGAGGGGGGCGTGACCCCATTCTCTGCCTTTAGGGTGGCTGGTAGTTCTAGCTCCATCCAGTTTTTAAGCGTGGAGTGCAAGGAATATGACTGCAACTAGTCCTTGTGCAAGGGACAGAAGAGTGTGTTAGGAACCTTGAACAACTGCTTCATCTTATCCATTATAAGGCTGCTTAGCTTGAAATACCCTCACTTTGTATCTTTTGGGTAATCTGCAAAGACATATTTTATATGCTGCCCTGAATGAGGAGAGGTTGGAAAGGATTATTTTTTTTGTAGGCGAGTTGTGTATTTTTTTTTCTTGAATGCTGCTGGGGGTTTTGTTTTGTTGTAGTAAATTTGTTGGTAAATTTGATATCGTTAGATAAAGTGTATGTGCCTTTTTGCACAATGGGAGCAGGACATGACTGCTATAGTTAAGATAGTATAAGCATTCCCATTCTCAGAACCCATCGTAATTGCTGATATGTCTCTGAAATGGTCAGGTATTTAGTTTGGTCTGTGCCTGAAGTTTAAATTTTTGTTAAACGTTTGAGTAAAAACCAGTTCATTCATCTTTTTTTGGTAATAAAAGAATGGAAGGACTTTCCTCATAATAAAAAAGATTCTTGCCACTTCTTTACCAGTTCTACACTCCAGACATCAAGTACCAAAATTTAAAATTTGGCATCTAGCCCTCATTGTAGAAAAGTATCTGAATATTTCAGTGGAACATAACATAAGAACGACCGTAATGGGTCAGACCAAAGGTCCACCTAGCCCAGTATCCTGTCTTCCGCCAGTGGCCAGTGCCAGGTACCCCAGAGGGAATGAACAGAACAGGATACTGGGCTAGATGGACCTTTGGTCTGACCCATTATGGTTGTTCTTATGTTATGTTCCACTGAAATGTTCAGATACTTTTCTACAATGAGGAAAGTCCTTCCATTCTCTTATAACAGACATATTGGAGCATAAGCTTTCGTGGGTGAATACCCACTTCGTCAGATGCATGTGACGCATCTGACGAAGTGGGTATTCACCCACGAAAGCTTATGCTCCAGTACGTCTGTTAGTCTATAAGGTGCCACAGGACTCTTTGTTGCTTGGTACAGAAGCGGATTTAAATGATAGGTTACAAACTACAGTTAGTAGTTCTGCAATTTCACATTTGAGTTCCTTCAGAACTCTTGGGTGAATCCCATCTGGTCCTGGTGGCTTAATACTGTTAAGTTTATCAATTTGTTCCAAACCACCTCTAATGACCTCAGTTTGGGACAGTTCCTCAGATATGTCACCTAAAACGAATGGCTCAGGTTTGGGAATCTCCTTCACATACTCAACTGTGAAGACCGATGCAGATAATTAATTTAGTTTCTCCACAATGGCCTTATCTTCCTTGAGTGCTTCTTTAGCATCTTGATTGTCCAGAAGTCCTACTAGTTGTTTAGCAGGTTTCCTGCTTCTGATGTACTTAAAAAAAAAAATTGCTATTACTTTGAGTCTTTGGCTAACTGTTCTTCAAATTTTTTGGCCTTCCTAATTATATTTTTATACTTCATTTGCCAGAGTATATGCTCCTTTCTATTTTCCTCACTAGCATTTAACTTCCACTTTTTAAAGGATGCCTTTTTGACTCTCACTGCTTTTTTACTTTGTTGTTCGGCCACAGTGGCACTTTTTTGGTTCTCTTAAATGTATACTCCAAATTAAAAAATCATAGTAAGTTGAGCCTCTATTATGGTGTCTTTAAAGGGTTTCCATGCAGCTTGCAGGGATTTCACTTTTGGTACTGTACCTTTTAATTTCTGTTTAACTAATTTCCTCATTTTTGTGTAGTCCCCCTTTCTGAAATTAAATGCTACAGTGTTGGCTTGCTGTGGTGTTTCCCCCGTCACAGGGATGTTAAGTTTAATTATATTATGGTCACTATTACCAAGCAGTGCAGCTATATTCACCTCTTGGACCAGATCCACTTAGGGCTAAATCAAGAATTGCCTCTCCTCTTGTGGGTTCCAGGACTAGCTGCTCCAAGAAGCAGTCATTTAAGGTGTCAAGCAACTTTATCTCTGCATCCTGTCCTGAGGTGACATGTACCCAGTCAATATGCAGATAGTTGAAATCCCCCATTATTAATGAGTTTTTTATTTTAATAGCCTCTCTAATCTCCCTGAGCACTATCACCATCCTGGTCAGGTGGTCGGTAATATATCCCTACTGGATATGTGCCTGTGGTGTAACCAAGTTATAAGCTTTGGTAATCGCCTACTGTGTATGTGCAGTAGCCTCAGGTACGGGCTCACCTTGCTTAGGTTGTGAAGTGTAACACTAAGGAACGTCATACTGCACATGCATGCGTGGCTGATGTAACTGCCTACTGAAAAGTGACCTGAAAATATGTGTGGGCAGTAAACCTCAGCACGTGAGCACCCTGTAAGAAGTTGATGGAGTGCTTTTGCAGACCTCCAAAGTTGCACAGGAAAGGATATGTACTGCTGCGCACATCTTTCTTGACTTGAGTGCTTAACTGTGCAACTAATAGTTAATGTCATCTTTTTATGGATGATGTAAACATGAAACATTTCTTTAATATTTGCTGTTACATTGAAGAAATGCATCTAATCTGCTCAGTGACTGGAATTCCTGTGTCTTGGACTTCCTTTCCAGTAGGAAGCTATACAGTTGATTTGACAGTTCTTCAAAGTAGGCACTTAAAGGTGCAGCGTTGCTTTCTTCTCCGTTAGCCATTTGTTAAATGGACCACTACAGATGGAGGAGCAGTAATAGATTCATTAATATATTGTTGAGACTGAAGAAGCCTTGAAACTGATGGCATGTCAAGGGGAGACTCTCCTTTTAATAGATTTCCCCCTTACTCCCCCAAAAGCACCACATTTTGACATTAAAAATCTTTGGCTTAAATCAACAAAAAAGCAAGAAAAGTTGGAGTTGATGTTGCCACTGAATTCAGTTGATGGTGCCTAGCAGCTCTTGCAGCATATGTTGCTGTGAGATGAAATCAGGGGTATAATTGTTGTTAATCCCTATGTGACTAATGGTAGATTAAAAGAAACTTGGATATTTAAAATACCCATTGCTATAAAAAGTTTACATTACTACTATGTGTTGAGCTGTTAAATTTCCTGTGCTGCTTGAAATATGGCCATTTTATAAAACTCCATTTTAATACTTTCTTGGAAATTAAGTGCTGCTTTAATCTTAATGAATATGTCTAAAACTAATAATGTATAGTGTAATGTAACATTATTCCACTAGGTGGAATGGCTCTCCTTCCCACCAGCATTAATTAAAAAAAATGGCACTTTCCAGCATCTTTAATTTATGATCACTGCAAACTATGTCAAATTGATTTCTTTTATTACCTGAAAAGGGTCTCCCTTTTATAAAGCTTTCTTGCTTGCTGCCTGGCATCCATTTCATACAGCCTGCTTTGCTCTGGTACAGTTTCTGCAGTTACCCCCAATTGGTGAGGGAGAGGTAAGTATCACCTACTTTGTAAGGAGATCTCTATCTTCAGTTTGTAATGCAATAGCCATGTTCTGTTTCGATGAAGATAAAATGCTGAACTGCAGAGATTAATTAAATGTATCCTTTAAATAGGGTTAGTAAGTACTTCAAGCACTTGAAAAAGGCTGTTTTCTTCTTGACCCTCTTATGAATGAATGACTTAATAGCCTTTAGCATTTTCCCCTGAAAAGATGAATATTCCAATATATTTTTATCAGTTCGAGGGATTAGAAGATGAGCACGGTCCAGAAAAGTCTGATGCATTTGCTTTAGGTGAAAACTGGTTGTCATAAAATTCTTTAAAAAGTTAATATTGCTGTACATGGAAAAATAATTACCAGCAAACTGCCACTCTGTTTCTTTTTTTCCCCCTCTTCACTACTCCTACATATTGGGAAAGGACCTGGGTATCATTGTGAACAGCTCAGTGAAAATTTCTTAAACTTCACCACATTAAGCAGATGACGTTAGAATATTTAAAGAATAGGATAGAAAATGATGATGAAAATATTATAATACCATTAATTTATATAAAGCATACCTTACCTGGAATAAGTTCAGTCTGTTCAACCTATCTAAATATACAGAATATATAAAAATAGGATCAGGCCCAGAGAGCATTAAAGGAAGTGATCAGCAAATGTCCAAAGAGCCACTCCCACCTCCTTTATATCTAGGGTGCAGCTAACAATTCAGGCCGGGCAGAAAGAATTGGTCTGAATCAATCAGCGTCTCACTACAGTTCTAACAACCTGGTCACTGGGAAAGTCAGAGAAACTCTGCCAACCAGTTGCAGTTATACAAAATAATTAGTGATATATAGTGAAGGTAAACCAGTGTTTTTTTTGTTCACCCTCTCACGTAATGCAAGAACAAGGGACAGTCAATGCAGCTAAAAGAGAACAGATTTAAAACTAATACAAGGAAATAAATTATGTATTGTGGGGTTTTTTTAAATAACCCTCCCACCCCCCCAAAAAAACAAACAAACAGAAACAAAATGCCACCAAGAAATCCCCAGCCTGTGGAATTCATTGCCACAAAATATCAGTGAGGCCAAGAACTTAGTGGGATGCAAGAAAATGAAGATGGTATGGATAATGAAAGCATTCACAGTTACATTAGATAGGATTGTGTGTGTGTTTTTTTTTTAAATGTATAAGAGATACATCGCTACCTTGATATAACGTGACCTGATATAACACGAATTCGGATATAACACGATAAAGCAGTGCTCCGGGCGGCGGGTAAGGGCTGCGCACTTTGGTGGATCAAAGCAAGTTCAATATAACGCGGTTTCACCTATAACGCAGTAAGATTTTTTTGGCTCCCGAGGACAGCGTTATATCGAGGTAGAAGTGTATATAAACTCTTTCTGAAGCATCTGATACTTTGGAAATAGGGTACAGGACTAGATGGACCACATGTCTGATCCAATATGGTATTCCTGTGTCCTATTTGAGACGTGGGTTACTATATCCCTTCCAGAGAAGGTGCATTGGGAGGCATCCATTGATAACTGTTCAAACCATTTTTTGAAAAAATTGTGTGTTTCCACCTAAGTGCGTTGGCTGGCCCCATTTCTGGGTCTCACTTGTCAGAAAGCAGGGCAGTTGTCCAAAATACTCAAAGATTTAGCAGATTAGTATTTACCTTTCAGTAAATTGAAGATGCCTCCAGGGGTCTGGCTAAGCTGATGCATATCAGTACTCTGTGGTATCAGTTCTCTGGTGTCCCTATTGGTTCCTATAGTTTTAAGCTTGTGTTTTAAACTAAAAGTTAAGCATCTGGGGCCTGATCCAGCAGCATCAAACTCCATTGACTTCAGTGACCATAGGATCAAGCCCTTAGCCCTCATGGCTGCAAACACTGTTCAGATGCCTTACTGAGTAAGTCAAAACAATAGCTTGGGGAGGTGTCATTGCACACATAGCAGAAGTCATATTGACTCCAAAGAGAGTAAGTACTTTAACTGTTTCATAGCTGATTGCCTCAGCAGAAACATTCCAGCTATTTTGGGACTGGGAGATTGAGAAAAATCATAGCTATGATCTGGACTCATCAGTATGAGGATAAGCACCAGACATCTGTGAACATTTCAGAACTATATACCTGATCTACACTAGGAAATTAGGTCAATATAATTATGCCATTCCAGGGTGTGAAAAATCCACACTCCTTGGTGATGCAGTTAAACGGACCTAAACCCCAGATTAGACAGCGCTAGGTCAATGAGCGAATTCTCCCATTGACTTAGCTATCAGCTCTTGGGGAGGTGAATTACATACCAGTCAATGTAGGCAGCATCTTCACTGAAGTGCTACAGTGCTGCAGCAGCAGTGTTGCAGCATTATAAGTGTAGACGAGCCCTAAATCTCTTTATGCATCTATCAGCTGCTAGTCTGTGTGGATGTGCAATAGTCAATCTAATCCTCCTTTATAAAGGGCAGGAGGTAGGGAAGCCACTAGACCAGGGGTCGGCAACGTTTGGCACGCGGCTCGCCAAGGTAAGCACCCTAGAGGGCGGGGCCAGTTTATTTACCTGCGGACGCGGCAGGTTCGGCCGATCGTGGCCCCCACTTGCCGCAATTCGCCGTCCCGGGCCAATGGGGGCGGTGAGAAGCAGCGCAGGCGAGGGATGTGCTGGCCGCGGCTTCCCGCCGCCCCCATTGGCCCGGGATGGCGAACCGCGGCGAGTGGGGGCTGCGATTGGCCGAACCTGCCGCGTCAGCAGGTAAATAAACTGGCCCGGCCCGCCAGGGTGCTTACCCTGGCAAGTCACTTGCCAAATGTTGCCGACTCCTGCACTAGACTTTTCAAGTTGTTTTTCATCTGTAACAGCACTGAAATTCCCTCGCAATCACTAAGTCCAGTTAGAGTTAGAGTTGTACAAAATGTGGATTTTTGTAGTGTCATATAGTTACTTGAAAGAACAAAATCTCCCAGTGTTATTTTCTGAACAAATAACTCTCTTGTAGGAATCATCATAATCTCCTCTGGACCTGAACAAATGTCTGTTGCCGTTAATGGAACTCTTTCTTGCCAGATCAGTAACTCCTCTTGATTTACTGTTCAATCTGTATGAAAAACCTGACTGACCTAATTCTGCTTCAATTTTCTGTACTCTTGAGGACACTAAATGAGTCTCCTGCAGTTATGCAGTAATCCAGCCTTTGTTGTTTCAGGAAGTTTCAAATCTTGTATCTCTTTATCACACTACTTATTGTATCCTATTGATGTTGAGACAAAATAGTATGTAGAGGAGCAGTGCTTAAAATATAGATATTAAGCACAAAAAACCCCAAACCAATGTTAAACTCACCTCTGAGTATGATCATTTCTGTATCTGGGAAATTCTAATGTAGTCCAGCCCTTTCTGAGGTTGACCCAAATATATCCATGTGCAATATGATTCCTAATTTTTCTTTGCAGCACCCACCTTTTCCACCATCACTGTTCTAACTGGTAACTTCTTTAAGGAATGTACCTGCAGTAGTGCTTTGCACAGAGTGCTTTTGCCAGGGCCACATGCCCTCAGTCAGCATTTGTATGATTCTAGTCCATTTCATATAGAAGCAGGTACTTTGGGGTCATCATTGCTCCTGTATATCCCAATAGCCCCAGTAGTCTAACAGATTACTTGTTTTCAGGCCTTCCAAACTGAGACATTTGCTCTCCTGTTGTAATGGACAGACTACCAGGGTTGGTTCACTATACCACAGAAATGAAAGTGCAAGATTAATGGTCAGTGAACTCTGTGGATTGTGGTAATTTACTGTAACAAAAGGTAAATTTAACACCAGTCCAGTGTTCAAGGCCCTCAAAATATCTCACTACTTCTCTATGTAATGTTAGGGTTCAGTGATTGTCTTCCACTCTAATTTAACACAAGGTACAGCAAAGAGACTAGTTAAGATCTCTTCAAGGGATTTTTTAAAAAAAGAAATCTTCTCTGGTGACATATTTATGAATGGCAATTTTATAGCATGATAATGTAGAACTGTACTGTAACAGTGCGCGACGACTCACCCCTGCGGCGCCTCCTGCTGGTACTTTCTGGGAATTAGCTCTCCAGCCGTTGGAGCGCCCTCTGCAGGCTGGTGTCCTGCTTTCCCTGGCCCCCATGTCTCTCCCGGACCCGGTGCCCCTTGCACGCCAGGGTACTGCCCCCGGGCGATACACACCTCAATCTCTGGGTCACCCCTCCTGGGGAACCTCCACCCACTATCCCCACCTCACCTCAGTCGTAGGCTACTGCTAGTCACCAACTAGCCCTCCGCTCCCTGGGGCAGACTGCAGTATAAGCCACTCATCACAGGCAAGGTTGGGTTTGGACCCGCTGCCTCTACCTATAGCGGAGCTGCCCCTCTGCAGCCCTAGTACCCTCTAGTGGACCCTTACTTTGGCCTGCAGCCTGGGGCTCTGCTAGGCTGGAGCTCCCCAGCACTGCTCCACCCTCGGTACCTTCCTCAGCTCCCCAGGCAACCTAGTCCCTCCCTCTCCAAAGGTGAGAGAGAGTATCTTTCTGCTCCTGGCCTCCCTGGCCTTTATAGGGCCAGCTGGGTTTGTTTGGGGTGTGGCCCCAGCTGCGGCTGCTTCCCAATCAGCCCAGCTTTTCCCCCTGCCCCAGCCCTCTCCAGGGCTGTTTTAAGCCCTTCCAGGCAGGAGCGGGTGACCACCCTGCTACAGTACCATTAATAGATTATTCATTCTGTAAATGCAGTCTTCAACAGAGAATTAACTTATATCACCACTGTATCTGCTTCCTTAGTCAATATTTTTTTCATTGTTTCCATTTTTATTTAACGTAGACATATACATAATGTTGTATACTACTACTACTACAATGAAAGATTGCCCAAGCAACTATTATGTGACCCCCCCCCCAAAAGGGGGGGGATTTATTCTGTTTTTTTTTTTTTTTTTGTATTAGCAAAATATTGCAATGTTTGGATTGTGTACACATCAGCAGAATATTTTTTCCTTAAAAACCTTTTATAAAAAAAAGTGTATTTTGTTTGTTTTGCTTTGCTTTGCTTAAGTTTCATGGAAACTGGTGCCTGCAGAAAATTGACCTGTCAATATGTCCAATCCTGTTCCCATTGAAGTCTCTGGTAAAACTTGCACTGACTTTAGTGGCACCAGAATTGGAGCTAGTGTTTTGCCTTTTTACATCTGTGTGCCTGTAAAGTATTATACTTGGGGCTGGTTGCACCACCTATTATGCAGCTTGTGGTCCAAAATATTTAACGACCGGACCACTTAGAATTCATTCAGAAAATATTGCTGGTTATTGATTATAATCCATTTTTATCTAGTTCCTCTGTTTGCCAGAAGCTGGGAGTGGATGACAGGGAATGGATCACTTGATGATTGCCTGTTCTGTCCATTCCCTCTGAAGCACCTGGCATTGGCCACTGTCTGAAGACAAGATACTGGGCTAGATGGACCATTGGTCTGACCCAGAATGGCTGTTCTTATGTATTATTTTGGAGCAGGGGTGATGTTGTAGAATAGGAATGCGTGGTGTATGTGGCTTTAAAAAGCATAAGTTACAATTGCCTTTTTAGGTGTAAGCGGTTCTTTAGTTTGGTTGGTGTGACATAGCCAGTATCCTTAATGTTTTGCTTTGTTAGCAAATTCGTTTACCAGGTTGCCAAATACTCTATTAATGCTATTATCAATTTCTTACCTGTATTATATTGTGATGGAGAGAAGATGAGTGATAGTATAGGTTTGGCTATGAGTCTGTTATCCTTTTCAGGAGGGAGTAGGATCAGCCTTTTAATTTATGGAATCAGACTTCCCTTATAAATCTCCAGAAGTGTGTATGTCACATGTAGCATGAGTAGACTAGATAAATTCTCATCTCCATGGCTTTGTAAAAAATTGGGACAGAAATTCTCTCCTCTGGCTCCTATTGTTGATTCACTTGCATTGCAATGCAGACCATGGCCCAAAATGTTTAACGACTGGACCACTTAGAATTCATTCAGAAATTCTCACTGGTTATTGGTTATAATCCATTTTTATCTAGTTGAAAGAATTCCATGGTTGAAATTACACTGAAGTTAGACAGCACTGTATTTGTAAAAGTGCCAAAAAGCCAAAAGGAATATTAAACCACATGTAGATAGTGTTATTAAAAGTAGCATTTTGGGGTCCATGTTTGTCTGTCATTCATTGCCTGATCAAATATGCCAAGTTACAAGTAAAACAAAACAAAATGCCACTTTAGAAACATTATATAACTACAGTACCAGCACTACAAACTCAGTTTGGAATTTGAAAGTGAAGGTGTGTTCTTTCTGGCTTGTGCACCATGGTTGGTCTTAAAAGAGTTTGCAACTGGAAATTAATTCTGTAGGGGCTGAGTGAGCTGGAATAGAATCCAGCTTGCACTGTAATAGCTCTGCAATGCCAACAGTTTGTTTAAAGAATAAAGAAAGTGAAAACTTAAAGTTTGTCAGTAGAATAAGCACATAGGATTTTAATCACCAACAAGAAACAGTTCTGCTAAATAAGAATGTCCCATTCTTACACAATCACTATTCTGACTGCAATCACACTTTAAAGAGACCTAAAATAATACTCAGTTATTTTATAAAATATTTTTCTTTGTGCTTAACAAACTGGCTTGCAAACACAAAACGCTTGAAAGCATGAGTAGAATAGATCTGCTGAGTTGCTGTTCCCATACAACTAATAGCTAAAATTTAGGGGAGGAGGGAAGAGAGAGAGTCTTCATTGTTCGTTATCAAGGGTATTCCTGTAGAGTAAATGTAAGTCTGATTTTCTCTCCATTCCTAGAAATGCATGTTAATTCAGAATAGTTGGGTATTAGAAATTGACTGAATAGTTGGGTATTAGAAATTGCTTATGTTGCCATATAATAATGATAACTACTGACAGATCTTTCCTGATATCTTTCCCACATCCTTTATCATCTTAGACTTCAGGCTCGAATTGCTCACAGAATCCAGGAACTGGAGAATTTACCTGGCTCTCTGCCTCCTGATCTGCGAACCAAAGCTACAGTCGAGCTGAAGGCACTTAGGTTACTGAATTTTCAGCGCCAGGTAATGCCTTTTACTGAAGGGAAATTTTTGCAGTGATCACAATCGAAAGTGATCTTTCCTCAGCACAGGATATATTGGCAGTAGACATTTACGAAAGTACTGAGTTTAAAGAGGAATGTCAATATTTGAGCAAACTTAACTGAAAAACGCTATTCATAGAAACATCAAATGTACATGATCAGTATCTTGTATTTCATTTATTACTGAAAATGCGTGTGTTCTCTCTCTCCCTCCCCAGCTCCTGTTTAATCCTGCAGTATAGTCCTTAAAATCCTAGATTTATGATCTAGTCTTTCAGGGAGATCATGGGGATGACAGAAACAGATCAAAGAGGAGGACAGGATAGGCTGAGAGTTCACAATCGTAATAGATGTCACTTTTCTGATAATCTCAAAACCTAGTGGGTCAAATTTTTCTAAGAACCAGTTGCATGTTCTCAGTGATACATGTGTGTGATTATTGTGTGTTCCTCACAGTGACCCCTATTTTCAAAAGGCCTGTGGTAATGTGGAGGCTGTGCAGCTAGGCCCAACAAGAGCATGTCCAAGATATAAGTTTGCTCAGACCTTGGGTGCAGGCACAGCATAAGAATTTTGCAAAGGGGCTTTGCTGTGCCAGACTCCCTAGACCCTTGCCATTTGGCTCTCCCAGCTGGCCTGAGAGCAGCAGGGGTGTCAGTTGGCTGCTCTTGACCCTGCCCCTATTGGCCAGCCAAAATTGGTTCCTGGAAGAAATCTTTGGGACTAGCACAGTTTAGTAGTGTGTGTACCATGCTATGTGTATCCTCCTCCCCACTGCCCTAGTGATTCCTTTATAGTAGAGTCTTGTCTGAGGCCAGTTCTCAGGAGCAGCATGCTATTCATTCTGTGCATTTAGAACTGTGTGGCCATGCCTCTCTCAGCCTTAGTAATTCCCTGCTGCTTCCGCCATCCCACTATCTCATGCTGAAAATGAATGTCCCGTCGATGTGTGTGGGGTCAACCAAGTTCAACATCAGATTTAAAACAGAACACAGGTCATCTTGTTCTACCGTGCTTTGTTAAAATGGATTTTCATCTTGGTTGGCCCCTTCCATGCCAGCAGGACAATCATTTTCAACACCAGCTTGTGAGGGAGGAAGGAGTGTGACATCTGCCATGTTTGACCTCTAATATCAGACACACCACTTGTGGACCTGCTTATATAAGTGAAGGTCATACCACTGTATAGAAAGAGGAAGATCCTACAAAGAATGAAGAGCTTTTTAGGATGATGTTCACCTTCTTGCTGCATCTGAGGATTACAGGATCTAAATTTTCAGTATCTCAATGGAAAGCGAAAGGGAGAAGCAGGATTGAAGAGCTCATGAAAAGTTAACTTTCTACCTTCGTATGCTGTATTGGTGACTAAAATTGTTCTTCTGTGAGTGCAGAATGGTGGTTTTTTTAAGTTTGTCTCTTCTTGCTGGTAGCTAAGACAAGAGGTGGTGGCCTGCATGCGCCGTGACACAACACTGGAGACAGCACTGAACTCCAAAGCCTACAAGCGCAGCAAGCGCCAGACTCTGAGGGAAGCCCGAATGACAGAAAAGCTTGAGAAACAGCAGAAAATAGAACAGGAGAGAAAACGTAGACAGAAGCACCAGGTATTTTAATCTCTGCTATTCCAAAATTAATGTATTCCAGATACAGAGAAATGCCATTGAGGTAAGTGTTAGACCTTGCTTTGCTTGGCCAGCTATTACCGTTTTATATTTAGGGATCCCAGAATACAAAGAAATGACTTAACAGAGGCCATACAGTAAGCAAGCAGAACAGTCCAGAATTTGGGTGTTCGTAATTTTAAATCCTGTGTTCTTCCACTTATACTACAATGTCTCAGCTGATTTATTATATTCTTTCTCTAGGAATATCTGAACAGCATATTGCAGCATGCTAAAGATTTTAAAGAATACCACCGGTCAGTGGCTGGGAAAATTCAGAAACTTTCTAAAGCTGTGGCAACTTGGCATGCCAATACTGAGCGTGAGCAGAAGAAGGAAACTGAACGAATTGAGAAAGAAAGAATGAGAAGACTGATGGTAAGGGGTCTTTTGGTAAAATGCCAACTTTGGCATGCTCTGTAGTAACAATTCTAATGATATGAGAGTGGGGAGATAGTAATGTGTTGTATTAAGATGTAGCATATTTTTTATACTATTGGAAAGAGTTAGGAAAAACAAATTAGTGAGCTCCTGAGGATTAGGAAGGCCACTGTGTAAGTTACTTTGTAACTGAGCATTGCTGATCAAACTTTGCTGCAAATACTGAATGTTGCCGTCTTCAGATTTGACTGCCAAACAGCCTGTTTGCTAAGTATATATTAGATAAATTCAGTATCTATTTAATACCTGATATATACTCTCAAGGACTCATATACTTCCTTTGCATGATAAGGGCTTTCTGATCAATTAGATTTTAACTAATATGAATCTAAACATACCTGTGAGATTAGTTGTATGTGCTTTATAGTGGTGGTAGTGACATTATTTGTTTGACTTTGTTCACTTTGAGCCATATTTACTTTTGTTTGAGCCATATTTACCCTTGTGTATATTTGTCTAGCCTCATTACTGGTAATCTGCTCGTGACAGTATAACTGCTGTTTTGTAACCTCCATTAAATCACCTAATCTTTCTAATTTCGTATTTCAAACATTTTTTACAACAGTGCAGGTATGTGGCAAAGTTCATTAGTATATTCACCACATGAAGATCATGTATTTTTTTCTAACCTTTTCATTATAGTTCTAATAACTACTTATGCCTCTATTTTTTTGCAATATTCATCAGGAATATAGTTTGATTATGATTTATGTGCCAAAGAATACATTTGCTGTGTAAATTATTTTTGTAGAAAAGGTAAAGGGAAAAAGGTTATTTCAGTTAGTAGCAGTAACTCTCTCTCCTCTCTTCACACTGTTTCTTCTAGCCCACTCTGGCTTTTTAAAATATACGTATTTAAGCAATGATGATAAATACAGTATTTTCTGGGAATTAGTGACTGTCTAAGAGCGACACTAATTCCATCTGACCATTAATCCCCAGAGTTATGGTCCATAGAAAGCTAGCAGCAAGAGTATCTTTCTTTTTCTTTCCCTCCTCCCCACCACCTCACAATAGTACTACTCATCGTTTCTTTTGAGGGGAAAGTGTGATGGGTCGGCTTCCCATGTGACCATGTCTCTTCAGAGTGCTGTCAAACTGATTGGCAGGCATGTCTAGATTAGGAAAATAGCTTGTGTTTTTATAACATCTTAATTAACACATTTTAACGAAGATAATTTTATATAGGACTTTGCACCTAACGTAGACAAGGCAAGTTGTGTTTAGAAGTGTGTTAGCTGGTCATGGTTAGCACCTTAGAGTAGACTAATATTTTCTTTTTAATATTAGTAGAAATCTGGTAACTTTGTGATCTAATTCTATTTAACAATAGGATTCACTGAGGTCTACCAACAGTAAATCTAATGACTGGGAAACTAGTTATTCTCAATTTTTACAAGCATTTGAGTGACACACTTTTCGTAAGGCACAACATTAGTGAAAGAGCAAGTAAATGTCTAATTTGGGTGAAGATATGGGGCAAAGCCTCAATGCTTGTCCAAAATCTGTCACTACCAACTATAAGGGCTGACTAGATTGGTTTTAAATCACTAAATGAAAAATACAAGTACATGCAAAATACAAATGAAAGATTTGCAGAGGAAAAGAACAAATTTTTTGGCCCTGAGGCCTTTCTCAAGGTTATATACCAGGGGCAGCCAATCTGAGCCTGAGAAGGAGCCAGAATTTACAAACGTTCATTGCAGAAGAGCCACAGTAATATGTCAGCAGCCCCCCCATCAGCTCCCCCCACTCCAACCTGCAGGGGCTCCTGCCTGCTGGCAGCCCCACCAATCAGTGCCTCCCGCTCCCTCCCGCCTCCTGCCCGCTGCGATCAGCTGTTACGCGGTGCACAGAAGGCTCTGGTGGGGATGGGGGAAAGAGTGAGGGCATGGCAGGCTCGGTGCAAGGGGTGAAGTCGGGGCAGGGCCTGGAGCAGAGCAGGGGTTTGAGCAGTGAGCACCCCCCCCCCCCCCGGCACATTGGAAAGTTAGCATCTATAGCTCCAGCCCCGGAGTGAGTGCCTGTGCAAGGAGCCACATATTAACCTATGAAGAGCCGCATGTGGCTCCGGAGCTACAGGTTGACCAACCCTGTTATATACCAATCTACATTATAGAGATCCTTTAGACTAGCTGCTCTAACTGTTGCCATGTTAATTATCAGAAATAAAACATGTAGATGAAAAAAGGTACTCTCGCTGTTTTAAAAACATTTTTACATCCTGAGGTGAATGAGCAGATATCAGTCCAGGATTTGTATGTTAGGAGCACGTAGGTCACATCGCTAATAAAAGTGAGGGGCAGCGGCCAACTTGATGTACCCTCCGACATGCCCAGAACACTAATATCCACTGCTCGCCCCTGAGGCCATCTACCTGTGGACTGTGAGTTGTCATCTTTGTTTTCAAAGACAAATCACTTGAGGGTCATCTTCAATCAGATTTTCTGTCAGGGGCACTTCAGGTATTACTACCCCAGTGCTTACCAAATTCACAGTTGAATTCTTGTGAGGACACAACTGCATGTTGAGCACACGTGGCCTGTGTGTGCACTAGAGAGCCTGTGCTGGCATAGCTATACCAGAAAAGCCGCCTAGCAGAGACTGAAGAAGTTCTGCTGGGGTAGGAAGACTGCCTCCCTAAATGACGTTCGTTATGCCAAGAGAGGCCCTCTTCTGTCAACCTAGCTGTTTCCACACTGGGGTTTTTGTCAGCATATCTGTGTTGCTTGGGGGTTTGGGTTTTTTTCACATCTCTGACCAACATAACTATGTATATAAGTTTAAGTGTCAGTCAGACCTATGCTATGTAGTTATTTCATTCCTTTCTTGAAATGTAGCCCAAATCAGTGGCATTTTTACTTATCTTTTACCCTATATACCAAGAAGTTTATCTTTTAAAAACTAAAAAGTCTCTTCTCCCCTCAAAGACCATGTCTAGACTAGGAAAATGGTCATGTTTGAAACATGCTAGCAGGAAATCCACCTCCTAATTCATAAACTCAAAGATTATTGGATGAGATTTCTAAAGCACAAATCAGAATTAAGACATCCTGCTCTCATTACCTTTCAATAGGAGTTATGTACCTAACTGCACTTTGACCCTTTGAAAATCTTCCCCTTTGCAGCCTTCTGTAAGGCTGTGAGTTTCCTAGGGCCTTACCCATTCAGTGTGTCAAAAAGTATACAATTCTTCCCTTCCTGACCCATTTATTTTGTAGAAGGTCCTCAAGTTATCCTGCACCTCAAAAATGGGAATCGAAGACATTTCAAATACACTTCTATAGTTCCAGTGCTAGTGGTGGTGTTTCTTCTCTGTAAGTGTCTAGACCATGAATGTTGTTTCTCTCTGTGTTGGTAGGCTGAAGATGAAGAAGGCTACCGTAAGCTGATTGACCAGAAGAAAGACAGACGTCTGGCATACTTGCTGCAGCAGACAGATGAGTATGTGGCCAACCTGACTAATCTGGTTTGGGAGCACAAGCAAGCACAAGCTGCCAAAGAAAAGAAAAAGAGGAGGAGAAGAAAGAAGGCAAGTAGAGAACTGAGCTACAACTAATATCTCCCCCCTCCGCCCTGCTAATGTAACTGTTGGTGGGTAAGACCAGAAGAAACCATTGTGATGGTCTTGTCTGACCTTCTGCATAACACAGGTCATAGAGCTTCCACAAAATAATTCCTTTTGAAATAGAGCACATCTTAGAAAAACATTCAGTCTTGATTTAAAAATTGTCAGTGATGGAGAATCCACCACAACCCGTGGTAAATTGTTCCAGTGGTTAATTACTCTCATGATTAAAAATATACATCTTATTTGCAGTCCGAATTTGTCTAGCTTGGGCTTCTAATCATTGGCTCATGTTATACCTTTCTCTGCGAGATTGAAAAGCCCACTATTAAATATTTGTTCCCCATACAGATACTTATAAACTGGAATCAAGTCACCCCTGAACCTTCTCTGTTAAGCTAAACTCTGCATTGGTCTTATGTATACGAGCTTGCTTGAAATTTTATAAACTATGAAATTGCTAACATTAAATGAGTATACATTTTTGTTCCAAAAGTCTGGTATAAGAAATCATGTGGTTTATGCTATTCAAATATTGAATTAGCTCTTTAAGTGTCAGTTTACTAATCAACATGAATAATTCCATAGACTGGAAGGGGGACAAGATTAGAAAATTTCACTGGGTTATAAACTTGATTCATTAATAAATATTCAATAGGCAAGAATTAGCCAACCTACTATCAATTAGCATGTATGTCTCTTAAATTCTATAGATTGGGAAGGTGAGAGAAGGGCTATCTTATGCCAACAGAAATTGGTCCAATAAAAGATATTACCTTACCTACCTTGTCTCTTGTAGTAACATAGGATTTGTCATAGTGAACTACTAAGTGACCATTAGTGTATCAAATCAGGTGGCTTTAGCAGTGGATAATGTGCCTCAGAGAGAGACTGAAAACACCACCATGAAGTGCTTGCTAATTGTGCAGTGTTTCACCTGGAGGCACAAAAAGTGAATATTCCTTCTTGGTACCTGCAGCCAGTTTGCCCTCTGAACAGTTATCTTGAACCTTCCAATTCTGAACTCAGCTCAGTCCTATACTTAGTTGACAGGGCAAGTGGACAGAGCCAGAGAGAGCATTTTGTTTAGGCCCATTTTGTGCAAATCGATAGCTTGGAAATACTGTTGTTTTCTATCTGCATTCTGACCATTTAGTAAAGCCTTTTTAAAATTCACTTTGGATGCTATGAAACATTTCTTTGTTAGTCAGAGAGGGTATGGCTGGGAGTTGAGCAATATTATTTACTTAATAAAATAATTCTGTAAGTGAAGTCATTAAATAATAGTTTGGTATTTTCATGACCCCCCAATTCCTTTCATACCTTGAAGGACGGACAAGATGACCTTCTAGATGACTATCTAATTCTCATGGTATGAGTCTGCTTAATATGAGAGAGAAGAAATAATGGCTCAGAACTTTATTTGCTTGTTCTGCATAAACAAAGAGTGCACCTGCTAATTTTCCTGGTAATTTACCCTTGCAGAATTTGAAATGCTTGCTTGGGTTTCTCCACATAGAGTAAGAGCATGCTAAGTACAGTAACAAGCACCAAAATATAATAACTGGACAATGTTAAGGATGACAGACCTCAAAAGTACCCTTTCCTCCCCTCCATCCTCCTCCAAAAAATGTCAGCTGTGCCTCTTTAAGAATTCTTTTGTAAAACAGAATGAGGAGGCAATATCTTAAAATAAAAATCAGATTTCAGGGTACTTGGCCTACAGTCATGGCAAGAGCAGCATTTGAATTTAACACACTTAATTCTCCCCACAGATATCACACAGCATCACTGTGCTTGGCTTATACAGTGGTATAAACATAGTGTTTCCTAGTATTTCTGTTGACACTCTTGTGTCATTTGTATCTGTGAATGGCCCTATTCCAGTATTTTCTTAGCATAAGTCTGTGCTCAGATGAGAGAATCTTCTGGTGATGTCAATGCATTCATAAGTCTCTAATGCTGAAAAATCGTGTCCAGACAGACCATAAATATCTGATGCAATGTGTTCTGCCCAGCTCAAAACATAAAGGAAAATTAGCAGTAAAATGTTGTGCTTTACCCTGATCATCTTCAGCCTCTCCATGCTAGTGAACTCTGCCATCAAGCCATTTCATTCATCTATAAAGAAAGAGATGAGTCCTAATAAATATGGCTGTGTTTGTGCTTTGATTTATAACTGTGATTTCATTTGTTACTTAAGTTTGACCCACAGTCACCCAGCAAGTTGTCATTGTGCTTTGCAGCCATATACTTTGGATACCTCTGTTCTTGTATTACCTAATCAATTGAAAATGGTTTAATCAATTAAAAACATAATTAAGTATTCCATTCTTACATAGGAGCAGGACAAGAGTCCTTTAGGCTTGCTCCCAAGGGTGAACACTGATGAAGTGGATGGTGCAGAAGTACTTCTTTTCAGCCTCACTATTTATAATTAGGAAATGAAGCCTATTTACCCAAGAGGCCAGACTGGTTACAAAGAATCCATTTTGTGCTCTTGGGGAAATAGGATTCTGGATTTTTTTTCTGGCAATAATTCTGCACTTGTCTGGAATAGCTCCTTTTGAACTGCTCTGGTCTGTTGAACAAGTGCAGAACTGGGTCACTCACTTTCAGTGGAGTTGCTTCTGATAGGAGCCCAAGATTTTTTCAAGTTCTGTAGATAGTTCGTACTGTACAAGTGGTAGGGAAACAGACGGGAGAAGTTCACGATGTAGTCTTTTGTTTAGGACTGTAGCTGACTTTCTCAAATACTCCAAGCACATATGTGATGTAGGCAGAGTATGTCTTCAGTATGAAGTACATGAGTGTCACTGTTTTGCCCTCTCATATGTTTTCATGTATACAGCTTTCCATTTGTATTGTGAGGACGCAGGTAGAGTAGAGCCAGAATAACCAGGAGCATAGCTAAGATGAGGCATTACTTTATGAAATAGTAAATGGGACATCTGCTCTGTAAGCATATTGGTGTCTGAGATCAGCTGAGAAGCACCTCTTTGTAAACAGCCCATATCACTGGCTGTCAAGGATGGACATTGTTTCCAAGTCCTTCTCCTAGTCCCACTTCACCCACTGAAGTTTTCAGCCATAGTTATGAAGAAAAAATACTTCTATACAATTGTCATCGCCCCTCAAGTCATCCTCTATTTGTCTGTGGCATAACTGAATAACAGATATGGAATACCCTCTTTTAGGACCATTGCTTAGGTTCATTGTTGTTTCTGTCCCTGTCTGGAGTGTTTTCTGGTTATGTAGGCTGTAATTTATTGTTCCTGAATGTGCGCATCTTTGTCATCTGATAATAGTTTGGCAGGTGTTAAATTATAATTACTGCTGCTGATTGGCTACAAGTTGTGCACACAGATAGTCTATGCTAAAAAATCCTGTTTATTTGTGTTACCTCATCCTGCTGGTTTGCTTGTTTGATCTACCTGTTATGTTAGACTGCAAGGCCTTGGGGGAAGGGGCTCTCATTTACTATATGTTTTTACTGTGCCTAAGTTGACTGTGACATGGCTGAGAATTAGATGCTACCACAATATAAATGTTAAATAATAGATTTGCACAGTGCTAGCAATAAATTTTTTTTCTTCCAGTACATTTACATATTGCTTCCTCCACTCAACATCCAAATCCTTGGGAACCGTTTGTTGTAAACGGCTCTGCTATCTTGTGCACAAACTACTCTTTACACAGTGTATGACACTGAGGCTTAGTGACTGATTATCTGTTGTGCTGTGCAAGGCCTCCTGATGGAGTTAGCGGGTCTCTTTTCATTGGCTTTAATGAGTTGATCAAGACCATATAAATATTAAAGAGTTTCTTCCTAGGTAAGATGTTGATTCCTGTCTACATGTCTGCTCTTATCTCTTTTTGTTTACACTGTTCATTCCCCCCAAGCCATGCATTTAACCACCATCTTTGCCTTTCTCTCGCTCTGGTCTCCATCTCTTTTTCCATGCAGCCACCGCTGCCTGGCAACCACTCCTTGATCCTCTTTTCTCCCAGTAACTCCTTAAAACACGCCCAGAGAGACTTGTAGAGCTTGGTCCGTCTTCCGACAAATGTTTCTCAGTAGTCAGTAGGAAATGTATATAGACTGACAAAACTCATGTTAAACTTCACTGTGGTGTCACTTTCCATTTTATTGCAACTCATCCCTCCAATCTGTGCATTGTCTCTTGACTGTAGGTTCATTGGCACAGGGACCATGTCATCTTGTTGTCTGCAAATTTTTGGTGCTACATAAATAACAGTCACAATTTTAAATTCTCCATTTCATTCTTTCCATCCACTCCCATCTACTGATTCATCTTTCTCACACAGTTGCCATCATGCATTTCCACTCCAGGTGTACCCCAATACACTGTTTCAAGTGGGTGGGGGAGAACCTAGTCAACCAGTGCAGTTTGAGGAGTCCAGGTCAAACCTGTGCCTCCATGAATCATCCTGATGCCATCATGAATCACCCTGTTCCCTGCTTTCTGTAAACTCTCCTCTTTGTGCACCGTTCAGATTCTTCCTGTCAACACAAATAGCCACTGCCTGGGAGGGCTGAACTGAGATTACACTGGTGTGAGAGCAGAATTTGCCCCACTTGGTATTACCTAGGTATTTCTACCATTATTTCTTTCTTCGAAGTTTCTACTCCTTTGAAACACCAGAATCTGCTGAACAAACAGGCTCAATTTGAGGATAGGATGGGTAAACATAGTGTTCAGAAGGACAGCTAAATCTTGAATGTCTTTATAATTATAAAAAGAAAAGTTAGCTTTTCTTGTTTTAGCCCACATTGCCATCTAAACACACCCATTACTTAAAATAAAGGTGATAGCTTATAAAGAGTAACTGTCAAAATAGCCCATTTTTACTAACAAGATCTTCTTCCTGTGCATTTCAGGTGAAATCTGCTCTCTGTAGTTACAAAGGCAAAATTATACTCCTGTTAGCAGTGCACAGCCAACACTGCAACAGGAGGGGGAGCTGGATTCTGTTTGTTCTTGCACATCATGAATAGAATTGTTAGCCAATTTCTAAGTGCAGAGGCAAATCATGCCTTTCACTGACCCTCATGCTGCCCTGTTGAGTAGGGTAGCCTAAGGCATGATTTGACTTTCAGCATGCTTATTACTGGTGGTGATGCATGGGAAGCGTAGATTCCAGTTTGACTTGGGAGTCAGTTTTTCTATCTGCTAGCCCTACAGTCTTATTATTGTAAACTGGGTGACTCTGATCTGGAATTATTGAGACATATTTAACAGAAACCCCACAATACTGTTTCTAGTCACTTTTCAGAGTGAAATAGCTTTTGCTAAGATTCCAGTATGGAAGCCAAAGCTGTTTTAGGAACAACAAACAGCAAAACATATGAAAATTATTTTATCGTTCATGCTTGGTTATACTCGTCTTAGTTTGAACGTAACATTTTTGTCTGTTTTCATTTCAGAAGGCAGAAGAGAATGCAGAGGGAATGGGATCTGATCTTGGTCCTGATGGAGAGGTAAACATTTTAAAAGCCTTTTTCTCAAAGGAGTAGATCCTACGAAATAAATCACATTATTTATTGCTGGTTGTTAAATATCAAGGAGCCAGATCCCAGAACCTTTACTTGCCCAAATAATCACATTGACTTCAAGGGACTAAGTACAATGGAACTACTTGCATTGGTAAGGGTCACAGGATCAGGCTCATGGGTATTTGCAGATATAGTTTATGCATACACATTGACACAATTTATAATATTTCACAGTATAGGTAAAGTGTGTTTGGAACTCATACTGTAGAATTATGATGAATGTCATCCCAGGTTATCTTTATAAAATATGATCTGGTCATTTTAAATAAAATGATCAAAATATAAAATTAGCATTTGAGAATTTAAATTATAAAGTAATTTGATTTCCTGTATTTTTCCCAAAGTTATGGCTCCTACTAGCTGTAATAGATAAATCTGTATTCTAGACTTGTGGCCCACTCCATTCAGGTACCTAGAGCAGGGATTTGCAGTGAGATAGGACGCACTGTCACTATAACTTTCTTCTTAAATTATGCCCAGAAGTGCCTAAAAAGATCCATTTTTATAACTAGGAGAAAATATATCCGGCTTAACTATCCTCCCGTACAAGCCATTTTTAAAAAAAATCTGAAGCCTAGTCTCTGGAGCATTGTATATATCTGAGTATTCTGAAAATCCCTTTCAGCTTGTGCACATCTACGTGTAAAAGTGGATTTCTTGAGATCCAAGACTTTGTGTAGTACAGTTTATTTTTCAACTATGGTTGTAAGCATAGCACATTATATTATCACATTAGTAGGAAATAAGCCTACATCAGACAGTATGGGATAAAATGTGCTGTGTCGTAATGGCTCCTTTGTCTGTCAGAAATAATTGCAAATGAAAACTTCTCCCATCATGTTCTTTGGGCACTAAACTCTTCAGAGAGGCCAGTAAATACTTCTGGCTCCATAGTCTCCTCATTCAGTTACACTTAATATTGGGATATGCCTTTGGATGATACTTGTGGAGATATTGGGACCTACTGTTGGCCCAGGTGCCGACCAAGAAACTTTTGCTGTGGTTTTCAGTTTTTGTTTTTCTTTTGAAACTTTAACTTTTCAAACTGTTGTTTTCTGTCATTGTCTCTATTGGAAAGAAAGTCCAGATGTCTTATACTATGATATTGGCTTTCACTTTTAGCCCATTGATGAGAGCAGTCAGATGAGTGACCTTCCAGTCAAAGTGACTCACACTGAAACAGGCAAAGTTCTTCTTGGACCAGAAGCTCCAAAAGCAAGTCAGCTGGATGCTTGGTTAGAAATGAATCCTGGGTAAGTAGCTAAACAAACATAACAGGATTTTTAATAACTACTTTCACTTCTGTTGATAGGTGTAACAAGAGAAATATTGTTTCATTACCCAACCTTATTTCATTTAATAGCTGTTTATAAAATGATTTAGAAACATATTGAATCTAAGTGGTTTTTTTCTAACCTTCTATCCTTTTGTCTTCTTGGACCAGCTATGAAGTAGCTCCTAGGTCTGACAGTGAGGAGGAGAGTGACTCTGAATATGAGGAGGAGGTATGTGTACTTACTTATTTCATGTCTAAGAGCATATGAGGGGAAAACCTTGTTTTTCTCTCTGGTGAGAAGGAGGGGCGGGAAATCTCATAAAGGAAAGGAGCAACACGTGAAAACAATTGGAGGGACTATAATGCCAACAAGAAACTAGCCCTTAGTGCAACATAGGAGGAGAGAGGAGTACGTGATCCATTTCTGGTTATTTATAATCCTAATTCAGAACAAACAAGGAGATTCCTTTTGATAACAATATTCTATGACAGGAGATATGGTGACTCTGTTCTGAATAAACTGATAAAATGGATTTGACGAATACAAGGTATCTCCATATGCATAGGTTTGTATTTCTATTAAGAGACATACTTTCTTAATCCTTCTATTATTAAAAAGCCACCAATTTAGGGGGAGGAGGACAGAACAGACAAATTTGCTGTTTGTGGTAATCAAGTGTTTGATTCAGTAATAAGCAAAATTGTATTAAAAGCATTTGGTAGAACACATACACAGAGCTGTTTTTTTAATAGATAAATGTAAGCTTTTGGCAACTTAGCCTGATTTTGTTGTTGCTGCTGTTGTTGTTGTTTTCTTCTTGATAATCTTTCAATGAGAGTAGTTGGCTGTGACCTTTCAGGCAACAGACTGTAAAGAGGGGCTGATTAAAGCAATGACATGTCAGTATATGTTGATTTGTCTACCTTGTATCCCAGATCTTGGGTGTGCTCTAGGGATAAGGAGGCCAATGCGACTTCAGTTACTGCAAATGTGACTATGGTAGCGGGGATAAATTCACCTTAGAGTAGTTTTATTTATTTATTTATTTAAATTAAATATGTAAAAATAAGCCACTTGTGTTTGGAGGGGCAATTCTAAATATTTTCCATTTAGTTCTGTGGATTGCAGGCAGTGGTGATATGGTGGAATTTTCACTCACCACTCAGCATGTTAGTTGTTTGAATATTGTTTTTATCCTATTTTAATCTAGAATCAGAAAATATTGGCAGGGTCCTGAATTAAATATTGCAAGATGCTAAGATTATGCTTAGTTGATATTTCTACAACCTACATATGTTGCAAATAGAATTGCATTGTGTACGTTTTAAAATAGTGTATGGTTTTTACATTTGATTTAACAATACACACTAAAGTGTGGCTCCTGCAAAGGCTTGCACACCGGCTTAGTCTTATGTACTATGAGTAGTCCCACTGAAGTCACAGTATGTCCAATTAGGCATGTGTGTAAGACTTTGCAGATCGAGACCTAATAACCTAACTCTATGGGGTGATGAAAGTGATAACTTCTATTGACCTTAGTAGGTGGTAAGGGCTGTCAGCACCTCCCAATACTGGGCCTTGAGTGTAGTGTAGTATAGACATAGATGTAGAATTAGATAAGATCTACTCTCTATGTAGAAAGGGATGTGCCTATAATTCTGGTACAGTTTTGTGACAAGCAGAAAGAAAGGGAGAAATCATTCTAAAAGTAGTTTGCCTACAGGAGGCATAGGGATATTTGTTTTAACTGATAAGAATTTAAGTTGTTACAAAATAGCATTACTTCAAAGGGAACAGAGATTCTTGGAGAAACCACAATAAGATCTGAAAACCTTTCAGTCCATTTATCATCATCTGCAATATTAATTGGAAAGAAGGTAAATAATAAATAAGGAACAAAAAGTTTAATCTATTTAAAGACAATTTTAATATATCAAACACTAAAACAGCTCAGACCTAGTGGATCTTGTCAGTTTGATTGCTTTTTTGTCTGAATAGAGTGTATGTTATGAATCTTCAGTATGTTTTGAAGAAGGGAATATATATATTCTACTCAATGAACGGGAAAAGAAGAGATGTTTCAAATATGAAGGAATTAAAATGGGAAAATTTGTTTTCTAAGTGTTTTGCAGTTTTACCTTGGTTCACTTACATCACAGCAAGAAGGTTGCACTTGACAGAAGAGGAGAGATGTCAGTAACTCTCTCGTTAGCATTTCTTTTGTTGTAAAGCAGTGTCCAAGGAAAACTGTTGATAAAAACCTGAATGAAGTCTGGCTGATGTTATGACCAAGAAAAATTATACTTTCCTATTTTTCTCTCCCCTCTCCTGTTTTTCTGTTGTCTCCTCTGTAGGATGATGATGAGGAATCCAGTAGACAAGAAGTAGATGAGAAAATACTCCTGGATCCTAACAGTGAAGAAGTTTCTGAGAAGGATGCTAAGCAGATCATTGAGTGAGTGTGTCCTTCTCTGGGGGTAGGAGGTGGATTTCTCCACCCTATCTTTAACTTTAGCTGTGTTACCTAATAAATAAATTAATGGAGATGTCCTATCTCCTAGAACTGGAAGGGACCTTGAAAGGTCATTGAGTCCAGCCCCTTGCCTTCACTAGCAGGACCATGTACTAATTTTGCCCCAGATTCCTAAGTGGCCCCCTCAAGGATTGAACTCACAATCCTGGGTTTAGCAGGCCAATGATCAAACCACTGAGCTATCCCTCCCCCCCTATTTTTATTAAGAGCACTTGAATAAGAAGTGAAGGTTCAGAGCACTGAACAAATTCGTATAGTGTGAACAACATAACTCTGCTTTACCTATCTTCTAGGACAGCCAAACAAGATGTGGATGATGAATACAGTATGCAATATAGTGCTAGAGGATCTCAGTCCTACTATACAGTCGCTCATGCAATCGCTGAGAGGGTGGAGAAACAGTCTGCTCTTCTTATTAATGGATCACTAAAACATTATCAGGTAAGAAACCTAGTTGGAGTTTCCTTCCCAAGTTGTAAAAGCCGGTTTATGGCCAGCTATAATCCTGCAGTTAACCCTTGCTTTATACATGACTTTTGCACTGTTGCATAATGATGGCCGAGTATTTGTATAATATGCTTTTATTGAGTAAAGCATGTTATAATATAATATTTAAAAGTTTATGCACATTAGGAAGGTCTGTAGGAATAAGTGCTTTCATCTCTGAGTGGATCAGATTTGTGTTGCATTGAATCACAAGATATCCATTTGGGTAGAAAACAATTGTCTGGAAAAGAAGATTGGATTCTGCCTTCCCAATGGAAATGTCACACATGACACCTGTATAATAATATCAGCTCTAAGTGTACCTGTAATTATCATCTTCATTGGCAAACAGTAGTGATCCAGTTTGGGTTTTTGCTTATTGTTTTAGTGAAGTACTTTTTATAAAATGGCACCCTAATATTTCAGTGCACTAACCGGTTGAATCCAGAAACCTCTTTATTCTGGATGCTGTTGGCGTGGCTATGGAGAGAATTGTGCTCTGAGGATAGGACTGGGGAGTGGGAACCTTTGCGTAGTCTGTGGCCACTGACACCCTGTGGCCTCTGAAAAGTCATTTGTGGCTTGATTTTTTTGAGGCACTGAGCATCTGTAGTTCCCTAGCAGATTATTGAGAGCTGCAGGTGCTCAGCATTGTTTTCAGTCTGATCACTTGGCTCTCTCAGTTTCCTTGCCTGAAAAATAGAGAATATTACTTTCTTATCTAAACAGCAAGGATGATGTGAAGATACATCTATGAACACTTTAAAAAAAATATAACACTAGAAGGAAGGGCAACCTTAATTCTTATACATCCTAACTTTTCAGTGATGGACTTTGCAACCCAAAAATTCTTTTTTTGTAGTTTTTTTAAAATGCAAACTAAAAACCCAGAAATTCCAGCAAGTCAGATTGGGGCCTAGATCCATAGCACAGACCTCTACTGATTGAGTTAATGCTGTCACTGGCAGCTGTAGCAAGTAGGGTGTTATTCTCTCTGTGGACCAGCACAAGTGGGGGCTGAGGCACAATTTGCCAGTGAGTTTCAGAGCTATTTGCTGACAATAGAGGAATGGTGAGACTCAGAAATCCTGGGTTCAATCCCAGGTTCTTGAGGGGAGTGTGCCTTAGTGGATATAGAGCCTTCTGCCCCAGTCCTTCTCCCTCCTCTTTTCCCCCATATACTCCTCTCTGTCTCTCTCCCTGAACCACTCTGCTCCTATTTCCCTCTGCCCTCTCTGTATTCCAGTCAGGCTACTTCCTCTTTCTTCATGCTTCCTGTGGGCCATGGAGAACACAAGAGTGACTCTTCCTGTTCTTCGTTCTGCTGCCACAGCAGCACCTGCAGCTGGGCAAAGATATTACAAAGTCCTGCTCAGCCTTTGCAGCTCTTGGGCTCAGTAAAGACTGCGAATGTAGCAATTAAACTCCACTAAGTCTCTACTGGGCATGTGTGAACTATGACTTTTCCCCCCAGAGGCTTATAAGTTGGCCAAATTTTGATGAATTCTCACGGGGACAACAAAAGTCACATCCCTACACCAGGGTGACAGTCACCTCCCCATAACCAAATTTCAAGTCCTTACTCCACCAAATTTTGAGTCCCCTCTCCAGAGTATGGAGAATGGTAGAGCTTCTCAATGAAGCAGTTGTAAGAATTTTTTTATTGTGGACAACAGTATATTTTTCTGTAATCTCATTCTTGCAAATATTTCAGCCTGAACAGTTCAAATTTGACTAAGTTATAAATGGAATCCTGCGAAACTGTTTATTTTTTTATAATTTTTCATTTTATTTTGAGAATTTTGTTTGATTTTGTTTTATCCATTTTAGCCATGTGGTGGGGGGAGTTAGGTCCTGCCCCTGGGGGAGGAGAGCGAGAGGCCCTGTGGGGTGGTATTGCAAAATGAGCCCTCCTCACACACGTCGCAGGAGAAGATCCTGTCCTGCAGGGCTGGGCCTGGCTCCCCACAATAGGATCCGACTCTGTGGGTGCTCCAGGGCTGGAACACCATGGAAAAAAGACTGGCAGCCAGTTCCCTCCTTACCCGCAGCAGCTCCCACCGCTGGTGGACCCGCCGATCAACTCGTTCCCCTCCCTCCCAGCGCCTCCCGCCTGCCACGATCAGCTGTTCTCCAGCGTGCAGGAAGTGCTGGGGGGAGAGGGAGGAGCCAGGACAGGGCGTGCTCAGGGGACGGGGTGGAAAGGAGGAGGGGCCTGGGACTGAGCAGGGTTGAGCACCCACAGGGAAAAGAAGGAAGCCAGCGCCTGTGCTCCCCACTACAGGTGTTGTGACCTGGTGCATGTTGCTCACTCAGATTTGGCCCAGCTTCCCCTCTGCCATTGTGATGGAGGAGTGGCCAGGACAAACCTTGAATGGTGCTTGACATGTGCTGGGTCACAACACCTGGAGTGGGGAGCCAGGCCTGCCGCACAGGGCAGCAGCTGATGCTGTAGGTGAGTTTTAGAGGCTTTTTTCATCTTATATGTTTTTCTTTATTTTGTGTTATTTCACATTTGCAAAAAACACAGGACTCTAGTTGTAAGCAAATGAAACAGAGTCTTGTAATGGAAAGTATTAGGCAACCTCAACTATAGGTGTGACAGGGTTGGGACTCACCACCGCAGCGTCTCCTACTGATCATCTCGGGGAATCGGTTCAATCCAGTAGAGCGCCTCCTTCTGGTGGTGTCCCGTCTGTCATCCCGCCAGGGGTTGGCGTGTGGACCCGCTGTGCTCCCTACACACAGGGTCCTCTTTCTAGAACACTGCCCTCCGACAGTGTCCTTCTGTCTGTTTGCGCCCCCTTCCGGGGCGGGGGGGGGGGGGGGGGGAATGATCAACAGTCCCACACCTTTAAGTCCGATCCCTACAGTCCAGGATCTGACGTAGTTCCGACTGGCCACTCCCTGCAGCCTATGGCTGAGTGTATGGCCAAAGGGAACAAAAAGGGGGAAGGGACCCAGGCCCGCTCACTACTCTGAGTCCCGGTCCAGAGGCCCTCTAGCGACAGCCTTGCTGTCCTCCTTCTCCTTCATTCTCTGACTACTCCTATGGACCGCTTCCCCAACAGCCCTTCTCCCCACTAGGCCTTTTCCTTCCAGGCCTGCCGCCTGGCAGGCTACAGGGTAGGACCTTCTCCCTCTCTCTAAGGCTGGCCGGCACTGCACTGTCCGTGGTGCTGGAGACAGACCTTCCCCTCTGAAGGCCTGGGATAGACTGACTTCTCTTGCCCTGAGCAGTCTTTTATATGGCTGAGCTGGCCCTGAGTGGCCGTCCCCAATCTGGGCCCTGATGGGCCATCCCCAACTTGGACTCTGATTGGCTCGCAACAAGCCTTTCCCTTATTGGTTGCCGGGACATGCAGGCACCTGGGCCTGCCCCAGCCCACACTCTCCGTGCGTGGGGCAGCCACCCCACCACAATAGGCATTGCTACCAACTCTGCCTATAATATAAAAAATCTTCTGCTTGTACAAAATAGAACTCTGAAGCTTGGTCCATATTGGACCTAAATATCAGCAGTGACTTTCATGCAGATATGATGGGATATTACTTATGTGCTGGTGGTTCCCAGTGCATCCACTGTTGAAGGAAACCCAGCACCAAAGCAGTAAGTGAAGTGAAAGCCTTACTTCAGTAATATAGAATTAATTACCTGTGCAGCTCTCAGATAATTGAAGCGATTATTCTTCATTTCAGATCCAGGGCCTGGAATGGATGGTTTCACTTTATAATAACAATTTGAATGGAATTTTAGCTGATGAAATGGGGCTAGGAAAGACCATACAGACTATTGCACTCATCACGTATCTGATGGAGCACAAAAGACTCAATGGCCCCTATCTCATCATTGTTCCCCTTTCGTAAGTAAAGAAATTCATTCCACTGTTATCTTTCTATGCATTGCAAATTGGCTTATTAGGAGCACTCATTTGTTTTTCACTTAATGGTGAGATGAAGCACGCAGGGGGACTACATTGAGTACATACTCTCAATCTAGTCTTGATTATTTTGCCACACTGATTGGCTGGCATTGTGAGGATGACCAGATGGATGATAAAAGCACTTTGTTCCATTATTTTTGCTGTCCACTCAGCAGGCAACTATATGGTATCTCTTATTCAGTGTAACTTATTCCTGACGTGATCCACAAAAGAGGAAATGTACCTTTCTTCTCTTTTATATTACATGCTGCAGTTTTCCCTGTTCAGTTTTTAAAGTGCTACTTTCAGCCTATTATTAGATCTTTAAAAGGCACCCCACCAAATATTAGGTAATTGTGCTTTAACAACACTGGATTTTCTTGTAAGTATCGTATAAGTAACTGTCTGATGTGGAGTTGCTTATTGTCCCTAACCATTGATCTCCAACCTCTGCCCAGTGTATTCTTATTTGTCTTATTTTGTTCCCTTTATTTATTGTGATTTTTCTGAATGTGCACTACTCTGGTCTCTGCAGGAATTGGTTTTTGGTTTCTTGAAACAGATTATTTTAAAGAGACATTATCGAGTACTGTAAAACTTCTGTAGTGTTTTTTTTTTTGTCCCTAAGTGATACATATCTTACAACTGGTTGTGGAGTGGCTTTGGCATTCTAATTAGAAGGTGGCGAAGAAAGTTACCAGTTATTTGGGGCTTGGTGGTGTCTGTTGGTGTTAGCACAATACAAGTTATATTAATTATTATTATACCTCATGTGGTCTACTTTGAAGTGCCCCACCTTCTGGCTCTGCTGCAGCAACCATTAACTAACTTCCAGAGCTATGTACAATCTTACCGACACTAGTGATGCCGGGCTCAAACATAAAAAGAAATGCATGATTGGGGGGAGAGCCTTGTTATTAAAACAGTGTTTCCAAGGGGAAGGAAGTGGTGCAATCGATTTTTCAAGAGTACAATGGAGACTTGAAACTTGATGTTTTAAAGTACTACTTGTTGTCTTTTTTTAAGTTTATAAAGGGGAGGAGCTCAGACCTGAAGTATTTTACCAGTTCCGTTAGGCTTTCTTTAAGACTATTCAGTACAGTTGAAATCACATAGTGCAAAAATGAAGGTATATAAGTGGCTGACTGACACAGCAGTGGTGCTGGGTGCTAATAGCTCATCATCACAAGTTAACAGCACTGATACCTTTTACCTTGGACTTTGTGGGGCTATATCTGAGAAGTTGCAAGTTTTACGTGTTACAGATGAGCAGCATGAGATGACAGATATGTCTTTTCTGTGCAGAGCCATCTATTCTAGCTTTTTTAGTAGGTGTGTTAACATGAACATAAAGTTAAGCATGTGCTTAAGTGCTTTGCTGAATCAGGGCCAAAACAGACTTCTAAATAAAACTTAGACATTTTCCCCAAATCACTTCTCCCCTCACATCTCAAATGAAGATGGCTCATATAGCATATCAAAATTTGTATGTTTTCTTTTTAATATTCAGTCTACATGTTCAAGGCAAAGATGTGGGTGTAAGTAAGAAGTTTGTTGGGGACTCAGCTTTCATTGTGAAAGAGGTATTAAGGTGACAAAGTTATAAATAATACCTTAGATTTAAACAGATAATTAGATATTATACTAAATTGTTCATATTCTTAATCTCTTACCTAGGACTTTATCCAACTGGACATATGAATTTGACAAATGGGCTCCTTCTGTGGTGAAAATTTCTTACAAGGTTTGATTTGCTTTCTCTATGTGTACAAAATTGAAAGAGTGAAAAATAGACCCTCCTCTTCCTCATTTCCCAAGCTAATCTGTAAACTCTGTTTGGCTGTAAAGTTTTGTCATGTGCATCATGTACTAAACAGTGACAGTTAATCATCCCAAACAGATTACTATAATAAACCATAATTATTTTCAAATGGTGAAATGCAGAAGAAAATTGTTAATGATCATATTGCAAGGTTTCTGATGAGAGTAATACAAATGATAAATAAGACACATTTTGTATATTGCTGAACACTTTAATGTTAGGCTACTGTGTTTCTAATTATTCCTATAAAGTCAAGCAGTTACCAAGAAGACTAGATAGACTGACTGCTGCTACTTCCATATAAACAGAGCTTTGCAGTCCAGCAGCTAGTTTCCTGGTATGAGATTACTGTAATTTTTCTCTTCTCTTCTCCCTCCCATGGTGTTCATTGGGGAAACCATTCTGAAGGGATCTGGAATATGTCAAATACATTGTTTGATTTTGCTTTTTAGCTCACTCATACAAACACCTTTTCTCTGCTAACCCATGATTGTAAGAAATAGCAGAGGACTATATACAATTATTTTCTTCATCCTTTATTTGATTTTCTCTTCTCTTCTCTTTCAGGGGACACCTGCCATGCGTCGTTCACTTGTTCCTCAGCTTCGAAGTGGAAAATTTAATGTTCTTTTAACTACTTACGAATACATAATAAAGGATAAACACATTCTTGCTAAGGTAAAAATTGATTTCTCTCACTTCTTAACTGCAAACCCTTCTCCATGTCACCAAACTGTGTCTTGCATGAAACTTTTATTATGTTGCCCATAGAAATCATAGAAATGTAGGACTGGAAGGGACCTCGGTGTGTCTTCTAGTCCAGTCCCCTGCACTGGAGGCCAGACTAAGTGTTATCTAGACTGTCCACGACAGGTGTTTGTCTAACCTGTTCTTAAAAACCTTCAATGATGGAGATTCCACAACTTCCCTAGATAATTTGTTCCAGTGCTTAATGACATGTACAGTTAGGAAGATTTTCCTAATGTAGAACCTAAATCATCCTTGCTGCAATTTAAGCCCATTACTTCTTGTCCCATCCTCAGTGGATAAGCAGAATAATTTATCACTCTCCTCTATATAACAACCTTTTACATACTTGAAGACTGCTATCATGTGTGTGTGTCTCTCTTTCCCCCCGCTGTCCCCCTCAGTCTTCTCTTCTCCAGGCTAAACAAACCTAGTTTTTTTTCAATCTTTCCTCATAGGTCATGTTTTCTAGATCTTCAGTAATTTTTGTTGCTCCCCTGTAGACTTTCTCCAATTTGTCCACCTCTTTCCTGAAGTGTGGTGCCCAGAATTGGACACAGTTCTCCAGTAGTGACTTTATCAGTGCTGAATAGAGTGGGAGAATTACTTTTCGTGTCTTGCTTTCAACATTCCTGCTAATACATCTTAGAATGATGTTCGCTTTGTCCAACAGTATTACCTTGTTGACCCATATTTAGTTTGTGACCCACTGTAACCCCCAGATCCTTTTCTGCAGTATGCCTTCAGTCATTTTCCATTTTGTATTTGTGCATTTGATTATTACTTCCTAAATGTAGTATTTTGCATTTGTCCATATTGAATTTCATCCTATTTAATTTAGACCATTTCTCCAGTTTTGTCAACATCATTTTGAATTCTAATCCTGTCCTCCAAAGTGCTTGCAACCCCTTCCTGCTAGGTATTGTCAGCAGACTTTATAAGTGTACTGTCATTGCCATTATCCAAGTCATTTATGAAAATATTGAATAGATCCAGTCTCAAACAGATCCCTGCAGCACCCCACTCGATGTGCCCTTCCAGCTCAATTGTGAACCATTGCTAACTACTCTGAGTACTCTTTCCAGCTAGTTGTGCACCCATCTTATAGTAGGTTCATCTAGGCTATGTTTGTCTACTTTTGTTTATGAGAAGGTTATATGAGATTGTTTCAAAGCCTTACTAAAATCAAAATATGTGACTTCTACCATTTCCCACCACTCACAAGAAGGATGTTAGGTTGGTTTGACATGATTTGTTCTTGACAAATCTGTGTTGAATGTTCCATATTTCCTTCTATGTGCTTACAAATAGAATGCTTGATTATTTGCTCCATTATCTTTCTGGATACTGAAATTAAAGTGATTGGTCTATAATTCCCTGTGTTGTCCTTATTCCTCTTTTTATAGATAAGTACTATATTTTCCCTTTTCCAGTTCTTATGTCTCTCTCCCATTCTTCATGAATTCTCAAAGATAATTCCTAATGGCTCAGAGATCTCTTCAGCCAGTCCCTGAAGTATTCTAGGATGCATTTCATGAGGCCCTGCTGACTTGAAGACTTCTAATTAGTCGAAATAATTCTTAACTTGTTCTTCTTCTTCGAGTGCTTGTTCATGTGCATTCCACATTAGGTGTGCATGCACTGCGTGCACGAGCATCGGAAACTTTCCCATTAGAGGTACCTGTTGGGCTGGCGGGGCCTCGCCTGAGCGGCGCCACTGCGCCGTGCATATATACCCCCACTGGCCTGACCCCATCCAGTTCCTCCTTACCGTCCATGGCGATGTTGGAACAACCTCTCGCTCTCGTAGGAGAAGCAGTCCCTTAGCTTTAGAGTACTTAGCTGCTATCAGTTCGTTAGCGTTCTATTGTTGTGGACATTTAATAGATTAGGTGTTTGGAGGCTTCCAGCACCCACCCTGGGCCACGGGGTATGCCACAGGCCCATGGGTTTAAGGTTTGCACCACGTGCCGCAAGCCCATGCTGGTTAGTGACTCCCACGACTCCTGTCTACGTTGTCTACAAAACAGAGAGGTGTAAGATTTGCAAGGCGTTTAAACCTAGAACAAAGAAAGAGAGAGACTTTCGCTTGAAACAGTTGTTGATGGAGGCAGCGCTGCAGCCATCAGGCCTGGAGCGCCCGACGCCGGCTCCAGCCTCCTCAGTGCGGAGTGCCCCGGAGTTGTCAAGAGACCCGGTGTCAGAAAAGCACCGCAAGCCGTCGGCCTTGGAGAAGAGTAGGCCACAGCACTGCTCGTCCTCCCCGGTGCGGCCCAAGGCCAAACCAAAAGAAGGGCGCGGAGGTTCCCCACAAAGGAGACCGGCGCCATCTAAGAGCCCAGGCACCGGAAAGAGTGTGATGGACATTGTGCCGGGGCCGGCACCAATGGCACTGGTGCCACAAGTCCCACTGAGTTCAGCCCTAAGTGAACTCAGTGAGGACGATGGGCTCGAGGGAGTAATAGATCAGTCCTCCACGCCTGACACCTTTGAGGCGGTGAAGGACCTCATCGGGTTGTCGGCGGTGAGCCCCCTCCCAATCAGGGAGAAGCCTCCGGCACTCGGGCCCGCGGTGTCGTCGAGGGGAAAGCCGGCAATGGTGTGCTGTTCGAGGACACCCTCCCGGCGTTGGTCCCGGTTGAGCGTCGAGTCTGTGGACTCTGTTACCCCTGACGCAGAAGGAAGCCTCGGTACCGGAGACGAGTCAGCGCACGGGGTTAGTGTAAGGGACCCGACGCTCTCCGGCACCCTCCAGAGACCGGCACCAGGAGAAGGCAAGCCAACCATCGCCGAAGGCTTCCAGAAGTCCCCGGCTCTGGTCCAGGTGTCAGGAGCACCGATACCGGTCCCGCGAGCAGTGGTACCGGTCCCGTTCCAGATCGGCAAGAAGCCGCTTGTCGGCCTCCCACCAGCACAGGTCAACGGCACCGCCATGGCCTTTGCGCTCAGTGTCGCCGGAATCCGGCGCCAACTCGGGCCGATATAGTTACCCACACCGGACAGCAGAGAATACCAGGCTGGGTGGCAACCCCAGTGGGGACCGCCGAGACACTGGCCCTTCTGGACCCCTTGGGCCTACCACCAGCGGCAAGTGGCTCCCTCCAGGGCCAGCTACTTGGTGCACCAGTCCCGGTCCCCGCACCGACGCTCCTCTGTGCAGGAAGCTACAGCGTCCAGACCACCTGCACCGTCGCCGAGTGAGAGACTGGAGAAACCAGCACTGAGTCCGGTGCCACCCCAGGGTCAGCTGTCTGGGCCTGAGCTGGAAGCCCCTCCTTTGGGGGAGGGGGGCCAAGGGGACCAGCAGGAGGAAGCGGTGGCAGGCACAGTGGTATCAGGACCACCACCAATAGACCACAGAGCTCACCAAGAGCTGCTGCATAAGGTTGCTCATAACTTGGGGTTACAGGCCGAGGAGACGATGGATCAGGAGGACCCCATGGTGCACATTCTGAGCCCAGAGGGTCCATCCAGAATAGCACTTCCGCTCATTAAGACCATACAGTCGAACTATAAGACTATATGGCAGACCCCAGCCTCCAGCGCTCCAACAGCCAAAGGTGTGGAATGCAAGTACTTCGCCCCATCAAAGGGGTATGACTTCTTGTTTTGCCACCCAAGCGCCTGTTCCCTGGTAGTCTTGGCGGTAAACGAGAAAGAGTGCCATGGGCAGCAGGCCCCGACCCCTAAGGCCAAGGAAGTGAAGTGCCTGGACCTGTTTGTCAGGGGGCCTCCAGTTGAGGATTGCTAACCAACAGGCCATCCTCAACAGACATAACTGTGGGGAAGTTTAAGGACAGCCTCCCGCAGGGTTCCCAACGGGAGTTTACAGCACTGGTGAATGAAGGCAAGGCTGTAGCGAAGACCTCTCTCCAGGCATCCTTGGGTTTGATGGATGCGGCGGCTAAGACAGTCGCGTCTGGCGTGGTCATGCGATGCTCGGCGCGGCTACAGGAGTCAGGTCTGCTGCCTGAGGTCCAGAACTCGCTCCAGGACCTCCCCTTTGGGCTCTTTTCAGACCAGACATATGCAAAGCTGCATAGCCTCAAGGACTTGAGGGCTACACTCAAGTCGCTGGGTGTGCACACCCCGGCGACCCAAAGAAAGCCCTTCAAGTCACAGCCGCCTCCTCAGCATCACTACCAACCTCGTCCTAGGCAGGAGCCCTACTGCAGGCCAAATGGGGATAACAGGAGGCGGCGTAATAATAATAACAATAGTTCCAATAGGCCGGGCCAGAGTCAAGGCCAGCATAAGTCTCAGCCCAGCCCTAAACCAGGCTTTTGAAGGTGCACTCGAGGACAGTGTACCAGACCAATCACCGGATCCATCCCCTTGTTTCCTGAATCGCTTGTCCCGCTTCTCCTGTGCGTGGTCCAGCATTACGTCGGACCGTTCGCTGTTACATATGGTGCGAGGCAGTTACATGCTGCATTTCTCCTCCCTGCCTCTACCCCACCCCCTTTCCCCGTCCCTTTTCAGGGACCCTTCTCACAAGCACCTCCTGGAAGAGGAGGTTCGCATGCTCCTAGAGGCGAGGGTGGTAGAGTTTGTACCGAGGGACCTAAGAGAGAAAGGGTTCTATTCCCGCTACTTCCTCATTCCCAAGGCTAAAGGAGGCCTTCGACCCATTCTGGACCTGTGCGGGCTCAACAAGTTCCTGGTCAAGGCCCGGTTCCGCATGGCCTCTCTGGGCACCATCATCCAAGTCCACCCTCTTTCCAATACAGAGAATGGAATTCATAGGGATGGTCCTAGATGTGGTACAGGCAAAGGCGAGCCTCCCAGTATCACGATTCCTGGCCAGCCAGCAAGCAGTGAACTCCCTGTGCCAGTTTCCCACTACAACGGCCAGATGCTGCCTGAGGCTGCTGGGCTACATGGCAGCATGCACACATGTGGTCAAGCATGCCAGACTGAAACTCATGATGCTGCAGGCTTGGCTTCCCCGTGTATACCGCCCAGGCAGGGACCCCCCTTGGACTTGGTAGTGACTGCCCTGGGGGACATATTAGATTCCCTGCGCTGGTGGCTGTCCCAGACCGTGGTTTGTGAAGGCATCCCCTTTGCTGCACAACAGCCAGACCTGACGCTTGTGACGGACGCATCAGACCTTGGATGGGGTGCTCACCTAAGGGACCTCAAGACTCAGGGCTTATGGTCAGGAGCGGAGCGGTCACTCCATATCAATGTGAAGGAGCTCAGGGCGGTTCGTTTAGCCTGCCAGACCTTTCATGCCACTTTGAGTGGTCACAGTGTGACAGTTCTGAGGGACAACACGACCACCATGTTTTACATAAACAAGCAGGGCGGAGCCCGTTCCTCGCTGCTCTGCCACGAGGCTCTCCTCCTCTGGGACTTTTGCATAGCCCACGCCATTCATCTCGAGGCGTCATATCTCCCGGGGGTGCATAACGAAGTGGTGGACCACCTCAGCAGGTCGAACCGCATGCACGAGTGGATGCTCAGAGCAGATGTCATGTATTCGCTCTTCCGCAAGTGGGGGTTTCCCCGGGTAGACCTGTTTGCCACCAGGGGCAACGCCCAGTGCCTGTAGTTCTGCTCGTTCCAGGGCCGCAGCCCAGGCTCAATAGCAGATGCGTTCGCGATCCCGTGGGGAGTGGAATTGAAATACACCTTCCCCCCGCTCCCTCTGGTGCACAAGCTCCTGCTCAAGGTGCGCAGGGACGGGGCAGCGGTCATCCTCATCGCCCCGGCCTGGCCTCGCCAGCACCGGTTCACCACGCTCCTGGAGCTGTCGGTGGAAGCCCCGATAACCCCGCCTCTACACCGGGACCTCATCACGCAGGATGGAGGGTGGCTCCTCCACTCTGACCTGCAATCACTGCATCTAACGGCGTGAAAGCTCTGTGGCTGAACGCTTTGGAGAGCCAGTGCTCCCTCCCTGTGCAGCAGGTTCTACTTGGTAGTAGGAAGCCCTCTACCAGGGCAACTTACCTGGCCAAGTGGAAGAGGTTCTTGTGCTGGTGTGGGCCCCAACAGGTTCAGCCATGCCAGGCTCCGGTGCCTACCATTCTAGAGTACGTACTGCACCTCAAGCAGCAGGGGCTGGCCCCATCCTCGATCAGGGTGCATCTGGCGGCCATCTCTGTCTTCCACCCAGGGTTTTCAGGGGGCTCGGTGTTTTCCCACCCAATGGCACAGATCCCGATCCAGGAGATCTGCAGAGCAGCCACCTGGTCGTCAGTGCATATGTTTACGACCCACTATGCGGTCAACCAGCAGGCCTGAGAGGGTGCGGCGGTTGGCGGGGCGGTCCTCCGATCAAATGTTCCATGACTCCTACCCTCCTCCAAAGGTAAACTTGTGATACACCTAATGTGGAATGGACATGAATAAGCACTTGAAGAAGAAAAAACAGTTATCTACCTTTTCGTAACTGTTGTTCTTCGAGATGTGTTGTTCACGTCCATTCCACCACCCACCCTCCTATCCCTCTGTTGGAGTCGCCAGCAAGAAGGAACTGGAGGGGGTCGGGCCAGTGGGGGTATATATTCATGGCGCAGTGGCGCCGCTCAGGCGGGGGCCCTGATGGTTACCGCAAAGGGAAAAGTTTCCGACGCTCGTGCATGTGGCGCGCGCACACCCAATGTGACATGAACAACACATTTCGAAGAACAACAGTTACGAAAAGGTAGGTAACCGTTTTTTTCCCTGTGTTAGCCTCAGATTCTATCCCATTTAAACTGATGTTCACTATGTTAGTTGTTCAATCACTGCTATCTTTTTTGGTGAAAACTGAAATAGAAAAGGCATCTAACACTTTGGCCATTGCTGCATTTTTTTGATATTGTCTTCTGTCCTCATTTGGTAATGGGACTACGCTGTCCCCGGTCTTCCTCTTGCTTCCCAATGTGGTTGTAAAATGCTTTCTTGTTACCCTTTATATCCCTAGCTAGTTTAATCTTGTTTTGTGCCTTTCCCTTTCTAATTTTGTCCCTACATGCTTGTGTTATTGTTTTGTATTCATCCTTTGGAATTTGACCTAGTTTCCACTTTCTCTATGTCTCTTTTTTGAGTTTTGGGTCTCCTGATTAAGCCAGGGTGGCCTTTTACCATATTACTATCTTTCCTATACATTGGTACCCTTAACAATGTCTCTTTAAAAAATTACCAACTGTCCTGAACTCTTTTCTCCCAGAGGTGTGATCATATTTGTTCCTCTGTTCTGTAAAGCAAAGTCCCTGGATCTTCTCTACACTTTGTAATAGTATTTATCCTGATCTTCAATCTGTGACCTCTGCTATTCCCGTTCTGTGTTTCTGGGCAGAGACTTACCCCTATTACAAAATTTCTGGTTATGTGGTGGGTTTTATTTGTGGCCACATAATAACTTATGCCTAAAATTTGATATCCAGAAAACTTTACATCACCTAAGGATCCAGTTTTCTTAATCTAAATGTCTCCTAAGTATTTGTGGTGTTATTATTTAAAAACTCTCAAACTAACATGTGAATATTGATGCCTCAGTGATAGTGGATGTATTTTGAAAATGTGCAACTAAGGTATCAGTAGTACTCTCAATATACATAAAGCAGACCGACAATGTGCATAAATGCCTCATTGAGAGACCTTGTGATCTTATTGTCACCCTGTCATTCCTTTCCCTTCCTCTCATTCTTTTGTATGTTTAAGACTCTGACTTGTCATGTTCAATGTAGTTTACATGCTTTTTGGAGCATAGCTGCTGCCTGGACTCATTTGGGGAGGCACCTAGTACATCTGTGCATGCATGAAAAAATAATTAATATTAAATCCCAACAGTTTGTTTTGTGTCTGCAGCATTTTTCTGTCCCCCAGTTTTTGCCCACTCTTGTTCCTTGTCTTCAGCTCTTAGGCTGTAGATGGCATTGATCTCCATGTTTCAACATCTGCTCTGACTGCATTAAATCTTTCATGGTGGGAGCTGAAATTTCCTGGGGTGACATCCATTGCTGGCTGCCTTCATTAAGAAGTTGCAGTGCCTGAAATGCCCTGGTTACCTTGTCCAGTTTTGTTTCCTCACATTTAAGTTAGATGGAAGGATTTGGCTGAACTAAAAGAATGCGCATTGTTGCTATCTTATGTGCCTGTTTGAAAACGTGTACTTGCTTCTTCTGAGTTTTTACTTGTGACAACTTCATTTAGAGTTCTTGGTTTTTCCAATTCCCCTAATAATTCCTACCCTGACCCTACACTATTAGGTCTCCTAAGGACACCACCCTGTGAAAGATCCTAATGGGGGAATGAGCTGTTAGCAGTTGCAGGCTCAGATACAGTTGTACCCTAGCCACCGTTTGTTCCTCCTCCATTACGTACAAGGTCAGTGCTGCCTGGATAACACTATATTGGACTTTGATCCCCAACAAGCACTACCCGTAAAGCTAAAATAGCCAAAACCCAATCTCTCTTTCCTGTTTACTGCTGGTGGAAAGCACTTAGCACTAATTCTGGTAGTGTCTCATCTCCATGTCAAAGGTTCGCCTTTCCCTGAGTTCACTAACTTGGCCAGATTTTTTTCCTGTTGCAGATTCGATGGAAGTATATGATAGTAGATGAAGGCCATCGAATGAAGAACCATCACTGCAAGCTGACTCAGGTCTTGAACACCCACTACGTGGCTCCTAGACGGATTCTGTTGACTGGGACACCACTGCAGAACAAGTTGCCTGAACTTTGGGCTCTCCTCAACTTCCTCCTCCCCACCATTTTCAAGAGCTGCAGCACCTTTGAACAGTGGTTTAATGCTCCATTTGCCATGACTGGAGAAAGGGTACTGGAACGGTTTGCTTAAATCTAATCAGAAATAAACAGTAGGATGAAAACAAAATGGAACCCATGATGTAGGAATAGCGTCTGAACTGTCCCTTGTACTCACAGAATTATCATCCTAATGTAACTGTCACCTTCATTTCAGCTTTACAATTCTTCACTTAAATTTCTCTTTCTGGACGCGGAGTCCTGTTTAATAATAAAATACAAGAGTACAGCATGGGGTAAATATTGCACATGTATTTGTAATGAGGTATAAGCTCCCACATAGTCACAATATGACACAGTTCACAGATTTATCTTGTAGTAACTCTTATAATTACATTTGTGAAGGTGGACTTAAATGAGGAAGAGACTATTCTGATCATCAGACGTCTCCACAAAGTGTTACGACCCTTCTTGCTGAGGAGACTGAAGAAAGAGGTTGAATCTCAACTGCCAGAAAAGGTTTGTAGAAGGAGGATTTCATGAAAAATGTGTTCCCCAGTGTCTGGGATTTTTGTACAATTTTTTATTTTTTAAACCACTATACAATGTAGCTGTTCAGTTTACCCTAGAACCACCAGCTAATTTTTAAGAAAAATCTTTAAATTAACTAAGATTTCCCTTTACAAAGAAGAAAAAGCTATAAGTGAGGACTTCTGAAGTTGGCAGAGGATTCCTGTGTGCTCAGTCTTTCATCCAAATCCTGTGTTTGACAATTTTTGCTAAAACTGTCAGTACTAAAGTCCATAATATAGTTTTAGTACAGTTTAAAGCTAACCGTGTCTGCTAAAACTGGTTTACATAAAATGTTTATTTCCACAGTATTTATATTCAGGGCATTAATAAAAATCAGCCTGACTGATTACTGAGGGTCAGATTCTGCCACCTTTACTCTCCTGAATAGTACTTTTACTCCCCGATAGTTGCACTGAAATAATTGAAACTCATAAAGTACCATGTTAGTCAGGGTAACAGACTCTGATTCTGCATTAGGGAGTCAGAAACTTTCCAACACTTTAACCAGGCTGTCATGCATCTCAGAATTTTTCAGAGCCAGATAACTAAAAAAAAATCCAACTTGGCTCCTTCTACAGTTGGAAGGATTTGTTTCACATTTTACAAGAGACATATATAAACCCTCTAGGTTACTTTATCTTTGTATAAATGTGCAAGTGCCAAAGTTTACACCCTGTTAGAATCCCAAACTGAATTTGGAGGATGCAGGAATCAAACCATTTGTACCTTTCTGACATACCAAGCCCGTGCCAAATGCTGATCCTAGTTCTGCCCTTTCAATTATATACAGCTAAAATTTAAGCCTAAAAAGTAATATATTGCAAAAGAAAACAATTACTCTTGACTTTCTCCCTTCCCTTAAACCTGTTCTATCAGTGTGAGTGGACATATGATTGAAATATACAAAAATTCTGCTCTCTGAAGCACATTCAGGAGTCAAATCAATGGAGGAGAGAGATGGATAAAAAGGAACAGCATTGCACCGATATTAAGTGAACTTTGAAAACTATATTTTGCCATTCCTGCATTACACAAGATCAATGTGCCAGATAGCAGAGGATGTGTCACAACCAAACTTCACAACAGTTAGCAATTTGTGACCTAGTATCTCCATTACCTTACTGAGAATACAGAACTAACCTGGACTTAATTACAGAGTATCAATTTATAGGCTGGCTTTGCTTCCTCACGTTCCTTTTAAAATATGTAAGGCTCAATTTGATTAGAACATGAATCTTAGGCTCTTACAGTTAAAATACCGAGGGAATTTCAAGGTAGAGTGTAAATCCTCCATTTACTTCCTCAGTAATGATCTTACACACAGAGAAAACTAAGTAGCATTATGCAGGAGGTGGATCTAACTCCTGGGAAGCAGAAAAGTCACAGTCAGTGCCTATATAAGCATTCCTATGCTATGTGCAACTTGTAAATATAGGATGTGATTCAGAAAAAATTTCACCCTAGCAATCTGTTATACTGTGCTGGGAATGAGAGAGCTCCAGGACCTGGAATCCAGCCTTCAGGAGGGCAAAATATGTGCCAGGTAGCCTGGAAGCATAAGGGAGTCCTGAATTACACCCATTTTGCTCGCCCATTCTGGCGTGACTGTCTGGCACAAGCTTCTCCAGGCCATGGTCAAGATGCTAAGAGGGGTACTCCTGCTTACATTGCTTTCCAGCCTCCCGAGACTTAACTCTGTAAATATAGAGGCAAATGGATGAATTCAATCAAAATAGAACATTAAGATTTTGGAAAGTTCTTTCTGTTAATTTTCTTTGTTATTCCGCCAGCGTCTCATGTTGTAAATGTGACACAGTGGGGCCTTGCTTACTGTGGACCCAGTTCTATTCCCACTGAAGTAAATGGAAAAACTGGCAAGATTCGACCTTAGTTCCCAAATAAATAAATAAATTAATGGAGATATCCTATCTCCTAGAACTGGAAGGGACCTTGAAAGGTCATTGAGTCCAGCTCCCTGCCTTCACTAGCAGGACCAAGTACTGATTTTGCCCCAGCTCCCTAAGTGGCCCCCTCAAGGATTGAGCTCACAACCCTGGGTTTAGCAGGCCAATGCTCAAACCACTGAGCTATCCCTCCCCCCAATCAGCAACAAGGAGGCATTGTATTTAGTTATGTTAGATACATTTCTTGGCACATTTATTTCAGTACATACTGTGTTAATTACAAGAAATAGGCAGAGCCTTTATGGATCTCCGGCTACCAAATGGGACTTGCCAGTGCTTTTCCTCTCTGGCCGGCGGCAGTCTAACAATCTCTGTCTTATCCGAACAAAATGCAAACAACACAAATGCTGAAAGAGAAATAGGTGAGAACTACAGCATTCAAGTCCAGGTGAAAGTTGTGGGGAGAAGGCATCCGGGTTTTAATTTGTCCCACTGTAGACAGAGGGGGCAGTTGTAAAATTCAGGTCTGGCTTCAGATATGGGGGTTGGGGGATATTTGACTCCCCAGTTAAACCCAAAACAATTAGAGGTAAGTAGTAATAGGAATATTTTGTTACATGATTTTTATTGTGACATTGTACTAACATTGACCTGGATCAGCATTTTGAAGATATAAACCAGCTCAGTAGTAGAATGTATTTAAGGAAAGGGGCATATAATACACATCTTTAATTAAGTGTTGTGAACTTTATTGCAATTATGCCCTTCTCTCTCCCAACATATAGTGTTCATACCAGCCTCCTTTGCAACATTTTTGATTAATTTTAGCTTGGAACATACTCCGATTTGAGACCTGACTGAATTTCTACCAGTACAATCCCATTATTTAAATTTGTATTGCAGTTCAGATTTCTCCCCGTTGACTGTCAATGAGAGCCACTATATTCAGTAGCTTTATTAAAAAAGAGGGATTGATAAAATGCTTAACAGTGTTAGTTTAGGGTAGTTGTGGTTGTATCCTCCTATTTAAAGAAAAAGTGTTCAAGTCCAATGTGGTGCATTGGAATTGTTGACACAAGACAGCTAATGACAGTTCCATCTTGTCTGACAGGTTCTTGGTAAAGAAGCTACTAAATGAATATTCAGTTCTCTCTCATCTGTGACCTCATCCTCCTGATCCTCTGAGCTGAAAATAACCCAATCATATTTTAATCAGTTTATTAAACATTAGGTGGCTTGCTGATTTACTTTTAATCACATCCTTCAAGATTTCTAGCCATTAATATGGCTTTGTGTGTGTATTATGATTTTTAGTCTAATTATTAAAAACACAGAGAGCATATACCAAGCCAGATTTTATGCATGAGTTAATTTGTAGAAAAGTGTGTGTGTTTAAAATTATATAGGGAAAAAAACACCCTGTATTACTGGCTTTGAGGCTGATACGTGATCAGAACATACTAAAGACAAGTTAGTTCAGCCAATGTTACATGAGTTGAATTTTGGGGGTTACAGCATACTTTACTATAATTGAAAACAGTTCCCTCATTCTTATTTGTATGTTTAGAAAAAAAAAAAAAACATTTCCATCCAAACATTAGTGAATGGCATGATACTTAGGGCTGAATGTGAACCTCATTGTTTTGTGACAGGTATACAACCACAATTGATCTTTTAAAAATGTTTTGCAAGTGTAATAAAGAAAATTCACAAGTTATTGGCCATTCATTTTGAGAGCTCTTGTATAATTATAGAAAGAGAAAATATAAAAATCTCTCTTTTTGGCTGCTTTGTTAAACAGCATTGAATGCTCATGCTTAGAGAGACCAAAGAATTTACAGTAGACAAGGAACCCAAAGATAAACTTCGGAAACAACCATTACAATGAGTGGATCTGGATTCCAAGAGTATGGGTGGCCACTTTACAATTCTCTCTTTCTCCCTGGGAGATGTAAGATGCTGCTGGGATATAGGTGTCCCTATGAGGGGAAAGACCTGTCGTTAAATCATCCTAACATTATTATAGCCTGGCAAAACTCTGTGCTCCATTTATCTATTGCTATTTTTCACACTAGGTTGAATATGTGATCAAATGCGACATGTCAGCTCTTCAGAAGATTCTCTATCGCCATATGCAAGCAAAGGGAATCCTCCTCACAGATGGCTCTGAGAAAGACAAGAAGGTACAAAGGGAACTATAATACTTAACAACAATACATTATGGTGGTGTGTTTACTGAATGCATGACTGTCCCCACTAGCCTGCTAATTAAAAAAAGAAAGTAAACTTTTTGGGATATTCTACTGCAGATGTGTCAGTTGGGGTAAGAATTTGCCCACAACTGAAATGTTTATGCAAAAAAAAAAAAATTGTCTTTGTTCTCCGTTCACAATGCAAAACCTGACATTGTTTTTGATATATAATTGTAAAGATGCATTTCTGGGTGCAGTGTTACAAAACCTCCCTAAGAGGCTGAAACCTAATAGGGAATCCTGTGTAAAATAACTGCGATTGTGGCACATTGGCTGCATCAGGTTATTTATTAAAAGTGTTGAAAAGCACACCAAAAATAATAATCCCACTCCTCTGGACTCTCTAATTCCTCCTGCTTCCCTTTTGATTCCCAGGCTCCTTGTTCAGTCAGTGCTAATCTCCCCCCTCCAACTTCCAGTACTAGTTTCCCTTCCCCACCTAAGACTCATCATCCCTTATTAGCTACCTCTAGAGCATTTTAGCTGCTTAGAACCATGTGTTGTTCTTGTGGTTGACAGAGAAGCAGATAGATTCAGGTAACTGCCAAAGGAAGGCACTGTAGAAGTGTTTCAGAGTAACAGCCGTGTTAGTCTGTATCCGCAAAAAGAAGAACAGGAGTACTTGTGGCACCTTAGAGACTAACAAATTTATTAGAGCATAAGCTTTCGTGGACTACAGCCCACTTCTTCGGATGTATATGCATCCGAAGAAGTGGGCTGTAGTCCACGAAAGCTTATGCTCTAATAAATTTGTTAGTCTTTAAGGTGCCACAAGTACTCCTGTTCTTTTTACTGTAGAAGTGAAAAGAAGCTGAACAGAATCATGCCCTACATGTAGGGTTTAGACATCACATAATCTATATGCCCCATAAATCTAGATGGCAGACAGACATTGCCTCCCAACTCGACCACTGTAATTAGATACAAACCCCAGACCCCAGTACGCTTCCATTGATTTCTTTCAGATCTTCCATACGTTTTTCTCTTAGACCATACCACCTCTGACAATGGAGGTTGCACATGGACTTGAGGGGACAACTAACTTCATTTTACTACATAACTTTTTCAGGGAGTTTCCTGTGCAACTCTGAGATTTCATTGCATGAGATGGCCTTCAACTTTGGTGTAGAAATATAGAATGCCTCCCTAGAAATTTAGATTTTTGAAAATCTTCAGTTACCAGCAATTCAGTTTTGCCATTTGACTTATATTTTTTCCTCCCTTAGGGAAAAGGTGGGGCGAAAACTCTTATGAACACTATCATGCAATTGAGAAAGATATGCAATCACCCATATATGTTTCAGCATATTGAGGTAAGGCTGTCATGTTCACTTTGCTTAGTCTTTTCTGTATGGATCGCTAGTGATATAGAAAACCAGGGTTAGAGAATTACACATGTATGAAAGTCTAACCAAGGCCATATTCAAGTCTTAATTTTTATCTATTCTTTGCAATTTACTAAAGGAGGAGGGGTTCTGAAACTTTCTAAAACTTGGTGCTTACTACCGAATAAATACACTCTTCTCTCTTGATTTTGAGGCATATGTGGTAGGAGAAGCTCCGGCCACTGTCACTTTTCTAGAAGTGGCAAGTTTGGGGAATGTACTCATTTGATTACCACTATGTCTAGGCAGTATTTCTATGGTGTCCTCAGAGTCCTCTCAACTTTGGAGTTCCTACAGATCTCAGCTATGTTACTTGAGAGAAATAAAAACACTCAGGGACCTGTATGTATATGCTATATCTGCCTGGCAGAATTCAGCTTCAGAGCTCTGGCTAGTTCCTTAAAAATGTGATTGATGGATGCCAACATATATTACAGCCCAATTTTCCCATGGTACAAAATTAAGTGCTCTTAGCAAGAGGGCCAAATGTGCATCTGTCCACTCAATCTTTCCTCCTCTCTGGATTTATTTTCACACATGATTCTGTAGGCATAACAGCACAGGTGGATGTGGATGCAACAGCATGACTATTAGCAGTATAACTGGAAAGAGTGGAGTCACCAGATTTTCAGCTGGATCTTTAAATGACTTATGAGGGGCTTGTTCTTTTGGGGGCTATCATCTTATTAGGGGGAATTTCTATGTTCAATGTGATTCCAAGACTGTATTCCATTAGTTATATGTAATGTATATGTGAACTTGCCTAAAATGGGAAATACAAGTTTTGGTTTTAAATGCCCTTGCATTGGAATCTCACTAATTCCACTCTGCTAATCCTTCATAAGGCACACCAAGGTGGTCTTTCCCCATTGTTTAGCAAAAACGTAATAGCCATGCAGCAGTAAGGTGTCTCATTACTGAGCCTTTGTTCTTTTTACAAACATAAATGTACTAGTACATTATGAATTATTATTATAAATAATTAAAATGAAGCTACAGTTCACAAAGTAAATGAACAAAGTACATCTTGTGATACATTATCACTGAGTGTTTTGTTTGCTCACTTGCTAATTCACGAAATTCAATAATTTGCAAATGGGTCTCCCAGTAATTAGAGCAAATTAAGTTCTACTATAGTTGTAATCTGGTAAAGTGCACACTGAGGGAAATCATTCCTACAAGCCATGCATTTTCTAACAGCGCCCTTGTACCATAAGGCAGACTCAAAGGTGTGTGAGTGGTAATGAGGCTTGAACCCTAGCATTCAACAGATAATTATAGTGCTCAATATAAAGATAACTGTTCTCGGATTACTGTATAATCTCAGTGTCTAATAATCCATTTATATTATTTGCAGGAGTCCTTTGCTGAACACTTGGGCTATTCAAGTGGTGTTATCAATGGGTAAATCTTTTTTTTTCCCTTCATTGTATATTTGTAATGAAACCATTGCGCAGGATGTTTTATGTTATTTTCAATAGTTGTGGTATCAAAACTAAGCAGTTTGCAAAACAAATTCAATGTTACAGTTAGAAGTAATGTATCTTATAGACCCTGGTCAATTAAAAACTTTCTCTGTACTCTAAATGGTTCCTCATGTCATCTGGAGTTATGCAGTCTCAGAGGCTGCTGCTTATTCCAAAGGGATGCTTCCTTCTTGGAAGCAGCAATTTAAAGCTGCTTTTGTACTCGTGTAGTAACTAGAGACTTCCCAGGCTCCAATCTGGTTTTTGTGACGGTCAGGGCAGGCTCAATATCTACTCCAACATTTAAATAAGGAGCAGGTTTTTCCTTGGCTGACTTTAAAGGAGCCTTGTATTTTGCAGATAACTTCCAGTGGCTGGGTACTTGATGGAGTTTAGCCTGGCAAATGATTAAGAGGAGCTCCTCATGGCAATGAGTGTGTGTGAGTTCCATTGACTTCAGACAATTGATTGGGAGTAGGATCTCTTCCGCCACAAAAATCCCAAGGATTGAGTAGGGTGGAAAGGATTTCTGCTCCTTGCTGTATCTGTTTACAAACATTCTTCTTTGAGTATGTGTCAGTGTGGATCTACTCTGGTTGTGTATATGCCTCATGAATGTGAGATAGGAGTTTTTTGAATAGTACCGTCCATGTACACTGTCCCTCCTTGTGCTTCTGTATGAGGGCATGTACAGTGGGGCAGCCATAACCCTCCCTCAGTTTTCTTACCATCAGTGGCCGCAAGACAGTACCTGGCAAATGTGCAACCAACTAGTTCTTAGCTCAGGCTAAAGTTTTTGCGGTATCTTCCATAGTCTTCAGAACCACTTCTAATCTACTATGTTCAACAGTCATGAACTGATCCAACCTATCTGGACCGAACTCTACTGTTCATACCCCCCTGTACCGAGCTCCTTATTGTGACAGATTTAAAACCTGCAAGCTTCAAAACCTGTCCATGCTGCAGTGCCTAATACCCCTGAGGGATGGACATAGTAGATATCTCTTCTGCCTAAGGGAATTGCGTATTCTGAGCAAATGCTTACACAGCAATCACGAGATGCAAGGTTGAAACCCCATCTTCTGGAACAATCCGTGCATGTCTCCTCAGACCCTGAGGAAATGAGTTCCAGAACCCTACTAGTGGAGAAGCCAGCATCATCGAGTGTGCCATCGAGCTGCTAGGCAGTGTCGCCTACTAGCACAGAGAAGAGGGCATCGAGGAATGTTTCAACATCAAAGTTGATCTCAGCATTAACGCTGAAGCCAAAATGGACACCTCTGGTGTTGAAGTCAGTCACAGAGAGGGCTGCTTTAAGCAGAAGCTTGAGAAGGAGCTCGATATCCTCTCATAAGAGCGAACATCAAAGCCTCTGGGGAGGAGTCCACCAATCCTTGCCCAGTGTTGAGGGCTCGGGGAAGGAGCAGCTTGTGATGCAGCAAATTCCACTGGTACCAGCGATGCAGTCCTCAGCCTTGACCCCAGCCTCATGGAGGGGATAGGACTGCAGCTGAATGTGGCCCACCAGTAGTACTGAGTCACCTGCATCTATACAGACTTTCCCACCTAGAGCACCTTACATGTTGGAACCACCCCAGGAAGGGGTTTACTTCTTCTCACGTCACCAGGACACATTCACCCCATCATCAAGTAGAAAGCCCTCTCCCTTGAGGTCCACAACCCTACAGGCTTCTCCTACAGATCTCTATCTTGATCAGTCCACCGAGGCTGGCACTGACTGGCTGAAACCCAGCAAATCAACCATACTCCTACGGTATGCCATCGTAGCCCTACTGTGGGGGCGGAGGGAAGGAGTGACCTGCCATTGTCGGCATGGAGGAAAAGGAAGATCTCTCTCCCTAGTGGCATCCCTGCCTTCGACTCCTCACTACCAGGAAGAGCCAGATGCAGGAGCATAGCAACATCAGTGCCCATCTCACACTGAAGTATTTCTGCTTCATCAACAGATGGGGTGGTATCCTTGGTACCAGTGCAAGACAATTTTAAAGCATTTCAGTAGCTCCTTGTGAGGATTACTGAAACTCTGGAGATTGAGGCATGGATCATCCTAGACAAATTTCATAAGCTGCTAGACATCTTGTCAGCCTCTGGTCCAGCTAGGAAGGTCCTCCCTATTAGAGAGGGGCTGCTCGATCCAGACAGATCCTTGTGGTAGATATCAGCTAAAGTAACACCATGGTGAATTGAGTTGAGAAGAGGTACCAGGTACACATTTTGAGGTTTGAGTTCTGCACTCATCCCACTCAGGGCTCCTTAGTTGTACTGATCATGCAAGAGAAGTCAAGGTCAAGCAAAAGCAAGGAACCCTAACAATTTGATCTGTTTGGGAGGACGTTGTACTCCTCAGCTTTGCTATGGCTGCATGCTAACTGCCATACCGTGTTACCTTGTCCCACGTTGGAAGTCATATGTGGCTAATATGCCTCCTCACAAAGCTCCCTCGTGACAGCAGAGAGACGCTTGGACATAATTAAGGAAGGGCAGTTAGTGTTAAGATGTCTTTGCAGGTGATGATGAAAATGTTGGACACTGGCCATTCTGATGATCATGTGCTGAGCATTGTGACTCCAAGCATCGGGCATCATGAGAGAGGTGCAGGCCACGATTGAGGAGTTGCCTTTGGAGGGCTGACAGCTGTGAAGTGAGAGGACAGACAGTGCTCTATATGCACTGAAGGACTCCAAAGCTATCCTGTACTTTGGGGGTTTACACCTTGGCTCATGTTACCCTTCACCTCAACTGAGACAATGCACACTTACCACCCTAAACGGACAGAATATGATGCCAAAAAACATCTGAGATACAAACAAGAGGTGCCAGCCTCTCTTTTCCTTGGCAACACAGTTCACTACTTTGACGCATCAGCAGATTTGACAAAATGGTAGAGAGCCACATTATTCCCAGTCGAGAGCTCATGACCTTCAGAAGCCACCTCACTCCATTCAACTCAGCGTGGTCTGCCATGACATCACACAGATGGGTGTTAGAGATCATTGCCCATGGCTACTCTTCAGGGACCTTTCTCACAAAGGCCTGCTACAAGCAGAAGTGGAGTTGTTACTTCTTCTAGGAGCTGTAGAGGAGATCACAAAAGAGTTCAAGGGAAGAGAGATTTACTCTCAGGATTTCCTCAATCCAAAGAAGGAAGTGACTCTTCATCACATGCTACACCTGAGAAGACTCAACAAATACATAGGCTGTCTCAGTTTCAGGATGGTAACACTCGCCTCCAGCATTCCATCATTCCATCTTTCAAAGCTCAAGACTGATTTTTGGCTCTTGATTTACATCATGAATACTTCCACATAGCTATCCACCCTGACCATAGGAAGAACATAAGATCATGGTTGGCCCCACTGGGAATCAGTACATAGTTCTACTCTTTGGAGTCTACTCTACGCTGAGAATGTTCATGAAATACCTAGTAGTAGTGGCAGTGCATTTAAGAAGACAGGGAATCCACACCTACCCATACTTGGATGACTGCTGATTGGGGCAGGTTCAGGAAACTGACAGGCTTACAATATGTATTGTCCCTGTTCTCTTAACTAGGACTCCTTCTAAACTATGAGAAATGGTCTCTCACAGCATCACAGGCACTAGAGTTCATAGAGGCTTTAATAGAGTCCAGATTGGCAAGAACCTACCTGCCAGAGGACAACCAGTGGTAAACGACCTAAAGACAAGTCCACTGACGACAATATGTTTGTGTCTGGGACTTTTAGGTCACATGTCAACATGCACATATGCAACACCACTTGACAGAGTTCATCTAGGGACTTTACAGCTGTGACTGAGGTCCGTAGACATACCATTCAAACATCGTGTGAACAGGAGGATCACAGTGTAGCTTCAAGTTCTGTGAGACCTTGCTTGATGGTTAGACCTGGTGAACATGAGAAAAGGGACATAATTCTCAGTCCCCTCCCCAGCAATGATTCTTCTCAGGGACTCATCAAAGACGGGCTGGGGTGTCCACCAGAACAATCTGCAGATGCAAGGCACATGGTCTTGGGACGATCTGAAACTCAGTTCCATGATGTTCCCATGTAGAGCCATCAGACTGGCCTGCATAGCATTCCTGCTCATCTGTGAAACGCCATGATGCAAATCCTGGTAGCACATCTGTGATGCAATATACAAACAAGGAAGGGGTGCTCGATTGTCCCCCTCTTTGCCAGGAAGTCATTAAACTTTGGGCATGGTGTCAACACAGAGTGACCCTTACAGTTCTACATCTTCCAGAAGTCAGCAATGACCTAGCAGCCTTCCTGAGCAGGCATAAGGTGTCCAACCACAAATGGTTGCTACAGAAAACCATTCTAAACCCAATATTACTCGTGTCATAGACTTGTTCACCACGAAGCTCAATACCAAGTATCTGAACTAGGGCTGTCGATTAATCGCAGTTAATTCACAAGATTAACTAAAAAAAATTAATTGCGATTAATTTTTTTAATTACGAAAAAAATCTTTCTTTTTATCATTTTTACAGTGCAAATATTTGTAATAAAAATAATATAAAGTGTGCACATTACACTTTGTATTCTGTGTCGTAACTGAAATCAATATATTTGAAAATGTAGAAAAACATTCTATTGTTTAACAGTGAGAGTAAAACTGTGATTAATCGTAATTACTCTAGAAATGTCTCTTGCTTGAAGAAAAATTAGTCAAAGTACTGGATTTATATAAAGGAAGATACTGGATCTGGCTGACATTTTAATGAGCTTTGAATTTTTTAAAAAGGGAAACTTCTTTTTTTCCAAAAAATCACATAATTCCCTCCTCCTTTTTTTAAAAAACCAATGCTAGAAGACCTATATTGGGATCTCGGCATTCCTTCAATAACAGTTGTAGAGAGAGAAAAGTACTGTTAATTCTGCTTTGGCAGAATAAAGGAATCTCTCCAACTCAACACCTGCCAGCATTATTAGAAACACAGTTTTAGAAGTAGGCTTGTTAAGGTTTTTATTGTGTTTGTTTTATTTTTCTCTTAAACAGAGCCGAGCTTTATCGGGCCTCAGGGAAGTTTGAACTACTTGATCGTATTCTACCAAAGTTGCGAGCCACTAATCACCGTGTGCTTCTCTTCTGTCAAATGACATCCCTCATGACCATTATGGAGGACTATTTTGCTTTTCGAAATTTCCTTTACCTTCGCCTTGACGGTAAGCTGAGAGAGGAAACAAAGCACAGACAATAAACTGGAAGGTGGTGTGATTCAAGGGATAGGGCACTGGACTGGGATTCAGGAGACTTGGGTTCTCTACCTGGCTCTGCTGCCATCTTGCTGTGTGACTTTGGGCAAATCATTTCACCACTCTGTGCTTCTTTTTCTCCTTCCATTCTTTTGTTTTATATATTTGGACTGTAAGCTATAGTTTGTACAGCACCTAACACAAAAGAGCTTCAGTCTCTGCTAGTGCCTCTGCTCACTAACCTAATAATAAAATATTAAAATACTTAGTCTGTATGCACTCAAAATACTACACTTGGAACATATTTGAGGCCATTACCAGGATGCAGTTAATCTAGTGATCCATCAGGTCTGGTCTAATTCACTGTTTTTCAGATAAGATGTAAAATGAAGGTTTGCACCATTTGTCAGAAATGAAGACCCTGTGGCAATTTTCTTATGAGTAGGGGTGTTAACTACACTGTTCTGGCCAAATTCCAATTGAAGTAATTACTTTCTACCTACTTAAATTCCCATTCCTGTTTATCCACTGGGATTGCTGTATTTTTGTGACAGATAAAGTGATACCTAGATAACTTTAACTTACAGGAGAGTTGGGAAGGTTAATTAGTTAATGTCTGTGAGTGTTTTATGATCCTTGAATGAAATTTGATACAGAAATGTAATGTAGTAGTATTAAAAGAACATAAAACTAAAAATTGCCTGTTTTATCCCACTCAGGGGATGAAATGCATAATAATCAACTTAGAATTTGAAAGATGATTTCTTTGTCAACAGCATATGACAGTATTCAGGATGTTTAGAGTGATCTTCAACCTTCTGCCGCAGTAACAACCTCTGTCTCTTACTAACAAGTTGAATGTTGGCTCTTCCTTACTTCCAGTGTCAAATGTGACAATATTTAATGCAGTGTTGTAGCCATGTTGGCTCCAGGATTTAGAGAGTGGATGGGTGATGTGTAGTATCTTTTGTTCTTCTCACCATTCCAATGAATGATTACCTCACCCATTTTGTCTCTCTAATATTTAATGGGACAGTGTGTTCAGTCAAATAAAAGATAGCAATTATAGGGAAATATAACAAACAATGCCAACAATGCTCAAGTTACTTTTGGGTACTCACATTATCAAATTTTAAGTTGATTCAAAGCTTTTCATCCCTCAGGTGGGTTAAATATTATTAATACCAAGCGCTTCTTTAGTACTTTCCATCTAATGATACATTAGTGAACATAGCCTCAAGATACCCTGCAAGGTAAGGGTAAGTTGTAAGGGTAAGTTGTACAGATAGGGAAATTTAGGCACAAAAGTTGACTTACCAAAAGCATCAAAGGAAATCTGGGGCAAAGCTGGGAACAATACTCAGTTCTGTGCTTTAACTACAAGACTATCCTTTCTCTCTGCAATTGACTTCAGTTTTACCTTTGACATCATAAAACCCAACAAAATACTGTGGCCATCCAAGACAGCAGACTTAGCTGTGACATTTTACATCACTGTATATTACTTACTTTAGAATTAATCCTTCCTTATGCTAGAATGTTGCTGAAAATACATACATGTGTAAGTACCACGTAGTCCTGGCATTTTTCAGTGTGGTAGACAGCATATTAGAGAGACAAGGTGGGAAAGGTAACATCTTTTATTACACCAACTTCTGTTGGTGAAAGAGACAAGCTTTAGAGCTACACAGAACTCTTCTTCAGCTCTGGGAATGGTGCTTAAAGTGTCACAGCTAAATACGAGGCGGAACAGAAGGTTTAGTGCACATATTCTAAGGGACCTTTCAAGGTGAAGTGTCCTGTTAACACCCCTGCAGTCATAGGACAAAAGAGGGGGGTTAGTGGGTTACAGACTGTTGTAATAAACCATAAATCCAGTGTCTTTATTAAGACCATGACTTTTCGTGTTTAGCAAAGTTATGAATGTAATCTCCCACACTCATCTTTTGAAGATATTGTGCAGGTTTCCTCTGAGGACAAGGACTCGGAGGTAAGATATGAAGTGATCATGTTGGGAATAGTGTTCACCCATGGGTGATGGGGTGTTTTTGTCTTTTATCATTTTTCTGTGTGAGCTCATTTGAGAGCGTAGTGATTGTTTGCTTTCACCCACATAGTTATTATTGGGGCATTTTACACTGGATGAGGTATACAACATTTTGTGATAGGCACCATCCATAGCTACAACCAGCAGTCATAAGAAAAAAGTCATCTGGCCGGACACCCACAGTGGATGGACGGAACCACACACTTGATCATTACCTTGATTTGCATCCTTAGTGAACATCACATCCATTACAATCTCTCCAGCACATACAAGACTACATAGCTTAAAGAAGACTCCACACCACAATTCACCCAGGAATTTAAGGATATCATCAAGTCCTTCCCCAGACAACTCCAAGAAAAACTGTATAACCTCATCCCCCGGAAACCAACCCCAAGGATCTTCGTGTTTCCCAAGTTATGTTTCCCAAGTTAAGGGAACCCTGGCAGACCCATTACTAGGGCTCCATGTTTGTCATGGAGGTCACGGATTCTGTGACTTTGCACAACCTCTGTGACTTCTGTGGAGGCCAGTGTGACTGACCTCAGGGCCACCCAAGCAGCGGCTGGTGTGGCTGGCTCCGGAGACCACCTGAGCAGTGGTCCCAGAGTGGCCAGTGCAACTGCAGCTGATGATCCCCAGGCCATGGCTGGAATAGCCTCTTCCTCAGGCGGTCCGGGGCAGCAGTGCCCAGATGGTTGGTGCAACCACTGCCGGCTGCCCCCCACCGCTCTCAGCAGCAGCCGCCCAGGATGCCTCCCCCCAGCAGTGGCCTCTCCAGATGCCCACCCTCCCTACCCCACCCCACCCCACCCCCAGCAGCGACTCCCTTAAAATTTAGTCAGGGGTATTTATAGTAAAAGTCATAGACCAGTCACAACCTGTGAATTTTTGTGTATTGCCCGTGACCAGTCCATGACTTTTACTAAAAATACCCATAACTAAATTGTAGCCTTACTCTATATCTGGCCATGGCATTCTTACTGAAGGAATATCTCATAGAAAGCCCTCTCAAAACACTCACCACACACAGGGCCAGCTTCCTCCAGAAACCTGGCAACATGAATAGCCTCCCTCAAAACACCGTCCTGGCCACTGTGGATGTCATCTTCCTATACACCAGCATCCCTCATAATGACAGTGTCACGGGGTACTCCCTCATCACAGGTAGCGCTTCCTTCTGGCTGCTCTGGGGAATAGCTCTCTTTCAGGTCCAAGGCCTCCCGTTGTGGTCGCTCTCCCATTGTCCTCTCCCTTGCTCTGCGGCCACGATCTCACTCCAGGAGCAGCAGCTTCCTCTTTATATCTTGATCCTCCAGCCAGTTCACAGTTTCCTCTTCTGGATATAGAGTCTCACGGATCCGTTGTCCGGGCACTGCCACTCTGTCAGTGGCTGGTAGGGGAACCTCGGTCCATCCACCACTCCAGGTTCCAGCCCAACGACGATGCAACATGCAACCAAGGTCTGCTCAATCCCCAACCTTGCTACTTTCTCTCTGGGATGTTTCCTACTCACCTCCCATTGGCTTTTTTCTCCACCCATCTCTTTGCAGGGTATGCCCTTCCCTCAGGGTCAGGCTCACATTGATAAATTCATCCATTTCATCCTCACGCTTAACAATTTTACATTCAACAAACACTTTGTCCATGGGAACAGCTATGGGATGGCTCCCCAGTATACCAATCTCTTAATGCACCATCTTGAGGAGGAATTTCTGGACAAATGCACCACGAAACATATGATATACCTGACACACATTGATAATATTTTCATCCTCTGGACAGACAACTGAAACTAATTCAGATTTCCACTACAATTTCAACATCCACCACCCATCTATCAAACTCTCTCTAGAACACTCCTGCACCAGCACCAGCTTTTTGGACAATACAGTCAGCTGCAACAATGGAATCCTACAGACAGTTATATACAGGTATCCCATGGATCACCACACTTGCCTTCACAAGATCTAGTAACCACCTGAAACACACCAAAAAATCTATTATCTACAACCAAGCACTCACATTACAGAATATGCTCTGAGGAGAAAGTCTGGGATACACACCTTAACACACTTTAAAACCACCTTCCCCAAACAAGGATACTCCACCAGAGAAGTAGATCGTACAATGGAATGGGCCATCCAAATAGCCGAAGAGAACCTGCTTCAATACAGAAATATAACCTTCTCTGGCCGTACACCCCTAGTTGTCACCTACCACCCTACACCCATATGGGGTATCATTAAACAGTTACAACTCATACCTGGTGGGGACCACATCCTGAAAGAAATCTTTCCTAAACTCCCTCTTCTGGCCTTCAAACAATCCCCCAACTTTACCATGTTTATCATCAGAAGCAAGCTCCCCAGACCAGGACTCACCAACTTAAAACGGCAACAGACCCTGCTAGAACAACATATGCAGGACATAGAAACATATCTCCACTGCTATGATAATCAGTTCCCACCAAAACACACCTTTCAAGATCCCTGGTTCCTATACAACCTTATCACAACACACGGTGTACCTCAGCCAGTGCAATAAATTTCCCCATAACAGCTACGTGCATGAAACCAGACAATCACTACGCTCTCAAGTGAACTCTCACAAAGAAATGATAAAACACACAATCACCCATGGGCAAATGCTTTCCCCAAAACTTTCTCTACAGCTGTCCTCAGACATCTCTGAGTTCTGAGTTCTCAGTCCTCATCTTCAAAGGAAAGCTCACAACACCTCCAAAAGACGAGCCTGGGAGCTTTAGTTCATAACTTTGCTAGACACTAACAGTCATCGTCTTAATAAAGACACTAGATATATGGCTTATTACAAGAATCTGTAACATACTAAACCACATTTTTTTTTTTTTTGGTCCTATGACTGTAGGGGTGTTAATTGTCCTGTAGAATATGATTTAACTAAAGTTAAACAATCTGTTCTACCTTGTGTTTAGCTATGTGTTTAAGTACCTTTCCCAGACCTGAAGAAGAGCTCTGCATGGCTCAAAAGTGTGTTTCTTTCACCACCAGAAGTTGGTGCAAGAAAAGATATTCCCTCACTCACCTTGTCTCTGTTATTCGTGTTGTTTAATAAGCTGCATTTAATACTCATTGGGTTTAAGATGACAATGTTGTTATATTCTCCAGTTTTCCTTCATTTTCAGTTTCATGGCAAAACATTCTTGCAGGCTGAAATATGGTTCAAAAGTAAATCTCATATTTCTCTCCTTCCGCCACTCTTCCTGTATCACCTTCTTCACATCCACTCTGTGTTTCTTAATGACAAATGTTTTTGGTCAACAGTGTGTGACTTTACAAGGGACAGATTTTCTCCTCTTCATATGTGTGTATTGGATAACTAAAAATCTCCTTCTTTCTCTTTGGTTTCAAGCAATGTATAAAGAGTGTGGTGGAGGGAGGACAGCTAAACATATATGATTTTATATATGTATATTTATGTTTATCATAGCCATGAAACACTGACTGATTGGTTGAAGCTTCCTTTTGAAATGTATAATATAGTTAAATTCACTGTTCATTTGTGGAAACCTTTGTCCAGCATCCTAACACTTAGACAGTTGGCCAAAGCGCACGTGTGCAGTAATGAGTCTACACAATCTGAAGTGCAGATAGGATGTCTGAGGACAAGTGAAGTGGTTTGCCTCTCACATGCTTCCTCATCAACTTGTGTCTTTTGCGGATTACTTCTGAACAAGATCTGTGTCATGGGATTTCTTTGCATATCTTTTCAGGTACAACAAAATCAGAGGATCGGGCTGCTCTGCTGAAAAAGTTCAATGAGCCTGGGTCACAGTACTTTATCTTCTTGTTGAGCACAAGAGCAGGAGGCCTGGGCCTGAATCTTCAAGCTGCTGACACTGTCATTATCTTTGACAGTGATTGGAATCCTCACCAGGTTATTTTTATTTACTTATCAATGATGCAGTGTACAAAGAGAATTGGAAATGCTTTTGGGGCTTCCTGATTTAATTTGGGAAATTTTATAGTGAAAAAAATTTGGCTCTGTACCTCCAAGTGCCACTTTGTAGAGAATAAGTCACCAAACAACTACTTGTAAATAGTGATTTGTTTTAAAGCAGTAAAGTGATATGGGTTTTTCCATCTGCCAGGGAGCCCCCCGCCCTGCCATGACAGAGCTCTGTGGATTCTGTCTCCTACTCCCACAGTGTAGCTATCCTCATCCTCTTAGTCAGGGAGCTAGTAAATTGCTCCCTTTGGAGCATATGAATCCTGATCTTTTAAACAGCTAGAAGTGTGGCAGTAGAGTGAGTACAAGGCATTCCCTCTCTCAAGAGGCTAATTGCAATACTTCCACAGCAATTTTGCAGTTTCATAATAAGGGTGGTGTAAAAGAGTCCTCCTACGTTTTCCTCCCAGATGGCGGGAGACTCTGGTCATGCCCAGTTATTTACAGGCCCCAGTTCCTTATTTCTTGCAAGGGAGACCCTTCCCTTTGTGGACCTTCTTAAGTCCCTTCTCATAGGGGATCAAAAGGAAAGTTAAATGTCCAGCACACCAGAGAATAACTTCTTCCTAGAGCCCCTCAAAGAGGAAAAAAGGCCAGCAGTACCTTCTTATTTCAAGGGCCATCTGCATAGCGGTTTTTGAGAAGTCATTCTGGCTGGGCTGCTGAATCGGGCTCACTCTGTCAGGCTTTCCTTGGGAGTTCACCGCACTCCCCGTAGGGTTGGGGTGGAGATCTCCTTCTGGATGGGAGTTTCCCCATGGCTCCAGGAGTAGCTCCAGCAGTCTCCTGCTCAGGCTGATCTCTCTCCCCAGTTGACTGCAGTTTCCTCCTTTTTAATGTCCGCCTCCCTACCATACATGATTGATAGGCCCTGTGTGCAGGGCTAGTCCCACTGCTCTGGTCCCATCTGGCACCTTCCTCATCAGCGTGGGGTTTATACACCCTGTCACAGGTGGCCATAGTAACTAGAGATGGGTAGTAGTGAGTACAGATAGAGGATGTTCCAACTAATACCTCATGCTAGCCAAAAAAGCAAGTAGAAGCAAATGTGTTCTGTACTTTTCTCTTTAATGTGAGACATTTTTTAAAAGTAGAGGTTGTATATGAATGGAATCGCAAGCCTATATTTATACTTTTATAGCATGTACAGTTAGCTAGTGCCCCATGCAGAACTAAGTGGAGGGATTCCTTGAGAGAGGCTGAAAAGATTTTATTTAAAACTTTAAAACAGCACTGTCACAAATGCACAAAGATCAGGATGATCAGAGACCTCAAGATCCTGAACAGGAACTTGGAACAATTCACAGCTTGTGTGTGTTGGTTTGGAGAAGGGGTCTCAAACTCAATTTACCTTAGGGCCAGTGCCAGTCCTCATATCCTCCCAGTGGGCCAATAATGTCACTGAAGATGATGTTCAGAAAAGAAAACGTTTATATTATATTTTTTATTTCAAATTTCTTAGAAATAATAAAACTGTCATACAACTTTATACAATTCTTTGCCTGCCAAAGAGTTTTTAGTGTTTGCCAGACATCTGGCAACACTTCCGTTCTGTCAGTTTGTTGATGTTTGGCCTCAGTGACTGAGCAGTTGGAACCTTCAGGATTGCAGCCAGGTGTACATCAGATAGTTGTGTTCGGTGTTTTGACCTGTTTGTATTCATTGTGGAAAAAAGTGAGGCTGCCTCCTTGGCTGACTCTGCCTAGCAACTAATGATGCTGCCTCCATAGCTGACTCTGCCCGGCGACTAGTGTCTCTGTCCCTCTCCCCCACCCAATGGGAGCTGCGGGGGGCGGCACCTGCAGCAGACATTGCCAGCAGCATGTCTGCATGCTAGGGTGACCAGACAGCAAGTGTGAAAAATCGGGACAGGAGTGGGGGGTAATAGGTGCCTATATAAGACAAATACCCAAATATCAGGACTGTGCCTATAAAATCGGGACATCTGGTCACCCTATTGCATTCGTCTCTCCTCCGCAGACTGCACTGGGTTGGTTCTCGAGCTGCACATGGCCCGCGGGCTGGGACTTTGGGACCCCGGTTTGGGGTTTTTGAAAGCAACGTAAAATGTACTGTACTCTGGTTTCACATTTCCATTGGGTTAGTTGTGTGACATTTATAGTATAGATCACTGTATGTGCAGCACCCAGGTAGCAATATGCACAAACCGTAAATATTATTTTGCTGGAGTGCCAAGTAAACAAACTACTAAACTGTGAAGTAGCATTCAATTTCTGTTTTTCTCTTGGGGATGGAAGCAATATGTTAACTTTAATGAGGCATGTGCTAAAAGGAAGATACTAATAATATTTGTTAGAGATCCCCAGTCTGTAAATGAATTACATGAATGTGTTCATACTGTGACTTTATGTTCACTTTTATCCACAGCTGGCTGCAAATATGCCTTTAATTCAAAACATTCTATTAATTTTAAAGTGCCCAGAGCAAAAAAAAATGCCTAGGCAGGGCTTTGTGATTGCAATCCCAAACATCTGGATTGAAACAGGCTGGTTTTAAAAAAAACTTTTAATCCTTATTTTAAGAGGCCTAGCTCATGTAAAAAAACACTACATTGTGGATATGTCTATACTTACGCGCTGGTTCGGCGGCAGGCAATCGAACTTCTGGGTTCGATTTATCGCGTCTTGTCTGGACACGATAAATCGAACCCGGAAGTGCTCGTTGTCGACTCAGGTAATCCTGCTCGGCAAGAGGAGTACGCGGAGTCAACGGGGGAGCCTGCCTGCCGCGTCTGGACCGCGGTAAGTTCGAACTAAGGTACATCGACTTCAGCTACGTTATTCACGTAGCTGAAGTTGCGTACCTTAGTTCAAATTGGGGGGTTAGTGTAGACCAGGCCTGTGATAGTACAGTGCTTGCACTTTTAGATTAACTGCCCTCCATTAGTACTGTTTTTATCTGACTCCGTTGTAGTAAGATTATGACTTCTGGAAAGCTGATAGGATTGCAGTATCTTAATAGAATTCTAAATAAAAAAATTAACCTCAATCCTTGACCTGCTGTATTCTCTCGGGGACTGGGACTAGTGAGTAGAGCTGCCAATCAAAAGGCTACTTTAGTTTTTAGTAGACATTTGTCAGCATCTCTTATTTGAGACCATGAAATTCATGTCACTTGAGTCCAAATTTAGACAATTTGAACCCACATTTCCAAAGGCAAAAGATTGGTGGCCTAAGCCACTGCAGTACTTCAGTCATCATTATGTTCGTTTACTAGTGCCCATACTATTGTGTCAGCAATATTCTCTCTCTAAGATCTAACATTCCTGCCTGGATTTCACTCTCTCACCCTTCTGCCCTCATATTTGCACCCAAAATTTGGGGCAGGTAGAGCGTTGTTCAGTTCAGGATTTTGGTTCAGACCCATTTCTACTAATGTATTTTATTCTCATAGACATTTTTAAAGATAATAGTTTTCTCTGACCAGACAGCTGGTTTGCATAGCAGACAGAGGCATTGTATATAACGCAGTGTATTTTTCTCAAACAGGATTTGCAGGCACAAGACAGAGCTCACCGAATTGGTCAGCAGAATGAGGTTCGAGTTCTGAGGCTGTGCACTGTAAACAGTGTGGAGGAGAAGATACTTGCTGCTGCCAAGTATAAACTGAATGTGGATCAGAAAGTCATTCAGGCCGGCATGTTCGATCAAAAATCTTCAAGCCATGAACGGAGGGCTTTTCTACAGGCTATATTGGAACATGAGGAAGAAAATGAGGTACTGTACTTGAAATATTGTTTAAGTGCTCAAAAAAGAGGAGAGGTTGTTGTCAAAGTAAATTGGCTAGAATATAAGAATATGAGGCATATTCAAAGAAACCAGGCCCAGTTTGCATTTGGCTTCCAAGTACTGCATTTGGGTGGTCAAATTATCACCTGGCTACCTATAATGCTAATCAGAGCACCTCAATTCAGAATTAGATTGTAACTTACATTCCTTCCCCTCCTTCATGAAGATAGGGAAGTAGACATCCTATAACAACAGGCTACGCTTTTCAAATGTAGGTGTCTAAGGTGAGGCTCTTAAATCCATAGTTAAGTGCCTAAATAGCCTAATTTTCAAAAGTGCTGAGAACCCAGCAGCTTTGCATGTTCATAAATACAGGACCCTGCCTCTGCCCATAGCTGCTTCTGTCTTCTATGTTCCTGAACAGAAGTAACAAACCCTACCTTCATGTGTTCCCAGGGTGAGCCAGCAGAATAGCTCTCCTCCTTTCTGCAGGGCACTAGAGTGTAATACCGTGTCACATAGAAACTTCGATATTCCAGAGCATTTTGTAAATTTCCTTGTCAGCATTACCTCCACAAGGGCCCATGGGTTGCTGCAAAAAGCTTACAGAACTTTACTTTTATTTGATAGAAGTGTAATAGTAAATTAGAAGAAAGTTGCCTCTGCCCCCACCCCCTTTTGAATTGTGGCAACAGAGTGGAGGAAACCTTATTCCGCCCTTCCTTTTAAGTAGGTTAGTAACCACTGCACACACTAACAGAACTCTGTACAAATACTAGATCCGTGACACTTTTTCCAATAATTCCATTCTGCAGTGACTTCTTCACCACCAAAAAACAATAACAACCTCCTACATGGTCAAAGACTGTAGGGCTCTAAAAGCCTAAACTGTCCCTTTAAATATTCTTACTAGCTTCTGAATATGGGTTGTACTTGAGTAAAGAGCATCTCCTATAGTCTTTGCTTTCATTAACATGCAAGTATGGTTCTCCAGGAGGCTTCATGATTTCTCAAAGGTCAGGGAAATTACTTCTTGAATAATTATACTTTGTTTAATAAATTGTTATCAATGGTATATACCACTTAGAAAAAGCTAGTATGTCATTAAGCGGGAGTGGTTTTTTTGTGTGGGTTGTCAACAAACTGATTACATAACAGATGTGAAAGGGGTTGCACACAATGATGTTGTTTTGATAATAATCCTTTATTTTCTCTTTTAACTCAACAGTGCAATTATAGTTCGGTTTAACTCACAGTGAAGTAACAATATAGTAGTCACCCAGTCAATAGCATCCACCAAAGAAGCTAAAACTAATATGAGTAGAATAGATTGAAATCAATAGAAATCTTATAGTAGGGGGTTGGGTTTGGCTGCATAGCTGGCGTTCAGGGTTCCTGGATATGCTTCCTTTGACAGATGACCCTTGGAGCAACCACTTAAATAAAAGTCTCCCTCTTATTCATTAAGCACAGTTGTGCACATCTTTGTTCTAGGTTTGCTTGCAGTATCTCTGAGTCATTTTTTTAAAATAACTAATTAATACTAGAAAATGACCATCAACAATTAATATCTTATTTTAAAAATGATCTACCTAATATGTTATTGTGTGAAGATACTATATATCATCTATGCTTGCTACACTTACTTCCTTTTACTAACAGAAAATTATTCTAGTAACTAGTAATCCACCACTGTGCAGGTTACTGTCCATAAAGAGTCTGATTCTAAAGTCCTTATTAATTCTGAAATTTGAGACAAAAGTCAGTAGGAGTTTTGTGTGTGTGCGTTAGCTTTTTAACCATCCCACAATACATACATTTTCTCATTATGATAACCTCTCGCATGTCATGTAACAGCAACGATTAACGCGTTACCTGCAACTGTTTTTAATATTACTCAAAAAGCAGGTAAGCTTAATAGTAAAATTGAGGTTTGTAAAGTACTGTGGTAGGAAACCAGGTCTCACAGCACGGAGGCTAGAACTTCTTGGGCTCTGCTTATGTTGGGTTATAGACAGTATCGTGAGATGAGTAAAGTCAGTCTTGCTGTGAGGTTGTATTCAGTTTCAAACTTTACTGGCATGTAATTTACTGTTTGAACCAATTGATCTAAAGCCAAAAGAGAGATGAAATTGTAAAGAAGTTCATTCACAAGACTATGCTTGGCTAGGTTATAGTTTTGATGGATTTTTTTAAATAATCTAGTTTATTGATGATGTAGTTATAGATATGAAGATTGCAAATATGTTTCTAGAGTATTTTGTTGTGTTGTCTATAATCTCTAGCACATAACTGGGTAACCTAAAATCTTTATCAGAATTGCTCATTGAGAACTCATGCCAAAGACTTCCCTCAAGTGAATTTTGTAAGATTATCCAACCTTCCCCTTTCTTAGGCTTTTTCTTGCTGCCTATGAATAAAAATTAGAGGGATAAAACTTGAATTGCAATTTCAGTTGAAATTATTTTTGTGGTGGATGGGTCCAACCTAGTAATCTCACAAAATATTGTTTGGGCCCAGCACAATATCATTATGTTACGATGTTGCTTATGCAATGAGTTTGTCTTGCAGGATAAACTTTTAAAGGCCACAACCGTAGGAGGAAGGAGGCTAGAAAACAGTCACGTTCAGTTAAATAACTGCTGTACAGTTGCCCATACAGATTTAAACCTAATGTGACTGTAGCCAAACATCTGATACATATGGGGGCATATCCTCAGCTGGTGTAAACTGTCATAACTTCATTAGCTTCAATACAGCTATGACAATTTATACCAGCTGAGCATCTGCTTCAGGGACTATTTTTTTGCAAACTTACCTCCACATGTTCTTTTTGTTTTGTTTTGTTCTAAAATATTCTTCCTTTTCTGTAAAGAAGTTCTGTTTGGTTCTGATTTTATTAATAATCACTTTGACCAGGGAACTTGCAGCTGTTAGGCATTAGAACTAAAAGAGTGAGGTACACACCAGCTGCCCGGTCCCTCAGGGTTAAGAGTCTGGCACATAAACAGAAATCTTAGACAAATGCAGTTAGCGTGCATAGACACTGTAAAATGTGTCAGCAAGCTTCATGGAAGCTTTAGAAAAAGAACTGAATGAGAAGTAGTTACCTGAGTCAATAATGAAGATACGTACTTGTTTTAATTGAATGAATAGTTCAGATCAATTCATAATAAAGAAGGTGGAGTGGGGAGCAGAACAGTAAATTGTCTTTCCCTGTATTAACATAATTAAGAAGGAAAATGATAATCTGATGTAACAAAGTATAGTCTGGCCCCTGTGAAGAATAAGAGGGTCAGGACTAATCCATCCTATTCCATGACATGGCCCCTGTAAGGAATAGGTGTTAAGGGAGCAATAGACAAGCTGTTGAATGGTGGCTAGGTGGTGATCAGGGAGCTACCTCCTGGACATGATAAAACCCCAGCTGTTAGTTGACTCTGGGGGAGAGAGAAGAGCAGCTCCAGGAGAGCTGGAACCTGCGTACTGTGGGCTGGGGAAGCTGGCTTGAAACATTGTACAGCCCCAGAAGGGAGGGCTGTGGAATATCTTAATGAGGGAGGAGGGTTTGGGCCCCAGGGGCCAAAGGAAGCTGTATATTTATAAAGTCTCAGTGAATGGGACCCTAGGAAGGGAAATACTAGTTTAAACGCTTTTGGCTTTGAACAAGTAATTTGGGAAAAGCAGGAGGAGACTGAGGTTGGCATGCCTGCAGGGCTATGCTGTGCTATGAGAAGACATGCTCTCTGGATGCCGTCCTGCCACACTGTTACTGTAATATCTGGAAAATGTACAGGGAATGGATGTTTTAATAAGAGCGCAAACTACAGTCCAATACTTAACAGTAGTGGTTGTGTAAGTACTTAGAACAGTGGTTTTCAACCTGTGGTCAGCGGACCCCTGTGGGTCTGCAGACTGTCTCTAAGGTGTCTGTGAAAGGTGACTTTTATGAAAATAAAGTTTCAGATCCCAGAAAAGACATTCCATTTTTCTAATCAATCAAAAGTATGTGAATACCCCCACCTACAGGTCAAAACCCAGAAGTGTTGTCATTACCATAGAAGCCCACAGTTTAGTGCTCTTTCTCATGCTGCGTCAAACACTATGCAAAGCATGCGCAACATTTATAATTAAATTCTGTCGAGTCAGTTTTCAGTCTAAGTCTTCTATGGTAGCGGCTGTGGACCACAGGTTGAATTTCCAAAGGGTCTGCACCTCCAGCTGAAATTTCTTTAGGGGTCCACAAATGAAAAAAGATTGAAAACCACTGATTTAGAAAATAACATTTGGGTAGGACATCGACTTTAACTGTTTCTCCTTTTAGTCTCGTACTGAATGTTTCCTTATGAGTACAAATCTCAGACCCCTCCCCAAAGTCAATACCGTGGCATAACGAATTGGCATACGTCATAACAAATGTTAAACTTCCTGCATTTCTCAGCCAGTGTATAATAATCTTTTAAAATATTGATCTTAACTGTATTTAATCAAATTTTCACAAGAACCATTCCCAAAATGCTACCATAAAAATATATTGAGTGAACATAAGGTTGTATCATTAAACACTCAAAAGTCGGGAAATGCTGAAGTTTATGTACACAACTTAAACTCTGCCACTTGTGCATATTCACTTAAGTGCAGACCTGAATTATATGATCACACACTGTTTCTCAAAATTTACTACATATATTCATACAACAACTTCCATGGTCTGAAATATATTAAACTCGGTGGCACTCCTCCCATGCATAAAATTACACACAGTGTTGGCAAGACTGGGGCCTAGCTGAGTAGTCTGGGAATTCCTAGAAACAGGTCATTGAAAATCTTATCCTTGGAAAACTTCCACCAAAATGTAGCATATGTTGTTTAAGTACCATGTACTGTATACTTCTCTTATAAATCACTTTCTGTCATACTAAGAATCTACTTGAACCATCTTGTAGTTCTGTATATCTGTGGACGTTGGGGGGGAGAGGGAAGAGGGAGGACTACAATAAAATTAAACAAAACTTTGAGAAATAGTATGTCACTGTAGAATTCAAAACTATTGTAACGTATACACATGGAAGCAGAGTTAAGGTTTGTCTTTGATCGATCCAGAGTTTTTGAGTGCTTAATTATGCAACTTTATAGTTCTCTTAACGTAGGGCTTTGTTTGTGTGTATGGTTGGATTTTTTGTTTTGTGATTTTTTTTTTTCCCCCAACTCTCAAACCTCTCCTCTCTCCCCCTTCCTCCGCCACCTAAATTGCTCAGACTTTCCACTAACAGTTCCCTTTGTGCAGAGAATAAGCATGGAGAACTTCTGACCAAAAGATGAAAGTTTTGGAAAGTTATGAGTGATTGAAACTGAGGTGAGAATGGAAGCTACTGGGCAACATGCACTGCACTGGTCACCATATCTCCCATTGTAACAACCTGGAAACATTTAATTAAAAAAAGACAGTCTATTTCCTATTTCAGCTGAGACTACCCAAAAAAAAAAGAAAAGACTTCTATAGATGATAACACCAGAACCGTTTTGTCTTGCAGATATGGATTGGAAGACTTAATAAAATGCAAATATCGAGCAATTTCTTAATGTATTTGAGTGACCTAATTCATATTCCCAGAGCTAAGCACACTTAGCATCTATATGTGGGATCCTTTCTCAGTTGCAGCAGTAGCACTGTGCTCCATGTGTGTGGTAATTTTCTATTAATGGTATCCCTAAATTTACCGCCACAACTATTTTGTATTTTAATTGCCCCTTCACTTCTGTGGTCCTATTCAGTACAGTGTAGGGCTCACATCACTGTTGATTTAAAGAAGATAAATTTGAGGGATGTGGATATATTATGGAAGAAGGGATGCATTTATTGCATCTTAATGCTTCCTTGCTTATGGAGGCAGTTTCCATGGGCATGGTGCTTTTAGGTTCCTATTTTGTGCCTAGAACAGGGGTCGTCAACCTTCGGCATGCGGCCCAACAGGGTAATCCGCTGGCGGGCCGTGAGACATTTTGTTTACATTGACCATCTGCAGGCACATGCCCCGCCCCCACACACACAGCTCCCAGTGTCTGAAGTTCACCGTTCCCGGCCAGTGGGAGCTGCAGGAAGTGTCTTAAAGCTGTTTAAGGTCACAGATCGGAATCAAACAGTATTTCATAGCTTCATTTTCCAATCTGTGACATTGTAGGCGAAACTAACGTTCAATACAATTGTGTTTATCTGTGCTAGTGTCCTTGTTCTGGATGTTGCAGATGGAAACTGTGACTGGAAGGGTTGTTGCTAAATGCACAATTTTTGATAGCAATGCCATTGGATTAAATACTGGCATTTCCAAGTTCCGTGAAGGAAACTGGACCTGCTTCCTGTTGAAGGAACTATGCAGTTGTTACCAGCTCAGCCATGAAAGTGCATAAGGTGTAAACATAGAGTTTTATATTTTTAAACATACCACTTTTGAAAGCCACCATGTTGAAAGCTCTTGAGAATGACGCCCTTTCTTTGGAGAACAGGTATAGCAGGGGCAGTGCAAGCTTTGTTCACAGTGCTCTGCGAATGTTCTTCCAGTTTGACTCCGAGGAGCCATCTTCATCTATAAGAGGGTAGTTTGGGCTCCAAGCCTGTTCAGTCTGTGGCCTCTCCTCTGAGACTGCTATTAAGGTTGCCGGTTCTGATGTGGAGACTTGTCAGCCAGTAAGTGGACTTAGAACACCAACACCTTTCACAACAATAAATATTCTCAGAGAGAGAACTGAGCACTGAAGAGCCTGATCATGCTGAAAGTGAGTGTTGTGACTGTACAGAAGTAGAACATGTTGAATGGAATACTAGATTCTAGATTTTACCAGTGAACAGTGTTTAGGTTTTGTGTGTGTGTGTTTCTATAAAGGAACTTCTTTGTCAAGTGTCAGAAGGCAAAACTTTAAGTTAGAACTTGTGATGGAGCATTGGATTAAAGAAATAAAGCTTGGCCAGTTCCTTTTTCTGTGATTAGCAATACCGTTGTGTTAGGATTCGCCTCCTTCAGCCTTGCTAAGGCAGCAAAGAGAGCATGGGAGAGTAGTGGCATCTCTGCGGAGTCCATGAAGAGAATATTGTACATTAGCAAAAGGGAAATATGTACATTAACTGAAAAAATGAACTGATAACAAGCTGTGCTTGTGACCCAGGAAAACCACAAACCAAAATTTCCTGGTTGCACGTTTGCTCATTTCTTCATACTACACTTATGAAGATGGTAATAAGTCCCACTTGCGTCTTTGATGAAGTCAAGCCTCTGTTTCCTCAGAGTAGCCTATCAGCTAGAGGCTTTCAGTTTTAGTTTTAATTTGAGTGTTTCCCATGTGTCATCCTTGGGGAGAAGGAAGGTCACGGCAGCACTGACCTAGTAAGAACGGATGTGTCAGAACTGCCACTGCTTTGCATGTCCATAAATCTTTTTCTCTCTGTCACTAGGAAGAAGATGAAGTTCCTGATGATGAGACTCTGAATCAGATGATTGCACGACGTGAAGAGGAATTTGATCTCTTCATGGTAAGGGAACTCTGACAATAAGTAGTACAGCTTCTTCCGTAGTCCTTTCCTGTTAACACTTGGTTGCTAGAGCTGCTACTCTCTTGGGATTCAAACTATAGAATGGTATTGAGAGAGAGGGAGGAGCATTTACTTATTTTGCTTCTTATTTGAAAGAGAATGTAATCTCCATTGAAAAGGGAGCAGCTTCACTGGATGACTAAAAAGGGGTAAGTCCTGAAGAGTGGTAAGGTGAAGTAGTGTCCATTGCATTCTAACTCACACACTATAGGGGAAAGAGGATTCAGAGTTGCCTTGGAAGAATTCAGACAGTGCATATCAGCTGGTCACTATTTCTGGCTCTGATTTTTTGACACTATTCATTTTTAAATGGCTCTACTCTACTGGGTTTCTGCTAGAGGCAAATACAATAGTTTAACCAGTGGTATGTTAGGAGCTTATGGTGGTGCTCTTTGCTTCTGTAATTGGTTGGGGTTGCCACAGGGTGATGTCAAGGGTCCAGTTTGCCTTGTCTGCACTAAGAAAGTTTAGCAATTCTTTAAACAGGATTAGATAATACAGAGGTACAAATGCCAGCATCTGGTCTACATTAGCACTTCCATCATTGTTAGTAGCAGGGAAGCTGTGCTGCTGGGAGAATTGCTAAGAAGTCTGCCTAAGCACAGCTATTGGATTTTCCATTTTGTGAGCATCCAAGGCAGGGATTGCTGAAGGGAGCCTCCACACCTTCACACAGAAGGGCCTGTCACAATCCCAGACCCTGTGTTCATGCAGCCCCTGGAGCACACACCCAAAAGGGGGAAGTGTGGAGGTGGAATCATTGCATTCTGCCCCTCCTGTATTGGAGGAGCAAGCAGGTCACTGCATTTTCTAAGATGTTGACAGACAGAAAGACACATATCCAGAAAGCTGGGAGGGACTGTAGTAGCTTGAGAGACAATCCCTGGGATAGTACAGCTGCACACCACATCTTGCTCAGGGATGTGCCTTAAAGCACTGTACACAAGTGTGAATTGTCACTTGTACCAAACTTCAGATGGCAGAGGCAACATTTCCCCCATGTGGCAATGTCATATTGCTATTAAACTGCCAGCCCAGCCCTGCTATGCTCTACTGAACGTTGCCGGAGAAGCATTTAAGACTTGAAAGAAGTGATATATGTGAGAATGGGTCTGTTCAGGAGTTCTCTATCATTTAAACATTCCCACAATAGGAGTCAGGTGTGAAGAGTTTGGCAGGCCAGGAACCAAGAGGAGAATGTTTGATTTGCCAGCACTGCTAGTCAAGAGTATAGTGACATACCATGGTAGTAAACTAAATGGCTCCTTCCCGCTCTCCATCACAGATACACATTTTTGTATACCTGGTGCAATTTCCTGCTGCTCCTGTTGTGTTCAAGCTGAGTAGTTGACTTTACAAGATATATGGTGATTGATGTGGGTGCTGTTGTATCAGAGATAAAGACTGAAATTTAAATATCTATTTTTCACTGTGCAACACAAGCAGATTTGTTGTCTGAAACAGCTTCTTAATTCCAGCAGCCCAGAAGGAAGGAGCCAGAATGCAGGTTGAACCTCATTGTTGAATTCATGGCTAACTTCAACAAGGTTTTGAAGCTTTTTCTATTTGGATTAAGTTTGAGCATTATCACAAAACAACCAAAAAGGAGGGGATCAGGAGTCATGACAGTTTTGCCATTGTTTGTGCTTAAATCATACTATCTATATTAATGCACCTAAAAATCTCTAAAGGAAAGTAGGGTGGAAAGTAGAATTTAAATCGAGGCTATTTAAATCACCAAATGAAAAGCCTCGATTTAAATCATCAATTTTAATCAACTTTTCCACTTCACTTACTTTCTAAAGAAAGGTACATTCTCATTGGTTAATATAACCATGAAAATGTGTTAATTTACAGCTAATCATAGCCTCCATCAGTTACCTCGGTACCACTGCCAACTTCAGGGTTGACACAACTTCCAACTCCAGAAACGACGGAGGCATACTCGGTGCCGCTGGTACTGTGTCCACCATCAGCAGCAGCTCCTTGGTCATTCTGGGCTATGAGTCAGACCAGTTGCTCTCACACTTAGGGTTGGCTCCACTTTTATCCCCTGAAGGCCAGGACTCTTTGGTGTTCAGAATGGAACCTTCTCGCTCTCCATCATCTGACCTGCATCAGGGGCCGTTCATGGAGAACTATGGGTACTAGGATTGGTGCTTGTCTCACGCTCAGGCTGAGGGGCCCTTGCCTAGCACCTACTGGCCACCTATGCCCTATCCATGCCAGTAGCCTCCATGGAATGTGTGGGATGCTCCTCAGTTGCAGAAGTTCCACTCCTCATCTCGCTTGAAGGTGAGATCACCGACCAGGTCTGTGGCAGTGACCGTCAATTTGGCACTGGCCCAGGCCAGTGAGCCTTTACCTCGTGGAGCCACCAGAGTCATTCCATACAAGTCCATCAGTCCTGGAGCATGATCCGGCTCTGGCGGAGTTAACCACTTCATCTTTGTTCCCAGACGATTCAGTAGTGCCTGCCTCTTCCTCCCCTTTGGTACTGGAGGATTTCAAGGCGTACCAGGACCTTTTGCAATGTGTGGCTGCTTCCCTGGGTATTCAAGCAGAGTTCCTGCAAGAGAACACTCACAAGTTAATGGATATCCTGAAGCTGTCTGTCCCGGGAGAGCTGCCCTCCCTATTAATGATGCATTCCTTGAGCCCGCAAAAGTCCTCTGGAGCATGCCAGCTTTGTTACCACTTGCAAAACATTACATGGAAAACTGCTACTTCATTCCGGTGCAGGGATTTGAGGGTTTTTACTCCCATTCGGCCCTAAATTCCCTGGTTGTAACTGCAGTGAACAATTAACCTGGCAGGGCAGTGTTAAGTCTATTCCCAAGGATAAGGACTCTAAACAAATGGACCTGATGGGCAGGAAGATTTATACTTCCTTTTCCTTGCAAAGGCAGATAGCTAACCAGCAGGCATTGCTGTCCAAGTATGACTTTGTGAACTGGCCAGCTATCTTTAAATTTGTAGACCAGCTGCCCAAAACACCGAGAGAGGAATTTGGGGCATTTGTTGCCAAAGGCTGCATGGTGGCTAAGACTTCACTGCAGTCCATGCTGGATGTCGCAGATACTTTGGCCAGAGTAATGGCCTTGGCAGTGACCATGAGAAGGGCTTCCTGGCTGTAAAATTCAGGCATTGCTCCCAATGTGCAGCAGGCCATTGAGGATTTGCCTTTCAGTGGCCAAGCACTGTTGTGGGAAAGACGGACAAGAGACTGCATTCCGTAAGGACTCAGACACTACCCTACAGTCCTGTACATGCTAGTGGTGCAGAGGTGCCACTATGGTGGTCAACAGCGGCAGCAGCAGTATCATCCACAGCACATATTTGAGCAGCCTTTCCCTCCCTGAGATAATGCGACTACCCCAGAATAGAGCGTAGATTCTCTAGGACAGGGGTTCTCAAACTGTGGGTTGGGACCCCAAAGTGGGTCGCAACCCTGCTTTTCTGGGGTAGTCGCATTATCTCGGGGCGGGAGAGGTTGCTCAGATATGTGCTGCAGACAATATTGCTGCTGCTGCCGCCACTGTTGACCACTGTAGTGGCACCTCTGCACCACCAGAATGTACAATAGCCAGGGCTATTGTTAGACTTGCCGGGGCCCAGGGCTGAACCCCAAGCCCTACCACCTGGGGCCGAAGCCAAGCCAAGGGCTTCAGCCCTGGGCTGCAGGGCTCAAGTTACAGGCCCCCTGCTGGGGCTGAAGCCCTGGGCTTCAGGTTTGTCCTCCCAACCCCAGCTAGGAGTGGTGAAGCTTGAGCTTTGACTTTGGCACCCCCACCTAGGGTGGTGGTGCTCAGGCCGGCTCAGGCTTTGGTCCCACCTCCTGGGGTCGCATAGTAATTTTTGTTGTCAGAAGGGGGTTGTGGTGCAATGAAGTTTGAGAACCACTGTTCTAGGACAAGACAGTCAGGTCCTGGGTTTGGACAGTCCACACACCCTCCCAGCACCCATTTTGACTTGTTGGTCCAGAGCAGTATTCCAGTCACTGCTACTTTCTCCCCGTCTACTCTATTTGGGCACAGACTGGCCTGCTTTCACAATGCTTGGGGCTCATTCACCACCGACAGCTGGGTCCTAAGCAGCATCAGATCAGGCTGTGCTATCCAGTTCCTCTCCCCTCAGTCTTCCTCCCCATTCCTTTTCAGGGACCCCTCTCATAAGATACTGCTCCAGGCGCAAGTTTCTCTCTACTGGCTTAGGGAGCGCTGGAGGAGGTTCCACCAGAACACCAGGTTTACTTCTTCTATTCCCAATAATTTCAGGTGTCCAAATTCAAAGGAAGAGTAAGACCCATCTCGACCTTTGCGGCCTTAACAAATATCAGATACATGAGGTTCTGAGTGGTGATTCTATTGACTGTTCTCCCTGTGTTGTCCATGAATGACTGGTTTGCTGCTCTGGACCTCCAGGACGCCTACTTTCATGTGGCAATTTTGCCGGACCACAGAAAATTCTTTTGATTCATTATAGCGGAGTGCCATTTTCAGTATACGGTGCTTCCATTGGTCCTCTCTTCTGCCCCTTGGGTTTTTACCAAATGCATGGTCATTGTGATGATCCGGCTCTGGCGGAGTTAACCACTTCATCTTTTGTTCCCAGACGATTCAGTAGTGCCTGCCTCTTCCTCCCCTTTGGTACTGGAGGATTATTTAATAGACTCTGTAAGTTCAAGAGCATTTCGACTAACCGACTGTTTTCAGGCGATTCTCCACCTTAGCCTCAGTGTGCAGTCTCAGCCTTCTACAGCAGTTGGGATATGCCTATGGCTCTTGGTCCATATGTCCTCTTGCACACAGTATGGTCCAGTTTGCAAGGCTGCATCTTTGCCCACTCCAAATGTGGCTCACGATAGTTTACTGTACGACTGTTCACGCCTTGGACAGATTGGTCTATCTTCCTCAACTGGTCCTGGACTCCCTGCAGTGGTGGATATGTCCAGAGCACCTTTTGCCAGGGTGTTTCCTTCATCCGGCACTTACCTAACAGATCTGTTGTCACTGATGCTTCTGGGGAGCAAACCGGGGGTTGCTGATAGTTCGAGGTGTGTGGTCGGAGCAAGAGTCTTCACTGCATATCAACATGCTGGAGCATCGGGCCATCTACAATGCATACCACACTTTTCTGGACCATATTAGTGGTTCATACACTTACTGACAATACCTCTATGATGTATTATGTGAACAAGCCCTGGGGAGCATGCCCCAGGATGCTCTGCCATGACACAATTAGTTTGTGTCAGTCCTGCATTGAGGAGAGTATCACTCCTATAGCTGACCACTTGCCTATAGTCCAGAATCATCTCGCGGACCATCTCGGCAGAAATTTTTCCCAGAGTCACGTGTGGTCTCTGAAGACAATCGCCCTCCAGGTCATCTTCACAGCTTGGGGCATGCCAACGGTCAATCTGTTTGCTACAAGAGACAACAGGAAAGGTCACCTGTTCTGTTCTCGACGTGGCCTCAGTCTGATGCTTTCCATTTCAGTTGGCATTCAGCTCTTGTGTATGCTTTTCCCCCGATGCTGATCATCCCACGGGTCATCCTCAAGCTGAAAGCAGATTGGGCTAAGTTCAGTCTCATTGCCCCAGCATGGCCAAGGCCTGTGCTGGTTCTCTGACCTTCTCACACTGTCAGTTCAGCTTCCTATACCCCTTCTTCTCCATCCTGACCATCTCACAGAGAATCACAGTGAAGCTGCTTCATGGCTAAATGAGGAGGAAGAGGGTGTTCAGTGGCTGTTCAACAGATCCTACTCAACAGTAGAAAGGCCTTTACCAGAATGGCCTATTCAGCGAAATGGAAGCGGTTTTCGGTGTGGTCATTGGCCAGTGGAATTCAACCGACGCTGGCCTCAATCTAGGACATACTGGAGTATCTGGTGCACCTTCGGTCGTCAGGACTTGTACTTTTAGCTCATTGACAGTGATTTTGACGTTTCATCCCCCATTCATGGAAGATCAGTCTTCTCCGGGGCCATGCTAGCAAGATTCTTAGAAGGGCTTCTTTTTCTCCATCCTCCCTTCTGACAGCTGGTTCCTCTGTGGGACCATAACTCAGTCCTAGCGGCTTTGATGGGATCTCCGTGTGAGCCCCTGGTATCTTGTCCCTTTCCCTTTTGTGTCAGAAAACTGTGTTCCTGGTAGCAATAATATTCACAAAAGGACTGTACGAGTCGCAAATTCTGATGGCAAGAGCCTCCCTATGCACAATTCTCTGTTTCTTGCTTCGCCTAAACTGCTTGTGTCATATGCAGATTGCACAAAGGGTCAAGCAATCTATTCAAAGATAACATCCTGTATGACGACTGCATATGAAATAGCTTCAGCTACACCTGCTCAGTGGGTGTGTCACAATGGGGTATATCCTGTCAGGGTGATGGTCCTTGGATTAGGGGCAGTATGGCCTAACGGGTGGCGGGGCCTAGCGGCCAGAGCCTGTAGGACTGCCCTTCCACGCAAGGTGGTGGGGCCTAGAAGCCAGGAAGAGGGTGGGTTGGCAGCTGGGATAGGGAGACCAAGCCCCTCCCAGCTCCACTGAGTCCCGGCCCAGGGCCCTGTCAGCGGTGAGAGTTTTCTCCATTGGGTCAGTGGGGAATCTGTCTGAAACATGCTGACCCTGTTCTCGGTTCCACAACTGGACCACTGTCTGGTCCCCAGGAGCTACTTCCTACCTGCTCCGTAATCTGTAGGTCTCTGTTCCTCCAGGGCAGTTGGCAGGTTAAGATCCTGAGGACTCCTTGTCACCAGGTTACCTACAGAATCCATGAGATTTGCCTGGGTCTTGAGACATCTGACCTCTGCAGTCTGGGGCTTCAGCAGCTCCCAAGTAGGAGCTTGCAACAGGCAGGCTCTCTCCTCAGCAGTCAGCCCAGGCCGAGCTGGGCTGCTCCGTTTTATACTGTGATTCCAATTGGAGCATGCCCAGCAAGGGTGAGGGGGCATAGCTTCCTCAGCCCACGGTAAGGGATTAACCCCTTCCTGTCCAGTGCAGGGCCAGTATAACCCCTCATAGGGTGCTAGCTCATTCCACGAGAGTGCAAGCAACATTGATAGCATTCCTCAGTGACTTTTCAATATTGGACACTTGCAGAGCTGCTGTGTAGTCATCCATCCATACATTTATGAACCGTTATGCCATTACTGCATCTTCCAGAGTTACCTAAGTGGACTCACAAGTGTCCACTGAGGAATGCTATTGACGTTGCTTGCATATAAAATTTAGTTTTATTAAACCAAACAAGCCCTTAATACAGTATATGACCTACTGTGCCATAAAAGCTTGACCTCAAAAGTTGAATGTTTTCCCCCATATTCTTTATGTAGAAAAGCAGCCTTCTATTCAAAGTTTTTGATAGAGGCTCATGGATTCAGCATTTTTTTTATTTAAATGTTTTAAGAGGTTATAATAAGTTTAGATCAACAAATTATGCATTAAATTCAGATTTCAGTTAAAGTTCATTTTTAAAAAGAAAAACTTATAATTAAAATTTATTATAATTTAAATAACAAAACCAAAAATGTGATTTCAGTAATAAAAATCAGATTCTCTTTTTCAAAAATGCATCAATTTTTATCTGCTGTGAAGGAAAGTAAGGAGCTGACACTAAGTGTTAGAAGTCTGGAAGTGAAGTTAACACATCCTTCAAAACCCAAGAAGTTAAGGCAAGCGTTAGTGGATAGGAAATGCTTAATTGTTAATAAAGTAGCCTATTATAGGCAGACACATTGAAATGCAGTTCTAGTCTGAAAAGTTATGCTCATATTACCATTGGGGATGAGGGTTCCATGTTTGCTTTCTCAGTAATTTTAATATTAGGTATACTCTGTTAACAAAGAAAAAGTTGTTTGTTTTCTGTCTGACAGCCCTGTATACTCAGCCTTGAGATCTCAGTCAAGTTGGGAAGAAGAAGGTTTTCTTCTCATGCATCATCACCAGTAATAAAGATTCTGCTTTCACTGATGCCTGTACAATCCTGTTCCCTTCAATGGGGTTGCACAATGGAATTTAACAAACTGCTATATTGATACATAAGAAGGAATAGAATTTAACTGCCAGTCTTAGCTGAGCTACGAGGAGTAAAAGGTAGTAATGTATTTTAGTCATGAAAGTGAGCAGACTGAATAGAGATGGGAGCTGACCGATTTAGCAAGAAGGCACCATTTGTACACTCCATTTTCAGATTATAATTGTTCCTTGGCCTAATCCTCATATGCAGCTGAAGAGCATACAAAACCATCCAGGAAAGGATGTGCAAAAGTGGCTTTTGCTTTCCTGATTAGGGCTAATTGTGTGCCAGGCCAGCCTTCCGGCATAACTCAGAGAAACCTGAAGGGGCTGATATGGCAGCTAGTGATCAGTGAGATGTAAAGAAGCTGCAGCCACATTACTTTCCTGGCCATACCTCTTACGCTGGCAGTGGTGCACAGGGTCATAGAAGCTACTTAGCACACCAAATGAGCTCCCTGCATTGCTGTGATTCTCTCATAATCAGTTACACAACAATACATCTGTGCCCAGCCACATTGCATCCCACTATCAGGCCTTTATGTTGAAAATATTCTTTGTACTGGTATTAAGTAAGAATACAGCCAAGTTTACAGCCAAGTCATTAGCACCAGAAAACAAGATATTTGTGTCTGAGATATTCTTACCTTACCTTACCTTATTCATAAATACTTCTTCGTAGTATACTATCACTATAGCAAGTCTTATAAACATTTCTGTATGCTGCAATAATCAGTGGAATGTCTCTCCTCCTTTTTATCCCATAATTCTATCCTTTTAGAATCTTTTCAACTCCTTATTCCACACACTGGTAGCACTGCCTGCCCAAAGGCTCAGGACATGAATTCCAAACAGACCAACCTGTTGGGTCTTTGAGATTTACTATAAGCCTCCGCACTCCACCTGGATCTCCCGAGTCAGTAGCAGGAAGCACTTCCCATTTCTAGGCCAAGAAGTATTGCATTTAATCCTCCTTCAGTGTTCAGCGTAAAGATTTATAGGCAGATTTCAAGGCAAATGCTTGCTTTGTGTTTGAAAGGTAGTAATAAATTGAAATTCTTTCTTGCTTTTGGGTGCTTACTTATAATTCTGTCACACACAGGTATTTAAAGGACTTGTATGTACAAATAAAAAGAAATCCCAGCATTTTGTCAGGTTTTTTTCAGACATGGCATTAGATATTAAAGAAATTGCCTAGGGCAGCGATTCTTAAACTGGAGTTTATGGCCAGCAAGGCGTCAGCCGGAATTTTTTTTATTTAAAAATAATAATAATAATAATAATGCCAAAGTCTTGTTGCTTTTGTGTGTGTACCATTTCAATAAATAAATGTATACACGCATGCAGTACTCATTGGAGTTCTGTCCAGCCTTCAAGACAGGTGTCTGTGAAACTAAATGACTGGATCTCTGCATTCTCTACATTTCAGTTTCAGGTTACTATCAATAAGCTCTTGTCTAGTGTCACCTTCAGTTATTTCCAGCTATTTAATATTCAAAATAACTCTTTCATTCCCTCCCCTCATGCCCCTCCCTTCTACCCACCCACTATAACTACTCCTAAATCTGATCAAAACCTACCTTGAATTTAGGGAGGAGAAACAACACAGAGGGAATAGAAGTTTTCTACTTAAATTGGAGTAACTCGGGCCCCAGCAAGTGCTTTCAAGCACATCTGGCCCCTAACTCAACAATGATAGAATTATGTGTTTTCCTTCCCTTTTCCCAGGCACCCAGTGGCGTGATATCACTGGATGCGTAGTGATAGTTAACAATTGTGAATATTGTGGACAATCTCTAACCCTTATCTATTATTGACTTTTCTTGTCACTTGCTGCAAGTGATAGCAACCTTATTTTCTTGTTGCACCACTAGCAAGAATAGAAAAAATCAGCAGTGAGAATTAGCTGTGTCATTGAAATGTTTATTAGTGTGTTGCAACAAATCTTTAACTTTTCCTGCCTTACTTGATAAACAAAATAAGGGAAAATATAAACTTGTTTCTAGTTAAAGTATAATATAAATAAAGCCGTGTCTAGTGCTATTTTTTAACTTAAGTAAGGACTCCTAATCTATAATCATCCTTTGAAATAGGATCCTAGGACCCAAAAAGTTTGAGTTGATACTTTATTTGTGCTATTTTAATTAATTTTCCTTCTCAAAACCAAAATGGCAGTATATTATTTATCCTTATGCTAAAAATAGGTAGTTGTAAGCTCCAGATGAGAGCCATCCCCCTTGTTGCTCCTTTTTAGGACCAACACAGTCATAATATAGAAGGAATAGGCTGCCTGTTTCATAGGTCAGTAATATAGGGTGTTTTTGAAACTGACGGTTTTAGGCCCTGATCATTCAAATAAGTATATGCTCAACTTTTACTTACCTGGATGTGTTTGCAGCATAGGGGCCTTAGTCACTAGGTTAGTTTCAGGCATAATCGAGGTTGCTGTGGGTGCATGTGTATAACCTCTGTATAGTACCAGAGTTACAATGACACAAGATAAAACAATTAATGGTTCTATCTGTCACTGACATATAGGAAGATTTGATTGTAGGTGTCCCAGTAATACAAGGGCTTTTATGAATAGCTTTGGGGGAACAGAATCCCCACTTGCAATCTTTTGTAGTCAGGCTCAAGGAGAGTGTCTTAACTTTTTTCCTCTCACATTTTCCCTCAGAAAAGAAGCATAATTAATATGCATTTTAACTTAGCCTTTCAAGCCATGTCTTGCAAATAGCAAATCAAGCACTTCTACAAGGGTAAAAAGTTAATTATTTAAAGGATGCTGAGCTATGCAACTTATGGGAATAGTGTACTTTACTAATCCTTGCTACTAAGTAATCAAAACAGGCCTGTTGAGGCCTTTTCTCTGATTATAGCTGTACAGTCTTTGCAGATCTGTCAACAGTTGAAACCTGTGCTAGGTTGCCAGTTAGTTAATACAGAAATTGCCATATTTAAAAAGGGGAATACAAAAGTCTGTGTAATGTAGAGTTCTATTTAAAATGCATGCAATGTAAGGAGGTTCAAGATGGCAACTTGATCACTTGTGCTTTGGTTATCCCAGAGGGGTGAAAGGATGATGCTCTTCAATTTGCACTAGATATAGTACTGTGCGTAGCCACAACAGAGGTAAGAATAGATTGTTTGTGAGTAAAAAGACTTGTAACAAGTCAGTGACCACAGCTGTAGCAGCTTTCAGTGTTACAGTACCTTGGCGTTTTTAACTTTTTCTTATAGTTTTTTCAAAATATGAAGTCCAAAAATTTTGCAACCACCTAATGGTCAATTACTTAGTTAATGGGAATTGGGAATCCAAATCCTGTATGCAGCTTTGAATAATCTCAGCAGTGTACTCCATTTTATGGAATAAGCACTTGCCAAGTATGAAAATAAATCAGGCATTTCTTTGAGTCATAAAAATATTAGTGCTGTAACACAGTCTGATACTTCTAGTATTCTTAACTTTTTAAGTAGCATAATCTGGTGTTTTTGGGGGGAGGTTAAAATTTATACGTGGTGTTCCAGTAAACAGCTATCAACATTCCAAGTGGATAGCATTCTAGCTCTGATAACAAAGAAACAAGGTGTCCTTTGAATAGGAACTTTTTTTATTCTAATTCCCTCTGCAGCTTTGGACATAGTTTTTTCCCTTCAGTAAAATGGGAATAACACCTCAAAGGGTTGTTATCAAACAATTTTAATGTTTGTAAATCATTTATATCAGCAATAATACACTATGAAATATGTGCAAAAGCAGAGACAGCATTTTAAACAGTAACTATCCCACTGCTGTTATGGCCTGATTTTCAGGGGCGCTAAGTATCTGCTCCTCCCATTTACTTCAGTGGGAACTGTAGGTTCTCAGTACCTCAGAAACAGAAGCCACTGTGTAATAACAAACCTGCATTGAAGATTCATAGCCAATTATCATGTATGGATATTCCTCGTTATAAATACTCCATAGAAGTATGGAGAATTGGGGAGGAAATGTAGTCAGACTGATTTAAAGAGAACATTATATAAAACTTAATACAGTATTAAATACCCAGTTTTCCCCCACTGGTCTTAACCACTGTATGACTGCCCTTGCAGCGTATGGACATGGATCGTCGCAGAGAGGATGCCCGAAACCCCAAGCGCAAGCCACGCTTGATGGAGGAGGATGATCTGCCATCCTGGATTATTAAAGATGATGCTGAAGTGGAAAGGCTCACCTGTGAAGAAGAGGAAGAAAAAATATTTGGGAGGGGGTCCCGTCAGCGCAGAGATGTGGACTACAGCGATGCTCTCACAGAGAAACAGTGGCTCAGGGTATGTGCCACATTTTTCCTTTCTGACAGCTGGTATTTGTTGTTTGGGGTTTTTTTGGGGTAGAGGGGGGTTGTCAGTGATGATTACAAAGTTGGAGTTAGAGGAATGTGTGCAATTAAAAATATAAGTTAAGTTGCTGGAACCAGACACAGTTGCTAGACCTGGAATCAGTATTGCTCTCTGTGTTGCAAATATTCTATTGCCATAGATCTAGTTGTTTTTCACTCACATACTATTGTAATTTTTCAGTGATGCAGATGCTTTTTCATGTTGTCTATCAAACCACTGATTACTGTGGGATAAAACAAGACACAAAAACACAATGAGCTTAATTAGAAATCCAGAAAACTTTGGAAAAGTCTTATCTCTGACACTTCTTTCATTTCCACATGTCTGTTCATTTCCTGGTTCCAGTTAGATCAGAAAACTTCCAAAAGAGACTGTTTATTGCAGGATTTCCAGGCGAGAGAGCCTTGGCTCAAGAATCCAAATTTAGCTGATTATTCACACCACACCTCTGATTGTTTTGAGATTTCCCTATCATCCTGTGCACACACCTAATAATCTTCAGTGCATATAGCCTTTCAGTAGATTATTATTTGTCTGAGGGTGATAGGGAGTTGACGTTTAATCTTCAGAAAGTGTTTCCAAAACCACATAAGAGACTTTTAGCATTCTTTTCTCAACTAGAATTCCCAGAAAGGATTGATAAAATGTATATTTTAGTCAGCAATCTGCATATACATACCTACTGTACTTGAGTAAGTAGGCAGTGATCTATTAAAGTTGCACACCTGTGTGACTAACAAGAGCAGCAGTGGACACTGCCAGCGTGAGCATATATTCCAGGGGTAGGCAACCTATGGCACACGTGCTGAAGGCAGCATGCGAGCTGATTTTCAGTGGCACTCTCACTACCCTGGTCCTGGCCACCAGTCTGGGGCCTCTGCATTTTAATTTAATTTTAAATGAAGCTTCTTAAACATTTTAAAAACCTATTTACTTTACATACAACAATAGTTTAGTTATATATTATAAACTTATAGAAAGAGACCTTCTAAAAACGTTAAAATTTATTACTGGCACGTGAAACCTTAAATTAGAGTGAATAAATGAAGACTCGGCACACCACTTCTGAAAGGTTGCCGACCCCTGATATATTCAAAAGATAACCAGTTAGTGTGGATATTGGGAAATTGAATCATCTGACATTTGATACTTTTTATTTCTCAAGTGTTTCATTACTAAAAGTTTTGATTTGACTAGTTACTATTTATCCTGGGGGGGATGGCAGGGAGAGAGATGTGTTGTGTTCTCCACTCAATTTTGCCTCTTATTTGAGCAATAAAGTTTTCCTACATCCATGAATTGGAGTACCTAAGGGATTATAGATGATGAGATGACAGTTTTTAAATATATACAACTACCAGAGTTTATAATTAGCTTTACCCTCAAGGCTTTGCCATTGTAACATGATCGCATGCACATTGGACAGAAATTTTAGATCAACCGTTTCTTGCTAATGAGAACTTGTAGACAATAAGTTGCTTTAAAGTAACACTAAGGCTTTCCAAAAATATACACGATCCAGTAAATTCTAAATTAAGAAAGACATTTTGTCTTTAGCATTCTTCCCTCCCATGAATCTGTTACAATAAATACTTCAGTCTGCTTGCAGTATGAGGGCAGAACTAGATCTGTCAATCACTGGCAGCTGAAGAATGCCCCATAGTTCCTTTCCCTCCAGTTTATCTGCCTCACAATGGGTGTAGCTCCCCAAGGTCACGCTTGCTTTAAATCAGGCTGTGTAAGGGCTTATTTTTATGTGGGAACTTTGTATATATTACTTTTACATTCAGTCAGAATAAGATATTTTTAAGGTATAATTTCGTAGCCAGCGGCCAGCAGCCATTTTGTAGCCAGGGCTCTTAATTTGATTTTATAGTGGTTTTGATTAGGTAATACAGATTTGCTCAGTGGGGTGTCTGCCTTATGTTCATTATTCATTCCAATTTAGCCTTTCATGTAATGGCTCTTATATTTATCTAATCCTAATATTTTGCCCAAGCTTTGTTGGTGGTTGTGATATAGGAGATAAAAGATAGATATCTGTAAAATTGGGTAAAAGCTGTTGTCTGCAGAACCCTCTCACACCCTATACAGGAATCTTTTCTGATTTCTATTCTTCCCTTGTTCCTCTCCCCTTTCTGGTTACAGTGCATAACTTTCTTTTGTATAACAAAGTTCAGTGACTTGCTGAATATCTACTTAATAGTCAAATAAGTGATTATTTGCCCAGGGCACTGCACGAAAAATGCATTCCAAACTAAATGGAGAGCTGTGAAGTACTTTATTGCATATCGGACTGAATTTATTAACCTTTTTACAAAAAAATTATCTTGCTTCAAACATGTGTCCCTCTGACCCAATGTTCTGAATCCATGGATACCCATTACTCCAGAATAGAAGTCACTAAATCACCAGCACCAAACCTGCCTTGCAATATAGGAAACTGAGCCTTTTGCCTGTGGGACTGCAATCTGTCAGAGCAGCAGAAATTGGGTGTAAGTTACTTCTCACTGGCAGAAGGGACTATTGAACAATATGTTGCCCTCCCTCTGGTGGAGAGTACTGCAGCTCTTCTCCCGTTATGGTTCGACTGATAGCAGATTGAGGAAGGAAATTAAGCTAGCCCATGGCTTGCAAGTTTGCATGGAGCCTGAGTAGTTGTTTATATTACTTGTACTGAAGTCTAGCTGCAGTTGAAAGAAATTCCATTCAGAGTGACAATTCCAGAAAATAAAAGGAAATGAGGTGTCCTGACTGCTACTTCTAAGTTACAATGAAATCAAAACTAATGATACACTTTAGATGAAGGGAGCTTTCCTTCTTTAAGAGTCCATTAGAAAATAGTGAGTTTGAAGGATGAATGAGAACCAGAGAAGTTTATCTGCCCAATATTTGTTTTGAAGCAAATAAACTGTCCTTACTCTGCTGGATACCTTCTGCAGTAAGTATTTTGAGGCAGTACCAAAAGTACAATGATGGGACTTAACAAACAATACTGAAATACTGCTTTGTATTTAGGATGTGCTCTCAGGAAACAGATCTAGAGTCCCAGAAACTGGTTTTATGGAGGGAAGTCTTGAAAAGAGAAGTTCTGAGTGATCATTCAGAAGAAACAAAAAGCAGTAAAACATTTTATGGTTTGTTAATGGGATTCTTTTTCCATTTTCTTTTCGGTCTGTTTCTCCAAAGATTTTTAAAGAATATCTGAACAAATATTACTATAGTTTCTTCTGGTGCCTTGAATACATTCTCCTCTAGGAAACATTAGGCTAATAATGTGGCAACAATGTGTAATGGGGCACACAAGCCTCCATGCAAGGCAGGAAGGGGATAATGGGCTACTGAAGTCCCAATTAACCAAAATTAAGCCACCTGGAGCAGGAAGCAGGCTTCCAGGGAAGGGCTTAAAAATAAGAGGCCACCCTCCAGTTGGAGGGGAGCAGGCAGAAGAGTAGATGTGGAGGGTTTACTGAGAGAAGGCTGGCTGGCTGGGGCTGGGAACTGAAAAACTAGTGCCTAGCAGATCTTCCAGAGCAAGGGGAGTGTTTAAATTTGTGTTGTTGCATACTTGTTTCTCACTTTGAGTGCCCCAGAAATGGTAGAACTGTAAGAGGCCTAGCTGGAGGGCTAAATCTGTCCAAAGCCAGAGGGCACTGGAAATTGGGCAGAGCAACTGGGAAACTGATGCTGAGTGGCTGCTACACTGCACAACGCCACAGGGAGGTGCTCGGGTAAGGAATGCGCAATGACAAACATCCTCTGGTATTTTTAACAACAGCATTGTGAGCAGCATTGTTGAGGACCTTAGCCAAAGTGAGCTGCATACCTATTTAGAACAAGGTTTTTAAGATAGCTTGTTTTGCTAGGTTGAGTTTCTAAAAGCCAGCCAACATGAACTGAAACTACAAGTTCTATGTTTTAATGACAAGATTTTCACTGTCAGTTCTTCTCAGGCAAAATTTTGAAACCCTCAGTTATCTGAGCCTGCAATTTAGGTAACTGGGATGGTATTGCTTACACTGAAATTCAAAACAGTTACTGAAACAGCGGTGCTCAAATTATTGTTAAACCTTTCCCAGACTTCCATAAAGAGAAAATCCTCAATAAACCCTTACAAAACACAAAGATGGAATAGTATTTTGTGATCTGAGTCAGAAAAAACAAACACTTGAAAGCTAGATTTTCAGAATATGTGTGCAAAACTCTTCTTAAAAAAATCTTTTAATTAGTGCATTTTCGTGCTTGTGAAAAGTACTGGGTTTATGGCATTGGAAATTAAGATGTGTCTGCAGAATAACAACAGCACAAGCAATGGCAATGCAAACTGCCTCACTCTGTCTGCTAATGGACCTTGATCAATATTGGAGGGTTACCTCTTTCTCTGTATCATTGGATCTTTTGCTTCTCTGAGATTGCAAACAGTATTGATAATTATCAGGGGGTAGCCGTGTTAGTCTGTATCTACAAAAACAACAAAGAGTCTGGTGGCACCTTAAAGACTAACAGATTTATTTGGGCATAAGCTTTCGTGAGTAAAAACCTCACTTCTTCTCTATGCATCCGAAGAAGTGAGGTTTTTACTCACGAAAGCTTATGCCCAAATAAATCTGTTGGCCTTTAAGGTGCCACCAGACTCTTTGTTAGTATTGATAATTATGATGGTGGGTTTTATAATGTAGAAGGACCACAACTGTCACCACCGATTCTTAGGGTTCTGAACAGTGATTGAGTAGTATTGGGTTTCCTGGGCTGGATTTGAATGTATAAAAGAGGTTCAATATAACCTTCCAAGCAGATTGTCATGTGTTTTGGCCACAAATACTCATTCAGGCCTTGTTTTCATTGTCAAAAGAGAGATGTGGTTTTTTTGTTTTGTTTTTTTCCCCTTGAGGTAACTGCCACGCATGAGCTACCCCAAGATAAACAGCCCTAGAACCCTCCAGGCTTGGCCTTACTGAGTTCATCTCATGGTAAAACTAAAGTGCCTCATCTTCTCTGTTTTTATCTCAGAGTAACTAATATGCATGAGCTACTTGGAGGTAAAAAACTTCACTCTTTCAGCAGTGAAGACAAAGCCTCAGTCTGTAGCAAAAAGAGAAACATTCAATATTTTACTTCACCATTAGCACCAACTTAATGGCTTTCTTTTTTTAATGTGATGTGTCTTGAAAGCAGACCAAAATAGGCAGTAGGCACTCTTTATACCTTTGTTTTCCAAGCAGAACACATGGGCTCCTGATCCAGCAAACTTGGGTGGGACTCGGTGCACAAGCACAACCCTATGGACTTCAGTGAAACCTGAAAAATAAAAACAGTGGGAGTACACATTTGTAAAATTATGCACATTCTTGAGACTTTGCAGGATCAGGGCCTTACTGGGTGATTTAAATATAAACAAGATTTGTTTGTCCTAGTATGTAACAATAAAAAACACGCAATTGGCAAACATGCATAAACACTGTTAAAAACCGGACTCATCAAGATGGATACAATTGCCAAAACCATCTGGTGGCAAGTAAAAACTGGGAGAGCTCTTAAAAATGTAACCTCTAACTCACCTTGAAGTACTAAAAATGAATAGAATGCTCGGTCTGTTGTACCCTAGAAATATGATTTTGTTGATAAAGAATTAAAATTCTCCTCCAGGTGTTCCAAAGATCAACAAGATTAGTTTTAGAATTTTATGTTGTAATTAAAATTGAGAGAATTCTAACATCTTAGAAATGGTGGAGAAATGGAAGACTAGTGTTTTGGACATTAATTTGAGTTACCTCTGGATTAAACTTAATGAGACATCTCAAGATGGAGCTCAAAGCGTTGGTGCTCCTTTTTGGCTGCTTATTGCAAGAACGTTGTTGCTCCTACTGGACTTTGTCATTGCACTGTGCTTTCTGTTCCTCTGAGAAGAAACCCCATTTAAACTCTTCTTAGGCCATTGAGCTTGTGGCATCTTGGATTTCTCTGTCTGTTCTTCACCCAGCACCTGACTGGATTAACTGTAAAGTGGTAGGATCTTTTGGATACTTCTATACTTTGTCTCTCTCAATGTTCCTTATTGATAAACACAACAGTAGAAAGGGTCTGGCAATGTGGAACTCACTATCTGACTGATTAAAAAATAGCTAGGGTTGTCAATTAACCACAGTTAACTCACGCGATTAATTCAAAAAAATTAAACATGATTAAAAAAATTAATTGTGATTAATTGCAGTTTTAATCACACTGTTAAACAATAGGATACTAATTGAAATTTATTAAATATTTTGGATGTTTTTCTACATTTTCATATATATATTGTATTCTGTGTTGTAATTGAAATCAAAGTGTATATCATTTTTATTACAAATATGTGCACTGTAAAAATGATAAACAAAAGAACCGTTTTTCAATTCACCTCATACCAGTACAGTCTCTTTGTCATGAAAGTGCAATTTACAAATGTAGATTTTTGTTTGTTTGTTACATAACTGCACTCAAAAACAAAGCAATGTAAATCTTCAGAGCCTACAAGTCCACTCAGTCCTACCTCTTGTTCAGCCAATCGCTAAGACAAACAAGTTTGTTTACATTTACAGGAGATAATGCTGCCGCTCCTTATTTACAATGTCACCAGAAAGTGAGAACAGGCATTTGCATAGCATTTTTGTAGCCAGCACTGCAAGGTATTTATGTGCCAGATATGCTAAACATTCGTATGCCCCTTCATGCTTCAGCCACCATTCCAGAGGACGTGTTTCCATGCTGATGACACTTGATAAAAGAATAATGTGTTAATTAAATTTGTGACTGAATTTCTTGGGGGAGAATTGTATGTCCCTTGCTCTGTTTTACCCGCATTCTGCCATATTTTTCATGTTATAGCAGTCTCAGATGATGACCCAGCACATCTGTTCATTTTAAGAACACTTTCACTGCATATTTGACAAAATGCAAAGAAGGTACCAATGTGAGATTTTTAAAGATAGCTTCAGCACTTGACCCAAGGTTTAAGAATCTGAAGTGCCTTCCAAAATCTGAGAGGTACGAGGTGTGGAGGATGCTTTCAGAAGTCTTAAAAGAGCAACACTCCGATGCAGAAACTACAGAACCTGAACCACCAAAAAAGAAAATCAACCTTCTTCTGGAGGCATCTGACTCGGATAATGAAAATGAACATGTGTCAGTCCACAATGCTTTGGATTGTTATCGAGCAGAACCCATCATCAGCATGGACGTATGTCCTCTGGAATGGTGGTTGAAGCATGAAGGGACATATGAACCTTTAGCACATCTAGTACGTAAATATCTTGCGATGCTGTCTAAAACATTGCCACGAGAACACCTGTTCTCACTTTCAGGTGATATTGTAAGCAAGAAGTGGGCAGCAGCATCTCCTGCAAAGGTAAACAAACTTGTTTGTCTGAGCAATTGGCTCAACAAGAAGTAGACTGCGCGGACTTGCAGGCTTTAAAATTTTACATGGTTTTATTTTTGAATGCAGGTTTTTTTTTGTACATAATTCTACATTTTTAAGTTCAACTTTCACGATAAAGAGATTGCACTACAGTACTTGCAATAGGGCAGTTGAAAAACACTATTTCTTCTGTTTTTTTACAGTGCAAATACTTGTAATCAAAAGTAAATATAAAGTGAGCACTGTACACTTTGTATTCTGTGTTGTAATTGAAATCAATATATTTGGAAATGTAGAAAACACCTAAACATATTTAAATAAATGGTATTCTAGTTTTGTTTAACAGTGTGATTAATCGCGATTAATTTTTTAATCGCTTGACAGCCCTAAAAATAACTTTGCAGAATGTTGCAATTAGGTGGTTAAATTAATTCCTCTCTTACTATTTCCTCTTTGAGAATGAAATGGGCCATTGAGTTTAACTTTATTATTTTTAATAAGGGGTTAAAAAAATTGCTCAGTTTTACGTTGACCTTATTCTTTCTGTCCAACTCAGACAAAATTTTAAATGGATATTGCATGACTCTTTCAGCTGCTAGATCAGGGTAGAGTGATTTAAATTGTGGTGAAAATCAGTGCTTAAATCACATGATTTTTTTTTTTTTAAATCAAATTAGGTTGAGCTTTGTAAAATTAACTTGAAAACTTGTGCTATTGCAATTTAAGATTAACATTTATCATGAACTAACTTATAAATGCTGTTTAATGTGCCACAACTAATAGAGGGTTTGTTGTTTGACGTTACAAAACTGTTTCAGACATAGAAAATTTAAGGCCCTGATACTGCAACCATTTAAGTGGGTATAACCCCACTGATTTAATGGGATCACTCATGCTTAAAGGTAAGCATGTGCATAAGTGTTTAGAGCACCAAGGGCTAATATTGTATCTCTGTTACAAACTTTCTCTTCATGGCATAAAATCTTTGTCACTTCGAAGCAAAATGCTTCAGCGTTAAAAATGAAAAGTACATTAATAAAGTTATTGTGAAATGTTATGTACACACAAGCCAAATTTAGAAGCCTAAAGTTAGATTTTAACCCATATTTAGGCACCTGTTGGTGGAATTTTCAAAAGCAAAAAAAAACAAAAAAAACCCCAAACACAACATAGAAGCACAAGTCCTCTTGTCTTGAAACTGCAAAACTTGATGGTGGAGTATAGCCTGGTTGAAGTATTTCAGCTTTCTTGACCTCTGAAAGTTCAATATACTGGAAGAAGGTGATGTGGGTTACAGATATAGCTTATGCATTTGCTTAGCAATATTGTCTTTGTGAAGGGGCGGGGGGGACCTCAAACTCTTTCCTCCCCACCTACCATAGTTTTGGAAGGAGATTTTTTTAAGCAATTCCTTGATCTGGGAGGTCTTTGCTCAGTTTAGCTTATCCACAAAAGGGTGGGGTCAGCAGTAGAAGCAAGAAAAGCCTAGGTTCATCCATTAAAACTTTGCTTGTGGTAGAATTAAAGCAACATTGTTAATTTACTCCCAGCAAAATCGGTCTTACTTAGTCATTGCAGGATGTCATTCAACAACAAAGGCTACCTAGGTGAATTTCAGTTAAAATAATCCTTTTAATCCTTATATGAACTTTAGAAGTTTATTCATAGTACTAGCAACAGCATATTTTATGTGTGTTGTGTTGTCTGGTTATGCCTGGAATATGGTGACTTTCTAAGGTCATTACTCTCCTTCATTTGATTTATTAATATAGTGCCATATATATAAATAGAATTTTCCAAACACTTAAGACAAGGGTACTGCCCCAAGGAGCTAACAAATGAATTCAGAAATATACAAACAATTACATTAAGCACAGAAAAGGGTGCAGACATCATCTGGGAGAGCAAGTAACAGAAGTGGATTTTAAAGAGAAGGAAGCCATTTGGCACATAAGTTGGAGGCATCATCAGGCATAGAAGGCAACATGAACAAAGACATAAATGGAGAGGGGAAGGAGAAAAGGGCCAGTGGGGAAAGAGTGTTGGCATTGGGAAAGCTGCACTGGGTGTGGAAGATCAGACAAATGATATAAACTTGATGTGGAAAACCAGAGGTGGTCTTACACTTTGGCATAAGGCGTTCCCATAGTTAGGGTCCTCTTCTCCTGCCACCTCTTCCAAATTGGTAATGGGTCCTGTTTTCTGAAGAAATTCTTGTTCAGTACCTTCATGCCTGATGCTGGCATTTGTCATGCTGTTTTTGGGTAAGTGTTTTAAAATCATTGTCATTAAGTGCTTAATATCTCTATGCCAGTAGGTGGTGCAATACCTGGATAAGCCACTCTCTGCTTTTATGAATGATTTTACCCTTTTAAGCTCAGATGGTTTCACAATCCTACCTCCTTTATGTTATCCGATTATTGATTTATACTTTAAATATCTATTTTGGATACCTTCTCTGAAACACTCTTCTGATGGATGTTTCATTTACTGTCAGAATATATCAAAGTATATAATCCGTAAATAGCTGATTTTTCTGTATGTATACCCTTTTTATTGTGTTTTAAAATATTATAAATTAGAAAACTTAATAAGGAAAAACAGGGAAAGCCAGTGAAGAGTTTTAAGTGGGATATTTCTTCATTAATATCTCACTTTTTTTGTTGAACAGTGACATCTTCAGTTTTCCGAAGTCCCAATTCAAAACCCTAGAATTTCTTATTGATTGACGCATAGGATCATATCAAATTTCTGATGGGCCTCTGAAAAGTTTTAATTTTTAGGCTTTATTTAAAAAATAGTGTTCTATGAAGAGTTTCTCTAGATACTTGACTGACAATGCACACGCCCCAAGAGAAGGGTCTGTGTCCTGGCCAGCAATGGTTTACCTTGGATCAGAGAGTCCTCTTTAGTACTCCAGCTTACTTCCTGGCATCATAGAGGTTGTTGGGACTATTGCTTACCAAAACCACCCACAAACAAATGAGAAAAGAAGCTTTTAGTGGGGTGGGAGGAAAACAAAAACAATGCCATAAGCAGCACCTTAAGACCACAGCAGAAGAGGAATCTCTAGGACCAGTCAATCATTGGCATATCGATATTTGGAAGGAAGGGTTTCCCCGTGCTTCCAGGCTAGATTTTTGTTTTGGGCCTGAGGACCTGAAGTTTTTATGTTTTGCTTGTCCTTTGGTACATCTTCAGTGAAACAATGAGGAGTCCGGTTTTTTTTTTACCTTCAAAAGCTTATGCCCAAATTAATCTTAGTCTTTAAGGTGCCACCGGACTCCTCATTGTTTTTGTGGATACAGACTAGCATGGCTACCCCTCTGATACTTGGCACCTTCAGTGAAAATATTTAACTGGACAACTAATGTTGTAGCATAGCAGCAGGATTTCTTTATGTGGCTTTTAGAGATGACAGGCACTGATGTCTGGAGGTAAATGAGCCAACTATATCAGTATTCCTTGAAGGGAGATTGAAAGTGGGACATTAGGAGAGATACTTGTTCCCTGCAGTTTTCTCATGTAATCCAAAAAAGGCTGCCTGATGATCAGTGTGTTCAGCATTATCAAGGAGTCTTATCACAGTGGTACTAAGCCATGACTGAAGTAGACATTTGCAGGTTCCCACCATTTCAGGTTAGGGCAGTGGTTCCCAAACTGGGGTTCGTGAACCCCTGGGGGTTCGCAGGACGTTACAGGGGGTTCACCAGAAAAATTTCACTAATGGCGGACAGAGGACCCTGGGCATTGGAGACAGCAGGTGGGAGCTGGTTGCAGGGCAGACACCCCAAGCCCCAGGGAGAGCAGGGCCGGGCAGTTGGGGCTGGCAGCCCGAGTCCTGGCGGTCAGCGGGGGAGCCGGCAGCCCAAATCCCAGCGCTCTGCGTGGGGCTGGCAGCCCGAGCCCCAGGGAGAGCGGGGCTGGGCAGTTGGGGCTGGCAGCTCAAGCTTCGCCCCCATCAGCGGGGGAGCCGGCAGCCCGAACCCCAGCCTGAGCCCCAGGAAGAGCGGGGTGGGCGGTTGGGGCATCCATCACACTGAGGAACTTTAAACTTAAATCCCTGAAAATATTCATTTTTAGGAGGGGGTTCTCGAGATTTCACAATTTAGTGAAAGGGGTTCGCGGGCTGTTAAAGTTTGGGAACCTCTGGGTTAGGGTCATGGTTTTTTGTGCCACTTAATTTTCTAGTAACTGTGCCTAATGGTGATCTCAGAACAAAGGAAGTTACTATATATCTTGGTCCATGACAAATCTCTTATGAGGTAGTGACTTTTAATGATGACAGAAAGGGATTGGAAGTCAAGCTACTGAGTTTTATACTCAACTCTGCCTTTGATTCACTGTGGGATCTCAGTCAAGTTACTGGATCTGTGCTTGACATAATATTAGTCTAACCACTACCTAAAATTACTGCTCTAAATTTTAATGAATTTGTATGGTGCTTTGAGAGCCTTTCATGAATGGTGCTATGTAAATACAAAGTATTTAGTATTTTATTGTATGTCATTACCCAGCTTTTTAATTTGTTTAATGTAATATCTTTGATAGTCTCCCCATGGTGGGTTTTTGTTTTTTAAACTCTAATTTTGCCTCATAGGTGCATCTTGTTGTAGCAGGATTCCCTTGAATATTATGGGAGTGACCTGAGGAAGGGGTCAGGACTATATATGTTACTAGCTGTTGGTGCCATAATTCTTAAGTGAAAGTGTGTACCCATTTTTCTCAGCACATTTCACATATTCAAATTTTCCAGACTCTCAACTAAGTGAATGTTGAGGATACATCCATAATGTGCATATTGTCCAAAGGGATGAAACAAAATGTAAACTGGTTTGACCTTCCATATTTTGCTTGTATGCTGTTTCCACCAAGAGGAGATTTAAAATGCCCTTCTTAATCAGAGAATTGAAATTTCAAACAGTATTGGGCAGGCCATTTTGGTGGCAGGCTCACTTGTCTATTACTCACTTCTGTCTGGTTGCCTTTAGAAAACACTGTAAGATGTATCTGGCCAAACTTTTTCCATAAAGGACAATTTTAAGTTTTTTCCCTTTCATCCATTTTCAACATCTACATCATCATATCTCCTTAGAATTCTGGTGCCTGAGCAGTCTCAGGGTCTTGGCTTCCAAGCAAGGAAAGGTTTCTTGCAGAAATGCACTGCCTGCTGTAATAAATACATGGTTATTAACAGTGAAAGGTTTTTCCTCAGTATGAGCCCAGCTGCTGAGGTCCTCACAATTTCTGTTGGCTTCATTGAGAATCGAGGGCACTCTGTGCCTTTCAGGAGGTGCTCAGCTCTTTGCAGAGTTGGGCTCTGTATGAGCTTGGTGCAGCTTTCTTTTAATATAATAGGGTCCAAGCTTAATTGTAGTCACACATCTCATTTTCTTTAGGCAGGGAAAGTGTTAAACTCTTATTTGTACACTATTTTCCTGACTCCCTTTCTACTTACCTCACTAATCCAGAGGCAGTTGAGCATGGGAGATATCTTTGTGCTGTGTCTTGCACTCTTGCGCAACACGTCATCAGTCAGAAACTGGGGATTTGCTTCTGGGATTTGTTTCATTACCGTGCTGGTAAAGGTTTGGAAGGGCATTCTGTTTGGTCTGGCACTCTAGCCCTGAGTAGTAAGGTTTTCTAGCACAGAACTCAGTCAGCTGCACTGGTTTAATCAATCTATCATCATTCATATATAATATATATTTTAAAATATTATAAATATCTCTGATATTTGACTTACGTGTAGTTGTATTCAACTTTTTGGGCAGCATAAATCATAATTTTAGCTTTGAATTTTACTGTATAATCCAAGATATTAATTTACCATTTGTAAATTATTGTTAAAGTTAGCTGTCACTTGTACATTAGCTACAGTATTTGACTTATTAGTGTAACACTGGTTTCCTGGTGCCTGCACTACAGCTTTAAATTAAGGAAGAGTGTCTGAATTTACATGTCTTTGCACATGATTTTGAGAGCTAATTTTAATAACAGCTTCCTATACATTAGTACTGAAGTACATTTTTTTAATATTAATTTGCAGACTTGTGCTGTACTGGCAATTAATTCGCTGTCATTTGTCTGCTGATCAGATTTACAAAGCGTAAGAGGAAATGTCAGCTTGCTTATTTGTGTTTTTATTTTTTGGTTTTGATGAGATTGAAAATGTATCTTTAAATGTACTGAAATGTTCTTTTTACCATTACACTTTATATCAGCCCCTAAAAAGTAACAGTAGATACCCTGAGCAACAATTAAAGGCGCAAATGTAAGTAAGGTATGTGGAGGTTCTGGGATGGAGGTAGTGCTTTTGTTTCAGGGGTTTTAAGAGGGGGGGAGGAAGGATTGGCAAGCAAAGTCCTGTTTTAGAAGCAAAATATTCATTTTTAACAAATATCCATTTTCTAAAGCAAATTAAATTAGAATATTTACCTCTTTATTTTTTTTAAATTCAGAGTAGTTTTCATAGTAATCTGTCTCAATAACCTGAACCTATCTGTTCATATGAGAATAATAAAATTGCATTGTGTAATAAGTACAGTTTTAAAATGCACACTTTTTAAATTATATGTGAAATTGTTCAGTTTTGTGGTTAGCATTTTAATTATTACAAGAATCAATAACTGCCCAGTTAAAAATCTATTTGGATGCCAGGAATAATAAGGGAAAATATGATAAGTAGTTGTCAATATTAAAGCAGGCTGAAGGAAGAAGGCTTCGGGCCTTGTAGTAGGTAGAATGAAACAGCAGATTTGAGTATCCACAATTCTTTCAGTATTAAATTTTCAGTAAAATAAAATTACTTGTATATGAAAACATAGCCTTTCCCCAGCTCTCTTTTTTTTCCTGATCAGCTGATGAAGAGACTAGCAGCTCGCTGCTTTGCTGGCTTGTTAATTTTATCCCCACTAACTGTGATTTCCGATAGCCGGCCTGCTGATAGTGGTAAGGTAAATATCCTTTTTCATTGCCGTCTTGAAGATTCAGTAGAACTACATCACAGGCATGTGTAGGTGTGTAACACATCAAAAGCCGGTGTTCTCCGTATTTCTGTGTGCAACTGAGTGCTTAAGGAGAGCAATAACATTAACTGTTGACAGCCTTGCATGCTGTATTTATTATTAGCATTTTCTAGCTTCCAAGATTTACGTAGAAATTTCCTTTTCGTAATCTTCGCTAGCTGCAGTGGTATATAGTGGGTGTCCTGCTTTAGCCAAATGAATATTAATGAATTTGTGTGCAGATTTTTTTTCCTTCCTTTTTCTTCCTAACTCATCAGATCAAGCCTCCTTCATAATGGTTATCTGAACGCTGTGGAAGCATGATGGAAATTGTCTTTTGATTATTAAGGCCTAGTTTCAGGCTGTCCCTCAGGATTCTGTGTTCATGTTTGTTCTATGGATTTGCACATCGGAGGATGCATAGGAAACAGATTTTGAAATCCCACTGGCGTTTTTAACATGCCAGGTTGTTTTGTGTTGTGCACCAGGTTTTGTTCACAAAACGTTTTTCAAGAGACATTGTACACAAGTGAAAGAAATTATGTCTGGGCTGTAATCACTCTTTTTATATTGATTGTTATACTCACATGATCATAAATATTAGCCATGTTTGGTGCTGTGGAAAAATGAAGGTAATTGCCTTATGATTAGAGCTCTTTCAGCTACAAGAAAGGATTGATTAGCATTTGCATGTACTCAAGGCAATATTGAGAGGCAAGAGAGACAAATATCAACATCAGTTATATTCTGAGAGAGCATTAAGCCTAAAGCCTAATTTTAAGATTTTGAATATTTTTTGTAGTCTCTTTTTATACTACCTTATTAATTTCAGTTTTCTTATAATCAGTTTGTGTTTAGGTATTTTGGAGTTTTCTCCCGCTCCCCCTCTCCATTGGGGGTTTGTTTTCTGGGGGGGGGTTGAGATTTTTTCAAAAGCAAAAAAAAGTTCAGCTTCTTGTTTTGTCACATGGATCTGTCAGTATATGAGCAGGTTCTCTTTGTACCTGGTTTGTTTTTGTAGACACTTTATTATCTCTCTGCATAGTGCTGCTGGCTCTGGTTAAAAGCACACGTTTGCAGGTAATTGAAACTAGTGTTTATTGTTTGTGATTGTGCTTTTGTTTTTCTTTTTCCATGCCATGATACAAGTGCTCTTTACTATAAAACATCATATTGTCACTGCTTCTGCCTCTTCACTTGTTGTTATATTGAATGAAAATTGCACAATATTTTAGAGATGGTTTTAACTCTTAAGTGATTTGTAAATTAATTTGAAAACTCTTTTGGAAGAGAAGGCTGAATCTAGTGTGCTCCTACTTAAAAAGAATGTATAGGAAAAACTGTTACTTTCCTACATTGATACCTAATGTGGACTGTCCTGTCTGCAAACACTCACATTAAAATCTTTTTTAGCACATAACTGTTACTAAAATGAAGAAATTAATGCATGTCTTGCAGTGTACTGCCACAGGCCCTCAGAGATATGGACTTGTAACTTGCAAGGTGGAACTGAGGGCTCAGTTTAATATGAGTCCATCTGTGGTGAAGGTGTTTTTATAATTACTTTAAGTTTAATGTCTTACTGATTGCCACTCACTGATTTTTCTCTTGACCTCTTGTTTATAAATAGACTTATTGTGTTGAGTTGTCTACATCTGGCTGGTCTTTTAAAATGTGATTTTTTTTTTTCTTTGCATCTTTGGTTTTTTAAAAATATAATTTTTCTGACTCCATGGTTGACAGGCAATCGAAGACGGCAATTTGGAAGAAATGGAAGAGGAAGTCCGGCTTAAAAAACGAAAGAGACGAAGAAATGTGGATAAGGATTCTGGGAAAGAAGACGGAGAAAAGGCAAAGAAGAGAAGAGGCAGACCTCCTGCAGAAAAATTGTCACCCAACCCACCTAAACTAACAAAACAGATGAACGCCATTATCGATACTGTGATAAACTACAAGGACAGGTGAGCTCTCAATTTTGTAGATTGGTTCCTTGTTGTTTCCCGGTCTTTTTGGGTTGCTGACAAACCATTTCTAGGATTTTAATGGATTTTAATTTACAAGAGAGGCATATAACCTCTTTGTTTGGAAATTCCACTGCCCTGTACAAGAGAAGTATTTCTTCGTACAATGCGCTCCATTAACCAGATATAGATAATCCCAACAAAACCTCAGGGGTTGGTTTGTTTGTTTGTTTAATAATCAAATAGCACAAGCCAGATACAAAATATTTTCATTTTCTAGACTCCATTTACATCCCTGACCTTCTCCCTTCTCTTAATTTCTGTTGATCTCTTTAGCCCTAACTTCCTGACTCCTACCCGAAGCCACGGGCTCTAAAGAAGAGTCTTCCTGATGGCTCAGACTATTGCTTTAGCCTAGTGGAGCCTCTTACCTTAATGATATAGCTATAAATCTTTCCAACACATGGCTACTGTTTTATTAGTACAAGTTCTCATGTTGGCACTTAAAACTATTCTCCAGCGTGGAGCATCTGAACTGACAAAGAATATGCTAGAGAAATATTATATGGCACTATAACCCACCATCAGTGAGGTTGAAGCTATGCCACCTCTCTTAACTTCCTCAAATAACTAAAGCCCCTGATATTTCACACGAAACCTCCTCCTAAGATAAGAATCACTTTTTACTTGGATTTTCAAACTAGCTTTGCCTACAGACTCCAGATTTGTATTTGTTGTTGTTTTGTTTTATATAGTGTTTTTACAGTGAAATTACAAACACTTATAATAGAAACAGCTTTTTAATATAAACTGCATGCTAAAATGGGAAGAAGAGGTTAACAAAGAGTAGTACGAGCAGCGATATGAATAGAAGGCACAGAAAGGCAGAAAGAGGCAAAGAGGAAGTGTTTTTTTTCCTGTTTCCTTTGTCTGGCTTCGGCTGAGAATCGGAAAACCAGCGATCTTGCTATATTGCTTAAAGAAACTGTGTGTTAGACGGTGTCTATATGAGGAAGTTGTACCAATTTTTAACCAAAGGTTTTGCGATTTGGTTAAATCAGTGCAGCCGTCTTGTGTAGATGCTCTGATTTCGATTTGAATGCTTTGTATCAATTTATCCTAAATCTATAATTTAACTTAAACTATAGCAATTCACTGTCAAACTCATTTAAAAGGGCTAGATCCACAACTCACTGTTGCAATGCCTAGTATTTTGGCGCCCTGCTGCCTAATGGAATCGACAGTCCTGAGCTAGGCACTCAGCCACTCTGTTCAGTGCCTGGGGAGAGTTAGGCACCTAGGAATTGGATACACAAAAACCAGCATGTTGAGCAGGGAGCTACCTACACTAGCCAATAGGAAATGCTGAGGAGAGGGTTATGAGCTAAACCCCGCTCCTCAAAGGGAGTTAGGGGCCTATCTCCACTTGGGATTCACAGCCATGAATCCTCTTCTGGAGCTAAGTATGTAAGCCCTTTCTCAGAAAAAATAAAGGAAATCCTACCACTGCACTTATAACCTTTAGCCCAGTGACTATCATACTCACCCAGTGTGTGGGAAACCTAGCTTCGGTCCCTCCTCTGCCTGAAATGTAGCAGGGATTTGAATTCACATCTCTTACCTCACAGGGCTATGAGATATTCTTGAGTGAATCTCTCGTGTTGAATCCCTTCCACTTTTTGTATTAAATAGGGGCTAGAGAATGACTCTCTAGCCTAGTTATTGGGGCAGTCCCCTCAGTTATAGAACACAAAAGTTCAAGTCCAATGATTCTTTAATTATTTATCTGCAGTGGAACAGCTTCAACAGGAAAGACTGAGAGAAACCCATCCCAGAATATCCCATAACCTTGTGATTTGGGCTGTCTAACCACTCTCTGGTTTCAATATGGGGATCAGTTGGACACCATACCAGCAACTTTGGTACCATTTGTGGGATGCCCATTGAATCCGGTACTGACATTAGTGTGCTCAGGTGTTTCCACACCATTGGCATGCTAGGCATCGTGGGACTGGCTCTGCCTCTCTGTTCCTGATTCTCCAATAATTCAGGAGCATTCAGCAGCTGTAGCTTTTCTGCTGAGTCTTTGGTGCCTCCTGGACTGGTCACAGAATTCTCTGTCATACGCACCATCTTTCACACTGTCTAAACTTTGAGTGCAGAATTGAAGATAGCTGCCTCCTCCTCCTGCGTCTGCACACGTAATATCTTTGGTACCAACGATGATTTTGGTGCAGACCACATCTGTGGGATTAGTACCAGCACCAGCTTTGATGCAGAGTCTGTTCTGGTGCCAAATGGGAGTGTGATGCCCCTTCCAGTACTCAGGGTGTCACGTGGGCACCAATGCAACCTGCCTATTGACTTTTCGATGAGTCTGGACATTTGCTTGCTCCTTCTGTTGTGGCAGCTTCATTGCCACTGGACAACTTGGAAGGTTTGTCAGGCTTGGGGACATCTTCCCCCTCCATCGGTTTTGAGGGACTGCTCTTCAGTCATTGAGACATCCTGGGTATCACCACCCAGAGATCACTGCTCCTCCAGTAGGGATAGAGTCTCTTGGCCCAGTTCTTATGGGCCATCAATGCCATATCCATATTCTCACTGGCCTCCTTGGAACCACTGGAATATTCCTTGATCAGGACTGGGCTGAGGATTTGGACCGTGCAGAAGTGCTTAGCCTCAGCCTTGGGCATTCAGGCCATGTTTGTGAGAGAGAATAAATTGGTGGACATTCTCCAGTACTCTGCTTCTGGGAGAGTAACTTTCCCTATAAATGAAGTACCTTTGGAACCTACAAAGACTTTGTGGCATACCCCAGCTTCCTTACCACTCACAGCAAAACATAATGATAAATGGTATTATGTCCCAATGTAGGGTTTTGAGAGCTTCTACTCCCCTCCAGCCCCAAACTCTCCCATGGTAACAGTAACAAATGAGAGATTGTCAGGGAAGTCACAAGTCCATTCCTAAGGACAAAAAGTCTAAGAGGCGGGATTTGATGGAGAGAAAAATGTATTCAGCTTCGTCATTACAAATGCTTATTGCAAATCAGCAGGTTCTGTTATCTAAATACGATTTTGTAAATTGGGAGGATATGTACAAATGTGTTGATAACTTGCTTAAATCCTTCAAGGAAGAGTTTAAAGCATTCATTGGGGAAGGCCGTCTTGTGGCTAAGATGTCATTGCAATCAGCCCTGAATATGATGGACTCATCTTCCAGAATTATGGCCTCCACTAGTACAGTAAGAGCCTCATAGTTGCAGAACTCTGACACAGCTCCTGAAGTCCAGTGGATTATAAAGGACTTACCGTTCAATGGTCAGTTTTTATTTTCTGACAGCTGATGAGATATTACACTCATTTAAGAACTGCTGGGCCACTAGAACTTCATTGGGGGGTTACACTTCAACCCTGAATGACATCTCTTTTGGAGATCAGCAACAGTACCACTCCCACAGTACTTTTGGCAGTCATCCTAGCCTGCTCGGCAGCAAGACTCCCCCAGGAAGGAACATAAGTCACAGAAGGGAAGGCCTTCTAGGTCCAATTTTAAACAGCCTGCCTGTCCTTTGGCTAAGCAGCCAGTTTGAGGGGCAGATCGAGAGCAGCATTCCACTTGTGAACATCCTGGCCATATCTCCACCTTTTGGGGACAGGCTGTCTCACTTCCACAGTGCTTGGAAAATGATAAGCACAGACAAGTGGGTCCTAAGCACTGTGGGATCAGGTTATGCCATTCAATTTCTGTCCATCTCTCCTTTCCACCATCCTACTCTGTCCCTTCTCAGGGACCTCTCTCATAAGTCACCGCTTCTCCTGCAGGACCAGACTCTGCAGGCTTTGGGAGCTGTAGAGGATGTTCCCCTGCAGCATCGAGAAAACAGATTCTATTCACAGTATTTCTCGAGCCCCACGAATCGAAAGGAAGTGTGAGGCCTCAATCATCAAGGTCTCAACAAGCACATCAGAAATATGGTATTCCAGGTCATTACCCTAGCTGCTGTTCTTTCTGCTTTGAATTACAATGACTGGTTCAGATCAGAACTGTACTTACTGATGTCTTCACAATATGTTGAGGAGCACATCTGGGGACAGAACAAGAAGCTTCCCTTCATATCAATGTCCGGGAGCTCTGAGCCATTTAAATGCATGCAGGGCTTTTTGAGCATAGATCATGGGCACAGTGGTTCATGTATTTGCCAACCGTATCACTTCAATGTATTGTGTGAACAAGTGGGGAGGAGCCCGCTTCAACCAGTGTTGTCAGGAGGCAATAAAATTTTGGCACTACTGCATCAGAGAGAACAACATTCCCACAGCTGCTCACTTGGTGGGGGTGGGGGTCCTGCTGTGAATAACTTCAGCAAGAATTTCTCACAGAATTACGAGTGGTTTCTGAAGAGCAGTGTGCTGAGCTCCATTTTTGGAGAATGGGCATTCTGGTTATTGTCCTGTTAGTAATGAAAGACAACAAGAAGTGCCATCAGTTTTGCTCTCGAGCAGGTCTCCGTCCAGGCTCCTTAACCAATGCCTTCTATCTGAATTGGGGATTGACACTGATCTATGCCTTCCTCCCTCCCCCTTCCACTCTTTTCCTCAAGTTATTCTCAAACTGAAGCTGGATCATGACAAACTGATTCTCATTGCACCAGCTTAACCAAGACAATGTTGGCTCTCCAGCCTTCTCAGTCTATCTGTTTGACCTCCCATATCTTCCTCTTTATCCTGATCTACTGATTCAGCACCACAGGCAGATTTGGTATCCAGTTCTGAGCAGTCTGTATCTCATGGCGTGGATGCTGCATGAGTAGATAAGGAGAAATGGTGTTCAGAAGCTGTTTGACAAGTACTACTAAATAATAGAAAGCCCTCCACTAGGACTATCTATTTTGCCAAGAGGGAATGGTTTTCAGTTAGGTAATTTCCCTGGCTACTAACCAATCTCATAGAACTGGAAAGGACCTTGAAAGGTCATCGAGTCCAGCCCCTTGCCTTCACTAGCAGGACCAAATACCCCAGATCCCTAAGTGGTCCCCTCAAGGAATGAACTCCCAACTCTGGGTTTAACAGGCCAAATGCACAAAACCAATGCTAGCCCGCATTCAGGACATTTTGGAGTACCTGTTACATCTTCACTCCTCTGGTCTGTCTTTCAGCTCAGTGAGGGTCCACATAACAGTGATGTTAGCGTTCCATCCTCCAATCCAAGGGAAGTCACCTTTCTCCAACTCTATGATAGTGAGATTTCTCAGAGGATTCATTTGTCTCTTTTCACCAGTGAAAGAGGCAGTTCTTTTGTGGGACCTCTATACTGTGCTGGCTGCCCTTGTGGGACCTCTGTTTGAGCCCTTGGCAACCTGTTCTCTGTCCTTCCTATGCCACTAAGCTGTTACAGCTGTGTCTAAATCAGATGCAAACTTTGGAAAGGCAGTTTTGCCATTCTTTAAGTAGATTCTGAACCCCACCTTTTACCAGTACAGCTTGTGAATCACCTGAGTGGAGTACATGTCTGTAACCACTCAAAGAATCAAACTGTTACCTGGTTGTACTGTAACTATTGTTCTTTGAGATGTGAGTGCAAATGTATATTTCATGACCCACCATCCATCCCCTCTGCATCAGGGTCTCAACTCTTGACATTGTTCTGAAGGAGCTGAGGTGGGATGAGGCAGCACTGCCCTTAAATGACAATGGGAGGGACTACAGCCCAGAAGGGCATGAGCACCTCCTCATGGATACTGCTGAGCAAAGATCTCCAGCTTCAGTGTGCTGGGTGTATGCACACCTGAGTGCAATACACATCAGCCCCCACATTTCAAAGAACAGCAGTTACAGTACAGGTAGGTAAGTGGTTTTTTAGAATGTTTGGCAACGTGCAGTTAAGTTATCCAGTGACTCTCCCACTGTTTCATAATCATTCATCACTGAATACATAGAGAGAGAGAGAGAGAGAAAAGCCAGATAAAGTACTAGGAGATTGAAGAAGTCCATTTCTTATCCAAGAAGTCCATTTTCAGTATATTATAATGCCAATATAGTAAATGAATATTTTTGGAAACATCTGGGCTGCAATGTTGTGATAAATTAAATGAACTGAATTTTTGGGGCATCGCGTATAGTTCTGCTTGGGTAACAATCTGACATAGTTTTAAGGTTATTAAGATTACAGTACAGTCTCAGCTTGTTTTCCAGTGGATAACTATTCTCATAAAAAAAAACAAAAAATTACGTGTCTAGTTTGACATGCTGTATTACCTTTGGCAGTTTTAGCTCAGAAGAATTTGTCTGAACCTGCAACAGAGCTCTATGTATAAGGAGAAACATTGGGTCAGAACCATAACGGGGAGAATGAGTAGTCTCCCGAGTATTAAAGAATAATTGGCTGTTCCCATCAACTATTTTGAGCTATTTGTTGAAATGTGAAAATGGGTGGAAGTGGTCACAGGATTGTGTAGTAGCATTGTGCGCTGTTTTTATTTAGTTCTGTGGCAGCAGCTTTTAAGATAAGGTGTGGTGTTATGGACTTATTTAACCAACTTGTCAGAAAAGTGTGTTCCTCTTTCTGATTTTGTCTTCATACCCTCTCTCTCTCTCTTCCCCTCCCGCAAGGTGGACATTTATGGTTTGTTTTGCTTTCTAAAGGAAAGCATTGGTTTCTATGGGGGATGGGCCAATTGGGTAGCTGGTTTTAATATTAACTTCATTAGATGGGCTTGAGTATTTCTTGCCTTTGGGAGAAAACACTTAAGACAGGGAGAGGTGGAGAAGAACTAATGCTGGAGCATCATCTAACGGGAAACCACACTGTGCACATATCCACATACTGCATGCATAATCTGTTGTACAAGGTGAAGGAAGCCCTACATGAATGGTTGACCAGCTCCTTACTCTCTCCCCTCTCCTCATGGCCTCAGTGTGAACAATGAAGGGTTACTGTCTTCCAAATAGTGAGACATCAAAATAAATGTTGCCTGTAGGCCTGTTTTTACTCCTCCCACTAACCCATACTTTCTTTTGTCCAGGGCTCAATTTGTGCCAGAGCTGAGCCCTGGCACTTCTAAGTTTGACAGTTCATAGCCCTGGCACCCCTGGGCTTGCAGCATCAGTTATGAATGTAAAAAAATTGCTTAAGCCCTGGCACCTCTTTCATTACAAATTAAGCACTGCTTTTGTCAGTCTTGTGTCTGATGGGTTGGGTTCCCCCAGCCTCTGTCAGACACCCCAGAGCTAGGATACAGGAATCGTGTTTGCTGTCCCCCACTGCCTGGTGTTTTTACTGCGCCTCCACCTTGCAGAGGATTTAGGGTAAGTGAGTAGTGCCATCCCCATTCTAGGTAGGGGGAGAAGAAAAGCCTGGAATGAAAAACCTTATTTCACAGACCCTGGCTTCCATTTCTGAATGTTCAGTTCTTCTCCATCAGCACACAAATCTTAACATTTGCATGCACAAATCCATTTGGGCAAATAGTGTTTACACACCCAAACTCCATCTGCAGGGGTCAAAATAAATTTGTCTCTTTACCTCACCTTCTGGCCCTGGCTTTTTGGTTGCTTTTAGGATGTTAATATACTGTATTATAAACTGATAACTGCTAATAAGAGTGTCATTCATTTAAAATGTGAAAAACAAAATCAGCTTACTTATGCCTCTGAATAAATTTGACAAGTGATAAATCCTCAACACTGGGAGTTGAAAAGTTCCATCCCAAAAAGAAAGCAAGAGGTTCACTTGGTGTAGAGCTTTCCAGGAGTGGTTTTGAAATGGACATTCTAACTACATTTTTTTCATATGGCTCTTATAAAGAGAGAGAAAAGAATTGTCAGTTTTAAATCTGTAGTGCTATTTCCTTCGGTGCAAAAATTTTTGGCTTGCACCGACTCAGACCGTTCTCTGATCCTTCTCCCTCTCTTCTTGTCATTCACAATCCCTGTGGGCCAGCACTCAGCTTCAGCTCCTAACTCCAAGCCAGCTAATCAACTGCTCCACCTGCCACTCAGTTTCTCAGTTTCCCCCTTCTCTGATTCCCAGTGCCTGTGATTCAGGATTGCAGCTTAGATAGTTGGAGAGTTTAGAAGTACCTCCATTTACCAGGACCGCAAAGCTGTTTTTATGGTGTATGAGCCCTTTCCATAGTTCAGAGAGCTCCTCAGCTATAGTCATCAGGATGAGGCCACAGGCTGAACTTGGACAAATTTCAGTATTTAAGTAATAACTACTTCAATAGTCCTTCCATTGTACACGTGGCTGGCACTTCCCTAGAACTCAATTTCAGGATTTTTATTATTCTCTTTCAGCTATTCATCTTTACTGGTAGTTCATACCTTTTTTTAAAACAATACTTTCAAGTTTTTGAAAAATGTTTTAGGTTATTAAGGCAGAATGAAGGTGATGGTGATATTTGGCTTTTCAGTATTATTAATGTCATTGAACAAGCCAAGATTAGGTGTTCCAGTAATGCATTACACAGGGGTGGGGCAGTGAAGGAGGGGAGGGTCAGTTTTCTACCTTATCCACACATACATCTTTCCTTAGTATATTTAGTGACAGTCAAGCATATGCACTGAGAGAATAAACCTGTGACTTCCTGAGAATACTTTCCATTTCAGCTATTGCTCTCTACATTAATTGGCTTCTGAGATTCCTTCCCTGATTCCCAACCTCTGCATATGTACCTACCAGATTTGGAGAAAGGAAATATTAACCTGTGGCTGGCATTGTGAATAGAAGTTAGTATGTTTACTTCAAATGATATCATTATTCTCTTCCAGGCTTCACAGTGCAATAATTCCTTGAAGGAGTGGGTGATATTTTATAAAAGTGATTTTTTAAATAACACATGGACTAATAACTGGCCAGCTAATTCCAATTTCTAGCCTAGAACTCTTTTTATGGCTGAGTTCTATAAACCTGTTTTGTGAGAGGATTATAGAATGGAAATACTAACACAAATTTTACCATTCACGCACCTGTAATTTCTTATGTCACTTCCCTTACTTCACCTATTGTAAATACTGAATGGTGCCCTTTGGCCTGCTATGCTTCAAACCAAATGCCCTCTTCATAATTTTCTACTTTCAGACGTCCATTCTTGCAGGAAATGCATTCTCCAACCTTTCTATTTGTGGGAAGAGGTTTAGCTGTTACCAGAGCTTAATTGGAAATAAATACAATTCTTTAAGCTGGATAATAGCCTGTTGCAGTGTGTAATGCCTGTACCACAGTAATAAAGAGACACTATCAAATGCTATTTAAATATCAGTTGTTTTTTTAAGCTGCTCTCCATCGTTTGTCTTCAACTTCTCTTTTCGTCACTTGGAACACACCTTTCCTTTTCTTTGGGGCGTTTATTTTAGGGTTTGGTTATAGTTGGGTTTTCTGGGGTTGTTTGGTTTTTTTTGCTCTGCCATAGTCCTTTTTTTGTTGTTGTTGTTAAATGAAATTGAAGGCAGCATGCCTTTTTTTCCCCCTACTTTGTTTTGGAACCAACACCTATGATGTTGCCTGCTTGTTCAAATGTCCTAAAAGCTAGACAGTCAAAAGGGCAGGTTAAGTGAGGGTTGGAAGGAATGGAAAACCTACAGGTGAGGAGCAATTGTATGATTTGCAGCCTCCTTACTCAGGTGGATGTCTGAGATGATTTGGTAAGGACTAGGAGAAATTAAATCTGTGATAAATTCCCCTTTCTCTTATTATACACCTTCTTAAAGTCAGTATCTAGGATGTCTCAAAGCAAAACTTACCCTAGACTTAACACAGCAGGCCCTGAGAGGCACTTTGGAGGGTAGTAGAACAACTCACTTGAGTGCATCATACAGAGCCTTCTTCACAAAGGTATCTTGAGAGATTTGCACAGTAAACAGGGAGACTGAGCTTGTTACCATGCAAATATCCAGTGGGGATGTTCATCTCCTTTCTGCCCATGATATAACTGTTGCTCTGGTAATATGGGCCGGGGCCCTGTACCCACCTAGCAATATAGGTGTATCCCTCCTTTTGGGTTCCTGTTGAGGCATAAGAAATTATCAGGACCTATAGGATTTTTTGAGATAGATGTACAAAACCCTTCTCACATCTAGAATATAGAGTAACAATTCGTTATTGCCAAGAGAAGGAGTACAGGGACAGAAGCATCCCACCATCTCCTGTTTCAAGGTCCCGGTGACGACATTTTGATTTTTGTTTTTGTTTTTTATTTTAGCTGTTGCTACATAACCCATCAAAACCACAAAACACACAAAGTGTTTAGTGGAAGTCTTAGGCAAATGTTGGCATGAATTCTTTGTTTTAGGAAAAACCTGGAAAAATGTCAACACAGTAAATCCTGTTTTGTACTTTGGCTTCTGTTAAAGGTGTCTATAAATTATTGCATCTGAAGAAGTGAGGTTCTTACCCACGAAAGCTTATGCTCCCAATACTTCTGTCTTAAAGGTGCCACAGGACCCTCTGTTGCTTTTTATAAATTATTTAACATTATCCAACCCTAGTCAGGGCATTTAAGCAGGAACTAACCAGAGCTGGCAGCAACCCAACTACCCAAGATAATCCAAGAGTCTTTTCTTTGGTTAATGGGTTTGGGGTGAAAAAGCTGGAATCCAGCCTCAGATGAATTACAAAACAACTAGGTATCAGTTGCTTTAGCTTACTTGCTTTTCCCTTTCTCTGCCTCTTTAACCACCCCATTCTCCCTCAAATGAGCTGCTGTTTTCATCTTCAGTGTTGGTTTAACTACATAGACAATAGGGAGCAGTGCTAAAGAAGAGAAGTGACACCAGAGAATACATGGATTATCATAATTTCCATGTCCCATTACATGCACCCTCACTAAGTTAACTGTGCAACCAATACTCAATAAATCACAGGTGTGTTATAGGGGCTGTATAAATATACAGATTTTAGACTCTTGGACGAGAGTGGTGTCAAGTTTTGCCTAATTCCTTCACAGGGACTGAGTTGCAACTAGCACGACCTCTATAAAGCTATCTGTTGAGCATGTGTGTCCATTGAGTTATCTCTAATGTGTTCTAACCATTACCAACTTATCTGAAACCCTGTTTTTTCAAAGGGAACTGCATGTCTCCCAAATCCTCTATGTAAGTAAGGCTGTACTGTAACAGACTGCAGTATTTGTCATCTAAAATAGTTTCCCATTTGGAGTAATCTGAACTTTAAAATATTGGCAGATACTCAACAATACAATTATGGATCATGTAAGCAACCTGCATTTTCAGGTATGTGTTCTCAATGTTTGTGCTACTCAGACCCACTAAGCCCCATGTTCTTCACTGTGGATACAGGATTTAATATCTCTAATTATTATTCCTTTTGTATATAAATGGCTTCCAGTTGCCATGAACTGTGTCATCCCAGAAGTGAATCAATGGCAACTGCCTTCACTGTACGTTCTGCCAAACCAAAATAAGAGGAGCAGGATTGAGAATTTGAACATCTTAATTACAGCAATGAGTGATGTGAGTAGTGCACAAATACTCCCCTCTGGCTTTATGCATAATAAAATTCTAATAATGTTATTGGTCCCCTGACAGAGTATTAAAAAACAGATCGCTTATCCAGTGGAGCTTGCTAAAGATGTAATAGGAGGCTAGCAGTGCTCTAGGTTATTTTGAAGCCTTTGAATACAAACCCCCTAATATATTGTATAGTTGAATTTTGAATATATGAAGCCAACATTTCCCTAGAAGTGTAGTCTGGGTCCAGTTAGCATAAAAAGAAATGAAGTGTGAGGTAGCTTTTGGTTTTTTGTGGTGTTCTTGCTTTAAGAATTGGTACATCTCTTCTCTCCCATCACAGCCACACACACCGAATATTATTATTTCTTAAAATTGGCATTGTTACAGAAATGTCATATTTGAGTTGTCCCGTGCTTGTGTGTGCACAGGTGTGAGAGTCAAATTTCAGCTTGTATAACTGCACTGAAGTCAGTGGTGTTAAGTTTGAGCAAATTTGTTTCTGCTGTTTTTTGAAGTACTGTGAAGTAAGAAAGGTACATTCCCAACCCCCATCTCCCTTTTTTAACCCTACTATGGCAAATTACAGTTCAAGTTGGAAACTCTGCATGGACATAGTTGTCATTAAAGACTAGTGCCTTTATTTGATTGGGAACAGATTGAAGGGAACAACTAAAAATAGTTATAGGTTACTGAGAAATCACTTCTGAACACGCTTTATGGGAATCTATGATAATTATCAGTTAATAAATTCCTACTCCTTTTATGACATCATCTTGGTCCACTGTGCCTAGCCTGAGCAGTGGCTAGGCAGACTCGGAGCACTGCTCTCAAGCTACTGCTGGGGCAGTTTGCATGAGGGAGATTCTCAGTGAAATGCGCACAATGAAATCCACTAAAAATCTTGGGACAGGTAATAAAATAAAATGTCCGTCCTGCAACCGTGGGGTCTGCTGGCAATTTTCACTGCATTGTACCATATTCTGCAAATTCTAAACTTCCATTTAGAGAGAGTTTTTTCACCTCTCCTTTGCAAATATATAGATATCAAGTGTAAAACCAACCCCTTGCCAGGCTTCCACTGTTCTTGACCCCAAGCAGAGGCCTGAGGTTTGAAGAGGGTGGCTCCTTTGGCCCTCCATCAAGGCTCCCGTGTCCCTTGCATGTGTCTGAAGGGTGAAGAGAGGTTCTTTTGGCACCTCCACTATGATCCCTCTACTCTTTGGCCCTGTTCATGGAAAGACCCTATACCACCCTTTCTGGCTCCTCAATCCCATGCTGGGGCTCAGTGAAAAAGACTCCTTCCCACACCCAAACTTGGACACCACTGCCGCGCTACTGCTTTGTTACTTGTACATATTCTCTTTCAGGGCTTGGGGAACAGTGTATGTGAGAGGGACCCTAACATGCTAGTGCATGAGTCAGGATGTGCAACTGACCATCTACAGTGAAACTTGCACAAGTGCTGTCAAGTTCACAAACTGAAAAATACGGTGAATAAAACTAGTTTATTTCAGTTGTAATAACGTTAGAGGTTACTTGTGATAATAATAGGTATATAATTTTCAGATAGAAATGTGTTGTCACACTGGCTGGTGTCCAGTTCTTCTTCGAGTGATTGCTCGTGTGTATTCCACAATAGGTGTGCGTGCTCGCCATGTGCACCGGTGCCGGAAATTTTTTCTCTAGCAGTACCTGTAGGCAAGCGCCCTAGTGACCCCTGGACTGGCGCCTCCATGGCGCGATATAAGGGGCACTGCGTGCTCTCCCCCACCCTCAGTTCCTTCTTGCCACCAGTGAAGGTGCTTCAGAACTGCTCTGCTCCAGCTTTGCTGTAGCTCGTCCCTAAAACTGCTTGTTCGTTCAGTGTATGGTACGTTTAGTTTAGCTAGAGTGCCCGGGCCAGGGCATGCCCCGTGCCCCAGGTTTAAAATCGTGCGACACTTGTAGGCGATCTATGCCAGTAAGTGATCCGCACGCAGACTGTTTATGCTGTTTGGGGAAAACCCATCTCAGCGATCGCTGCAAGATTTGCAAATCGTTTAAGCCTCGGACCGAGAGAGAAAGGGACACCAGGCTCTGGCCTATTCTGATGGAGTCAGTGCTGACCCCAGCTCTGGCACGCCGCTCCGAGTCGGTACCAGGCACCACGGTGTCGGTGCACGGCGACCCTTCGGCACCATCGACTAGTCAGCACTGCTCCCTGTCCACGGGGCATGCCAAGAAGGATAGGAAAAGGCCGCCTTCGCCGGGGCACCAGAGTAAACTCGGGACAGAGGCTAGACCCATGTTGGGCAGTCCTCGATCCCCACCGGCTTCTAGGCCTCCGACTCAAGTCAGGTGGAGTAGCCCGGCCTATTCGGAGAAGGCCTCCCCGGATGTCCGGATGCCCTCCACACTGGAGGCCCTGCAGGCGGCCCGGGTCGTTATGTCCATGCCGGTATCACGAGCACCGCTGATGTCGGCCCCGCGCTCCAGAGGCAAGCTGCCGCCGCTGGGATCTCTGCAGTTGCACCCATCTCGGTCGAGGGAACGTTCCTGACACCGTTCACCACCCAGCATCCATTCAGGGCAAAGTCCACATGGATCGCCCTCGACGCCCGCCAGGCTGTCTGGTTGGGTTCCGTCTGACCGAGACTCTCGGCAGCACTCCACCTTGATGAGCAAACACTGACAGGACTGAGGCAGACGATGCCAAAGGTCCTCGTCTCGGAGGGGCTATCGCATCCAGTCACAGTACAAACGTCGACGTACTTCCCATTTGTCATCCCGCTCCAGGACCCCGCCATGACACTGGGTCCTGGAGTGGGATGACAAATCTGCAGCCCCGGCCATCCATCGCTGGCGTCTCGCCTTCGCGGGTCCGCCTGCCGGAGCCAATCATGGAGCAGCTGTTACTGGCAGTACCAGTCCTCCACGTCGGGATCGCGGTCCCGTGGTCGGCATCGCTCCCGGCGCCACTGCTCCTCCCGGTCTAGGGACAGTGGCAGGTCATATGTGAGTCCGGCCTCCCTTCATAGTCGTCCATCTACGGGCCAGGCCAGCGAAGCCGAACAGCTGGCTCTGCCAGTGCCACAGCAGGTGCATTGGCACCGGGCCCCATTGTCAGCCCAATGGTACCAGTGGGCACTGTGGCTCCCGACGTAGCCCCCGGTGGGGGCTCGCTTGGTGACCGGAGCCTCAGAAGGACCATCAGCCTCCCTCTCCAGACTTCCGAGGAAGGAGTCGGTGGGACGTACATCCTCGTCACCGTTCCTGGAGACCGACCAGGTGGTGGACCCTCCAGTGCCGTTGGACACACACAGTAGCATGCTGGCCTCTTCACCCTCCGTAGATGAGGCGATTACAGCCCCTCCTCCCTCCCTCCTGCAGGAGGACTTTAGGGCCCACCAAGAGCTCTTAAAAAGGGTGGCATCAAGCCTCCATCTCCAAGCAGAGGAGATGGAGGAGCCCTCAGACTCCCTGTTTAATGTACTGTCCTCCTCAGCACCAGGCAGGGTGGCCTTGCCTCTCCACGAAGAGGTGGCAAAAATTTCAAATGCCCTGTGGCAAACCCCGGCCTCATTGGCCCCCGTCTCTAAGAGAGCAGAACGCAAGTATTTTGTACCTGCCAAGGGGCATGAATACTTATACACCCACCCTGCTCCTAACTCCCTGGTGGTCAAGTCGGTCGACCATAGGGAACGGCAGGCCCAACCAGTCTCTACCCCGAAAAATAAAGATTCAAAGAGGCTGGACTCATTTGGGGGGAAAAAATTATTCATCCTTGAGCTTCCAGTTACGGGTGGCGAATCACCAGGCTCTCCTGGGCCGATATGAGTTCAGTTTGTGGGGCTCCCTGCCCAAGTTCGAGGACTCCCTCAGGAGCGCGACAGGAAGGAGTTCAAAGCACTGGTGGAGGAGGGCACAGCAGCTGCCAGGGCAACCCCGTAGGCAGCTTCGGAGGCAGCAGACATGGCCGCGCGTTCCATGGCCTCCATGGTGTCCATGAGAAGGGCGTCATGGCTCCTGCTCTCTGGGCTGTCCAGCGAGGGGCAGACCTCCCGCAGGACCTCCCGTTTTGACGGCAAAGCTCTGTTTGCGGAACAAACGGATACAAAGCTGCATGGCCTGAAAGACTCCCCCATGACTCTCCGGACTCTGAGTCTCTTAGGTTTAGCTGAAGCCAGAACATAAGTTCAAGCCGCAGCAGACTCCTGCTCAGGTCACCCAGTCAAAATATGAGACCATTTATAAGAAGTTGTGGGACTATAAGAGGCGCCCACAGAGGCAGTCTTGGCCTGCCCCCCAGCCTGGGTCCTCCAAAGGCAAGCAAGCGGGGAAAAGGCGGTTTTGATGGGATGCCCAGGGCGCCCTGCCAGTTCTCATCCGGGATCCATCCTCAATAAAGCTTCCCATCTCCAGTCAGTTGTGTGCTTTCCTCCCAGAGTGGTCACGGCTGAACTCAAACCGATGGGTCCTCAACACCATCTCCCAGGGCTATACCCTCCAGTTTACTTCCTCCCCGGCCAACCATCCCCCGCCCCTGTCCGTCCTGGGAGACCTCTTGCATGAGGCTCTGCTCGAGCAGGAGGTGGGGCAGTTCCTGGGCCTAGAAGCAGGGGAAGCGGTACCTGGGGAGTTCAAAGGCAAGGGGTACTACTCCCGCTATTTCCTTATCCCAAAGGCCAAAGGGGGGCTCAGGCCTATCTTGGACCTGCGAGGCCTGAACCAGTACATGGTGAAGCTCAAGTTCTGTATGGCTTGATCCCCTGCACATGTATCCCCTGGATTCCGGGGACTGGTACGCCACCCTCAATCTGCAGGACACGTACTTCCACATTCATATATTCGAGGGGCACAGACGTTTCCTCTGTTTCACGGTGGGGCAGGAACACTACCCCCAGAGTATTCACGAAATGTATGTCGGTGGTGGCGGCCTACATCAGGCGTCGGGGCGGGGGGGGGATGGGGTTTGTCCTGATCTTCCTCTATCTAGACGACTGGTCGGTTGAGGGTAGCTCCGGGTCGCAGGTGTGGGATCACGTGGCGCTCCTTCTGTCCACGTGCACCACTTTGGGCATGTTGGTAAACAACACCAAGTCTACATTAGTCCCGGTAGAAAGTATAGAGTTTATCAGGGCAGTCCTGGATGCCTCGTCGGCCAGAGCCTCCCTCCCACCAGACAGGCTCGAGACCCTGAAGGGGCTCATCGACATGGTCACAAGGCTTCCAGTGACAACAGCCAGCTCTTGGGTCACATATCAGTGTGCACGTATGTGGTCCGTCACACCAGACTCAGGGTGAGGTCCCTCCAGATCTGGTTAGCCTCGGAATTCTCCCTGGCCAGGGACAGAATGGACAAAGTCCTCACAGTGCCCGAGCTAGTGATCACCTCCCTACCATGGTGGTCCTCCCTGAGAAACATGCTCCAAGGAGACCCTTTCAGGGGCAGGGCCCCGTCGCTGGAACTGGTATCCGACGCGTCAGACCTGGGATGGGGGCCTACGTGGGGAACGTTCAGACTCAAGGTCTGTGGTCAGCTCAGGATCTGATCCTCCTCATAAACATCAAGGAGCTCAGGGTGGTACGGCTGGCATGCATGGCCTTCCACTCGCACCTGGAGGGCCGGGAGGTCAGGGTCCTCACGGACAACATAGCCTCAGTGTTCTACCTCAACAGGCAAGATGGGGCCCGATCCTCTGCCCTCTACCACGAAACCCTCAGGCTGTGGGAATTTTGTATAGCCCACGCCATCTGCCTACAGGCCTTCCGTTTGCCGGGCGCCCGGATTGCTTGAGCAGGGACTTCTCCTCTCAGCACGAGTGGTCTCTCCACCCAGAGGTGGTGCACAGACTTTTCCAAGTGTGGGGAACTCTCCAGCTGGACCTGTTCACGACTCGGCAGAACCGTCGTTGTCCCCGGTTCTGCTCCAGCAGAGGGTTGGGGTGGGGCACTATCTCCAATGCCTTCTTCCTGTCCTGGTCAAGCCAGTTTGTCTATGCCTTTCCCCCATTCCCGCTGATCAGCAAGGTCCTGGAAAAGAGAAAGACGGACAAGGCCCGGGTCCTTCTGATTGCCCCGGCATGGCCCAGGCAGCATTGGTACAGGACCCTCACGGGCCTGGCGGTCGCCTCGCTGTGGCCATTGCCGTCCCACCCAGACCTGCTTTCCCAGGACTAGGGCCGCCTCCTCCACCCCAACCTGGCGGCACTCCACCTCAGTGTATGGCTGCTCAATGGTTAGGTAGGGAGGAAAGGACGTATGTGGAAGGGGTTCAGTATGTCTTCCTAGAAAGCAGGCAGCCCTCCACACACCGAGCCTACTTGGCAAAGTGGTCTCGGTTTTCCAGATGGGCAGACAAGTGGGGTGTTTCCCTGGTGGTTGCCCTGATCCAGCTTATTCTGGACTACCTCCTTTATCTTAGAGCCCAGGGCCTGGCACCCTCATCAATCAAGGGGCACCTGGCAGCCATATCAGCCTTCCATCTGCCGGTGTAGGGCCATATGGTATTCTCCCATGCTATGACTGGCCGATTCCTTAAGGGGTTGGATCGTCTCTTTCCATATGTTAGGCCCCCAGTCCCTCAGTGGGACCTAAACCTGGTGTTGACCTGTCTCACAGGGCCCCCGTTTGAGCCGCTAGCCACGTGCTCCTGATCACACCTCTTGTGGAAGGTGGCCTTCCTGGTTGTGATCACGTCAGCTAGGAGGGTCTCAGAACTCAGGGCCCTAACCTCCGAGCCCCTGTACACGGTCTTTCATAAAGATAAGGTCCAGCTCCGCCCACACCCTTTGTTCCTCCAGAAAGTGGTCTCCACCTATCACATGGATCAGGACATTTTTCTGTCGGTCCTCTGCCCCAAGCCCCATGCGTCCAGCGAGGAGCGCCGCCTCCACACGCTGGATGTGCGATGTGCTCGGGCTTTTTACCTGGAGCAGACTAAGCCATTCAGAAAGTCCTCGCAACTGTTCATCACCTCGGCCGAGCACATAAAAGGTTGGCTGATCTCCACTCAGCGGCTCTCCAACTGGATCACCTCGTGCATTGACCTGTTATGACCTGGTGGGAATCCCTCCGCCACCAATTGTGAGGGTGCACTCGACTAGGGCACAGGCCTCGTCGGCTGCCTTTTTGGCCCATATCCCCATTCAGGACATTTGTAGGGCTGCCATGTGGTCTTCAGTTCACACGTTCACCTAGTATTATGCGATTGTCTCTCAGACCAGGGAGGACGCCGGGTTCGTCAGGGCTGTTCTCCGTCCCGAGAGATCGTGAACTCCTTCCTACCTCCAACAGATATGGCTTGGAATCGCCTATTGTGGAATACACATGAGCAATCACTCGAAGAAGAAAAGACAGTTACCTTTTCCGTAATTGGTGTTCTTCAAGATATGGTGCTCATGTCTATTCTACATCCCACCCTCCTTCCCCTCTGTCGGAGTAGTCTGGCAAGAAGGAACTGAGGGTCAGGGGAGCGCGCAGCGCCCCTTATACCGTGCCATGGAGGCGCCACTCCAGGGGGGTCGCTAGGGCGCTCCCCTACGGGTCCTGCTAGAGGAAAAACTTCCGGCACCAGTGCACGTGGCGAGTATGCACACCTATTGTGGAATAGGCATGAGCAACACATCTCGAAGAACACCAGTTAAAGAAAAGGTAACTGGGTTTTTTTTCTTTTCACTCTGTTGAATCTGGGCAGGACTCTGAACAGCAGCACAGGCATTGGTTCTGTCTGTCTGCAGATGTGGAAAGATTGCAGTGCACTCGTTTCTGCTGTTTTCACATTTGAAGTGGTTTTTAATTTGCAACCATAAGGGCTAGAAGATTTTTTTTTTTTTTTTTTTTTTTTTAAATTGAAAGTGTTCTGTAAAGTGGATGACACTCACCAAGGGAAGTTTTCTACTTGCAATGGGCAAGTGGATTTTTCAAGCAATGGGCCATGAGGCAAACCTTTTTCACTTAGGCCTCATTCTCTTTGCTACTTGTTACTTACATACCTTCGAAAGGCTGATCCTTGAGCTAATCTATCCTTTGATGAAGAATTATATGTGTAAGATGTTTAGTTTTTAGTGTTACAGAGGGAGATTTTTTTTAAAGTATGAGGGGGAAATCTGCTTTGTTGTACCAGTTAACTCTTAGTAGGACAACTGTAACAGCTGAGATACTCCAGATTTACACTGGTATTAATGAGAGAAGAATTTTTCCATCATGTCTGTTAAAACTTTTGAAAACGAGGACCTCATGGTCCAGGACAGGTGCTATCAGACTGGAACACTCTCCTGTTCCAGCGATGACCCTGCCTGAATGAAGACTGACAGTTTTGCTGAATTATGTAGAAACATGTGATGTAGGTGACAGGAAAGTAGGCTATCCCTATCATTGCTATTTATAACTATTATTTTATTAATACATCTCTACATTTTTCTTTTTACCTACTACCTAAAACAAGAGTTAAACCGTGATCTTCAGAATTGAAAAATGAATGCTCCAACTCACTGCCACACTAACTGCCTTGAGTGGTTAAGAGTTGGTCACATCTGTTACTAGCTTATGTAACTTGCATGTGTGCCTGAAGTGGCGATCCATTACGGAAAGTCTGTATAAAATCTCTCAAATGTGTTGTCACCAAGAAGTAACTACAGCTTCAGAGCAATTTCTCTCCCTTTTTTCTTACATTGCCTTGCCAGTGGCAAAGGTTGCAGAGTTCTATGTATTAACAAACAAAAAATATGAGAATCTGAAACTCTGCCCTGGGCTGTTATTTTACATTTTAATGATGAGCTTGTTATTGACATTGACTGTCCTTGAAGAAAAACAGGCCCTTTTACAGGCCTATGTTACAGACAAATTAATTTTTGGAGGGGTTTGCTAAGGACTTAGATGTTTTGTTTTGTTCTGCCTTTGTCAGATTGTATCAGGATGTTTTGTTCACCTAGTGGTGGGACAGAAACTGTGTTAGCAGCTGCGTGTTAGAGAAGGAGAAGATTCATAGAAAATAGGGATGGACTCTTACCAGGGCTTGCTACAGTACACATCCATTGTATAAAGTGGTGGGCTCCTGTGATTGATGATCAGCCTGTGTGGTTCAGGCAGAAGTGAGTTCAGGGCTGTAGTTGGCAGTTTCATAGTGCTTCATTCTCTCAGCAGAGGGTTGCTAACTAGATTTACCAAGACTGATCTGAAAGTTGGAAGGTAGGGTCTCTCCACACTGCCCATGGTTCCTGCTTGTGCTGGGGACTCTTTCTATGTTTGGTACCTGGTAAACATTTTAGCACTGCCGCTTTTTATTTTAAAAAATTGAAAATATTTGCTAGTGCTTTTAGGACTCCGCTTAGGGAGAGAAGAAACTTTTTTTATTTAAATTGAAAGACTTTATGCATGTTGCTTAAGGAGTTTCCTTGAATTATGTGTTTTTGAGTGAATTATAGCTGTTTTGTAATGTGAACAGCCAATCAGAATCAACCATGCTGGATTCTGAAGTTTTCAAATACACAACACGAACCACTTTGTCTGCTTTTCTGACCAAGATTGTGGTCCAAATATTCAAATAACAGTGGAAATTAATAGAAATTGTACTTCCTGATTCAATAATAGATGAAAGCACACTGTTTATTGTCTAAGTCTGCAAGGAAATAATTAAAACATATTTCACAAAAATGCATAGTCTGTCTATTTCTCTGGACTAATGCATGGAGTTTATAAAATACAGAGGCGCACTCTTACTATGAAGTATTATTTTTATAAGGACAGCTTCTCTATAAGCAGAGCTACACTTGAAAGGGAACTGTAATTAGCACATTGTGCTGCATGTTAAGGTCTTCCAGGGTACAATGCAAGCATTCAGGATTCTCATTCTGCCAACTATAAACAGAATGTCATTGTTGTCCTGTTCTGTCAAAATGTGTGAAATTCTTCAAAGAAATATGAGCAGTTTCAACTTTTTTGTTTTCCTGTCTGGTTTCCTCAACTTCAAATATCTGAAATGATGAGGGGTTTGATAGGTCAATTCCTCATTATTTCTAGCTCTCATGACAATGAAGGGAGATTGCCTGTTCCTTTTGACCACGTTCTGCCAAGAGAAATAAACTGGCACAATATATGCATACAAATAGGACCGAATTCTTCCTTGATGTAACTCTGCAAACATAAACATACAAACACCTCTCTAATCAATTTAAAAAATGAAGGGAGGTTAGTCTCCTCCCAAGGTAAATGGAAATAAAACAACAAGTGAGCAGAAAGACCTTTTTAAAGCCAAAGTTTATTCTCAGACTGTGGGTCGGGACCTCAAAGTGGGTCTCGATCCCATTTTAATGGGGTCACCTGGGCTGGCATTAGACTTATTGGGACCCAGGGCTGAAGCCAAAGCCTGAGCCCCATTGTCTGGGACTCAAGCCCAAGTCCCACTATCCAGGGCCAAAGTCAAAGCCCGAGGGCTTCAGCCCTGGGCAGCAGGGCTCAGGTTACAATCCCTCACACCCTGAGGTGAAGCCATTGGGCTTCAGGTTTGGGCCCCCCCGCCTGGGGTGGGTGGGCTTGGGCGGGCTCAGGCTTTGGTCTCCTCCCATGGGGTCATGTAGTAATGTTTGTTGTCAGAAGGGGATTGCAGTTCAGTGAAGTTTGAGAACCGCTTCTCTAATGATATATGATCTATATCTGCATGCATGCCCACATGGACAAAAATGTGTGGCCTAATGCAGTAGTAGTGAACTATCACTCCTCTTTCTGTCACAATCGATTCTGTTAATTTATGCAGGTCCCTCTTCCTCTTCAGCATGTATCCTGCTAGTTGCTAGGCAACCAGGAGTGATTTACTGTGCGCAGGCTTTTTATGTGGAAGCTGTTGTGGTTATTATTTTTAATTATAAAAGTGGGGAGATATGGATTAAAACAGGAGTCTGGCATTCATAATTAACAATTTTCTTCCAATATACCCACAGCACAGACATTTGAGACTTCTCTAGAAAAGAAGTGTTTTGTAATATATTCTAACCCTGTCCATTTATGGTATGTATATACATGCACAAAGGGAATAGGAGATGGAATCCTTCTGTGAGAGGAGGTTCAGTAAAAAATGGTAAAACTCTGTGCTCTCATTGATCTAGGTAGACTAAGTCAGATGTTAGTCTTTTGTATTTGCTGCATATTTCAGTCCTTAATGCTTTTTCCTATTCACAACTTTAAATAATTTGCAGTAATTAGTTGTGCCAAATTGCAAAGGAATTCATTGTTTGTGTTGCATTTCTAGCTTGATAAATAGAATCTATGACCAAAGCCATAGATAAAATTCTACCCCAGCTTGTTTTTCAAAATACTGGATTTTAGTTTATTACTATTTAGTTTCGTAATTAGTGAATATTAGGCTGTCTATGTATATACTTGTGTAGCCATGACACATAAAAGCTATACAGGCATCAAAGGGCTTTTCTTATGTACAGTAGCAGGAGAGAGAAGCTTGAGTGATTTACAATGTGAACAGAACACAGATTATTCAGTAGTTTTTTGCTTTATATTTAAAGGATATCACTACAAATTGTTTTTAATTGCTGTCAGAATCTGAAGTACAGTTGGGGCCAATCCACTATGAAAACAGCTTGATGTTTCACTTTGAACTCAGGACGCATTGTCTCTGCTCAAAGACTTTTTTCTATTAAAGTACGAAGCTTCTAAAGTTTCAAACATAGCAGTGAGACTCACTCCTTCTGAGGAGCTAATCCAGGATATCAGTTTTGAGGAGTGGTAGGAGTTGTGAATTTGGTTTGCCATACCTTTTAAATGACAGAACAGCAGGTATGCTTTGCTAGTAATAATAGCTGTTTGGGATTTTTCAGCACTTTAAAAGGCTGTATTTCACTGTATGATGTAATTGTGTGGCTGTGGTGAACTACAGCATCTGATGCTAAAGCTACTAACTTTTTATAACTGTTTTGCAACAAGGAATCTGCCCCTCCCCCCCATGTATTGTGTAAGTAATTAAGTGAAAAGGCTAGATTTTTAAACAAGAATATAACAAGTATGTCTGTCTGTAAAATGGCACACATCTGTTAGCTTGTGAAAACGCACACTTGTTTACACAAAATAAGTAATTTTGTACATATAACTGCAGATTTTTGTTTGCTTTTTTTATCTGGTTACATGCCATTTTGCAAACAACTTGTTGCATCCTCTGAAAATTAGCCTACTGTGTAGTATATGTATATTTTACACACACGCGCGCATACACCAGTATTAAGGCTTCCTGTGCAACTTTAATTGGGCCCCTTTTGCATATGCATTATAATAGTCTTTGATTATGTAATCATATACTATTTTTTTTCTTCCGCACCAGATGGATAATGCTCTATTAATGAGCTAGCTATTCAGTGTTTTGTTTTTACCTTCATTGTTTAATGTCTGGCCTTAGGCCTTATTTACTGCACTCTATTCAAACCCTGCTTTGAAGATAGAATTCTTAATTTCTTCATGAGCTTTTCTGTGCTGCTCATCACTGTAGTATCTTAGTGCTTCACAAACATAATAGATTTTCACAACACTTCTATGTGAAGAGTGGCATTATCCCATTTTACATATGGGGAACTTTGGCACAGATTAATTAAGGTCAAAAGTATGTACTAATTTGGGTGCTCAATTTGAGACTCTAGGACAAGGGTAGTCAGTAGGCGGACCGCAGGCCAAATCCGGACTGCCAGACGCTTTTGAATGAGCCCTAAAATCTTTTTATTTGCTATTTTATTATTATTATTTTCTCTGGAGTCTGGACCTTGACTATACCTTGACCAAGAAATTTGGACCTTAACAAAAAATAGACTCATAGACTTTAAGGTCAGAAGGGACCATTATGATCATCTAGTCTGACCTCCTGCAAAACGCAGGCCACAGAATCTCACCCACCCACTCCTGTAACAAACCCCTAACCTATGCCTGAGTTACTGAAGTCCTCAAATCATGGTTTAAAAGACCTCATGGTGCAGAGAATCCTCCAGCAAGTGACCCGGGCCCCATGCTGCAGAGGAAGGCGAAAAACCTCCAGGGCCTCTGCCAATCTGCCCTGGAGGAAAATTCCTTCCCGACCCCAAATATGGCGATCAGTTAAACCCTGAGCATGTGGGTAAGACTCACCAGCCAGCACCCAGGAAAGAATTCTCTGTAGTAACTCAGATCCCACCCCATCTAACATCCCATCACAGACCATTGGGTGTATTTACCTGCTAATAATCAAGATCAATTAATTGCCAAAATTAGGCTGTCCCATTATACCATCCCCTCCATAAACTTATCAAGCTTAGTCTTGAAGCCAGATATGTCTTTTGCCCCCACTACTCCCCTTGGAAGGCTGTTCCAGAACTTCACTCCTCTAATGGTTAGAAACCTTCGTCTAATTTCAAGTCTAAACTTCCTAATGTCCAGTTTATATCCATTTGTTCTTGTGTCCACGTTGGTACTAAGCTTAAATAATTCCTCTCTCTCCCTGATATCTATCCCTCTGATATATTTATAAAGAGCAATCATATCTCCCCTCAGCCTTCTTTTGGTTAGGCTAAACAAGCCAAGCTCTTTGAGTCTCCTTTCATAAGACAGGTTTTCCAGTCCTCGGATCATCCTAGTAGCCCTTCTCTGTACCTGTTCCAGTTTGAATTCTTCCTTCTTAAACATAGGAGACCAGTACTGTACACAATATTCCAGATGAGGTCTCACCAGTGCCTTGTATAATGGTACTAACACCTCCTTATCTTTACTGGAAATACCTCGCCTGATGCACCCCAAGACGGCATTAGCTTTTTTAATGGCCATATCACATTGGCGGCTCATAGTCATCCTGTGATCAACCAATACTCCAAGGTCCTTCTCCTCCTCTGTTACTTCCAACTGATGTGTCCCCAGTTTATAACAAGAATTCTTGTTATTAATCCCTAAATGCATGACCCTGCACTTTTCACTATTAAATTTCATCCTATTACTATTATTCCAGTTTACAAGGTCATCCAGATCTTCCTGTATGATATCCCAGTCCTTCTCTGTATTAGCAATACCTCCCAGCTTTGTGTCATCCGCAAACTTTATTAGCACATTCCCACTTTTTGTGCCAAGATCAGTAATAAAAAGATTAAATAAGATTGGTCCCAAAACCGATCCCCGAGGAACTCCACTAGTAACCTCCTTCCAGCCTGAAAGTTCACCTTTCAGTATGATCCATTGTAGTCTCCCCTTTAACCAGTTCCTTATCCACCTTTCAATTTTCATATTGATCCCCATCTTTTCCAATTTAGCTAATAATTCCCCATGTGGAACCGTATCAAATGCCTTACTGAAATCGAGGTAAATTAGATCCACTGCATTTCCTTTGTCTAAAAAATCTGTTACCTTCTCAAAGAAGGAGATTAGGTAGGTTTGACATGATCTACCTTTTGTAAAACCATGTTGTATTTTGTCCCAATTACCATTGACCTCAATGTCCTTAACTACTTTCTCCTTCAGAATTTTTTCCAAGACCTTGCATACTACAGATGTCAAACTAACAGGCCTATAGTTACTCGGATCACTTTTTTTCCCCTTTCTTAAAAATAGGAACTATCTTAGCAATTCTCCAGTCGTACGGTACAACCCCTGAGTTTACTGATTCATTAAAAATTCTTGCTAATGGGCTTGCAATTTCGTGTGCCAGTTCCTTTAATATTCTTGGATGAAGATTATCTGGGCCCCCCAATTTAGTCCCATTAAGCTGTTCAAGTTTGGCTTCTACCTCGGATGCGGTAATATCTACCTCCATATCCTCATTTGTCATCCTACCATTATCCCTAAGCTCTTCATTAGCCTCATTAAAGACTGAGGCAAAGTATTTGTTTAGATATTGGGCCATGCCTAGATTATCCTTAAACTCCACTCCATCCTCAGTGTTTAGTGGTCCCACTTCTTCTTTCTTTGTTTTCTTCTTATTTATATGGCTATAGAACCTTTTACTATTGGTTTTAAGTCCCTTTGCAAGGTCCAACTCTACATGGCTTTTGGCCTTTCTCACTTTATCCCTACATGTTCTAACCTCAATAAGGTAGCTTTCCTTGCTAATCCCTCCCATCTTCCACTCCTTGTAGGCTTTCTGCTTTTTCTTAATCACCTCTCTGAGATGCTTGCTCATCCAGCTTGGTCTACAACTCCTGCCTATGAATTTTTTCCCCTTTCTTGGGATGCAGGCTTCTGATAGTTTCTGCAACTTTGACTTGAAGTAATTCCAGGCCTCCTTGGCCTTTAGATCCACAAGTTCTTCAGTCCAATCCACTTCCCTAACTAATTTCCTTAATTCTTTAAAGTTAGCCCTTTTAAAATCAAAAACCCTAGTCCCAGATCTATTTTTGTTTATCCTTCCATCTAGTTTGAACTGAATTAGCTCATGATCACTCGAACCAAGGTTGTCCCCTACAGCCATTTCTTCTATGAGGTCCTCACTACTCACCAAAACGTTCTTCAACTACTTGATGAAGGAATCCATCAGCTATTGCATCCAGGAAAATCTGAGCCCTATTATATTATTACTAGCCCTTGTCCTCCAGTCTATATCTGGGAAGTTAGTCTCCCATGATCACACAATTCCCATTAGTGTTTACTTCATTAAAAAGATTAAAGAGGTCTCCATCCATATGCAAATCGGATCCCGGTGGCCTGTAGCACACCCCAAGCAGTATCTCAGGGGAGGCTCTAGTAGCTTTCTTCCCCAATGCGAGTTTTGCCCAGACAGACGCTGTCTTATCCATTCCATCACTTCTTATTTCTTTACAGTCTACCTCATCATTGATATACAATGCTACTCCACCACCTTTGCCTTTATTTCTGTCTTTCCTGAACAGCACATAGCCTTCAATACCTGTACTCCAGTCATGACTATAATAATTGACTATCCCTGCACTAGGTTATGATTTTTCATGATTTAGCATTTTATATGTTCAAAGCACAAGTCCTATTAATTTCATTTGCAGCTCTGAGTGCTTAGCACTTTTGTAAATTAGACACCAGGATTTTAAGTCAAGCACTCAAAAAAGGAGGAATACACTTTTTGTGGCCACTTGTAAAGATTTCTTAGTTTTTTTGTGTGTAATCTCCTAGGTGTATAAAAACAAACTGGAAACAATATAAATTCTATCATGTGATATCATAATGACACCTCTGTGGGTCATCACCAGGGTTGGAACCTTTAGGTCCTCCACATAGACCTGTACCACTTGAGCTTAATGGAGTAACTGATAACAATAGTAGTTTGTCATTCTCTATATGGATCAGCTCCAGAGGGAATGAGTCACTTTTACTGTGGAGTTCACAAATACTTGCTCACAGCAGATGACTGGTGAGACTCATGAATTTTGGGTTCCGTTCTAGGCTCTGGAGGGGAGTGTGCTCTAGGGGGCACAGACTCTTCTGCCCATTCTCCCTCAAGCTCTGACCCCTTTTGCCCTGTCTTGTCCAACCTGTCTGTCTCCTTGCCCAGCCAGTATCAGTTCCTTCTCCAAGCACCTTGTCCAATCTCTTTCCCCTTCCCCAAGCTGGCTCCCAATCTCCCTCCCTGCGCTCCTCATCAAATCTGTCTCTCCCATTCCCCCTCCCTCTTCCTGGCTCCTTGTCCCAGTCTCTTTGCCTAGCCATTTCCAATCTCTCTCCTCCTTCCAGCTCCTTGTCCAATGTCAGTGTGTCATCCTCCCAGTCATCTAGTTCTCAGGCCCAGCCTGCCTTCCATGCCAACTCCAATCTCCTTGCCCAGCTAGTGTCAGTTTCCCCACATCCCAAACTCCCAGTTGCAGTTTCCATTCCCCCACCAATCCACTTCCCAGTCTCTCTAGACTCCTTGTCCCAATCTACTCCTTTCTTTCCCCTCTGGTCCAGCTTTTGTCCCCTCTGCATTTGAATCAGACAGCTGCCTCCTCTGTGCTGCCTGGGTGCCTGCAGGAAGGCCATTGAGAGAACAGAAGGGACAGCCTCCCTGCTCTCAGTTCCAGCACCCAGCCTGGAGCAGCCATTACAGGGAATGTCCTTCTGCCCCCCCATACTGCTGGGCTGGAGCATGTTCCATCACTCTCTGGGGATGGTGCATGCATTATCTGGTCAGTACTAGGAGCTGTGAGAGGCTCAAGTATGCTCAGTGAGGACAGACTCTTTAGAGATTTTAGCTGGTAAGCTCCAGCAAGTGTCTGAGTAGGTACAAACTATACTTTTTTTTTTTTCCCCAAAAAAAGTTTATAACTTGGCCAAATTGGGGTGGATATTTATGGGGACAGCAAAGGTACCTCTGACACAAAGGCCACCTCCTGCCAAATTTCGAAGAAAAGCATTTCAAATAAAAGATTGCCAAAAATTTTAACATGGGCAAAAACAACATATCCTTTCCTATCCTCAATCTCAAACAGTTGAACCATTTAGGCTGAAATCTCTTTAACACCCTCCTCTTCTCCTCCCTCCCTCCCCCCCAAAAATAAAAATAAATCAGCCTGATACCTGGTGTGGAAAATTTTGGCCCAAATGATTAACGTTTCACAAAATTATAAGTAACTGAAAATAGCGTTGGGAGCTGTCAGGCAACCTTAATAATAGGCAGCGCTACTAGTGCTGCCTATAATATGCACATACAGACAAACGGGTTTTTATCATGGAAGCCTGTCTGATGCCCTCTATGGGATCCTTACCAGGGTCTTATACATGTATATAAATAATTGTAAATTAATTGTATTACATCATATTATTTCATGAGAATGTAGTAAGGCATCAATCAAGTTTTTCTTACAATCTCTCTAACTTTGTCTCCAAAAAATCCCTACACGTAAACCTAAAAGGTATCTTTTTGTTGCTGGGGGCGTTTTTACCACCTTTGACCTCATCAAAGAAGTCAACTTTCATTGGATGGATCCATGGGTGGCTGCAACTCGTAGAGGATTTGTACTCATAACCCTTATAAATGTATGCAATTCTTCCTCCCATCCTGAGTATCACAGTGAGACTAGTACCCTTTAGCATGCAACTGCTAAATACAGTTCAGTGTTATTCTCCCAAAGTCAAAACAGGACTTTGGAATAGAATTATCTGTCTGTCCATTTTAAGATTTTCTGTAGTGCCTGTCATTGTAGTATCTAAGTGCTTCTGAGGTAAATTAGGTCTGCTTGGTAAAGTTCCTAGTAGACTTGGTGGAGTCTTGGTCTCTTTTTCTCTTCCATGGTATAAGAAGCTGTGCTTGGAATATCTCTTATTTTTTTCTCACTATCAAATTCAGCATATAAAAGGGGAGGGGTGTCAGAGTGCAACGACACAAGAGTAGTAGGTGTGAGGAAAGCAAACTGTGATTAAGAAATCTGGGACCATGTGGTAAAAGTAAGCAGAGGTGAGAAACTGTTTACTCCTCATCATTCCCTTAGAACATGAGGTCCCTAGCCAATGGATTCTATCTTCTAACCCCCAAGAACACAGATATCTAGTTGTTCACATATCTGTATTGGTTACAGGGCATCAAAGGAGGACAGTGCCCCACTATCTCTCTTCCCCCACCCCCCACCCCCAGCTATCCTCCCCCCCGGGTCACTTCCCCCAGGTCCATGACAGAATGACTTGCAGTGGACTTGTTTGACGGATATAGCTTCAGGTTTAGCAGAAGACTGTCCTATGGAGACTAGCTGCTCCACTCTGACCTCACTATCAAATAACTACAGAAGCGCTAATAGATAGTAGTGATGACTTGCAGCTTTGCTGTTCAAGTTTCTGGCTTTCTGGAAGATAGGAGAGAGGGTGGGTGGGAGGGTGGGAGATAGTGCTGATTTGCGTGGGTGGCGAATGAAGGATGTGTGCTATGGCGAAAGGCTACATGTGTTTAGGATATTTTATGTTGCATGAGTGAGGTAGTTGAGCCAAGTAACCATCTGTGCAGTCTCCCTTGTACAGCAAATTAAATTGTTTAATTAGCTGTAGAGTAAGAGTGTTGATTGGTTGAGCTACTTCTAATATCACAATGGGCAGGGACTCTTGTAATTGTAAAGTCACAATGGCTGAGAACATAAAAATTGGACAGTAACAAATCACGAATCCATGATGATTGAACTTGGTGATTATTCTGAACAGAACTGATCCTTGATCCTTTGAAAGAAAAGTGTGCTTATTTTTTATGCTTGGTGATCACTATTGTGTACATTTTCTTTCACTGCAAAGCTACAGTAATTGTCTGCACTGTGTCTTTGTTTTTCTCAACAGTTCAGGACGGCAGCTAAGTGAAGTCTTCATTCAGCTCCCATCTAGGAAAGAATTACCAGAATATTATGAGTTAATTAGGAAACCAGTGGACTTCAAAAAAATAAAGGTAGGCATCTTAATTGGGAGTGGGCATTTCTTCATACCTTTTCTTTCTGGACATAGAAATATTGGGGCTGTCCAATTGTGATCTTTTTGGACATTACAAATTGGCATATGTTCTGATGCCTAGATTTTAAACACAGAATTGCCATCTAATACAGTGGCCAAAACCTTGTGGCCAAAGGTTGCTCTGCAGCACCCTTCCTCAGTTTCCTCCCTCTTCCTTGGGCACCAAAGATCCACCTCACCCTTGTTTCGGGGCCAATTGAGGTGCCTGTGTTCTCCACCGTACATGATGCACCAGGGCTTCTCCTCAGATGACCAAGCACTCATTGAGCCCGATTTCCTATATGTAGGTTTATTTGTCCAAACATAAGCATATTACAGACAAAAACAATTCCTCGGTTCACCCTTTGTCCTAGGGTTTCACTGTCTCTCCTCTCAGGGTTCTCCGATAATCCCACTTCTTGTAGCTTCGCAGTCTCAGCCAGCATCCCTTCTCATTCAGCCATCTCTGTTCCTCTTCTGGAACTGGCAACCTTCCGGAATATCATCCTTCTAAATCTGAATCAACTTCTGGAGTAGCCAGGCTACATCCAGATACTGTTGGGTATGTGGGGAGATAGTGTATGGAATCCATTGAACCTCTGTGGCCAGGAGGATCCATGTTGTATCCATATGCTATATCCATGCCCTTGGCACTTCCACAAATTCCCTCCCCGTTTCCCATCTCCCTAGTGAGCTGAAGATACCTGGTATTAATCTCTTTTCTTACACATAGCAGTGCAGAGTCTCTGCTGCTTTTGTCCCTTCAGCTCCACGCAGCAGTTGAATAACTTTACTTTGCTTTTGGACCTTACATGACTTAGAACTGTGCCCTGTTTTAGACATTGCTTTCTAAATAAATAAGTAAATAAAATTAGGCAATATCTGTCATTCCACATAGTTATGACATTTCTAGTAGGGATTTCTAATATTAATGCATTCATATTTGTATTCAAGATTACAACACAGTGTTAACCAATTGTCCTGTCTTTTGTTTGTCTCTTTTTCTTCCCCCTTTTAAAAAACACAATAGGAAAGAATTCGTAACCATAAGTACCGTAGCCTTGGTGACTTGGAGAAAGATGTCATGTTGCTGTGTCACAATGCTCAGACATTCAACTTGGAGGGATCGCAGGTCTGATTGAAACCACATATGCATTTGTGTTAAAATTAAGCATACATGTATTTTTCATTTATTTTCCATTGTCTTTAGTGCTTTATCATGGAATTTCTATTGTTGCTCAGTGACAACTCTGTGTATAAGACCTCTGTTAAAATTCTGTTTGAATTGTGATAGGCACAGCGGCCCAAATGCTCTTCTGCATATAGTATGCACTGGACACAACTGGAGGAAAAGGGCCACAAAGGAGTTGGTTGTAGCTCCCTGATTCTGGGGACAGTTCTGTGCTGTCCCTGGCATAGTTTAGAACAGTCACGGGCCTGTTCTAATCTACACTAAATGGCTGTGTCCCTAAGGATCCTTTTATCACCTTGGGATTACCAGAGTGCAGCGAGGATGCAGAGGAATGGTGCAGCAGCAGATTCATTCCAGCTGGCAGTACATCCCCACCCCTCCAATAGAAGAATCTTCTGCTGAGGAAAACCAGTTTATGGCCACCTAGTGCCATTGGAGTTACGTGCTTTGTGGGCTCTGTACGTTGCAGTAAATTTGTGCTGTGTAGATATTCCTTTACTGGTATTGCTGGTTGATGAAGGACATCCATTTTGAAAGATTGTATTAATGAATTCCCCCTGAATTGCTAAAGTCCAGAGAACAGATCACTTATGTCAATTCTATAGGTCTCTCATCTCAGGCAGGTGTAGGATGCAGGATTTGGCTGGGTATGGATTTATGCGTAGGTCTGTGTTCTGCCATATGAATGCAAGACATAAAGGTGAATGGTGATCCTAGTAGAAAGAATACAGAAAGACTGGGTGACAGATGAGAAGACTGAAATACTCCATTAATTCGATGTGAGATACATTTATAAAACAATAAGGGCCAAATCTTCTAGGGGATAAGGCTTCCTAGACTAGTCAGGAGGGCATTAAACAAACAACAAAGGGGAAGGGCAAAAGGGGAGAACAAATGAGCACTAATTTAGAACAAAATCAAGATCTTGAGAAGAGAATTAATCCAGGCACCAAGAGACATGAAGAGAAGAAAAATTTTAATTGCCTATACACCGACTGTAGGGCCCTGGGTAAGAGACAAGAGGAATTAGAATTACTCATTTGTGAGCATAAATTTGACCTAGTTGGTATTATTGAAACTAGTGGCAAGAGTTGCATGACTGAAATGTAATCACTGACTATTTCCTATTTAGGATCAAATGGGCAGAAAAAGAGACAGAAAGGCATTCTGTCAAAATAGCATTACCTGTTTCCAAGTCACTGACAGCTCAGAAGCAAATTATCTTGCATGCTTATGAATCAGTGTACTAATAGATAAGGCACAATATGGGGTACAAGTTGGTGTCTGCTACCGGCTACCAATTCACACTGGCTCCTTAAACATCTGTCTATAACAGTGGTGGGCAACCTGTGGCCCGTTCGGGTAATACGCTGGCGGGCTGCCAGACAATTTGTTTATATATGCATGGCCACCCGTAGCTCCCAGTGGCCGCGGTTCGCCATTCTGGGGCCAATGGGAGCTGCGGGAAGCGGCGCAAACTGTCTCATAGCCTGCCAGTGGATTACCCTTATGGGCCGCAGGTTGCCCACCACTGATCTAGTGTGTGTAGGGGGGAAGGTGCATTGTTATGGGGGATTACGAAGTGAGGGTCTAATGCTGGATGTCTTGTGTTGTCAGCACTAAAATGTCCTTGGAATTTCTGAAAATTATGACATTTTCCTAACTCAGAAATGTTGCATCCGATACTGGGAAATTCTGTCTTAGACTTATTCTTGACAGAGTAATAGGAATTGATCTCAGATCTAAACAATAGTGGTGCTTAGATGCTAGTGATTATGACTTGATTACATTTGTTTTGTGTAAACAGAATAAAGTCCAAACCAATAATATATGTAAATGTAAAAGGCCAGTTTCATAAAGCTAACAACAGATTTGAGCCAAATTGTCTGGGAGGAAGAATCTAAATAAAAAAGTATGAAAATTGGGAACTGTTCAGGAATATTTTACTAGAGGCCCAAAAAGCCATAATTAAGAAAGAAAGCTACTCTGTTAAAAAGTCATCCTGGCTTAGAGGAAAAGTTAAAGCAGCTATACATTTATATATATTTGTTGTTTATATATAACAACAAATGGAAAAAAGGACACAAGGAAGACTCAGTGACTAGCATAGTTAAAGACAATAAGGAGGAGTTTAAGTATATTGGGACTGAACAAAATCCTAACAATGGTATTGGTCCATTAGTAGATTGAAATGGTAGAAATGTCCATGATAAATAATGCAGAAAAAGAGAAAAGGTGCTCAATAAGTATTTCTGTTCTGTGTTTGGGCAAAAAGTAGGATGTATTCATGTCATCATGATGATGATGATGATTAAATACTCCCCATTTCAACAACAACTCAGGAGAATGTTAAACAGCAGCTACTAAAGTTAAATATTTTTAAATCACCAGGTCCATATAATTGACATACAAGTGTTTTAAAAGAGCTGGAAAAGGAGCTCCCTGGACTGTTAATGTTGACTTTCAAGAAATCTTGGAAAATTTTGGAAGTTCTAGAGGACCAAAAGAAAATTATTCTACCAGTATTTTAAAAGGGTAAATGGGGTGACCAGTGTAATTAAAGGCCTGTCAGCCTAACATCAATTTTGGGCAAAATAATGAAACTGCTGATACAGGACTCAACTAATAAAAGAATTAAAGAAATATAATATAATAAATGCAAATCAATATGGGTTTATGGAAAATAGATCTGGTCAAACTAACCTGATATATTTTTTATGAGATTCCAAGTTTGGCTGATAAGATGAATAGTATTAATGAAATACACTTAGGGCACGTTTTCACTAGTAACGTTAAAGCACATGGCTTGTGTAGTCGCGGCATGGTACTGGGAGAGAGCTCTCCCAGTGCTGTAAAAAAACCACCTCCACGAGGGGAATAGCTACCAGTGCAGCGCTAGTGCACTGTCTACATTGGCACTTCATAGTGCTGACACTTGCAGTGCTCAGAGAGGTGTTTTTTTCACACCCCTGAGCAAGAAAGTTGCTGTGTTGTAAAGTGCCAGTGTAGACAAGCCCTTAGACTTCTCTTAGGCATTTGACTTGGTACTGTCTAACCTAGCACACTTTAAATGGATTAAAAATTGGCTACCTGACGGGTTTCAAAATGTAATTGTAAATGGGGAATCACCACTGAGCAGATACGTTTCTAGTGGGGGTCCCGCATGGATCAGTTCTTGGCCCGACGCTAGTTAATATTTTTATCTGTGACTTAAAAGAAAACACAAAAGCATCACTGACAAAATTTGCAGATGGGCCAAAGTTTAGGGGCATGGTAAATAATGAAGAGGGTAGGCCACTGATACAGAGCAATCTAGTCACTTGGTAAACTGGACATAAGCAAACAATATAGATTTCCATACAGCCAAATGTAAAGTGTTAAATCTAGAAACAAATAATGCAGGCCATACTTACAGGTTGGGGGGACTCTATCCTGGGAAGCAGTAACTAAAACATATTTGATGGTCATGGAAATCAGCTGAACATGAGCTCCCGCTGCAACACTGTGGCTAAGAGGACTAATGAGATCCTTGGATGTGTTAACGGGAATATTGAGAAGGGGTAGAAAGGTTATGTAATTTCTGTATTTAGCACTGGTGCGGCCACTGCTGGAATTCTGTGTCCAGTTCTGGTGTCCACAGTTCAAGAAAGATGTTGATAAATTGGAGAGGGTGCAGAAAAGGGCCACAAAAATGATTGAAGTATTGGAAAACATACCTTCTAATGATAGACCCAAGGAGCTCAGCCAAGAGCTGGGCAAAGGGTGATTGATCAGCCTGTAACCACCTACATGGGGAATAGAAATTTGATAATAGAAGGCTCTTCAGTCTAGGGGACACAGGTCTAAACTAAATCAAATGGCTGGATGTTGAAGCTAGATATATTCAAACTCGAAATAGGTCACACATTTTGAACAGCGAGAACAACTGTTGGAACAACTTACCAAGGGTTGTGGTGGATGCTACATTACTGGAAATATTTAAATTGGATCTTTTGCTAAAGATACATTCTAGTTCCAACACAAATTAATTCAGGGAAGTCCTATGGCCTGTGTTATCCAAGAGGGCAGACTGGATGATCACATTGGTCCTTTCTGGCTTTATAATCAGTTAATCTGGTTCCTCTGTCCCTGGGAGTTTTGCCATTGACTTTAGGGGATTTAGAATTTGGCCCAAAGGTAGTGATTTGTTTTGAAGCAAGGTTCATTTTATCTTTCCATGTAACAGATTATGATCCAGGTTATCCTTACCACTTGGCATCAGAACCATTTTGAAGCATCAGAAAAGACTTATGTAGCTTTGGTGATCTTTTGTGTAGTGATGCAGTTCATAAACAGTAGGGGTTGTGATGGCTGCCAAAGTCTGCTTTGTCTTGCTCACAAATTGCCCCTGTCCCATACAGAGGGACTTGTTAAATAATACCGTGGTGCTAAGGCTCTCAATCATTATGATTAATAAACCCAATACACCCCCACGATACCTGTTTGTATATATAATCTTATAGTAATTGGTTTTAAGTTTAGTCAGGATGAATGTGTTTGTGATTCTAAAGTACCTTTGAGCTATCTGAATAATCCAAGCTAGTGTAGAAATACACATTCAGTTGTCTAATACATCACTCCTAAGTTCTGTGTAACAGCATGGACGAGTTCATTTGCAAAGATGATTATGAAGTTTCAGTGCTTCTTTTGCAAGCCATTTAGATTGATATTGCTGTTGTGTTACTCTGATAAATATATTACAAGTAAGACGCACTCCTCTCTTTCATAGATGCTCTTTAGACAAGGTTAAGATGAAAGCTGATGGACCAAAGATGCTTAGCAGCCTCAGAAATGTTAATAAAGAAGCCTTTTAAAAATGAGCATTGATGTTTGTTTTAGTCTTTTTGTATCCAATAGGAAGGAGTAAACTGCTTAGCACAGATTCTTTCTATTAGTCAGCTTGGACTTCTTAACCATTAAAGATAATTAGTATCAGGATGGTACATTTGTCACCATTAAATATATTGTTAGACTATAATCCGGGTCATAGTTAGGGAGCTTGTATCGGAAGACTCATTCTGAATGCTTCCCGAAATAGTTATGATCTAACGGAAAATATACTATAGTTAGAGTAATAAGGACAATATACAATAAAAAGAAAAATGAATGCGTGCTAGGATGGACTTTTTCCCCTTTAATTGGACATTTAAAAGTTAATACATTGAGGGACTTACATTTTGTGATGCACTGACAGCAGGCTTCTTCATTTGGATCATGAAAAATTCAACGTTGGCATTTCTTGTAAAATTCATGCAACAAGCTTTGTTACTTGTTATGAAAAAAAGGGCCACCCTCTCTGTGGGTTTGCATAGAAAATAATGTTCCATGCTGTGAATTTTTGATGAAGCTTGGCTTTCAGTTCTGACATAGGTTTGCTTTCATGTTGCAGATTTATGAGGATTCTATTGTTCTCCAGTCAGTCTTCAAGAGTGCCCGACAGAAGATTGCCAAAGAGGATGAGAGCGAGGATGAAAGCAACGACGATGAGGAAGATGATGAGGAAGATGAGTCAGAGTCAGAATGTAAGTCACCTGTTCAAATCTGAGAGAGGGAAGCAGGTTTCACTTGGTACTCAGTCTTTCCAGTTTGTATGTGGAAACTGGTTACAGACTTTCATTCTTCCATTGGCCATTTTAATGCAAGCAGTTTGTTACCAAATTTGCTGTATTGGTTCTCTCAACCCTGACTTTGTTGGCTGGCTGCTCTGTTCTGGCCACATCTCTTAGAACTGTGCCAAAGACTTCAAAAATCTCTAGGCCAAAAAAAAAAAACCCAACCAACCCAAAACCCACAAAAATTATAGAAATGTTCCTTTTTCCTACCCGCCCATAGGGGACTTACCCATACAGTGAACCAGCTTGCCACTGACTGACCACCTTGTAGTATTCTTTGTGTGCTCTTCTTTCTCTGTTTAGTTGGTTGTAAACATATGCTCCTTGCCCGAACTTCTTTTGGAAGACCCAAGCAGAGTTGAAACTCTCCGCAGAAATACTTTTGGATGACTTCCAAAATTATTAGCAAACTGCCAGCTTCTGGTGCGGACCATTGTAATGGCACGTCCCTGTGGCTACTGCTTGCATATAAACCTCTTCTCACATGTCCTAATCACAGCTCTGCTAACTATAAAGGACCCTTATTACTTAGAACACATTGCCTTTAGCAACAACCAGTTATTTTACAGTACATAAGGAGATGATTCCGCCATTTGGAAATTAGCTTATCTTTTGGAGTCAGACCCTAGTGCTCTATTCAGAAAGCTACCTACCTGAAGATGGCCAATTACCCTATCTGGTATTTATGTGATTTAAAGCAGCACTACCTGGCTCTAACTAAAAGCAGATACTTTCTGTCCACAAAGAAAAATGATTTTGAAAATAAAATGTATTCTGTTGCACAGGAGTTCTCAGAGAGTAATCCCAGAACCAAATGCAACCTGCAGCCACCCCACTCACTTTAATTGCATAGCGAGGATGAAGCTAATCAGCTCAAGGAAACGACATTTTTTATTGAACTATCAGAGAAAATACAAGTACAAGCAAATATCTCTACTTCAGATATTCCAAAGGCATGATAAAGAACACAGAGGGGAAGGGATCTTTTCAGGCTGTTACAGGAGGAGAATGTTCATGAACAGAGAGATTGTGTTAAGAAGCTGTATTGTGGTCCTAGACAGCTAATTTCTGTATTGAATGAGAAAAGGGAGAGAGAAGAAAATACAGTAGAACCTCAGAGATACCAACGCCTTGGGAATGGAGGTTGTTCGTAACTCTGAACAAAACGTTCTTTCAAAAGTTTACTTCTGAACATTGACTAAATACAGCTTTGAAAATTTACTATGCAGAAGAAAATGGTGCTTTTAACCATCTTAATTTGAATGAAAAAGTACCGAAACAGTTTCTTTATTTTTGTCAAATGTCTTTTTTTTTTTTTTTTCCAAAAAACTTCATCGGATTGTGTACTTTCAATTCCAAATGAGGTTCATAACTCCGGTGTTCGTAACTCTGAGGTTATACTGTAATGACAGCTGTTACATTCATGTCAATTTTTGCAGCAAAATCTGTGAAAGTGAAAATCAAGCTGAATAAGAAGGATGAGAAAAGCCGGGACAAAGGGAAAGGCAAGAAACGACAGAGCCGGGTAAAAGCCAAGCCTGTCGTGAGCGATGATGACAGTGATGAGGATCAGGATGAAAATGTAAGTTTTAGTCACTAAGGCAGTGGAAATAGTTGCAGCTATTGCCCTTCTCCCCCCATTCTACCCATAATCACAACTTTTGATTCTTTGTGTATAGAAATATTAAGCAAACTTGTGCATCAAAGTGTGCTTGAGAGAGAGAGAGATTGGGCCACCTAAATTCTAAAAAGGCTTAAAAGAAATCCACAAAGAACTTGCACTAAAACCTCTGAAGTGAGAAAAAGAACTTTGCTGTGAATCTTGCAAAGGAGTCCTTTACAACTTTTCTTTTAACCAGCTTTTGGAAATAGGAGTTAATGCTAAATAATGAAGGCACAGAAGTGTCTGAACACAGGTTATTTTGGAGCTTGTTTTTCAGATGTTCAGGCTTTCCTTTGCACTTCTAAAATTCAAAAATGAGGCACACAAGATTTTCTCACTTTCACCCTTACCCCCAAAATGCTAAGTATTATGAATTTACCATAGATGTTTCTATTCATGCCAACACACTAGGGCAAAATTTGCTGAATATTTTTAACGAGTTTGCTGAGCAGACAGAAAGGAACTAATGTTTCTTGACACTGAGCTTTCTCCAGCTCTTCCCTTCTCTGAAGAGACTCAGCAATGAGCATGAAATGTCATGGAGCAGAAATATAAACACTATGGCGCCTTTCCTAAGGCAATCCTGATTTGTCAATTTAACAATTGTTTTTCTTCTTCCTATTGTATTACAATCCAAAGAATCGCTGGCAAAGAATCTCTGACCTTTTCGTTTTGTCTCTTACTTCCAGGACCAGTCAGAAGCAAGTGGAAGTGACGATGAGTGATCCATAGGGTTTAATCTCTTCTCTCCTTCCCTTCTGTCATTTTATACCCAGTGAATTCATTTTGTCAGATAGACATTGGGTTGTTTCTGTAGTCTCATCTTCTATAAACTAGCTTTAGGGTAGTGCCAGACAAACATATGGATATCATGGTGTAAAAAAGGAAAAAAAAATTGTAACATATTGTGACCAAATGGGCCTCAAAAGATTTTAAAAAAAGAAAAGCTTTTGATGGAAAAATGTGGGTTGATAGTATATTTCTATGGGTTTGGATTTAGCTCGGTAATGGTTTGATTGTGCCTGGTTTTATCATTTGATGAGATGCTTTTGAATGGCATCTGAAAGACGAAAAAATATGTCTTCTGTAGCATTGATAACCAGGAGAAGCCATGAAAAGCTGCTGGTTATTTTATTTTTCATCAGGCAGTTTTCAAGGTTTTTATTTGTTCTGTGTGTTTTGGGGGTTTTTTGGTTTTTTTTACACTGTGGTTCATATATGCAACATTGTTTAAAAGCTTATAAATGTACAATAGTTAGCCTCCACCCCACCCTGTCCATATACATTTTTTTCACTTTATGCTCTATCTCCAGAAAAAAATGCTTTTCAAATTCTATAAAATTTATGTCTACTGTAAACTTTGCTTTTCTCTCTCTTGATTTTAAAAAAGTTGGATTGAAAAATGCTATTGAATATTGCAATCTATATAGTGTAATGGATGGCTTCTTTCATCAAACTGACCTTTTATGTTACCAATGTGGATTATCACCTTTTCCCTAAAGTGTACTTAATCTTTGCTTTCTTTGCACAATGTCTTTGGTTGCAAGTCATAAGCCTGAGGCAAATAAAATTCCAGTAATTTTGAAGAATGTGGTGTTGGTGCTTTCATAATAAAGAAATAATTTAGCTCTGTAAATATGTGCCATGTGTTATGAGTGCAGAAGATCATAAAAATACTTTTTTACTATGATTGCATGAGTGCCCTAGTATTTAGACCTAAGCTACTCTGTTCTAAACAGGTAACAACAAGAGAGCTTATTTGCATTAGGCAGAAATATCTGTGTAAAGAAATACAGTATATTAAAAACCATAACCTAAAACATCAGTGTAACTCAAAACGCTAACAAGGACTCAAGCGACAAAGCTTGTAGTGATACTGCCCAATAAAATAAAAACGCTGCTTCCTTTCTTTTAGAAAATGTCCCTGAGTCTAGTGGGAGCAAATAGAATTTGTTGATTTCCTAGGAAATTAATCCAGCCATTGATGTCTCTTCATTTTCTTCACCATATACTACCTGGAGATTTCAGCTATAGATGTTGAGTTTAAAGATTGTATGTCGAACTCTGGGAAGGACTGAAACTTTTACCTCACTGGAGGATATTTTCACCTTACCCTATCCAGACACCCCTTTTCTGTCAGGCCTGATCCTCCTCAGAGATGTTTCAACACCTGACTAAAACACCTCAAGAAGAAGAAGAGGATCTTCTTCTACAACATCCACAAGCTAGAGCATTCTTCCACTGGTACTGGTGGCACCGCTGGCAAATAAAAAACAAAATAAAAATGAGCCTACCTACTCATCAGACAAAACTGATGCTTCAGACAAGGCTTCTCCCCAAGGAGGAGAAGCCCAGATAGATCCCATAGGAGGCCTTAGAGCTGCTTCCCTCCTACCCAGGGGACGGTTGGAGGGCAAGGCATTGGGTACCAAGATGTCTGATCCTTCCTACTGGGCTCCATGGGATCTGTAAACATGCTTACCAGATCTGTGCAGGAATCAGAGCAGTTCTCTTCTCCCAGGTGATACCAACTGGCTCCATCGGAGCCTGCAGAGGAGGAATTTGAGTCAGCCCCAAGGTTTCTGTCAGGTATATCATCCTCATCACCTGATGACGCAGTTTCTCCATCATCCCTTCAGCACCTCATGACCACAGGCAGTACCAGTCGCTTTTGCAGAGAGCGGCAGCTGACCTTCAGAGTCCATATTATTCTGCAATCCTCTAGCCCTAGTAGGGTGGCTCTCCCAGTGAACTAGGACATTTTGGAACCCACGAGTATTATGTTTGAGTGGTAGTTGTGTTAGTCTGTATCAGCAAAAACAACGAGGAGTCCTTGTGGCCCATTCCCAACCCACATCCACCCTGATTGAATTGGCCTCATCAGCACTGACCCCCACACTTGGTAAGGCAACTCCCATCTTTTCATGTGCTGTATATTTATACCTTCCTGCTATATTTTTCACTCCATGCATCTGATGAAGTGGGTTATAGCCCATGAAAGCTTACGCCCAAATAAATTCGTTAGTCTCTAAGGTGCCACAAGGACTAATCGTTGTTTTTACCAGTATTATGTGTGTCACCTCTGCCTCCTTTGCCTCTATCCTGAAAAGGGCTGAAAAATGCTATTTCATGCCACCCAGAGGGGCAGAGTTCCTATTTACCCACTCAGTACCCAACTTCTTACTGATGCAGATGGCTACAGAAAAGTCCAGGATAAAGCACCATAAGTCTTCTCCAACTGACCCAGGGTCCAAACACCTTGCTCTTCTGGTGAGGAAAGTATTTTCGGAATGGTCCTCTAATTCAGAATTGCCAATCATCAGTACTGTTAGCAAAGTCCGATTTCACAAATGATTCCAAATTTGTGGAATTCAGAGACAAACTTCCCCAGGCAGACAGGGCTCAGTTCCAAGCCCTTATCGATGAGGACAGTCGGGTTGTTAAGACATCACTCCTGGCAGCAGTGGATGCATCCGTACTGTGTCTAGAGCCATCACCACAGCCATACTTGTGAGGTGTAAATTGTGATTTGATTCTTTGATGTTCCTCAGGGAAGTCTATAATACCATCGAGGACTTGCCCTTTGAGTCTGCTCTTCTCGCTGAAGAGATTAACGAATCTCTATGCTCTCTCAAGGACTCTAGGACAGTCCTCTGCTCTGTGGGCATTTACACCTCAGCCTTGAAGAGAAAACACCACAAACAAATTTACAGGTCCAGACCCCATCCTCCTCCCCCCCTGAACTTTTACCACCAGTGCCCTTACAAACTCCCCTGAAAACAACAAAGGATGCAAAGACCCATTTATGCAGCTTCCTCCATCCCTACAGCTGCTGCTCAACCCTACCCAACACCCAGGGGTTTATTTTGATGGGATTCTTGAGAACCACATACCAGTTTTGATGCAATGCCAGACTGCCCTCCAAATCTTTGGTGGCCATCTTGCCCACTTTGCCCACAACTGCAGGGCAATAACAGACAAGCGGGTACTAAAAATCATCCATTCTGGCTACACAATCAAGTTTATCTCGCCGCCCCACCACAAAACCCCTTTCTGGTCCTTTCTCAGGGACCACTCTCATGAAGAAATCTTTCATCCAGAGGTGGACTCTCCTTCAGTGAGTGGCCATAGCATGAGTGCCATCCCAACATCAGAGGAAGAGATTTTACTCCCCATATTTCATAGTTCCCAAGAAAAACAGAGAGAGAAAATCAATTCTTGATCTACACCAACTAAATATCTTTATTCACAAAGCAAATTTTTGCCTGGTGACACTGGCATCAATAATTCCCTCCCTGGAGGAGAGCACATGGTTTGCAGCTCTTGACATTAAAGATGCCGACTTTCCTGTGGATAGTCCCCAGTCACACAGAAGGATAGTTCCCAGATTTGAATTAAACAAGAGCACGACCAGGTCAGAGTACTCCCGTTTGTGCTGGTGACAGGGCCTTCAAAAAGGTCGTTGCAGTGGTGTCGGCCCAGATGAGATGCAACAGCTACACTGTCTTTCCATATCTGGTTCGACCTGCCCTTCGTCCAGGAGACCCAGTTCGTGACCCTAGTCTTACTCTACCTTATGACATAATTTGGATCTGTGTAAACAATGAAAAGTCCACTTTTGACTTCCATGAAAATTATAGATTTCATAAACATGATGTTAGACTCCTCCTCAGCAAAGGCCTATCTTCTTATGGACAGATTTCAGTCCATAAGTCACCTTGAGAGAGAGAGAGAGAGAGAGAGAGAGAGTGTGTGTGTGTGTGTGTGTGTGTGTGTGAAAACCACTGTTTGCTGGCTTCGTTTCTGTTGCTGCAAGGCTGGCTCCAGTCTGTCTACTCACTACTCAAAGGGACACTATGAATACCAAAGTAACAATTCCCCAAAAGGTCAGGACCTCTCTCATATACTGGACAGAACCAGAACAGGTGCAAGCCCAAAGCCCTTTCCTTCCACCCATACCCAGCATAACCATATTTATGGCTGCATCCCTCATAAGATCAGGAGCCCGCATGGACAATCACACTGCACAAGGCACTTGGTCTCCCAGGAGGCCAGAGTGCATATCCATTTCCTGGAGCTTACCCATATACAGTTCTGTCATATTCACATAATTCCAGATATGACAACCATCTTTTATGTAAACAAACAGGGTGGAGTGAAATTTCTTTCTCTGTGCATAGAGGCAGTGAATTTATGGAACTGGTGCATCAGAAACCACATACACTCCTGGCAATATACTTACCAGGCATGCGGAATAGTGTGGCAGACTATCTCAGCAGGCACCACTCCACAGATAGTGGGAAATACAGAATTCTGTCTTGAATGAAATTTTCACTGGGTGGGGAACACCATCTTGGAACCAGTTTGCCTCCAAAGCAAACAAGAAATTCAATCTCTTGCTCCAGAGCAGCATTAGGCCAAGATTTCTTTTATCCTTGACAGACCGCCTAAGGTATGCCTTTCCTCCCATCCCCTTTCTACCTCAGTTTCTGCAGAAAATTTGCCATGACAGGGCCAAGGCACCCAACTGGCCCAGGTAATTTTGGTTTCCAGACCTATGAATGTCATCCTATCCTCTCATTAATCTCTCACCTTTTCTGGATCTATTAGCTCAAAAGAATGGCAGGATCGGACAACCCAACAAGGCCCTCGTCATCTCACAGCCTGTTATTTGGATGGGCATTAGACCTGGAATGGTCACATTCAGAAGTTGTCCATATGTCCTTAATAACGGTAGAAAAGTTTCCACCAGGAAATACTATCTAGCTAAATAGAGGCATTTCTCTGCCTGAACGCAACAGAAACAGTTATCAGAATTGGGAGGTGTGCCTGCTATTTTAAACTATCTCCTGTCCTCAAGACATCAGGACTTAGTTCACTGCAAGTTCATCTGGCAGCAGTCAGTGCCTTCCATCCCACACACCCAACCAGTTTGTTTCCTGAAAGATCTCATTAGGAGCTTCCCACAAATAGCAAAACCCACACAAAATGGGACCTCAACCTGGTATTCTTAGTTCTTACCAGACCCCCCTTTGAACCAATAGCCATATGTTTCATGTCATATCTCTCCATAAAGGTTGCCTTCTAGGTCATCATCACATCAGCCAGATGAGTGAATGAACTGGGAGCAATCATGGCTAACCCACCGTACATCCTGTTTCACAGAGGAAAAAGTCTCCCTTCGCCTCCAACTAAAATTCATCCCCATAGTAACTTCTGAGTTTCACATGAACCAATTTGTCACTATAGCTGAGTGATCTCGTGGACAAACATCTGCCCCGTATCAGAGGGGTAGCCATGTTAGTCTGTATCCACAAAAACAACGAGGAGTCTGGTGGCACCTTAAAGACTAACAGATTTATTTGGGCATAAGTTTTTGTGAGTAAAAAACCCACTTCTTCAGATGCATGGAGTGAAAATTGCAGATACAGACATAAATATATATTGGCACATGAAGAGAAGGGAGTTACCTTACAAGTGGAGAACCAGTGTTGAAGGCCAATTCAGTCAGGGTGGATGTGGTCCACTCACAATAATTGATGAGGAGGTGTCAATATCAAGAGAGGGAAAATTGCTTTTGTAGTGAGCCAGCCACTCCCAGTCCCTATTCAAGCCCAAATTAATGGTGTTAAGTTCGCAAATGAATTGTAGCTCTGCAGTTTCTCTTTGGTGGTGTCGCATAGGACCCAGCCACACCATCAGAGGCTCATTCACCTGCACATCTGCTAATGTGATATATGCCATCATGTGCCAGCAATGCCCCTCTGCCCTGTACATTGGCCAAACTGGACAGTCTCTATGTAAAAGGATAAATGGACACAAATCAGACATCAGGAATGATAACATACAAAAGCCAGTAGGAGAACACTTCAATCTCCCTGAACATTCAATAACAGATTTAAAAGTAGCCATTCTTCAACAAAAAAACTCCAAAAACAAACTTCAAAGAGAAACTGCAGAGCTACAATTCCTTTGCAAACTTAACACCAAGTCCCTCTGCATGGGGTTGAAGTCTGGGGACCTGAGCCCTGCCACCTGGGGCTGAAGCAGAAGCCTGAGCAACTTAGCTTCATGGTGCCATGGGCAATTGTCCTGCTTACTACCCCTTAACTTCAGCCCTGGCGTTTATATGCAGAAAACCAGTTATTGTGGCACAGGTAGGCCATGGAGATTTTATAGTATGTTTGGGGCACCTCAGAAAGAAAAAGGTTGAGAACCCCTGGACTACAGCACCTCTTCATGAAGTTCTATACTGGACATTTGTAAGGTGGCTCTCTCAAGCTCCATCCACACCTTGAGGAATAATTATGCTCTAGTCCAGACCTCATCTGCAGATGCAACTGTGGGGACAGCAGTTTTACAGACATCCATACTAACTGCATGCTCACTTTCTTGTTTGAATACTACCTACCAATCACCCACATGTGGAATACACATAAGAGCCAGTACTGGAAGAAGAAATAGCTGTTATTTACCTGTAATTGGAAGTTCTTCAATATGTGTGGCCCCTATCTGTATTTCACTACCTGCCCTCCTTCCCCTCTGCTTCAGATTTTATCTGAGTCGCACAAAGAGAAGAAGCTGGAGAGACCACCTTTGTTTCAGAGCACCAGGAGGGCAATTGCACAGGCCCAGACTAATTGACCTTTTGCTACAAAACTCCAATCTCAGACGCATGGAGGGCATGCATATCCACATGTGGAATACAGATAGAGACCACACATCTCAAAGAACATCCCGTTACAAGTAAGTAATCTCCATTTCACACACTCGGGAGTTTGAAGAAAAACCTATAATTATTGCTGGCATTTTAAATCCCCTTTGGGGTTGGTCTTGTCCATTCTCCTGGGGACTTGAGATCGTGCTTTCCCCAGCATTGGGTTTTTTTTTTTTTTTCTCTCCTTACCGCTCCATTTTTTTTATGCAAGTCCTATTATCTTTATTCAGCTCCTGACCTTTTCTCTGTAATCTTCTACTCATATCAGTAAATTAGATATTAAATGAGTTTCCCTGGTTTTTCCTTGGGATAGCATAATCGAATATTACATTCCTAGTTCTTTATAGAAAAGGGAGGAGGCAAATCTGATTTGTGTATGTAGTAAACAAAAACTCATGCTGAAAGTGTCAGTGTCTACCCTTCCTATAACATTCCTTTTCCAATACGAAATCAAGATATGTAAAGTATCCAGAACACATTTGCTTCCACAGGTGATAGCCCATAAAGGCAGGAAGTTAGCTGATTTCCTGCCTGAATTACCATGTCTAACATATGAAACAAACCTTTTTAATAAAACTGGAAGCAGTTTGGCTTGGGCATTGTGGGAGGCAAGCAAAGCGAAAAAACTGCTAGGAGATTGGCTGTTTGCATCTGCCTCTCCTGGGAGCTAGACAGTGTGGTAAGTGGGTCAGATGAATAACGTTTCTAAGGCTTTAATATATTTCAGATTAATATTCCTCCTTTCTCTCACACCTTCTCAAAGAAACAAAGAATATGCAAAACCACTTGCTTTAATGCATGTAAACATTCCTTTTTAAATGTGTCCAGCCACCTGTGCAATGTCTTGATTATTTTTCAGACTTGTATGGGGATTTTCCTACCTATTTGCTACAATCATTTTCTCTGTCATTATATCCTTTTTTTTTTTAAGACTACAAGGATTCCCACCTCCCTCAAGTATAATCTCCACTCACTACTCCTTCCTGTAGCTGGCAATGTATATTGTTGTTTAGGCGGTGAGACATGACAGGGTGTGTCACAGTGAATACTGCGACAGCTTGCATGCACAATGAAGCACAAGGCACAGCTGATACATCAATAAGCCACAAAATGGTGTGCAATTAGTAGGCTATTGGTGCATGCATCTAATGCCTTTGCTTCAGAAGTGCACCAATGGCTTTATTCACACTGTACGCTCAGGTGGGATTTACTGCTAGTAGGGTATGGCTCATTCATGGGGGTGGGGGGGGGGAATTAAAATCTAAACAATTGTGTGGTGGGGAAGGGAGTTATGTAATGCACCTTCTGCTGCACAGAATAGTTACGTCCCTTTGGGTTTTAGTTTTTATTTTGTTTAAAATCTCCCAGTGCTTTCATTGTTTAAAAAAAAAAAAAATCAATGAAAACTGAAAATTGAAAACAAAGAACCAGCGGGGGCGAGGGGAAGGTGAGGGTGCCCAGTACTCACAGGAGGGGGGCGAGGGGAGCCTTCTGCTCCCTGTGGGCCTGACACTGCAGCAGTTGGTGGTCTCCCTGACAATCTCACTCCCCTACTGTGCAGGGGAAGCGGTTGGAGCGGTGCTGAAGAGATCAGGAGGGGGCTCTCTCCCACAGGGAAAGCAGATGAGGGCTATCACCTGGCTCCCAGTCAGCTGGGTGAAGGGAGAGTAGAATGGGCAGAGTCCCTCTCATATGCCAGAACCCAGCTCCCAGCCTGTCTCGCTCCCACACTGTGCAGCAGCAGCTGCCACCAACCAGCAGTTACCCGCTGGTGCACTGTGCTGTCCAGCAGGGACTGTGAGCAGGGAGCTGAGTCTGGAGAATTTCAACTCTTGCAAAATGCAGCTTAAAATTGGCAAACCCCAAATACTTGCTTTCTCAAAAGCTGGTCATTTGGGGGAGAAATTTGAAAAAAACTGAAAACAGAGGGCCTTAAAAATAGCTCCTAACAGAAGGATCGGAGGAAACAGAGGAGAAGGTTCATAGGAGAGATTTTAAAGCTGTGTTTCTCCCTCCCCACTGTGCATCCTCTGCTGACCTAATTTCTGAAATTCCTAAAAAATTTAAACCACCTTCCAGTTCAGGTCCCTAGCATTTACCGTAAGGGCCTACGTTCACATTGGTTTAAGGCTCCCAATTCAGATCCTTTCAAATTCAGGAGAGCGGCAGGAAGTGTGTGCACGTGTGTGTGTGCATGTGCGTACGTGTGCATGGGGGGTGGGGGTGCGGTTGACTTCTTTGCAGCCAAAGCCTGTAGCACTTTAGACGCTGCCCATTCAGAAACTCGTTGTTAGATGGAAGTAGAAAGGGAAATAAGTGAGAAGAAAGCTGTAGCTAAAAGGAAATGATTTGGGACTAATTAAAACCTGGGACAGTTGACTTTTCTTCTTTACAGCGAAGAGGCGGGAGCTGGGCACCACAGTAAGCAGGAGAACCTGGACAGCCAGAATTCACACTCTAGTCTTTATACATTAAGGGTGATATTCATACTCAGTGTAATGTCATTCAAGATGAGTATTCTCTCACTAAAAAAGCCCCATGACAGTTTGCCTTGCGGCGGTAACAAGCAACGAATCATTAGTTTGAAACTGTACCTGTCTGCTTGTTCCCAGGAAGCGGGCAGCAGCCACAGAGTTAGCAGGAGAGGAGGAAACCAGTGCTTGTAGCCTAGCTTGTCTGGCCTGCTGGCATCACGGAGTTGTGGGGAAGAAAGACTCCTGAGATGCATGCCCAGTACAGCAAGTATTGTGCTGGATCCATTTGACCATCCATCTTCATGTAGGTTTTGTATTTGTTCCAGCAAACTAAGCAGTTTCTTGGGAGCCTGGAGTCCTCCTCTTTCTTGATCCCTGATCAGTTTTCCCTCAGGACAGTGGATTGTGCCAGAATACAGTGCTGTCTCCTAGCCAAGGGAGGGCAGAGCCACTTCAGGAACTTCCCTCTTGCTTTCCCTTCCCCACTCTTAAGCTTGGCATGTTCTCAAGGAACTGACAGGAGAATACTCAGGAAGCTGATTGAGGAGATATCTGAGCCATTACCGATTACCTTTGAAAAGTCATGAAAAATGGGAGAGATTCCAGAAGACTGGAAAAGGGCAAATGTAGTGCCCATCTATAAAAAGGGAAATAAGGACAAGACAGGGAATTACAGACCAGTCAGCTTAACTTCTGTACCCAGGAAGATAATGGAGAAAATAATTAAGCAATCAATTTGCAAACATCTAGAAGATAATAAGGTGATAAGTAACAGTCAGCATGGATTTGTCAAGAACAAATCGTGTCAAACCAATCTAATAGCTTTCTTTGACAGGGTAACAAGCCTTGTGGATGGGGGTGGGGGGAAGCGGTAGATGTGGTATATCTTGACTTTAGTAAAGCTTTTGATACTGTCTCACATGCCCTTCTCATAAAAAAAATTAGGGAAATGCAACCTAGATGGAGCTACTATAAGGTGGGTGCAAAACTGGTTGGAAAACCGTTCCCAGGGAGTAATTATCAGTGGTTCACAGTCATGCTGGAAGGACATAACGAGTGGGTCCTGCAGGGATCAGTTCTGGGTCCGGTTCTGTTCTATATCTTCATCAATGATTTAGATAATGACATAGAGAGTACATTTACACAGTTTGCGGATGATACCAAGCTGGGAGGGGTTGCAAGTGCTTTGGAGAATAGGATTAATATTCAAAATGATCTGGAGAAATGGTCTGAAGTAAATAGGATGAAATTCAATAAGGACAAATGCAAAATACTGCATTTAGGAAGGAACAATCAGTTGCACACATACAAAATGGGAAATGACTGCCTAGGAAGGAGTACTGTGGAAAGGGATCTGGGGGTCATAGTGGACCACAAGCTAAATATGAGCCAACAATGTAACACTGTTGCAAAAAAAGTGAACATCCTTCTGTGATGTATTAGCAGGAATGTTGTAAGCAAGACATGAGAAGTAATTCTTCCGCTCTACTCCGTGCTGATTAGGCCTCACCTGGAGTATTGTGTCCAGTTCTGGATGCCACATTTCAGGAAGGATGTGGGCAAATTGGAGAGAGTCCAGAGAAGAGCAAGAAAAATGATTAAAGGTCTAGAAAACATGACCTGTGAGGGAAGATTGAAAAAATTGGGTTTGTTTAGTCTGGAAAAGAGAAGACTGAGAGGGGACATAACAGTTTTCAAGTACATAAAATGATGTTACAAGGAGGAGGGAGAAAATTTGTTTTTCTTAACCTCTGAGGATAGAACAAGAAACAATGGGTGTAAATTGCAGCAAGGGAGGTTTAGGTTGGACTTTAGGAAAAACTTCCTAACAGGGTGGTTAAGCACTGGAATAAATTGCCTAGGGAGATTGTGGAATCTCCATCATTGGAGGTTTTTAAGAGCAGATTAGACAAACACCTGTCAGGAATGGTCTAGATAATATTTAATCCTCTCGAGATCCCTTCCAGTCCCATGATTCTATGTTTCTGAGTTCTCAGCGTGCTGCTAAGCAATCTGTCTTGGCCTGCCTCTTCTCTTTCCATCCCTGGTGTTGCTGCCCACCCAGTGCTCCATGGTTAGACCCTTCCTGCTCAGACTCCCTTCCTGCATTCTCTGTGGCTTCTGCTAGCCAAACCTTCCATTGCCTCCAAGAGATCTGGTTTACCATTCAGCACCTCCACACAGGCTGTATTCTAGTGTGAAAGGTGTCTGGTCATAAGCATCCCCAGATCCGGATTTTCCTGAGACTTGTGACTCAGAAGAGGTAGAACCTGAGCATGAGCAGGTTTCATATTCTGAACCTTTGCAGTCATTTGGCTCACACTCAACAAAGAGATTCAAGAATTTTTCTACTTTTATTGTCCTAAGAAGGGATACAGGCTCCAAGATGTCGAGGATCAATAGGGCCAAAGACAATATTAATCAAGGACACAGCCTGCAGAATCATCTTTCTGCTGATCAGAGGACACGTTGTGAGGGGTACGAACACCTCACAGGCAGGGAGGGCTGTGGCACCAACTGAAACATGAGTGTTGACACTTGGACCTCTCCTATTTCTTCATCAACCACTGCTGGGCTGAGCTGTCACTCATGTCGCAAGAGGATTTAATCCAGATGCTGCTGCAATCTGTGCCCCAGGTAAACTCATCTCCCCTTTTCTGTCCTATTGCTTGCCCCGCTGGCTGTCTCTGTCCATTTCATTGTAGGATATAGTAACAGAGGCCCTCTTCTTCTATCCTCCCTTCTGTATCTCCTGCCTCTTTTCTTACATATATGTTTGTGGGATTTTTGATTAGCTGAGCCAGAAGGGGAGGTGCTAGTGTTTACAAATAAACTATCTTTGCTTCCTTGCTTCCATTAGGTGAAGTCATAACTCTTTGTGTCTCTTCCATTGCAGGAAGAGAGAAGACCACAATACATTCAATTGCCAGTTAATAATTTTCCTGCTTTGATAATTTTTTCCATAGCTGACTTAGCCTAAAGCACTTTGTTATAAGAACATATTTTGAACAATCTATTTACATATTCCAGTGATACTGCTTTTTGGAGCTAGGTAGGAGTCGGACCAGAACATAATGTCCATTATACTGTGACACACACACAGACATATTCCAGCCGGCTGAGTTTTGGACAAGGAACAAGGTACAGCAGAATGCTCAGCCTGGCTCTGACACTGTTGCTGAGTAAGATCATTTATCTTGTGCCTCACATTCTCTGTAAAAAGGGATCAGAATGCCAACCTCATAGGTTTGTTGGGAGTATTAATTAGTTAATGTTTATATTGCATTATTATTATTATATCAATTAACTATTTGATCTATGGGTCCACATACCTAAGATGATGTGAACAGAATTCTGCTCAGCTTGAAGACCGCAAATTATTTTTTCACACAGCCTGATACGATGTGTGTTGGAGAAGAAAGACCCATAAGGAGCACATGTAGGAATCCTGCAGCCCTCAAAGGAGTCAAAGAGTCTGTTTGGAAAACCACAGCTTGAAGGAATAGATTTCTATGATAACTTGTTCTAGACCTGAACAGCTGGTGCCTGAATGTGTATTGGATATTCAAGGCCACCATTTCATACAGTGTCAGGTGCCTTTCAGCATACACTCTCTGTTGTTGCTTTATTTTATCTACTGTTGTGTTTGGCCCTCCCAAATTATCTGCTGTGTTGCATTTTCTCTCACATCTAAATGTGACAGTCCAGACAGTAGGTCTTATATCCTCCTACTAACAGATGGAGATAAGAAAATGAACACGCATTATGACTAGGATGGCTCCCCAATATGCCAACATCTTCCTGGGCCACCTTGAGGAAGAATCTCTAGGAAAATGTACCACAAAACCAACAATATACCTGAAATACATTGATGATATTTTCATCTTCTGGACAGATTATTTAAACTTCCTCTTAGATTCCCACCACAACTTCAACAACCTCCACCCATCCATCAAACTCTTTCTAGAACATTCCAGCATCAACTTTGTGGACACCATGATTACCTTCAATAATGAAACCTTACAAATGACTATTTACAAAAAAAGCCATGGATCACAACACGTACCTTCACAGATCCAGCAAGCACCTCAGACATACCAAAAAAATCTGTTGTCTATAGCCAGGCACTCAGATACCACAGAATATACCTCAAAAAGAATGTCCAAGATACACACCTTACACACTTAAGATTGCCTGGACACTAAAAACCATGGACTTAACAGAGACACTGGTCTTTATGGTTCATTACAACAATTTGTAACACAACTTACTGCCTGCTAACCTTTAGTGCTCACTTACTTTAAGTGGTCCCCTATGGTATGTGTGAACCCCTTATGCTTGACAATCCTGTCCCACTATGTTCTTAATTTAGATATACTGGTTGCCTTCTCCAGACCTGAGGAAGAGCTCTGTGAAACTCTAAAGCTTGGCCCTTGTCCATGAAAGAAGTTGGTCCAATAAAAGATATAACCTCACCCACTTTGTCTCTCTCATATCCTGGAACCAACAGCTACAACACTGCAAGCAAGCAAGCAATAGATAGACAGGTAGATAGCTAGTGATGTCCACTACAAAGGAAATAAAACCGGCTGAGTGCTCCTGTTCATTTTCTTTCTCAGCAGATGGAACAGGCTCTGGCTGAGCTCAATTTAAATCTGATTTTATTCAATAATTTCCTTTTCAATTCATAAAAAGAAGAACAGGAGTACTTGTGGCACCTTAGAGACTAACAAATTTATTAGAGCATAAGCTTTCGTGGACTACAGCCCAAAGAAGTGGGCTGTAGTCCACGAAAGCTTATGCTCTAATAAATTTGTTAGTCTCTAAGGTGCCACAAGTACTCCTGTTCTTCTTTTTGCGGATACAGACTAACACGGCTGTTACTCTGAAACTTTTCAATTCATGTTACATTGGTAGGATTTATTATGTATTGTAGGATTCTCCCTTCAGGGATCTAGGTATTGTTGTTCTTTTCTCTCTTGTTCTATCCATTGAAATCAGAGAGACATTCAACAGCACAGTAGGTGTGTTTTTATCAAACATATCTTCTGACATGTCAAGGGGTGTTAGACTCTCTTTGTTCTTCTGGAAATTAAACAGCTAATACTGCAAAATGTTCAGCACTGCCTCACACAACACCTGCAGCTCTGTGTCCTTTTAACAGTCCACTGAATGGAAGAGGAGGAAGGAAAAAAATGCCCCTCCATCCCCCGTTTGCCATTCACTTAACATTTCTCATTTTCTGAGACCAGCACACATTGCTGTTAGTGGTAATGTCTTTCTGTTGGCTGTAACCCCAGTGAGGCTTGCGCACTCTTATGGTTCTAAGAGCGCCTTCCAACAAATCTTAAGGTCAAGGAAAAATTCAGTGAAGCTGAGCAGGTCTGACATGCTGCAGATGCATGTAGAACTATAAGTGCTCCTCTCAGTACATATAAACATTTAGAAACTGTAATTAAAAGAAGTATTTAAAACTTTGCAGTACATTGCAATTGTATATGAGGAACACTCTCATCAAAATATGACCTCCTTACTTCTGTAGAAACACTCAACCTGACTGGATGGCCACACTGAAACAATTTACACAGACATTGCTGCATCTAAAAAGGTGGGACCCACTGATCATTAACTTTTTGTGTGTGATCCCCCCTACCCTCTTAATGATAATATTAAGCTTTCTTCCAGATCCAGTCACCTGTGGTAAAGGGCTGGGGGTTACGGAGATGGTCTAGTGGATAACACACTGGATGGGAGGGATGGGGGGACTCAAGAGGGTTTTATTCCTGGTTTTGCTACAGCCTTCCTGTGTGACCTTGGGCAGGTCACTTAATTTATCCTGTATCTCAGTTCCCCAATTGTAAAATGGGGATAATACTTCCCTATCTCACAGGGGTATTGCAAGTGTTTTCTTCTTAGTGTATGCGCAATGTACCTTAGGTGGCACGTGACCAGGATTCATCATCAAATTTGGTCCCCTGGTTTGCTCATTAGCTTCCCCAGTTTGGGTTGGGTACTGATGGGGAGCACAACATGAATGCTGATCCATGCCTCCCATGTCAAGAGTACAATCCAGGAATGACTGTTAGATGTAGAGATACTCTAGTAATGAGGGCTATATAGGCACCTATATAGAGGCAGCTTCACTGAGATTGACCAGCAGGAAATATAAAAGTCTGACAGATTGCACTAACACAGGGATCGGCAACGTTTGGCACGCGGCTCGCCAGGGTAAGCACCCTGGCAGGCCGGGCCAATTTTATTTACCTGCTGACACGGCAGGTTCGGCCGATCGCGGCCCCCACTGGCCGCAGTTTGCCGTCCCGGGCCAATGGGGGCGGTGAGAAGCTGCAGCCAGCACATCGCTAGCCCGCACCGCTTCCCGCCACCCCCATTGGCCCGGGACGGCGAACCGCGGCCAGTGGGGGCCGCGATCGGCCGAACCTACCGCATCAGCAGGTAAATAAAACTGGCCTGGCCCGCCAGGGTGCTTACCCTGGCGAGCCGCGTGCCGAACGTTGCCGACCCCTGCACTAACATGTCATGCTACTATTGTTTCCCTTTGAAAGGGAAAGCTTATTTAAAAGGTTGTGGTGAGACAACTCTTGTAAAATACAGAGTTGTCTAACTTCTTTGATTCCGCCTTTTGCACGGGCTATAGAAGAACAACTGCAACTTCCTCCCTGTGATGGACAGTAGACAGATATTCATGATTCTTTTAAATATGTAAGCAATCTTTGATACTACTGCCCCCAATGCATTGCTAACTCACTGACTGGGGTCTTGCATGACAGACACAAATAACATGTGAACATGATACATGTGTGACAGACTGTACCCTTATGTTCACCACTTTAAAAGACCATGATAAATTTTGTACTAAGGATGCCGTGTAAGGTATCATTTGAAAACTCATCATCTACTGAACATTATTGTCCTGATAAAATGTGTGTAGCAACATTGTATGTAAAGTTATAAGATTCTACAGTATGACATTGCTGAGACATGCTTCATGTTAGGAAAGCAGCCCCAACCAGTTTCTCAGAGACAAAAGGTTAGCCAGCACCTCAGCCAAATGTCAACATAATCAAGTGGATTATTACCAGGTTAAGCAGCCATTCTTTAGCAGGAAGAAGGGTGTGAGTGAGAAATTTACATCTTGGCAGACAGACTTGTGGCTGTCACCTGAACCCCAGCTGGAGATGATTCTCAGAGAGGAGGGAAAGATATAAAAATGAGGAATAGAGGACACAAATCACCTCTCTCCACTCATCTCTAATCATGGTATCAACAACTTTTGAAAGACAAAAGGAGCATCATTGAACTGGGGGAGTATGTGGTAGTGGAAATATCCATCCAGACTACTGTGATCATGTGGTGAGAAAAACCTTTTTGCTTTAAATTCATTTATCTTGTTGAGTTAGGTATTAGTTTGCATTTTACCTTTTATTTCTTTGTAACCAATTCTGATTTTATGCCTCATTACTTGTAATCACTTAAAATTTTTCTGTAGTCAATTAACTTGTTTTATCTAAATGCGTGTGTGTGGATTGAAGTGTCTGCAAACTCCATTTGAGATAACAGGGTTTGTGCATATCATTTTCTACTAATGAAATGACGGACTTTCTATGAGCTTGTACTGCACAGAGAGAAAGAGCTTGGCAGTATAAGGCACAAATTTCTGGGGACAAGTCTGGGATTGGGAATTTGCTGGTGTCATTCTGCAATATAATTCAGGAGTAATTGGCTAGAGCACTCACATCATTCAGCTGGGATTGATTTTGCATGCTAGAGGCTGTGTGTGAACAGGCCAGGAGTGGTTGTTCTCACAGCAAAGCAGTGTGAAAGGCACCACAGGTTGGAGAATTGAGGGGACACAGCTGTTCAGCAGTCCAGATAGTACCCTGGGGAATGTCACAAAGTGATAAATTGCACAAGCATATGATTTATTGGAGACGTATGAAATAATGCTTTTACTCACTTTTGACCATATTACCTGCCCTCTGCTCACCAATTGTTAAGCCATGGACTTATTTGGACATTCCAAACACCCGAGCAACTTCTAAGACTCATCTTTAAAAAGAATCAGCCTGCTAGAGAAATGTTTCCCCCTTCTCCTTCAACAATTACACCTACGCAGGCACAGGATGAACAAACTGCGGTCCTGGGGAGTGACAGCTTCTCTGTAAATATAAATGTCACAGTTTTAAAATTCACATTTTCCTAGCTTTGCGAGCCCACAAATGGGAGCTTTATCCCATTGGAAGTAGGAGATTCCTGTTCTTCTCATTTGAGAAGACTCATATGACTCACTCTAAGTGTCATCACTCAAAATAAAGTTACTAACCCTAAGGCATGCCAGTAAAACCCTTATACCACTCCATTTTGTATTCCATATCATTTGTAATCCAGTCCTGCAAACACACCTGATCATAGTGCTTATTACTGTACATAATCCCATTGAATTCAGTGAGACTACTTGTGTAATAAGCACCATGACCAGTTGAATTTGCAAGAGTAGCTCCTTTAGTTAGCTGCTTAGGTTGAACCTAGTACAAAATAAGTGATTGTGTCCTCAAAGGGCATGAAAGTTGACATGACTGCATATGCTTGATATCAGTAGGGAGATCTGATTGTTGCATTGTTGGACATATATAATACATCCATGGGGTGTAGCTGAAAAAGAGAAGGAAACTGGAAGATTTACTCGGGGTATTTTTAACCAAAGTGGATTTTGATCTTCGGATATGAGACTAAAAATGTACTTTTATGGAGGCAATATTCACTGGCTTTGTAAAGATCATGCATTCAGTAGCTATTGCATTTCCATATTTAGTGGTGTGGACCCACACAAGACCCAATCTACTTCACTTAAATGTGCTAGCTCTCTGCCTTAGGGTATGTCTACACTATGGGATTACTCTGATTTTACAGAATTCGATTTTTGGCAACAGATTGTATAAAGTCAAGTGCATGCGGCCACACTAAGCACATTAATTCGGCGGTGTGCGTCCATGTACCGAGGCTAGCGTCGACTTCCGGAGTGTTGCACTGTGGGTAGCTATCCCATAGTTCCCACAGTCTCCCCCACCCATTGGAATTCTGGGTTGAGATCCCAATGCCTGATGGGGCAAAAAACATTGTCGCGGGTGGTTCTGGGTACATGTCATCAGGCCCCCCTCTTTGTCCCTCCCTCCCTCCCTCCCTTCTTCCATGAAAGCAACGGCAGACAACCGTTTCACACCTTTTTTCCTGGCTTACCTTTGCAGACGCCACACCATGGCAAGCATAGAGCCCGCTCAGCTCAATGCAGCAGTCATGAACATTGTAAACACCTCGCGCATTATCGTGCAGTTTATGCTGAACCAGAACCTGAAAAACCAGGTGAGGAGGAGGCGGCGACGGCAGTGCGGCAATGAGAGTGATGAGGATATGGACACCGAATTCTCTCAAACCGTGGGCCCCGGTGCTTTGGAGATCATGGTATTAATGGGGCAGGTTCTAGCCGTGGAACACCGATTCTGGGCTCAGGAAACAAGCACAGACTGGTGGGACCGCATCATGTTGCAGGTGTGGGACGATTCCCAGTGGCTGCAAAACTTTCACATGCGTAAGGGCACTTTCATGGAACTTTGTGACTTGCTTTCCCCTGCCCTGAAGCACCAGAATACCAAGATGAGAGCAGCCCTCCCAGTTGAGAAGTGAGTGGTGATAGCCCTGTGGAAGCTTGCAACACCAGATAGCTACCGGGCAATCGGGTATCAATTTGGAGTGGGCAAATCTACTGTGGGGGCTGCTGTGATGCAAGTAGCCAAAGCAAGCACTGAGCTGCTGCTACCAAAGGTAGTGACTCTGGGAAACGTGCAAGTCATAGTAGATGGCTTTGCTGCAATGGGATTCCCTAACTGTGGTGGGGTGATAGATGGAACCTATATCCCTATCTTGGCACCGGACCACCAGGGCAGCCAGTACATAAACTGCATGAGGTACTTTTCAATGGTGCTGCAAGCACTTGTGGATCACAAGGGACGTTTCACCAACATCAACGTGGGATGGCCGGGAATGGTTCATGACACTCGCGTCTTCAGGAACACTAGTCTGTTTAAACAGCTGCAGCAAGGGATTTACTTCCCAGACCAGAAAATAACCGTTGGGGATGTTGACATGCCTATAGTTATCCTTGGGGACCCAGCCTACCCCTTAATGCCATGGATCATGAAGCCATACACAGGCAGCCTGGACAGGAGTCAGGAGCTGTTCAACTATAGGCTGAGCAAGTGCAGAATGGTGGTAGAATGTGCATTTGGACATTTAAAGGGTCGCTGGCGCACTTTACTGACTCACTCAGACCTCAGCCAAACCAATATTCCCATTGTTATTGCTGCTTGCTGTGTGCTCCACAATCTCTGTGAGAGTAAGGGGGAGACATTTATGGGGGGTTGGGAGGTTGAGGCAAATCGCCTGGCTGCTGATTATGCGCAGCAAGACACCAGGGCAATTAGAAGAGTACACCAGGAAGCGCTGCGCATCAGAGAAGCTTTGAAAACCAGTTTCATGACTGAAAGTTCTGTTTGTTTCTCCTTGATGAAACCTTCTCCCCCGATTGACTCATTCCCTGTAAGCAACCAACCCTCTCCCCTTCGACCACAGCTTGCTTTCAAAGGAAATAAAGTCACTATCATTTAAAAATCATGTATTCTTTATTAATTGATTATAAACATAGGAAGAGAACTGACAAGGTAGCCCTGGTGGGGTGTGGGAGGAGGGGAGGAGGGAAGGAAAAGGCCACTTCAAAACTTGTTGAATGACAGCCTTTTGCTTGGGCTGTCCACTGGGGTGGAGTGGCAGGGTGCACAGAGCCTTCCCGCCCCACCCCCGCATTTTTGGGCATCTGGGTAAGGAGGCTATGGAACTTGGGGAGGGCGGTTATACAGGGCTGCAGCAGCACTCTGTGATCCTGCTGCCATTCCTGAAGCTCCACCAGACACCAGAGCATGTCCATTTGATCACACAGTAGCCCCAGCGTCACATCCTGCTTCCTCTGATCTTCCTGCCGCCACCTCTCATCTCGAACGTCCCTCCTGTCCTCACGTTCATCCCCCCTGTCCTCATGTTCATTGGCCGCTTTCCTGTGCTGTGATACTGTGTTCTTCCACTCATTCAGATGAGCTCTTTCATTGCGGGTCGACTGCATGATCTCAGAGAACATTTCATCTCGCATGCGGTTTTTTTTTTTCCGCTTTATCTGAGATAGCCTTCGGGATGGAGGAGGGAGGCTTGAAAAATTTGCAGCTGCGGGAGAGAAAAACGGGAGAGAAGTATTTAAAAAGATACATTTTACAGAACAATACTTATACTCTTTCACGGTGAACAACACTATTCACATTACATAGCACATGTGATTTCGGTACAAGGTTGCATTTTGCATCTTAATATTGAGTGCCTGCGGCTTTGGTGTTAGAGATTACAGACGCAGGTCCGGGCAACAGAATTCAGCTTGCATGTGGCCATGGTAAGCCATTGTCTTTCGGCTTCTGCAACCTTCATAAAAGCAGCGCCCTCCTTTCCCATACCAACCAAAGCCTGTTGAGTGCTGCGGTTTTCGTGTTAACATGCAGCAGCAGCAGAAACCAAACTACGCCCCCCCCATCCAATTCTCTGGGATGATCGCTTTACCCCTCTCCCCACGGTTTGGCTGGTGTCAGGGAAGATCCCTGCTAGCCAAACGCAAACAGCTCAGCACCAATGGCACCTCCCCACACCCCCGCTTGGCTAACTGCAGGGAAGGATTTCTTTTCAGACACAGGCAAACAACCCAGTAGGAATGGCCACCTCTGTCCCCTTAATTAAATTCCCGTATTTCAACCACGTTACCATGAACGATATCACTCTCCTGAGGATAACACAGCGAGATAAAGAACGGATGTTGCTTGAATGCCAGTAAACACCGGGACCACACGCTGCCAGGCTTTGTCATGCAATGATATCAGATTACTTGATACTAGCATGGCGTGGTAAAGTGTCCTACCATGGAGGACGGAATAAGGCTGCACTGCCCAGAAACCTTCTGCAAAGGCTTTTGGAGTACCTCCAGGAGAGCTTCATGGAGATGTCCCTGGAGGATTTCTGCTCCATCCCCAGACACTTTTCCAGTAGCTGTACTGGCCGCGAACACATCCCACGTCCTCAGGGCAAATTAATCATTAAAAAATGCTTGCTTTTAAACCATGTTTTATATTTACAAAGGTACACTCGCCAGAGGTTCCTTTCATGGCGTCATGGTCTGGGATACTGCCTTGGGAGGGTACTTCAGTCAGGCTGAGAAAAAGATCCTGGATGTTCGGGAGAACGGTGTGCTGTGTGCTCTCCGCAAGCTGCTCCTCCTCTTCGTCATCTTCCCCGTCTGCAAAATCCTCAGTCATGGCTGAGATTACCCCCTCATCGGAATCCACGATCAGGGGTGGGGTAGTGGTGGCGGCCCCTCCTAGAATTGCATGCAGCTCAGCAAAGAAGCAGCATGTCTGCAGCTCTGCCCCGGACTGTCTGTTTGCTTCTTTGGTTTTCTGGTAGGCTGGTCTGAGCTCCTTAACTTTCACGTGGCACTGTAGTGAGTCCCTATTGTGGCTTCTCTCCATCATGCCTTTGGAGATTTTTTCAAACATTTTTTTCATAGATTCATAGATTCTAAGACTGGAAGGGACCTCGAGAAGTCATCGAGTCCAGGCCCCTGCCCGCATGGCAGGACCAAATACTGTCTAGACCATCCCTGATAGACATTTATCTAACCTACTCTTAAATATCTCCAGAGATGGAGATTCCACAACCTCCCTAGGCAATTTTGGCATTTCGTACTTTGGAACGTAGTTCTGCTAGCATGGAATCATCTCCCCATACAGCAATCAGATCCAGTACCTCCCGTATGGTCCATGCTGGTCTTTTTCGATTCTCGGACTGCATGGTTACCTATGCTGATGAGCTCTGCATGGTCACCTGTGCGCTCCACGCTGGGCAAACAGGAAATGAAATTCAAAAGTTTGCGGGGCTTTTCCTGTCTACCTGGCCAGTGCATCTGAGTTCAGATTGCTGTCCAGAGCAGTCACAATGGTGCACTGTGGGATAGCTCCCGGAGGCCAATACCATCGAATTGCATCTACACTAGCCCTAATTCGAACCGGCAATGTCAATTTCAGCGCTACTCCCCTCATTGGGGAGGAGTACAGAAACTGATTTTAAGAGCCCTTTATGTCGAAGTAAATGTCTTCGTTGTGTGGACAGGTGCAGGGTTAATTCAATTTAACACTGCTAAATTCAACCTAAACTCGTAGCGTAGACCAGGTCTTAGAAATGCTCAGTATTCAATACTAAGGGTTACAATTTAGTAAATCATGTCAAAAGCAGTATCTTTTCAGATGTTTCTTAAATGACACCTGACTTTACAAGGCCAGGGTTATGTGACCTTCTTAAGAGCAAGTCTTGAGGGGCTTTTCAACTAAAACAAAAATCAATGAGTGGGAAGTTTAAAAAAACATTACAACTGGAATAGCATATCTGTTTACATGACTGAGAATCCTGTTTTTAATCTATATTGAAGCATTTCAATCTATCTGTAAGGCACAGATTTATTTCATACCAATGATGGGTTTAATAAGCATTCCTTCACTGATCTCTGAAGAATCCTGTTCATCTCCAAAATGACTAAAGGAAATCTCCTCTTGCCACACTCTCATGTGTTTTCTGTGCTGGAGAAAGGAGCTATATTATCATAGCAGGGGTGGAGATGGGGAGGAGTAAATCTAACAGGCCATGGAACAGGCAGATCAGGTAGCACATGCTGTTGGATAGCCCAGCATGAATTCCAAAGCCTGTGGGACTCCAAGCTGAGAGACTGGTGGATAAAATTAATGCAAAATAAAATCTAGGGACATGTTTATTCAGGTGTTAGTAGTGCGTGCATAGATTACTGAAAAGAAAAAAAATGCAGACAATGTATTTTCTTGTGTAAGATGCCAGATTGACTTGAAATCTTGTTTATTCACTGGCAAGTACGGCACGGGTAGTCAAGAAACCAGCTTCTCCGTGTCACTTTACGAAAGAGTCTGAAATCTGACCCAGAGAAACCACACCCATAGGATAAAAGAGTAGAACATCCATTGTCCCCCTTCAGTCTCTGGTCTCTTTAGACTGCCAAGGCTGCCTCAGTCCGTGGTGAGGACACTTGTTCGCTAGAAGCTGCAATTATGCTGCAAGTTAGGTCATGTAGCTGATAAAGCAGATGTTCGGTGGTAACAACTCTTGTCTGCATCTCCTGAGCTCAATTTTTGTCCCTTCTAACTAAGGGTATGTCTACACTACGAAATTAGTTCGAATTTATAGAAGCTGGTTTTATAGAAATCGGTTGTATACAGCCAATTGTGTGTGTCCCCACATAAAATGCTCTAGGTGCTCTAGTCGGCGGACCGCGTCCACAGTACGAGGCTAGCGTCGACTTCCGGAGCATTGCACTATGGGTAGCTATCCCACAGCTATCCCACAGTTCCCGCAGTCTCTGCCACCCCTTGGAATTCTGGGTTGAGATCCCAATGCCCGGATGATGCAAAACAGTGTCGCGGGCGGTTCTGGGTACATGTCGTCAGGCCCCTCCCCCCTCGTCACAGCAACGGCAGACAATAGATTCGCGCCTTTTTACCTGGGTTACCTGTGCAGACAACATACCACGGCAAGCATGGAGCCCGCTCAGCTCAGCTGAGCTCACCGTCACCATATGTCCTCTGGGTGCCGGCAGACGTGGGACTGCATTGCTACACAGCAGCAGCTGCTAACTGCCTTTTGGCGGTAGACGGTGCAGTAGACTGGTAGCCTTCATCGGCGATCTGGGTGCTGGCAGCCGTGGGGCTTGCCTTTTGGCAGTAGATGGTGTATTACGACTGTTAACCGTCCTATTACAAGTTGGGTCATCGCACATTAGCAGAGTCTTCCCCGAGCAGCCGATCGTGCAATAGGCCTGAAGACCATTGTCATACACTAACTGCCAAGTGCCCAGTATTTGCTGCCAAGCACCCAGAAAGATGTCGAGGGCTATCAGTCACGCTGCACCGTCGTCTTAAGATGTAAAAAATAGATTTGCTCTGTATTCATTTGCTTCCCCCTCCCTCCGTCAAATCAACGGCCTGCTAAACCCAGGGTTTTCAGTTTAATCTTTGGGGGGACATTCTGTGTGACAGTTGTTTGTGTTTCTCCCTGATGCACAGCCACCGTTCTTGATTTTAATTCCCTGTTCCTGTACGCCATGTCGTCACTCGGCCCTCCCTCCCTCCCGCCCTCCCTCCTTCTCCTGGTCCATCAGATACTACTTTCGCGCCTTTTTTCTGACCAGGCGCCATAGCTAGCACTGGGATCATGGAGCCCGCTCAGATCACCGCGGCAATTATGAGCACTATGAACACCACGCGCATTGTCCTGGAGTATATGCAGAGCCAGGACATGCCAAGGCGAAACCCTGACCAGCTGAGGAGGCGATTGCAGCACAGCGAAGAGAGTGATGAGGAAATTGACATGGACATAGACCTCTCACAAGGCACAGGCCCCAGCAATGTGGAAATCATGGTGTCACTGGGGCAGGTTCATGCCATGGAACGCCGATTCTGGGCCCGGGAAACAAGCACAGACTGGTGGGACCGCATCGTGCTGCAGGTATGGGACGATTCCCAGTGGCTGCGAAACTTTCGCATGCGTAAGGGCACTTTCATGGAACTTTGTGACTTGCTTTCCCCTGCCCTGAAACGCCAGGATACCAAGATGAGAGCAGCCCTCACAGTTGAGAAGCGAGTGGCAATAGCCCTGTGGAAGCTTGCAACGCCAGACAGCTACCGGTCAGTCGGGAATCAATTTGGAGTGGGCAAATCTACGGTGGGGGCTGCTGTGATCCAATTTGCCAGGGCAATGAAAGACCTGGTGATATCAAGGGTAGTGACTCTGGGCAACGTGCAGTCAATAGTGGATGGTTTTGCTGAAATGGGATTCCCAAACTGTGGCGGGGCCATAGACGGAACCCATATCCCTATCTTGTCACCGGAGCACCAAGCCACCGACTACGTAAACCGCAAAGGGTACTTTTCAATGCTGCTGCAAGCCCTGGTGGATCACAAGGGACGTTTCACCAACATCAATGTGGGATGGCCGGGAAAGGTACATGATGCTCGCGTCTTCAGGAACTCTGCTCTGTTTCGAAAGCTGGAGGAAGGGACTTTCTTCCCGGACCAGAAAGTAACCGTTGGGGATGTTGAAATGCCTATCGTGATCCTTGGGGACCCAGCCTACCCCTTAATGCCATGGCTCATGAAGCCGTACACAGGCAGCCTGGACAGGAGTCAGGACCTGTTCAACTACAGGCTGAGTAAGTGCCGAATGGTGGTGGAATGTGCATTTGGACGTTTAAAAGCGCGCTGGTGCAGCTTACTGACTCGCTCAGACCTCAGCAAAAAGAATATCCCCATTGTTATTGCTGCTTGCTGTGCGCTCCACAATATCTGTGAGAGTAAGGGGGAGACCTTTATGGCGGGGTGGGAGGTTGAGGCAACTCGCCTGGCCGCTGATTACGCGCAGCCAGACACCAGGGCGGTTAGAGGAGCACAGCAGGGCGCGGTGCGCATCAGAGAAGCTTTGAAAACGAGTTTTGTGACTGGCCAGGCTACTGTGTGAAACTTCTGTTTGTTTCTCCTTGATGAACCCTCCAAACCCCCGCCCCCCCGACCCGGTTCACTCTACTTCCCTGTAAACCAACCACCCCACCCCACCCTCCCCTCCCGCTTGCAGAGGCAATAAAGTCATTGTTTTTTCACATTCATGCATTCTTTATTAGTTCCTCACAGAAGTAGGGGGATAATTGCCAAGGTAGCCTGGGATGGGTGGGGGAGGAGGGATGGAAAAGGACACACTGCATTTTAAAACTTTAACTCTTATTGAAGGCCAGCCTTCTGATGCTTGGGCGATCATCTGGGGTGGAGTGACTGGGTGGAGGGAGGCCCCCCCACCGTGTTCTTGGGCGTCTTGGTGAGGAGGCTATGGAACTTGGGGAGGAGGGCTGTTGGTTACACAGGGGCTGTAGCGGTGGTCTCTGCTCCTGCTGCCTTTCCTGCAGCTCAACCATACGCTCGAGCATATCAGTTTGATGCTCCAGCAGACGGAGCATTGACTCTTGCCGTCTGTCTGCAAGCTGACGCCACCTATCGTCTTCAGCCCGCCACTTGCTCTTTTCATCCCGCCATTCAGCCTGCCATCTCTCCTCTCATTCATATTGTGCTTTTCTCATCTCCGACATTGACTGCCTCCACGCATTCTGCTGTGCTCTATCAGCGTGGGAGGACATCTGCAGCTCCGTGAACATATCGTCCCTCGTCCTACGTTTTCTCTTTCTAATGTTCACTAGCCTCTGCGAAGGAGAAACATTTGCAGCTGGTGGAGGAGAAGGGAGAGGTGGTTAAAAAAGACACATTTTAGAGAACAATGGGTACACTCTTTCATTACAAGGTCGCATATTTCGGCTTGCAGGCAGCCATGGTAGGCCACAGTGTTTTGGCTTTTTTAACCTTCTTAACATGCGGGAAAGGTTGCAAACAGCAGCGCATTTCCCATATCAAGGATGAATTGAGTTGTCCATTTAAAATGGGTTTTCAATGTAAAAGGAGGGGCTGCTGTTTCCTGGTTAACATGCGGCACAAACACAAGTAAACCACACCCCCCCACACACGATTCTCTGGGATGATCACTTCACCCCTCCCCTCCACCGCGTGGTTAACAGCGGGGAACATTTCTGTTCAGAAGAGCAGGAACGGGCGCCTCTGAATGTCCCCTTAATAAAATCACCCCATTTCAACCAGGTAACCGTGAATGATATCACTCTCCTGAGGATAACAAAGAGAGATAAGGAATGGATATTGTCTGCATGCCAGCAAACACCGGGACCATACGCTGCCATGCTTTGTTATGCAATGATTCCAGACTACGTGCTACTGGCCTGGCGTGGTAAAGTGTCCTACCATGGTGGACGGGATAAGGCAGCCCTCCCCAGAAACCTTTTGCAAACGGTTTGGGAGTACATAAAGGAGAGCTTTCTGGAGATGTCCCTGGAGGATTTCCGCTCCATCCCCATACACGTTAACAGACTTTTCCAGTAGATGTACTGGCCGCGATTGCCAGGGCAAATTAATCATTAAAGACGCTTGCTTTTAAACCATGTGTAATGTTTACAAATATTTACAAAGGTACACTCACCAGAGGTCTCCTGTGTGCCCTGAGGGTCTTGGGTGAGTTTGGGGATTACTGGTTCCAGGTCCAGGGTCACAAACATATCCTGGCTGTTTGGGAAACCGGTTTCTCCGCTTCCTTGCTGCTGTGAGCTACCTACAGTACCTCCATCCTCATCTTCCTCGTTCCCCGAACCGTCTTCCCTGTGTGTTTCTCCAGTGAGAGAGTCATAGCACACGGTTGGGGTAGTGGTGGCTGCACCCCCTAGGATCGCATGCAGCTCCGCGTAGTAGCGGCAAGTTTGCGGCTCTGCCCCGGACCTTCCGTTTGCTTCTCTGGCTTTGTGGTAAGCTTGCCGTAGCTCCTTAATTTTCACGCGGCACTGCTGTGTGTCCCTGTTATGGCCTCGGTCCTTCATGGCCTTGGAGATCTTTTCTAATACTTTTCCATTTCTTTTACTGCTACGGAGTTCAGCTATCACTGCTTCATCTCCCCATATGGCGAGCAGATCCCGTACCTCCCGTTCGGTCCATGCTGGAGCTCTTTTGTGATCCTGGGACTCCATCACGGTTACCTGTGCTGATGTGCTCTGCGTGGTCACCTGTGCTCTCCACGCTGAGCAAACAGGAAATGAAATTCAAACATTCGCGGGTCTTTTCCTGTCTACCTGGTCAGTGCATCTGAGTTGAGAGTGCTGTCCAGAGTGGTCACAATGAAGCACTGTGGGATAGCTCCCGGAGGCCAATAACATCGAATTCCGTCCACACTACCCCAATTCCGACCCGCAAAGGCCGGTTTTATCGCTAATCCCCTCGTCGGAGGTGGTGTAAAGAAACCGGTTTAAAGGACCCTTTAAGTCGAAAGAAAGGGCTTCGTCGTTTGGACGTGTCCAGGCTTAATTCGATTTAACACTGCTAAAGGTGACCTAAACCCGTAGTGTAGACCAGGCCTTAGGCTAAATTTGAACTGGCAACCTATAGGTCATGGATTTCATAGCTTATTGCCAATCCTCTGAGCTACCTAATCTCCTGTTTTAATATTTACTGAACAATGGTTTCCTCCAGTTCTTAGCCTAATGGCTGCTTCCACACTGACATCACTAGTAATATAGCATGACAGAGTCTGGACTTCAACATCACAACTGGAAAGACTTCTGCAGTACTGGCAGCAATAAGAATTAGATCTGATGGCAGGCTTGGGACAGATGAAGGGAGGACTGCTTAAGCTAATGTTGGAAAAGAAGAAAGACGGAATACATTCAAATCCTTTCTGAAAATGCAACTTCTTCCATGAAGCCCGCCAACTATAGTCCTCCAAAATAAGTATGCACTATAACATTAAAAGGGAGTTCTGAAACTTTTAGACATTGCTATAGCTGAATCTCTGATTTACACTTTTATGTTAGACTTCTGAACCTGTCAGGCTTGCACAGTGGTCTTAGACAAACAACACAGCAGAATTGTCTACCTGGCACTGTATCAAGATGTAGAAGTGGAGCTACTAGTTCTTTGAATCACATCACACCTGAGCAGCTATGTCAGCTATGTTTTTTTTTTCTTTCTTTGGGATTTATCATTTGTTTATAGCCCCATATATAAAGTTTTTAAACCAACGGTGTTTAACTGTTTGGCCAGCCAAACCATTCCAGAACTGTACTCCAAAACCCAGTTCTGACTAACCCAAAACCGTACTGAACACTCACCCAGCATTGGAGGTAGTTCATATCAGGATCCAAATTTTGCAGGTGGTTTCTATTTCTAAAATAGGCTAGTCCAAAACTCCAGTTCTGCACTTGTCCAAAGTTTGTTCAACATTTGAAAGCATTAACAGGATTTTTCAGAGAGTTAGAAAAAGCATTCATGGAAAAGCACTGCTTTCCGGCCACTTTTGGAAGGAACAGAATGAAGACATTACTATAATTTTGACAGGAAAATATAAACTACATTTCATACATAGAAAGTTGGCTTACTTGTTTGCCTAAAGATACTTTAAGTTCTCATGTCTTTCAGATGATAGAATCATTCTGTTGCATCGTGGATCTTTATAAGGAGATATAGTCCCTTTTTGGTTCCTCTTTCATTTTTTTTCTCCCACCCATTGCTCTTCTTTAATTTCCTTTCTCAGGCTCCCATATACTTTTTACAAATGTCAAAATCTTGGCTAATGCTGTTTATTGATCTGCTTTTCTCTCTCAGCTGTATGAGCCAGTTGGTAACAAGGTGCTGGTTCAGTGTGTCAGGTTTTCCCAAGCAGCCAGAAATTCTTTGCGGCTCCATAGCCCAGGATGATCTGATCCAGAGATCAATAGGTCAGACAGTTCAGTTTCTTAATGCAATAATATTAAAGCCCTGAAGTCAGCTTACTAGGGACTATCAGAGGTGAAGAGAAAATAGTAGAATCATGGCAGAACTGCAAAAACATGAAGGGAATGAACACTAAAAAATGTGGAATAAACTACAAGTGTCAGCCTGTGAGCAAAGAAAAGATATTTACATTTCAGTTGCTTTATATGCACCGGAAAACAACCAAGATGTTTTCTGTCACCCCTCTGAGCATTTCACTTGTATGTTTTACCCACTTCCCTCATCTGTTTTTTATCCATTTTATGTTGTGCATTCTGCAGACCAGGGAGTGTGTCTTCTGACATGTTTGTACAACACTTAGCCCACTCCTGATTGGGTGTTACCATAATATAAATAATAAACACATTTTACCTGCAGTTAGCTGCCATTAGCTCTTTGGGGCAAAGATTATCTTTTTGTTTTGCATTTGTACAGCACCTAGCACAATGGAATCATGATCCTTAGTAGGGCTTGTAGGTGCTACGGTAATACAAATAATAATAACTGCTATTTTCAAATCTCCTCCACAACTTATAACAACGTCCTAACTAAAGCCGTTCTCTGGAAGCTCAAAACTGTTAAGTTTTCTCTATCCCATTACTGAGTTCTGTGTGCGCGCGCACACCCCTGCCGGGGCAATTGAGTCATTTCTTGCTGTTTGAGTGCATGAAAGTATGATAATGTAATCTGAATCCCAGTATACCCCAGCACCTGGAAACAGCAATAACCTCAAAAAGAGATTAAATAAATAATTGGTATTGTGTAAGAAGGCATTTGTTTAGCTGAAAAGGAGCTCTGCTGATATGCAGTATATACAGGTTGGAACTCTTTTTCTCCCTTTAAATCATTAAACTTGTAATAAACTTCTGTGTGCGTGTTTTCATTTTCCCCACCTCTGAACATAAGGTACTACTGAGTCATGATATTGCTGGTCTGGCATCGGAGGTGTTGGCTGTCTAAAAATCAGCAAGGAAGGATAGGAAGAAGACAGTAGTCTGTTCTAAGAAAGGGAGACTTTATTTTAAAACTTTATTCATTTGATTTATAAATTTCCAGTAACAAAAGATAAGTATAAAGTCACAGCTTTCATAAGACCAAGGTGTAAGTCTAAAAGAGCATCAACAGACCTGAGCTGAGGTCCTAGGTGCTTGAGATCCGCTTTGTAGTCTCTTGATACCACTTCTCTTTGGATTTGGCTAGTCCATTACCATGCTGATCTTGATTGACTGATTGAGTCATTTATTTTTGTATTTGATTTTTTGTTGTAACTTAAAAACACTTGCTCACCTTACTTCTTCTTGCTGTGAGACGTCAAGGAGCCACCATCAACAACCACTTCTGTAAACCAGAACAAAGCAGAGTTGAAACAAACAAAACACAAAGTAGTACTGGACCGTTTCCACTCCTCAATGAGAAGTTGCAGTGCTTCAACTCCCATCTTTTCATGTGCTGTATAGTTATACCTGCCTACTGTATTTTTCATTCCACGCATCTGATGAAGTGGGTTTTAGCCCACAAAAGCTTATGCCCAAATACATTTGTTAGTGTCTAAGGTGCCACAAGGACTTCTCATTGTTTTTGCTGATACAGACTAACATGGCTACCACTCTGAAACCTGTGCTTCATTATTGTCACTAGCTGGTGCAGTATGAGGGTATAAATATCAACACTCCCAAGCTTTTGCTTTATCATTCATGACTTAAAATGGAGATCCTCAGCAAACATTGCTGATTTCTTCTGGGTTCAGCGAAAACTAAGGCAAGATAAGAAAGTGTGCAGGTCTCCACTTTCTGAAATAAGAAGAGGAAGGAGGAAATACACTCTGTGCACCCTGCATTTGGGGTCTCCTTCCCTTTTTTACCTTGGGACTTTTACAATTAAAATACTTTTTGACATTAAGCCTTTTATAGCTCTCTCCTTTAGGCACTCACATCCTCAGTGGTGGTTTGCTCTTGTTGGAGTAATTATAATTACTCCAGAATTATATATATCCAGAAGTAAGGGAAAACAAAACTGAGTTTAATAAGTTTAATTGAACTGCACAGCTGGAGGGTATTTGAGTTTCAAGAGAAAGCAAACTCCCCACAGAATATCATGTGTCAACACATTACACCAATGAAACAAGCAGGAAGTAATTATGCATTATCAGAATTTGTGATAATGAACTCTCGTTGGCTGATCATGCTTTGAGGTCTGACACTTTCTAATAGTTTAATGAAAGCTGCCTTTTTCTAATTAACTCTTTAAGGAATGCCAGAGACTTAACTACAGACTGAGTTTTGGAAACCAGCATTTTCACAGATACACAAGTAGATGAATCTGATAGTGGAGAGCTTTGCATTCAGCTATTTCCTTTCTACAAAATTAGGTAAGTGAGCACTGTTTTTAATACATCAGCTTTCAGAACCCCTTACCCTGTTTTCACTGATTTAATTTCTGTTTCTATGGAAATAAAGGCAGAAAAAGGGTGGGTAGTAGGGAGCTGCCAGAGTCCCAAAATCTAGTCTTCGGCTAAAGGCCAAATTTTGGAACCTGTGTCATTGGGGAGACGTTTTGCTTATGTCAATCATAGAGCAGCTAGTAGCCTGAGACCAGCCTTTCTCTAGGTGTGGCTGATAAGTTTGGGGTTAATGTGGCTAGGCTGCTCCTGAATGCCTCTGCTTATTTCACATCACATAATGTGTAGTTTATTGGTGTTTTTGCCCACAGGCCCCAATCAGAATTGGGGCTGGGTTGTGCTAGGTGCTGTGCAACCACATATGAAGACACAGTTTCTACCCTGAAAAGAACACAATTGTCTAAGGTCACAACTGTGCCAATGGATCTGTGCAGGCAGACCCTTGCATTCCCACCGAGCCTCATTTAGTATTAGGTTATTTTTAGGTTTAATCAGGTATAATAAAATGGCCTTACCATTCAGCTCCTGGAATAGTTTGCTGACACTGGGAAGGGAGCCCTCCTTTTTCGCTAATTGGTCTTTATTCGAAAGAAATAGATCCATTTTTTTTTATGTTTCGTTTTCTTTGGTATTCCTGGTTGTATCAAGTCACTGTGGCTTGTTTTGTCCATTCCTTAGGGCCTGCTAAAGTCTTCCTTGGAGGTCTGTAGGTTCTTTCTCTGTAACGTTGGCCTTAGGTGTTTATCTAGAGAGCCTTAGGTATTAGCTGATTAAGAAATGCAGTTAAGTATTTGCCCTCTGATCCTTCTAAGCATTCTCTTCAATTTTGTTGGGTGTTTTTAAATTAGGGCAAAATCATCTGTTTTATGCCATCTGTCCCAGAGTCCAACCTCAGTGGAAGGTTGAAAGAAGAGGTCCCCTATGTCTGCAAGTTCACTGTCAGCCCAAACCCAACAATGCATGTAGCTCCCAACTAATCAGACCAAATGTAGAGGGGAGCTTACAGTCTAGGCTGGATGTGGCATGATAAAGATAACCCTCCCCTATCCCTATAGCAGGCTCACTCAAAACATCCTGCAGTTGTTTTTGTAAGGTTCATATTAGGTTTTTTTTTTTTTTTTTTTAATTATTATTACTAAAATGTTAACAACAAAGAGTCTGGTGGCACCTTAAAGACTAACAGATTTATTTGGGCATAAGCTTTCGTGAGTAAAAACCTCACTTCTTCGGATGCAACCTGATACTAAAATGTTGTTAGGCTGATATAAGCATCTGAGTCACTGTTGAAGGGAATGGGAGATTGAATGATATTATTTGATTAGTTAGGACATTCCAGGCATGGGGAACGATGCAGGAAAGCACAGAGATGGTTGTGGGATTTGAACCCCTAAGGCCAGATTTGTTACTTCTGTGTAAATCTGGAATTGAATCATTAAATTGAAATTGCATTGGTGTGAATGAGATCTGTCAGACCCTCTCCTCCCTTCAGGGGTCCTGTTTCTTCTTCTTCACCAGATTCCATGCTAACTCTGCTTCCTGAATCTGGTTAATTCCTGTACGTGGCTGTTACAGCCATTCCTGGAGTTCCAAGTTGAGTATCAAACCATATAAAGTATCACTGGGTCAGCTACATTACAAGCATGGGCATGTTTTGTATGTATCATGTACTGAGGAAAGAGAGAAGCTGGAAAATAATCATTCAAAACATTGACCCAAGAAAGTTAAACCAAATTCGGCATCTCCTATATGTAACAGATTCAATAAGTGTTTGTTTTGATGCCTGATGGTGTATAAATTGCACAAACTTTGACAGCTCCATACCATCTACATGTTAGATGAAAGTACAGAAATTCTGCCATGCTTTCTGTTTGTTACTTATTCTGGTGGTACATTTCCATTAGCATTTGTGGAGTAGATGTCCTGAATGGGATTTTTAGAAGTGCTTAGGCAGGTTATGCACCTAGCACCTTTGAAATCAATGAGGAATACTTAGGTGCCTCAATTCCTTTGACAACCTGGCCCTTAAGGCCTGATTCTGACAGATGCTGGATGCTACCAATACCAGCTGAAGTCTGTGGGAGCTACAGGTGCTGAGTACCTGAGAAAATCAGGCTGCAGGTGTCTAAAGTTGGGGATCCAGAAACTGAGGATTCCAAATTAGTGGCCTCTCTTGAAAATTTGGCCTAACCATGCTTTCCTAAAGCCTTTCTTTGTAAACTTTACAGCGGTAAGGCCAACATATACATGCTCCTCAGGCATACGGAGATCCCTACTCCCCAGTAACTGTTTTCATCACACCTCTGTTTGCAAGCTGAAGGTCACTAGTCATGCTGAAAACACATTAACTTGATGCATTTTATGTTTATAGGTGGTTTGGGTCCAATTTATAAATGAAGTTAATTCAGATGCTGGCAAGTGCATTTATCTCTGACATATCCAGGTAAAACAAGTCGGGCAGGGGAGCTCATATCCTTCTCTTAGTGTCCCTGGTCCAGTAATGGCAATGCCAACATCACATACTTGTATACTATTTTTATTTAAGTACCATGAATGGTCTTTACAGGTCACAAATAAAACACAGTTCCTGCCTTCCACAGCTTACCATCTTCAGGATAGACACAGATAAATCAAGATTCATGGCAGGGACCTAGAGGAAGAGGTTCAGCTTTGACATTTTTGTTTGTCTTCTGTGATGTTAAGGCCGAAGGCATTTGGCCAGTGTGGATTAGTGCTTGTGGGCCTTGTGGGAGAAATGGCTTTTTGGTAGATATCCAAGGATTTTCATATTTGTGTGGGTGGGTTTTCTTTTTTTTTTCTTTTCAGCCCGAAGGGACCATTAGATCATTTAGTCTGATCTCATGTAAATCGCAGGCCATAGAATTTCATCCAGTTATCCCTGTATTGAGCCCAATAATTTGTGTTTTGACTAAGTATGTCTTCCAGAAAGGCATCCAGTCTTGATTTGAAGACCACTTCTCTTGGTGGTCTGTTCCAATGGTTAATCACTCTCACTGTTACAAATGTGTGCCTCATTTCCAATTTGAACTTGTCTGGCCTTAACTTGCAGCCATGAGTTCTTGTTATGCCTTTCTCTGCTAGATTAAGGAGCCCCTTTAGTACCTGGTATTTTCTCTTTGGCCTGGTCCACACTAACCCCCACTTCAAACTAAGATACGCAACTTCAGCTACAGGAATAACGTAGCTGAAGTTGAAGTACCTTAGTTCGAACTTACCGCGGGTCCAGACGCGGCAGGCAGGCTCCCCAGTCGACTCCGCGTACTCCTCTCGCGGAGCAGGAGTACTGGCGTGGACGGCGAGCACTTCCGGGATCGATCCCAGAAGATCGATTGCTTACCGCCGGACCCGGAGGTAAGTATAGACGTACCCTTTGTGAAAGTACGTAGACACAAAAACAATGAGGAGTCCTAGTGGCACTCCTCCTTGTTTTTGCTGATACAGACTCACACGGCTACAACTATGAAACCTGTTACTTATACACAGTAATCAGATCACCACTTTTTTTTTTTTTTTTTAATTTGATAAGCTAAACAGAGTCTTTTACTGTAAGGCTTCCCCTGCACCCTGCAGAATAATTGTTGTGGCTCTTCTTTGCACACTGTTTCTTTTTTCTCCAGTTCCCAAAAATGTGGACACCAGAACTGTATGCAGTATTCCAGTATCGATCTCACCAAAGCTATATAGGTAAAATCGCCTCTCCCCTCCTAGTGGCTATTCTCCTCTTCATACTTCCAAAGCTTGCATTAGCCCCTTTTTTGCCACTGGATCACATCTGGGCACTCTTGTTTAGTTGTTTGTCCATTATGACCTATACATGCTTTTCAGAGTCACTGCTTTGCAGGATACATTCCTGCATTCTGTAGGTATGGTCTGCATTCTTTGTTCTTAGATGACCTTGCATTTGTCTGTATTGAAATGCATTTTGTTTGAATGGGCCCAGTTTATCAAGTAATCCAGATCACTCTGCATCAGTGACCAGTGCTGCTCATTCTTTACCAAGACACCAAACTTTGTGTCATCTGCAGAATTTATCAGCAGTGTTTTTTATATTTGTTCCCAGATCATTGATGGAAAATGTTGAATAGTGTCAGGCCTAGAACCAATTCCTGTAGAACCCATTAGAAAAACCCCAATTTGATGAGGATTCCCCAATACTTTTTGAGATCTGTCAGTGAGTCAGTTCTTAATCCATTTAACATGCTTTATTTTCACCATCATAAACAAAATGAAAAGGAGCAACAAAATAATTTCATGCTATTTTCATTAAGCCGTACCTTTTTTCCATTTTTAAAATGTAAAATGTATGCATTTTGAGAAGTGGAGATAAATATTAGACCAGATTCTTTGCTGGAGTATAACTCAGCTGGAACCTGAGTTATATCAGGGATGAAATAGGCTCACAGAGTTCAGTGCACGCACACAGCATCATACGCTACCATCTCACAGAACAGAGGATGGAGGAATAGTGAGTTCGAGACATTTATGGAATTGCCATTAATGGATGATGAGAAATAGTAGCTATTCTGACAATCAGAATATAATATGAATCTATTTGCATACCACACTCCTGTTGATTAAAACACCATTTCATGCATAACCTTCTGATGATATCACGTCTATGAAACAATCTATTTTTACTGGCTGGTGCTAGGATTTTACTGAGATGGTTAAATTGATAGACCTATTGTCTGATGCACCCCATGCTCTATCTCCCCCAGCTGCACTAGCATCTGTCAGAAAACTGATTCTATTTTAAGTTACTGTAGCTGTAAATATAGTCATTGGATAACACAGGATCTGTGTCTTATGCTTTGAAAATAAACATTTCAGCTTTTCCTTTGTGCTAATCTAGCATGTGCTATTAACATTATCTCCTAAATATGTCCATAAACTTTAATAACCTGACAGTGGCTATTCCTATTTCTAAAAAAAATCTTTGTTTTTAGTACAATCACTGTAGCACAATCTTTACCCTTTTAATTTGAAAAATGTAGACCCAATACTGCTCCCATTTAAATTTAATGAGAATTTCCCAATTGACTTCAATGGGAACAGGTTGAGCTATTCTAAAAATCTAAATTCTCTTGCATTCAAATTATGGAACACAAATTAAATAACTTCATATGCTATTAACAAATGTTGGTGAGGTGTATAACAGTTTGTGGTCTTACAGCTCTAGTATGGGGTGTGTGTAATGCCTATATAAATTGGGGGGCAGGTTATAATCCACTTATGAGTGAAAAATGGTGTGTCCCATTTATGACTTTATTTCACCTAGCACTTACACCATGGAAAATAATGGGCCACACTCTCTTAGCTGATGTAAATCAGCATAGTTCTAATGACTTCAGTGAAGCTATGCCATACCAGTATGCTCCAGTATTGTCTGACTGTGATTAAGATGTAGTGGATTGTTCTCTCTTTGTTTTCACACAGTATTTTTACTTAGGGAACTGAACTAATTTCTTCAAACTGCTATTTGAAGTCGATAGGAGTTGCCGATGAGTATCCGAGGGCAGGATGGCCCGATGGTAATGAAATTTACCATATCCAACTCTTGATCCTCCTCCCTATCGCCTTCCCCCCCCACACACACACATAAATGCATTCAATTTGCATCCCTAGGCTCACTGATGTCTCCCAGGGATTCGACTGCAAGGGAAGAAGCTTTAAACTACACCTGGGGCTCCAGTGGAGCCCTGTTAGCAGAGGCTTTCCAGTGCATCCTGCAAGTGCCTAAAGCCAGCTGCTGTAATCCCTACTCACTGCCTCTAGGCTGGATTGCAGCACCCAGGGCTGCAATCTGGGTTCTAGCCGTAGAGTGAAATGGGGCCGGTTACTGTACATTACTCCCAGGGTTTCTTTTCTAGCCCTGCTCTTTTCTGTCAGTTCCATTAGACTTTGATTGCCTGGAATTGTTAAAGTAATGCTAGATTGGCAAAACCCTCTTGGCAGACAAGCTCTCAAATTGCTGTTAAAGCTCTCTGAGGCCCCCTTTCAGGCATGAGTGTTCAGTTAATTAATAGGAGATGTTCAAATACACAATAACTCTATATGAAAGGGGAAAGTCCACAGGAGAACTCAATGCTTGGTGTATGGCTTTGCAAATGCAGCCCACTTAATTTGCTATGGTACCTTGGGGAACAACAGTGCTGGGGCTTAACCCCTTATTAGCATGATATAAGCATGTTGCTCATTTAAAGAAGTTGTCAACTTTGGCAGCAAACTGTTAACCTAAAACAATATTTAAAAGTACAAATAAAAGTCTCTCTTGGGTGTGCTGAGCAGCTGCGCCTGCTGCTTTCACATCCAGTCTCCTACAGCCATTTCTGGGTCTTTATGCTTCCTATGTGACTTGCCTTCCTCCCAAGAGAGACTCTACCTCCTAGCATCTCATAATGGCTTTGTAGTTGTAAGTCCCAAAGTGGGCACGAAAATGCATCAAATTTAGGCAGTGTCTGAGTCCTGCTCACACTAACACAAAATACAATTGGCTGCTTAGTTGAAAAGATACTTGTTCCTCTTGGGGTTTGGTTAAAGGGAAGGTTAGCTGGAAACAGGGTCCAGAGCTGAAGGGGAAAAAATGTGATTTCAAATTGCCAAAGCAGAAAGTTCCGTGTGTGACTTAAATTTAAGTGAATAAGCATGTTAAAGTCCCTTCCAGACTCCCATGGATTGTAAGGAATTTTTCCGCTGCCCTCCATGATAGGGCACAGCTCTGTGAGGTTAACATCAGCCCTGCACCAGGGTAGCAGAAAGACAGTTGGACACCTCACAAAAATTGTTCCATGACATCTGCCCTGCAAGCAGAGGGGGCTGAATTAGAAAATTTGGATTGGCTACTCCCCTTGCTTCAGCCCTGCTGCAGAGTAAGGGCAGAAAATGTATAGATCCTGACCTGAGATTAACAACAGCCTCTCAGGGTAGCTATAGCAGAGGCATTCAAGGGGTAGGTAGCAATTTCTGTTTTTTCTCCTAGTATTTGTGTATGACTTATTTTTCTGTCTTGTCCTCAACCTGCTGATCCATAATTAAGATACCAAACATCCATTGCCCTGGAAAGCATAATTGAATCTTTTTTGTTCTTTCTGATCACAGGTTTGATAAGTGTACTCCTGCTGCAAATACTTGTTCTGCTCCCACCAAAGGGTTTCCAAATCACCAAGAGCAGGTGACAAAATCACTTCCAGTATTTTTATTTAAACAATTTAAAAATGCTCAGTATTTCTACAGGTTAAATAACCAATATTTGGGTCTTTGCTGTGGTTCTCTCTCCCATCAAAATTTGAAAGGCTGCTTAAGTCCCATTCTGTTATTTTGGGCCTCAATCCTGCAAATTGCCCCAGGCAGATGAATCCCTGCACTCTCACAGACCCTGTTGAAGTTGATGGGGCTCTACATAGGTGCAGGGATCCACCAGTACAGAACTGCTATGAGACTGGGCCCAAAAAGGCCCCAATCCTGCAAGGTATTGAATCCTTAAGCGGTTTCCTTGTCAGGGCTTGACGCTATCTGTAATGGCCCAAAGAAAGTAAGGGGAGATTTTGTTTCTCTGATATTGTCTTCATTCCTTGCGCTATTGTTTGTGTTGGTTGTGGGGTTGTTTTGTTTGTTTTGTTTTGATGGAACTATTGAGATGTAACAACCAAATTGAAGAAATTTCTATAATTTAGAGAATAGTCATGATTTAAAAACTAGTTCTTTCTGCTTAGCATCTTGGTTTATTCTACTTCAGTTCTGACATTTTAATAGATCGCATTAGCCCAGCTGTTACTGGTAGAGATGCTATGTAATATATGCATCTTACATGTCGAGCCCTGCAAATCTGCAGACATCCACAGACCATGTTTGCAGATTGCGAATGGATGCAGATCCAAATTTTGCTTCCGCGCAGGGCTCTACTTATATGAAAGCACTGGTTTCTACTTGTATCAGGTGTTGCAATAACAGCCTCAAAAATCACATTGAAATTCAACTTTGAAGACTAGTCTTCAATTGTGTATGATTTTTAAGGTCTAAAACAAAAATGCTGTGGTGTATGAAGTATTATGTAGAGTAATATTTATTTGTAGCACGGATGGTATATAAAACAACGGGTATTTAATCTGTCACTGGCTTCATGGACAAGGAAGACTTTTTGGTACTAGTTGGTCCCAGAGTGAGTAAAGCAAATCTTTAAACAGTATTTTGAGACCTCCAGTGAACACCCATTTGCTTCAGGAAGTAATGCTCATGATTCTATAGGTGACAAATGTCCTCTGAATCAGTACTGGGGTTGGAGGTGCCAGTGTAGTGGCAAGTTCTCATCTCAGGTAATTACATTTTTACCTTTCAAAACTCCCCTTTGATTTTAGTTAGATACAACATTCTCCTTCAATTATTGTCCTAAACTGTCATGTAGTTTTGCTTTGCATTGTTAAATAGCTGTTACGGTACACCCATGAGGTGGCTGCAGTTTGTGATCTCAAAACATCCTTACCACATCTCACAGACTAGGTAAATTTCACCTAGTAAGCAGGGTGGTTGAGAGGCATAATTTATTAATCTTTGTAAAGTTCTTTGAGATCACAAGTGAAGATGTTTAAATAACTAGTATTTCTATATTTAATATAAACTGGGGGAGGGGGTGAATGTGAATAATAAAGTATGATATTGTTCCCCTCCTCTAAATAAGCAGATGTACAGAGGCTGAGCATAAAAACTTGACAATTGTCTTAAGTAACTAAATAATGTGAATTCAGAAATACTGCAATTACTGAGGTATTTCCTATACTATTGTTTGTTTCATTTTATAATTTAAGCACCTATCCTTGGCTCTAGGCACTTTAAGAAATGTTTGAAATAGATCAGATATAAAATATAGCTAAATACTGCAAATGCTGAGGTACCACAATCTAAGGTGAAACTGGAAAATGTTAACCATGACCACTGTATTAAATAAATGTTATAGAGCTTGTTCAGAGTAATTTGCATCCAAGACCAGAGGACTTTCTATATAGCGATGATAAAATCTGTGAATGTCCACAGAAATGATTGTGTCAAACGTCATCTAAATTCCACTCATGCTGTTGCTTTGTGCTGCTGCTATCTAGCAAGTCTCCTAGCCTTTCACTTTAAATCAAAGAAAAAAAAATGATGTGGCTTCTGAGAAGATGATGCAGAGCTTAAATGCACCCTTGATATAATAGAAGGATGAAGTCCATTGAAAAAACGCATTTACCCCAATTACTGCAGGTCCGGTACCATGAGTTCAGGGGAACCCTCTTGAGTCTGTGACACCATGGCAACCCTGTAAATCTCGCATGGGGAAAAATGAAAATCAATTCATTTTTCTTTTCTATTTTCAGTAGCAGTTTCTGTGATGTCTCTGGATATATAGTATTGCTCCTCAGTAGGACCATGTTGTGCCATCTGATGACACTGCAGCTAGAGGTTGTAGCTGGCTGCTTTGTAGTCTGATAGCACTAACAGGATGTCAGCCGTTTTGTGAAGTGATTTTAAAACCTAGTAGCAGCATTTTTTTTTTAAATTGCTGCCAATATAAACTCAACCTGCTTCCTTCTTCTAGGTTTGAATTATCTTTCAGGATGAAAAAATGAATCTGTGAGGCTGACAGTTTGCCTTTGATTCATGCACTTGGGCAAATCCTCCAGATGGTAGGTGAAAGGGCCCGATTCGCTTCTTACTTACACTGGTATAACTCCACTGACTATAGCAGAGTTGCTCTTTGTTGACACCAGTCTAAATCAGAGCAGATTGAGGCCCAAATAATCTATTTCTCCATATATAGAAAACTCTTTAGCATGACACATAATCTGGAGGATTTTCTTTTAAGAACCCACAATGATATTTTGGCTTTGTGGAAGGGGTAGGAATTACTAGGTTCAGCAATCCATTCCTATTCGGAGAAGCACTGACATATGAACTTTAAGTCAATGGGACTTAAACCTGTGTGGCAAGGAAAACATGCTTAAGTGCTTTGCTGAACAGGGACTTGAGTATATGTTTGAATGGGTTTAAGTGCTCATTGTACCACACTTAACTCATGCTGGCCACTGAAGTCAATGGAATTCTGCAGTAATTCTCAACTCCTATGAATAAGAGGAGGATTCTTGGGATCAGATTCTGCAAGGTGATGCTGAATGCTTTCATCTTCCATTAATTTCAGTGGCATCTGAGGGTGTGCCACATCGCTCTAGGTGGAAGTTTATTTCAACCCAGTCTGTCCTGAATTCTGTCAGTGATGGGTGTAGTGGCCATGCAGTCTCATCGCCTCCATGTGAAATATACTACATGGTGCAGCAGAGCCTGATCTGTGTCCAGAGATAACTGACCTGATTATTTTAGGCACTGTACATCTTAAAGATTCGCTGGTCAAAAGTGGATAGTAAATAATGTGAAAACTAAAATCAACTCTCTCCATAGCTTTATTGTTCTTCCATCCATCCATCTCTCCTCTTGTCATAAGTTCTTCTCTCTTTTGTGTTTCTTACCATCTCCTCCTCAAAACCTACCTTATTCTCTTTCTCCCATATATTCTCTCTTATTCTGTATTGTATTTAATATTTGTATCACCCCATAATTTCAAAGTGCTTTAAAACATTGACTAACCCCCTCCCCCACCCAATATAGCATATTTTCCTGTCTCTATTATGATATTCACTATAATTCCTTTTGTTGTAAAGTCTTGTTTCTTGAGTTTAAATCTATTTATTTTCATCTCTTTTCCCCTCCCCCTACACACTCCCTAGTCTATTATATCCATTTCTTATCTATTCTTGTCACCTCTCATAATAATCCTACCAATCATACTATACCATATTGTTCTTCTTTGGTAATTAGTAGAAATCAAGGGAAAGAACATATTGGCTTCATTCCCGCCTCTAACGTATTCTATTCATCTCCGTATGTTTATCTTTATTTTATTATTCTACCCTGTCCATGATATCACCGTAACATCCATTTTTCACTTCATATCTGCATGTTGTATTTTTTGACTCTCTTCTTATTTTGGTTTTTTACCTGTCCATCTGTACGTGCTACTATTCTAAATTCTTTTCTAGCTCGGTTTCATTTTCAAGTATTGTGTTGCTGGAGTCCATTTCCGGTGACCCTCAAAATGTTGGGGATATTTAGTTTGTGATCATTCCAGGTAAAATGTGTTTGCCTGATCTGTCCTACTGAAGATTTCACTGTTTTGTGATTCTCTTTGTATCATTCATAAGCTAACAGTCATCCCCTCCTTGAAAGGGACTAGGGCAAACAGTCCAGGCAGTGAATCTGATTCTCCTCTTGTCGATGCTGGTTTTACACTGATGTCACTGTATTGACCATAGTGTAGTTGGCTAGAAATAGCCCTCAGAAACCATCTGTGGCCCTCTGCAAAGCCATTCAGTTGAGGCCACCCTGATGGAAATAACTAAGATTCAGCATGTGACTCTCCTCCTGCCATGTGAGCCTGGGGAAAGAGGGTGGGTTCAGAAGGGTGTGAATGAGAGGCTCCCAGTTTAAAGAGGAGGGATGAATCTGTGGTGTGCCCCAGCCAAGGACACCATACATGCTGAGGCAAGTCAGTTCCCTGGAGAGCAAAAATTGTCACCAGACAGCTCTGTCTGTACAAGGCAGTACGTTCTCCACACAATGCAGCACATGACCACAAGCAGCAAACATCACAGGAGCGCTGGTGGGCCCCCTGCTGCTGTGACTTTGGCAGCATTGCCTTAACTGTCACTTGGTGATCTAATAGTTTATATGCAGCTATTCAAAACAGGGCTAGATTATGTAGTAGCACACGAGTGTCCCTGAAAATGATTACAAACCTCTTTCTTTTCGTTAACGTCTTAGTCCCTTCTCCCCTCCTGAAGGAAGAACTGAATATTTATAGCATTTCTCTCTGAAGACACTGGTAGTTTGATAAGGAGCCCCAGTGCTGAGAGAATAACTATTGTTGTTTAGCTGCGGGCCTTGTAATGATGATTTAATACAGAAAGGACAAGTCCGCACTAGTGCCAAACCACCAGGAAGGTAGACTTGCAATAAAATGGAAGTTTATTTTGTCTCTTTAAGTACTGCATTTAATTGTCACTAATAATACTGTGAATCATACTTACGTCTGTTGTGGAGAGGTTTCTCTCTGATAAAAGAAAGCAAATTAAATTAGCCATAAGGATCTTGCAACGTGCTTGCACTCCTGACCATATATTTTATCTCAGTACTGTCAGCAGCTTCAGTGGTGCTCAGGTATGTATGGAGGTTCTGCAGAAGCTTTTCTGCTGCAGCAAGAAGACTGTCTCTGAGGAATGTCCCTTCCCCTTATCTTTGATTGGCCTGCAGAGGAAAGGGGTAGAAGTGAAGAAATGAGGCAAGCAGGCAATGCGAGGTGGAGCAAGTGTCCAAACGCTTATCCAGTCTCCAGAAGTACTCCCACTACTATCAGGAAGTGAAGAAGGTGTCAGGTAGCTCCTGACACTACCTTTACCTCCTATCTGTTGTTACCCAGGGTTTTCAGAACCCAAAGCAGTAGCAACGTTCCTGTTTCTCTCCAGGTGTTGCCAAGAATAAATCAATGGGGGCACAGCCCATTTGTCTGATAAATAATTGGTACAAGCAAGAATGCTTTAATCTAAAACTACTTTCTGATTAGATTTTAGGTGCACACGCGTTGTCACAGTAGGGCTAAAGCATTTCAAAACATTTTTAGCTACCCAAAAAGTCTGAAATGGTTCCAAGGGCTCAGCAGCTGGTCTTTGGGGTGGGAGGGTGGGAGAGACTCACCTTTCATCTAGCCGCTGGGGAACTCAGCTGTCAGATCCTTGTCCCAAGAAAGCTTCCTTGGACTGGTCCAAAGCAAATTCTTTCACCTAATCTTTTATAGTTAACTTCAAACAAAGCACATAACCTATAGTGACTCCTAGTGGGTCACCATAGTAACACCTAATAGGTCACCAATTCCTCTACTTTCAGCAAAACTAGAAATGTTTTAATGATAAGAGATAATGAATAGTCATAACAATAATATCTTGCATGTCAGAAGCAAGGTCAGCCATCCAAACATTCTTTCTATTCTCACAGTACACTCACTTCTTATCCCGTCCTCCCATTCTGATAACATAACTGCATGCTTGCAGTTTTGTTATTTGGCCTTGCCTCTCAGGGCCTAAGATTTTTTTTTTTTTTTTTTTTTCCTATCGATGCGCTGTTTGTTCAGCCACAGCCAGCTGAAAACCGTACAAAATTGCTGACTGCTGTACAGTTAAATTCTGGGGTAACATGCAGGAAAGTCAAATTCTGAGTAACACTGTCCCATCTGTGTGCCTAGCTCCTATGATGGCCATTGGAACAGGGGATTAACAGACTACTAAGTGCCAGAGATGTGCTTAGTGGGGCATGAGGGGTAAAAATGTATAAAACTCCTGTCCCAAGGAGCTTGCAATCTAAAAGATAGACACCGATAAGGCAACATGTACTGGGAAGACCTGGAAAAAGTTGTTAAGCTAGTGTATTTCGCTCCCCACCCCCCCAGCTCCTGCGCGTGCGCGCGCGCACACACACACACTCTTCCGCTAGGTAACATTGGGGAGGAAAAGATATTTGACTGACCTGAGTGTTTATGGGTTTTGTGGCTAGAGAGATTCTTCATAAGGGATTTGGATGATAACAGGTGGGGTTCTGGTGTGTTGGAAATGACATGTTAGTCTATGCTTGGAAGGCAGCATAAAAAGACAGCAGAAGAAAAAAGGAAATGAAAAGGGTGACAGTGCTGGCAAACTGACTTGAGGGGCAAAGGAGGACACAATAAGAAATGAGATTACCTTCAAGGCCCTACCATTTTGAAAGAAGAGATGGTTGGCAAAGGAAACGAGTGAAGGAAAAGTGGTGTCATCTGGTAGCTGGGTGAGGAAGATATTTTTTAGCACCTGAGCTTTGGCTGGATTATAGGGAAGTGAGAAGGGGAATATTGGGAAGGCCAAAGAGGAGGAGGCTGCAGTAACCAAACTGGTAGATCACCATGGACAGGTATCTTAGCAGTTGGGGAAAGGGTTGGATTTTCAAAATGTTGTGGAGAAAGACTCAAAACAGAACTTGTTAAGCCTTCATACATGGGGAGGAGGAGATGGAAGATTGAAAGATGATGACCGGGGCCACTCAGCTAACATCCACTAGGATGTGTTAAATGGGCAGACCAACCAAAGAGTGAACTGGGTGGGGAGGTGAGGCGAGGGGCAGAGTCATCTGGCATGGAGGAGTGGGATTAAAGATAGGCTGCTCTGGTTAGGAGACACATTTTAGATGAGAGTCAAAATGGCCAGGGTGGCACTTTTGAAACTGTGATTGGGTGCATGTGAGGTGTTTGAAACTGCGGCTGGGGGGAAGAGTCTTTACCTAACAGTGCAAAATATGTAATTTTTCACTCTAGACAACTTTTTATTTCAGATTAAGGAAATAAACATAAAACCTTCATGAGAGAGCACAGTGATTTCCTTTGTAACTTTCTGCATGTGACATGAAACACAAAATGGCAGATGCCTCAAAGGTTGCCCTGCAGCAGGCATGGAGACTCCATTACATTTAAAGGCGCAGTACACCGGAACAAGAAAGGAGATTGGCCTTCTATGCTATAAAAAACAACAAGGAATCCAGTGGCACCTTAAAGACTACCATTTATTTGGGCATAAGCTTTCGTGGGTAAAAAACCTCACTTACAGAGCACAGAAGTTGCATCTGAAGATCAGGTCCCTTGCTTAGACTGTACCAGTCTTTATCAATTCTTTGCTACAGACTCAATTTTCAACTTTTAGGGCCATACAAGGCACTTCTTTCCGTGCACAACTGCTATGTTGATGCTGATGGGAGTTATTCACATAGGTTGAGGGCACAATATGGCCATTAGTTTGGGAAGCTATTGCGAATTACACTGGTTGACTAACTGAAGAACAGATAACCTTTGTCCCCTTCATATGCCTTCAAGAAAAGGGAAATAAGTGTTCATGATTCTCAAACTAGACAACAAAAGCATCCAGTGTAACCTTTGAATGCTGTTTCCCATCCACAGTCAGATTCTAATTAAAAAGACAAACAGTCATTCACCAAGAATGTCTGCATTTATTTCAGGCTTAATCATGGTAATCTAGGAAAAAAGAGGGACCATAGTGCAAAGGCTGGTCTGTGGCTTATTATTTAGTTGTTAGCAAGTAATGTTGTTCAATTAATTCAGGCTTTAGCGTTAAGAATAACCAATGGAAGATTTACTTTCTATAGCAGGTTTTGCTTTTTGTTAGAGAATCAACTTCAGAGCTTGAAGGAGACATGTAATGGCTGACTGTGAGACCAGAAATTATTTTACAGGAAGAAATGCTAGTTGCCATGGTTTCAAGAGACAAACTCCAAGGTTATTCTCTGAAAATCTTTTTAGTACTGATCTCAGCAGAGAGAGGGACCCCCTCCCCCTGCCCCAGATGATCTTTCACTCCTCATCAGTGCAAGCAGCTGAGATTCAGTCACTGCTTCTCTGATAAGGGTATAATGTGAAAAGCCTGAAATGCTTTCAGAAAGCAACCAACCACACCAGCCATAGATTTACAGTCTACAGTTCTGCCAAGTAGATTATGGCTCTTGCGATCTTTCTGCCTGTAATCTGTTGCTTTCCCTAGTGATGGTTGTTGTGAGCTGAGACCAAGAAATTTTCATCTGAAGGCAGGGGGCCTAATCCAAAGCCAATCAAAGTGTGGAGGTATCACTTTGTCTTTGATTTCAGTGGGCTTTGGATTGGGCCTAGAGTTGGTTCTTCTCTCATCTTCTATTTCCCTGGGCACCACGCAAACAGAAAGGAAGTCACAATCTCTACTCCAAGGAACTCAGTCTAAGGCAGGCATAGAGAAAAAGGGTATGAGTGAGGATAGAGTATATTTTTCACTTATGTTAACAAATAACCTTTTTCTTCCATTTAAAAAAAGATTTTTTTTTCCCCTTGAGATGAGAAGACAAACTCTTCAGCAGAAAAAAAAATTATTTGGACTCTGTTTATTCCATGATACTTTATCTGCTGTTACTGCTTCTTCTAAACAGTATCACTATGTAGCTCTGTGTGTGGGGGGGGAATATTTTAAAGGCATGACATTGAAATTTCTGAGGTTAAGTGATCATTAAAGCTGCTTCTGCCAGCAGGTATGCACAGGCAAACCTCTATGCCCATGCAGAGCCTCACTGAAATCATAGTAACCTCTACACTACTGTTGGAAAAGTGTCAGGAGAAACACTATATTTCCCCACCTCCTTGTATTTGTTGTCATGAAAAGACTTGTTCCTCACCTTCTAAGGATTTGCCAATGTAAAATAGGAACACTATTGCAAATAGTATTATTTTATTTAGCACCAGTAAATTTTGTTCTAGTATCAACATAAGGTGGGAAGGCACCTGCTTCTAATGGCTTGTGCCTGGATTTAGGCAAATGTATGTAAGATTGTGTAAACTTGCATCCTACAATTTACAAAATATGCTTCATATTTCATAGGCTCTGAGGACTGTAATATACCTTAAAACAAGCAGTGTATATTGCAGTGCAATCACCATCTCAAAGTGGTTGTCCTTGCTGAGAAGATTGTTCCCAGATAGGCTGCCTCTCAGCCAATGATAGTACTGGTATCTCTGTGTTCACAATGTTCAGCTCAGTCACCAATGGCATGACTCTGAGGCTCTTGCTAATTTTAGTTCCGATCAATACCCAAGGGGGGAAATGTATCAAAGATAGATGTTTCCCAGGTCACTTCCACTCTCTTAAGCACAGCCAGTAACACTTTGCAGTGAGTTACTGGGTCAAATACAGTATGCACTACTACAACTTTCAGCCTGTCAAGCCATCAGTTTAATTAACAGCTGTACAGAAGGAAATGGCTTAATTACTACAGCATAAGAGATTGTATAGGTTATTCACATAATAAAACTTTAAAAAAAAATTCTTGATGCTAGATAGCCAAGGAGATTATTAATGGGATAAGGAGCCACTACTAGCGCAGACTGATAGCTAAGACTTATTGTGCAGAAATAAAAGCAGAGCTGAAGAGTTAAGTCTCTGAAGTCTTTTTCAGAAGTGCAAAGTTCCACAACTTGTGCTAACTAGAGATGTTCATTGTCTAATGTTAGACTGTTGCAGAAGGCAGCATCTGCCAATAGCTCTTGTGCAGGGGTATTCTTTGCTCTGCCTGTGCCTTATGTGTCCTTGGGGAAAGTCACATTACTCTCTCTGTGCCTTGGTTCCCCAACTATAAAATAGGAAAATTCCCACCTTGGAGCTTTATGGATGGAATGTGCAAATGCTTATTTCTCAGTGGCTGCGTAGTTGAAGTTAGAGAACATTTCCGTTCGGAGTCCAGTTCAGACCCCTTCTTAATTTTCCCACAAAAGTACCTTTTGACCTGAAATATCTCCCCTTTAGGTTCAGGCCAAAGGCCTTTTTGCCAAAAATATGAAGTTAATTGGACTAGCCAGGAGATTTTTTTGTTTTGTTTTTATTCTGAGGATTTTCCCCAAATTTACTTTCATTGGGGAAAAATCTTCGTCTACATAGTGTAGCTTAATGTATGTGTAACATAATATCTGTAGAGCAATGTCCATTTGGAGGGGGAAATGGAGTAGAATAGTCAACATGGGGCCAGGTTTTCAAAAGAGCATGTTGGTGGCTGAGGGTTTTGTTGTTGTTTTGTTTTTCTCTCTCTTTCTTTCTCTCTCTTTCTTTCTCTGCCCCCTCCCTCCCCCCCATTGTGGAAGCCAAGTGCTTGAAAATCTGGCCTTCTGTCTAAAAACACACAACTTCATGTAAAAGCCCAGTTAATTTTGGTAAGTGATGACTGTACTTCATTTACAAATCCCAAGCACCTAGAAACAAAGAAGAAGCAGCTCACCCTGCTCACGTATTAAACACATTATTGTGATCAACATATAAAGAAATGCCTATTTCATCACAAACCTTGGTTTCCAAACTTTATAGCTACTCAACATCAGTTTTCCCTAATGATGGGCCTCCATCAAGTCCTCAATGGGGATTGTAATATTACCTGCTAGGCAGGTGGAGTTGACAATTTCCACTGCTCTCCTGATGAAAACAGCATTTGAGGCTTTGTAGAAGTTACAAATTCTGCCAGCAACTGTTGTGAACACAATGTGGGGGAAATACAGGGCTCACCAAAGCTACAAACGTCACCTGCTATACTGATGGTGCTTATCAAGTCTCCTGTGCTCCCCCAAATTATATACCCCTTTATTTAAATTCCCCTCTAATCTGATGGTATAGATATTTTGGTCCAAAGCATCCACGGGGGGGAACGGCAGAATGCATTTCGTATAATCCAACATCACATCAATTTAAATGTAATGTTGGGGAGTGGAGGACGTTCATTTTCCTATGAAATATTTTTAAATACAATTTACTATGTCTTGCTTTTGTTCTTCTGCCTTTCTCTTCCTTCCCGTCACTTTTTCTTCCATTCTAACTTCCAGGGTCTGGTCTGTTTGTTCACTGTTTTCATCTGCCACAACCTCGCCTGCATTTCTCGCTCTCTCTCTCTCTCTCTATTTTTATATATAAATTTATTTTAACCTTTCCCTTCTGCTCAGTCCCTCTCCTGGCATCTGCTCATTGCAACAATTTCTCCTAACTTCTCCACTTTATTCTGACTACTTCTTTTTCTAACTTTTTCTACTCCATATCTATTTCACTGTCTGAGATCTACCCAACAGCCACTCTCTCATTCATGCCCTCGTAGTCACCCACACATGTCACTCCTCTGCCAGCCATGGAGTGAAGAGAGGATTTGGTAGCTGCTTTCAGTGTTAAGTGCCTTGGTTGCTAAGGCAGGGCACTGGAAGGAGCTGCTTTCCCATAAGAGGTTCCAGGAGTCGGCGTCTTTTTTTTTTTAGAAAGAGAGTCATCAGAGCCATAGTGCTCTTTATTCCTTCTTCAGGCCTGGGGAATGATTCTTGCTCCTCACTAGGCAACGGTGACTGTGGCCTATAGATTGTGATGGTACAGGGAGACTTGTGAATAGCTGAGTGGGGTGTGAGATGAGTCCAATGCAGAAGACATGGAAGTGGTGAGTGGAACGCAGATGCCTGCTCTCATGCCTGCTAGCCCTCATCACTGACACTTAGCAGCAGGGAGCAGTAACTGATTGCTGAGATGTCATACTGCATAGGTTGTGTCTGGGGAATTGAACAGAGACGAGGTGTCTATGTACGTCCTCTGTAAGAAACAAAATAGGCTCTCTGCTCCACTGAGATGTAAATGCCTGATTTCCAATGGCCCAGTGCAAACCTACCCATGTGTCTTCCCAAGGTGACTGAATTCTAAGATGACCAGTACTGGTTACATGACTGCAACTTCAGATCTCTTGGAGGTCTAGTAACTCTTCTTCCATAAATTCTGTACCCCACAAGAAAACTTGCCTCCCACCCCCAAAAAGCAGGAAGAGGAAGTTGTGTGAATGAGGGACAGTTGGGGGAAGTAACTGCAGTCAAAACCAACAAATCTATCTGGATTCAAGGCCCCTCACGCTAGTCAAAAATCTATTTTACCACTTCCCAGAATCTAGTATGATAAGTTACTGGCCAGCTTTCCATTCACAATAACAATTGACATAGTCTGAACCTGACAAATAAATAGTTGGAGCCTAACCAGCTGATCCTTCCCAGGGCCTATTCTTGAGCACAGTTGTTTTTCTGAGGGAGGAGGAGGAAGAACAACAACCTAGAAATTTCCCAAAGAAAAGCTTTAAGGCAGTTACAGCTAAATAGATAATTTACAAAAAATACACTTTGTAGTCAGGAAATTAGCTATTGAGATACTAACACAGAGCTTATTTCTGCCCACCCTTCACCTATAGCAGCCCCCCCCCCCATGTTGATCCCTAGCTTACTTTCCAGTATTAACCTCCGCTCCCCAGTATCCCTACCAAATCTTCACATGCTGTACTGCCCTGAAAACTACCAACAACCCACCAGTTATAGGCTAAAGAACTGAACCTCTACCAGGCCAGCTTTTCCCTAAAAGTAAGAGACCACATTATGCATCTTAATCTGTACGCGTAAGCCAGAAAAACATCCTTCTTCTAACCATTATCCCACTACAGACTGGAGACCCAGCTGTATTTCACCAATACCCTCATTAACTCTTTACCCTGTTTACCACAGATCAGATACAGACCAGAAATCCATATGTACCAGTACCCTGTCAAGATTCTCTTTCTTATGGACCACAGTACAAAGCCCTCGTCCTAGTATCTGAGCTCCTCCCAGGAAAATCAATTAGCAATAGAAGGGCCCCTAATGCACTTTATGCAGCCTCTGGCTCTTCTCTCTTTTCAGAGTAAAAACGGGGGTAGGATTTTGAGGTGTGGGGCTGAGTAAAACGGAGTATGAGTTTTATAAGTCTGTAAATGTTACACATTTAAAAAAAAAATATCAAAAGCCTCAAGCCAGTTGCTAGCTCTGTCAGTGTTACTGTGTGGAATATATGCCTTTCCACAGTTAGCCTGCTACTTATGGGGGAAGGCTGGCACGATGCCAAGATAGTCTCCTGCTAGAAATCTTCTCTGAAAACATTCTCATTTATTAATTTCTGCCTCCTGTGTCAGTAACACACGTTGTTCAGACCAAATCAAATTGTATATGCAATGGAGGGAGAGGAGAAAATACTATGATCTAACTGCCTTGTGTCCTTCCACAACAAAAGTGTAATTTCCCCAACTCCTAATTAATGAAAGTTAAACAAGTTAAATATAGCTTATGAATTAACATTCATAATTATGGGTTCAGCCTTTCTTCTGCATTGTTTCTTTACTACAGTTTTACCCAGCAACACTTCAGTTGATTTCATAAGCCCAAAAGACTAAAAAATCTTAATTCTCCTCTGGCTTATAGTGATGTATATCAGGAGTAACTCTAAGGAAGTCAATGGGATATAAAGTGGGGATGTGAGGAGAATCAGGCCCTAACTATTCTGCATTATATCTTATGTGAAGCTTAGCCAGATACAGAAGTACTACATCTGTGATTCAGGTCCTTTGAATGCTTTTTCTTTCTTATTTTTAAATGGACTGGAACTCTTTCCTCTTGATATGAGCTGCTGACCCCAAATAGGGGAAGATAAGGCTTTTTGGCCTTTTTATCCCAGGACTGTAGGGCAGCCATTTAAAATTCCCCTCCTTCCCCCCAGTTTCAGCCAGTTTTAAAATCATTGTTCTTTCTTCTAATGTTTGAGCTTTTACAACTCATAGAGCTGACAGAATTAACTTACAATGAGTGAGAGTCTGAATTCAAGTTTTCTGTAAGCTATTGCTCAGAAAGATCAGGGGTCCCCTTCTACATCAGGAACAATGGTACCCAGACACCATAAAGTTTGCACAGTATAGACATATAGCTAGAAGAATGAGAATGCTTCAAGGCTTGTTTCTCTAATAACTCATTATGATTATGTAAACATTCTTTTCCTAATTGGTACAATTTACAGTCAGGTACAATTTATTGTTGTACCTGATTTGTCTCATAGCTTGGGCCTATACTTCATGTACTGTTCACATTTTTGCTCAATGAACTCAGTTCAAGCTTGTGGCTCAGATCTTCCAGAGCATTCGTTGTTTACAGTACAAGTCTGGAAGAGATGGGGACAAAGGTAGGGACTCTCTCATGGTTTTCTGATTCTGAGCCCAGCGGGCAATGGCCTGGTCCCCGGTCCAGTCTTCAATACAAGATACTGACTTACACTGGCCCACAAAAGCCAGCCTGGGATCAGCCAGGTGAAGAGGAGCCCTGGCCATGTCACCTTCTCTCTAGCCATGAACCTTATGCCAGGAATCAGAAGAAGGGGGTTATAGGAGATTGGTCTGGCTGCTGGATACCAACCAAGGATTCCCTCTACTAGAAGAATATTCCACTACTCAGTAAAGCCATGTGGCACAAAACAGAGTTAATGGGCCAGATTCTGTCTTGGACTTCCATAGCCAGCTGATACATCTTGGCTTCCAAGGCTTTTAAATATGTACTGATCTTCTATAACAGAACAAAAAATGTGTCCACCTTGACCTTTACCCAGTATCAGGGGCGGCTCTAGCTTTTTTTTTTTTTTTTTTTTTTTTTTTGCTGCTGCTGCCCCAAGCACGGCAGGCAGGCTGCCTTCGGTGGCATGCCTGCGGGAGGTCCCCGATTCCGCGGCATGCCTGCGGGAAGTCCGCCGGTCCTGCGGCTTCGGCGTATCCACCATCAAATTGCCGCCGAATCTGCGGGACTGGCGGACCTCTCGCAGGCATGCCACCAAAGGCTGCCTGACTGCTGCCCTCGCAGGGACCGGCAGGGCACCCCCCGCGGCTTGCCACCCCAGGCACGCACTTGGAAAGCTGGTGCCTGGAGCTGCCGCTGCCCAGTATGTGTGTGTGTGTGAGAGAGAGAGAGAGATTCCAGGATTTGCTGCATCTGGAGGTTCATGTAGTGCTGAAGAGGATGAAGGACACTTTATAAACACAAATTATGTTGTACATGGTTCCCCTCGTGCCTACATACTTTCTGTTTGTATTTCTGAAAGGCCATAATGGTCTTATTGTTTCCACCTCCACAGCAATCTTCTTCTTTTCATACTTTCCATCTTTGCCACTTAACTGATCTATAAGCCAGAAGCATTTTGCCATTTAGGGCCCTCTTGGACTCATCCTTGGGGGACTCCACTTTATCAGAATTAAAGAGACAGTACCTGACTCTGGAAGGTCTGATGCTTTGTTCTTCTCTATCTGCCCTTCTTTCTCCCAGGACAAAGCATTGACCTGCAACAGCTAGTACAGTGTAAGGAGACAAAGGTGAAGCCAATATAGAAAATGTAAATTAATAACTTAAAAAGACACTTCAAATGCTATTTAAATTTTAGGAACCTAGTAACATAGGGGTTGTGGTCTGACCCACTATCAATAGCTTATGGAGTCCCAACTCCTTACTGTGGTCAGTACTAGATGCTTGAGAGGAAGTCCCTATAATAAACAATTGTGCAATCACAATCTTCTTGGGGAAGTTTCTTCCCAACTCCAGGCAGGTAGTGGCTATCTTATACTCTGAACTATGAGTATGTACATTTTTATCTTAGCTAGTGTAACTGTGGATGTTCTCACTTATTCATACATATTCCAAAACCACCTTGAATTCTACTAAACTCAATGATACCTTGTGGTAGTGAGTTCTAGAGGTTAATTATGCATTTTTTATAAACCCTTTTATCACTTTTTAACTTGTTGCCTTTTTATTTCATTGGTTGACCCTGGGTCCACTTTGAGAGGATTAAGTAGGTGCATCCTGCTGACCTTCTCAAAACCATTCATTAATTTATATTCTCTATTTTGTCACCTCTCGTTTTTTTTCCTCTCTAAACTAACTAATCCTAATCTTTTTAATCTCTGCTCACACAAGTCTTTCTGGGACTCTATTTTCATTGGTCTTCTTTGGACCTTTCCTTTTCTGCTGTTATCCTTTTTTGAAATAGGGTGATGCTAAGACTGACTACAGTATTCAAAGGGAGGGCATACCATCTTCCCCCTTCCTGTTTGTTTTTGAGTTTTAATAAATGGCTTTATTGGCAGTAAAACAATAATACAAAAATACACATAAAATAGCTTTAAGCTGCGCACAAGGAACCACAAAAACTAGTACTGCACACTGTTAATTACCATTATCTCAGTGCCTAAATCCAGCCTGGAGTGCATGGGAAGTAAGAAGTCCCAACAGAAGTCCATTAGAAACAAGTAAAATGTCTAGAAACAAGTACCATTTCTCCCGCTCTTCCCCTCCCCGCCCCCCGCCCCAAACCAAACCAACTAATCAAAAATCCCTCAAACAATAAATCCAGAAAAAATATAATTGCCTCAGACTTTCCCTTCAAACTCTGCAGGGAGAGGGGTTTGCGTTATTAGTAATAAGCGATGCAGCAGGCAGAGAGCTGTAGGAAAGAGATCTTTATTGAACGTGCGTAGAAGCCACTCAGATGTTCTGAGAGGCCCACTCTTATCTAGTAGCAACCTAGGCCAGCTTGCATCCTGTATCCCTGTAGCCACACCAAATCACGTCTCTCCTGAAGCCTGACCCTCTTTCCCTAGTTCTGCTCATCACACAACAGGATGGACAACATCAGTCAGCATTGCCAACCTGAAGCATTCAAAAGTAATGTCAGGCCCCTAAAATCATGCAATTGGTGGGGGTTTTGTTTTAAAATGTTGGGTTCTTTTATTTGCCTACTGTTTTTTTTTTTTTTTTTTTTTAATCTTTAGGGTGCACTCACTTCATGACTTTTCTGCAACCATGAGGTCTAGAAATTCACTTTTTTTTTTTTTTTAATGAAAGCTGGGATTCTTATGCAATCTCTCTCTCTTTCAGTAGCTGGGGTTTCAAAACCAAATGCCAAATACTGCCAGATTCACAATAAAACCATGAGAGTTGGCAGTACTGTGGTATCACTACATAAAGATGCCATCACTACTCTCTCTTCCCCTTTCTTAAAACATGTTGTTTACATTTTTGATTGCCATGAGCAGAAGTTTTCATTGAATTGTCCATAATAATGCTAAGGGACCAGATCCTCAAGTGCTGTAAATCAGCCTAGTTCTGTTGAAGTAAATGCAAGGAAAATCCCCAGCTGCCCTATTAGCACTCCTGCCTGAACATCAAAGTAGCCAAAAGAGGGTGGTGGGGGAGAAGTGATTGATCTAACCTTTCATCTTAATAATATTTGCATTTTAATACTTTCATTTATTCACATTTATAATTATACCTTTCCTAAGGCTAAAGTTTGTCTAACACTTTCCCTAGGACTGTTTTCACAGAATTCGTGAACTAATCTCACTGTTCACTGACTGTACATTGAATGTGCATTGATGTGTGTAGTGAAGCTGACTTCTGTAATAGCCACCGAGAAAATTTCTTTACCTGGGGAAAAGTAGCAAATCTTGGGGCTCATTTATCCATATTTATGTGCCACTTGCTTTGTTTTTCCCCAGTCCTTTTCCCAGTTCTATCCATCTCTGCCCTCTGTTACTTTCAGCCTCCTTCCCCATGGCAGCCATGAGAGAGGAGTGTTAACAGCCTAAAAGCAGTCCTTCGTTGCCAGTGGTGTCAGAGCAGTAGGGCGCACTCCCAATGCCTCACCTTTTGGAGATTTAATAGGGGTTCTCACATTTCCTACCAGGAAATGTGGGTTACTTCAAAGCCTCACAAACTATGTGGTATACCCCATTTCTTTCCCACCTTTTAGTAGCCTTGGCTAGAAAGGTGTTGATGTTTTAGATTCCCTCAAACTGTAAAGTTGAGGCCCCAAAAGATGTCTTAATTTGTGTACACAATTTTCCACTGGCCTTAGACATACTGAGACTCCTATCTGAGCAATCTACCATACATCTTTTCATCCCCCTTTGATGAGGTTTTAAAGTTACAATTTTTAAGATGACATGAGATGTCTAGTGCTACTCTATTCTGCCTATAATTCCAGAGGCAAAGTGAGCTTGAATAACTAATGTTAGGCTGTAAAACCACAGGAGAATACTACAGAGGGCTGAATATAGAAAACTGTCACTCTGTATAAACGTTAGCAACTCAGTCATCTCTGCTGGAGAAAGTTCACTGGGGTCATGCACTAGCTTACAAGATTCTCCCTTTCCATAACAACAAATTTGTATTTAACTCTGGGGGGCAGGGCCATGGCAGGGGATTATTATATGTGCAACATTAAGGTTGAAAAATCTAAGCACTCAGGAGTACTCAGAATAAAGATTGAAAGTTCCCTTGTGCTTATGCAGGGCCATCCCTAGGGAGTGCAGGGCCCAGGGCAGAAGTGACGAATCCCTCACTTCTGGGACCAACCCGTCACTTCCAGGACTGACCGCACCAGCCAATCACTGGACCACGGGGCTTCCGAAAATGTGGGGCAGGGAGCGGTCATCCCGATTCGCCTTACCCAAGGGATGGCTCTGTGCTTATGCCTCTCGTATGGTATTCGAAATGACCAATAATTTGTCAGTTAATATGTACAACACACACGAGCTAGCATTTCTTACACCAACTTGAACATACTACACGACCGTGCAGTACTTTCAGTCTGCAGTCTTGTCTTGATTATGCCTCGCTGGAGATTTACAAAATAAGTCAGATTTGGAGAAAATTGGTTCCGTAGTTTCATGAACATTTAAAGTTGAATGATCTGAAGTCAGACTGTCTCCTGTTTGATCTTAGATTTGAGGATACTGAGTACAAGGACATGGGTTGCACAAGTGGGGAGAAGCCTTTGTGCCCCCTCTCCACACACACACCTTCCCATTGCAAACATGCAACAATCTGGCCCTCTATTCATATAGCCTTATTTAGCACTTGAAACCCAAAGAGAAACCTCCAGGAAAGAGCCTGTTCTATATTCTCCTATTCCTATTAATTACTGCAATGATTTTGGATTAAGATGTTCCAAGTCTAAAATGTCAGGAAAAAATGGGCAAGCAGCCAGTTTTGAACACAAGAGTGCCTTAATGTATGAATAAAACTGCTGAACTTCATATAAAAAAAAATCATCCCACATGGTAGGGAGGGAAAAATAGAAGAAATAAAAAAGGCAGTTGTGCAATAAATTCATTACACACGCACCCAGTGTAACGCTGCTGAGAGAATTAGCTGTGTTTATCAGCTTCCCTCTAAGCATCAGATCTGTTTAATATAATACTTTCCTAATTGTCTAGAGAAGCCAGCGTTTGGCTCTGCTTTATTACTACTCCATGAAATATTAATGTTGCAGCAGTCTACAGCAAGGAGCAATGCCAGCAATATGATTGTTGACGGGGCAATTCGTGACTAGAACGAATGATCAGTTCACAGAAGGGGCCGATGGAAATGGATGCTTCTGCTCATTCTGGGGAAATAGGGTAATCAAAAATGTGTTGCCTGGTGATTCATCTTTAACACACATTTTAATAAAATACTTTCCTCTCCCCACCCCACCCCTGAACTTTAGACGATGTAAAAGTGCTTTGATTTGTTTCTGAATTCCTGAAGCCAGATTCTGATCCACTACATTGAATACACCTCTACCCCAATATAACGCTGTTCTCGGGAGCCAAAAAATCTTACCGCATTATAAGTGAAACCGCATTATATCGAACTTGCTTTGATCCGCCGAAGTGCGCAGCCCTGCCCCCCCAGAGTGCTGCTTTACCGTGTTATATCCAAATTCGTGTTATATCGGGTCGCGTTATATCGTGGTAGAGGTGTAGTACCTAACTTCTTGAGTAGTACCAGTGAAACAAATGGGACTATTCTTCGAGTAGGTCTGCACAGTAGCTGGGAATTGTAATTCCCAGTGTGAATAGACAGACATGCTCGAGCTAGCATACTAAAAATAGTAACAGGGCTGGCACGTCCACTAGGCGACCCTAGGCGGTCGCCTAGGGCAGCAGGATTTGGGGGGCGGCATTTTGCCGCCCTCGGCGGAAATTGGTCGGCAGGGGTTCCTTCTGCTCTGGGTCTTTGGTGGAAATTCAGCGGTGGGTCCTTCACTTGCTCTGGGACCCACCGCCGAAGTGCCCTGAAGACGCGGTGTGGAAGGACACTTGCTCAGAGGAGAAGTGCTGCCGCCTAGGGCAGCAAAAACCCTGGCGCCGCTCCTGAATAGTAATGTGGTGGCAGCAGCAGCATGGGTGGCAATCTTGCCCGACCCCATGGGTATATACTCGGGCAGCTGCACTGAGCTGCCACTTGTGCCATTTGGCCAGGCTGCTATTTGTTGGCATTAGCTCAAGCTGAGCTAGCAGCACATGTATGTCTGTACCCACACTGAAAATTATAACTCCCAAGCTGCCGTGTAGACATATCTTTAGACTAGAGTAAGGTGCTAATATACCCAACTAAGTGAATGACAGTCTGGTCCTTAGTGTTCATTTCACTTAAAGCTGACTCTAGAACACTTCATTGAGAAAATGCCTCAACAGGAGATCAATGAATAGACATCCCCTTTCCTATTGTTTTATGAATAGCATTTATAGCCTAGTCCAGTGAACCATTAAATGACTAGAATTAAGTGTACTTAAATAGTTGTGACAGTTCTATGGGCATGGTCCAGTCCTGCAAGATGCTGAGTCCTCCCATTAATGGCCCTATTGCCTCAATTCCTATTTTCAGCTTGATTCTGGGCCCAATTCTATACTGTCTTTCACCAATTTTATGCTAGTATGACTAGTGGAACCCCACTGGCATAAAACTGGTTTAACACAATGGAGAATTAGATCTCTGAGTTTAAGGCACCAATCCTAAAAGCCTCGCGCTTGCATTGCAGGATTTTCATTGGTAATTCCACGTGTCAAGAGCATACACGATTGAGCTGAAAATTTGGATCAGCTTGGACGAAACTGTGCTGGGGTTTTTTTTTGTTTTGTTTTTTTGTTTGTTTGTTTTTTTAATCCAAAATTTAACTGTCTTCTGAAGATAGTTTGGTGCTAAAGATACATTTTTGTGCTTATATTTAGATGATGTTTTGCAATGCTCAAACAGCCTTAGCTTTTAAATTTAAAATTTGCAGATCATTAATGTATAGCTCAGATCAGGTCTGCTCTTATTTCACATGCAAGATGCATGCTCTGCTGACATTTCTTTAAAAAAGACTATAAAGGAAAGTATTGAACCAGGGATGTTTAAAAATCCACTTAAATGTGCACAGGGAAGAACTTTATTTACACAAGTGTATCAATAATCCATGCTTAGCAAGTTTATGCTCTGCTCTGCAAATTATCCGGGATTTAAAAAAACAAATATTGGGATCCTTTCTGAAATTTTAAGTCAACGTAGTATTGGTAAAACTCGTCATACCCTTCCAATGAGACCCAGCTGTGTTGTGAACCAGGCTGGGACCTATGCACATGTGTAGGGAGAATAAGGGAGCCAGAGAATTTCCACCCCCCCTTTACAGTGTACTTAAGGACAGATAACGAAAGTAATCCCTTTTGAGCAGGTATTGGTTGGCAGGAAGCAAGTAATTCAGAAAGGTGAAGTTAAGGTGAGAGACCATGGTCCTGCTGCTACACTGCCCTGCAGATCAGTGTGAGAGGGAAAGGATGGAAGCAATGTTGCTATTGATTCAGGTCTCTCAACCCTAGGCCTCAGAAACCTTCCCACTGAAAACTTTGTCAATAGTGATGCATCTCTGAATTGTTTAGGCTTGGACAAAACAGCATATTTAGACCAAACAAAAAAGGCCTGGTCCAACCAGCTCTACTGTGCACAGTAAAGATTGCACAGTTGAGCCTTCTCCCTCCAAGGCTGAGAGGCAGTTCAGCAGCAAGCTAACCAGTGAGGGCACTTGTTGTGCTTTGTTTGCTTCACTTCAAACAAAGGGAAGGGAAATGAATCCATTGGTTAAGTAACCTTAGGGTATGCAATAAATCGATCCCCAATCGCTCTCCCGTCGATTGCTGAACTCCAGCTCGGTGAGAGGCAGAAGCAAAGTCGACGGGGAAGCCGTGGCCATCGATCCCGTGCCGCGAGGACGCGAAGTAGGTAATTCTAAGTCGATCTAAGATACGTCGACTTCAACTACGCTCTTGTAACTGAAGTTGCGTATCCTAGATCGATTTCCCCTCTTCGCCCCCCCCCCCCCCCCACCCAGTGTAGACCAGGCCTTAAGGCTGTCATCAAAAGCAAAGAAATTCAAAGACAAAGGTGAATTCTGTCCTTAATTCAAACTGTTACTTGCTTCTAAGGCTGGAGCTCAGTGGGTGATGTTACAATATATGTCACGTGCACTAATCTCTAGCCCCAAAATGGAGAATCAATAGCAACACATGAACAGTGTATAGAGTTTCTTGCTCTGACTATCTAGTGCCAGCAGCAACTTCTGGCAACGTACTGTTTTTATTGTTTTAGTGGCCTCATGTTGAATAGCATCTCCTGCTGCCAATGCAGATACTCATGTTTTTTTCATCTTAACAAAGGCTGTGAATTCCCAGGAAGTTTTTTTATGTCTCAGATGACTGGGATGTATTGTTAAAAATGACACTCTATGAACTCGTGGGATTGTTAACTTGTGTTAAAGTTTGATAAAAGGCTAACAAAGAGCAGATGATGATGTGTGCTTGGAAAAATGGAGCTATTTGACTTTCTCCACACAATTGACAGACACTTGTAAATCAAATTTGAAATACTAGTTAGAAGTTACATTTTTCATTGTCCTCTTGATCCCTCTCTCTTCCTTCTTGAAATGATGAAAGAATTGGCATGCTAGGTAATTATCTGTGGTGTCAGCTTACATTCCAATTCCCTTTTGTCTACACTGGGCCAAGTCATCCTCTTCATGGAGAGGAATGGTAGGGGAGGAAGCATAGGTACTAGTCAAATGATGCTGGTAAATTTGGAAGGTGAAAGTGAAGCCAAGGTAGAATTGTTCCCCCAAGCCCCTGTGTGCAAGTGCCAGCATTATCCTCTGGAAAATCTGCACTGTTTGCAGCAGAAATCCCACTGGAAGTTAATGTTGATCAGAGCAGAAAATCCTTAACTATTTCTGAAGGTAGCAGTTACTTCAGAGCCACAGCTGGTTTCCCCCTACCTCCCCCCTCCCCCCCCAGTGGAGAAGGACTGGAAGGGAAGGAGACATGCTGCCAATATGAAGAGTGGAAACATGCTACTGGGGGAATAAAGGGCATGACACAGTGGGACTGGGTCTGCATGCAGGTGCCTTAGTATTAGGCAGGGATGGAAAAGAACTTGCCAGTAGAACTTGGGCATATGTGTAGCTAGAGGACCATGCCACCAGTCATATTTGCCCACCCTTCTCCCTTGGGAGAATAATGCAGTGGAAACCCCATACATGGAGTTTCCTGAGTAGTCTTACTTCTCCTGCAGGGTTTCTACAGGAGGGGATAATAGGAGGCCAAGTTGAATACATAAAGCTCAATGGTTTGGTCAGCTAGACTATATCACTAGTAGGAGTCAGAGAAACATTGCCATTTAACAGTAAACTATTTGCATTAAAGAAAAGTTGCCTCAGCCCACCCAGAAAGAGATTAAATGACAGTGGATGTGCTTAACTTGTTTAGGAGCATAATATACTATCAAAATAATTAGGCATGATTTAGGATCCCACAACACTTTATAAATATGAGTATACACATCACAGGCTAGCTCAAGTAGTGTTTCACAGATCCCAGGTAACTGCACCTCTGATGCTTTCATGGACCCCACTCAGATCTCAGGCTTCTAGCTGTCATCCCTTGTGGGGCAAGAACCTATATTCCTCTTCCCCACTGGGGATTTAGGCTGCAATTTCTCTTGCCACTGCCTGTCATCACCTTTGTAAGTCTGAGCTTAGTTCAGCACCTGCTGTGCAGCTCTCTGAAGCAATGACAGTGCTTACGGTACCAGTGACCTGCCAGCCTTCATAAAGCACAGTATTTATTCTGAACAAACGCATTACAGAGAACTTATCTTGAAAACAAAACTACTTCTATTCATGCCCATCTTATCCACCTTCTGCACAGAGATGCTGGTATGTTTCAAAGTCCTCCAAAAACCCTTTCAGCAGAGTCTGCCCCTCCTGGTTACAGGCTCGCTCAGTTCTTGAATCAAGTGGGAGTGACTCCTCCTCTGTATCAGGCTGGGTTCTTTAGACAATTCTCAGTTTGTTGTTTGCTGGCCTCTTGAACCCAGTCAAAACAGAACCCCAGATGTGGTACATCTGCAGACTTGCTTACCTGTCTAGGGATTTGCATTAATTCCACACTCACGCTCCCTCCCTCCCTCCCCTGGGAATTTAGTTCCTGTAATTTCATCCATGCTTAGGTGACATCCCCAAGACACTGCATTGCTTGATCTGTTCCAAGAAAGAAATTAACCCCTTCGCACTCAATGGGCAGCAATATAAGGTGAGAGGGGAAAACCTGAGCCACACGTTGTTCATAAAAATAAATCAGAAACTTGCAGTTCCCCACAGTATTATTTCCTTCTTACACATGGGGAAATTGTGGCACAGTAGTTTAAGCCACCCAAGTGTGATGTTGTCTAATTTAAGTATAACCATGCAAACCATTGTGGCTACCACTGCTATATAATTGCAGCAAATCTTATACAAAATAGAACTCATGGCCAGAAAGGGTTAAACAGCTTGCAGGCTGAATGACCCAAAGCCCACGTTAAAGTCATGTTAATGGTAATTAGGGCCATTCATGCTAAATAGGTTAGAACTTTGAAATGCCAACCTATATTGTTGCACACAATTAGTATTACTTCAATCTTAAATGCTACCCATGTAAACAGTTCCTGTCTGTTACTATAGCTACTAATTCAGCGATTAAAAGGGAATATTAACATTTAGATAAATCTTGGGTGAAGTAACGTCATTGTCTATATGTCTCTTTAAAGTTTGTAATTGACTGCCTATGGATAAATTGCCTTGTGTTAATTTGTGTAACTAATTACTGGTGGTGTTTAGAAAACAGAAGATTACATCAAAAGATGATTGTTTACCTATTGTTGGGTCCTGATTCTGTCATCTCAGCTCTGCTTGAGGCTTCATACTGGGGAAGCATAAGCCATAAGGGCTGAGATTAAGCTGGAACACCTTGCAATGACATTGGACTGTAACCTATGAACTATTTCTGAAAGAACTCTTTGCAACTACAAAGCTCACCATCTCTGCTATGTATCTGAACCTCAAGAATTGAACTCCTGTCTGTATGTATATTGATCTTTTAACCATACTCTTTCTTTTCTTTTCTTTTCTTTTCTTTTCTTTTCTTTTCTTTTCTTTTCTTTTCTTTTCTTTTAATAAATTTTAGTTTAGTTAATAAGAATTGGCTGTATGCATGTATTTGGGTAAGATCTGGAACATTCATTAACCTGGGAGGTAGTGTGTCTGATCCTTTGGGATTGGTAGAACCTTTTCTTTTATATGATGAAATAAAATATTCAGGAATCTTCATCATATTTAACTTGAGTACCTGGGTGGAGGCCTGAGGCTGGGTTGCTTTGAGGCAACTGTGTTGGTTTTTGGAAAACTAGTGAGGTAATAAAGAAGCTGTTTTATGCTGACTTGATAAATCTAAGTATTGAATTATCCACCATCTTTGGGGTTTGTCTGCCCCATTCTTTGCAGTTCACCCTAATTGAGTGACCTCGGCTGGCTCCCCACTCGGACCCCGTCACACCAAGTTTCTAACTTTTGTCCTAAATTTAGACACCTAAATAAAGGGCTGGATTCTCAGAATGCCTGAGCAATTAGAGATCCCACTGCATTCTGTGGGAGCTTGGCCTGACTGAGGGCTAGGTCTTTAGGCACAGCCCTGAGCATGGAAAGGAGTGTAAGTTGCACTCTAGCTCTCCGAGGCAGTATGCAACAACATTGAGGCACAATCCCCTCTCTGCTTCCTCTTGGTATGTAATTTTCTGTTGGTCTATGGCTCCAGCAAGCTGGCTGGCATGGGGAGATGGAGTGAGGGTAAAGTTTCACTCCTTCCTTGATTCTCTCACTCCCGCACTAGGAGCAGGGGGGGAGAAGTGGGCAAGCCTGGATTCAAGGTATAAGGAAGGAGATTCTTATTCATATTCATGTGTATTTAGTCCAAATCACAATCGAGCCCTAAATGACCTGGCTAAAGGCTCTCAGCAAGTCTGTAGCAGAGCTGGGAACAGAATCCAAAATTCTTGTGTCCTAGTCCTGTGCTTTAGTGACAAGACCACCCTTCCTCTCCGATGTATGTACTTCCTTGGTTTCTAATTTGAGCTGTACATGCCACAAAAGGAATCATTTTGGTGATAAAGCTCACAGGGAATATTTTTTACAATTTTTTTTTTTTAAATTTTGACTGCTGTAGTTGGCTAAAATGTGGCTGTATCCATTCTCCAGAAAGCTGTGTATAAACTAGCAAAATGAGTTCTCTCTGCTTTGTTTCTTTCCCAGTCCCCACTCCAGCCTCTATTTGTTCTCTGCAGGATTCATCCTTTGCCAGAATTCAAGTGCTTGCAAACAGAAGATCTCTGCAAATCCCAGTTGAGCACCCCAGCTAAAAGATATGAATATGGATGATGATGCTTTCACCCATCAGATGCAAAACATTTAGTTAGCTTCATACCTCTCTGGCTGGAAATACAATAAAATCTACTCAACATCCAGAGCATTACAAATGGTACTCATCTTTTTAGAAAAGCAGAAGCTGGGAAAGCAGGGTTCTAAATTAGATCAGATGAGTGTCTTCTGAGGTTAATAAGTATGCCATGTAAAGCAGTTAGATGTGTTGAGAGAATTCCATCCAGTTTTCTTTCTCCTCAACTAAGAGCTTAATTCAATTCCTTTAAGGTCAGTGGACTCCCAGTGACTTCGTGGGAACTGGATCAGGCCCTAGTTCTCTAAGTACCATTGGCCTCTCTTGTAGTTAGCATTCCTCGTTTTGAATCACTGCCACACAGTTCCATGTTTGAGCCCGTTTAGACTGAAAGCTGTAATGCCAATAAGGCTCCGTGGCCCTGATTTTCCATTCAGCTACATACAGCCAATCTGAAATGAAGACCAGGCCCATATGTTCGAATGGTAAAATGAGTAATATACTAGTATAAGAGCTGGTGGAAACTCAGAATTTCCCATTAAATGGGAAATTCTGTCATTTTAAAATTTTGTTTTTGTTCCAAATCAGAAGGAAAACACAAACCTTCAAAATTTCCTGCTAAATAAAACTTCTGAAATCTTTTTTTATTTCAGGCCAATCAAAATGTTCTGTTTTTATAAAATCTAAACATTCTGTTTCCAAGTGTACTCTATATTATAAATTAATATCAAATACAAATTTGAAATGGTAACAAAAGTCCTTTCAAAATGAAAAATCAGTGTTCTGTTCCAACCATAACAAAATGCTTTTTCATTTTCTTTCTAAACAAAGTTTTATCACAATCAACACTTTCCTGCAGAAAGTTTCAAAAACAGCATTTTCCAGCTGAAAAAGTCCCATCAGAAATTTTTGGACTAGCTCTAACTAGTATATCCTTGTACCTTCTTTACTGCGGAGCTTTTTACAGAACAGGTTGTGGTTTGTTATTGGCTTGCTTCTATTTAAAACTTCTGCTAAAGAATTGACTCCAGATGGGCGCACAGTTTCTAGGGTTTGTTGATAATTGTTACAGGAAAATAAATATTTTTAACCCATTCACTACTGGGGGACCTAGAAACCACTTGGACCACATGTATTATAAAATTAACAAGAAAGCCCAGCTCCCCAGTCGGGCTGCTGCAAGGCTGGCACACAGGCTCCCAGCTTGGGCTGCTGCCTGGGCTCCCTGATGGGAGTCCTGCAGCCCCTCCCCTCCGTCCCCCCAGGATCTCAGCTCCTGGCAAGGAGCCTGGCTGCACCGAGGCTCCCAGCTCGAAGCCCAGCTACCGTGTCCTCCTCCCCCTGACTCTTGGTTCCCCCACAGGAGCACGGCAGCTGACTGGACTCCAGGCACAGATCTCTCTGCCAGAAGCGAGAAACCCTGGGTGGCTCCCCCCTGCTCCCAGTTGGGAGCAGGAAGGCAAGAAGCCTGGGGGGCAGCTGGGATCTCAGCAGGAAGCTGCACAGAGCTGAGAGCCCTGGCTTTCAGCCCCCCACACTGCCCCTCTTCAGTCAGAGGAAGCACTCCTGGTGAGCATGCAGACCACCAATAGAAGGAGAGTAGTGTGGACATCAGCCACCGCAGTAATTACTGTGGTGGCTGTAAATCAACCTAACCAAGGTTGACTTAAGATTGTAGTGTAGACATGCCCTTAATATCTGCATGTCCTCTTTCCTACTTCATTTTGTCTCTTATTAGCCAATCTAATAAATGCTGCTTTATGGATCAGTTGTGGCTGAGCCCTGCACATGGCTTTCCTGGCCCATGCGTTTGGGCATAAGGGAGGGGGAAGATCAAGAACTGCGGTGCCTGATACCCCAGTCCCTGAGGGCAAAGGGGTGGGGAGATGTCTGAGACAGGCAAGGAGTTGGCAGAGCCATGGTTCCATCCAGCAAAGTTGTCTGGACATGAGCAGGGAGTAGCTATGTCTGGTAATGGGCCAACGCAACATACTCCCCCACCCTGCATAAAACAGACATTCCAGAGGAGTTTTTACTCAAGGGTATCTCTGATTCATGATTCCTTTCTGGAGTTCCTTCTAGACAGCTGCATCTACATGCTGCCCATTACACAGAGCTAAGAGCAAACTTTCAATCTAGCCCTTTGTGTTTTACCTGAGGGTTAGTAACTTTGGGCCACATTCTACCACCAAGCGGTATTTTATGCCATCAGCATCTCTATTGTACTCAGAGGGACTGTGTACAGAATAAAGTACTACTGAACACAAGAGTGAAAAAATCTGGCCCTTCATTATTTGGTTAAGAGATTACAACAGTCCATCTGAAATGGAAAGAGGACACTTTTAATGGGGAGACAGTTTTGCCTACTGGATAGAGCGCTGGGCTGGGACTCAGGAGACCTGGATTTCTGGTCCCAGTTCTGCCATTGCTGGATGATCTTGGGCAAGTCATTTCACCTATCTGTGCCTCAGTTTCCCCACTTGTAAAATGGAGATAATGATTGTGACTTCCTTTATAAAGTGCTGTGATGAAAAGCACAGTGTAAGCGCTGCTTGTTATAAAAATCAGCAAAATGTATATGACCTTGTATAAACTTGTGAAAGGATCCTGTCCCTCCCTTCCTCAAAAGGCAGAATCTGACCTTTCAATGAGCAGCAAAACACCGCGAGGTGAGCTTGCATTCAAGAGCTGGAGCCAAAGCGATAATGAAATGCCTTTGCTGGAACAGACTGGGTGGGTTATAGACTAGAATCTGATGTGACAAGCACAGGCCATAGCATATGTGCCTCTTCCCTAGTGCAGACTTCTGTTCTTCTGTGCAATGCAGACCCCCGGCCTCCTCTCTTCCTTCTCCTCTGTGTAGATTTTCCTCTTTAATATAGATCCTTCTCCCTTTAGAGACCCCCATCCACTCGCCTCCTCAGATGAGGGTGGGATACTTCCACCACCCTAGCTTAGCGTAAGGAGTCACTCACCCCCACAGCTCACAGTGCAGTAGCATGCTGGATTCTGGCAGCGCAAAGAGGAGGCAGACAGCAGGAGCAGGTTGGACCTATCAGTGAGTAGAAGAAGCATGTGCAGTAGATGATTAATATAATTGTTCCCTACCTGGCACAAACACAAGCCTTTTACCTGGCAGGCCAGGATGCCTTCACCAACCCTGAGCATCTTGGAGTGGTCTCCCCAACTGAGGCCCATAGCTATATTTTTCCAACCCCTACTCAAAATAAGAATATATAATCTACTTTAGAAATTCATTACCTCTCTTTTACTGCCTTTATCAATAACAATATCCCTCAATATCAGTGGGGAAAAGAACCCCTTTTTGCCCTGTTTCCAAATTGTTGTTATAGCACATGTTCTGATTGTTTGATTACCCTGGTCACCCTGAGAAATAAATCTGAATGCCAAAACAGTGACTGAACAATGACACCACCTGATGTGAGTGCATGTTTCCAGGACCACCCTATTGGAATGGACACACAGATCTCCCACCTCAAAGATTAGCTAGAATTTGCCTTCAGCTATGACACGGCTCATTTTTGTTTTAATAATTATTGTTAAACTGTTATTTGTTCAATAACAATTTCTTAAAAAGGAATAAATATTTCTGGAAATTACTCTTAAGTTTTTAGTTACTTGACAAAAGTAATAAAGTCCATGTTACCTTTTGCTTTTAAGGACCGTGGATTTCCCTTATTTGAAGGGAGTAATGGCAGGTGGTATAATTTAGAGCAGTTCTAACTTGCTCTGGGGGACTGGACTGGCACACAGCCAACATGAGCTAGGGGAATGCAAAGTTGACTTAAACGTCATCTTTGCAGTCTTCTCTCCCCCTTATCACCCTGAATCTCTGCTGAGGCTATTAGGTGAAAAATGAGCAGAATTAAAATAGATATCCAGGCTTTCTTGATACATCACAAAGAAGCAAAACCCCAGATACATATTTTTCCCCTCACCACCTTTAATTAGGACAAGGCCTAGGATGGCACTTATCTAGCCCCTTTGAGCTCCTCTCTTCAATAGTTTCTCCAGGTCTCTGTCAACTTCCTGTCTGTCCCTTCAGTTGCCACTCACTGATTTTCAGTGATGTCCCTGATGTCTTCTTTTTGATGAGACATCATTGACTCAATTTCAGGAGACTGAAATGGAGTTAGGGTCAAATGTAGAATAGTCCCCAAAAGCAGGTACTTGCTATGTCTCTTGCAGAAAATCAGAGGGGGATACTTCAGTAGCAGATACTTCTCCATATAGCCATATGTCACTGGATATCTGATGCAAAAACTCGGCCATAGCTGGAAAGTCATGTATTGTATTATATAAGGATAAATATTAATAAGTCTAATAGCTGATAAAGCAGTGCTATTGAGGGCTAAATTCACCCCTGTAGTAATTCCACTGTCTTTAATAGTTACATCAGGGATAAATTTCAGAATTTTGAAATAATGACAGCAAAAAGAGAATGGATCATACCCTTAATACAGACAACTAGCTATGAGAAAATAGTATATAGATTACAAAATTGAGAGTACTTGGTATCCATGTTTTAGATACGAAGGTTAATTCCATTTTTCTTATTTAGTGTTCTTCCTCTTTCCCATTCTCTTTTTTTTTTTTTTTTTTTTTTTTTTTTTGTATCCTCATATGAAACTGCTGAAATTGTCAGTGCCCATGAATAAACATTGCTTGTCATCTCCTATCAAACTTCTTGTTTGGGCTGCCTGGGAACTCTGCTTCTGAGACCCCAACGCTTGCAGACATCACCTGTGGGGGCAACATTTATTTATTTATTTATTTGTAAAAGTAGCTTTAGAGCTGGAATCTGACATTGTGGTTGGAGCCTTGTCCTTGATGATGCTCTTGGTGAAGGCAGCAGGAGGGGAAACTATAAATATGACCTTTTTTTTTGATCAATTGAAAATGTAATGTGTAATAACTTCTGGTTTATGATTTTTAAAAAAAATCTCCATAGCACAACTGTTAGGAAATGTTATTTTTAATATATGGCTATTCCATTATTTTTATTAGTGTTCTATCCAGGCATTGTTTTGCAGCTTCTTAGGTGATGCTTCTCAATATTGGATTCTTTGATATCCTGGAACTAAAGAAATGTAGATTGCTCAAGACATCAGAAATGATTTAGGCCCAGGTTTTTAAAGACATTTAGGCATTGCTCCACTCAGCCTTGCAAGGCCCGGTCCTCAAAGGTATCTAGGTGCCTGACACCCACTTTCAATAACTTTTAAGGATCTGGGCCTAAGGCCCATTTTCAAAAGTGACTTAAGTAGTTAGAGCCAGATTTCCAAAGTATTTATGCACCTAAAGATACAAAGAGGTGCCTAGTGGGATTTTTAGAAGTACCTAGGTTTCTAACTCCTATTGAAACTAATGGGTCTTAGGTGCCTAACATGCTTAGGTGCTTTTGAAAATTGCACTATGTGCCTATCTGTATCTTTAGGTGTCTAAATACCTTTGAAAGTCTGGCCTCTAGGAACCTAAGTCTCGTTGAAAGTCAATGGGACATAGGTTTCTAAGTCACTTCTGAAACTGTGAATTAGCCGTCTATATCACTTAGGCCTTGCAAAGCTGGACCTTGCAAACTGGACCTTAGACACACACATATATGTCTAACATTAGCAAGGAAAGCAGAGACTCCTCAGAGGCCAATATTTCCTGTGAGAGAGATTTTCCCATGTAGATCTAGTGCATCTGTAAGTTTGATTTCTGTATGTTAGCAGGAAAGAACATTTTCAATACTTTATATCCGCTCTTCACAAAAATTTGTTAGGCTAGCTATCCTTGAAAAGGTGAATACTATTTGTGCTAAACGTCAAAAGCTGGACATTTCAGTAGAACAGAAGGAAAAGAATAAAAAAAAGATAATTATTGGTCAAGATCAACATAAGCTGGATTTAAATAGCACTGATTATTACTGAATAACATTCCAAGATAAAGCCATATTGCAATGCTGTTTGGAGACTCTGGAAAATAAGTTCTATGCCTCCAACTTCTGTGTAATAGGGTTAAAAGAGGTTGCTGGGGGAGATAATCTTTATTTATTGCCAAAATTATTCCACTTGTTAGGTGGAAACGTTTGACCCTGAATTATCCATACAAAGGGGTTTTCAGTTGTGTGTCTTTCTAGTTTTTGAGACAGGGAAGTATCAAGAGTAAGAAATCTGTAGGACTCTTCTGATTTGCATTCATTTTCTTGGTGATTGCAAAAAACATTCAATTTATATCAAGGACATCATGCCATTTAAATCTCTGAAAAGAGACGTTATGAAAACTGATGCTCAGTTTGCCACATGCTTATTTACAATTCTAAAAAATGTATAGTTTTTAAAATGATGATGAAGCTTTGTCTTCTAAGCGACCCTCTCAAATTTCACTTGTGCCACAAACATTTGATCAGATAAATGATTCTGAAGCCACTAAATATTCATGTCTTCCTCATTTCTGAACAAGTCACAGCTTGATTTAGAATTGATCATATTTTAAATTTTTTTTGTATCAATATGCTGGCTATGGAATGAGTCCAGTTTTTTTCTTACTGTCCATGACTGGGTATTTGGTCTAACACACTGAAATACATGTTTCTATATTTTTTTTTCTTCAGTGGTTGAAGTCTTGTCTTCCAATGAGCTGATTACAGCCCATTGTGTAAATCTGTATATTTAAAAATGATAAATTAGACTTTTTTTTTTTTTAAAGTTAGTTTGTTCTGTAAGTTTGTTTTTTCTATTGCCTCGGGCTGTTTAGAATCCTTAGTCTTTGTACATGCCTTTTTTATTGAAAAATCTTTAGAATTTTTAACGAGAAGATAGCAATAAATGCCCCACACAAACAGATAATAATGCTGACCTAGGGCCTACTTCTGCACCACTGAAGTCATTAGGAGTTTTTCCATTAACTTCAGTGGATGTAGGGTTAAGCTCTGAAGGCTATATAATGCCATTGATCTATGAGAATGTTCATTGATTTCAATGGGAATTCTGTGCACAGAACAATGGCAGAATGGCCCTAAATGAAATGATCGGTACTTAATGACTATTTGCAGTGCTGCAAATAATTTGCAGAATAAACTCTTCCTTTGACTATTAATGTTTTCAGTGACTAATTTTGTATTACTTACTGTCAGTTTGGGAGGTTGCAGAGTTCCTAAATATAAGGTTCATTAACTCTCTAGAAATGTGCCTGCGTTTATGAAAAGGAAAATTATTCCGGCATCCCTTAGACAATGAGCCAAATGCAGCCTAGAGCTGATGCCAGTGTAGATACTAGTGAAGGGCCCCAGCAGCAGAAAGTTTGCTCAGGGCAGGGCTGGCTCCAGGGATTTTGCTGCCCCAAGCGGCGGGGAAAAAAAAAAATGTCGCGATCGGCCTCAGCTCCACCACGCCGCTTTCTTCTTTGGCGGCAATTCAGCGGCAGGTCCTTCCCTCTGAGAGGGACCAAGGGACCCACAGCCAAAGAGCCTGATGTGCCGCCCCTTCCCCTTGGCCGCCCCAAGCACCTGCTTGCTGGGCTGGTGCCTGGAGCCGGCCCTGGCTCAGGGAAATGGGTGCAGTACAAGACACCCTTAATGTACCATTTGCAGATGCACAGCACTGCCCCACAAGTGGGCTGTTTTGATTGAGGAGGGGGTGTTGTGATGAGTTTTCCCAGGGTCCAACCTGAATTGTGGGACCGCTGAGCCCTCTGTCCCACCAACCTGGGCTCCTCTTACACTGTGATGCTGTTGCTAAGCCACAAACCTCTGTCAGGAATTGTACTTACACAGACATCCACAGGTAGGGACACACCCAACTGAGTGACATGAATGCTTCTCCCAGCCATTCATGAACTAACAATAGAGAGGCTCCAGCCAATTTCCCCCAGCTACTCAGCCTTGTACCCCAGAGTTGTACCATCTTGCACTAGTCAGAAGCCTGACCAGAGTAAGTTCATTAAGTTCACCACCTCTACAAAGGAAAGTGGACGTGCACCAGCCTTTGTAACCTAAGCAGATTTCCCAAGCACTTCAACCAAAACACATTGTTTTAGGTAAAATATAAAACAGATTTATTAACTACAGAAAGATAGATTTTAAGTGATTATAAGCAGTGAGTGTAGAGATCAATGATGGTTACCTAAGAAATAAAATAAATTTGCAGTCTAAGTTCTATAAACGAAACAGGATTTGAATCAAGCAGTGTCGCGGGAAATAGCAGGCCTGTTAGCGATAATATTTAATGAATCTGTAAACTCGGGGGTGGTCCCGTTAGACTGGAGAATAGCTAATGTGGTTCCTATTTTCAAGAAAGGGAAAAAAAGTGATCCGGGTAACTACAGGCCTGTTAGTCTAACATCTGTAGTGTGCAAGGTGTTAGAGAAAATTCTGAAAGAGAAACTAGTGGAGGACCTGGAGTGTAGTGGCAATTGCGATAAATTACAACATGGTTTTACGAAGGGCAGATCGTGCCAAACGAATCTGATCTCCTTCTTTGAGAAAGTAACGGATTTATTAGATAAGGGAAATGCGGTGGACCTAATATACCTGGATTTCAGTAAAGCGTTTGATACTGTACCCCATGAGGAATTATTGGTTAAACTGAAAAACATGGGGATCGATATGAAAATCCAGAAGTGGATAAGGAATTGGTTACTGGGGAGAATGCAGCGGGTTGTATTAAAGGGTGAACTGTCAGGTTGGAGGGAGGTTACTAGTGGAGTGCCTCAAGGTTCGGTTTTGGGACCCATTTTATTTAATCTATTTATAACTGACCTCGGAACCGATTGCAGGAGTGGGCTGATAAAATTTGCGGATGATACGAAGGTGGGAGGCGTTGTAAATTCGGAGGAGGACAGGGATATCCTACAGGGAGACTTGAATGAGCTTGTGAATTGGAGTATCAGAAATAAGATGAAATTTAATAGTGAAAAGTGTAAGGTGATGCATTTGGGGATGACTAATAACAATTTTAGTTACAAGATGGGGACGCATTGGTTAGAAGTTACGGAAGAGGAGAAGGACCTAGGGGTTCTTGTAGACCGCAGGATGACTATGAGTCGACAATGTGACGTGGCGGTGAAAAAAGCCAATGCTGTCTTGGGATGCATTAGGCGAGGTATATCTAGTAGGGATAAGGAGGTCCTGCTTCCGTTGTACAAGGCGCTGGTGAGACCTCATTTGGAGTACTGTGTGCAGTTCTGGTCTCCCATGTTTAAAAAAGATGAACTCAAACTGGAACGGGTGCAGAGAAGGGCCACTAGGATGATCAGAGGAATGGAAAAGCTGTCGTACGAAAGGAGACTAGAGGAGCTTGGGTTGTTTAGTCTGACAAAGCGAAGGCTGAGAGGGGATATGATTGCTATCTTTAAATATATTAGAGGGATTAATACAAGGGAGGGAGAAGAATTATTCCAGCTTAGTACTAACGTGGATACCAGAACGAATGGATACAAACTGGCCGTGGGGAAGTTCAGACTTGAAATTAGACGAAGGTTTCTGACCGTCAGAGGGGTGAAATATTGGAACGGCCTACCGAGGGAAACGGTGGGGGCGACGGACCTGTCTGGTTTTAAGATAAAGTTAGATAAGTTTATGGAGGGAATGGTTTAATGGTAAAACATAGTAGTCAAGGAAAGCCAAGCAATGGTGGGTAAATAGTATAATGGCTAACGTGGTCGGGCTGGAGACTCTTGCCTATATGCTCGGGGTCTTACTGATCGCCACATTTGGGGTCGGGAAGGAATTTTCCTCCAGGGCAGATTGGCTGAGCCTCTGGAGGTTTTTCGCCTTCCTCCGCAGCATGGGGCAGGGATCTCTAGCAGGAGGGTCTCTGCCGATTGAAGTCACTAAAAACAGGATTGGGGACTTCAACAGCAGAGTCCAGGGAAGGGGTAGGGACGGTTTTATGGCCTGCAGCATGCAGGGGGTCAGACCAGATGATCATAATGGTCCCTTCTGACCTTAAAGTCTATGAGTCTATGTCTCACCATGATAGTACAAACAGGTCACAGACCTTCAATACACAGTCTGGAACTCTCCTCCAGCCTGGGGCCACTTCCCCAGTTCAAAGTCTTTGTCCTCCAGATGTGTTTCCAGGTGTTGAGTTGTGGGGAGAGTGAGGCCAAGTAATGATGCCACTTCCAGCTTGCTGGAAAGATCCTTTGCTATGACATGGGTCAAGCAGTCTCCTTTGCTATCTTTGAGAAGTCTATATTGTATACAGTTCCTGGGATAGTCCTTGCAAGTGTAGATTCCTTTAATAGGCCATCAGTGCATCTGGCTCTTCCATTAGTGTACCTGAAGGCTGGTTGTGGGTGTTCCCAACCTCACAACATATTTCAGTAACACATACATAGCCAAACTTCATAACTTCACATACAATGGTAGCACATACAATCCAACAGGATATTAATGTTCAACAAATCAAGACTTTAAAAATGATACCTCACAAGGCGTGTTTTGTACAAAACATATCATAGTTATATGACAGGGGTGAATATGGGGGTTCCAGGGTGCTATTTTGAAGCACAGAGTGTCACAGGTGTAACTAGGACAGCTGGGAACGTGCTGTTTCAATGTGTATCCACTGCTTCCTTTGTTGATGCTGCTCCTGTGGAGCCTCTGGCAGAGATTAAAGGTGGCCACCCTAAGCAAAGGTTCTTCTACTTCTAACAGTTGACCGTCTGAAGGTCGATGTCCTGATATTACTCCCACTGAAGTGAATGATGGAACTGCTGTTGGGTTCTGTGAGAGAATGGTAGGCCCTGATGCCTGCTTTCCTTACTTATCCATTGCTTTTCATCCGGGGGCCGGGCTGGCTCTGGCTTTTTTGCTGCCCCAAGCTAAAAAGAAACCTGCGGGGCAGCCAGAGCAGCAGAGCAAAAAAACCCGTGCGGGGCGTCCAGAGCGCAGGTGCAGGGGGACTCCCAGCGCTGCAGATGAGCCCCGGGTAGCAGGGGGGAGGGAGTTGGGGGAGAGAGAGAAGGGGGGTGGCCAGGGCTTCCTTCAGCGGGGCGCTCACCACGCAGCTCCGCCTGCCTCGCCGTCTGCCAGGAGGACTCCGTGCCGCTCTGGTCGACGGGCAGGGAAGGATGCGGGCTGCCCTGCCAGGCTTGCTACAGACCTGGCACCAGCTGGGGCAGATGGAGCACGCAACCCTCTCCCATCAGGGCGCTCCCCTCCTCCGCACCGCCCTCCCTACAGGGTGGCCGGAGCGGCGAACCAAAAAGAAAAAAGAAAAATACCTGTGGGGCGGCCAAAGCAGTGAAGCAAAAAAAAAAAAAAAGGGATTCGAGGGAATGCCGCCCCTTAGAATCTGCTGGCCCTGCCCGGGGGCATGACCCCTACTGGTGATAAACAGGCTTCTGAGGGTTGCAACCACCTTTCCTTTCTAGTTAGTTTGGAGTGGGATCCTTTAACTTTGTTCTCTTGTTACCTGGTCTCATGGTATGGAAACCTGTGAATAGAGTTAATGGGACTAGTTTTGTAAGTTGGTTTTGATCTTCAGGATTTTCCAAACTAAGGCTTGTTGTTTAAAAATATGGCTACCTCCACAGCTCGGAAAATAGTTCATAAACATGCTCTAGTAAAGCAAGATTTTCTTCTGCTGCTGCTGCCATGTAGCAGACTCCCTTCCAATGCCTGTTCTAGCATGATCAAGTGGGAAAGGATGACACATTTATGCACAAAAAAATTTAAAGAGCAGCTTCTTAGTGAGAAAGGCATGGCTGAGTGCAGTACCTACTGGCTCAGCCAAGGGCAGGCTCTCTTTTGCTTAGCTAGCAACTGCCAAAAGGACTACAAGGGTGCTGGTTTGTATCTTCTCTGTGAGTCTAGCCATCAGTTTGCAAGTCAAATCACCCTGTTAACTAGCGCAGCTTTTTGTGTGATCTTTTCCATATATTAGCATTGACATTATTTGTATTCGCTTCAGTTTCTTCAGGCGTTAAAGGAGGGTAGCAGGGAGAGGAAGAGACAACCATAAACTGACAACGAACAATTTGTCTTTCAATACTCCATTGGACTATTATGCAATAGAGCAACTAATTGGCTGATCATTGGCCTGTGATATATAAAACTATAGGCCTTCACTTTTACCCTTCAGGTTTTTTTCTTTCTTTCTTTCTTTCTTTCTTTTTTTTTTTAAATCTTTTGCTTGATATCTTTGTGTCCTTTTTAGTAATATTTCCTTCTGGGTTGGTCATCTTGGCTTCTTTCCTGACTGTTCCACTGTTAGATATTTTCTAACTGATATAACATTTGTCACAAAATATGTCAATAATTCAGTTAATCAATGCAGCCCTAATTTGATCTCTTACTGATGTTTCCTGGAGTTTTTAAAATAATTCTTTTTGGGAGAACTGAAGAAGCAGCACGCTTAGCCTTTAGTATGAGGGAGGGCTTTCCGTTATTTAACAGTGACCTTCTTCAGTTAGTTGAAAAGTAGTGTTCATGGACTCTCAGTAGCATCCCATCCAGTCTCTTAGCTGTAAGGATAGTGGCTGTTGTAGAGAAACAGCTGAAAAACATACAGGTAATTCTCTTCTTGAATATTATGAGCATCTACCAAATACAACTGTTGACAAGCTGTAAACTGAGTGGGTGTAGCTCAAAACACTGAAAAGCCCCTAGGGAGTAACTATAATTGCTGTTTTAGATGAAAGCTAGCGTAAGGAACAGGGATCTGTCCATGTGCATTTCAGAGGGGATAAAGGAGCAGAATGTAGCATGCGTTATAAAGAGAAACAAACATCCTTTTCATGCACTCAAGTATTCTATTAATTTAAATCTGATTTTGCATATTTCATAAAACAGACATTTTTATCACATATGATTGCATAGCAATCTGGTATTAATTAGTAACAATAAAAACATGGCCTGTAGCTATTCTAGTCTGGGTTGTGATATTTTTTTGTGCTCAAGATAAGCTGAGCCAAGGCTTGGTCACTTAGATGTGAAACTGAATATAAATAGGAACTATATGTAGTTTTGACAGTTGTTGGCACTGTTTTCTGAGTAGGTACTAATCAATGTCCCAGCATTGTGCTAGAGAGCACTCTGAAGAAGAAGGTTCAGGCCTAAATTCTATCGTCAGTTACATTGGTGTAAATCCAGAGTAACTACAATGGAATTACTCTGGTGTGACTGACAGCAGAATTTGCCTCACCACCTTTCAGAAGAAATATAAATTCAAGGTCATAATTTCTGTGACCTTTTTAACAAGAGTAATAATGGCTAGCACCTAGCCATATTGCAAATTGGGTAATTAATACTCGCTATCTCAAATTCCCTTTGTATTTTCAATTGGAGAAGCTAGTCTCCTTCCCCATGAAAATTGCTGTATAGCATGACTGTTACAAAACTGATGCTGCATTATACCCAAGAGGTGGTAGCATATCAGTGGTGGGTAAGTTCTCATATAAATGAAGTGTAGCATTTGAAAATCCTTCAGGATGAAAGGCACTGTGTAAATGCAGGTTAGTATAGACTGTTGCCATTTCAAAACATTGAGACTTTTGATATTTAAAAACAATGAGCCATGCTAAAGAGAATAAAGCTGTTATTTTACCTGTAGCGGATCAGCGATCTATAAGAAGACTCACCTGACCCTTCACCCAAGCCATTAACAAAACCATTTTTATTCTTTGAGTTTTGGTTAAGTTTAGTTCACTCCTTTCCAACCTTTGCACTCCTTAGTTTTGGCCAGGATGTGAAGCGTAAATGTCAAAGTGCCCTAAGCAAAGCTGTTCTTATGCTATTTCTGTACCAGGCAGTACTAGATGCAAAATTGTCAGTGTGATTTCTTGACCAAAAAAAATTCACATAAATTTGATCAGGTGGGTTGGTTACCTGAAGCAAACTCCGAGTTAGATGTTATAATCAGACAAGTGGCATGATAGAAATGGCACCTTGTGTAGTTTTTGTTTTTGTTTTGAAAGGATCTCAGATTGTTGGTTTCAGATTAAACCGCAACAAACTGAGCTCTCTCATAGGATTATAGGATCTCAGACCTTGCGGGGAATATGAATATGAATGAACAGAAATGCAAACAAGATTACAGGTTCAAGAACATCTTCCTACTGAGATTACTTACAATTGGACCTCATTTTTTTAGGGAGTTTCCTTTTGACTCTCCAATTGATTGAAGCTGCTTTGCTTTTTACAAAATTCTTGGAATTGTCTCCATTTTTTAGAAGATGAAATTACTGTGTCTGTCTGCTCCCAATGGACAAAAGCCTGAAGGGTGCATCTGCATAAAGCCCAAACATGGTAGAAATTCTATATTTATGCTGCTATAGTCAGCCAGGCAGTAGAGAACCCATGCAAGCAGACTCTGACCCGGATCCCCAAAGGTACTTAGCCGCCTAAGTCCCTGTTTTGACTCCACTGTGATCCACAAAACTCCTGCCAAACCCTGTAAGCTCCTACACTTACTCAGTGCCTAACTTTTCAAAGTAAATGTGCCCTAGATGCTATTGTTTCTGCCTCTGGGCATGTCCTGTCTCCATCTAGATGCTTATCTCTCCTCTAAATCCCAGAGCAATCCACGAATCAGGGAAGATAATTATTCGGGCTACCTAAGTTGTGTGCAGGGCCTGATCCGGTAAGTGCTCAAAAGCCACATACCAGATAGGGTCTCATGCAAAATCCAGCAAGAGAAGGAAGTTTCCACCTTCTAACTTAAAGAACAGGAGAACTTGTGACACCTTGGAGACTAACAAATTTATTTGAGCATAGGCTTTCGTGGGCTACAGCCCACTTCTTCAGATGCATAGAATGGAACATATAGTAAGGAGCTATATATACATACAGAACATGAAAAGGTGGAAGTAGCCATATCAACTCTAAGAGGCTAATTAATTAAGATGAGCAATTATCAGCAGAAGAAAAAAAAACTTTTGTAGTGATAATCAAGATGGCCCATTTAAGACAGTTGACAAGAGGTGTGAGGATACTTAACATGGGGAAATAGATTCAATCTGTGTAATGACTCAGCCATTCCCAGTCTCTATTCAAGCCTAAGTTAATGGTATCTAGTTTGCATATTAATTCAAGTTCAGCAGTTTCTCGTTGGAGTCTGTTTTTGAAGCTTTTTTGTTGCAAAACTGCCACCTTTAAGTCTGTTACTGAGTGACCAGAGAGGTTGAAGTGTTCTCCTATTGGTTTTTGAATGTTATGAATCCTGATGTCCGATTTGTGTCCATTTATTCTTTTGCATAGAGACTGTCCAGTTTGGCCAATATACATGGCACAGGGGCATTGCTGGCACATATCACACTGGTAGATGTGCAGATGAACAAGCCCCTGATAGCATGGCTGATGTGATTAGGTGCTATGATGGTGTCACTTGAATAGATATGTGGACAGAGTTGGCATCGGGCTTTGTTGCAAGGATAGGTTCCTCAGTTAGTGTTTTTGTTGTGTGGTGTGCGGTTGCTGGTGAATATTTGTTTCAGGTTGGGGGGGCTGTCTGTAAGCGAGGACTGGTCTGTCTCCCAAGATCTGTGAGAGTGAGGGATCATCTTTCAGGATAGGTTGTAGATCTTTGATGATGCACTGGAGAGGTTTTAGTTGGGGGCTGTAGGTGATGGCTAGTGGAGTTCTGTTATTTTCTTTGTTGGGTCTGTCCTGTAGTAGGTGACTTCTGGGTACTCTTCTGGCTCTGTCAATCTGTTTTTTCACTTCAGCATATGGGTATCGTAGTTTTAAGAATGCAAGAGATCTTGTAGATGTTTGTCTCTGTCTGAGGGATTGGAGAAAATGCGGTTGTATCTTAGAGCTTGGCTGTAGACAATGGATCGTGTGGTGTGTTCTGGATGGAAGCTGGAGGCATGTAGGTATAAGTATAGCGGTCAGTAGGTTTCCGGTATAGGGTGGTGTTTATGTGACTATCGCTTATTAGCACAGTAGTGTCCAGGAAATAGACTGCTTGTGTGGATTGGTCTAGGCTGAGGTTGATGGTGGGATGGAAATTGTTGAAATCGTGGTGGAATTCCTCAAGGGCTTCTTTTTCCCTGGGTCCAGATGATGAAGAGGTAATCAATGTAGCGAAAGTAAAGTAGGGGTGTTAGGGGACGAGAGCTGAAGAAGCATTGTTCTAAGTCAGCCATAAAATGTTGGCGTACTGTGGGGCCATGCGGGTACCCATAGCAGTGCCACTGAATATTCTTTTTGTGAATTCAGACTAACATGCTACTCTGAAACCTTCTAATGTGTAGCCCAGTCATTAGAGCACATGCCCGGAATGTGAGAGACCTAGGTTCAATTCCTCCACACACTCTCTCTCCCAGAGGTGGTGGGGGGGGGGGAAAGGATTTGAACAAGTGTCTCCCATTTCTCAGACGAGTGCTCTAACAACTGGCCCTATGGGGTATTCTGATGCAGATCTCCCTCAGTTTGGCCTGTTGAAACTATTCCACTGTGGATAAATAATGAAGAGGGGCTGGACCCAGGGTCCCCCATCTCCCAGGTAGATGCCCTAATCACTGCACTATAGAGTCTCTCTCCAGCCCAGTGACTGTTCCATTGTGGATAAATGCTTGCAATCATTGGGACAGGGACCAAGAGGGAGTCCTACCCTCTGTGCCTCTGGAAATCTCCAGAGAGGCTCTTTGCAGTATCACAGTGGTGGGGGGTAGCATCCTGCATCCATAACGCTATTCCATATCCCAAAGCAAATGGCTTAGCGCTGACTACACAGGTTTGGAAACTTTCTGCTCTTTATGGAAAAATCCTGTACCAAAGGGCTGAACCCCATAATGTTCTATAGACATTTAATAAGAATCTGTTATTTATATATAAAGACCAATAGAACTTATAAATAGAGAATGATCTTTGTATAGTTTTTGAGTCCTCCTATTGCTGGGATATAGTTCTCTGACAAACTCTACAGGACAGTTCAGAAAAACCTTGTGAGAAGCCCCACACTGGCAATGAGAGGGTTAAGGAAAGCTTATAGAATCAATTTGCCCCTCCTTGCTAAACCTACAGCAAATAGCAGGCATGGAGAGTGGAATTAAACAGTGGAGTTCAGAGCTGCCCAGAAAGGAGAGTGGAGCTCAGCTTCGCTTTATGTGAGAAAACTTGGGTTGAATCCTACTAGAGTTTTGAGCTCGCTTGCTGGCTGGTGTGCCAAGCCCCTGCTAGAAGGGACAAATAGATATGCCTAGGGCTTAGCACACACCTCTCTCATCGGGATGTCCCATTGGCTATCTTAGCTCCCCATATGGTGTGCTGACTTTGCGGATCACACACTGGCTAAGTCAACGCTACACACCAGTGTCGGTGGCATGTAGCGTACGTGTAGCTACACACTGCAGTGAAAAGCAAGCTGTGACCATGCCATGGTGTGTAGCTACATGTGTCAGTGAAAGGCTCTAGCAGTGGGAAAAAGCTCCGGCAGGTGGCAAAGGCTCTGCTTTCCCTGGGCTCCAGCAGCAGGGAGCTGTAGACGCTTTCCTCCGCCGCCTCTCTGCTGCCAGAATCTTTTTGTGCAGCAGGAAAAGGCTGTATCTTCCCATTGTGTAGGAGCCTAGATGCTAACTCAGCTCTGTGGATTGCAGTGCTGTTCCTGTGATTTTTTTCTAGGCACCTTAAAGTTAGGCCATGACTCTGTGTTGATTTCAGTGGAAGATAGGAGCCTAATACCTTTGAGGATCAGAGCTTAGGGTATTAAATCCTAAAAATCAGGGCTGTGTTAAATGAGTGCATATTATTTGGACTTTGCACGGTTTGTACTGAAGCCATTTTTTAAGCTACCATAGACACAAGCAAAGAGACTGAAACGGCAAAAATGGTCTTTGTTTCCCATTGAATCCCTTCACAGCCGCTGAACCTATTCATATCCGCTTTTCTCAGAAACTCCATACTGACAGTTAACTGTACCAAGTGCTAACTCAAGTTTATGAAGCAGGCAAAATTTCCCGCTCCCAAATTTAGGGTTTGGAAAAGCCTTGTAGAAACACTGTAATTGATCAAGTTTTGTTGCTTTAGCTTTCGTTCCAGCTGTTCTCACACCACAAAACATAGCACAGTGTACATATTTTACATGATGGGCTGCCAATATTGGCCACAATGTGTTTATGCAAGCAAAATAGTAGTAAGACACTGCATTACTTGTAGAGGAATCTGGACAAACTGGGCTGTTTGCTATAAAATTCAATAAATCTGAGCCTAAACCTGAAATTTTCCCTGTGGTCCAAGGAGAGGACCAGTTGCTTCTCCAGGGCCAGCTTCTTCCTGCCATCTGAGTTCCAGGGATAGGCTCCCGGAGCATGCTAAGAGGAGAGAATCCCCCCCCCCCCCCGCCCCAATCAATTGTCTCCTGCCAGCTACGCTCCAGGGATGGTAGGAACTACTGGGAGGGAGGGGGATGTATGCAGCTGGCTGTATCCTGCCACACTCATGTAGCTATGTACACCTCTACCAAACCAAACCTGTAATGCTCAGTTTAGGTCCAGTAACCAGAATGCTGGTGATTCAGGAAGTGTCAGGTTCTCAGCTCATCCAAAGGATTCTTCCAGCCCTACTCTGCATATTAGTTGATTTACAATTCAAAGAATCTCTTAGCAGAAAGTGGAGCTGTTAAGTTAAGTGCTTTAGTTAAAGAGTGCTGAGCTGGATTTTCAAAGCTGCCTGGAGAGTCCAATTCCCATTAATTGCTAGTGAGAACTGAGCATCAAAGGGGGCTTTGAAAATCTCAGTCAGGATGATCAGGAAATACATTTGTATAAAATCAAACTACTTTTTGTGCCAGTTGCCCCCAATATAGGCACAGATATCCCACTCATTGACAAAAAGCTGTTTTTGAGGCACCATCAGATGTGATGTAAAACTGGTCACTAAAGAGCCCATAACACATTTTATAGGAATTATTACATTTTTCCATATTTAGCCCCACCCTCCCCTGATGGGCTGAAATTCACCACTCAGAAGATGGGTCTAACAAATCTTTATTAAGGCAAAACACTCAGCAAGTAATGATCAGTTACTTACAAGTGGGAAGCTCATTGGGAGGGTCTCTCACAGTTGCCTCCAGTATTGGACAATACATGGTTTCAGCTTCCTTTTATTAGGTTACTCATTTATAGCTTTTGTTCTCTTTTCTCATGCATATATCTTAGTTTCTCATTTTCATATCAATTCTCCATCCCTGTAACTAATTCAAATTGGGTGCTGGCTGTTGTTTTTGTTTGTTTGTTTTGTTTTTAGCTTTCTGGTTACTTTATCTTTTGTTTTCCCCACAAGCACGATTCCTTTTCTTACATATGTGCAACACGAAACATGATTACTCTGCAATTTCTCACATGTGCAACACCTCTTATGCTAAGCTATAAAACCCTTAAAAATCACTGCAAGTTTCTATCAGACCTAACTCTGCCTTCACTCCCAGCATCCCCCACAATTTAGAGTGGAAAAGCTATCCTCCTCAAGCAAGTTCGATATAATGCGGTTTCACCTATAACGCGGTAAAAAATTTTTTGGCTCCTGAGGACAGCGTTGTATCGGGGTAGAGGTGTATTTATAATGCAAAGGGCTTTAAGGTCCTATTATGAAAGGTGCTATGTATAGTGTAGTATTATCGCCAGTAGTTTCTAAACACTTTCATTTTGTGAATCACGTCTTAAGGAAGAACAGGAGTACTTGTGGCACCTTAGAGACTAACAAATTTATTAGAGCATAAGCTTTCGTGGACTACAGCCCACTTCTTCGGATGCATATAGAGTGGAACATATAATGAGGAGATATATATACACACATACAGAGAGCATAAACAGGTGGGAGTTGTCTTACCAACTCTGAGAGGCCAATTAATTAAAAAAAAAAAAAAAAAAAAAAAAAAACTTTTGAAGTGATAATCAAGCTAGCCGAGTACAGACAGTGTGATAAGAAGTGTGAGAGTACTTACAAGGGGAGATAGTCAACGTTTCTAATGGCTCAGCCATTCCCAGTCCTTATTCAAACCGGAGTTGATTGTGTCTAGTTTGCATATCAATTCTAGCTCTGTAGTCTCTCTTTGGAGTCTGTTTTTGAAGTTTTTCTGTTGTAATATAGCCACCCGCAGGTCTGTCACTGAATGACCAGACAGGTTAAAGTGTTCTCCCACTGGTTTTTGAGTATTTTGATTCCTGATGTCAGATTTGTGTCCATTAATTCTTTTGCGTAGAGACTGTCCGGTTTGGCCAATGTACATGGCAGAGGGGCATTGCTGGCACATGATGGCATAGATCACATTGGTAGATGTGCAGGTGAACGAGCCCCTGATGGTATGGCTGATGTGATTAGGTCCTATGATGATGTCACTTGAATAGATATGTGGACAGAGTTGGCATCGGGGTTTGTTACAAGGATAGGTTCCTGGGTTAGTGGTTTTGTTCAGTGATGTGTGGTTGCTGGTGAGTATTTGCTTTAGGTTGGGGGGTTGTCTGTAAGCGAGGACAGGTCTGTCTCCCAAGATCTGTGAGAGTAAAGGATCATCTTTCAGGATAGGTTGTAGATCTCTGATGATGCGCTGGAGAGGTTTTAGTTGGGGGCTGAAGGTGACAGCTAGTGGTGTTCTGTTATTTTCTTTGTTGGGCCTGTCTTGTAGGAGGTGACTTCTGGGTACTCGTCTGGCTCTGTCAATCTGTTTTTTCACTTCAGCAGGTGGGTATTGTAGTTTTAAGAATGCTTGATAGAGATCTTGTAGGTGCTTGTCTCTATCCGAGGGATTGGAGCAAATGCGGTTATATCTTAGAGCTTGGCTGTAGACAATGGATCGTGTGGTGTGTCCTGGATGGAAGCTGGAGGCATGTAGGTAAGTGTAGCGGTCAGTAGGTTTCCGGTATAGGGTGGTATTGATGTGACCATCGCTTATTAGCACAGTAGTGTCCAGGAAATGGACCGCTTGTGTGGATTGATCTAGGCTGAGGTTGATGGTGGGATGGAAATTATTGAAATCATGGTGAAATTCCTCAAGGGCTTCTTTTCCATGGGTCCAGATGATGAAGATGTCATCAATGTAGCGCAAGTAGAGTAGGGGCGTTAGGGGACGAGAGCTAAGGAAGCGTTGTTCTAAGTCAGCCATAAAAATGTTGGCATATTGTGGGGCCATGCGGGTACCCATAGCAGTGCCGCTGACTTGAAGGTATATATTGTCCCCAAATGTGAAATAGTTGTGGGTGAGGACAAAATCACAAAGTTCAGCCACCAGGTTAGCTGTGACATTATCAGGGATACTGTTCCTGATAGCTTGTAGTCCATCTTTGTGTGGAATATTGGTGTAGAGGGCTTGTACGTCCATAGTGGCCAGGATGGTGTTTTCTGGAAGATCACCGATGGATTGTAGTTTCCTCAGGAAGTCAGTGGTGTCTCGAAGATAGCTGGGAGTGCTGGTAGCGTAGGGTCTTAGGACAGAGTCTACATAACCAGACAAGCCTGATGTTAGGGTGCCAATGCCTGAGATGATGGGGCGTCCAGGATATCCAGGTTTATGGATCTTGGGTAGCAAATAGAATACCCCTGGTCGGGGTTCTAGGCATGTGTCTGTACGGATTTGTTCCTGTGCTTTGTCAGGGAGTTTTTTTAGCAGATGGTGTAGTTTCTTTAGGTAATCCTCAGTGGGATCAGAGGATAATGGCCTGTAGAATGTGGTGTTAGAGAGCTGTCTAGCAGCCTCCTGGTCATATTCCAATTTATTCATGATGACGACAGCACCTCCTTTGTCAGCCTTTTTGATTATGATGTCAGGGTTGTTTCTGAGGCTGTAGATGGCGTTGTGTTCAGCATGGCTTCCTGAGGAAACTACAATCCATCGGTGATCTTCCAGAAAACACCATCCTGGCCACTATGGACGTACAAGCCCTCTACACCAATATTCCACACAAAGATGGACTACAAGCTATCAGGAACAGTATCCCTGATAATGTCACAGCTAACCTGGTGGCTGAACTTTGTGATTTTGTCCTCACCCACAACTATTTCACATTTGGGGACAATATATACCTTCAAGTCAGCGGCACTGCTATGGGTACCCGCATGGCCCCACAATATGCCAACATTTTTATGGCTGACTTAGAACAACGCTTCCTTAGCTCTCGTCCCCTAACGCCCCTACTCTACTTGCGCTACATTGATGACATCTTCATCATCTGGACCCATGGAAAAGAAGCCCTTGAGGAATTTCACCATGATTTCAATAATTTCCATCCCACCATCAACCTCAGCCTAGATCAATCCACACAAGCGGTCCATTTCCTGGACACTACTGTGCTAATAAGCGATGGTCACATCAATACCACCCTATACCGGAAACCTACTGACCGCTACACTTACCTACATGCCTCCAGCTTCCATCCAGGACACACCACACGATCCATTGTCTACAGCCAAGCTCTAAGATATAACCGCATTTGCTCCAATCCCTCGGATAGAGACAAGCACCTACAAGATCTCTATCAAGCATTCTTAAAACTACAATACCCACCTGCTGAAGTGAAAAAACAGATTGACAGAGCCAGACGAGTACCCAGAAGTCACCTCCTACAAGACAGGCCCAACAAAGAAAATAACAGAACACCACTAGCTGTCACCTTCAGCCCCCAACTAAAACCTCTCCAGCGCATCATCAGAGATCTACAACCTATCCTGAAAGATGATCCTTTACTCTCACAGATCTTGGGAGACAGACCTGTCCTCGCTTACAGACAACCCCCCAACCTAAAGCAAATACTCACCAGCAACCACACATCACTGAACAAAACCACTAACCCAGGAACCTATCCTTGTAACAAACCCCGATGCCAACTCTGTCCACATATCTATTCAAGTGACATCATCATAGGACCTAATCACATCAGCCATACCATCAGGGGCTCGTTCACCTGCACATCTACCAATGTGATCTATGCCATCATGTGCCAGCAATGCCCCTCTGCCATGTACATTGGCCAAACCGGACAGTCTCTACGCAAAAGAATTAATGGACACAAATCTGACATCAGGAATCAAAATACTCAAAAACCAGTGGGAGAACACTTTAACCTGTCTGGTCATTCAGTGACAGACCTGCGGGTGGCTATATTACAACAGAAAAACTTCAAAAACAGACTCCAAAGAGAGACTACAGAGCTAGAATTGATATGCAAACTAGACACAATCAACTCCGGTTTGAATAAGGACTGGGAATGGCTGAGCCATTAGAAACGTTGACTATCTCCCCTTGTAAGTACTCTCACACTTCTTATCACACTGTCTGTACTCGGCTAGCTTGATTATCACTTCAAAAGTTTTTTTTTTTTTTTTTTTTTTTTTTTTAATTAATTGGCCTCTCAGAGTTGGTAAGACAACTCCCACCTGTTTATGCTCTCTGTATGTGTGTATATATATCTCCTCATTATATGTTCCACTCTATATGCATCCGAAGAAGTGGGCTGTAGTCCACGAAAGCTTATGCTCTAATAAATTTGTTAGTCTCTAAGGTGCCACAAGTACTCCTGTTCTTCTTTTTGCGGATACAGACTAACACGGCTGTTACTCTGAAACGTCTTAAGGAAGATTCTTTCATGGATTACCTTTCCCCCCATCCTGATTCCACAATTTCTCTCTGGCAGCTATTAAAACCAAATCCTATTGGATTCTATTAATTGTATTATATGGAGGACTTCAGCATTAGAGATTAAACTAATACAGGTTTTATCCTGTTATGCAGCCAGCACCATGAAATAGCAGTGGCTGTTAGCACATGCAATAAGCTGTAGTTTATTTTAATGTTTCAGAAGGTAGGAGTGAGGCATAGATTTAAACTGTGATTCTATGCTTTGACTTCCAAAAGTTCCCCCATTTCCGTAGAAATGATGTGCTTTAATTCTGGAAAGGCAGCTGAAAGTGCAACAAATTGAGAGGCAGAACAGACCCATTTCAGCATTTGGTTTTCGGATTATGTACTCGTTAAAACTTGTTGTGTTCTGTGTGTACCCTAGTTGCGAAGTATTTCCTACAACTGACAATCCGCAGGCTCTCATTGCAGCTGCTAACTAATGTCAATACAGATGAACCCAGTCACATGACCCCTCAGCTCGGAGTCTTTGCAGGATGCAGTACCATTTTGTTTTATTTCTATATATAGCTTGAATGGCAAAGAGTTAACAAGAAACATTCCTTTTCCCTTTTGCCCTCTTCATGACTTACCTATACTTTAAAAAAAAAAAAAAAAAAAGCTCTCCATTCCCACCTACTTTCCTTCAACTAAAGCTCTGTAAAATTCCACTACATAGTCACTACTATGCTTAAAATTACATGCTATTTATAGAATCTGTATCGGAGTGCTTATAAAAATACAGAATCATTACATAGACCTAATGGATGCCTAGGTACATTTCCCCTCAGGCTGTGCTTGAACTCCAGTACCTATGGTGGCAGAAGAGGACTACAAATCTTACTGGTTATCTATGGGTTTTTAACCAACTCATTTATTTAGCTGTAAGCAAATGGGTTCAGATCTTGGCATATGTGTGTATACTGTATACAAACAAACTTTTCAAAGTATTACATAACTTTGAAAAATAACTATGGCCAAATCATCCCCTCGATGAGAATAAGCTGTACGGGACAAGAAACTCCATAATGTTTGACACCATCTGGAAGGGGCAGAGGCTGCATCTCCTAGCTGTTGATTGCCTGAGATCCACATGTATCTTGAGATGATCTGCAAGAGGCATCCTACAGAGGCCCTGAGCATCTTTGTGGCCTTCCAGACCCTTATAGCCCTCCACCAGCCCCTTAGCTGCATAGCTCCAATGAAGCCATGCGCTTAAGACTTCCCCTCCGGTAAGTTGTCCCTGAAACCCACACATGGATTTATTCCACAGCATATAGGGAGACAACACCTAACTGAACTCTAGCGTTAATTTTGATGTAGAATTCCCACAGGCTTGTGTGATACAATGCCATGGAGAATAGCCATTTCTTCAGCTGCACTCCCTCCCCCAATTGCCCATTCCCTCCTCACACCTGGATCCAGATCCCTGCAGAACCTTTAGTAAGGTCAGAAGAACCCGGAGTAGTGCTGAATAGGCAGCACTGTCCCATATCACAAGGCATCCACTGGGTTTTTCCCCTTCCACATGTAAAGGAGGAGGGGACAATCTTTCTCTCTCTATTTTAGTTACGGTTCCAAGTTATACATGGCCCATAAGCTTAGACAGATGGATGCAGATGCAATAACTAGAATCCCTCAATTTTTATCTTGCAGAAAAATAGAATTATACCATCTAAAAAACACAGTTTACCTATTGGCCAATGATCAAAGTCCTCGTCTTGTGGATGCAGGTAAAAATTTAAGCAAGGGAGCAATTAAATCTATATAGTGACAATTTAGAGAGTACCATTAGCTTAATCCAATGTAGGAGTATCCCTCCCTGCTCTGCCATAACTTTTTGTAACAATTGTTATCTCACTGTTGCACAGTCATCATAGCCAAAGGAGGAAATGAGATATGACCATTTAGATTTAATAAAACTAGTAAATTAGAAGTTAACATTTTTGGTTATGATTTCACAAAACATACAATAAATCACCTTTAGCAAATGTGAAGCCATAATTTCCACATACTTCTTCACTCCTTCCTAGTATTTTCATCATGCTGATCAGTGTCCCTCCTGCTCTGAGAAACTCAGTAGTATTTCCTCCTGCTCTCAGGTGGTGAAGATGGCCTCCATGGACAATGTCCATTGATGCGGGACATCAGTCTCGATTCTAGGCCTTCTCTCCTCAGTGTTTTTCTTTCCAGTTGCATGGTGGGGGCAGAGAGTCTTTGGGTTGTTGAACTTCTTTACCTTATATGCTTGAGCCATCACCATGTAAAACAGAAAAATAACAGACATGTCACTGAACTCTGCCTATCTCCTAATAGACCCTCCCTCCTAGGTTCCCTCCTCAATCTGCTAGTGATACTGACATTGGCGTGAAGTGGAAGTGCAAGAAATTAGACCCATGTCACATTACAGAGATCCAGATTTTGGTTAATGTTTATTAATATTGTCATCTTAAAAAAATGGTTGGGGCAAAATAGGTATGAGGATGCTTAAATGCAGCTTGTATCTATTACAGTGTCTTGGCAACAACGATAAACAAGTCTTTAAACTGTAATCAAACCCAGTAGAAATACATTTTAAAAACATCTGGCCAAGCAGGATACAGTTTTTCCTCTTATCAGTTCTAAATTATCCACACTAATCCCTATAAAATGGTCTTGTGAGATGACTAGAGCTGTGCTTTCCCAGCTGATGAAATAAAAAGCAGATGGGATGAGTGGAAATGCCGCAGATGTGGCTGGTATTTCTGCCCGATCTGCCTTGTATGCATTCCTCTGAGAAAACACTAACCGATAGGTGCAAACTACAAGTGTATATTGGGCTTTTGGAAATATCCTTTTCATTCTGGATTATTAACATTACCAACGCTGACTACTGAGAGCTAGGTTTGAACTGTAAAGAGTAAATTACTCATGTGGAGCAAATTCTGCTCCTCCCCCTTCCAAGGTGTGCTGGATACTGCATACAGCAGAAATGGTGTGGGACAGTTTGTGAGATGCCTGCCCATGGGACTTGCACTCTTCAGAGTGCTCGGGATCCAATATCCTAGAATCATAGGACTGGAAGGGACCTCGAGAGGTCATCTAGTCCAGTCCCCTGCATTCATGGCAGAACTGAGTATTGTCTAGACCATCCCTAACAGGTGTTTTCCACAACCTCCCTAGGCAATTTATTCCAGAGCTTAACCACCCTGACAGTTAGGAAGTTTTTCCTAATGTCCAACTTAAACTTCCCTTGCTGCAATTTAAGCCCATTGCTTCTTGTCCTATCCACAGAGGTTAAGAAGAACATTTTTTTTCTCCCTCCTCCTTGTAACAATCTATTATGTACTTGGGAGCAAAGGCATAGTTAGGCCTGACAGAAGCCTGCTGTGATTTTAACACTTTTACAGCTTAAGCATAAGTAGTGTTGCGCAGAGTTGTGTAAGAAAGATGCAGAGTGATTATGTTTGTGAGGAAAACAGAAGATGCTAGCAACTACAGTAGGGTTGCTAATTTTGGTTGGACGTATTCCTGGAGATTTCATCACATGACATAATCTTTAATTAAAGGTGAATCTTTAATACTTGGAGGCTCCAGGACAATCCTGGAGGGTTGACAACCCTAAACTACAGAGCTAAAAAAGAACAGTTAGAGTTAGCACAAACCTTGTACTGACAGGAGCGGAGAATTGATAGGGAAATGAGAGACTAATACATATTTATAAGAAAAGATAACAAAAAAGATATATGTATGTCAGCCTAACAAAGGGAAGCTGAAACTGTGGATTGTCCACTGCTGAAGGTGACTGGTGAGTTCATCTTGATGTGCTTCCCACTTGTAAGTAACTGACCACTACTTATAGGTGTTTTACCTTAGTAAATATTTGTTTGACATTCATCACTCGGCAGATGAGTCTATCTAAGATAATTCTTTAGGAACTTCCTGCATGCAGCACAGAGGAAAGGAAGCATGTAAGCTTGGTTGGTGTGTGACTTAGTCACAGTGACTACAGGGCCTTACTGGTCATCTCTGCCTGTAGAGGGGACATACCAGCCACAGGGGCTATTACAGGCTGTAGTGGTGGCTTTGGGAAATGATTCCTTTCCTCCTTCCCCCAAAGATCTCCCCAGAGCACAGACCAGTTTTTCAAGCTGTCTGCTTGGGCCAGACGTTGAGCTGCAGTGAAATGACAACAAAGATTCTCACCAAGAACAAGTCTGAGGTAAAATCTCAATATTTCCTCTGGTAAGAACCAAGAGACTTGGTTTCTCATTACATATTGCAATTATTTTTTATGCAGTAACACATTGACAAAAGGTACGGTAGTCATATCTTCATCCAGCGTGTTCAGGATTCAGGCACTTCGTAAACATTAATAAATGAAGCCTTAACACACCCCTGTGAGGTAGATTAAAATAGCCATTTTACTGACAGATAAACTGAGACATAGTCCAGATGAGCTGGGTATGGACTCCAGGTATCTTGACCATTAGCTCCCAACTTTAACTAATAGACAATGCTGCGTCTCCTTTCTCCTGTCCTTCTGCCCCCATAATTGCGCCAGGATTTGGCAGGATGAATATTCAAGGATTGTTCAGTGATCTAAATTGGCTTGTCCATTTCTTTCATGGCTTTAACTCATGGATCAAAGCAGCCGGGCTGTGGAATTCTGATGCAGAGAGACTTGGCCTCAGGGATACACACGTTTTGCCACAAAATTAAGTCTAGTACTAGAGGTCTCTTGTTTACCACCAGACCTGACTGGTGAGATTGCTATTTACTGTATCTTCTACCTAGGGTGACCAGATGTCCTGATTTTATAGGGACAGTCCTGATATCTGGGGATTTTTCTCATATAGGTGCCTATTACCCCCCACACTCGGTCCTGATTTTTTCATACTTGCTATCTGGTCACCCTACTTCTACCTCAATTTTACTTTGATGTACTTTGAAAGCTTGTTTATCTACTAAAATAGACTCTTTTTCTCTCTCTCATGATATCCAGCAGGATAACTAATTGATTCCAAGCAATGCAGTCTTTCTCAATATATTACCTACAAGAAAGCCCAGGGTAGGGGGGCGCTGTTCCATGTCCTAGCAAAATACATTGATTTAAGTTATAACGTGTGGAAATTGTATCCAGTTCTACAAAACACATATATCTGTAGGAATCTCATTTTTGATCCATATTGTATTGGCTTTTAAACTGATCATATAACAGAAAAATATAATACATTAATATGATATGTATAAAAATCCAATGTCCTGAGCATAAACCAAGCATATGAAAATGGCATGAAATAGTTAAAAAGACAAAAATGGGAGGAGAGTGAGAGGGCTACAAAATGCTTCAAAGTTTTAAAATATATCAAATTACTTTCACACTTACATATGCACATAACATGCTCTGTGTAATTTTAGTTTGGCCATCAGAGGTGTCCATATTTATTTAGCTATACGATCTTTGTGGACGGCAACAATTTCATATTTAATACTTAATCTTAAATGAAGCCTTGCTGTAATTTTATTTATGAAGTGTATTTGCAGTTATTTAAAGGAAAACTGCAGTGATTTTTTTACAATTGCCTTTGATTGTTTCAGAAAAGTCTGTGTAACTTAAATAAGGAAATGAAAAGCAATATTTTTTTAAATACCTGATTTTTAAAAAAAATTCTTTAATATTAATTAGGCAGCTGTGAGATCCCCGAGGACCCACATTTTAATGATTAGGCAAATTTCCTTTTAGAATTATGACACATCTCAAAATTTCTTGATCGTAGTATATGAAGGTTTCATGTGCCGTGTGCTGGGTAGCAAGAGAACTGAATACTTGTAAAACTAAACTAGCTCTTTTATTAAGAGAATATTTACAAAGATGCTGCAGCTAGGGCTAGCATTCCAGCCATATACATAACGACCAACTTCCTAGTGCCTCTTCCAAACTCTTACCTTCTGCAGCCTGTGCTCCTACCTCCAAGTTCCCTGCAGGTTGCTGTAGGGATGATCAGAGTTTCATCCAAAGACACAAGAAGCTGCAGCCAAAGACAAAGGGGATGTTTTGGATACCTGTAGAGAGCTGGATCTGGCAAAAAAGCTTCTACATGAATGTACAAATGAAATTAAATCAAATCAAATTAATTAATTAAATAAAAAATGCAGCACATAAATAAAAAGAGCTATGGACTTTTCCTGATGCTCCATCTCCAACTTCCTATTAGAAAGACAAGGTGGGGGAGGTAATATCCTTTATTGGACCAACTTCTGTTGGTGAAAGAGACACACACTTTTGAGCTACGCAGAGCTCTTCAGGTCTGGAGAAGAGCTCTGTGTAGCTCAAAAGCTTCTCTCTCTAACTTCCTCTGTCTGGCTGGAGCTCAGTCTTCTTAATATGTGTCATCAGCTAACAATCTGGCTACTTATTGTTTCCTTATGACTCCACAAAGGGTCCCATGTATTTTACTGGAACTAATTATATTGAAATTCTGGTAACCCTACCCACTTTGATAGCATCTTACTCTGCAAGTAGTCCAATTGATTTCTGTATCAGAGTAAACTCCTCCTCAGTTGGAAAACAGCATGTTTAGTGTGTGGTTTCTCTTGTCAGTGAGTGCATTGAGTAATTTTGCCTGACGGGGAATAAAGTTTTGGACTGAAGATTCTGTATAATATGTAATTAGTGATGGGCCAATACTGAAATCTCTAATCCAAACCCCTTTGATTTGTGGGTAGGTATGTGGGGAATTCAGATCCAAATTCCCAGATTCAACCAGCACCAGCAGCTTTACTTTCTGAATGGATCCAAAAAGGGCCTCTTTCCTGGATCAGGTTTTGATGCAACCAAAAATCTCTCAAAATGGATAGCTCATAAAAAGAGGCTGATGATGTTGAACCTGAATCCAAATCCTAGCCCTGAGTCAATCTTGAACATGAACCATAGTCTATACTAAGAGAGGCAGGTAGGTGTTTGGATCTAAGTGGGATGTAACACTTTTTTGTGGCGGTGGAGTACAGGATATCCATGTCTCAAGAGGGTTGTTTGATAATGTGCCATTTGGTTCAATCTGGTAGATTTTTGAAAAGTACAATGTTGCTACGTATTATACCTACAGTAAACAGTGTTAATCACTGCCGAAATCTAGACATGAAACTGGAGGAAAAAAATCTCTTTAGTCCTTGTGTACTAAAGAGGATTGCCACGTGGACTTAAAATGAGAGAGAGAGAGAGAGATGCTTGTGAAGGGAGCCAGGAAAGGCGAAAGGACCCACACCTTGACTCCTCTTGTCCTAAAGCCAGTCACTGCACTGAACTGCAGACAGGGCCGGCTCCAGGCACCAGCTTAACAAGCCGGTGCTTGGGGCGGCCAAGGGAGAGGGGCGGCACCTGCGGTAATTCGGGGGCGGCAGGTCCCTCACTCCCTCTAGGAGTGAAGGACCTGCCGCTGAACTGCCTCCGCCGATCGCGGCTTTTTTTGCTTGGGGCGGCAGAAATGCTGGAGCCGGCCCTGACTGCAGAGGCACTATCACACACACAAAATCTGGTTGTTCTAGTCCACTGACTACTCAGAGGAAGAGAAATGGATTCTGCAATGGCTAATAAGTGTCCGGCATAGTACTACTGCCTCCTGGCATGTTTTGCAGCAGACCCAAGTCATTTCGATTCTTAGTGAAAGTTGTTCCAATGAAACCAACCAAAACTGCTAATCTGATTCTTTTTAAAATGAAAGTTTTCCGTGGTCGAATGGGGACATTAATATAAAAGACAGCCAGAGCCAGGGATCAAATTAATCCCAGGCAGGGTTGTTTTAACATGCCATGGCTATGATGGAGGTAAAGAGAGTTTTCTTTTCTGTCACAGCAGTATCAATCAGCAGAACCATTCCAGGTAGGAGATTGCCTAGTAAATCCAGCCTGCCTCACCTCAGAAATAGAGGCAAGTGTTTCTTGTTTTTAAATATTTTCCAATTTGGGATAAAAGTTGTCAGCTCTGAATAACTGACCTGCTTCTGGGGTGAGAGTCCTGGCAGATGCAGTGTTAAATCTCAGATGGTTTTTGCTCACCAAAATTCAGACTTCCCTGAGATGAATCGGGTACAGAGAGGTGAATTCTCATCTTTATTACTAGTATCTGGCTGGAGACCGCTTTAGATTTATGTTACGATGACTGCACCATTACAATGAAGGATAGAGATTTAGGGCCAGAGAGAGGCATCCCCGAAACAGTGTCCACTTCTGGAAATTTTTGCCAAATTTTATTTTAAAATGAAACTTTAGAATTTATAGACTATTTAGAATACAGCAGAAATAGTTGAGAGTCCCTATCTCATGATCCTTAATTTTTCCCCGTGCACACTTATTTCCTGTTCCTAATGTTAAGGTAAAATAACTCTCCTGAGGATTTGTTTTGCATTTCAGTGCAACAGTTTTGTCTCCCTCATGTAGGCCTAGTTCTGCAAAGAATGAAGCCTGTGAGTTTTGCCATTGACTTCAATGTGTGTTAGGGCCCGGTGTCAGGATCCTGGGTGAATGTAGGTGGGACTAGTGGCAGGAACAAACACCAAGGTTTGGAGTCAGTATCAAAGTCAATGATCAGGCTGAAGGGCAAAGCTGGGCAGGTAGGGGATCAGGCTAAGTCAATACTAGATATCAGGGTCCATGTGGGTATTCCTTGGGTTCAAGTGGGGGTCAAGGTTCAAGTCAGAGCTGAGGTCAATACCAGGAGTTCAGGAAAAGAGAATGCAGGGTGGTCGTGGCAGCTAGCTAGTGATCCTTGTTATTGCATGGACAGTTCCTGAAATGCCCCTTGGGGCAGGGAGTTAGCCAGGCACCATAAGGCTGCAGTTTGTTGAACCCCTTGAGATGGGACTTCCTGTGGTCTGTGCCTGTAGCAGGTTGTGGGTAGGGGAGCATGAGTTGGTTACAACTGCTGCTGGGTGGCAGTGTGGAGGTGTTACCTGCCTGTCAATTCTGCAGGCCTGGGTTTAAGACTCATTGGGCTTTACAGCCAGATCCTCAAAGGTAATTAGGCACCTAGTTCTCCATAAAATCTATGAGGCCCAGTACTGCATGAAGCAAAGTACAGCGCCTTCAACTGCCATTGGCTGGCGGAAGGCACTGCCCACCTTGCAAGATTTATCTGCCTTTTAATTTGGATGCAATATTTACCTCCTGTTCTGAACTATTGTGTAGGGTTTAACAGAACCCAGTAAGAGTTGCCACTTTCCATCCCAGGGACACCTTATTTTTCACAATGATGAAATGACTCCTGTATATGTTAAGGCGGTGATGTGCTTTGGGATGCTGTTGGATGAAAGGCACTATACTTTATCAATGTAAGTTACTGCTATTGGGTCACAGTGTCCAATGAGTATCTGAACTGAGTAATTTTCATACACCAAAGGGTCACTTGGGTGCCTACCTGGCTATATACATCATGATATGTAAGAGGCATCAAGTCAGAAATGAGCGACTCAGTGGGAAACTGAATGAAAGGACAGGTCAGGAAAGTAGCTCGGGTGGAATGTAGAGAAAGCAAAGCTATGCACTATGTCTACGCTGATGTTGAGCTTGGCACTGTACAAGACACAACTAAAGACATAGGATGAAATCCTGGTCCTGCTGAGGTGAATGACAAAGCTCCCATTGACTTCAGTAAGGCCAGGATTTCACATTGCAGAACACACTTTTATATTTACCTGGGATAGTGGCGACAAAGGCTAGCATCTTCAGAAGTGGCCTTTTGAGAAAGATTTCAGTGCAAGGAGGGAGGGAGCCTGGCACACTGGGTTTGGCAGGTTCTTTTAGGAACAGGGGATGGCATGGAAGAAGGCACAAGCACAGGAGTGGGAGAGGTGAACAGTAGGAATGATGAATCTGGGGATCATTGAATGTCTACTAAAGATACAGAAAACAGTCATCAAGGAAATCATGCTAGAGATTTTTCTGTCTGTTATATAACATTTAGCAATACACAGACATTGGCCTTATTGTGTAGGAAACACACCTTGCAATAGGCAGTTCCTGTGAACGTGGTGACATTGACTGACATGGGAGTTTTTATGGGCTTCACAGCTTCAGGGTGAGATGAAATTATCCTTTCACTGAACTACCATAGTATCCCATCATGAAAAAAGCACTGTGTTCAGGGATGAATAAATCCAGCGTAATTATTTTGTAAAGATACAGGACTACATGCAGCTTGCTAATGCTGAAAACAGAACATCTCCTGATGTCCGTGCATTACTTAGACAATGGATTTTGTACTGAAAGTGCAGACTTCAGGCTGTTCATTTATCCTTTTGGTTTCTCTCAGTAACATTTTTACTACTGCAGGATAGGTGGAACAGATAGAAACAAGTCATTATAACTTATCTTGCAAGTATTTATGATAAATAATAAATGCTACTCAGATTTTCACTTCTGTCATTAGCTAAGTTTTGTTAGCAAGGCTGAAAATGCTCATAATTACTATGTTGTACATTACATATGAAGTAACAAGGCGTAATCAGTGTGTAAACATTATGCATCGATATAATATGAATTCATTCAACTTTACTAGATAAACGAATTAAATATGAATGGGGTGTTTGATTCTGGACCCTCTGTTTGCTTTTAAAAACCTAAGGGCGGTCCCTTAGTACGGGATCAATGTCAGACCTAGAACAGAAGAACTATGTGGGGAATGACATGCAGTGATTTATGGATGGCTGAACAAATTGCATATAGTGGCTTAATTTTTCTGCAATGTCCCCAATTTGCACAATTTTCTATCAGCTTTTCTTCTTTATAACAGCTTATCGTATTATTAGACATGTCACTATGTGCACAACTCCCAGTGATTTCACAACTGGGCCCTTTTGTTCAGCTTTAAGGGAAATGTGATTTTTATTCCCCCCAACAAAAGAACCATAAAACTTTTGTCTTACTATGAATATTTATCTGCAATTTCAGTTGCATGCAATATTCTATTTCACTTCCTGTCTTAAACTGTAGGATAGCATTGAAGGGTGCTGCAAAAATTGCACCCAGTTCCATCCAAGGGAAACCTAAAATGGAGCAGTAAGTGAAGTGATGTAAAGTTAGTAAACATTCTGCAATCTTACAGAAGGCAAAGGTCTGTTCTTAAGAAATATAAAACCATTATTGGGTCAAACTTTGAGTTGTGTGTACCTAATATTTGCATACATATTCCATGATCGTGTACATGAATTTTGCTTGCATGTGCACAGGGACTAAGACTGGCCCGTGTGCCCTACCCCACCCCATACTAACCATACCGGTCAGTCACAATCTGGCCCAAATTGTTGCTGGGCTTTCAGAAGTAAAAGGTTTAAAGTCTATATTGGTTTGAATGAATTATTTTCTCCTCTTTTTTTTCTTTCTTTTGGGAGGACTGTGAGGAAGACTGATGGTCACGGATTGCTTGGGTTCTGACAACAAAAGGATGTGTTATGGCAGCACCACTGGTAATCCAAAAATTCCCTATGGATGATGGTTATTTATTAACCAGCCAGTGGGAAGGGAACTGAAATACAAACTCTTTAAGTTTCTGAAAATGAGTCTCTGAACACAGCAAGCATGGAACCATTGTTATGCTTAACAATGATTTGACTGATGCTTTGGATTGCATTCTTTATGCTGGGGTAACTGATTTTTTAGAAAATCAATTTCAAATGACCACTCTTAACTATGTACTTACAGAGTCTCCTTCAGTGAAGTACCTGAGCACCAGTAACAAATTTATCCTTGCATCTCCCATGTAAGGTAGGGAAGTATTATCATCACCATTCTACATATAAGGAACTGAGGCACATAGGAATTCAGCCAACATGCTCAAAGTTACCCAGGAAATCTGTGGCAGAGCTAGGAACAGACCTCTGGAGTCCCTATCCAGTGCTTCCCACAAGACTATCCTTCCTTTATGCTCAGTTTACTTCCAGTCTGGGCCTTTGAAGCACCATACATTTCTGGATTACACTAGCTTCATTAATTCTCATGCAGTGGGCAAAATTATTGGAATCCATGAAGCTACTGGCTTGTGCTTCATCACTCCCAGGTACTTAAAGCAATCTAGAGGAAGAGGTCTGTTCAAAGTGTGTTCCTAAAGTATATATGTGCTTGTGTATCAAGTAGCCTTGTTAATGTTTCCTTTTGAAAGGCCTTGCTCTGCAGAGGGACTTTGGGATTTAGTGGCGAGGGGCCAGATTTTAAAAGAATTTAGGCACCTAAAGATACAGATGGGTTCTTCTGAAAAATCCACTAGTTGCTGCCTCTTTAGGCACCTCCTAGATACCTTTGAAAATCTGGCCATTGCTCTCTTTCTATCTTGGCAATTTTAGATAAACTGCTCACCATTGCGCTTGCACCGATGTATCTCCCCAGTGCTATCAACAGTGGGAATGCTAGTGTACAGCGCCCAGAGCAATTCCCCCACCATGTTGTCTAATGCTGATGGGATGAATGTATTGAGTTTCTAGTGTGAATACAAAATTCACTTTATAAGAATACTCTGCAATGTTTGTTTAGAATTTGCTGTTTCAGCAAACACTTCCTGCCAGCAAACTCCTTCATTAGAATCATTATGGAAAGTGTAGGCAAAAGGGATGTGAACATGGTTGAACGACTGACATCCATTCAAAAATTAAAATTAATATTTAAGAACACTTTTCTACGGTATTCACCCATGCAACAGGATTATCAAATTAATTTGTGGGGCAAACTCTCTGAAAAGCTTTGCCAGCAGATGTAGCTTCCTTTATATCCATGGGGATAGGATGGGAATTTTAAGATGCAGGTCGTCTTATGAGAAATGTGTACCTATGTTTCACAAGCTGTCTAGGAAAACCATGATGAGATGGCACAAACTTTTAGGTTCTGATCCAGGGTTCATTGAAATCAATGGGAGACTTTTCATGCACTTCAGTGGACTTTGGATCAGGTCCCAAATGCTTAAATATGAATTTACTTGAACTGGAGACAAGCTGCTATGTCTTTTCCTACAGTGATCCACATTCTAGTGAGATAACAAATATCAATTAGTATTGCAAAAAGACCCTAAAGTATTTCTAGATTCTGACCAGCCACCTCCTTCCTACCCCAGACCTTGCTGAATAACCCCTGGTACATCCTCTGTGGAAGACATTATTACAGATTCTTTTGCTGGTTTTTACACTTTTACAATGGTTTTCCAATCATTGGCTAGGCCCTCCACATTTATTAGATCATTAAAATATATTCCCTGTCACCTTGATCGATCAGTTCATCAGCCGTCACAGAGAGAGCGCCGATCACAACGTGTCATTCTAGCCAGTCCTTCGGCCACCCACTGGCCAGGCTGTCAGGGGTACCAGGCAGTTTTTCTTGAATGTTTTATTGTATAACATTGAATCTATTTGTCTGAGTGCTTTCAGAGATATTTTACAAAATATCTACAAAGCTTTTTTAAAACTTGCTAGACCTGAGCCCAGGTTGTAATTAGCCCTAATGTCGACATTTCTGAATGAACGGCTGTGATGTCTTTTCTAGCTCACAGTTCCTTATATGTTATAAGTCCAACACTGCTTTACAATTAAATGTGTAAACCTCTGTATGTTTTCAGTTAAAATAACTATAATACAATACTCTGGATTAGTACACCACCTTACATTTGATCTCAGGCCACCCCACAGATATGCAAATAATAAACAATATTTATACCACCTAGTTACATCAAACAAGTTGGGCTCCTATTGTGAAAGACACTGTACAGACACATAGTAATAGACAACCCCAGGCATGAAAAGCTTATAGAAAAAATGTTGGCGGTGACACAGGCAGAGAGACTTTAGCCAAGTCTCTATGCCTATATCACACAGCAGAGGCAGGAATAGAAGTGAAGTCTCCCAAGTGCTAGATCACTGCCTTTTCGCTGGACCACACTGCAACATTTAACATAGCTTATCCTACGCTACATTCCAGTAAAGGAGGGAAGCATTATTTTTATTTTTCATATGTGGAAACAGAGGTACCAAAAGGCTCAATGCCTTTCCTAAAGTCACACAGGAAATCTGTGACAGAGCTGGGAACAGAATCCAAGTCCTGTGTTCTAACCATTTCATCACAAGAGGCTCTCTATGATTTTCATTTTTTCATGTTTCTAGTCAACCCAGAAGTACCACAAGACTAGATTTTCACATAGTAGTTTGCAAACCATCCATGCATATGGTTTGGGTGCATGTTAAGATCTAAAGTGAGTCACAAATATGTTTGTTTACCTACTTAATTTTAAATCTTTAGCTCCTTGAAGGGTCTGTTTGCAGACAAGCAACAATGGGAAAATGAGGAATATAAGCCCTATAAGAGAGGAGGGGAAGGTAGGGAGAGAGCTTAAAGGCATCCTTATATTTTGACAGCATTCTTTTAGGTAAATTGTGTGGTTTTCCCTCATGAGAATTCCTTAATCCATTATTTATAAAAACATCACAAAACACATGTAGGCCAATTTATAAGCAATAACATTTAAAAGGGACGTCTTCTGAAATGACAAAATGTGCAATTGTGCGTCAGTTTCCATTCACACTAGTTGGATATAAACAGGATGTACTGAGCTTGCACCTGAATATATAATTTGGGCCCTTGTTAATTCTACATGGTGCTACGGAGCCCCCAGAGCTGGCAGGCCACATGGAAGGACCATCCCATAACCCCTTAAGAGAGGTAGCAGTAGCCACGCACCCCCTGCATGCAGAGAGGTTCCAAGAGGCGCTCTCCTAGAGCACCAGCCAGTGCAGCTCTGTACTTCCCTCAGTGCAAGGCTGTAGCTCTAAGGGAAAAATGAGCCCTTGGATCCCAGTCTTGCCATCAGATCCATGTCAGTACAAGCATCCATCTGCGTGGATACCCAATGAAGGCAGTGGGCCCCCACGTTGTCACAGGGGTCCACACATGGTTCTGTTTTGCAGGATCCGGCCTTAACTTGTACTTAGAAACTGAAAAATACACCTTTATATGCAATGGAGCGTGTTTAAAAAAAAATCTGAAAATGTCCCTTTATTTTATTCAGTTTTAAAATTAAAGTTAGTGCTTGAGAAAGACAGAGCACACTGAGGACTGAAGAGGGGACAGCCTGGGCACTGGCAGTGTAAGATGCCCTGACAAAATGTCTTGATCCTTGTCTGGAGGGATCACCTCTGGGGCTAAGAGGGTATTTCAGTCTCTGTGACTATTCATTCATTAGTCTCTCTACTGACACTGCCAGCTAAGGATGGCAATTAGGGCCAACCTGTACCACCTGTCCACTAGGAACAAGACTGTGATCATTGTTCCATTTCACATAAGTCAAGGAGCCAGTATATTATTACAAGTTAACATTTACAGTATTATCATTCCCCCTAGATTTCACCAAAGTATTGTACTAGGTAGGCATGATGAGCACAATGCGGTAGTCGAATGCCATCAGTGTAGATCAGTATTCTGGTCTTAGTTGCTTATGTTGCTTCATCCCAGTTGTCATTTTTACCATACAAAAGGAGCATCAGTTATTTGGCTTGCAATAGGGCCTGGCACTGGGTCTGTGATGCTCTTACTCTATCCTGCCAGCTGGACAGAGGAAGACTGGCATATTACTCTGTTGTAAGCCTATAACTCTTTCAGTCAAATGCAAAGCCAACAACAGGCGAGAGAGAGAGGGAATAAAGCCTCTTGCTTGGCAGTTGGCTGCTAATATTTGTATCATGGTAGTGTCTTGGCACATTGTGAGACACACAGAAACAGTTCTCCCCTTCTGCACAGTTAATAGAGCAGGTAGTCTTTGGTTGTTATAATAATAGAGAAAGAAGAAGGGTTCAGCATTATGCTGCTCACTGAGATGCTGCTGACACTGTGGATAAAGCAACACAATCCCAAAAAAGCACAAACAGTAAAAATTCACTGAGGAATAGTTTCTGTTTACATCCCTAAAATGTCTGGAAGTACCCGCATGGGGATTGCCACATGCAGGGAGCATTAAGTCCACTGTATTGTGTAACTATCCAGCATGTTGCGAGCTTAGAGAGAATGGAAATCACCTCCACTGTTCTGGATTGTAGTATGAATATTGTTTTTCATTAGGGAACTTTGAAGAATGGCTGTCCCCTCCCTAATTATCCAAAGCATTATTCAACTTGACAAAAGGACCTTTAATTTCCATGGGCTTTTCTATGTATTTGACACAGAACTACTAGGATGCAATGCAGGTTAGCAACTGTTCTCTAATAGACTGCCTCTGACTACTAGCCAGAATAATATGAAATATAAAGAGAGTCCCATTCCCCTCCCTCCCATCCTGCTTGTCTCTTAATTAAAGGAAGCAAGTTAACATTTAAGACATTAAAATAAAGCACTGTCATGCTACAGTTATTGGCAGTAAACAAAAATAATTGTGTTTTTCCTGTGGTAATCAGAGATAGGAAAGATCTACAGCATTAGGCCACCTTGTCCTTTATCCTGCAAATGCAAAAGAGTTGCCTACTACCATTTCCCTTGGATAAATACAGAATTCAAACTCACTGCCTTTGAAATATCAGGGAGACCTCACAATCTGACTATAACTATAGGGCTTTACTGGTGTGAAACTGGCCACAAGGCTCTCCTACTGAAGAGTGGAGGTTGACAAATGGGATGTAGAAATGTCAGATTAATACAGAAAAGACATAAGCCCAAATTTCACTAATTACAGGTGGCTCCGTTTGGGGTGCTCTGTATGAGAGAGACCCAAAAAGAGTGGATACCTTAACTTTCACAAGGGCAAAGCAATCCTACGTTTCCCCTTAGCTCTGGTTCATTATGCCTATGTCTTGAACTGATTTCAGTGGCATGCCGTGCGATAAAAGACAGATTCTCCATGCCATCAATGAGTGGATGTACATGGGCACTGTGGGAAAGGGGCATATTGCATGCTAGGCTGGAGGTGTGTGTCTCCCCTTCAAATCTTGCCCCTTTATGCAGAACAGTAGTATGGATTAGGCTGCCAGGGAATCCTCCTCACTTGTGGAATGACAGACAGATTTTGCACCCAAAGAAAACTCTTAAGTGCAGTGACTTTCAGCTCTGTGTACTGAAAGCCTTTCTAAAGCCAGGGGACAAATAAGGCTATCACTTTTTATGGAGGGTCTGTAAGCTTCCTTGGGCTTGACTCCAGCCATTCCTATGAACCTCATGAGAATAACTGTTCTTCGCAGCTAGTAATTATTTGTATTTCAAGAGTTCCTAGAGGCCCCAATTGAGATCGGAGTACACACAGAGTACAGTGATGCAATCTCAGCTCATGAGTGTAGTCTGCCTGGTCTATTCAGATTGTAAGAGTGGGAGGGGAAGCACAGGTACAAAGAGGTGAAGTGACTTAGGGTACATCTTTACTACCTGCTGATCCAGCGGGTAGTAATCGATCTATCGGGGATCGATTTATCGCGTCTCGTCTGGATGCGATAAATTAATCCCCAAACGCACTCTCCATCGACTCCAGAACTCCACCAGAGCGAGAGGCAGTAGCGGAGTTGATGGGGGAGCCGCGACCATCGATCCTGCGCCGTGAGGACCCGAGGTAAATCGATCTAAGATGCATCGACGTCAGCTACGATATTTTCGTAGCTGAAGTTTCGTATCTGAGATCGATTCCCCTCTCCCCCCCAGTGTAGACCAGCCCTTACCTAGGTCACATAGCAGCTCAGTGCCAGAGGCAGGAACAGAATCCACAACTCCTGAGTCCTAGTGCAGAGCCCTACCTATTAGACATTGATGCTACAGCAGTCTATAGTAACAGTAAAAAACACATCTAAGCTTACTGCAATCTATAGTATTCTCGACACTGGCAGTAGTGCTTTTATAAAGGATATAATTTCCCTGTTTATGGGAGACAGCAATATTCTCTCACATGCTTTCAGTACATTTTAAGTCTGTTACATATAAAAGTACAGCTGTAGTACAGTAAGGTCTTGTTGTTTTCCCCATTTCATAGCAAGTCACTGCACACAGTGTTTGCATTAATTTAGCCTTAAAAGTATTGTTCACATGCCAATGGGCAGAGTTGTGGGAGGGGAATGAAGTGATGGCTTTTTCCTTTACGGAAGCCTTGGGGCTGAGCTGTATAAACATGACAGAAGCATTTCTTGTTTGGAGCTCTAACAGCCCAGCTCTTGATGGCTTAAAGCACTGGGGGGTATCTGCTCTTCAGCACACGTGACATCATTTCACTTCTGGCTATAATGAACAAGGATGATCTGTGGCAGCTTTGTGCTAAACCACACTTAAAAAAAAAATCTAGAGGCAAAAGGCCAGAGTGACATCAAGGCAATACTGTACAATGTGTGGATTCCCAAGACTGGCTATTCCCTTCTGCCAGTCCATTGCTCTACCTTTCCCTCTTTGTTACTTCATTTCTATCCACTTGTCTCGAATGCAGAAAATTATCTGTTTCAAATAATTGTCAGAAATAGATTATCAGCTGCTATAAGCACAGGCCACTTATTGGTGTGTAAATTACCAATGGCACATGTGATGTTGTAAAATTACACTTGTTTCTCTGCTTTTCTTTTTCATGCCAAATCTCACTAGCAAATTAATTGAGCTGGTTGAGAGTGTAACAGAGTAAGTCAAATCCCAGCACTTTGTCCTATTAATAGATGAACCAATAAGGTATTGGGGTATCTGCTAAACTAATGAGGTAATGTGAAAGAATAGGAATAATGGGATTTGAGCAGAGAGGGGTGGTTTGTTTCTCTGTGTTGCCTAGCCTATGACACACTTCTGGTCCTTGTAAATGAACTTGTTTTCCCTGTTTCATTCACTACACTGTTGTTTTAGGTTGGTATATAGTTCCCAAGTGGTTTGTTTCCTTTTTTTAAGACAGCATATTGTACATGAGTGATATTGAACAAACAATGATTGCAATACAAGAGATACTGTGCCTGGCATTTTCTAGTACCAACCATTCAGAATCTTTTTTTTTAAATTGAGTTTGCAAAGGAATAAGTCAAAAGGTGAAACCATCATTATTGAAAGCAGCAAGTGCTTCCAGAAATGGCTGCTCTGTCTTCCAATAATGATGAGGCTTCAAGTTCAAGTGGAAATATTATTTAACTTTAATATAGACTCTTCTGAATAACTCCTGTTTTTATGTTTAAAATTATTTGCCTAATGCAAAGATGCAAAATTAAACACACGGAAGGAGGTGACAAGGACTACCTAGTGCCTCTGGGCCAGTCCTGAGCACAGGATGGTGAATGAGTCCCACCAACCTAGGAATAACTCAGGAAGGAACTGTGACTATGATACATCTACATTTGAGCTGGGAGATGTGGTTCCCATTCACAGATGTACCTGCTGTAGCTCTGCTTGGGCTAAGGTCTAAAAACTAAGTGTGTCCACAGCGGCACAGGTTGGCCGCTTGAGCTAACTGTCAGAGTGAAATCCCTGGGTACATCCTCGAGTGGCTAGCCTGAGATGCCAGCCATATTGCCGTGGACACTGCTATTTTTAGGTGCTAGCATGAGCCGAGCTAACGTGGGTATGTCTATGCAAGCTGGGAATCACACCTCCGAGATTAAATGTAGATGTATCCTTAGAGGCGCACATCTGAAGTGCAATTCCTTCTCTGCTTCCCCCTTGCTTCAGGAGCACATTAAGAGGTGGGGAGGAGTTAGCATTTTTCTGAGGCTTATGCCAGCAGCAAATCATCATACCTTCCAAGACAGTTTAGCTGTTCTGGCCAATGGATCTGGGAGCCATTGATCTATGCCAAAAGTGGGAGTAAGCATGTGCACAAACTCCAACTAACTGCTGTGTGCCTGGATGGTCCAAAGTCAGGGTATCCCCCTGTTGTAATCATTGGGCCTACAAATTTACCCAAATCGTGAGCTCAACTGGGAGAAAGTGAATAAAAGTTTATGAAATGCTCCTATCACATATAATGATAAATGCTGATGGAGGGGGGGAGGGGAGAGGTGCAAAAGAGAGATGGACTAAATTAGTCCAAACGAAAAGGCTTACTGATATAATTCAAGGACTGTGTTAAGATCATGTTGGATAAAGAAGAGAAGTGTGGAACTGGAAATCAGTTAACCAAAATTGGCATGTGGGAAATTATGCCTAATGTGGACAAAATAATGAGAGGGCCAGTTATTCCGTTCATTACTCCCTTTCCGGGGTTCTCAAAAAGAGACTTTGGGTGGCAGAAAGCTGGCTACCATGATACTGGCTGACTTAAAGAAGGGGAAGAAGCAAGCTTCTCATAGCTGCCACCCCCACCCTCTCCTGGGACCCCAGAATCCAGCATTGTGCCTTCACTGTCCTGATCCTGAGAGATGTCCAGACCAGACCAGGCCAGAGAGCGGGACCCAGATGATGCCTCCATCTCCACTGGCTCTGGCTAATTCCTGAATGCATCTGGGCTGTGAGATTTTTGTCACACCTCCCCCCCTCCCTCATTGTGTGTCCTTTTCCAATTCCTCCCCTGCTTTATTTTTTCCCTTTCCTATCCCTCGCCTTTTGCCTTCTGTCTAATAAGAATCCAGCTTAGATGGGCAACAGTGTAACTTTTGCAAGTTGTTGTAAACCTGTGACCAGAAGGGCAACTAGAAGCAATGCCCTACACAGCCCAATGCCGGTACAAGTTTGCCATGTCTCAGAGTGGCTAATAAGACCAAGTGCCATGCTTGTGTTTCTCCAGCAGTGAGGTGACAATAAAAGTCAACAGCAAGGACAGAAGCTGCATTTTAAGTGTGTGTGTGTGTGTGTGTGTGTGTTGTGTGTTTTTCTAGGAAATGGGAGTGGACTTTAATAACAATAACTCCGATCCCTTTCAACCAACTTCTTCTCTGTTCTCCAAAAAGGGCAGTTCTCGCCATCTAAGAGACTGTCAAAGTGGGGAGGGGATCCTTCTAAAGACTCTCTCTAGGTAAGGGAACAAGGAATGCTGTTAAAATAAAAGCCTTACATAAAGCATTTGAAATATAAGGTATGTAACTGTTTTCATTCTTGTACTGTATCCTTTTAATAAAAGGTTAAAAGAATGTTTCATGGTGTCTTTGCCAGGCTGAGCTCTCTGAATACCAAACCCTGAACCTTGTCTAATATTGTTAATATTAGACAGTGATAGGGTCACGTTAACACCTTTGGCTTTTGGGGCTGATTGAAATTAATATTACATTCCACAGGGGTATAAAATGGGGGTTTGCTTCCCTCTGTGGGCCTGACGTCCCAGGCACGATCTAGCACCATGATATGACAAGCCAGATGATTCTTCCAACTTCACTCATGTTGAGTAGTACCTCACTCTGAGCTGTCCTATTGAGGGAAATGGCACTATTCCTGGAGTAAGGTACTACTTAGTTTGATCATGGGCCAGCTTCTGCCACTTGTAATGGCCAACAACTACTTCATAATGTACAGTGTCCCAATGGAACATAAGAAAGAGGATCTGTCTTACAGATGCTTCTAAAGGACCTATTCCTCTCCCAGCTAAGTCAATGGCAAAACTTCCACTGAAATCAGTGGAAGGAGGATGAGGCCCTAAACAAGTGGCCTACCTACACTATGGGATTCCAGATCTTGAAGAACAATTCTATTTTGTCATGCATGGGAACATATTGTCTCCAATCTTCACAAATTAAGATGAAATCAATCCAATGTTCTATACAATTTCCAAAATACCTTTCTAATGCTGAAAGATTATTTTGAAGTCCAAGTTTAATATCAAATAGGTTGGGTTTTTTTGGCACCTACCAACACAAAACACTGAGCTAAAGTTGCTGATTTTAAAAAGCATAAATGGCGTGGTTAAAATTCGTTTTAGCCTAGTCATTTTTTCAGAGTTGTCAATAACTTGGTAACAGAATGATCAGGTTAAAGGACATGAAGACTGTGACTCAGAAAAGCACTTAAGCACATGCTGAACTTTAAATATGTGCTTAAGTACTATTAACTTCAGAAGAACTTAAGCACATGCTTAAACTTAAGCAGATGTTTAAATGCTGTCCTAAATAGGGATATTTTCCTGAATCAGGGCCTAAAATGATGCGATAAAGTGTACCCCTTGCCACCCAACAAGATCAACAACAGTCAATATTAAACATCAGCTTTGTACATCCTGACAGCAGTACTTAGCGCTTCATGCAGTAGGAAAATATGACTGGAGCATTGATACAGATGGATATCTGTGGAGAAAGTTCCTTCAAATGTTGATTCTAGGCCTCTTGAGATAAAGTAGTACTGGAGTGTAGTTTCCAACTGACTTGTACTCCCAATAAGGGATCTGCAGACACAGAAATACATTTAAAGGCTATCTGAGATAAGATGTTGACATCATAGGGTATGTCTACACTACAAAATTACTCTGATTTTACAGAAGTCGATTTTTGGGAACAGATTGTATAAAGTCGAGTGCATGCGTCCACACTAAGCACATTAATTTGGCGATGTGCGTCCCTAGAACCGTGGCAAGCATTGACTTTCGGAGCGGTGCACTGTGGTAGCTATCCCACAGTTCCCGCAATCCCCGCTGCCCATTGGAATTCTGGGTTGAGCTCCCAATGCCTGATGGGGCCAAAAATTTGTCACGGGTGGCTATGGGTAAATGTAATCTGTCAACCCTCCCTCCGTGAAAGCAACGGCAGACAATCATTTTGCGCCCTTTTCCCTGGATTGCCTGAGCAGATGCCATAGCACGGCAAGCATGGAGCCCATTCAGCCTCTTTTCACTGTCACCATATGCCTACTTGATGCTGCTGACAGACACGGTACTACAGTGCTACACAGCAGCAGCTGCAATGCCTTGCCTTTGCGAGTTAGCAAAGACGGTTACCAGTCATACTGTACCATCTGCTGCTGTCATGGGTACTCCTGGCCGGCCTCCGTGAGGTTGGTTGGGGGCGCCTGGACAAAAATGGGAATGACTCCCCAGTTCATTCTCTTCTTTAAGTTTTGTCTAAGAGAGATTCAGTGCTGCCTAGAATATCAAGCAAGCCTACTAAAGAACCACAGATGCAAGTGGCTGCTCTGGGTCAGAGCATCAGACATCCCGCAAAAATGATGAGCTGCATGCCATTCTAGGGGGTGCCCGTACAACAACCCCACCCATTGCTTCCCTCCTTCCCCACCCCTCCCAGGCTACCTTGGCAGTTATCCCCCCATTTGTGTGATGAAGTAATAAAGAATGCATGAATTTGAAACAACACTGACTTTATTGCCTCTGCAAGCAGAGATCAAAGGCGGGAGGGGACGGTGGTTGGCTTACAGGCAAGTAGAGTGAACCACCATTCTGCACTTGCTCAGCCTATAGTCTGTCCATCATGGCCTTGGAGATTTTTTTTAAATGTTTTGGCATTCCGTCTTTTGGAACGGAGTTCTGATAGCACGGATTCATCTCCACATACAGCAATCAGATCCAATACGGTCCATGCTGGAGCTCTTTTTCGATTCTGGGACTGCATGTTCACCTGTGCTGATGAGCTCTGCATGGTCACCTGTGCTGAACAGCTCTCCACGCTGGGGAAACAGGAAATGAAATTCAAAAGTTTGCGGGGCTTTTCCTGTCTAACTGGCCAGTGCATCCGAGTTCAGATTGCTGTCCAGAGCGGTCACAATGGTGCACTGTGGGATAGCTCCCGAAGGCCAATACCGTCGAATTGCGTCCACGCTAAACCTAATTCAAACCGGCAATGTCGATTTCAGCGCTACTCCCCTCGTCAGGGAGGAGTACAGAAATCAATTTTAAGAGCCCTTTTTGTCAACAAAAATGGCTTCATTGTGTGGACGGGTGCAGGGTTAATTCGATTTAATGCTGCTAAATTCGACCTAAACTCGTAGTGTAGTCCAGGCCATAGTTCTGAGTGCCCCAGTCATCAAATCTGTATGCCATGAGCAATTTTTAATTTTTCAGCATCATTTCATTTTTGTCATTTCTCTCTGTTCAAGGTCTACTCATCCCAGCTGAATCATTCTAACAAGGCTATAAATGCAGAAAGTGTGTGTTGACTGGGGATAGTAAAAATAATGTATATCTCTGGAAAGTTACTACTTACACAAGTCAGCACAACTGTATATATCCAGCATTTAGATACGTGCAATGAGCCAAATCCTGGACTCGCTCAAGTCAATTGCAAAATCTCATTGACTTCAGTGGGACTAGTGTTTAGACACCATATTTATAGGCACTTTATAAATATCAGTGGCTCCAATCCAGTAAATGTTACTAGGCATAATTCTTACTAGCAGGACTACTGTCGCTGAACTCACTGGCAGTCCTCATGACCGTGAGCACTATGCCAAATTGTATGTTTAGGATTAGGCACTAAAATAAATAGATAAGATAAAAGCTCAATGCATTTAGAGCACTGCACTGCCTGAAACTTGGTCTAGACTTAAAAATTAGGTTGACGTAGGTATGTTGGTCTGGGGTATGAAAAAATCACACCCCTGATCAGCATAGCTATGCTGACCTAAATCCAGTGTAGATGCAGCTATGTCAGCAGAAGAATTTTTTCATTAACACAGCTTCCATTGACCGAGGAGGTGGTGTTCCTGCACTGGTGGGAAAAACCCCTTCCATTGACGTAGTCTGTGTCTACACTATGGGGTTATGTCGGCAAAGCTATGGTGAGATAACTATGCTGGTATAGTGCTCTGTAGTGTAGACAAACCTTGATGCTGCTGTTGCTACATTTTAGTATTTTTGTTTCTTCACAACTGCCATGATGCCAACTTGACCTGATTAAGTTGACACAAAGATATGTTCTAAACAGTTTGTTTTCAATGTTTCAATTCTCTGTTATTTTGATGGCCTCCCTTTTCAGTGCCAGCCGTGGCAGGAACTAGTCCAACAAGTTTGTACCATCTTCATAACAAACCTCCCCATTGTTCTTTAGTGTGTGTGTGTGTGTGTGTGTGTGTGTGTGTGTGTGTACACATAAAGTTTTAAGACTAAACATTTTGAAAACATTTTTCAGAAAGAACATGCTCAACAGTTCACAAGAGGATTAGTAAATATAGTTTGATTTCTTAGAAATCACATGTATTGCATTAAAATTCTAACCATTATCCAGAAGCAGCCTGTTTATAATGTTTATCTTGCAGTTTGTGTTTTTAATGTATTTAGGCTGTGATCTTGTGAGACAGAAAAACAAGGTAGGTGAGGTAATGTCTTTCTCTTCTGCTGGTGAAAGAGACAAGGTTTTGAGCTTCCACCAAACTTTTCTTCAGTTCACATTTTCTGTTAAAACTATATTTCCAAAACTTTGCCATTTACAAGTTTAATCCCATCACCAAAGCATGGCAGATGTTTAATGTAAATTTTGGATATTGTAGTGCATTGAACAACTACATCCAGAGCACATTTCACAGCACACACACTGCTATGAAGTGAAGACCTGTAAAATGAGGAGGATAGGACCCTAGAGGGTGGGTTGTAGAACTTCCAACCAATGTACATGTTTTTTTTTTTTATTTCCTTCTGGTCCAAGTTGTATGGTACATTCTTCCCAACTTCAGTTTAGGGAGGGATGGATCGAAAGTTCAAATTTTTCAGTGATTTCACTCTCTCAAAATTTCTCTTCAAATATGTTATGTTATTTTCTTGTTGTTTCATTTTGCCAAAATGCAATGTCACTGGGCTGTTCTGTGCTGTGACCTTCAAATTCTCCCTGATTGAGAAGATGAAACATCTTGGTGCCAGAACAAGGGTTAACAGCAACACAGCCAGCTTTCTTTTGCTCCACTCAGTGCCTGCCAAATCACAACCTCAGATCCATCTTTATTCATACAGGCTGGGAGAGATTCACCTGCTCTGTGGCCAGGCTACCAGAGGATGTCACTGCAAGATGAAGCCTGTCTGGGTAGGGGAGAGGAGTTTACTTCTGCTGGAGAGATTGTGATGCGTCTGTCAGAAGGGATCAATCTTTGCTAGATCTGAAGAGCTAGCCCTTTACTCTCATAGGATAAAGGGATTAGGCATATTGTAAGCCTCAATATAAACACCTCGATGAGCAAACATGACTTAAACATGAGCAGGACTGTTGTGATCACTTCTAAGCACAGGAGAAATTAAGATTTCTTAGGCTTCTTTATCCCAGTCTTCTTTCTTCCCATCTCATCCCTTTCCCCTCCTTCATGCATTTACCTTCTTGTAAACTCATTCTTGGTTTCTCCATCTCTTCCTTCATTTGTTTCTCAGACCCTCCTTTCTGTGTTTGTTCACTGAACAACAACTTATTTTAAATTGTGTAGTTGGGGGTGATGCAGCTAAGCATAGCAGAATATCCTGAATCACTTGCCTTGCCTGGCACTTCCATATTTTTCTGATATAATCTAAAAGTATTCCTCAGAGTGTATTAACAGAAAATAGACTCTGCAGCCCTGAAACAAAACATGCAATTATTGATCATTAATTCGTCTTATAGTGTTCAGTGTGCCCAACGCACCATTTCAGTAAAGCCGTTATCAGAAATGATGATCTTAAAGAAACGCTGAAAACACACCAGTGCACACGTGTGTTGTAGAATAATGGAAAGCGAAAGATGCCTCTCTGTTCTGGACTTCTCCACTCATTCATTTTGGCCTATGTACCATGAGGATAGGGTGTATGGAAAATGCAGAAGATAGACTAGGTAGATGAACTAGCTAGGAACTTTCTGAATGATTAGAAATATTAATAAGAAATGTTGCATCATTGAACCCTACTAGTTATTTGTATATGTTTATATAAAATGAAAATTAACCTTTGTAAAAGCACGTTTCAAAGAGTGATCCATTTGCTAATGATGGGGCATATTGTGCAATTTACACACAGCTCTAACTAGAAGGTAGTATGGAACAGCATGACCCTGGGGCAAACACTGGAGGGATAGTATCTGGAGAGGCACAAGAAAGCTGTGCTGGAGTTTCTCGCTATAGTTGAATTGTACCCTGTGCATAGGGTACAGCTCAGACATGTTGAGAAAGCAGATTGCACCCTCAGACCTACTATACTGGGTTTGCCGCAGCGCCCAATTTCCTTTCAGCCACTTGTAATAGGTAAGTGCCATTTTAAAATTTAGATTCTGAGCTTTAAAATGACATCCAAGTCACCTGGGTATTCTAGGTGTAAAGAAGTGGGAGAGAATAGTTTAAACAGGTTTTTTAAAACCCATTACATTTCCTGCCTCCCCATCGCCCTCGCCCACAAGAAGTAAAGAAGGATGGAAGACTGCCTAGTTTTGTAATGTGTTGTATTAAGCTTTCAACTCCATGAAACAACCCTTACTCATGTAAGTAATCAGTAGCCTTTACTGACACAGGTAGACTACTCACGAGAATAAGGGTTACAGCGTAAGTGCCTATTACATTTTTACCCGATGGAAGCAGAATGTAACGTAGCACCTGTTTGAAATAGTCTCTTGCTAAGAGACCACAGTTCCAAAAAAGGGAAGCTGAAGTCCACATACATAAGTTTCCTGCAACTGCACGCAAATTTACCACAATTATATGTGGAAATGAGGTAACTGTGTGTACAAAGCAATAGGTAGGTGCCCAAGTACTCATTTGCACATGCACTTAACCAATGAGTATGCATGATTCACATCTATTAATCCATATTCGCTGGTGCAAATGTACACATGCAATTATTGCACCTTATAGGTATGAAACTGAAAGAGGCACACAATTGAGAGAAGAGGGAAATTTCATCTCTTATGTAACCAATGACACACTTTAGTAAATGCCATGATGTGTGGGTTAAATCCATCCCTCAGATTTGCAAGCATAGCTTTTACTGCCACAGGTACTGCAGATGCTTTTCTGAGTCCACAGTTCATATCACTATATTATCCTGTTTCAGTATATAATTATGTGTACATGTTGTATCTATTTGTGGTATTGTTGACTCAGTAGGTGGCACTCTTTTCTCTAAATTAGTACTTAGCCTGTGCTTCAGCTTCCTGTTAGGAGATGCCAAAGTGATGGGCCCTTCATCATCAAAGTGAGATATAAAACTGAGGTCTAAACTACTTTGGTGATTAAAGATCTGACACTTTTTGCAAGGGAGTTGGGTGTTAGCCCCACTAACAGAGGCAGGCTGGAACCTGATCACCAAAATTCCATATGTAGTTTGTACTGGACACTCTATGACTTATTCTCATCTCACTTCCATTTTTACACTGGCATAATGTCAGTTGAGTTACTGTTGATTTACACCAGAGTAAGTGAGATCAGAATCAAGCCCAGTGTTCTTTACTTTCCTCCCTAATATGTTGGGTAGTGTTTCTGGGTGCTGTTAAACAGGTGCTGTACTTCATTCCAGGAATGGCTGCATTTTAGGCCTGGTCTACACTACGATTTTAATTCGGATTTATCAGCTTTAATTCGAATTTACCCTGCAACCGTCCACACAACGACGCTATTTATTTCGATGTAAAGGGCCCTTTAAATCGATTTCTGTACTCCACCCCGATGAGCGGAGTAGCGCCAAAATCGATTTTAACATTTCGAATTAGGGGTAGTGTGGCCGCAATTCGATGGTATTGGCCTCCGGGAGCTATCCCACAGTGCATCATTGTGACCGCTCTGGACAGCAATCTAAACTCGGATGCACTGGCCAGGTAGACAGGAAAAGCCCTGCGAACATTTGAATTTCATTTCCTGTTTGCCCAGCGTGGAGAGCACAGGTGACCACAGATAGCTCATCAGCACAGGTAACCATGCAGGCTGATAATCGAAAAAGAGCACCAGCATGGACCGTGAGGGAGGTACTGGATCTGATCGCTGTATGGGGAGAGGATTCAGTGCTTGCAGAACTTCGTTCTAAAAGACGAAATGCAAAAACTTTTGAAAAAATCTCCAAGGGCATGATGGAGAGAGGCCACAATAGGGACTCTGAGCAGTGCCGCGTGAAAGTCAAGGAGCTCAGACAAGCCTATCAAAAAACAAAGGAGGCAAACGGTCGCTCCGGGTCAGAGCCGCGGACATGCCGCTTCTACGCCGAGCTGCATGCAATTCTAGGGGGGGCCGCCACCACTACCCCACCTGTGATCGTGGATTCTGGGTCGGGGATAGTCTCATCAGCGACGCCTGAGGATTCTGCCGATGGGGGAGAGGAGGAGGAGGAGGAGGAGGATGAGCTTGCAGAGAGCACACAGCACTCCGTTCTCCCCAACAGCCAGGATCTTTTTCTCACCCTGACTGAAGTACCCTCCCAAGCCAGTACCCAAGACTCTGACCCCATAGAAGGGACCTCAGGTGAGTTTACCTTTTAAAATATAAAACTTGTTTTAAAAGCAAACGTTTTTTAATGATTACTTTGCCTGACTTTGCATTCGCGGTCAGTTCAGCTACTGGAAAAGTCTGTTAACGTGTCTGGGGATGGAGCGGAAATCCTCCAGGGACATCTCCATGAAGCTCTCCTGGAGGTACTCCGAAAGCCTTGCCACAAGGTTTCTGGGCAGTGCATCCTTATTCCCTCCTCCATGGTAGGACACTTGACCATGCCATGCTTGCAGCAAGTAATCTGGTATCATTGCCTGACAAAGCCTGGCAGCGTATGGTCCCGGTGTTTGCTGGCATTCAAGCAACATCCGTTCTTTATCTTGTTGTGTAATCCTCAGGAGAGTGATATCACTCCTGGTAACCTGGTTGAAATACGGGAACTTAATTAAGGGGACAGAGGTGGCCATTCCTACTGGGCTGTTTGCCTGTGGCGGAAAATAAATCCTTCCCTGCAGTTAGCTAAGCGCAGATGGGAAATTGGGCCTGAGTTTTTCGTGTTTGGCTAGCAGGGATCTTCCCTGTTACCAGCCACGCGGTGGGGGGGAGGGGTACAGCGATCATCCCAGAGAATTCATGGCGAGAGGGGGGGGTGGTTAGTTTGTTTTCTGGTGCTGCTGAATGTTAACAGAAAAACCGCAGCACTCTACAGGCTATGCTTGGTATGTGGGAAAGGAGGGCGCAGAAGCTGTAAGACAATGGCTTACCATGGCCGCATGCAAGCCGAATTCTGTTGCCCAGACCTGTGATCTCTAGCAGCAAAGCCACAGGCACTCAGCATTAAGAGGCAAAATGCGACCTTGCACAGAAATCACATGTGCTATGTAATGTGAATAGTGTTGGTCACCGTGAAAGAGTATAAGCATTGTTCTGCAAAATGTAGCTTTTTAAACAATTCTCTCTTTTTTCCCCTCCCTACAGCAGCTGCAAATTCCTCAAGCCTCCCTCCTCCATCCCGAAGGTTATCACAGATAAGGCGTCGTAAGAAGAGAACGCGAGACGAGATGTTTTCTGAAATTATGGAATCCAGCCGCAGTGACAGAGTTCATCTGAATGAGTGGAAGGAAACAGTTTCAAAGTATAGGAAAGAAGCCAGTGAACGTGAGGAGAGGAGGGACCAACGTGAGGAGAGGAGGGACCAACGTGAGGAGAGGAGGGACGCTCGAGATGAGAGGTGGCGGCAGGAAGACCAGAGGAGGCAGGATGCAACGCTGGGGCTGCTGCGTGAGCAAACAGACATGCTCCGGCGTCTGGTGGAGCTTCAGGAACGGCTGCTGGAAAACAGACTGCCGCTTCAGCCCCTGTTCCATCCTCCCCCCTCCCCATGTTCCGTATCCTCCTCACCCAGACGTGTAAGAACGCGGGGGGGGGGGGAGGCTCCGTACACCTTCCCATTCCACCCCAGTAGACAGCCCAAGCAAAAGGCTGTCATTTTTTTAACCTTTTCTTTGTGGCTTTTTCCTTCCCAGCAATCCTCCTCCCAAATACCACCCGGGTTCCCTCCCTCTTTTTCTAATCTATTAATAAAGAATAAATGATTTTTAAATGATAGTGACTTTATTTGGTTTGAAAGAAAGCTGGGGGAAGGGGGAGGGTGGGTTCCTTACAGAAAATCAGTCAATAAAGGGGGCGGGTTTTCATGAAGGAGAAACAAACAGATATTTCACACTGTTGCCTGGCCAGTCATGAAACTGGTTTTTAAAGCTTCTCTGATGCACAGCGCTTCCTGGTGTGCTCTTCTAATCGCCCTGGTGTCTGGTTGCACGTAATCAGCAGCCAGGCGATTTGCCTCAGCCTCCCACCCCGCCATAAAGGTCTCCCCCTTACTTTCACAGAGATTGTGGAGCACACAGCAAGCAGAAATAACAATGGGGAGATTGCTTTGGCTGAGGTCAGAGCGAGTCAATAATGATCGCCAGCGATCTTTTAAACGGCCAAATGCACATTCTACCACCATTCTGCACTTGCTTAGCCTGTAGTTAAACAGCTCCTGATTCCTGTCCAGGCTGCCTGTGTACGGCTTCATAAGCCATGGCATTAAGGGGTAGGCTGGGTCCCCAAGAATAACTATTGGCATTTCAACATCCCCAACGGTTATTTTCTGGTCCGGAAAGTAAGTCCCTTGCTGCAGCCCTTTAAACAGAGTAGTGTTCCTGAAGACGCGAGCGTCATGAACCCTTCCCGCCCAGCCCGCGTTGATGTTGGTGAAACGTCCCTTGTGATCCACAAGTGCTTGCAGCACCATTGAAAAGTACCCCTTGCGGTTTATGTACTCGGTGGCTTGGTGCTCCGGTGCCAAGATAGGGATATGGGTTCCGTCTATCGCCCCACCACAGTTAGGGAATCCCATTGCAGCAAAACCATCCACTATAGCCTGCACATTTCCCAGAGTCACAAACTTTCGTAGCAGCACTTGAGTGATTGCTTTGGCTACTTGCATCACAGCAGCCCCCACAGTAGATTTGCCCACTCCAAATTGATTCCCGACTGACTGGTAGCTGTCTGGCGTTGCAAGCTTCCACAGGGCTATCGCCACGCGCTTCTCGACTGTGAGGGCTGCTCTCATCTTGGTATTCTGTCGTTTCAGGGCAGAGGACAGCAAGTCACAAAGTTCCATGAAAGTGCCCTTACGCATGCGAAAGTTCCGCAGCCACTGGGAATCGTCCCAGACCTGCAACACTATGCGGTCCCACCAGTCTGTGCTTGTTTCCCTTGCCCAGAATCGGCGTTCCATGGATAGAATCTGCCCCATTAACAACATGATCTCCAAAGCACCGGGGCCCGTGGTTTCACAGAATTCTGTATCCGTGTCCGTGTCCATGCCAATGTCCTCATCATGCTTGTCGCTGTGCTGCCGCCGCCGCTGCCTCCTCGCCTTGTTTTTCTGGTCCTGGCTGAGCATAAACTCCACGAGAACGTGCGAGGTGTTTACAATGTTCATGACTGCTGTCTTGAGCTCAGCGGGCTCCATGCTTGCCGTGGTATGGAGTCTGCAGTGTTCACCCACCCAGGAAAAAAGGCGCGAAAATGGTTGTCTGCCGTCTGTTGCTTTCATGCAGGGAGGGAGGGAGGAGGTGAGGCTGTACCCAGAACCACCTGCGACGATGTTTTTTGTCCCATCAGGCACTGGGATCTTAACCCACAATCCCAATGGGAGCGGGAGACTGCGGGAACTATGGGATAGCTATGGGATAGCTACCCACAGTGCAATGGTGCAGAAATCGACGCTAGCCCCGGTACTTGGATGCACACCACCGAATTAATGTGCTTAGTGTGGCCGCATACATTTCGACTTTATACAACCTGTTTTTCAAATCCGAATTATATAAATTCGGATTAATCCCGTAGTGTAGACATACCCTTAGTGTGACTGACTGATTCCTACATATTAAAGGCCAAACCATGGAAAACTCTCATTGGGATCTCAGATACTACTGTGTAGTACCCAGAGCTGAGCAAAGAAATCATATAGATGAAAAAATTAGCCTCTTGCTCTACTTACAAGTTATCTGTAGATATTTATATCTTAGGTAAATTTGAAATTATCTGTTGAATAGTTACTTCAGATATTTATTGATGTGTAAATTGTTCTGCAGCAGTTTATTGCAATTACTCTATCGGAAACCCAAAATTAAAAGTTTGATTGGTCATATGGATTGTATGGTGTTATTCCTGTTAACTTGTGGGATGGTGTTTCTGGAACAAATACATTTACAAGTTCAAAACCAAATTCTGATATAGTCAGTTAAAATTTGCTGTTGCCATGAATTTCTGACTGTGAACTCATGCACTAGGATAGTCTTTGGAAAACATAAAAAGGGAGCAGGACCGGCGCTTCCATTTAGGCAACCTAGGCGGTCGCCTAGGGCACCAGGATTTGGGGGGGTGGCAATTCAGCAGCGGGGGGTCCTTCCGCGCTCCTGGTCTTTGGCGGCAATTCTGCGGCGGATCCTTCACTCACTCCAGGACCCGCCGCCGAAGGACCCCACCCCTCCACAGAATTCCCGATGATGACCGGGAGTGCGGAAGGACCCCCACCTAGGGCACCAAAACCCCTGGCGTTGCTCCTGAAAGGGAGCATTCAGGGAGTGCAGTTCTAGTTTTGACTGAATATTTATGAAAAATGTCTTGGCATTTGTCTTGCTGTTGGTAAATGCAGAATTTTTAATGCCTACCCCCTTGAAGGATCCTAATCTCCTTTACACGTTTTGTAGTCATTACTCAGGAAAAAAGGCTCCCACTGGAAATGTTTGGGCAAATTGTGTTTTTTAAATAAGCCATCTGTGAACTTTAAGTACAAAAAAGTTGCTCTTTAGAAGGTCAGGATCTTTGTGAGCCAGGGGTAAGAGTAAGTTCTGGCAGGGATGCTTTGGTAGTATCCAGAGAGCAAACTACAATCCATTGGAGGCAGAAAAATCCCCCTCATCTCTCCTGCCATTAAAATCCTAATGTATTAGAGGAATATCCTTTAAAAGAGACACCTTTAAAGTGATGGGAGAGTGAAAGTCTTATCCCCATTTTACAGGTAGGAAACTGGGCACAGACTGATTAAGAGATTTACCCAAGCTCTCACAAGAAGTCTAACTAGAGTGACCAGACAGCAAATGTGAAAAATAGGAGCCTATATAAGAAAAAGACCCAAAAATCGGGACTGTCCCTATAAAATGGGACATCTGGTCACCCTAAGCCTAACAGAGTCTGGAACTGAAGCTAAATCGCCCGAGCCCAGTGCCTTAGCCACAAGAACATCCTTCTTCCTCCAACCCAAAGATTAGAAAGATGTAAACACATTGTTTGGATGAGTGTATGTGTTTGTAGAGCATTATTGTATGGCTCATTAGAGCAAGGTGGAGTGTAATTAAATATAAGGTATAAGGCCTGGTCTGCACTTGAAACTTACGTCAACATAGTTACGGTGCTCAAGGATGTGAGAATTCCACACCCCAGAATGCTTTAGCTATGCTGACCTAACCTCTGGTGTAGACACGGGTAGGCTGCTGGAAGAATGCTTCCGTCAACCTAGCTACAATCATTTAGGGAAGTGGAGTTCCTATAGCAATGGAAAAACCTCTTCTGTCGCTGTAGTCTGTGCCTATGTTACAGGGTTACAGAGGCATAGCTACGGGTAGACGTGGCCTAAGAGACTACAAGCAAGCATATTTGCTTCTCAGTTTGGATTTCCCATTTTGTTCATTACTTTCATTTTAATGCTTTATTAGTCTCTTTGTCACATTTACCCCAGGGCCGGCTCCAGGCACCAATTGAGCAAGCAGGTGCTTGGGGCGGCCAAGGAGAAGGGACGGCACTTCGGGCTCTTTGGCGGCAATTCGGCAGAGGGTCCCTGTCCCTCTCAGAGGGAAGGACCTGCTGCCGAATTGCCACCAAAGAAGAAAGCGGCATGGTGGAGCTGCCGCTGATTGTGATAGTGGCTTTTTTTTTTTTTTTTCCGCCGCTTGGGGCAGCAAAAACCCTGGAGCCGGCCCTGATTCACCCCATCCAAATATTATATACTGATGGCAATGAACTTGGCTGAGGGATAGTATCCAGGAACTCCTGCTGGGGAGGCCTTTCTGTAGTTCATAGAGTGTAATTAATCAAATACTATATTGGAAATCTAGTTGGACTGAGAGTTTGCTCAACCTCTTCTATAGCATATACATATATGGAAGGATATTTGCAGATCTAGAGAAGTAAATTAATCAATTTAAGAACCCAGTTATCATTTGGGGAACAAGGTGAGGTGATAAAAGGGAACACCCTCTTCCTGTCCTTACAGTGGTACTGATTGGTAATGTAGCACCACTGAGTACTCTGGAACTAACCTGGCCTATGTCTCAGTGAGAGGTCAAAGAAGTTAGAATGGCATTTATAAGAACTGGTCATTCAGCAAAAGCCTGAGTCTTGACACATCCTGAATTTGTTAGTTCAAAAACAAGCTTTTATAGAGATTGCTGCTATTCAGGCTGGCAATTGAATGGAAGAGGGCCAGGGCCTCTGTGATGTAGAGAGCAGAGTAAAGGTATATGAAGCCCTGACACTGTGAAACTTTTATGCTCGTAACCTTATTCACATGAACTGTCCTATTCAACAGCTTATGTGAGTAACTGTACTCACGTGCATAGTGTTTGCAGGAGTGAATGCTTAAGGTAGGGTTACCATATTCTCTGCCTCCAAATGGAGGACACTCCACGGCCCCCGGCCCCGCCCCCAGCCCCGCCCATACCCCCGCCCCAACCCCGCCCCCTCCCCAAAGTCTCCGCCCCCTCCCCTGCTTCCCGCGAACATTTGATTCGCGGGAAGCCTGAAGCAGGTAAGGGGGATGTGGGGGGGAGGAGGCGCGGCCCCGGCCGACCACCCCCGGCCCGCCCAGCACTGCCGGCCCCCGGCGGCCCGGCGCACCCCCGGGCTCCCCGCGGGCCCGCCGGCCCGGCTGACCGGCTCCCCGCCGGCCCGGCTCCCCGCCGGCCCGGCTGACCGGCTGACCGGCTCCCCGCCGGCCCGGCTCCCCGCGGGCCCAGCTGACCGGCTCCCCGCCGGCCCGGCTCCCCGCGGGCCCGGCTGACCGGCTCCCCGCCGGCCCGGCTCCCCGCGGGCCCGGCTGACCGGCTCCCCGCCGGCCCGGCTCCCCGCGGGCCCGGCTGACCGGCTCCCCGCCGGCCCGGCTCCCCGCGGGCCCGGCTGACCGGCTCCCCGCCGGCCCGGCTGACCGGCTCCCAGCCCGGACCCCGGCCCAGCCCCGCGCCCCCGGCTCCCCGTCCGGCCCCGCGCCCGGCACTGCGCCCCTAGTTCCCGGCCCGGCACCATGCCCCCGGCCCCGCACCGCCGGCCCCGGCCGAGCACCACCCAGCCCTCCCGATTTTTCCGGACATGCCCGGCTTTTGGGGATTTCCCCCCGGACGGGGATTTGAGCCCCCAAAAGCCGGACATGTCCGGGAAAATCCGGACGTATGGTAACCCTACTTAAGGCCCAGTCCTGGTCCTATTGAAGTCAATGGCAAAACTCTCTGGCAATGGAACCACATGCCTGAATGCTTTTTTGACCTGGATCTGAAGTGATGAACCTAAGATAAGTGCTAGATTGCTAAGCATGTCACCTAAAAGTGAAACCTATCCAAGGCATAGGGCTGCTGATATAATCCTCTACAGAGCAAACATCTGAGATGTAAGTGTTGAGAGATTTAACACCAAAACAATGCAGTTTAATCATAAATCAGAGCTGATAAAAAATAGAAGAGCACCATTCAAAATCAGGAAGGTTTCATGATCTTTTAATCAAGGTTTTCACTAATCTGGAGCGGGTTGCCTAGATTTGCTTTTAACATATTTGTAATTACTGGTGGTGGAATTACACTACGATTAGTTGGGGACAAAACCTGATGGTTAAAGAAGAAGATTTCTATGATCGAGATCAGCCAAGAGTGGAAGTTAGGTCATCTGAATGCAACCTAGATTGAAAGCCACATTGTACTGACTTGTCTTAGCCCTCTAGGAGGAGATGCCTGACTCTTAAACAGGCAATTATCTGTATGCGGCCTCTAATATTGAAACTTTGGTTTTAATAAGCATTTCCCCCAAAACCATTAGAGAAAATTCCAAGTGCATTACAAGTGTCATGGTTTATTTTCAGCCCCTGTCCCAGAAGAGAGAGGTACTGTAATTGCTTTGTGTATGTTACAGGACCACTTGCTTATTGCTTGTGAAGATAAATGCCATGAATAATTCTTCTAATTCTAGTGAGGAGTTTCATTCACGCTTACCAGCTGGAACCTGAGTCAGAACACTTCATTTCATTGGGAGAAGACATGGGTTCTTGCAGGCTCTATAAAAGATTAAGCAGCCTATGCAAATAAAGCTGTTGAACATTTCTTGTGACCTATAGCCCAGTGCAGCATACAAAAATCAAACACAAAGTTCATATTCACAGGCATTAATCTTATACATGTTGGTGGTTCTTTGGTAGTAAAAAGTAGACACATTTCTCAGGCCACATCCTCATTTGATGTAGTCAGCTTAAATCTATTGACTTCAGTAGAGCCAGCCAGGGATCTGGCCCTGCTATAGCCACCTCTAAAGGACATTTTCCTGTTCCTCCTCAGTATCCTTGGAAAAGGATTTCTTCTCTGGTGGCTGAATTATTATGATGGGGTTCAGTACCGTATTACTTCAGGATATCTTCAAATGAAAATATTCCAGGAGTGCAGTGATAATGGTGATGCTGAGGGTGTCAGCTTGGCAATGAAGAATAGCATTCCATGATTCAAGAAGTAGGGTGCATCAATGGCTATTAGCCACAATGGTCAGGGTTGCGATCCTAACTCTGGCTACCAGAAGCTGGGAGTGGAAGATAGGGGTGGATTTCTCCATAATTGCCCTGTTGTGTACACTCCCACTGAAGCTCTAATATAGGCCTCTGTCAGACACTGAATACTGGGCAAGGTGGACCATTATCTGACCCAGCATGGCAGCTCTTATGTGCACTGGATTATATTAAAAGGCAAGTACTTTAAAATTAAATACTTTTCTAATGCCTGTATAAATAACTTGTGGAACTCACTTCTGCAAGATTTTATTGTGCAAAAGTGGTTTAGCAAGATGCCAAAAAAGAAATACACATACAAATCAGAATATTGGCAATTGTACTAGTTAGGCTAAATTACAGAGATTATATTTAGAACTTCATGGTGTAGCCTTATCTCCACAGTGCCCTATGAACCACAGAGCACACCAGAGTTAATTTCTGAGGCACAGTCAGTACTGATTTCAGTGGTAACTGTACTGCTATGTATGTTTAAGTGCCTTGACCAAGGTCAAAGAAGGAGTGTCAGGGTCAGAATAAGAATGGGAGTCCATTGTTCTCAATCCCATGTCTAGTCTACTGGTCCAGCTGCATTCCCCCCATAGGTGCAAATCGATCTGGGGGCCTCTCAAAATCAATTGACAGGTTTAGGTGGGTCCCCAAGAGCTGTGTAGGGGGAGGGGAAGATGAGAAACTCAATCGGCAAATTTCAATGCAGGATTAACTTTCAGCCCTAGAAATCAGGTTTACATGTACAAGATTGTCTCATCAAGGGTGAGGGAAACTACAAACTGATTCTTCATCTGATGAAAGCTAAATTTAGCCCTAACATTTTAGTCCCCCATATCAGGGGAGGCCCATGGCCATAGGATTCATAGTACCTACCAGTCAGCTCTGCACATGCACACACCTACTTCCATCCCCAATGACCTGCTCCTGGCTGGCATTTATCTCTCTAAATTGCCAGTGCTGAAATAACATACAATTGTGTGTAAAAAAGGAGGAACTAGTAGCCACTATCTGTGTAGTTTAGAGATGAGATGTAAGTTTATGTAATGGATAGATTGATTTCCCACCCACCCCCAGTTTAGCTGCGGAATAGATTCCCAAGAACCCCTCTGAGTGATGTCTATGGACATAACAGCCTATATATTATTATTACCTTGGCAAAGCTTATTACAGCTCATACTGCTGCCAGCCTAACAGCAGGAAGAAAAGATTCTTGTCTTGCTGCTGCAAAAAATGAAATGATTACATTTTCAACAGGGTAGAGGAGAAAACCACTTTCACTTCCATTTCCTGGAAGCCCCCCCCATCCTTATTTGGGGGCATTGCCTGAGTCCCAGAACATAAAATTCACTCATACTAGAGTGAAAATAAACCATCTTGACTGCAACCATCGTGAGAGCAGGCAATAAAAAATAAAAAAGCATAATGTTTTACTGTCAGATCTTCTGCTGATGCACACAAGTTCTGTCTTCTGTGCAGCTTTCCCGCCAGATTCAAGAACAGCGACTTCTTTTTGGTGAGGGATGGAGAAATTTTATTATTATTTAAACTCCAGGTTTTTAAATGCAATTTGTTTGGGGATTACCCAGCCTGATACCTGTAGACACCAGGGTTATCTCTGAATTCATTCCCAACAGTGCTTCCTCAGGATTTATGATTGACAATTTGAGTGTATCACTCTTGCAAACATCATATTGTTCACAATCAAGGCTATATAGCTCAAATAGATGACAGGATGGTCCTCTGATTAAGGTGCTGGTCTGCAGCACAAGAGGTCTTAGCTCAATTCTTAGTTCCGGCATGGATTTTCTGTGTCAGTTTGGGCTTTGATATTCAAAACTGAGTATCTAAAATCAGGCTACTAAGTTAATTCTTAATTGAGGCATCTAAATAAAGGGCCAGCTTTTCAAAAGCACTATTGACTTTAATGGGAGCATTTGGGAGCTAAGCACTTTTGAAAATTAGGCTATTTATTTAGTATCTAAAAAAGGATTTATAGCCAAACTTGAAGCACCAATTTTTTAAAAATCTTGGCCTTTGTCGCTCTCTGCCTCAATTCCCCATCTGTAAAATGGGGATAATACTTTTCTCACAACCTTTCTCTATCTTGTCTATTTAAATAGTCCCTGTCCCAAAGAGTTTACAATCTTACTTTGTGTACATAGAGCGCCTAGCGAAACCGGGCATTGATCTTGCCCGGCACTACTGAAATACGATAAAAAAAAAATTGTACTAAAACTTGGGAGTAGGTGAGGATATCACCAGGGGTATAGGGCAAACCAGAAAGTCCTACTTCAAGTAAGAACTCAGTTTGTCTTTTAAGTGTTTCTTATTGTGTGATTATTGTTGCACCATGGCTGTCATTTTGTGCAAATGTTGCTCACTGCCATCCTTGTCTATTTTTAGTTGTACAGAAACAGCAATTAGCAGCTCAGGCTGCTGTCTGTTTTCTGATGTTGTGCTTTCCCATACACGTGATCCTGCCTGGGTTCTATGAATTACATGTAAGCTAAGACATGGGTTGGAAATGAGAGATTTTATTATTGTTTTAGATGAATTTGGTGTGTCTGAAGAGTGCTCGATTTACAGACTTGGAACTTAAATTCCTTTATTCAGCCATGGATGAAGTAAAACACAAGCAGTACAAGATTCCCTACATTGTTCTGCCAATAAATGTCAATCCTGACCTGAATGAATCACCTCTAGAGTGACAGGGTAGTTCACTTTCCATTCCCATTCACTCCTTGGCCTCTTAACACAGATGCTAATAGTGATGGCAGCTTTTGTAATGTAGACCCTTGTCCACTAGGAACTGGACTAAAACGACCACATTTTTCACACAAGCCACTGAACAGCCATCTGACAACAACTATTGATAGAGGCTGGAGTTTAATCACTGGAGGTCAAAGGGTCTGTATGCCAACTTTAATTCCTGCAGTCTTCCAGTCCCCTTAAATAAAAGCCATTGACAACTTCAGCCAGTAAATGAGACTTTTGACTTGCTAGAGTTCTTTTGATTACTCCCCTCTTGTGTGTGGTGGGGGCAGAGGGGGAAGACTTCTGGGTTCATCATCATTAAGCATTCCAATCTGCTCTTGGTCAGGCTCAGAAAAAGTCAGTTAAAGAGAGAGATAAAGGAGCGGCGCTCAGCTTGAAAGAAGTACTGGGAAATAGTAGGTTTCTATATGCAATCTTGGACTGACATGCCTGTCTGTCTCCAGCTAGGAGTGGGGGAGCACAGAAAAAGGTTCACTTTTTTTAAGTATTATTATTTATTTGGTAGCATTATCACCTGTGGGCCAGGAAATTCTGTGAGGGGTCAGAGCCTCTTCCAAACCTTGGTGTTCTACTCAGTGCTGACTGAGCCATACAGTACAAACCTTTAGAATCAGAGTTTGATCGTGTAAGGACAGTGCCCCCTTCTCTGATTGAAAGCAGCTCCCAGTAGCATAATTGGGCACAAAGAGAAATAAGCAATAAACAACAATAACTATAGGGGTGCCAAGGTATTTGAATGGGGGTTAAACCAAGATACAGTCAAGGCAGGAAAAAATTCAGAGCCTTCCTGTATCAGTAATTTACATAGGGAAAAAAGATTTCTTTGAATGCTAAGTATTCTAGTGCTGTTTTTTGTTTCTTCATAATGTCAGTCTGTAGTTTCCCAGGTGGAAGTTAAAGACCCCCCTTTTCTCTACAGAATGCGTCATTGACTCTTTAGCTTTCAGAAATGACTTCAATTTAATTTCTCATTAGGAGGATGAATGTTGATATGCTTAGGGTCTACTATTGCAATGCAAGGAATAAAGCAGTGGCTGCAAGAAAGCCTTTACTGAGCATGTCATCAGTGGCCACATGGGCTTACAGCAGGGGTCGGCAACGTTTGGCATGCAGCTCGCCAGGGTAAGCACTCTGGCAAGCCAGGCCAGTTTATTTACCTGCTGACGCAGCAGGTTCGGCCAATCACGCCCCCACTGGCCGCGGTTTGCCATCCCGGGCCAACTCCACCTAAACCAAAACAGAACCAGATTCCTGGCATGTAAAAATTAAAAGCTTATAGAGAAGTTTTTATACCAAGGGTTTGGGGGAAAGCCAACAGATACAGAGGAGCACATAGATTGGACAAAGACATTCCTTAGGGGAGTATCGATTAATGGGGATATCTTAGTAAATAGGAGAGGGTGGAAGTTGATAAAGCATAGTTAGAAACTGCAGAGAAACAGTAAAATGAAAGAGTCCCCCACACAATTACATCACTTGAAGGCAGACAACTAAATATTGACAAATTTTGTGCTTGTATGAAAGTGCTAGAAGTCTAAATAGTAAGAACTTGAGTGCCTGATATTAAATGAGGATGTTGATATAATAGGTATCACAGAAACTTGGTGGAATGATGATAATCAATGGAACACAGTAATACCAGGGTGCAAAATATATAGGAATGACAGAGTAGGTCATGCTGGTGGGGGAGTGGAACTACATGTGAAAGAAAGCATAGAGTCAAATATAGTAAAAATCTTAAATAAATCAAAATGTACCATTAAAACTCTATGGATAGAAATCCCATGCTTGAATAATAAGAGTATAGTAATAGGAATATACTACCGACCTCCTAACCAGGATGATATGGTGATTGTGAAATGCTCAGGGACATTATGGAGGCTACAAAAACAGAAAACCCAATAACAATGGGGCATTTCAACTATCCCCCTTATTGATTGGGTACATGTCATCTCAGGATGGGATGCAGAGATAAAATTTCTAGACACCGTTATGACTGCTTCTTGGAGCAGCTAGTCCTGGAACCCACAAAGGGAGAGGTAATTCTTGATTTAGTCCTAAGTAGAGCACAGGATCTGGTCCAAGAAGTGAATATAGCTAAACTGCTTGGTAATAGTGACCATAATGTAATTAAATTTAAACTTCCTTGTAGGGAAGAAAATACCAAAGAAACCCACCACAGTAGCATTTAACATGAGGAAGCTAGTTAAAGAGAAATTAAAAGGCACAGTCACAAGAGTGAAATGCCTGCAAGTTGCACGGAAGCTATTTAAAAACACCATAACAAGGGCTCAAACTAAATGTACAGTAGAACCTCAAATATACAAACACCAGAGTTACGGACTTACCAGACAACTGGACACCACTCTGTGAAACTGGATGTCCTCAATCAGGCAGCAGCACAGACAAAAAAAAAAAAAGCAAATATTGTACTGCCTTGGGGCTTTAGCCTGAGGCTCAAGGTTTCAGTCGCTGGGGGGTTGAGGCTGCAGCCACAGGGGGCGGGGGTCAGGGCTCCAGGCAGAGTGGGGGCTCAGAGCTTCTGACCCTAGGGAGCACTGGCGCTCAGGGCTTTAGACTGGGGGGAGCACTGGGGCTTGGCATTCCCGACTTCAGCCACACGGAAGGTGCCAGGACTTCAGCCCCGCAGCTCTGTTGGCAGATTCAGCCCCATGGAAGGTGCTGGACTTCGGGGCTTTAGCTACGAGGGGAGTGCCGGTTTCAGTCTCAGTACCCCCCACCCCCTGCCCCGACTGAAACTGGGAGTGGAGCCATGGGGCTTAAGCCCTAAGCCCTGGCACCCTCCGCGAGGCTAAAACCAGGAGTGGAGACACAAGGCTGAAGCCCCAGCGCTCCCCCGAGGTCTAAAGCCCTGAGCCCCCTGGTGCTCCCAGGGGGCAGAAGCCCTGAACCTCCTGCTGGGAGTTGTGATGGTCTCTAGGGTCAGAAGCCCCAACTTGCCCTGACCCCCCCCCCCCCCATGGCTGCAGCCTGAACTCCCCCCATGGCTGAAGTCCGTAACATCTTGTTCGGAGTTATGGACCATTTCATAGTCACAGACAAACTCCATTCCTGAGGTGTATACTACAAATAAATTTTAAAAAATTGCAAGAGGACCAAAAAAATCCCATCATGGCTAACCAGCAGAGTAAAAGAGGCGGTTAGAGGCAAAAAGACATCCTTTAAAAATTGGAAGTCAAATCCTACTGTTGATAAATTGTATAGTCAATTGCTTGGCGACACTTTAGATTTATTATGAAATATATTCAAGAGGCCAAATAACTAATCTCAGTCAGGTTTATTGCAGTGAGCCAATAATAATAGGGGACAGGGAAAAAGTTCCATATGATCTGGGAAGCCATCTCAGGCAGCAATGTCACATTCACCTTATGCAGTAGGTGTGCTCCCAAAGTTACACATTTCAGCTGGTATTTTTATATGATGATTTTACAAGTTACACATCTCCTTACATGTCACTGATATTCAACCAGTTTGTCCCAGTTCCCTAACTTGTTGGTTCTGTTCCTCCTTTTATCTTTGTTTTGGTTACTAGCATTTCAGGTACTGGTCTGTGAAGGTAGTTCCATAGCTTGTTCTAAGATATAGAATGAATATATCTTGATTTTGACAAGTTCCCTATCTGCTTATGCCAAATGTTTACTTCAGCAAATGCAAGGTGTCATGGGGTACTTAGCTTATACCATAATCCTGTTCACTTATGCTATTTTAGGCTATATCACTGTTACAGAACTTGTGCTTACTGCTATTGGTGCTTAATGCATATTAATTATATGGTGAGGATAATACACATTTAGATAGATAGATAGATATATAAGCCAGCATATATTAGTCAATGCTACTGAGGAAAATAAAAAGGACCACAAACTTTGGCAAGTCAAGAGTAAAGATATAATTAGGCAGGCCAAAAAATAATTTGAAGAGCAGCTAGCAAAAGACACAAAAACTAACAGCAAAAAAATGTTTTAAATACGTCAGAAGCAGGAAGCCTGCCAAACAATTAATCAGTGGGGCCACTGGACAATCAAGGTGCTAAAGGAGCACTCAAGGAAGATAAGGCGGTTGTGGAGAAGCTTAAATGAATTCTTTGCCTCAGTCTTTACTGCGGAGGATGTAAGGGAGATTCCCACACCTGAGACATTCTTTTTAGGTGACAGATCTGAGGAACTGTCCCAGATTGAGTGTCAGTAGAGGAGGTTTTGGAACAAATTGGTAAATTAAACAGTAATAAGCCACCAGGAACCAAGAGTTCTGAGGGAACTCAAATATGAAATTGCAGAACTCCTAACCTGTTGCTTAAAACAGCCTCAGTATCAGATGTCTGGAGGGTAGCCAATTTTTTAAAAAGAGTCAGAGGTGATCCTTGCAACTACAGGTTGGTAAATCTAACTACAGCACCAGACAAACTATAGTGAAGAATAACAAGGAGTCTGGTGGCACCTTAAAGACTAACAGATTTATTTGGGCATAAGCTTTGGGCTCAACTCATGTTTTTTACCCACAAAAGCTTATGCCAAAATAAATCTGTTAGTCTTTAAAGTGCCACCGGACTCCTCGTTGTTTTTGTGGATACAGACTAACCTGGCTACCCCCTGATATAGTGAAGAAAGAATTATCAGATCCGTAGATGAACATAATATGTTGGGGAAGGGTCAACACAGCTTTTGTAAAGAGAAATCATGCCTCACCAATCTATTGGAATTCATTGAGGTTGTCAACAAGCATGTGGACAAGGGTGATATAGTGGATATAGAGTACTTGGACTTTCAGAAAGCCTTTGACAAGGTTCCGCACCACAGGCTCTTAAACAAAATAAGCTGTCATGGGATAAGAGAAAAGATCCTCTCATGGCTCAGTAACTGGTTAAAAGATAGGAAACAAAGGGTAGGAATAAATGGTCAGTTTTCACAATGGAAACAGGTAAATAGAGGGGTTCCCCAAGGATCTGTATTGGGACCAGTGCTGTTCAACATATTCATAAATGATCTGGAAAAAGGGGTAAACAGTGAGGTGGCAAAGTTTGTGGACAACACTCAATTTTCAAGATAGTTAAGTTGAAAGCTGACTGAGAAGATTTACAAAGAGATCTCACAAAACTGGTGTCTCGTCAAAATAATGGCAGATGAAATTCAGGGTTGATAAATGTAAAGTAATGCACATTGGACAACTTAATCTCAACTATACATACAAAATGATGGGGTCTAAATTAGCTGTTGCCACTCAAGAAAGTGAATTTGGAGTCATTGTGGAGAGTTTTATGAAACATCTGCTCAATGTGCAGTGGCAGTCAAAAAAGCTAACAAGTTAGGAACTATTAGGAAAAGGATAGATAATAAGACAGAAAATATCATAAGGCCACTATATAAATCCCTGGTATGCCAACATATTGAATACTGCATGCAGTTCTGGTAACCCTATCTCAAAAAAAATTATTAGAATTGGAAAAGATACAGAGAAGGGCAACAAAAATGATTAGGGGCATGGAATCACTTCCATATGAGGCGATATTTAAAAAGACTTGGTGCTGCTCAGCTTAGAAAAGAGACAACTGAGGTAAGATATGGTAGAGATCTATAAAATCATGAATGGTGTAGAGAGAGTGAATAAAGAAGTGTTATTTACCCCTTCACATAACACAAGAACCAGGGGGCACCCAATAAAATTAATAGACTGCAAGTTTAAAACAAAACACAAGAAGTATTTCTTCATACAACACACAGTCAACCTGTGGAACTCCTTACCAGAGGATGTTGTGAAGGCCAAAAGTATAACTGGGTTCAAAAAAGAATGATAAAAGTTCATGGAGGACAGGTCCATCAATGGCTATTACCCAAGATGGTCAGGGACATAAACCTATGCTCTGGGTGTCCCTAAGTCTGACTGCCAAAAGCTGGGATTGGATGACAGGGGATGAATCACTTGATAATTGCACTGTTCTGATCATTCCCTCTGAAGCATCTGGCACTGGCCACTGTCAGAAGACAGGATACTGGGCCAGATGAACCATTGGTCTGATCCAGTATGGCCGTTCTTAGTTTCTTATAAACACAACATGGTAGAATTGCAATGGGAATCATAACTTTCAGTTCCCTGACTTTTGTGGATCTGATTCTCATTTACACTAAGGTTCTTTTGTATCACTCTGGTTAGTGTAAAGGGACACTGGGGTAAGTGAAAATCAGGTCCTTGTGTGCTTCAGTACTCAATCATAGCATTGCATTAATTAGGGTTACCATCCATCCGTATTTCCCCAGACATGTCCGGCTTTTGTGTCTCTAAATAGCCGTCGGGGAGGAATTGGTAACAAGGTTAAAATGTCCGGGGTTTTTTTCTCCCTCGCCTCCCTCCCTCCCTTCCATGCAGAGTGCAGCTGCTGATTGGGCAGCTGGGCCAATTGAGCTGCTCCCATTGGCCTCCAGCAGCCAGAGCCCCCCCTGCTCCTCCCTCCCTCTGTCTGCAGCCCTGTGTAACACACAAACCGACCCACCAGGCAGCGTGTTTTGCCTAAACATGGAGCCAGAATGGTAAGGGGAGTCCGGGGGGGCAGTCAGGGAGTGGGGGAGTGTTGGATCGGTCCCCGGCCTCCACCTGCCACCCCCTCTCCACACGTCGTCCCCCTCGTGGGACCCCCTCTCCCTGCCTGCCTCTCCCTTGCCTGCTTGTACTGCCAGAGCCAGCAGCAGCTGCTAGCTGCTGTCTGCTGCCCCCGGGTCCTAGCGTCTCCCATCCACTAATGGGAAGACAGGCTGTCCTTACTCTGCCCTTCCACCCTAGCCCTGAGCCTCTCCAATGCCCCAAACCCCTCAGCCCCAGCCCTCATCCCCCCACACCCTAATCCTCTGCCCCAGCCCTGAGCCGCCTCCTGCATCATGAACCCCTCAGCCTCAGACCACAGCCCTCACCCCTGCATCCCCTCCTATCCTCAAACTCCCTCCCAAAGCCTGCACCCCTCCCTTTGCACCGCCCCCCACCCCCAAACTCCATCCCAGAGCCTGCACCCCTAACCCCCTCCTGCACACCCACCCCCTGCCCCAGCCCGGAGCCTGCACCCAGCACCCAAACTATCCCACAGCCTGCACCCCTCCTGCACCCTAATCCCCAGCCCAGGACCTGCACCCCAGACCTCCTCCCCACACCCAACCCCCCTCCCACAGCCTTAGGCAGGTGGGGGGCGGTTCTGGGCACCACCAAAATTTCTACAACCCTGCCACCCATGCGAGTGGATAAGGGTCGGGGCAGTCAGGGGACAAGAAGCAGGGGGGGTTGGGGTTCTGAGGGGGGCAGTCAGGGGGTGGGAAGTGGAAGGGAGTGGATGGGGCAAGGCAGGGGCGGGGCTAGGACGGTGCTCCCCCCCCCCCCCCCCCCCGTGTCCTCTTTTTTGATTGTGGAAATATGCTAACCCTACATTAACATAGATTTTTGCACTGAATATATTTTGGCCTGTATTTCTTTGCTGAAATACCACAGCAGTGGCTGCTGAATCTCACTGAGCTCTTCCCTGGGTTTGCTGCAGATTAATGAGCAGATGGAGAGGAAAGGAAAAGGGTAAGTTGGTTTTGAAAGAGATCTGCTGTCATTGACATCTCTCTGCCAATATTTTAGGACACCTGTAACCATGGGGAACTAGCTTCATTTTATTTTGTAGCAATCATCTACAGCTTCTGACATGCTACATGCTCAGTGGGAGTTCCCTGTGCTGTATTTTTCAATACTTGTTCATTTTGATGAAGTAACATTAACCATTTTTCTCCTTGTCTTTTGAAATAAGTCAGTGGAATATTGGCGATAATAAGTCTTTACACAGACGCTCATGCATGTGATACAGGGTGGGTTTTGATAACTACAGTTGTCAAGGCTGCTTCCCCACTTTGAACTTTAGGGTAGACTTCTAAGCTTAACTACCAGCTTAGATCTGGTCCGCTGCCACCATTCCCAAATGGATTCCCTTCCCTGGGAAGCCTTGAGAAACCTTTCACCAATTCCCTGGTGAATACAGATCCAAACCCCTTGGATCTTAAAACAAGGAGAAATTAACCATTCCCCTCCTTCCTCCCACCAACTCCTGGTGAATACAGTTCCAACCCCCCTGGGATCTTAAAACAAGGAGAAATTAACCATCTCCCCTTCTTTCTCCCACCAACTCCTGGTGAATACAGATTCAACCCCCTTGGATCTAAAACAAGGAAAAATCAATCAGGTTCTTAAAAAGAAGGTTTTTAATTAAAGAAACAGGTAAAAAATCATCTCTGTAAAATCAGTATGGAAAATAACTTTACAGGGTAATCAAACTTAAAGAGCTCAGAGGACCTCCCTCTAGCCTCAGGTTCAAAGTATAGCAAACAAAGATAAACACTCTAGTAAAAGGTACATTTACAAGTTGAGAAAACAAAGGAAAACTAACATGCCTTGCCTGGCTATTTACTTACAAGTTTGAAATAGGAGAGAGTTGTTTAGAAAGATGTGGAGAACCTGGATTGATGTCTGGTCCCTCTCAGTCCCAAGAGCGAACGAACTCCCAAACAAAGAGCACAAACAAAAACCTTTCCCTCCCCCCCCCAAGATTTGAAAGTATCTTGTCCCCTTATTGGTCCTTTGGGTCAGATGCCAGCCAGGTTACCTGAGCTTCTTAACCCTGTACGGGGAAAAGGATTTTGGAGTCACTGGCCAGGAGGGATTTTATAGTACTGTACACAGGACAGCTGTTACCCTTCCCTTTATAGTTATGACAACAGTGTAACCTTCCAAACAATTTAAGGACTGCATCTGTCTCTTAAAATACCATTGATGAGATCAGAACACTGAAAATAGAAGGAAAGATGTGAGACAATGCCTCTCTGCCAGTCTGCTCTCCTGGGTTGAAAGTCAGGTTCTTCATTAAGTCTTTTTAGTTCATATTTACAAAAAACACTACCACCACAGCAAAAGGAACTTCCTACATTTCTCAGCCCAAAGCAATTAATTCAGTCTCCATGAACCAAACCTAGGCCTCAATCCTGCAGTTTTTTGCATGCTTACAGACTGCTTGCACCCCACTAAGCCCCACCAAAAGCAACAGGGCTCTGCACAAATGCAACAGTCCATCCACATGCAACAAATTGCAGAATCAGTGCCCTAATTTCTTGCTCCCCTATTATTAACTATTAATGCTGGATGGCCTTTTTAAACCAAATTAACAATAATTTGTTATTAAAAAGGATTTGAAGTCTCGGGAGGGTTAAGTCATGATAGTTTTTGTAGTCAGTCTACATTAATCTTCTCAGATCCAGTTTTTCATGTCAAGAGAGGCTGGGAAATCTCTCTGGAATGCCACACAGAGTCACACAGAACAGAGTCAGCAAAAGGCACCAGACAGAAAACTAATACCTTCTTATTATCTAAAGATTTTGGCACCAATTTGTATAATCTACTTTACAGCTATTAGAGAGCAAGTGTCAAAAGAAGCTAAATCTCCCAGTTATCCATTTTTGCCTTCCCAAAGGCAGTCTGATAAGTGTACACTTTCTCTTTATTTCAAGGTTTAGAAATGACATTTGTTGTCTTGGTACCCAAGTCCCTAGAAATTAAAACAAAATCAAAATGTGCAAGAGTTAAAACCTCTATTTACCCTGTTGCAGAAATAATCCCATCAGCAATGCAGAGGTGTAGCCAAATGGGTGATCTTTACACAAGGTTAGCATTGGAATCTCCAGGCTCTTGGAAACTCCTTTCTGTGATCCGTAGAAAGCAGTAGGTGAAATTCACCCCTGTGCAGAAGACCAGCTTCAATTCCTATACATCACTCAAGTGCAGTTAAGCCCTTAGAGTAAAGTTCTGTGCAGAGGTATAGCACAATTTAAATCTTCAAAGTAGGGCATAAGTGTAATTTAAGTGGTATGTTGGTTTATGCTGGTTCTCTGCAAGAGGGTGAGTTTCACTCCAGATGAAGAGCTTTGATTGTGGCAAACTGAAGTAAAGTTCCTTTCAGAACAATTTCTTATGTTGTTTTTCTTAGGGAAACCTATTGTATTTTCCTTTAGCCCCTATTCCTCCCCCCCCCCATTTTGACACCATTAACAATTGCATTTTCACAGCAGGCAGCATCTACAGGTAAACAATTGTTTGTAGAAATCAAGTTTCATTATCATATCAATGGAATGTAATATACTAACAGACTTTAAACAATCCTAATAATAGAAATCCAAAAATTGTCAGATTATTCAGAGTATTTACAGTATTGACGGGGGCTCTGAATGTGTGAATAGTCAGACTTGAACTCTTCCAAGACTAGAGCAAGTTCAAAGCCCTGGTATGTCATTTGAAATGTAATTTTTCCTAGCATTGAAGTAAGGTTTTTGATTTGACTTATGACCCCAAGTCTGATGGTTTGATAGTCAGTATCTTTCTGCCAACCATGGTAGGAGAAAAGCTCCATTGGCACAGTCACCAAGACATTTTTGGGGAGACCAAGGCGGGGAGTCATTTTGATCTGAATTTAGGAGTAGGTGGGACTTACTTTGGCTTTGACCCCCTTCAGGCTCCCCAGGCATCTCTGGACAGATTCCCTTCTGTGTTTCCCCTAGGCACTTCCCCAGTGGCAGAATTTGTCTGGTGCTTGTAGTCTCCAAGAACTTCTCTTCTCAGTCATTATAAATACATGCATTAAATTTCCCTCGCACTGTCCTCCTTTCACTGCCTTCCTTCCCATGTGTCCTCCAAATCCCATCACTCTCTTCTTCCTGCACCAACTCCCACAGCATCTTTTCCCTCCCCAAACTACCTCACTCTCCTCGCTGCCCACCAGTAGCCCAGAATCTCCTACCTCTCCCTGATAACCACCCTTAATCTCTTTTCCCTATCCCAACCCCTCTTTCCTCTCACTCTTTTCTACCTCCCACAAAACCTTCTGACTCTGTCAACTCTCCCTCCCCAAATCCCTTCACACTACACTCTCTCCCCCTCCATCATCTCCCTTAAGTTTCTGCTACAGCCATGCTGCCTCCATCCCTTGTCCCACTAGCTCCTCTATACTGTTCCTACTCTCTGCTTCCCCTAATCTGTTTGCCCCCTCCTTCATTCCTCCTGCCTAACCCAGCTTTGTGGATCATAGTGTTGCTCCTGTGATTTTCTAGATCCTTATGACATTTAGCATTGCAACACCTAAGTCCTTTTGTAGATTCCACCCATTGTTCTTAAATTTCCATAATAGTTCATTACTTAAGTTGCCAACATGTAACACATCAGACCATTTTCCCAAGTCCAGTGGTTCTCAGCTGGGGTCTGGGGAACCCTGGGAAACCACGAGCAGGTTACAGAGGGTCCGCCAAGCAGGGCCAGCATTAGATTTGCTGGGGTCCAGGGCAGAAAGCCAAAGCCCCACCACATGGGGCTGTGAACCCCACCATCCAGGGCTGAAGTCAAAGCCTAAGCAACTTAGCTTTGTGGGCCCTCCTGTGGCAATTGTCCTGCTTGCTACCCCCGTAATGCCGGCCCTGGCTTTTATATGCAGAAAAACAGTTGTTGTGGCACAAGTGGGCTGTGGAGTTTTTATAGCATGTTGGCAGGGGAAGAGGTGGGGACCTCAGAAAGTAAAAGGTTGAGAACTCCTGCTCTAATCAAACACATTGCACATAATTGCATGACTATTGTATTGTATGTTAAATCTCTTTGAACTTCAGAAGAGATTCCTGACCTCTTTGATTACAATTGTATCTTCAGCATGTAGTGGAGTTTACAGGCAGATACTTTCTCAGAATGCAACCTCAAACCTTTCAGAGTGCAGACATCAGACTGATATTTCCCGCAAATGTGAAATGCTATTCACTCCTTTGATGTGGACCTAAATTGTTTACCAGGTTCCCCAGCTTCTCATTTCAGCCTCCCTCACCAGGTGTGAAGGGTTAGTCTCTTGAGATCTCAAGAGCTATTATAAATAATTAACTACCCCATCCTGCTTTTTTCCCCACGTAAAATGAACTTTCAACAACCCTAGGAGCTCTTGTTGTGATTTTGATAATTTTGTGTTAAGTATTATGAAGCATCTCCACACAGACACACATTAATTAATTCAAATTGGCTTGGAAATGAGTGCTGCCAAATGGATTGCAAATGGGCTGAAGGACTGTAAACTCAGGATAATGATCAATGTCAGTGTATCATCTTGTGGTGAGGTATACAGTCAAATGTAACAAGGATAACAGGAGACCTCATTTAACATTCGCATTAATGGACTGCAAAAGGGAGGGGAGTTCACAGCTGACGCTAAATTGGCAGATGTTGTGAGCATCAGTGAGAATAGAGAAAATAATGCAAAGGACCAAGAGAGATTAGAAATACAGGCAGGAAGTAAAATGAGATCCAGTTTGGAAATATGAAAGCTAATAATACTCATCAGGATAAAAATAATCTGGACTACAGATACTGTGTTTAATGGGAAGCAGCTGGAAAGCAGTAATGCTGAAAGAGATCTAAGGGTGGCTACAGTGAATTAGGTGCAAGTTTGCAATGGGATATGACAACAACAACAGCAAAAGCCTGTGCGATTTGGGAATGCATAAGCCAAGAATCTTCCCAAACACACCAGTGTCCCTCTTTGTATACAGCTATAGGAAGCACAAATCTAGAGTACTGTGTTTAGTTCTGGGCAGCCCACTGCCAGAAAGATGTTCACTAGCTGGGATGGAATTCAAAGAACAACAAAAATAGTTAGGAGTCTGTCTATAGGGGTTGACAGACTGTGGAATAGTTTCCCAAAAGAAATGTAGAAGCTTCATCCCCTGAACTTGGACTAGGGAAAAAAAGCTGAAAAATATATTGCTGGTAACAATACTGCATTGGTCTATTACTTGACCTAAAAAGACATTTCCCTCTTTAATACACTGACTAGAATGTTATTCTGGAAACTTTATTTTTAAGTAGAGCTTGCTTGGTAGACAGTAGAAATATTTTCTAGACTCCTTTGGGGCTCATCGAAGAACTAGAAGCACTCCTACTTGTCTCAGAAAAATGCTACTACATTCCTATAAGTCTTGGTTGTATATCTCAAGGGCCCATGCTCAAAAACTGGTGGAATCAAAGGGATGCTCAAAGTTTATAATAATCCTATTCCTTAAGAATAGAAGGGCATATCAGATGTGGATGTACCTTTCAATTTATTATTAATACAAAACTACTGGAAGCAGTTGTTTCTGTGAGCTATAAATGAACTGTGATGGTGCAGACGGGGGGGCGGGGGGAGAAGGCAGCTGGTCAAAACTGGTCATGGAAACAAAGTGCCGAGCCCAATTAAAAGCCAATATTCTTCAGCTTCATTTGTGACAGTTATTTTTGTGCAGAGCCCCAGGAGATGTGAATATAATACAAAGCACAGAGAGCAGTAAGCACTTGAAGAAAATGTATTCACTTACCAATCTTGGAGAATTTGTAATGCAATCCACGGCAACAGTTCTGTAACAATGGAGTCTAATTAAAGATATTAAACTGAGTAAACAAACCTCTTATCAATCGAAGGAGGAGCTGGAGGACGAGATCACTCTGCCTTTGGGTTTAATGATTAGAATCAGAGCTGCTGGCACCAGTGCTGAATCTGATGCAAGAGGGAAATCCTTGGTGGTTTCCTATTGCACATATATTTGATCCTGATTCTACCATCAATCCTCAGCCACAATCCCTACTGAACGCATTAGGGACATAATCCTGTAAAATACTGCACACCAACTGCAACTCCCATTAAAAGCAATGGGAACTTAGGGTTCAGCACTCTGCAGGATTTGGTCCCTGTTCTGCACACACAACAATGGCAGGATTGAGTGATAAGAAGTATCCAAAAAGCTTTCAAGCATTGAGTGCCCCTTTTTGTGTGGAGATACCCCTTCCATATGTCTGAGTCTCATAGAAAGAGTCCCAGAAGCCAACCCCAACTGCTGTTCACATTGGGCCAGCTTGTGCCATAAGGAGTTTGGAGAAGTACAACCTTTATGATGCAACCTATTCCTCCCCATCTCCACGCTTAGTGTACCCAAAACAGAGAGAGGAGGAATGGGTCCTCATGTCCACCCTGCTCCCAATGGGCTGATGTATACATTTAGGAGTGAATGAAAGGAGCCATCTCTGCACTCCCCCAGTTATGCTGCCCTTGCATAGGGTGCACGGAGCATGGAGGCTCCTTGTGCCATCCTCCAGTCTGTACCATGTCAAACCCCCAAATTGATACCCACCCACTTAGATTTTTAGATATTTGGGGTACACGTAATTCTCCAAAGCAGATGCCTAAATTATGCAAATCTGGGATTTATATATACAACTGGGCACTCAGGCAAGTAATTACTGATTTTACCTTCCTGAAGCATACAAACACAATACCTACAACTCTGGGGATCAGTTTTCAGCTTGTCTCTTTTCTGTGACTGCAAAGCTCGTCAGTGCAAATCTAGCTGCTCATTTAGCTTAAACACATTTGGGTTTTACATGTACAAAGGTAATTGTAAAGACTGTTAAAGGAAGAACGTGAGGTAGTGTTGCCCCAAATATTCAACATTGGGGGAGTCCAAATCCTAATTTTAAAACAATATTTTCCTGACATTTAAGTAAAATATAAATAAAAACACTGTGTTTTGGACTGGAACATTCCCTGTTGTATTATTACCGGTAATCATTATTTGTATTACCATAGTGCTTAGAGGCCCCAATAAGGAATTGGTGGCCCCGTTGTACTAGATCCTATACAGTCCCAATAAAAAGACGGTCCATACCCCGGGGAGTTTACAGTGCAAGCAAAAGCTTACAATCCAAATGTGGCAGGACTGTACTAATGCATTAGAATTGGAAAGTGATGCTGAAAACTGTTGCCTATAAAAGTGAAAATGATTAATCCATTTTTGAGCTGAGTGAAGGGTAAAAAGTAATCAAACTACATTAATCATGAAAAGTAAATTAGTTTAAAAATAAAAAGCTTTCCATTGTAATAATCTATGTTCTTTTTAGTTATACCGTCTGGAATTTGTTTTTAAATATTTGATTTTTCAACTTGTCCCTTTTTAAGATTTTCTCCTTCTAGTTGTCCCTGCATAATTATATAAATTATATAATTTCCCCCCCCCCCCAGATTAAAAAAAAAAAAAGAAGACGACGAAAGAAACTCCTTCATGAAATTACCCCACAGTACATTAAATCACAAGACCCTTTTTAGCAATTAGGACATGGATGCATATTCAAGTCAAATATGATTTTAATGCACCTTTCTTCCTTTTGCAGCCTATTGGGCTCATGTTTTCATACCACCCCATGGTCTTTGATTTACAAGTAGTTTGACTAGCTCCTCCAGCCCCTTGTTTCCATTTCTCAGGACTCTCTCTGGCTGGTCTCCCCTTACTCACCTCAGAAAATTTTTCCAATTCCTTTAGTGGTTTGTTTACTTTTTTGCATTGGGCTCCCCTCTGAATATAGCTGGATGTGGAAGCTTTACACCATATGGATAAAGTCCTGCAAATCTGTGGATATCTGCTTTATATCCACAGACGATTTTTGCAGGTTGCGGATGGATGTGGATGAAAATTTTATATCTAGAGCCCTGCAATTCTGTGGGTATCCACTTTATATCTGTGGATATCTGTATTCTCAAATGCGGATATCCATGAACCATTTTTGCAGATCGCAGATCAGATACTAATTTTGTATCCACGCAGGGCTCTAAATTAGGATATGCCTTGGGATCTGGGTCCTCCACTTACCTTCACAATATACGAGTATCTTTCACCACTTATCCTTCAGTGATTGCATCTTCATTTTGATCTGTAAAGTAGTGCTGGTGTATTTGGTGGAATCACAGAATAATAGAAATGTAGGACTGGAGAGGTCCTCAATAGATCATCTAGTCCATTTCTCTGCACTGTGGCATGACAAAGTATACCAAAACTATCCCTGGCAGGTGTTCGTCTAACCTGTCCTTAAAAACTTCCAACAACAGGGATTATACAACAAAACATATCCAGTTTTTTAACCTTTATCATAGGTCAGGTTTTGTAAACCCTTTATCATTGTTATTGCTCTTCTCTGGACTTTCTCCAATTTGTCCATATCTTTCTGAAAGTGTGGTGCCCAAAAATGGACACAATAGTCCAGTTGAGGCCTCACCAGTGCCAACTAGAGCGGGACAATCACCTCCCATGTCTTAGGCCATGTCTACACTAGTGAGCTTACTGCCATAACATTGCTCATGTAGCCACTCAATGCTGATGGGAGAGAGCTCTTCCATCGACACAATTAAGCCATCCCCAATGAGTGGTGGTAGCTATGTCGTCAGGAGAAGCTCTCCTGACGACATAGCACTGTGCACACTACCACTTATACCAACAAAATTTATGTTGCTCAAGGGTGTGGTTTTTTCACACCCCTGAGTGACATAAGCTTTGCCGACATAAATGATAGTGTAGATATGGCCTTATATATGACACTTCTGTTAATACGCCACCGAAGGATAATATCCTTTTTTGCAACTGATTAACACTGTTGGCTCATATACAATCTGTGATCCATTATAATCTCTAGATGCTTTTCTGCAATACTATCACCTAGCCAGTTATTCCCCATTTTGTAGCTGTGCATTTGATTTTTCCATCCTAAGTGAAGTACTTTTCACTTTTCTTTATTGAATTTCAGCTTGTTGAGTTTATGATGTTACACTCCAGATTCTTTATGAAAGTATCCTTATGATTTGGATATGACATAACTGAGATATACTTTATGCAAGATGGCTCATGTAAGATATCATTGGAAAGGTTATGATTTACTTAATGTGATTATCCAATTTGTATGCATGTATCATTTCTGTATCGAAAGTTAGGAATATGGACTATGTAATAATTAAACTGAGTCTTCTCAGAGCTGATCTCAGTGTCTGTGTCTTTCTGCAGTGGGATGTGGCACTGCCTGTGTGTGTGCTAGCGGAGGTTTAAGATCCTGGCTCAGCAAGACAGTTTAAAGGGGGCCCAAGCTGGCAGAACAGGCACGCTCAGTGGTATCTCAGCACATCAGATAGCATCTTAAGAGGGGGCAACCTGTCACAAAGTTCAAAGCAATTCTCTAACCCCTCCCAGTTTAGTGTCATAAGCAAATTTTATAAGCATACTCATGAAATAAATGAAAATCTTGAATAGTAATGGATCCCACTGCAATTCCTCTAGATATGTCCTTCCAGTCTGACAGTGAACCATTGATAATTACTCTTTGGGTATGGTTTTTTTAACCAGTTGAGTACCTACCTCATAATAATTCCATCTTAACCACATTTCCCTAGTTTGGGACAGTAACAAAAGCTTTACTAAAATCATGATTAATCACATAGACTCAGGGCCGGCTCCAGGCACCAGCCCACCAAGCTTGTGCTTGGGGCGGCACCTGGAGGCACGCGGGGGGGGGGAGGGGGGAGAGGGGCGGCCGGCAGCTTTTTTGCCGGGGCGGCAAAAAAGCCAGAGCCGGCCCTGCATAGACTCTCAGACTTTAAGGCCAGAAGGGACCATCATCTAGTCTGACCTCCTGCACATCACAGGCCACAGAACTTCATCCACCCACTCCTGCAATAGGCCCATAACCTCTGAACATAAGAACATAAGAACGGCCGTACCGGGTCAGACCAAAGGTCCATCTAGCCCAGTATCCTGTCTACCGACAGTGGCCAATGCCAGGTGCCCCAGAGGAAGTGAACCTAACAGGCAATGATCTTGATTTAAAGACTTCAAGTTACATAGATTCATTTACTCTAGTTCAAACCAGCAAGTGACCTGCACCACATACTGCAGAAGAAGGCAAAAAAACTCTCAGGGTCTCTGCCAATCTGACCTGAGGGAAAATTCCTTCCCAACCCAAATATGGTGATCAGTTAGACCTTGAACATGCGGTCAAGACCCAGCAGCCAGACACCTGGGAAATACTTCTCCGTAGTAACTCAGAGCCCTCCCCATCTAGTGTCCCATCTTTAGTCACTGAAGATATTTGCTAATAGCAGTCGCAGATGGGCCATATGCCATTGTAGGCAACCTCATCATAATATCCCCTCCATAAACATATCAAGCTCAGTCTTAAAACAAGTTAGATTTTTTGCCCCCACTACTCTCCTTGGACGACTGTTCCAGAACTTATTTCTAACCATCAGAGGAACTCTTTATCTAATTTCAAGCCTGCGCATGGGGTCACAGTAACATTCACTCATTTTTGGCCCAGCCGTCCTGAGCAGCACCGCAACTTGGTGTGCCAAGTTGTAATGCCTGGAGTGGGAGAGCTGGGGCAATCCCTGGGGACACAGGAGCTTCTGCTATGATGTGAGTGTGGAGTGGGCTTGCACCCCACACCCATGGCCTCTCCTTGTCATCAGGCTGGAATTAGGGTTGGGTGCCAGGCCCCGTGGTCCATGCCTCCTTGGCAGGGCAAGGACAAGTCAGCAGCAGAGGATGATGATGATACTGGCCTATGATTTTAATGAGGTATAGTTGAATTTCATTTGTCATAGCATTTTTATCAAAAACCATGAAACCTGTGACTTTCATTAAATTTACTGCAACTGTTCCATGATGTTTTATTTAAAAATGCTGTGATAAATCTGCAACCCTACTTATCACCCTGCTATCTTCTATGTGCTTACAAATTGATAGTTTTATAATTTATTCCAGTATCTTTCCAGGAAGCAAAGTTAGGCTGATTGGTCTATAATTCCCCAGGCCCTCTTTGTCTGCCTTTTAAAAGATAGGCTGCCTTTAAATGATACAATATTTACCCTTCTCCAGTCCTCTGGGACCTCACCCATCTTCCATGAGTTCTCAGAGATAATTGCTAATGGTTTCGAGATTACTTCAGCTTGTTCTTCAAGTATCCTAGGCTGAATTTCATCAGGCCCTGCCAACTAGAATTCATCTAACTTATCTACATGTTATTTATCCTGAGAGATAAGGTGGGTGAGGTTATATCTTTTATTGATTAAAGATAAAAGATATTACCTCACCCACCTTGTCTCTCTAATATCCTGGGATTGACACAGATACTCTACATATTATTTAACCAGTTCTTTCCTTATTCTACTTGTGTTCCTTTCCTCTTGCTGTTAAGCATTCAGTCACAATTAATTTTAATAGCGAAGACTGAAGAAAAATAGGCATTAAACACATCGGCCTTCTTGGTGTTGTCTGGTATTAGATATCCTTCCCCACTAGTTAGTGGACTTTCCTTTGTCTTTCTCTTGCACCTACTCAGGGCTCTCCCTAGCCATTTTGGTGCCCTATGTAGCCCCCCTGCAGGGAGGGGTGTGTGTGACAACAGTAGGGTTACCATATTTAACAAATAAAAAAAAGAGGACCCTCCACGGGGCCCTGGCCCTGCCCATTTCCCAACCCCAGCCCCACCCCAACCCCGCCCCTTCCCAGCCCCAACCCCGCCCTAACTCCGCCCCCTCCTCCCTCCCACTCCCAGCCACGCGAAAAGGGCTGCCAGAGCGCTACCGGCTTCACGGTTTGCCGGACAGCCCCCAGACCCTGCGCCCCCGGCCGGCGCTTCCCCAGCGCAGCTGGAGCCCGGGAGGGAAAGCGCCCAGCCGGGGGCACAGGGTCTGGAGGCTGCCCGGCAAACCGTGAAGCTGGTAGCGCTCGGGCTTCGGGCAGCCCCCTTGCCTCCGGACCCTGCGCCCCCGGCCGGGCACTTCCCCTCCAGGGCTCCGGCGGCGCAGGGTCCGGAGGCATGGGGGCTGCCCGAAGCCCGTAGCGCTCGGCTCTTAAACAGAGCCGAAGAGTCAGGGGAGGAGCAGAGCCGCCGCGGGAGGGGAAGTGCCCGGCCGGCATTTTCCCGGACATGTTTGGCTTTTTGGCAATTCCCCCCGGACGGGGGTTTGATTGCCGAAAAGCCGGACATGTCCGGGAAAAACTGGACGTATGGTAACCCTAGAAAACAGGCCTCCGTGGGGGCGGGGTGAGAGGAGCAGGCTTGGGGGAGGGGGGAACCCCCCCCCCAGTACTCACCAGTGGAGCGGAGTGGAGTGGAGCTGGTTGTGGCCGGGTTGCTCCACTTCCTGCCGCCTGGTGAGTGCAGGGCGGGCTCGACCCCACATTCATGGGGTGGCGGGAAATGGAGTGACCCGGCCCCAGCCTGCTCCACTCTGCTCCCCTGGCTCCCATCCTTGGGGCTTGGGAGAGAGGGGGGAACTGCTCCCCAGCACTCACCGGCAGCGCAGCTGGGAGCTGGAGGTGCAGAGCGGGCTAGGGCCGGGTCACTCCACTTACTGCCACCCAGTGAGTGCAGGGCGCCCAACTCCTGCTGCAGTCCTCAGGGGAAGAGGTGGAGTGGGAGTGGGGGTGGGGGTGGGGCAGAGCAGGGGTGGGAAGAAGCGGGGCGGGGCAGAGCGGGGGCTTTGGGGAAGGAGTGGAGTGGAGGCGGGGCTGGGGCACAGCAGGGGTAGAAAGAGGTGGAGTAGGGGCAGGGGCCATGGGGAAGAGGCGGAACAGGGGCTGAAGCAGCATGCAGCTTCGTAGGGCACCAGGAAATTTGGTGCCCTACGCAGCTGTGTACTTTGCATATGGGTAAGGACAGCCCTGCTCCTACTATATTTAAAGAACATCATCTTATTGCCCTTTATGTCCCTTCCTAGTTGTAAGACATTTGTAAGAACATAAGAAAAGCCATACTTTGTCAGACCAATGATCCATCTAGCCCAGTATTCAGTCTTCTGATACTAGCCAGTGCCAGATACTTCAGAGGAAATGAACAGAATAGAGCAATTTCAAGTGATCCATCCCCTGTCATCCAATCATGGCTTCTGGTAGTTTGAGGCTTAGGGACACCTGGCCCATGGGGTTGCTTTCCTAACCTTCTTGGCTAATTGATGGACCTGTCCACTGTGGACTTCTCTCATGCTTTTTGAACCCAGTTATACTTTTGGCCTTTACAACATCTCATGGCACCTGTTTCCACAGGCTGACTGTGTGTTGTGCGAAGAAGTACTTCCTTTTGTTTGAGTTTTCACCCTGTTGCCTATTCATTTAACTGGGTGACCCCTAGTTTTTGTGCTATATGAAGAGGTAAATAACACTTCACTTTTCCCATACCATTCATGATTTTATAGAGCTCTATAATATCCACGGCTGGCTCCAGGCACCAGCTTACCAAGCAGGTGGCAGGTCCAGCTGTTCGGCGGCAATTCGGCGGACGGTCCCTCACTCCTGCTCGGAGTGAAGGGCCTCCTGCCGAATTGCCGCCGCAGATCGCGATCGCGGCTTTTTTTTGGTTGGCTGCTTGAGGCGGCCAAAACCCTGGAGCTGGCCCTGATCATATCTCCCCTTAGTTGACTCTTTAGCCTTTCTGATTTTGTCCCTTCATGCTTGTGCTTTTAAATCACCTAGGCAGGCTGCAGGGCTCCTAGGCACGCACAGCCTGCCGGCTTCCAGCCCCAGACAGACCCCAGGCACTTTCTCCGCCATGCATGTGGGGTGGAAGCTGCTGCCAGCCACCAGGGAGCAGCATAGTGCCCATACCCCTTAGCCCCGGCAGCCGCTCAGTGTGGTCAGCAGAGCCGCGGGGCACGGACCCAGGGAAGGTGGGGGGCAACCACGAATGATTCACATGCATGCCTGAGCCAAATAACTCATGTTCCATGCAAGCCTAAGTTTTGTAACAACTGCAGTGATGTTGGTCTCTTCACTGTCATTCTTACCTGCTCCTGATCATTTCCTGAGCACTGTTTATCTGTTTGGTGGAAATACACCAAGGAAAAAGCTCACTGTGTGTCCATTCCCCCAACTCTTCTTAAAAACAGGAGGCACTTATATGTGTGGTGCCCAGTCTAAACAAATTGGCAAGCTTTATGAAAGAACTGCATGTCTCTTACTGTCAGCTGTGCTTGCTGTTTCTCTTCCTATCCCCCTGTACTGACCTAGGCACATTGAGAAGTGTGCAGACTAGTTTGTTGCAAGGTTTTAATACATTAAGGAACCAGTTCCAATGTTGGGAGAAAAACAGCTTCTGGCTGGTTAACTTTTTTTCTTTTGTACATTTCAAGAGCAGGCAGCTAACTTCAGTTCCAGGCAAAATCCTCTTTATCTTGCAAATCCTCCAACTACAACACAATGCAGATTTTTTTTTTTAAATTGCTTGAGAAAAGACCTGATAGTTTTAGAAAGTCTGTTAGAAGAGCTGAGCACAAGTGAGTTTGAATTTCATGACTCTGGACAATAAAACCATCTTTGAAAGGGAGAAACAGGCCTTTTAGAAAAGCTAATTGCACAATTTTGAAATCAAGAGACACTCTGGTTCCAAGAAGCAAGTTCATACTTGGTGTTGATGTAACAAGAGCAGGGTTTGCGTGTGTGTTGCGGGGGAGTTGACTCCCTTTGCTGTGATTATGCAGCTCAGATAAAATTGTTTTGAAACACAGAATGAGTTTTACAGTTGCGGCAGAATGTTTAGGTGCAAGGGTAATACTAAAGGTTAGAGTGTGAAGAGGTAGCTATTAGTTTATTGGTGTTACTGTCATGTCTAGGAGCCCTAGGTATGGGCCAGGACCCCATTCTATGACTCTTAAATAGTCAGCAGTAAAGAAGTGATATCCAATGTGTTTTTTTCTGCAGCATACTTAAATTGTTTGGCAGTATGCTTTTCACATCAGTAGAGCCAGACCTGTTGACAAAGATAGAACCCAGTATGTCATCTTCAAAATATGAGTTCCCTGATTGTTCTGGGTTCACTGTAATGTATGATCACTAAAGGTGAGCAGCAGAAGAGTGCTTTTTTGGTGGTGTGTTACTGCTTCCATCAAATTACCTGGTAAAATTATCATTGAAGTCAATGATACAGGATGAATCCTTATTTGAGAATCATAACAGTTCCAAATTTTAGTGTTTGCCTTCAAAGTAGTAGGTGGCTGATAGATCAGACCATCTTCATGACTCCAGAACCTGCCTCATGGTTCAAGTACATGGGGTCATCTTTTTGATACCACAGATCCTGGGCCCTGACTCGGGTGTGCTGGAACTAGGGGTGCTGGGGCCAGCAGCAGCTTGCTGGGCACCAACCAGTGCAGGCGCAGCACTGCCCAAATGTCAGGCGGACCGCGTCCCTGCTTGTGGTAGGGGGCCCATTGACTGTTCTGCCCTGGGGCCTGGAATTGCTGTTGACAGGCCTGTCTTCACCCAAAAGTTGTACCACTTTAACTATATTAGTATAATTAAAGTGACACAATGCTCCCCCATGTTATCCCTATACTGTATAAAAGTGCTTTACACTAGTATAGCTATTCCCAAATGGGAAAGGGAATAATCTATAGCAGAATAAGGTACCTTTATACCCTTATACAGGAACTCCTCACTTAATGTTTAGTTATGTTCCTGAAAAATACTACTTTAAGCAAAATAATGTTAAGCAAATCCAATTTCCCCCTAAGAATCAATGTAAATGGGGGGGGGGGGGGTTAGGTTCCAGGGAAACTTTTTTTGCCACACAAAAGACTATATTCTCTATATATCTATAATACATATACACAGTATAAGTTTTAAACAAATAATTTAATACTGTACACAGCAATGACGATTGTGAAGTTTGGTTGAGGTGGTGAAGTCAGAGGGTGGAAGATTTCCCAGGGAATTCCTTACTGCTAAATGATGAACTAGCACTCAGCTGAATGCTCAAGGGTTAACATGTTGTTAATGTAGCCTCACACTCTACAAGGCAGCATGAATGGAGGGAGGGGAGACAGCATGGCAGAGAGAAACAGAGAGACACACCGTGTGAGTGTGTGAGAGAGAGAGTGTGACGAGCATTGTCCTTTTAAGTACTCTGACCCCATTCTAAGTATATTGCCTTTTTAAGTAGATCAACAAGTTGAGACAGCAGCTGCTGCCAGCAGGCTCCCTCTGTCCTGAGCCCTGTCATGTCCCCCCTGGCACAAGGAGTCACAGCACAGCTCACGTTTGGCCCAGCCAAAAAGCGGTCAGGTGACAGCTGGGGTAGCCACTCCCAGCTCTACAGCCTTTGCTATATTCTCTGAAGAGCCCCCGGGTGTCCAAAAGGTAGCCACAGGAGCAGTTGTGCCTAGGATTGGAGGCCTATTGGATGGCAGAGCTGCCACAGAGTCACAGAGCCTCCATATGGATGGCTCCCTGGGATTCCACAGATCTCAGGGAGACTGCCAGTTTAGTGAATGGGCACTGAGGCCAATTCTTTGAGAGGACAGCACTGCAGGCCTCTGACAGGAAGCTATGTGAGGAACTCTGGGAATGGGATGATTGTGGTGGTTTCCCTTCTGCATTACTTTCCATATGAGCGATTGATCTGAGCCAATATGTTTTATTTTCAATTTCCCATCTAGTGAGAAGTAACTTGATTTAATCATTTGGTTCATATCCTGGGTCATATCACTAGGCTGCAAGAGGATGCATAATTAATCATTTATTTTACAGACCTGACATTCCCCACCGCCATCTCCACTCCCTTCAATACACAATTTCATGCTTATATACTGTCTTAAATATGTTTAACTTCAGTGAGTAATATTTACATAATCACCACCTGACCTATTCACCCTTTAATGAATCCAAGTTTTTTTGTTTGTCTGTTTTTTCCTCGGGTTTCTCAATCACCCTCCCTGGTAGGTATGAAGGACAATTCTCTTGAAATGTCAAGCTACATAATGTGGCTAATTAACTACCCTATCTTCATTTTCTTACAAGAATGATTTTAAACAGCAGCTGCAAAACCCACCTTACTTTGAGACTTTGATTAAGTGCAATGTATTGTCAACCCATGCAAACGGAAGGAATTAAAAGCTACACTCAGTTTTTCAATGCTCAAACAATTGAGGCTCAGGTCAATTTCAGGCAAAAGTTCAAGCCAGTTCTTATTTTATTTCGTAAGTTCATTCTGCTTCAGAAGTGGGGTCCATAGAGAACAGCCTGGCTCATGTATGTAATAAAGAAATCAGAGACAAATGGGCTGGCTAAGCCGGAGGAGCAAACCAGACATGGCAAACTATGTCCCTGCATCCCAGTGCACATATACACATGTAATAGGCACTTTTACACAACAAACCCATCCACCAAATAGAAATTTCAGAGTTTCCTTCCCCCAGGACCCAGTCCTACAAGATTTTCTGTGGCAGGAGGTGAAACTCCCACATTCCCTGGGTTTAGATGGAACATAATGCCTTAGGAGATGTTTTTTCAAATTCTTTGATTTGGGCTCCTAAAAAGCCATAAGTCTCTTCATCATATACACAATCATTGATCGGAGTCAGGCTTTCAGTGGGATAAATAGGGCTTATCAACCAAAGGACTCATCACTACATTTCCTTTTTCTCTCACATTCATCAAATTAAGTAAGGGCTTGTCACCACACAAAAGGTGCACTGCTTTAATTATACCAGATTAGTTAATATGGGACAACCCACCTAGTGTGGATGCAGTTATATTGGTATAAAGAAGCTTTGTATCAGTATAGCTATTCCTGTATGGGAATGGGGATAAAATATACTGTTATAAGGCACCTTTATACCAATATAACTGCAGCCGCACTACAGATTGTATGGTATAACTATTTTGATTTAAAAAAAAAAAAATCACACTGCTGACTTAGATAGTTATACTGGTACAAAAAGTGTGCTAGACTAGGCCTAAGTTTTCAGAATACATTCCTTGTAGTAAAGTGGTCATAATAGGGTTAACTAGGTTACCAAGAGTATTATGGGATGGAGCCAGGCTACACCTCTCCCTTGCTTCCTGTTTTAGTCAAGGAATTGACTATTAAAGTAAAAACACTGGGAAAGGGTAGGACTAAATCAATGGAAACTTTTATAGGAAATTCATGATTTTCTGCACCTCAGAAAATTATTAAAATTACATTTCCCTCTCTGGATTTAAAGACCTAAATAAATGTTCAGCAACAGTGATGAGTGATTTTTAGTGCCCAACCTGAGACAACTTCAGGAGGCCTGGTTTTCAGAAAATGATAAGTACCTGCCATCTGAAAATCCCAATTTAAGGTGTCCCAAATTGGGTACTCACAATCACTTGCAAAAGTTAGGCCAAAATCTTTCAGCATAATCAGATTACCCTAAAATTTGTTCTCAAGATAGGAGAAGTCTCTTTGATTTTGAAACTCTGTTGATCCTCAATCCAGTTAGCAGAAAATAATTTCCCAAAGATACAATATGCTATTATCATATCCACTATAGGTTTTCTAATCTACAAAGAGAAAAATATTAATATCTGGGATACATAATTAGAAACCCCATTCATAAATATACAATGGAGAGTTGTATGGAGAAAAGCAATTTCTTCTTGAATCCAAGAAAGCTACTATACATTTATAGTATCTATGCATTTGACTCAGGCACCAACTCCATGGGTGCTCCAGGGCTGGAGTACCCATGGGGGGGAAAAATAGTGGGTGCTCAGCAACCTCCAGCAACCCTGCGGATTTGTGCCGCCTCCTCCCTCCCAGCACCTCCCACCCACCATGATCAGCAGTTTGGGGAGGAGGAAGAGGAGTGCAGGTAGGGAGAGGGGATAGAATGTGGGTGGGAAGAGGCGGGGTAGGGGTAGGGCCTGGGGCAGAGCGGAGTCAAGTACCCCCCAGGAACAGAGGAGGTCAGAACCTATCATTTTGACTCCATTGAGAATATATATGATTTGGCCTCCAATAAATGTTGGTGTAATTGTGTTAATATTAATATCTTCTTACATATTTGGTTGAGCTTTATTATAATCCAGCATGTAGCCTCTGCTGTATAAAGAATTACCAAAATTCAACTCCCCTGAGACCTATTTTTCCTCTTAATTAGGAGTTTCAGTTGAAAAAACATAACAGGAGGACAATTTTTTAACAGGCTATGTAGTCTCCTCCTGTGTTAAAAGCTGCAAGAGGGACTTTCTGTGAGGAAATCTCTGTGAGGATTCCCGTGTGGTGATTCCCTCCCATTGGGTAGACGGGGAATGCATTGATAATACTTGTGGAGCAGTAATGAACACTCTCCGTCTCCTCCATGAAATAAGCCACGATAACTGAAGGGAGAAAGTCCAGGATTGAAGTATTTTAGAAATGTATCTACCCTTTCATTGTTGTGTTATTTTTCATTATCTTTGGACTCCTTTGTATGAGGTCCAATTCTTACCAAACATGCGATGTTATATAAAAGTGGGGGATCATAGATTGTATGTTTTATATGTGACATTGCTAGAGAGACAGATATAACATACAGAGTATTATTACTTATATGGCATCTTATTGTAATAATTCTTTTACAAAATAGAAAAGATATTTTTGTTCAATTTCCTTTTTGATTCCATTTGTTGTGTAATGTGAACATTTTGAGACCTAGGTTTTTTTTCATATTTGGGAAAAACAAAAATCCTCTCCTCCTTTTTAAATCCCGAGACATTTTCTGCAGTGCAGTCATACCATATACATAGGACGCTCAGGCTGACTTACAGTAATATGCAGTAAGAAGCATCTCTATGGAAAATAAAACAATGCACTTTTTCCAAGAACCTGCAGGAATCAATACATTTTGCTGAAGCCAGCAAATTTGTTTCATGTATTTGATTCTCTGGTTACAGTTGAAAGACATGGGTAAATGCCACCTTCTCGGTAAAAAAGAAAGACAGTGTTTCTCTAAGACACATTGATTGTATGTTTAGCGGTTGTTAAATGCTTCAGAAAGAAGTGTGTGTTTAATTAAAGGGCATCCACTTGCTACAAAATATATTTTTTAAATGAACTTTAAGACAGGATTTAATGAAGACCTTTTTTAACCATCAGATTTTATTAGGTGAATAATTTTTTCATTCACCCATCTAATATTTCATTCATATCCTTTGTTTTCTGCATGCTAAAATCAGTTCTCTTTGTCCAGCAGCCATGCAGGTCCTATGACAATAAAAATGATATTACCTGGAAATGAGGAAATCTGCCACTTTCTTTGGGCAAATCCAGTATTTTCAGTTTTAGCTCTCCACCTCCAAAATAGAAAACAGTGTTCTGAAGATCACTACTAAAAATATGCTGAAAGACAATGTATTGCAATACAAGCCAGCAGCAGAAGGTGCAACATATGCTGCAACAACTGCAGAATGCCAGTGATCTGAACTGTACAGTGGACTCTCTTCAAAACACAAGATTTGCAATAATCACTGTCCTGCACTAGCACCTTTCCTAAGTACAGAATGGCACCCCTGGTAACTGTATGTATATGGGGTAGTGAATATTGAAATGCTTATTACACCACTGTGTAAGGGTTATATGAAACATATGCCTTGAATGATTAATAGCTACTGATTACTACTGACCCAGGTAAAATTTAAAAAAAGCTATTCACCTCTGTTTATCCCGAAATAGGAGCCACCTAAGAAGTAAAGACAATAAGAAAATGGTTCACATGAGACACTTTTAGGAACTACAGATCTCCCAAGGTTGGGAGTTCCTCTCCCCAAGAATAGAAACTATGGAAACTAAAATGGCTAATTTGGGGGGTGGGGGGAGGGGGTATAGCTCAGTGCTTTGAGCATTGGCCTGCTAAACCCAGAATTGTGAGTTCAATCCTTGAGGTGGCCACTTAGGGATCTGGGGCAAAATCAGTACTTGGTCCTGCTAGTGAAGGCAGGGGGCTGGACTCAATGACCTTTCAAGGTCCCTTCCAGTTCTAGGAGATAGGATATCTCTATTTATTTATTTAAATGAGTGTACTGTTAATCACCTAGGCAAGAATCTCTCATAATTTGCATATGGATTAAACCTCTTTCTCCCTCCCAACCTCGCTAAAAAAGAACCCCAAGTTCCCAAGCAAGGGTCACAGACTGCTTTCTTATGCAAAGTGTTTTCACCCTCAAAGTATAAACTGTATATTATGTTCCTGTAAATCAAACATACACTGAATAATCTTTCACCCTAACTTAGAATCTACACATTTGTTGGCCTTGGCAGTAAGATCTACATACTTCTATATGTGAAAAAAAACTCTCGTTCTATTGTAAGTCCTAAATAAGGTGAAATGCTTATGTACACAAAGAATATGTCCTCCACATTTAGAAGATTCTAAGGAGTTTGTTGGTTTTCATTGTAAATAACTGTTGCACTCTAGAAGTAACAGGAATTATCTGACACAAGGAAGAAGAAATGTTAAAAGATATAAACCAGAGTATAACTTTGGGATATCAAGAGAAATGGTTTAAAATGGGGGAATCACACTTGATAGTAGGGGCAAATAATGAAATACAGTCTTTTGAAACAAATCAAGCTTAAAAAGCCTCTGATAATAAAAGAATTGAAGAAATTTGTTATACACCATATCATTTATTGGATACCAGTGGAAGCAGCAGTGAAACTGAAAGAGCTAAAACCTAAGCACTCACTTGGCACGTGTCCAATGGAAATAATAGCACGGCCCCCTCCTACAAGCCCTGAAACTAGGGTATATACACTGAAGTCACCATGTGTGCAATAGAGTTGATTGACTGAACCCAACAAGAAGCTGAAGAATCCTAAGTGCAACTGATGCCTGGACCAGCTATGTGGAAAGGACTTTCCCTCATCCAAGGGTTAAGATAAGAAGAAAAAGTGGTGAGATTTAATTTCAAAGCTTGTATTTCCCCTTCTAGTCTTTAATATAAATAACAATAGGCTATCTTGCTGAGCCTATGCTCTTTAGGGAGACCTCAAGTTACACATTTTAGATTTTAGCACCTTTTTAACGCCAATAAAATTGGTCTAAGAGATTGAAAAGAATTGTTTTAACCAATTGCTTTTAATATTCTAAATTTGTCCCTTTTGGATCAATCCATTCAAACTGTACTAACCACGCTCTTCAAAGTGCCTGGAAGACAAGTACATCCTTGGAAGTATGATCAATATGATAGGTATTAAAGAATGGAGAAGTGATGATCATAAGTAAACGTAACAAGTCCTGGTAATTTGCATTGTACCTTGATATAACGGCCGAGTCTCAACTCTAATCTGTGATAAGACTGGTGTGTGTGTGTGTGTGTGTGTGTGTGTGAGAGACAGACAGACATTGACAGTGTCACACTGTAGACCCATTGTGAGTGTCTACATTTGAGTGATGAACTGGTGTTTATATATTAATGTGGTTCTGAGTGAATTAATAAATTGTTAGGTGGTTAAGAACAAGCAAATGTTCTGATTTGAGAAATACTGTTCAAGTTAAAAGATGCCCTGAGGAGAATCTAGTATTAAGACTAGTAAGCAAATGCTCCATACACACAATAAAAAGGGGTTATCCTATTGGATTCTCTTATGTATTGGCCAACCTAGTTAGTTTTTAAAGCTGAAATCTAACAAACTGACACTATAGCAAATTGATAAATTGACCCCCTTTCATATTTACAGCTGTATGTGTGAGATAAACCTATTGTGACAAAGTTCCTCCTCTATCTTGGTGGGTCCTGCACTTATTGGCAGATTTTCTTGCCACAGAGATTCACCATATGGGTTGGGGAACAGCCCAGAGACCTTCCCCTCTGGAAGAAGCCACAGTCCAAGTCAATTGGGAAGTTTGGGGGGAAACCTAGGCCCACCCTCTAATCCAGGTTCTAGCCCAGGGCCCTGTGGACTGTATCTGTCTATAGGGCCTCCTGTAACAGTTGCATAACAGCTACAACTCCCTGGGCTACTTCCCCATGGCCCTCTCCAAACACCTTCTTTAGTCTCACCACAGGACCTGCCTCCTGGTGTCTGATAACACTTGTGCTCCTCAGTCTTCCAGCAGCACACCATCTCAGCTCTTTGCACCTCTTACTCCCAACTCCTCACATTCACACTACAAACTGAAGTGAGCTCCTTTTAAAACCCAGGTGCCTTGATTAGCCTGCCTTAATTGATTCTAGCAGCTTCTTCTTAATTGGCTCCAGGTGTCCTAATTAGCCTGCCTGCCTTAACAGGTTCTAGCAGGTTCCTGATTACTCTAGTACAGCCCCTTCTCTGGTCACTCAGGGAACAGAAAACTACTCATCCAGTGACCAGTATATTTGACCTATACCAGACTCCTGTACCCCCTGATCTGGGTCTGTCAGACTATAGATAATGCGTAAGAGATGGGAAAGAGAATGTGATGGTGTAGTATGATTTGTTTTAAAAAATATTTATATAAACAATAATGTCAATGTGCTAGATGGTGGCTTTGCCACTCGGCCAACATAAGGGGCACCACCATGGAGCTACTCTGCCCTAGGAGCACCACAGGGAAAGAATCATGTCTCAGCAAGGCTCCCCCTATTTGCTCCAGGGGATAGTATTTTGCTGCTGGTCCTGATCACCAGCAAATTATTACCCTATCTGCACTTGATCTGCTCTGGTGGCCAGCAGTTTGGGAGGAGCCAGAGCCAGGGCTTTGTGGGGAGTCGCTATCATCCAGTATCTGCTTCCCCCTGTGTGCCTAAGATCGGGGTATCCCAAGCAGGAGCAAAGCAGGTGTGTGACACTGCACCCCATATTCATCATAGTGGTATCATTATAATATAATGAATTATGATGCATCTTGTGCAAAATGTGTCACGTGAGGTGTCTATGAAAAAGTTATGATTTGCTGAATATGCTTATCCTATTTCTGTGCATGTATCATTTTTGTATCTGGTTATCATGTTGACTATGTATCTAGGGTGACCAGACGTCCCAATTTTATCGGGACTGTTCCGATATTTGCATGTTTGTCCCGCGTCCCGACCAATGTGCGGTCGGGACACTGGACAAACAAGAAATTTTGCCCTCCCCCCGACTCCGCCCCCTCCCTCCCCCATTGGCTCCCTCCCCAAATCACCACCCTGGCCCCGCCTCTTCCCCATGCATGTGGCACTCCTCCTCCCTTCCAGGCTTGCTGCTGTAATGGCAGGGAAAGCCTGGAGGGAGAGGGTGGTGGCCGGCTTCCAGTTCCTGGAGCTGGTGAGTAGGGGCACTGGGCGGGCAAGGAGGGCTGGCCAGGGGGCTCCTCCCCCAGGAGGTAGAGGATGGGCTCCGGACCCCAGCAGCAGCGGGGGAGAGTGGCTCGGGGCCGCACGAGTGGCCATGTAAAGTTTATCAGCTTGGACGGGACCCTGGCCGGCTCCCCGCCCCACGCCAGCATGTCGCGCCGGCCGCCACAGGCCAGGTAAGGAGCCGAGTTGCCCTCTCCCCCCTCGTCCTGGCTCCTCAGCTGAGCCCCCCCATCACCCTCCTGGGGGAGCAGCCCCCTTGCCAGCCCCCCTTGCCCGCCCAGTGCCTGTACTCACAAGCCGCAGGAACTGGAAGCCGGCCACCACCCCCTCCCTCCAGGCTTGCGCCGGCATTCCAGCAGCAAGCCTGGGAGGGAGGAGGAATGCTGCTCAGCTGAGGAGCCGGGGGGACTCGGTTCCTTACCTGGCCTGCGGCGGCCGGTGGGACATGCTGGCGCGGGGTGGGGATACTACCCCCCTACAGGGCAGGGCGAGGAGCCAGCCGGGGTCCCCCCCAGCCGATAAACTTTATGTGCCCACTCGCGCGGCCCTGAGCCGCTCTCTGCTGCCGGGGTCCGGAGCCCTGCACCTCTCGCTCCAGCGGTTCCTTCCCCATGGGGTGGCGGGACGTGCTGCATGTGCCCTGGGGGGAGGAGGGGAAGGGGCAGCAGCCACGGCGCGGCCGGCACCTGCAAAAGCAGCTTTTTTTTTTTTAATTTTACTTTGCTCCGCCCCCCCCCGCGCATCCTGATATTTCCCATCAGTGATCTAGTCAGCCTACTATGTATCTGTATTGCAAATGTGGTTACACCTGGGTGACACCCACTAGGCAAGATGCTTCCAATCTAGACAGCTGGTTGTGAAGGGTCTATTCAAGGCAATGGGCCATTAAGGAAACAAAAGGCCTTAGGAGAAGCTTCCCCCACCTGGTAAGCCTTCCAGAGAATGCTCCAGACAGCCAGGGCCGGCTCCAGGCACCAGCTTAACAAGCAGGTGCTTGGGGTGGCCAAGGGAGAGGGGCAGCACCTGCGGCAATTTGGGGGTAGCAGGTCCCTCACTCCCTCTAGGAGCGAAGGATCTGCCGCTGAACTGCCGATCGCGGCTTTTTTTTTTTTTTTCCCCAATTGCTGCCGCCGATCGCAATCGCGGCTTTTTTTTTTTTTTTTTTTTTTGCTTGGGGCAGCAGAAATGCTGGAGCCGGTCCTGCAGACAGCCTATAGATAATGGCTGCTATGACTCAGCAAGGCAGGAAAGGGCATGTGACCAGACCACATGACCCTGAACTCCATTTTGGTACCTGCATTTTCCCATTAACTGGTCTGGGAATTTAGCTTGGAACAAAGGGTGACCACCGTATGAAAACACTATATAAGGTGGGGAGTGACATCATCTCTTGACCTCACTCCCCAAACAAGAGAATGAACTTCTGAGACAGCCGCATTTCTCTAGGACAATGCAGATCACTAAGGCCAGGACAAAGTGTGTGAGAGCTGGGGGGAAAGCATTCTCAGCGGAGGAGATCTGGCTATGGAATAAATTGCCAGAAGAAGGTAGGTGAATCCAGAGACTGACTGCTTTTAGGCAAAACTGCAAAACCTTCACTCCTAAGTGGTATAAAATGCACTTAGTGTAAATGAGAATCAGGCCTAATATATTTATATAGCATCTTTCATTCAAAAACATCCCAAAGCCCTTTACATCCCAAAATACCGTCACCTCTGAAATGGAAAGTGGCAGCTATTTTGTACTAGTAATACTACAAGGTTTTTTCAGGAAGGAAACCTGACTAGTTGAAACTTCATGGACAATTTTAGAAGGGCTGAACAAATATAGGTGAGTAGAATATAATTATCTACATTGGGATACATCCAGGGCATTGTTACAGTCTCCTTGCCCCGATAACTCAGTGGTATGAACATCCAGGGCTAGCCAATATATGGGCTCTCTGCTCTGAGATATTATGAGATATTATGCCTTGAAGGCACTCAGTATCATGCAGGATCAGCCTTATGATGCAGACTAAAACTTTGAGACACCCACAACAGCACCCCGTGCTACAGTTTCTTGAGACCAAAGGTTTAGCTATGTGCCAGGATCTATGACTCAACTATGTTACTATCTGCACAGCTGGGGATGAACCAGAAAATACAGGTTGTTTCTTGGCTAATGTGCCTCTAGGGCTAGGAGATGCTCTGAGTGGATACACCCTTCCAATGGGTGCATTTGCAACACACGGGCTATTCTTCACAAAAAAGAATTGGGATTCTTAGAGATCCTAGCCTGAGGAGTTTGCAGACATGCAGAAGTCTGTGTGAGTAACTCACAGTGACTGACTCTGACCCTTTTATCTCACTGTGACAGGGGTGGTCCATCCCCTTTAAGGGCAGTGTGGACTAAGGGTCAGCCAACCCCTGTTCCATGGCATGGCCCTTTAAGGTTTCGAGGGTTTGGATATACATGAATTGTAGGAAGGGGCAGAGGCAGATACTGGGAGAGAGGAAGTGGTCCCAGGGGAATAATTAGTGCTTGGGGGGGAAAACCCATGATACTGTCTGTTTAAGGGTCTAGAACCAGGATCTTTTTAGTACCGAGTGGGTGCAGTACTCCTCTCTCTCCCAGACAGCTGGGACAAATCCTGAAGTGGAAGACAGCATATATGCTGCCTCCTCCCTTATAAAAGAGACACACCAGCAACAGGAGGAAGTCGGGGTCTGGCTAAACTGGTAGGTGAAAGGACTGAGTTAAAAGGGGCAAGCTGGGGTACAGCTGGCCTGAATTATAGCCCAGCTCCAGAGTGTAGGCTCCAGATGTCAGGAATTGAGTCTTTTGAACTATAACACAGCTCCAGGAGGAAGCTTCTGCACTCCTGATCTAAGGAGAATGAGATTGTTTGTATTATAGTGGTGGCGGGAGGCTGGGGACTGCTGAACTTGGGAGAGGATAGTTGTCAGCCTAATGAGGAGCATTTTTTGTACTCCATATAAAGAGTTAATAAATGGGACCCCACCAAGAGTATCTTGCTCTCAGTATGTGGGTCTGAGTAAACGACTGTAAGCATCCAGTGGGAGCTCAGGACTGTGAATCTGCAGGGCCACGAAGGGGTATGCTCAAGGATGGTGGCCTGTCCCACTCACATTCCTAACTCTACAAAGCTATTCGCTATGCTCTCTCGAGGATAAGATTGTCCAAACCCCTGACTGCCTGTCCTAGCAGACTTTACATTCCTCAGCTGGCATTTACAGCTTTATGAGGGAGTCTGTAGATACCTTTTCCATGGGCTTCAGGAAAGTTACATCATAAGCCAGTCTCCTCCTTCCATCCAAGAACTCTACAAAGAATTTTCATCTCAAGCCCCAGACAGGGACTTGTCATTAAGGGAGTTCTTGCCCTTCTGTCTGCAGGTTACAAACGCAGTGCTACACAACAGTTAGAGGCTGAGATAATGTCAGACTTCTTGAGAGCACTATCTTCTTGGTCAGATGTCTGTGGAGGTGGTACCTGAAACCCCTTCCCAACAGTGGAGCCAAACCTCCCCTGCCAAAGCCTATGCCCAGCCTTTCATCTCTTTGTCTGAGATCAGAAACCAAATTAGATGTAAAATTTAATTTCTCAATCTAGATATAATTAAAAAGAAAAAACTCACAAAAGCATTTCATATTGCTTCAGACTTCTGTTCTTACAAACTGTAGCATCTTTGATGGCCATGAGTTGTCAGGACCTTGGTTTTACGTCTCATGTGAACGACGGCACATCTAGAAGCAGAGTGCTCAGGAGCTGCATGTTTTACTTTTCTTTCTGTCTTTCACTCCTCAGTTAGCACTATTTCCTTTTGCCTTTTTACCTCCCTTTTTGTGTGTCCGCATTCCTTGGTGCTTGGCCTATATCTAGTCCTTCCAATCTCCCCTCTCTTCTATTTCCAATTTATTTTTTCTTCGTTTCAATTCTTTCAAGTTGCCCTGCCTTCAGCACAAATTTTTTTAAAGGTTTCCTTATATTTTGACTTTGTGCTGTCTTTTTCCTTGTCTTAAGCCTTTAGGCTTCCATTATTGTGTTTTATAAACTCTCCCATCCTGCCCATCTCCTATTCTAACAAGTGCTGTAGCCCATACAGTGTATTACATCAATGCATAGCACATTGCACAGCCAGCAAGATGTTAATACACATAGAATAAATAATGTCATGAAAAAGTCACAGTGCCTGCAGGCTCTAATTTTCACAGCTTGCTAGCAAAGTTCTTTTAAATACTTTTAATATTTTAATTTTAAAGATTACTTCTAACTAAAAGCAAAATAAAACAAAAACCACCATACCAAACTGACTTAAAGAAAATTAAAATCAAAATTCTGGAGCTAAAACTTGCAGGACCAATAACTTCCAAGCTGAAATATATACCTTGGTATCTATATATTGTCTTGTCTGGTATATAACCCCCTGAAAGCAGTTTATAATGGATGGCTGCAATAGCACCACTATTATATATTCACAAACATGCAGAGTAATATATTTAATACAGTGTGAAGAGTCTAGGCCTGATTCTCCTTTCAGACAAAGTAATTTCATGCCACTCCAACTCAGTTGATAAACATCAGGGGTCGGCAACGTTCGGCACGCGGCTCGCCAGGGTAAGCACCCTGGCGGGCCGGGCCAGTTTTATTTACCTGCTGACGCAGCAGGATTCGGCCGATCGCAGCCCCCACTGGCTGCGGTTCGCTGTCGCGGGCCAATGGGGGTAGTGAGAAGCCGCGGCCAGCACATCGCTCGCCCGCGCTGCTTCTCGCCGCCCCCATTGGCCCGCGACGGCAAACCGCGGCCAGTGGGGGCCGCGATCGGCCGAACCTGCCATGTCAGCAGGTAAATAAAACTGGCCCGGCCTGCCAGGGTGCTTACCCTGGCGAGCCGCGTGCCGAACGTTGCCGATCCCTGATATACATGAACTTAACTCTGGATTTAGCCCAGTAGATGCAGGAGAATCAGGCCCTATGGACCAGATCCTCAGATGCACCCGTGCTCCACTGGGAGCACCTAAGGAGAGAGTATAGCTGGTTTTTCCCCAACTCTCCTCCAGCTCCCTATCCTGAGGGCAGCGGGGGCCCACTTTTTACCTCCACCCCAATGCAAATTAAAGCACCCTGAAGGCTTCCCTAATTTGTGATCTTCTGCTGGCCCAGGATACCTAGAGTGCAGCATGTTCTGGCCATGCCCCCTCCTACCTGTGGCAAACCAAGAACACCCTATAGTCCAGGGAGGCTAAAAGTGTGGCGTGTAGAGTACGGTACATCAGCCATACCCCATCCAGATATTCTCCCATGCAAGAAGAGTCCCTACTTCTATCTGGTCATCTCTCTATAACTCTTGCATCATAGGAGCAGTACAAAGGGTATGGAGCTGGGGTGAGGAACTGGCCCAAAATGTTCCGATATACAGCAGGCACATTAACAATGTGAATCTGCAAAGAAAGAATGATCTCTAGCTAATGGCCTAGGTGAGTGCTGTGTATATTTTCACTCTTGACCAACCGTTTTAGATGGCTCTCTTCCAGGTTTTTAACATGCTTAGTGCTGAACTCTTGCAGAGGGTTGTCTGATGGAGATAAGAATATTTAAGCCAACAGATTAGGAGGGGTGCATTCTCTTCTTCAGTTAATAGTTTGAAAAAAAATGGCCAGTTTGCTCTCAGCAACCTGCTACAGTTGTAACCAATATTAAAACAGAAAAATCAATGGCTGAGATAACCCAGCATGTTCAATGACTTTAGAGCAGTCCTACCCCGCCTCTAGGATCACCCGCCACAATACATTCTCCAACCAACTCTGGCTTCACCACAACCTCTACAAAGGTCCAACCTCTTCTGCCTTCTCTCATTTTAGAAAGAGCCTGAGTCTTCAGTCAGGGCCAAATCCTAGTCTTTGCACACAAGCTGAACAAATGCACTATGTGCATTTCAAACAGCGGAAGATGGGCAAGTTTTGATCAAGGAGGTTGGGGCTCGGTTCAGCAGAGCTGTTCTGCAACTGCTAATACAACCAACTAGCTTCTGCAGTTGTGACATCCCTTTCTCCTTAGTGAGAGATGTGCATGGATGATCCAGTTTTAAAAGCGGGGGTGATTTCACAGTCTTGGGCTGAGGAGCAATAATGCAGTTTTACAGCACTCCTAAAAACAACAACAAGTTCGGAAGAAACATTTAGTCTGTAGCCAATATGACCAAACTGAATATGCAGGCAGCCTATGTTTATAGTTTGAAATGCAGGGTAAAATGGCATTGGTGCAGGTTCCTTTGCTCTGGTTTGAGGTAGGTATACCATAACCCTTCTCAGCCATGTTGTGGCCACAATACCAGTTCTTTAAGTACCTCTTCTGTAAAATTTAATTAGAATCTTTGCTTTCTGCCTCACTATTTGCACTTCTTCTTGAACAAAGAATTGTTGAATTTTTAACTTTGAGCTAGCTGAAGTCTAGCATGTGCAATGAATACCAGTGTGTGCCTCCATACCAAGTCTTCTGACTAAGTTGAAAGCCTTAAGAACCTTATTCCAAAAGTATCAACTTCACATATTAAAGTTTATTTACTACAAATTAAAAAAATGAAAAGAAAGAGTTCTCCTTTGGTTTGACAGCAAGCATGCAAACTTCCAGCCAGGAAGGAGAGTTTTTCAAAAAGTTATGATGTGAAAAGAGAAGGCTGTAATGAAACACCTGGATTAACTGACACAGGCATTATCAGGCACTCACTGTAATGATGTACTGTTCTCGAGATTACTGGTAAAATAATTTAAAACAATTTGGCCACTGCTTCCCAAGGAAATATTCAAAGCCATTAGAGTACATTATAATCACTTGCCATCTTTTATATTTCATATCAAGGGGCAGTTTCTGGAACTACATGAAAAGGTGCTCAAAACGGGCACACAAACAGTATATAGTGAAAACAGCATTAGTATGTGTCCCGTATCCTAGCCAACAGCAGCTCCACACATAGCCCATCCTTTTCACACCAACACACAGGAATAATCTATGCCTGGATGCATTCTCAGAGACGGGTGCTTAGTCCAAAGACATTCCCTTAAGAACCTCACCCAATGCCCCCAAGAATCATAGAATTGTAGGACTGGAAGGGACCTTGAGAGCTAATAATAATAATAATAATTAATAATAGCTCTTCTAGTCCAGTCCCCTGCTCTCGTGGCAGGACCAAGTATTAACATTTAATTAGAATTTAGAATTAGAACCAAGAATCTAGAATTAGAACGTGTGCAGAGTGGCTTTTCTGTAAGCCAAACTGATCTCAATGATACCAGTGTAACTGAGAGCAGAATTTGGCCCCACGTGCTTTGGAATAGGAAGCCAGTTTTCACCATGTGCTCAGCAAAAGCTTTTGGGTGGCACCTAGCTCTGGCCCTTTCACAGCACATGGAATGACTGTAAGAGTCAACTTATTTTTTAACCCTTATTGAATGCAATTATTAGTGTATGTTGCTAATTTATTACCAATTTAGTTCAGTTTAATTTTAAAAATATCTTAGATTCTTATTATTTTCCAGCTCATGTCTGCTGGGAGGGTAGCATGTGTCATGTGTATAGGAGGGTGCTTGGAACCTCCCATTTTTGTATATTCTGCACCCAGGCTAGTCACAATTGCAGTGTCTGACCCAGGGAGCACAGGGACAGTTCCCTACCTGTGCCCTAAATCATCCCAACGAGGTTTAGGAGGCAGAACCATGGCCCCATTCAACGTGAAAGTGGTTCAGCCTGCACAATCATTCTGTGCCCCAGGGGTTTCATGGAAGAATCACGTCCCCTGAAAGATTTTACTCAATGCTGAGCCTCCGAGGGACACCATATAACCTTGAATTTTAAAAATGAGTGTGTTCCAGCACAACAAGCTCACCAGCAGCCTGAGACAAAGAGCTGTGAGAAAGGAACATATGGTATTACATCTGCATGTACAAAAGATCAGCTTGGTGCATACAAACAAGTATTATGCATGCAGTGAACTGTTCTATGGGTATGGTTATTGCAGGTGGAGTTTAGGAGAGTCTTTTGACATTTTAGGCCCAGATTATGAAAGGTATTTAGGCCCCTAACTCCCAGTGATTTACATGAGAGTTAGGTATCTAAATACCTTTGAGGCTCTGGGCTTTAGTCTATAGTGTTTTGGATCAGGACACACAATACTAAACATTCTGCAAGTAATGAGTACTTCTTTTTGAAATGGTATTTATTTAATGATTTATCAAAATGTACACATTGTAAGGTCTCTAGCTCATGTACAAAACAGCGCAATCTCTAAATGAGGCATGCATGTGAGGTTTAAAGGAGACCTCAATGGTAAATAAATATACCAAAGTACCTAGACACTGTTATGGTAAAGGATGTTATCTCTGCCCTTTCTCTCTTGTACCAGTGTGCACTTTGGCCATTGATCTGTAATACTTGCAGAGATCTAAGGTTTTGAAGTTCTATATTACATGAAGCCTTTGTTTCCCATCCACCCCGTGAACGTATTTCCCATAGAATGCTGACTTGTAAAAGTTTTACCCCACCTTTTCTCCATCCCTAATAATGGGCAATAGGTTCAGTTAGGGATGGAAGCTGCAGATGGAATGGGAACTGAAGGAATTTCAGGGCAAGGAAGGAACAAAACAATGAAAGCTTGGAGTAATGGAAGCCATCAGAGTTTTACGATATGGATAGAATGTTACAGAGGAAACAGAGAGCAGGATCAGTTGAGGAACTTCTGCACAGAGTGGGAGTAGCACTGGCAATGGGCTCCATTGAGAAATTGTGAGGGGAGGAAAAGAAACGGGAAGGGAACAGCGGGATCTGGTGACATAAGACACCTCATGTCCAGCTTTTTTTTTCTGTAACGTCTACTCGCCAACAGGGCTGGAGAATGGGAGGCGTTGCAAATACGGTAGTTGAGTGAAGATTTGGCTCTCTCTACTGGTAGGGTTTTCATTTTGTTATCCTTATCACTAATTATTGATGGGACCACTGTACTGTATTTCTAGGAGTAGATTGTAGGCAAATAGAGGGGGTGTTGACAATGTTTTTGTGTGCAGGTAGTGTGTATTATTTGTCAAATACTGCCTTTTCCTGAAGCAGGCTTTTCCCCAAAGACAAGAAAATTACTAAGTGATGTGTGTATATGTTGGACCAGTGGGTGGTAGAGTTGTCTTCTACATATCTCACAGGCAGCAAGGTATCCCCTTGAAAAATATCTTCACCAATAGGACAGCTCCTCCTCTCAGGAAATTCCCATTATAGCGTTCAACCTTTGGAGCACTTTCTCCTACAGGCTCTCTTCACCTCATGGATGAAAAAAACAAAATATTTTGGCAGTGTGTTGGAAATATGAATAAGATCAAAAAAAGTCTTATTTACTGTGATAACACATGAAGGTCATTTTGATGCTGCTGTTTCATCAGTGATTGACGCTATTCCATGGATCACATTAACAGCACTGAAACAGAGCAATAAATAGTGCTTGAGGCTCATTAAACATTGAAGCAAAGATCAAATGTTTGATGAACTGCAAAAACTGTTTATTTCAAGCACAGTATAGCCCTGTTTTTCCTAAGGGTTTCAGAGGCATGAGAAACCTTTAGGAAAAAAAAGGTTTAGGATAGAGAAGCATGACTGATCCTTAGTTCACCAGGAATTTTGGCTAACTGAAGGTTGATTAACTGGGGTTTATATAAATGCCATAAACAGTGTTGCTGTGATACAACAGCATAAACAATGGCTGTGAGGGAAACTTTCTCTATTTTAATTAAATAATATGGATATTTAGCCAATGTTGTTCTTCGGTTAGGGCTTCAATATGTTGTGGCTACTGTTGCCATCAATAACCAGACAGAGAATGAGAAGAAGGGGTAACAAAGGCTGCCTCTCCTATCATTCCTGAAGATCTGCATGATAGCATTATTGAGCATCCTGCCCTGCAGTGAGTTATATAAGCAGCTACTGAGTGGCATGAGATCACAAGCCCTACACCTCTCCACAACTTGCAGGCAACCCTCTGGCCTTGAGCTAAATGGAGGTGATGCTCTATCCTTGCTCAAAAAGAACTTAGCTGGCTGGCCCTACAGAATTCTGCTGCCTGGAGTTGTACACTTCCCTATAAGGGTGTGTAATTCACATGATCATGCCCTGAATTCAAAGCCATGTGACTCTCTTAGAAGTCAGGGAAAGCTGCAGATGTTCAGTCCCTCTCAGGACCATCCCCTAACTCTCATGCATGTGTATACATTTTTAACAGCTCATGTGGTGAATGAATAGTGTCAGTACCCATTTTAGTTTAATTCATAAAAGGATAATAATAACATAAGAACAGCCATACTGGGTCAGACAAAAGGTCCATCAAGCCCCGTATCCTGTCCTCTGACAGTGGCCCCAAAGGGACTGAACAGACAGTTTCTCACCAAGTGATCCATGCCCTGTCACCCAATCCCAGCTTCTAGCAAACAGAGGCTAGGGACACCATACAAATGTAGGGCTGGGAGGGACCTCAAGAGATCATCTAGTCCAACCACTGTGCTGAGGCAGGACCAAGTAAACTTAGACCATCCCTAAGAGATGTTTATTCAACTTGTTCTTATAAACCTTCAATTATGGGGATTTCACAACTCCCTTGTAAGCTTATTTCAGAGTTTAATACCCTTATCATTAGAAAGTTTTTCCTAATATCTAACCTAAATCTCCCTTGGCGCAGATGAAGTCCATCATTTCTTGTCTTACATACAGTGGACATGGAGAACCATTGATCACAGTCCTCTATATAACAGCCTTTAACATATTTGACAATTATTTTCATTTCCCCTCCGTCTTCTTTTCTCAAGACTAAACATGCCAGTTTATTTAACCTTTGCTCATAGATCAGGTTTTCTAAACTTTTATCATTTTTGTTCCTCTCCTCTGGACTCTCTCCAGTATCCACATCTTTCCTGAAGTATGGCACCCAGAATCGGGGCCAGTACTCCAGCTGAGGCCTCACCAGTGCCAAGCAGTGCAGGACAATTACCTCCCAGGTCTTACATATGACACTCCTGTTAATACACCACAGAATGATATTAGCCTATTAGAGAACTGCATCTCATTGTTGGTTCATATTTAATTTGTGATCCACTATAACCCCCAGATCCTTTTCAGCAATACTAACACCTAGCCAGTTATTCTCTATGTGGTAGCTGGGCATTTGATTTTTCTTTACTTAATTTCATCATATTGATTTCAGACCAATTATCTAATTTGTCATGGTCATTTTGAATTCTCATGTTGTCCTCCAAAGTATATGCAAACTGTCCTCCAAAGATACATAGACATCTAAAACGTTGAGGCGATTCCTCCACTGATTTCTCTCTTGTTGCTCCTACGACCCTGCTGTAATTTTCCGTGTCCTCCCCAATATTTAGCACTCTGTTAAGGTCATCTTTTTTTTTATGCTTACCTATGGACTTTTGTCACCTGCCCCTTTGATCCTGGTTTAAAAGACTCCTCACTAGGTTGGTGAGTTGGTACGTGAAGATGCTCTTCTCTTTTGTGGTGAGGTGGACACCATCTCTTTTAAGCTGTCCTCCTTCCCAGAACAGCATCCCATGGTTGAGGAAGCTCACCTGTCGACATGGTCTACACAACCATACATTCATCCCCAGGATGCACATGTTGTAATACTATTATTCATTTGAATTTATATAAAATGTTAAACACCTCCATGCCTTTGCCAGATATTAAAAAATACAATCATACTCAAACATATAACAAATGCAGCAGCCTTCCCAATACCAGGATGGGGGAAAAAAGACATCCAAACCACCAATCCCAGCCTCTATGCATCCTAAACTGCCCAAAAGCATAGAAATAGATGTGGCCTTTATAATGTCCATGGATTAAAGGTCAATGGATATGGGCTATTTCAGATCAAGGTGCAGGGACAGAAGACCAAAGTACAGGGCCCAGATCCTCAAAGGTATTTAGACAACTAACACCTCTTGATTTCAATGGGAGATAAGTGCCTGACTATCTTTGAGAATGTGGGTCTGGGTTCCTAGCGGAGAGGATGAAGAAAAATGTCTGCTTCTTATGCAATGCTAGCAGCTGAAAGTAACCTCTTGTCATTCAGGCAGACACATTCTTTCATGAACTAAACTTAGTTCTGAGGTGTCTGCTGAACTTGAAGATGAGACATAGCAACAAGTCAGATTCTCTTGAAATGTTGGGCTTCTTGGCCTTGCAATGTAAATGACATTGTGGTATGAATTCCTGGATTTATGAATACCTTTAAGTTTTGGCTCAAAACATCCAGTTTCAACCACATGCTTCCACAGCATCAGGCAAAGTTTTTCTGTTCTTTCCCATTTTCAGCATCAACTCTGGGGGACTCTTTATTAAAAACTATTTCAGTAATGCATCCATTTCCTGTGTAAATTTGCTTTGAGTTGCAGGGAAAAAAAGTTAACTTTGAAATTAGTCCTCTAATTTAGATTTTGTACATAAACAAACAAAAATAAGTATCTAGTAAACACTGAAATGTTTTAACTGGGCGAAAACCCTGTGTTCCCTTACTCAGTCTATTTGAGTAAAAAACTGAGATGGGACCTCAGGATCTGGACTACTGAAAAGAGTTTTTGGACTTGTTTGGTTTGGCTGGCTGTTTGCCGGGGTGGAGGGACCAAGGGTTTAAAGTTCTCCTGCATCATTTGCAACCCAAATATCATACCATTGTGCTGAGGTAATATAAGAGAACCAGAAAGTTTCACCAGCTAAAAACACACCAGTTTCGTTCTTTTTTTCTATTAATTTTTCATTTTTGCCACTGTAATAATGGAATTTCTAAATGCAATGCCATTCTTGTAATGATGACAACTCCCCATCTATTCCACCTATAAAACTTCTCAGAGTTACAATGAAAACATGGCAGGGAGCTAATTAGAAATAGTAACAGTTTTAATTGAAGGGCGCCTGGCCGTTAGAGCATTTTCAATTTCCAGCAGCATCCCAGGTGACATTGTTGTAGGAAGGCATAACTGAAAAGAAACAGAGACTAATTGGAACAATTAATTGAAACAACACACAGTTAATTTCAATTATGGCAATCCTGATGACTCTCCTGTCCCTTGTTGTGGGGGCCTGTTGCCTGGGGGATTCTATCCCTGTGGAATGCTTCAGCTAGAGCACCTATTAATTATTATTTTTAATACTATTTATTATTTTTATTACCCTAGTGTCTAGGAGCCCTAGTCATGGAGCGTGGCCCTATTGTGCTAGGTGCTGTACAAACACAGAACAAAAATGCAGCCATGGCCCCAAAGACCTTATAATCTAAGTAAATTAAGACATATGCATGACTTCAAGCATTTGAGTAATCTCATCCCTATTCAACAAAGGTAAAAGTTAAGTCTGTGTTTAAGCGCTTTGCTGAATTGGGCCTAAATGAGGGAGATGTGAGCACCAAGTACCCCTCTAAATATGAAGTCACTTACTGAATATGCAACTGTCTCAGCTACTCACCAAATCCTGGCAATATCCCACAAAGCCTGTTTGGTGCAGGCAGCAACATGTACTTTGCTTTTGTATCCAGTGCAATAGAAATCCTGTTGTCATAGGCCAAGATCACATGAGTTGGGCTGGCTCAGAGTCATCACATCACTCAGCACGATGCAAGTTCCTGCAGCTTCTCTCATGGCAGTTTGCATGTGGTTGGTGTGGCTGCTGGTCATTTTTAGGGTAATTTTTTCCCTTTCCCATGTGACCAAATGTGAAATCCTGGCCCTATTGAAGTTGATGGCAAAGCTCCCATTGACTTCCATGGGGGCCAGGATTTCACCTTATGTCTTTAAGCCCATGCATAAATGTTTCTGCAGAGTAAACAAACCTATATTCACCCAAACACCATGTACACTGCTATCGGAGAATTACATTTAAGTAATATACATTTGCTTTCAACTTGCATAGGCCTGGGCTGGATTTAGTGCCAAGATTTTAGCCATGCTGTAAAAACTTTGATTTTGTTACCAGCTTTCACTTCATAGGTCATAATGGCACCAAAGTCTGCTAGGTGGATGGTATATACACTGCCTATTCAGTGAGCCTGGGACATGAGTAATTATAATTTTCCATCATTGAATGAACCAGGGATGGTATCCTTCAGGAAAGGGTTGACTAGAGTCACATGCATTCATTACATGCACCGATATTTTATCTTGCTTTGTCATGCACTGTGTTCAATGTAGCTTGTGACAGAAACTATTACTACTCACTTGCAATGAGAGCTCTCAATTTCTCTCCTGGATGGTTACGCTCTCCCTCTCCCTTCTCTTCAGGGGCTTTCACAACGCCCTACTACTAGGCAGATGCAGGGGATAGATTCTGAGGCCGAGTCCATTAGTAGCCCCCCCTCATACTGATGGAACCACACCATGACTGTGGCAAATAAGTAAAAGTTTGCAAGCCTTTTTTAGTGTCAACTGCTTTAACAGCTTCTGGATCTTTGAGACACGGTGAAGACAGGATCTGTGTAAGAAAAAATTCAGAGACTTCAAGTTACAGATAATAAACAGTACTGATAGTATCTTAAATGTACATAGTATCCTTTCCCCTAAAAATAACAAGCATTTTACAAACCATGAACCAAGTTTCAGCCTAATGCATCAATGCCACCATATACTGCAAAAGTAGCCATAAGGTGTGAATGTATTCTGGGCAGATAGGAATACTCTGAGGACCTGCCCTGAGACGGAATCATCCCGCTTGCGTGGCAGTATGCATCGGTTCTATTGCCAGGCCAGGGGAAGTACATACACCAACATGTGGACAACACACTCTAAATCTTAGAACCGTGCCAGATATGCCCTTCCTTAGTTCCTGTGTTAGACGACATTTAGAGCAGCCTCACTGTAGGTTTTTGATGGGAGTCATAAATGGGATGGAAACCTTTACCCTAATCTTTCTCCAAAGTATGTGGATTTTCAGGCAGTCATCCTGCCAGAATTTGGTCCTTTGTATACATGGAGAAAACACTGCATTACTAAAATGAAGCCACCTTTGGGATTGAGAAAGGCAGATGGATGGATGGACACCCAGTGCCCACCAAGATGAACAGACAATAAGTTGAAAGGGAAATTCTTGAGTAAGGACATCAGGATAAGCTACTGCTTTTACTAAAATACCTCAGAGTCTTTAATGTCCAAAGACAGCAGGCAAAACCCCATTTCATAAAGTCTTGTCCAAAAGACTCAACTAAGTAAACTTTGTGATATCAATTTATCACCTTGGGAGAATGAAAGATTATGGAACATTCAAATCTAGGGTTTCTTTAAATGCAAGTATTTCATACTTGATGCTTAGGCCACTAAGCCAACCACCCAATTAACTGTGGGCTCCCTCTAGCAAGATAGTCACCACAGTGCAAGTTCAAAGCCAAAGTAAGGAAACCAGCATTTGTTTTCACTCCTTTGTTTCCTAGTTTTAATAATCATTCTACATGACAGTGGTTCAGCCTGCATAACCATTCTGTGCCCCAGGGGTTTCGTGGAAGAATCACGTCCCCTGAAAATAATATAGAATCAGCTTGTAACAAAGGAGGAAAAGGGGATCATGAATTAAAAACAACAGACAGGAGAAAATTCTCTGTATTTTTCCTGTTTGAGAGTGGTAGGGAAGGTGGTGGTAGGAGGAGACCATGTGGAGTTCTTAAGTACAAAAAGTATGTATTTTACATTTGTCTATTAAAATATTATTAATTATTTTAGTTATCCAGCTCAATCTAATTGTCTGTTCCAGAGATGGTGGAACATTTAATGCCTCCTGGTGGAACATTTAATATGGTGTTTCAATGGAAAGACTCCCATTAACTTTAACTCAACTTGAATTAGGCCCCTTATTTAGTGTTTGTTTTTTTTCTATTTCTATACAGATACTAAAGAATAGTAATAAAGCTAATTATAGGTTTTATTTAGCTTACTCTTCTCCTTCCAGGGAGATAACACCAAATTGCAATCTCTAAATTGTTCATGCAAGCTAAAATGATAAGTGTGATAAAAAAATTTGCTTCACGGAATAAATTGATCATGTGGCTCAGGAAGGAATTTTTCCTCCTATCTACACATATTGCACAATTAACTATGCATTTTTGTAGGCCAGTGTGGTTACCTTTCTCAAAAGCATCAGACATTGAGTATTGCTGAATGCTGGACACTAGATTTGAACCAATATTCTAATGTGGAACATCAAACCATCTGTTCTTATATTTCAAACATTACATTAGATTTTGAAGACCACACTATGAATGACATGCCTACATATATGCTAGTAAGATGATATCTCGTGTGCTTATTCTAAATAGTTATTTTTCAAAGCTTTTAGTAATCTAAAATTTTTGTTGTGTATTCTCTGAGTTTAGTCACCAATGCCTTTTCCTGCCTAGCAGTCATCACATCAGAATGTGATCTCCGGAGTTATATATATATTTACAAAATCATTTTATAGGGTCTAGTTCCTCATCATCATTCATAATGGTCTTTCGTAACTCCCATTAATCTTAATAGAAATTGTGTATGTTCAGCCAGTGGAGAGTGTCAGCATTTTGACCTTTAATCATTATTTTTCTAATCAAATGTGTAGACTTAGACATATTTTCAACACTGCTTGTGTAAGAAGCATAGCCTGCACTTTAGGTAGGCACAAAATATTTTCTGATTAATCCATACTAGAACAAAATGTTGTGACAATAAAAGAACATTGCACTTAAACTAATAACAAAGCTTAACACTGTAGAATCGGACCTTTAGGTTTGTTTGTTTGTTTGTTTGTTTGTTTTTTTAAATCTTCTACATTCTCCCTTCTGATTTTTCAGTAGTGTTTGATACTAGAATTAAGGTTTACTCTTTGTGAGACTGTGTTTAGTTCAATTTGATATGAGCTCACTATTGGTCAGTATGCAACTTAATGCAGTCCATGTTCCAAGTGTTGACCAAATGTCTAATTGCTAAATTACTCAGTGTTTTAGTTGCTGTGGGCAATTGCTAATATCCCTCCCATTCTCCACCCCTTCCTTTGGGGCATTTTATCTCTTCTCAGTGAGCCTCCTTCTTCTTCAAACCAAGACCTCTTTACACTGCTCTGGCAACATAAATGTGCCTTAAAATGGGTGTAAATGTAATTTAATTAACTTTAAATGAGGGCTGTCAATTAATCGCAGTTAACTCATGCGATTAACTCCAAAAAAGTAATCGCGATAAAAAAATTAATCATGATAAATCGCACTGTTAAACAATAAAATACCAATTGAAATTTATTAAATATTTCTGGAATTTTTTTACATTTACAAATATATTGATTTCTATTACAACACAGAATACAAAGTGTACAGTGCTCATTTTATATTATTGTTTTTATTACAAATATTTGCACTGTAAAAACTATTTAAAAAATAGTATTTTTCAATTCACCTCATACAAGTACTGTAGTGCAATCTCTTTATTGTGAAAGCATAACTTACAAATGTAAATTTTTTTTGTTACATAACTGCACTCAAAAACAAAACAATGTAGGCTCTAAAGTTTTACAAGTCCGTTCAGTCCTACTTCTTGTTCAGCCAATCGCTAAGACAAATAAGTTTGTTTATATTTACAGGAGATAATGCTGCCTGCTTATTGTTTACAATGTCACCTGAAAGTGAGAACAGGCATTCGCATGGCACCTTTGTGGCATTGCAAGGTATGTATATGCCAGATATGCTAAACATTCATATGCCCCTTCATGCTTCGGCCACCATTCCAGAGGACATGCTTTCATGATGATGATACTCATTAAAAAAATAATGCATTAATTAAATTTGTGACTGAACTCCTGGGAGGAGAATTGTATGTCCCCTGCTCTGTTTTTCATGTTATAGCAGTCTCGGATGATGACTCAGCACATGTTCATTTTAAGAACACTTTCACAGCAGATTTGACAAAAGGCAAAGAAGGTACCAATGTGAAATTTCTAAAAATAGCTTCAGCAGTCGACCCAAGGTTTAAGAATCTGAAGTTCCGTCCAAAAACTGAGCGGGACGAGGTGTGGAGCATGCTTTCAGAAGTCTTAAAAGAGCAACACTCAGATACAGAAACTAAAGAACCCAAGCCACCAAAAAAGAAAATTAACCTTCTGCTGGAGGCATCTGACGCAGATAATGAAAATGAACATGCATTGGTCCACTCTGCTTTGGATTGTTATCGAGCAGAACCTGTCATCAGCATGGACACATGTTCTCTGGAATGGTGGTTGAAGCATGAAGGGACATATGAATCTTTAGCACATCTGGCACAAAAATATCTTGTGATGCTGGCTACAACAGTCCCATAAGAACGTCTGTTCTCATTTTCAGGTGACATTGTAAACAAGAAGCAGTCAGCATTATCCCCTGAAAATTGTTACCAACCTTGTTTGTCTGAGCGATTGGCTGAACAAGAAGTAGGACTGAGTAGACTTGTAGGCTCCAAAGTTTGATGTTTTATTTTTGAATGCGGGTTTGTTTGTTTTTTGCATAAGACTACATTTGTAAGTTCAACTTCATGATAAAGAGATTGCACTACAATAGTTGTATTAGGTGAATTGAAAAATACTTTTTTTTTTTTACAGTGCAAATATTTGTAATCCAAAATAAATATAAAGTGAGCACTGTACACTTTGTATTCTGTGTTTTAATTGAAATCAATATATTTGAAAATGTAGAAAACATCCAAAATATTTAAATAAATGATATTCTATTATTGTTTAACAGCACAATTAATCACAATTATTTTTTTAAATCGCTTGACAGCCTTACTTTTAATGTAATGTACACACACTTTACACTGTCACAGTGGTGTAAAGGGGCCTAAAGGTATGTCTACACCACAAAGAAAAATCCACAGCACCGAGTCCCAGAGCTTGCGCTCCAGCCTGAGCAGGAACATCTACATTGCTATTTTTAGCCCCTCAGCCTGAGCCACAGGAGCCCAAGTCAATTGACCCAGGCTCTGAGACATGGTACCATGGGTTTTTTCTTTGCATTCCAGACCTACCCTTATGTAAATGAAAATCAGGCCCCATGTATTTTTATGTATGAGGGCATGTCCTGGGTTGTCAGAGTCAGTCCGATTCGCTACTTGAGACAAATCAATATCCATATACACATGACTAATCATGCCTTTTTGCTTCCGTGTACTATAAATATACATGACATTAGACTGAGAATCACAGTAGAAACTCAAACCTAGTTAGAAAAAGAACCTGATGTGGAATCTGGGGCACTGACGCTGATATGGAATGTGGGACACTACTCTGAGGCTACTGTGTGTTGCAACTTTCATTCTTCTTGAGTTTATACAGAACTATGATCCATTTCTGTTCCCACTGACATCGACAGCAGCTTTAATAGGTGCTTTCCCCCCCATTTTAATCAGTAGCTTATTTATAGATAAATTATAGCTAAAAACTACAAAAATTCTAGTTTTGCTTCATCTCCTACTTCTCAAGGGATATTTTTATTTAACTAAATCCTATTCTGTCAATTGTAATAGTAATTGTAACAGTATATGGTGCCTGATTTGCATATCATTTAGTATACCCATGAACTAGGGAACAAGCTTAAACAGAAGTCTCTAGGCATTTTTGATGTCACAGAAGTAGCTCACAGGTAAAGCTGTAACTGATATTGACAAACACTCCCTTTTCTTCAGAACAAAATTCATCTGACTGATATTTCTCAAACTTGGTCTTCTGCCAAAGGAATTTGGGGTGGGAGGGGAGTTTGAGGATTATCAGAAAAGGCATTCATGAGACATGGGAGTTAGGAAATGTAGAGAATGTGAAATGCTTCTAACCTTTTTTAAGAATGTCATATGTCAAAAATGGATTGGTCGACTCCAAGTTTAGTTTTTTCAGATGTTCTGAGTGATAACTTATATTCTCCTCTGAGCATATTTTGGGAAAGTAGAGATGGGTAATTCTGGAGTTATTTGACACCATTTATTTGAATCCTTGACAATCTGTGACTCCCTTATGGAGTGCCTGGAAGATTAGAAGAACCTTAAACATGTATTACAATAGTTTCTAGTATATATTTTTAAAACTTAATTCTCAACATAGAGTTTCTTGGACTTCAAGACTTTAATGGTATTTTTATTACTTATATTTCTTTATGTATGATTGGAATTTAACTTCCCTGTCTCTCTACCTCCCAGCACTATTGATAAGGCCTTATTCTTCACTGCCTGCGTAGTCATTTGTACTTGTGCAAGCTGAGAGCAACATGGGTGCAAAACATTTTACACATACTGTGCACAGGTGTTAAATGACTACAGAAGATGCAAGGCAGTGACAGACTAGGACCACTGTTTTTATAGGTTGGGTACAAACCTGAAAATGGATTCACCAATGTAGCATCTGTCTAAGAATACAATATCTTACAACTAAATAGGTGTTCTTGTTAACTCGTGTCTATCTGGCAACTCCCATGTATGATATATTTGGTTTTGAGTGCAAAGTATATTTAACAGATACATATCCAATATGCCCTCATGAAGTTCAACAACTTTTCCACTTGATTTATGGAACTATGCTATACATATACTATACAGTATCTATACAATATTAAGAGATGCTTACTTTTTAATGTGATGCCAATTATTTTAAATTGAGTTAGAAAGTGTGACTCATAAACCAGATATACTAAGCAAAAACTCTTTATTTTAAGAGATGCCAGTACTAATGTATCCTTAAACAGCTGGAACAATTCTACTGGCACAATAAATGTATTTAAGCATTTGAATGGACACAATGAAATTGGAAACCTTCAACTGATTTAATTAAGCAGTGAAATTAATGAGTAAATGTGGTTTCCCTGCAGTGAAGGAGACAGCTCAGTTATCCAGGATCCAGTAGAGGAAAGGAAACAATCAATATATTTTTCTCTCTGACAGTGGAACTAACATATGAGCTAGCAGCAGTTGATACATTAAATTAGCAAGAAAAGGTATTAAGTTTTCACTAAAACAGACAAGGGGTACATTTTTTAAAGTGCCTAAGTGACTTACGAGCCTATACTGATTTCAACGGGAGCTAAGCTAACCTGCCTAGAGACTTTTGAAAATCCTACTACATATCTATCTGCATCTTTAGGCACCTAAATACCTTTGAAAATTTGGCTGTAAAGGGGCAATGAGAGAAAGATCAAGCCTTAAGCCAGTGTGGACCTAATCCAAGACCCACTGAAATCAATGGACTCCAGATCAGGTCCTGAGTGTGTATGTATGTTACATCATATCCTTTATATTGCTTGCAAGGTTCACACAGTACCATTGCATTTTTTACTAAGAGGCACTCTTAGGCCTTGTCTATGTTAAGGAAATTCACATCAGTGCAAGTACATCAATATAGTTACACCTGTGAAAATCCCTAATGTAAATGCACTGCATTAGCACGAAGCAGGATTTATGGAAGTATAGTTCATCTGGTAACAAACCGGAATAAACTGCATCGATGTAAACCCTGCTGGGTGCCATTTTGCCTACATCATTGACAGAGGAAGGATAGTCGAGCGGTTAGGGCACTAGCCTGGGACTTAGGAGGCTCAGATTCGATGCCTTGCTCTGCCACAGACTTCCTGTATGACCTTGGCCAAGTCAGCCTCTTGGTGCTTTAGTTCCCCATATGTGAATAATAGCATTTCCCTACTTCAGAGGAGAGGATAAATACATTAAAGATTGTGATGTGCTCTGATGCCCCAGTAATGGAGCGGAGGGGCACTGACCATTGTAGTCACACCAAATTTCCTTAACATAAATAGGATGTTACTAATATGTCATAAGACTTATCCTCAATGTTCAAAGGGGTCGGGGGGATATTCTGTAACTGGCTAGTTTAAAAGCTAAGCAATGCAAGTAAAAAAAAAATTGAGTAAGATACTGAAACTCTATGCTAATTAGAAATGGCAATATAAATACTATTGGAATTCAATTACTTTTTAAAAGAAAGAGGTCACAGATCACAGTTTCTGGTATTACAGAAATTAATTCAACTCTAATTCAGCCATTTCACTGTGCTGCATTTACTATACAAGTTTTTTTTTTTTTAAACTCAAACTAGATTAGCATGTTAGTAGGTCATAATGGAGCTATTGTTCTCATATCACATACATTCCAGTGCAATTCTATTACTGATAACAACACAGTCTCTGCAATTCAGGTTGAAAGAGAATGCTATACTGTTACATCCAATTATCTCATAAATGAAATGTAAATACAACACACGTTTTAAAAATGTCAAGTGCTGACAGAAATATTTCCTTCTTAGTATAAAAATATTAACAGTAACGGTGGAATCTACTGTCTTGAGGATGAATTTGGTAACCAAAATTTTAGGCAGGCATGTGTACATCCAGGACCTAACTCACCACGCCTACCACAACTAGCTATCCAAAGTAAAGACTCGGTATTCCTTCGGGGGCCGGGGGGAGAGAACTTATTGGACTACATTTTAGTGACCTCCATATCTAGCCTTTAAAACTGTGCAGCCAAGTAGTTGCACATGCAGTTTTGGATACTCAAGTTTGAGCAAGCTCAAGAACTCTAACAGAAAATCTTGTCCCCACAAGGACCTTGAACCACTTGGAACTGGGGCAGTTCCACTGATTGTGGAGGGAAGGATTTGGGGAAGTCCTGAAGAGGTTCTGCACCTCACCTGGGGGTGTGCTGTGCAGCAGGAGATTTGTGGTAAAACAGGATGCGGGTAGTATATCTGTGACTATGTAGGTACCACCCAGCTCCCCCAAAATGGTGATGTAGCAGCTGATGAGTTGCCTACAACAACAACTATTATAAGACTTCACTGTCGCTGCTGCTAGAATTGCACAGGTGTAATGGAATGGAGAATTTTGCCCTGTAATTGAAACCTGTTAACAATTAATAGAATTCAGTTCACTCTCCCCCAGCTGTGTTGGGAGCTGCAGGTAGAGCAAGTCTGGAGAGGGGACTAATACCATGCAGGCATACACAGTATGGACCGACAGATGCTGCTATTCCAGCCTATAAGCCAGACTGCGATCACAGAAGCACTGCACCCTGGCCCCAGGTTGGGTGTGGGTGGTAGATTTCACACCCATCTGCGCCCTGTGAATTTTACCGGTATGATGCAGTGTATTTCACCCGGAGGGAGTAGATCTGTTGCGTTAAAATGTGACACATTTTGCATAGTCACTTTTCAGAGAAGAAATGCACTTTAATGCATAAGAGGAATCTGTGTATAATCCTTGTATTTCTTCTGCCTCACACAACAGCTGAGACTGAAGATTTGAACTCTGTTAAGTGTCCTTGAAAATATTCCATACACAAAGATAAGAGCTTTAAGCAGCAGCAGGCTTGTTTAGCCATGAATAGAACTGCAATTTAAATTTGTCAACTACACCCAGTGCATCCTGTCAAGGTTGTATCTTGTGCTTATACAACTAATAGATACAATTTTTGTTGTATCATATACACCTCTACCTCGATATAACGCGACCCGATATAACACGAATTCTGATATAACGCGGTAAAGCAGTGCTCCAGGGAGCCGGGGCCACGCACTCCAGTGGATCAAAGCAAGTTCAATAGAATGCGGTTTCACCTATAACATGGTAAGATTTTTTGGCTCCCAAGAACAGCATTCTATCGAGGTAGAGGTGTACTGTTAATTTCAACAGAGCCCACAATGTGTTCACACATGGGGGGGATAGAGTCTGTGTCCCAAAGAGCTCAACTCAGGCTGCACTGAGACAAGAGTCCAAATGTAAGGACAAGTTCTGGAGTCAACATCAGTTTCTACTCATTTCTCACTCTGGTAAAACTGCCAAGGGAGTTGACTAAAAATGGAGTGAAGACCTTAGAATCTGTCCTATAATCTACATTTGAGAATGATTCATACAAAAGGGGCAAATTGGTGCTACTAAAATGTGAATCTTCACCCTAATTTGTAACAATATGCCCCAAATAAACTTTTGGGTGGGGCCGGGGGGTGTCAAAAAGTTTCAATAGCTTTTTTTTTTAATATTTCATGTGTTTCCGTGCTTCCTGATTTCAGGCATAAAAAGGAAGCAGAAATTCCGAATCACAATGAGAAAAGTTATTGTTGTGGACCAAGCTATTCTTGTGAACCATTCAAACTCAGAAACTTTCAGGAGAAAATCTGTAATTGCAAAATTTCCAGTCTGTTTTCATGACTAAAGAAGTTTAGATATTTGCCCATCTCCAGTGATATTGTTGCTAAATCCTACCTATTTTTCCCCTCCAATATCTCCAAAGTCTGCCCCAAAATCCTTGCTCAGGCCCTGATCATCTTGAGGTTTGACTACTGCAAACGCCTCAGCTCTGACTTCACTGCCTCTCACCTTGCTCACACCTTTGCCTTACCCCTGTCAAAATGCTGCTGTGAAAATAATCTACCTTGCTCGCCTCCTCTGTCAATGTCCAATCCCTCTTTAGTGCCTTCACTGGCTTTCCTTGTTTTCTGTGCCTTATCCTTAACGCCAAAGCCATCCACTTTAGCTCCTGCATACCTATCTATCTGCTCTATCACTTCACCTTCCTTTTGCTCTCTCCACTCTGCCCAAGCTGCATGACTAACCAGTCTTTTTAGTTCCTTCTCCAATTCTCCTTTTTGTGTGCTCTTCCATTCCACAAAGATCCCTCTCCTAACCAAATCTGTTCCTTAGAGACAGTGAGTGAGTTCTTGAGTGTGTGTGTGTGCTTGCTGGTTTGTTTTCATTTGCAAAGTCTGGTAGGGCCAGCATGTTGTAAGAGAAGTAGAGTCTTTGGTCACAGTTGAACCTTGATTACGGAGTGAGGTTTCCCTAGGCAGCACCCAGATAAAGACAGTAGCAGTCCAGCCAGTGGCACAGGAGCATGAGCCATCAAACAGCTGAAAAAGGGGAGTTTGAGTGGGAGTTTAGGAGACAGGGTGTGTGGTGTGTGTGTGTGTGGAGGGGGGTTGTTTGTTTTTTGTTTTCTTCTGGATAGGAGTTTAGGAGGAAAGGCTATGACAGCTACAGATTCCTGAAGAATGGAAGAGACAATGAAGATGACTGGAGGTGGAAGCTGTGAGATCAGGGCCGGCTCCGGGCACCAGCTTCTCAAGCAGGTGCTTGGGGCGGCCGTTCCGGACAGGGGCGGCAGTTCCAGGTATTCGGCGGCAATTCGGCGGAGGGTCCGTCACTCCGCCTGGGAGTGAAGGACCTCCCGCCGAATTGCCGCCGCAGATCGCGATCGTGGCTTTTTTTAGATCGTGATTGCGGCTTTTTTTTTTTTTTTTGGTTTTGGCTGCTTGGGGCGGCCAAAACCTGGAGCCGGCCCTGTGTGGGATGTACGTTATTCTGGAGAGGGTACATGAAAGGGGTTTCATTTATGCGAAGTGCTGCCTGACAGATCCGATGAAAGAGAAGATTCAGGGTTCAGAGATGCAGCTAGAAACTATGGTTGAGTTTCAAAGGGGATTTGAGTGAATGATGGAGGGAAGGAGAGAAGAGATTGAAGGGAAAACTCAAGACTTGCAGATCTATGCTGGACAAGAAACTGCTGGATGAAGAAAGTGGTCATGGAAGCATGTAACTATGAGAACAAAATGGAGGAAAAGATGGGCCTGTGAAGAAGAAACACAGCTGAGGAACAGGTTCGCTGAGTTGGAAAACGAAGGGGAGAGGCAGGCAATAACAAAAGATGGGAGAGCAAGGAAGACAAGAAGGGCAAGAGACAATGGAAATAGCCAGAGTTCGGAGCCCCAGGAGGATAGAGGATGACTCTCAGAAGTTTGCAAGTGAGAACAGAAGACAAGAAAATTTGCAGCCAGAAAGAACAGAAGGTGGAAGGTCAGAGAATAGCACAAAGAGCTGGAAGAGACACGTCTACAAGACTGGGGACTACCTACTAAGAAGAAGCTGATCCAGAGAACAGAAAGGTGTGTTGTCTGCCAGGAGCTAAGATACAGAATGTAGACCTGAGGTTGCAGAGGATCTTAATAGGATCAGGAAAGAATCCACTGATTGTCCTTCATGTGGGAACAAATAATAGTGCTAGATTCTTGCTGGGATGCATCAAGGAAGACTACACCAGGTTGTGGAAGATGCTTGAAAAATGGAGGCTCAGGCAATTTTCAGTGGGATTCTACCTGTCCCTAGTGGAGGAGAGCAAAGGCAAGACAAGACTATGATGATCCACAGATGGCTCGGGCAATGGTGCGATAAGGAGGGCTTTGGGATGTTTGACCACTAGGATATAGTCACTGTTCTCATGAGATGGATTCCACCTGACTAGGGTGGGGAATAGACTTCTGGAATGGAGGTTGGCTCAGTTGATTAAAAGAGTTTAAACTAGGAATTGAGTGTAAGGATCCAGGGAGGGAGAGGAGTTATTTAAGTTAAGGGCCAATGTTGGCACAAAGAGAAATGGATATAAACTGACTATCACCAAGTTTAGGCTTGAAATGAGATGAAGGTTTCTAACCATCAGAGGAGTGAAGTTCTGGGACAGTTTTCCAAGGGGAGCAGTGGGGGCGGGCAGAGGAAAGTAAATTGTTTCAAGACTGAGGTTGATAAGTTTATGGAAGGGATGGTATGATGGGGTTGTCTGCAACTGCTATTAGCGAATGTCTCTAATGGCCGGCTATGGAACACTAGCTGGGGAGGGCTCCGAATTACTACAGAGAATTCTTTCCCGGGTGTCTGGCTTGTGCATCTTGCCCACATGTTCAGTGTCTAACTGATCGCCATATTTGAGGTTGGGAAGGAATTTTCCCCCAAGTGAGATTTGGCAGAGAGCCTTGGGGGTTTTCGCCTTCCCCTGCCACGTGGGGCCACGGTCACTTGCTGGTTTGAACTAGAGTAAATGCTGGATTCTCTGTAATTTGAAGTCTTTAAATCATGATTTGAGGACTTCAGTAACTCAGCTAGAGGTTATGGGCCTACTACAAGAGTGGTGGGTGAGGTTCGGTGGCCTGCAATGTGCAGGAGGTCTGATTAGATGATCATGACGGTCCCCTCTGGCCTCAAGGTCTATGAATCTCTGGTTCATCTCCTCATTTAACTCTTACTTAAAACACACATCTTCCACAGGGCCTATAAACTTTTGTTTTCCTTTCTTAGGTCCCACTTCAGCAAGGCACTTCAGTGCATGCCTATTAATTGTGTGAGTAGTGACACTGACTTCACTAGAACAACTCACATCTTTAAAGTTAGGCATGTGCAGCTTGCTGAACTGGGGCCTTTGTAACAAAATCATGTAAAAGGTGTAAGGGGGTCTACAAACGCCATACTGAGCACAGATAGAGTGGGAAGGAGAGTCTCTCCTGTTCACAAGCAAGCAGCTCGATCACACCACAATGCAACTGCTGGAGTTGCCAGTCATGGAGGTAGGCAGGGCCAGATTATCTCTTCTGGGCCCGGGGCTATTAGATTTTGTGGGGCCCCTGTATAAAAGTCTTTTTCCTAATTTAAAACAAAATGATCATAATTATGGCATCGAGGCTATTAATGCTATACTAAACTTGCCTTTTAATCAGCATAAAGCTGTTCTGTGGTTACATTTCAGTCTTAAAACATGTAGAATATAGTTAAGTTAATTCAAAATAGCCTACTTCTTACCTTAGAATAGCTGTTATATTAGTTTCTTTCTCGGAGGGAGTTTGGGTGCAGGAGGGGGCTCCAGGCTGGGGCAGAGTGTTGGGGTGCAGGAGAGGGTGAAGGGTGTGGGGTTGGGGAGGGAGTTTGGGTACAGGAGGGGATTCTGACCTGTGGCAGTGGGTTGGGGTGCAGGAGGGGAGTGCGAGGTACAAGCTCCATCTTGGAGGCGCTTACCACAGGCGGCTCCTGGCCGGCGGCGCAGCAGGGTTCAGGCATAGCCCCACACCTCTCCCAGAAGCGGCCGGCTTTTGACATGTCTCTATGTGCCCCTGGGGGGAGGAGGATAGGGTGTCTCCATGCACTGCCCATGCCCACAAGCGCCACCTCCGCAGTTCCCATTGGCCGGTTCCCGCCGGGGCCACAGAGATGTGCCAGCAGCCGACTGCTTCCAGGAGCTGTGTGGAGCCACGGTATGCAGGCAGCCCCTAAAGCCCCTGTGTTAATCCAGCCCTGCAGGCAGGCACCCACTGCTGCAGCCAATAGAGGAAACAAGCCCTGCTATAAAGGGGAGAGTAGAGACGGAAGGGGAGGTAGAAAAGTCTGGGACAGCAAAGGGGTGACATCCTTGCACCAGGTTCCCTCCAGGATCAGAGCCAGGAGACTGAAGCAGATGGCTAGACTTAATTAAAGGTGAGTGTCCAAGAACTGCCCTGACTGAGAGCAAGCTAAGGAGGACCAGTCAGGAGAAGTAGAGACCCCCTCAAAAGACCATTCCAGGAGAAGGTGACAAAAGGGTATTTAAATACCTTCATAAAAATGTCTGATGCAAATAGATAATTTGTGTGCAAATTTCCATTATTTATAAGAATGTTAATTTTTGTGCGGAGACCTGAGTTTCACTTTTGAACCAATATGTTTTGTACTTTGCCACTACAGAGAAAACAAATAAATAAGCAAATACAAATAAATAACATAATATACTCATTTGCTTATTTATTTTTCAGGTCCATTGAAAGAAAACACAAGAAATAATGTTTTCCAAATGCAAACAACAAAATTAGTATGGGGAATGTAGTCACTAAGAAGTACTGCAAACAATGAAGAAAAAAATGATATAAACTAGCAGTGTTCCCTTTAAAAATGGAGGAGTCAGTCTAGCTGATTCATCTCCTGATAATACAGCACAGTTGATATTATATCATTTGAAGAGTATTTTACCAACCAACTGTTGCCTTTACTCCTACACAAAGAGTCAATTTACTGATACTTACAAGTTTTTTGTTAAAATAATGGTCTGAAGCCATTGCTAACCCCCTTTTAAGTTTATTGTAAAATTGTAATCGGCTAACAAAATGACAACTTGATTATTTCCCCAGTTACTAACTCGGAGTTGAACATAATGCCTTTGGCAAATAATTAAAGCTTCCCAGAGAAGAAAGCCTTTAGCCATTTCAACCTTGTCCAGTCTGGAAGCAGAACCACGCTTGCAAGCTATATGCAGTTGCCAAGCACGAGTCTGGAAAAATAGTATTTGACAATCAAATCTGAACAGAGTTGTCGCTAGCTGAGTTACTGTCATGGTGGGTAGGGAATATGGACACATTTGTCAAACCAGAATTAGGCTCCTAAACCTATTTAGCCTTCATTGTGAGCCACAGGACACTTTTATTTAGAATTCTAAAAATATGAAGTTCGAAGCTTAACTTTAAGCATCTAGGTTTGAAAATTTTGACCAGTTTGGGGTTTGGGTGTTTTTTGTTTTTATGTTTGTTGTTAACAAACGTGCCAGCAGCAAAAATCATGCTGTTGACTGTCTATAGCATGGTTTCTTAACAAGGTTATAAGCTAGGGCCAGGAAATATTTACATAAGGGATTAACTCTCACAGTTTCCTTCATATTGTCCCATCAGTGGGTGGAGTTTACAACCTCACACCCTCACAAAGCAGGCATGAGGCTTGGCCCTCAAAACCCATAGATACCTTGAGATTGGCAGGGAAGAATCACAAATTTCAGGGTGTCCATAGCGACCTGGGGCACTTGTAAAAAGGCCCATTTCTTCACTCTACTTCCCAGGCCTGCTCCCTAAGGAGTCCCTGCTAACAGCTGTCCCAACTTCACCCTAAAGAGGTTTCCAGAATGTGAGAGGGGAGGGAACACATAAGATAATGCTGGGCAGTTTGAGAGGCAGTGATGCAGCAGAAAGTGGCCACCCCTCACCCCAGGCTAGCGCCAATATCCTGTTTTTTTAGAACCAACACCCCTTAAGTAACGTGTCTGCTCCTCGGTTCCCTATCTAGACATGCTACTCTGGTCCACAGGAGGCTTGTGAGGCTTAATTAACTAACACTGGTGAGGTATAGTATGGTCATGAGCACCACCAAAATGTCTCCACATAAGATTAATAACAAAGCAGCATCCAACAGACACCAACTGCCATCCTTCTCAGCAGGGAGCCCGAGGACTGAGTGGCATTGCACTACTCTTCACCCCTGGATGTGGTCCTTACAGATCATGCAGTAGTACAGTGTGCCGGAAGTATGCAGTGTCACTACCTGTGATGTACCTAATCTGTAGCTAAGTAGACAGCTTCCATCATCAGGGCTGTCAATCTGCCACCTTTTACCATCAATCAATTCACGTTAAAATTAAAAAACAAATAAGTCAAATGAGGAAAAATATTATGAAAACATCATGACCTGTTATTCAATTACAGTAAATCACACACACTAGAATCACTACCATCCACAACAAGATGAAGGTAACTAATATCACACTTTCCCTGCGCTGCCCAGTGGTAGTATGGGGGCCGTTGTGTGCATGTGCAATGCCCCTCTGGATTGACAGCTTGGAGAGCACAGTGTACCAGACCGTGAGAATGGACTCGGCCTAATGAAAAATAGGAAATCAATGCTTTTGTAATAAGTTATGCACATTAGGCAAACAGCACTCTAAAAACTGAAACTTTTGAAATATTCCAGAGTTGTGTAAGCATAATTCCAATGAATCTTGCAGACTATCAAAATTCAGCTGTAAGGATTTATTTCAGAGAATAGCTTCAATTAACAATGACAGTTTGCTGAGGCTGTCTGGCAATTAAAAGAAGAGCAATCTCAGTAGTTCAGGTAATATTTTGTAAAACATTCTGGCATTTCAGAAATATAAAATGTTATTTATTGTACTATACATTCTCTGTTTGCAGCCTTTACTGGCTATTTCCCATTAGTAAATTACAGTAATGCCTATATAACGAAAATGTCATTAATAAAAGTAAGAACACAAATTACAGCTGCATTTCTTGTTGTAATAAAAAATAAGTAGAGAAACTTACATAAATGCTATACTTTATAGCAGTTCGGGACAACAAATATTGTTATTTTCTCCAAAATAGCTGATATTCTTCCTTGGGATATTATTATGCCACAAGTGGTCTTTGTATGCAGCACCCAAATTAAATATTCATTTGCTACATCTTTAATATCTTGCTCTATATATAATCTATTTTATTATATAAAGCAGCATGTCAGACACCTATCAATGGAATAATGTAACAAGTTACAATTTTAATGTATCTCCTAATGAAAGGATATTGAGTATTCTTTGGCAACCCTCACCCCCAACTTCTATTAGAGTTATTAGATAAGCACTAACAATGCACCTGGTGCTGTACAAGACACAGGGATAAAGATGGTCCCTGCCCCCAAAGAGCTTACAAAAAGGCAGAGAGAGAGAGAAGACAGGACATACTGGAAAATCCAGAGGAGAGAATAGCTGTTATTATGAAGTCATTTCTGATTACTACTGGGCAAATTATCTATCTAAAACAAAGAAAAATGTACGTAAATAGAAAATGCAAAGGGCTTGATCCTCCTACTGAAGTTACTGGGAATTCTGCTCCTGAGAACAGGAGTGATTCCAAGATTTTTTCTGTTACAAAAACATGAATGGTATTTGAGGGAGCATATGAGAGGTGCTGAGGATGATGTACTGAGCTTGGGCTGGAGTGACATTTGTAAGTTCATAAAATCATAGACAGATGGAAAAGGCCACATAGGTCATCTAGCCTGAGACCAACTGCACTTTGCAAGAATACTCAACTATATTATTCTCATTAACATCATATCTGCAGTGATGGTTACTCAACAGTCTATTTCACTACCCAATTGCTCTGATAGTTAAGAACTCTTTCCTAACGACTAACATTTTCCTTCTTTAGCTTCAGGCCATTGCACCTTGTCCTTCCATCTTCCAAGAGTGTGAATAATTCCCTTCCTTCATTTATACCATTCCCTTGAAAGTATGTATACTCTGTGATCATAAATCCACTGTGTCTTCTCTTTAATACTGTTGCTTCTGTTTCTCTTCATACCATATCTCTTCATCTTCATTCATTACCTGTTACCAGTTTTGTATCATCTCTAGTCTTTTTCCTATCCCTAAATTGTGAAACCCAGAACTGCCTCCAGTATTCCATGTGTGACTACATCAGGGCGGCACAAAACAGAATTACTACCTCCCTGGTTTTGTATTATTAACCAGGTGAATAAAAATCAATTAGTTTTTTAAAAAAAATCAGAGTTTCTTAAATTGGATTTTTGTTATTTAAAAACACTTTTCTTTTTAAAAATAAACCTATTTAAAAATAGGACAAATTTTAAGGCCTACACTTAACTATAATCTATTGAAATACTTTAAATTAAATTAAAAATAACATTAAGCAATACATGTTTGCTGCCAACGTTTTAACGAAATTCAAACCACTGAACTGGAACCAGAGCAGTTGAAGTGCTAAACCAACTTTTGACTACAGTTGCTTTTTCAGAAGGTACAGAGAGAATATTTTCTTTGTTTATTCAACTAGGCTCCTAAACCCAGTTTATTCAACTAGGTCAGTTCAATGACTAGTTAACTCAAAGTTAAGAAACTGATTGGGAGTTAGAAGAAAAAAGCTGGTTTTCCTCTACCAATCTCTGAATAAAAACAAAATGAGAAAGGAGGAGATCTACTAGTTCTAAAGCTTGAATAACATGGTGACCGGACTATTAGGTTAATTCTATAACCACAGATTATTATTATTTGTATTATTGTAGCACCTAGGAGCTTGGTTCATAGCCAGTATATAATACTTTTTTTTTTAGTAATCAGTTTTATATGCAAAACATGTTTTTATAAACATTTAAGGTAGTTTTATTTAATGAAAAAATATAAATGCTTTTTTTTTTACATTTTTAATTAAATTCCAATTTCCATCCAAACAGAGCTTGACACAAATCATGAGTAAAAAATTAATCTAGTAGATCACAAATGCATCATTTACCATTTTCTATCATAACAAAAAACCCTAAAAATTAAGAATCTGAATAAATGTAAGTTAAGCCACATAATAGCTTAAAGAAATGTGTACCGATATAGTACCAAAATTTAGTGTAAAACCTATATTTAGTTGCAAATCAACTTATTTTAATGGTTACCAACCAATAAGAATCAACCTTTCTTTAGGAAAATAGCTAAGAAGTACAAATTCAAAACAAGATTAAAATTGATTATTTAAATAAAACATTCCTGCTTGCTGATATAAATCATGATTAAAACCAATTATTTAAATCCATCAATGCACCCTGATTATAACTTAGCCAAATTTAGGTGGATTTTTATGGGAACAGTAAAAAGCAAATTCCAACACCAAAGCAATCCGCAGGCAGATTTCAAGTCTCTGTTCCAAAGTGTGGGGGCACTAGAAACTTGCACTTCAACAGGTTTAAGAAATTTTTAACATGGGTAAAACAATATATTTTTTCCCTAGCCTTGTTTCCCTAAACCTTGTTTTAGCTGAAACTTTGGAGAGAGAGAAGGAAGGAAAATCCGGCACTCAGAATAGAAAACTTAGAAAAATAGAATGCCCAAATGGTTAAAGTTTGGAAAAGTTATAAGCAACTGAAAACAGGGTTTTATAATGAAAAGTGTGAGGCAACGTTAACTGTAGGCATCACCAGCTCCACCTATAAAGATGTGCTTTGCACCATACACATGCATAGTTAGTTTATACCCTGGTGCATATTTCTCTGAAAGATGTAAATTCAACTTGAATAAATAAATTTTAAAATGAAAATATTAGGAATGTCATGGCTGGAGGTGGTTGAGTAATAAACAAAATACCGTAATTTGCCTATTCCCTGGAAGATGCATAATTAATATGAATATTTTTAAAGGAAAACATTAGGAATGACATGGTTAGAGCTGGCTGAATAATACAAAAAAATGGTTTGCAACTATTTTCATGAATAAACATGCTAAGTTTGCTCTGTTGTGATCTGTGGAGTAATGGTATTCATTAATGACTGCTAGCTTATTCATAAAAATGTTTGCCAATCCCAAAAGTTTAACAAAATTTTAGCATCAACAATTATGTGCCCAACATCCCATACTGAAAGTGCACTATTCCAAAACCTCTATTTGTGCGCAGGTGAATCAGTATGTCTACACAGAAACTAGACACCCATGGCTGGCCTGTGCCAGCCAACTCGGGCTCACGGGGCTCACGCTGCAGGGCTGTTTCATTGCTGTGTAGACTTTCGGATCGGAGTGGAGCTCAGGCTCTAGGATCCTGCGAGGTGGAAGGATCTCAGAGCTCAGGCTCCAGCCCGTACCCGGAAGTCTATGCTACAGTGCAACAGTCCCATGGCCCGAGCCCTACAAACCGAGGTCGGCTGGCACAGGCCAGCTGCGGATATCTAGTTGCTGTGTAGATGTATCCTTATATGACCAATCCCACAACACAGAAATTCTCCAAGCAAAAGGGACAGTGAATACTTCCTATATATCTTATACAACACCAATCACTGAAGTATTTGAGCATTTAATACTCGTTAATATAAAGTAGGGAAATATTATTACCCTGACTGGACAGGGAACTGAAGCATAGAAAAATTAAGTGACTTGCCCAAGACGCACTGAAAGTCTTTGGGGGAGCCATGAAGTGAACCTAGATCTCCTGAACCCTTGTATAGTATAGTAAATGTAAAACCATCCTTCCCCACTACAAGCCCATCCTTTCAGATGAAGACATACTACTTGTCTGTTTAGAACACAATTTATTGTAACTGCATGTATATTTGTAGAACTTAAAGCATTACTCATAATGTACAAATTAGATTGATCTACTTGCCTCAAGGTGCTGAATAAGCAGTTAAACAAGTAATATTAACAAGTGCCACAACAAGATACCCTTCTCCATGAAAACTAAGAGAGAGAAAAATATTGCAGCATTCTAAGAACAAAATTCTATTTATATCTACAGCATATATGTATAGTTCAAAACATCCCAAACCTTAGACAAGCTTATTTTATACATCAGAAAAATGAAATGTTGGAGCTGTGTGGTTAGTTTAAATAAATAGCTGGGTTTTTTTATTATGTACATGAAAACAGATAAAGGAATTGAATTTTATGAGGTTATTTTATCCTACCCAGAGGAATTCCTTTGTAAGCAAAGCATAACAGCACTTCAGTTATAACACCCATAAAAAAGAGCATCAGCACTGATCAATTTTAATGTAATTTAAAAGTTAAAAGAAGTGCTGTTCAATTTCATTACCCAGGTATGTAAATCTGCCTATTGTTTCTTTCAAAACGTCACCTGCATCAAACAATAGCTTGATGATTCCTCTGCCAAATTCTTTTAGAGTAGACCTTCATTTACTTTCACTGAGCAATATACTGGGAAAGAATGTGCAGCCCAGGTAAACTGGATGTGAGCTTATGAACATGGCAGAAATGTCCTGGGACTCAGAGATTGGAATACCTATCTCAAATATGCAGTAAATGACATGACCAAGCCACAGTCACTACTGCAGGGAGTGAGGGGGACAGCAAGCACAGTCCACTGTTCCTTCATATGGCAGGTTGGCCCAGTACATCTAGACCGTGCACAATTCCACTGGCCACAACCCCATTTGACCACATTCTACCACTCTCTGGTACCATGCATGGACCCACTGAAAACCTCTGTGCTCTAGAACATACAGAAAGGGGTACAGTCCACCTGTTTTGGTTCTCTGCTGGTTAGCCCTCTTGCACAGCAGAAACATGATTTTCCACTGCATTTGTGGCCTTATATGGATGCAGCAGGCTATTCCGAATTTTCAGCATCTTGACTAATGTAATTGTTACAACTTCTCTGCTCACTCATTCATATTAACTGGAACATACCACTCTCTTCACATAAATCTTCAGTGGCTCTCTGTCCATTTCAGCATGAAATATCACATCTCTCTCCTGATCTATCTATAAAGAACTTTATGGATGCTTCCTAATTTCTCCACCACATTTCTCTCTATTCTCCAACATGCTCCCTGTATTCTACTATCACACTAGCCTAGTCTTTGACCTTTTAACATTTTTAATTAATAATTTTTCAACAACAAAACAAGTCTTACATTATTGCAGGGGTATAAAACACATTATTATACATACAATTTTGGGTACATGGTCTCAGATTTTCCAAAGTGTGTCCATGCACTTTTGCATAGACCTAAACTGCACACAGACAGCCATGAACTTTTGAAAATTTGAGACAAAGTCCCTTCTTTTCCACTGGTTCAAGAGGTGTGTGTGCATGTGTGTGTGTGTGTGTGGTGGGGAGGCGGTGTGTGTGTGTGAGAGAGAGACAGACAGACACACACAGCAGCCACTTGAAATTAAGCTAAAAAAAAGAATTAAAAATATTTTCAGGTTATACACTTTCCCCAGAGTCCCCCTTCCAATTATTGTGGTTTCTTCACATTTTTCTGTTTTTTCTTTAAAAAAAAAAAAAAATGTTTGTGTTGTTCTCTCAAGCAGTGACAAGAGAGAGCCAAACAGTGGAAACTGATTAAGTAACTGACTAGACAGAAGAAACCACGACAATCTGATCTATGCACAAAAGGATGAAATCCTGGCCCCGCTGAAGTCAATGACAAAATTCCCATTGAATTCAGTGGGGCAAAAATGTCCTTTTCAATTCTCTCTTCTCCATCTGTAAAATGAAGATAATACGTATCCCACAGAGATTTTGTGAGGCTTAATTAACTGTTTGTAAAGTATTTTGAGAACCTTATATGAAAGGTGCTGAATGTGTACCGGGCATGATTAATTATTTGTATACTAAAAGATGTCTAGAAAGCAAATTAGGGCAGTATGAGTGTGTAAATCATACTGCATGCTTCAACGAATACAGAAACTTCCAAACAATCTGAAGGGGAAAGTTTTTAAAGCAAGTCACGTATTTTTCAGAGCAAAAGGTCTAAGGGACAAATTCATCCCTCAGATACACATATACATTCCACTGACTTCAGTAATTGTTGCACACATACGTAATTATTCTAAAGGGACAAATTCTGTTCTGACTCATGCGCTGTGAAACTCCACTGAAGTCAATGGTATTTCACTGGGTTAAGTCAGAGTACAATAAGGCCCTAAATCTTCAATGGACAGCATCTGAATCTGCCTCTTTCACGTACTCTGTTAATTCAGCCATACACTGATCTATGAAATGATTAATATCAGCCACAGGTCCAAATAAACATTTGTTGCAACCATGGGGACCCCTCAGTTTTGCAGGTGACAATAAGGCAAAATGCTATGCAGTTTTTTTCTTCACAGCCACAAAGGCGTTTGTTTTCTTTACTGGATTAGTGGCATGCTATGGATATAACCTTACTTTCTTTCCTTGACACCTTACTTCACTCAAGATTCTGGAGGCCTTCAAAATCCTACTTCTCGTGTTAAGCGCAGAACGGGTAATGAGAATTATCCTCACAGCAGGTTGTCAGTGGTACAAGAGAAGCAAAAATCTCACTGATACTAGAAGAAAGATCTCAGAGTGAGTCAATCCCAGTACTGCTGGCACCCCTTTGGAAAAGGATGCTATAGAATCTTTCAAGACAAAAGAACTCAGGAACACCAACTCTACTAAGCTTTCTTGTGCATTGCTTGTACTCCAAAACGTCCATCCTGTTCTTTACTTCTTTATTTTCTTTTGTAACTTCAGTAAATACTAAATCAAGCCTCTAATGCTGAGACTTTATCCTCCAAAACAGACATTCTAAGAGTAACAGTCTTAAACTTTTGTTCAGGTAAATTGTTAAAAACCTCATTGTCAGGTCTGAGGTGATCTGAAAGCCTCTTCAGCCCAGGGTCCACCACAAATCCAGATGGCAAAGTTAATGGTGAGGTTATGTCCCTGGTGATGCCATTTGTTTTTCCCCGAGTCACTTTCCAAGACAGGGACTGTGGATGACAGATTCAACTTGCTTCTTGGAACTTCCATCTCTTCCAGGTTCTCCAATAGAATTTCACTAAACATTCAAAACAAAAATCCAAATATCCATCAGTTTTAGGGCTGAAAACATATGTAAAACAGGATTTCACTTGGAGAGTTCACTAATAATAAAAATAAGTAATACATAATTATAGTACTAATTATTATTTTATATTTTACACTATATCATCACAACATCCATATGAGCAAGGTAAGTATCTTCAGACCCAATTTACAAAGAAGGAATCTAAAACACAGAGAGTCAAATGCATGTAACTACTCTGCAAGTTCTGACCTATCCAATAAAACAGAATGCGTCCTTGTTAGAACCAGGATTAGAATTCATTTCCCCAGGTGTCTAATCTTGTGAGATCTCAGAAACCAAGCAAGGTTAATGTCCAGATGCTACAAGAAATAGCAGCTCAGCACTCCACACATTCTGTATATTTTATGGTTTACATATAATATTAATATTTTAATGCAGAAGACAGATGGGTCAGATCATAACCCCTAGTTCTGCTTGCACAGGGAACCCTTTGCTTGTGGATCTCCCCACTTCCACATGAAATGAGGTCAACAGAGACCAGAGCTGGTGCAAAGGCACAAGAATCCCATGCAGATGGCCCTGGACTCCCATGGACCTCCAAGAAACCCAATTTTGGGGGCATGCCACACCACCTTTTTCATAAAGTGCAAACCCCAACAGGATAATGTTCAGGTGATGGAGGAGTCTGGGACATACGCATGAAGATTTTCTCTCTCCAGGACTTCTTCCTGTGGGTATCAGCACAGAAGGGGATGATCATTCTAGACTAATATTATTGTAATTGTTTTCTGTGTTTAGTCTAGGTGAACTACTGTTGTTTTGTTTGTGTGTTTAAACTGAAGATACATTTTGGACTCTAAGGCTGTTTAAATTCATACACGTGAGCAGGCCCATTGGCTTCAAAGGGACTACTCACATAAATAAAATTATGCACATTCTTGAGTCTTTGAAGGATCAGTGTCTAACATTGTGTCACTGCATTGAGTGTATAGTATATAACATGTGCCTATAAAGAGAATAAAATATTTACATGGTTGTTCAATTTTAATAAAGCAGACCATGCATATAACCCAAGGAAATACTGCATACTTAAAATCTACAAGAAGCAGCAATGTTTTTACTATAGCCACTTAAACTGTCAGTGACTAATCAGCCATTCTGAAAACCCTAATCCCCGCTTCCCACACATATACCTTTTTTCTTATTTGAAATGGTGTGAATTTGCCAATACAATCTTATGAAAACCCCAATAGAATGTATATGTATCCAAGAGATCAGACTGTTCTGTAGCATCTGTTGATGCAGTATATGAGCCGTGTTGGGCGCACAGAACCCCAAAAGGCATGAGGTAGTGTAACCCACACACCTCCTGGGTGTGGTGTTCTGTCCCATCTAGTGGTACTGGGACCACAAAGAGAGAGAGAGAGAGAGAAAAAATGAGTCTGCTCTACAGCTTTAGTTAACAGGAGGGATAGCTCAGTGGTTTGAGCATTGGCCTGCTAAATCCAGGCTTGTGAGTTCAATACTTGAGGGGGCCACTTAGTGATCTGCAGCAAAATCAGTACTTGGTCCTGCCTAGTTAAGGCAGGGGGCTGAACTCAATGACCTTTGAAGGTCCCTTCCAGTTCTAGGAGATAGAATATCTCTATTAATTTAATTTATTTATTTAAACAGGTAGTTGGCTTTTAGCTTATGTGGTAGAAGCTCATGCACTAAGCTCCAGAGGTCCAAGGTTCAATCCTGCCTGCTGACAACTGGGGTCTGTTGGCATTACAGTAGCATAGGTGTTGAGTAGTGGACAATATACGCTCATTCCTCATACATACATTGGTATTAGAGATGTGATCCCTAGATTCATTCCAGATATATGAAATTAAACATTGCTTCTTATAGCAAGCACTAAGCCCAGTGACTACTGCCCATTTGGGGCCTTGAGATATGTTCACTACATCAATTGAAAGAACATTCCATTCCAATGTGGTAGTACAATATGTCTTTCACGGGATCATGTAAGATGGCACAACTTGATAAGATCCAAGAAGAACATCACTCTGAAAACAGCATACAGGGAAATGTTACAATATCAAAGAAGTCTAGAAACTAAGAGATATTGTTTCATCAATGGACTCATAGGCACAGCTCTAAAAACATGTATTTTTTAAATGTAGGCTGAGAAAGATTTAGCATGGCATTTAATGTCAAAAGACTGAAATAGCAACCACCTCTTTCCATTGTCTTTAGGATTCAGCAGCTTGAGGCGCTTTCTGCCCTCACCAAGGTATTAATAGCCTGGTATATAATATTAACATAAAATAACAGATCTACTAAAATATGTGGATGAGAAAACAGAGGCGCACTAACACTTAATTCTAAAAGTACCATAAAAATATGTTTTATACAGATCTCTCTTTTCTTTCACAAAGACTTATAATTGAATGTTAGAAAGTCTACAAAAGAAGAATAAAACTACCCATTCTTCCCCTTAAATAAAAGGTTAAGATTTTAATTCTAGGACCTCAACATATAATTTTGTATAATTAGCAATTAACTATAATCCTTGATGAGAGAATGCAGAAGTAGCAATTTTCTTCCTCAGTAGTAGGGATGTGTTATTTTAAGTCATATTCTATTACAGAAGGAAAACCACATGTATGCGTACATGCATGCATGAATAGAAGTCTAAAAGACAGTTATTTGGAGAAAAATCAATGTGCAAAGTGAATTTCAATATACTCTGTTATTAATATGCAAACTAGAATGATGGCTGAGAGAACCCAGAAGAAGGAAATTTCCTCTGAAATATGTTATTTTGGGTGGCTTTCTGTTGCAGAGGATAAACTACATGCATGCAACAAAAAATCAAAGGGAACTGTATTTTCAGAAAATACTCAGTTTTCACTAGAGTGAGTCCATGTTTATATGCAAGCTTTTAAATATACCAACTAGAAACCTGGATGAGCGATCTCTACTGATGCTTATTGTTAATAATAACATAACAGTCATTAACCATCATAACTCTAGATCAGTCCCTGTCACAGAGGGCAAGGCACAGACACGTCCAAAAATCATCCCGGCCGGGGCATACATTCCCCGCCCATCCTCCCATCAAGTCTATGTTAATATGCAGAAGCACAGGTGCCCCCAACGCTTTCCCCCGGCCGCCCCCCAGGAAGCCCCTTGGCGGGAAGTCACTACTTACTGCGGCAGCCGCTCGCGCACAGGTGATGCCTGCAGCTCGCAGCAGCTTCACCTGTGCGGCCGTGCCCCTGCCTTGCCCAGCAGCAGCGCCCGGCGGGATGGAGGAGCGAGCACAGCTGCCATCGGCAGGTTGCGTGGATCAGGAAATTAGGGCAGGCGGCAGGGATTGGAGGCGCTCGAGAGCCAACCAGCGGCTGGCGGGGGCCCCCGTGAGTCACCGGGCGGCCGCCGCACACAGGAGCTGGGCGGTTCGTATAAGAGCGTCGTGGGGACACCCTCCCCCTTGTGCATGTCTCCGGCTCGCTACTCCCCACTAGCCTGGGCCGGTGCGCGCGCTCCCCTCCTTCCTGCCGGAGCTGCCTTCCCTGCAGGCGGCCGGGCAAGGTGCCGAAAACCGGGGAGCTCCCCCCGCCCAGACTGCTAACTTGTTGTGCGCGCAGCAGCTGCTGCACACGATGGGCACGTCCCCGCTCCGGGGGCTCTGGCTCCTGGCGGCGCTCTGCTGGCTGCTGGGCGAGCGCGGCTGTGTGCGCGGTGAGTAGCGATCGTGGGGCTCAGGGCGTTTTTATTTGGTGTCCCTTTTTCCTCCCCGCCTCCCCTGTGTGTCTCGGCCCTGCAGCCGGGGCGGGTAGGGGGTGGGCGCGTGCTGTTGAATTGACACTGAGCCCGTTTTCACGTGAGGCACCTCTGCGGGGACAATGGGGATTGAGTTCCTTTCCCACCCCCGGCGCGTGCTGGGGAATCACGCCTTCAATGAAACTGCATGTAGGTTACTGAGCTGCTGCATCCAGAGGGTCCCACCGGAGGAGAGCAGGGCGCGCGAGCGCTCTCAGGCAGGCTCGTGACTAGCCGTGTTTGGGAGGTGGGGAGGGCCACGCAGGGAAAGAGTGGAGGAGGAACTGCTGCTCCTCCTCCATAGTTCAGCAGCTGAGTAACAAGCACACGGATCTTGTCGCTGCTGAGCGTGCAGGAGCATGGGAAAGTCGGAGCCCTGTGCCCTGAAGACATCGGCAGAGGACTAGCTTCTGGAGGGAAGTACCCCTCCCTCACTCCCTACGTGGGAGGGGAATGCTTCCCCACTTGCAGTGGATCAGTGGTAGGTGGGCCCCAATCCCTATGGCTTTATTAGCTTGCCAAACAATAGACATTGAGGAAATGACTTGAGTTTTGTAAGAGCCCATTACAGGATTTCACTCTATTTCCAATCCTTGCAAGAAGCATGGTAAGGTTCATAGTACTTGTCACCCAATAATTGGGGCCAATTATACTTGGCTGCCTCCTTATTCCAGCTGTAGGATGATGTTTGGGTGTGGGGAAAGAGGCTGGCTTGCATAAGGGGAGGGGGAAGAAGACTGTAGTGTGTACTTATGAGCTATCTAATACTGTATAGCCAAATACTGAATGGGTATCTTTTAGGAGTTGTCTGGTGGTTCCTGTGTTGCTCTAGTAGCTAGTGACACTGGCCCCAGCTCAGGCCAACTGTAGTTTCTATTTTTGTGTAAATGCTCTTTTGGTTGGCATTGTGGGGGAGGGGTGGACTTTGACTTTATAGTCACAAACCTGAAAGAACAACTTAGGTTTAATTATCCTGAGTGTTTAAGCCCATATGTAGGTGTCTTAAATTGTTCTGCCTACAGCTGTTTAACCAAAAAGTTAACATTTGCAATGACACCTTAGCTATTTTGATTTGATGTCTACTTGGCGACCAACCATCAATTAGGGTTCACCAGACCTGTTATGATGACTACAGTTGCCAGACAGCAACAAATGTAAGAATGTACTAGTTAACTTGAGAGATTTTTAGGATCGGGAAATGGTGGGTTAGTTGGGGAAGAATGCACTCTAGAAAATGCCATTCTGAGGCCTTGCTGACACTGGCAGTAAACTACTTCTTACTTCAGGAAAGGGGCAGAGTCAACACCTCCAAGCAGATCTCCTTAGTCAGTATCAGCACTTGAGATGACACTCCAGCTCTTTGCCAAAGAGAAAAAATGAAGTAGCTAGAACTGCTCCCAGGGATAAAGGGAGGAGCATGTAATACTCCCTCCACCATATACAAAGTAGTAATGAACATCTGTTGCTTTCCAATCTTGAGTGGTGTAACAGTGATATCATGGACCAAGCATGACCTTAACAAAAGTATTGGGAGCCTGCTGTGAGCAGAAGGGCTCAACTGGGGTGTGTGTGGGAGGGAGACTTGGGAGGGTCACAGTTTGACCTACAGAAATGGGAGTGCCTGACAATCACAGGGGATACTCAGTATAGTAATTGAAGACTTCTGCTCCATGTAGGCCTCCTAAATGTTGCAGCAACAGGTCCTGGGTGGGAAGCAGGTTCTGGAAACAATCTTACTTGGCCACCGTGCAAAGGAAGCAGATGGGAATGTGCCGAATGTCAGAAAAGAAACAGATGGTTGGGTGGGACCCTTCAGCTCAGCCCTCCCAGCTTCCCCTACCTGGGGCTGTGCTGAAGGTCTGGGGTCAGAAGGGGTTGCTGTCTGGTTGTGGGGGAGCAGTATTTAATGGGTGCAGGCTTTGGCTCTCTGCAGGCTTGTTGCTGCAGCAGTCAGTCTCACTTGCCAGGACCCAGCTCCTTGCCCATTTCACTCCCCTGCTGTCTGTGCAGAAGAAACAGACATTCTGAAGTCTTGTGGGGAGTCCATGGGAAGGTTGGGTCCTAGAAAAGACAATCTGGGTGAAAATCAGTTAAGTGTTAAAAGTAGCTTTTTTAAAAAAAATCTGAATTTCAGAAAACTAGTAAATTTCAAAAATGAAGGGGCATAGCTGTGCACAACTACAACTGAAGTGGCTTAGGCTGAAACCAGCTAAAGCAATTGGGTAAGAACTACCCTGAAGGGAATTGTCCATTACTTTTTTTAAAGCCTACTTTGACAGATCCCCAATTCTGGTTCTTACTGTAATCAGGTTATTTGGACCTCATAACTGTCACTTCCAAGAACAGACTCTTCTTCCAGACTGATACTTGACAGTCCTCAGGGAAAACCAACTAAGCTGACCACTACAGCAATATCACAGCCTCAGATGAAATTAGCTCTGCTTTTCCAAACTATCTGGAAAAATCAGACAACTTGATCTCGAGTAATCAGCCCCTTAAATAGGAACCAAGGCAGTGATTTGCCCAGAAGAGCTTATGCTACTACTTCACTGTTTTTGAAACCAGTAACACATCTTCTCTGAGTGGAGGTATAGGACTAGACATTGCCAACAGTCTTGAGTGATTTCTAATATGTACATGGAGACTTACTTGCACCTTTGCCTAGTTTAAGGAAAAGGCAAATCAACAGTAATATTTCTCATTGAGCTTCCTGCTACAGGGATGTAGACTTGTGGGAATGTGTTTGATCTAGACATACTGTATGAACAAACCTTAAGGTAAAGGGGCTCATGCATCCAGGTTCAGAGTCAAATGGTAATCTGTAATCTCTAAGAATTTAAACTCAAAACACTAAAGATGTGATCTTGCCCTTTCATACCTATGTGTCCCAATATAATCAGTAACTTCTGCTTCTAGGTTACTGTTGCTAACTACTTGTTGCACTTCACAGAACCCATTCTCAAAGTACTATGCAAACTCTAAGCATTAGCTAGCAGTATCTAGTGACCTCCTGAGGTCCCTTCCAACCCTGATATTCTATGTAACAAATCAGGGAGGGGAGGAAGAAATCCAAGGTAAAGGATAGCTCTGCCACTGCCCCAGTGTTTGGCAAAGGAAAAGTACTTCTGAGTCTAAAGACAGAAATACAGACTGGTGCTTAATTTGGGATGTAGACCATTCCTATTCTAGTACCAAAATAACTATAAATCAAGTTATTTGAAGAGCAGCTGTTTAGTGTAGCTGGTTCAGAGCCCTAAAACTGGAAGTCTTTTGGAACAAAAAACATCCTTAAAGTAAAGTTTAACTACTCTAACTTGTTCCTACAGATTAGTACTATTAATCAAATGAACTTGCAATCCTGAACTTAATCACTGCAGCAGTAGTGATTAAACTGAAGTATCAAGTGATTAAATTTCCCTTGGAGTTAAATGCTTAAATGCAGACTTATGTAGAATAATGCAGATGTCACTAGAGTTGCAGTAATGTGATCTATGTAGATGTTGCATCTACAACTAGGCATGCTTTCTGAATGTAGTATTAAAACTTTGTTTTTGTGTTCTCCTTGAATGATCCCATGTCAAAATGGGAATCAAGGGTCCCAAAACACTAGAGACCTATCTCCTGCTAGATTAGGACCTGTTACTATCTTCATCTGCCCCAAACAATAGTATGTTTGCTTCTGACTACCTGCCCCTTCACTGGCTGAACTTCTGCATGACATGCAAGGCTGGAGTGGATAATCATAGCAAAAGATCTGACTATTAAATAAGTTCAGTTTAACTGGTATTTCACTACTGTAACATCCTATAAAATGAGACATTATGTCTTGACAGATCTAATCAAAAATTGATCTTGTTTTGTCTGCTTGTCAGACATTGTAGCAGTGAAAGATATTTAAACTGTTAAAGACAACTTGCATACAAAACTTGAAATACATTGGCTTCCTAATATAGGCTGACATTTGGCAGCACAGCATGTATTGACAACATTAGATGTTCTGCAGGTGAGATTGCACTTGCCCTCACCCAATTTGTTCCCCCAGTACTTTTGGGACCACCTGGTGGCAAGTTGATGGCCACCCCATGTTATGCAGTGGACTTACTGTAAACTAAGTCAGCAAGTTGACTGCTCTTGTGGTATAATTGAAGAGAGCTGGTATACTGGCTTGCATTTAACTCTTGCTAGAATAGATTGCAAACAAATGGTGTGGGTTTTTTGTAAAAGCTAAAAATAGATGCCTTCTAGTCTTGATGCCAAGAAAATAACTCCTCAAATGATGCAACAAATGAGGGAGAAGCAAGAGTCTTGCATCATGCTATAGTCACTCCTCTAGACCTTAAAACATAAATGTAATGCATGTAAGCACACAAGACAAGGCTTGTGCAACTGCTAGAGAGACTGCTGCTGTACTGAAGCTGATACTGGTTTGATATCAAACAGTGTCTGTGTGGCATATGATTCTCCTATGAGGAATAGGGTCATTCAGCTTCACTTGTACAAGTTGTATTGGGGAAAAGCTACTTATGAAACATGTACAGAAAGCTGTAGTGATTCCAGCTTGCAAACAGAATACATAATCATAACTGATACCCATAGTGCAACAGAGCTGTAAACATTTGTACCCATCTTTCTCTAACTCAAACACTTGGCAAACAATTCTAGTACAGAAAATAAAACTAATGGCTTCAGATTTTTGAAGGACTGTCTTCAAATCTATTACACACTTCTAACTAAAACCAACGCCAAACAAAGGCAATCTAACTGAGCTGCCCATGCACAGACCAGGTCTGCATGAGGCACAACACTTATCCTTGAACTTGTTGTGATTAAAACTTAAGTGCTGTAACTTAATACTAAGATCATATGTCCCCTCCCCACCCTAAGCATGAGTCTTCTTGGGGAGAAGGATGTTCACCTATTCCTTAGCCATAAACACATGCTAAAACTGAACTTGGTTTCAGAGCTATAGTCTTTGATGCTGGGGTGATGTCCCCATAGTAAGGATGTGGTAGCCCTGTAAACATGTAACTTACAGGGACCTGTTAGAAAGGTGAGCTTTTTACCTGGTGTTAACACCATATCTGGCTTTTGCTAAAGCATCATGGGGGTTGCCTTTGGCTCAATAGTTGGGAGACCTAGTGGATTTTTTTTAAAGACTTTGTTCTGCTGCCCTGGATTTGAAGCTCTATTGACTGGCAGAGTATGTAACCTACATACTATTGCCAGACTCTTCAATTTCCATATAGCAGGAAACTCTTCTAAAAGCTTCCACAATAGAGCTGAAACCTAGCCTTCCTCCATATGCTGTCACAGATTTAAAATAGGCTGGGCTCCTTTCTAAAGCACCTAACTGAGGAACACAAGTGTATGAATTGCCACAGCTGTCAGTCTTTTTGCAAGGGCAAATGTGTTGTGTTGGAAACCGTGTCTATTTCTGCCATAGAGTGAGGTAACATGAGATACTGGCATGGAAAACATAACTGGATGTGACAAGTCATCCTTGAAGCTTCCTAGGCTTCGTGGATTTCAACCCAGTAAACCTGACCATACCACACTTGGCCAAACAGTCTATTTAATAAATATTGTCCAAACTGTCAGAAAATAACTCTTGTATAGTTCAGAGATGCAGAGTGAGACACTCTTACATTTGAAGTCAGAGCAGGTAATCTTTCCCACACTCTACCTACTTTTGCTTCTAAGTAAAAAAGGCCCATGAAAAGAGGCTTTCTTACATCTGTGTATGTAAATGTCCTGAATCTAAAATATCCCTGAAACAAGTATTGTCTTGCAAACTTCAAGACAAAGACTGTAGTCCTTTAGCAACAGCATTCTAAATCTCTGGCCTTTTGGCATCTCAGCTGAACTTCAGTGAACTTCTCCACTAAATTCCTGATTCAAATGTGGTGTTAATAACCTTGTCTCATGACACTTCACTGGCCTGAAATATGACTACAGTAACAGACATGAATGATGCACTTAGTGATCAAAGTCAGTAGCTTGCAACCTTTTCAGTCTATTGTACCCCTTCCAGGTATCTGTCCTGCATACTTCCAAGTTTACCTTCCTTAAACTACTTGCTTACAAAATCAGACCTAATACAACTGTCACAGCACACTATTACTGACCAATTGCTTTTTGCCATTTAATTATAAAATCAATTGGAATATAAATGCTGTACTTGCATTTCAGTGTACAGCACCTAGAGCAATAGAAACAAGTTATTGTCTGTCTGTATGAAATCTTAGTTTGTACTAACTTTGCTAGTGCTCTTATGTAGCCTGTTGTAAAGTAAGCAAACATCTAGATGAGTTGATGTGCCCCGGGGGTATTGTACCCTTGGTTGAGAACCACTGATCTAGTTGCTAATGAACATCATATAAGCATTCTTAATGATCTCTGCAGTCTTTGTGAAACAAGGGATTCAGTTCTTGTCACACTGTCTTGAGCAAAAGCTTCCAATGCTAAACTGATATCAGTAAAATGTAGCTATAGTAGCTTGACTGACTGACCTTCTTAATTCAAGGTGCAAGAGCAAAATGTGAAGAATCTCAATTCCAGTGCAGTAATGGACGCTGTATAACTCTGTTATGGAAGTGTGATGGAGATGAAGACTGTTCTGATGGCAGTGATGAGAGCTCCTGTGGTAAGACTTTATGCAACTGCAGTGTGTTCCTTGAGTAAACTCCATTGGTGGGGCATAAAGTGTTGCTTAGAGTTCCACTAATGCTAATATCTGGTTAGTGGTGAGTGAGCCAGGCAGTCGTCAAGCTCATAAACCAGGGTTTTATAGGATATCCAAATCTAATGCCGTCTTGCTCAAGAATATTGTATTCTCACACAGGTGTAGCTTTAAAACTTGCATTCAGGCTTCTGCAGGATTGAGTCCAGGCAGCTATAGTGCCCTTGTTGCTTTGAGGTTTAGCTAGCTGTTCTGTCTAGTCAAGGTAATTGACCCCTCCCATGGCTATAAAGATATCACTTAAGATAGTGACAAACTTGAGCAGAAAGCTGTCAGTCTCTGATATGACTGGAACACCTACCTAGATGGTTGGACAGGTTAAAATACATCAACAAGCAAAGTACTTCATTAGCTGCCCCATAAGGCTATCTTTAGGGGTACCCCTCTTTCCAAATGTGTCTGCAGTGGTGTTCCATAGCTCTCTTGCTTTGTCCCAGGACAATCTCACTGTCTTAGAGGGTTGTACAAGGAAACTGAGAACTAGTCAGCTTCTTCTGTCCTGAGCTCCTTACAGATGCCTGTGCAGTCCTAGACCATTTTGTCACCAATCCCTTGACACACATGGAGCTGAAAAGGGAAAAACTAGCTAGAATGCTGTTTCTTGCTTTCTCCTGCAGTGTCCCTCTGAACTAGCTAAATTTCTACTTAAAACCAGTTTACTACTGCAATGCAACTCTGCCTTCAAGAATCTGTTAAACCTAATTCTTGAGTTCTCTTCTAAAATAACAAATCATAGTAGATTAATATTAGTGAAATAATCATTATGGATTACAGCCTCCATTTCCTTTCCCCTAGCACAACAGGTAGTATTAAATTCCCCTGGTATCCAATTTCCACCATGTCTAATCATGTTGGCTAATCACTAATTAAATACAATACTTGCATTTGTTAAAGGACTGAATTGGATTTCCTGTGCAAAAGAGGAACACTAATCTATTGCAGACTGAGCTCTTCAAAAGCAAGAGTTGACAGTTGAAGATAAAATTTCATCCACCTGCAAACATGTAGCCTACAGTGATGTATACCTATCTCATAGAGCTGGAAGGGACCCTGAAAGGTCATCCCATCCAGCCCCTGCCTTCATAGCAGAACCAAGTACTGATTTTTTTGCCCCAGATCCCTAAGTGGCCCTCTCAGTGATTGAACTCACAATCCTGGGTTTAGCAGGCCAGTGCTCAAATCACTGAGCTATTGCTCCCAGTGACTGTACAGCTCTGCTACACCTACTGTTTTTCAGCAAACATCTTGGTCAGATTATTCTGACTGTCAATGCCATATTCTCACATGAAACAAATTATTGACAGATTGCAACTTCCTTCACCTTCCCCTAACTTGAAATGAGAACTGATGTTCAAAGGTAACATCTTCACTAACAAACTAGACTTCTCTTGCAGGGCTGAGGCTGGCCTCTTGAAAGCAAAAAGTTGAAGTGCAAGAAATATCAAAAGCTGTTTCTTTCCACCCAAGCTACTAAGTACTTGTATATACGTTTTAAACTGTAATGCAGATGTGAAAACCACTCTAATTCAGTCTGACTTTATTGAAGTCCCTCTTGTGTGCAACTTAGAATTCTTGCCTGTTAATACCTCAACCTAATCTAGACTCTAAAATTTGACTTGATCTAAGATGTCCACTGACAAGCAACTCAAAACTCATGAGCAACACAACTTGTTGGCCACAAATATTGGCAGGATTGCTGTATCTGTGCATTCCATTACAAATGGATACAAGCAGGTGTCAGTCTTGCAATCTTTTAATAGCTTAATTCTTTGAAAAGACCACTTGCTTTGCATCCAATACACTCAAACTATTAGTGCTTTATAAAGCAGCTTTGGGTGGGAGGAAGTGAAGATAATGCTCAGTGGCAATTCTTTAAAGACTGTAAACCATAATATCTCATTGCTCATAGCCAACATTAATTGGTACAACTCTCTAGAAGTTCATGCCATAACACAGGAGATGAATATCCTAAACATCCATTAGGCTTGCAGTAAAATGCTTGTGGCATCCTAGGTTCTTGATCCTAGGAGATTGGCTGTTAAGATATAATTGTACTTAAACATACTGGAACTCTTCCTTTGCAGTGAAGAAGACCTGCGCTGAATCTGACTTTGTGTGCAACAGTGGTCAGTGTGTCCCTAACAGGTGGCAGTGTGATGGGGACCCAGACTGTGAAGATGGATCTGATGAAAGCCCTGAACTGTGCCGTAAGTGAGCCAATCATTGTGCTGACAAGCAAATTAAATCTCTCAACCAAAAACTGTCCATCTTGTAGCCTGTCGTCATAACTCCTAGGTTTTAAAACTAGCTTCTTATAATAAGAAATCAGTTGCATATACCCACTACTTGAGCTCTTCAGGCTACTAGGGTAATTGTCCACTCTACTTGAAAGCCCCTTCAAAGAACAGTCTTCAGAGTTACAGATTCTCATCAGGAACAAGGGAGAGACTTCAGTGTCTGATAAATTAATCTATTTCTTTATCTGCATAAAGCCCCCATTACCTCTTTGTAATCTTAGCCAGACCTGTGGGCTATTAAGGCTGCTCAAGATTCCCTTTTATGTGGAAACATAACAGGGATGTCTTAATAGAATGTCTGAAGATCTTTGAGCATGTCCTGGAATTATCTTTCTGCCCTTGATGCATTCTGTAGACTCCAATTCAGTTACAAGAACCAGAATAGAAGACCTTGACTCAGTTTCTAGTCCTCTTGATTGTGACTACAGCACCCTAAAGGGTACCTCATGGCCCTGGCTGCACCTGAAAGTCAGTTCATGCATCCACTGCTACAGTATAATGAAGGGAAAGACTAAATTTCAAACATTTGCATGGGACTGCACAGGCAGACTTAACTGCCTTCTTAATTAACTTAACCCTATCTTGTATCCCTCCTTCTCTGAGAATGAAACAGTAACTCTAAAATAACATGTGCCATACAGATAGACATCAGCATAATTCATAAGGTAACCTCCATAGCCCAGATAAAACAGTTCTTCCTCTCCTAGAATGACCTGAGGCCCTTTCTAATGGTCAAAGTATTAGAATTGACTCTACATTTCACTTGGGATGGACAGTGAAAACAGTGGTAAACTTACTCAGCTTTACACTTTCACAAAGAGCAATATCTGAGTTTAAACACTTTCAGTGGAATCTTTAAAACTTAAACTCTAGACCTCCTAAGTAGCTCTTGAAACTGACCCCCTCTCTAATTCATTTCTCAATAGACATGAGAACATGCCGGGTAAATGAAATCAGCTGTGGTCCTCGATCAACTCAGTGTATCCCTCTGTCCTGGAAATGTGATGGTGAAAACGACTGTGACAGTGGTGAAGATGAAGAGAATTGTGGTAAGGGAAGAAACAAATGGTAGCCTGTATAGCTTTTTTCAAATGTACTTGGTCTGAAGATGAACTAGCTATGTGAAATAGCCAACTGGTGCTCTTAAAACTATAATTTCAACTAGAGTGACTGTTAGTAGTCACATCATACAATCAAATGCTGCTTTTCTAGTCCTATTCAGTTAAACTTGCTCATTTGTATGGTGAGGACTACACTTGTAAGTGCTGCTATGGGTCTAATATCAGACAAATTTAAAAGGCTAAAATAAGTGCCTCTAAGCAAGGACACTGCCTCCTAACATGAAATCTGAATTATAGTTTGAGTACCAACTACCAGGCTCTCAGCAGTAGCTAAGTAGTAATCCATTCTCTCTCCAAATGGATTCACTCCAAGCAATGAAAAGAATCATTGCTATTTCATTTCAAGACTCAAAGCAAAACTAACTTGTTGGACCATCCTAACTATTATACAGTTCATTAGTTTTGCTCTCTAATGTCATTTGCTTAGTGGTGATCCACTTAGTACTAGAATACTCATGTGGCTAGTCCCCTGTCATTTGGATTTCATAAAGCTGCTGTTCTATAAAGCCTCGTGGCAGACAGAATTAGCTGCTACACTAACAAATTCCCCACCTCCTAAACATGCACTAAAAGGGCTCTAGATTTAGACAGCAGTTTATTTTCTTAACATAGATGATATCTAGCTTCCCCTAGCCTGTACTTTCAAAGAGTGCAGAGCAGAGCTTCCTCCCTACTCTTCCCCCACTGCCCTCCAGTCACAGATGTTCAAGAACCATCCCAACAAAATGCACAGAGGAGGTGCAAGAAGCTCACATTCTAAAACAAATGTCCTCTGAGCTGATGCTGTAAAAGTGTCTCTAAGACTTAGACACTATACCCAGCTTCAGAGTAAAGGCTTGCATAGATATAGAGGAATAGAATTCCCAAATATGGGACATGAACCTAACAAATAGAATGGCAATAGCTTTAATGACTGCAGTGACTAACTAGAATTTTCTGAAATACTTGCATAAGTGATCTTCACCACTACCCCTTTGTAGAAGACTAACTTTTTGAGTTAGGTCAATTAAGTTAAGAACCTGCTGTAGAAAACCAGATAGTGCAGTCATAGTTCTAAAATCCTGACACTAATTGAATTCCCTCTCTATTACCAGGCAATGTAACTTGTAGCCCTGCAGAGTTCACTTGCTCCAGTGGGCAGTGCATCTCCAAAAACTTTGTCTGTAATGGCCAGGATGACTGCAGTGATGGTAGTGATGAACTGGACTGCACACCACCTACTTGTGGAGCACATGAATTTCAATGTAAAAGTTCTAGTTGTATCCCTATTAGCTGGGTATGTGATGATGACGCAGACTGTTCAGACCAGTCAGATGAATCTCTAGAGCAATGTGGCCGCCAGCCTGCCCATCCTGTGAAGTGTTCTCCTAGTGAAGTACAATGTGGCTCAGGGGAATGTATTCACAAGAAGTGGCGGTGTGATGGAGACTCAGACTGCAAGGATGGAAGTGATGAAACAAACTGCCGTAAGTAACTGTTCTACAATTATAGACTTTAAGGTCAGAAGGGACCATTATGGTCATCTAGTCTGACCTCCTGCACAACACAGGCCACACTCTCACCCACCCACTCCTGTATCCAACCCCTAACCTATGTCTGAGCTATTGAAGTCCTCAAATCATGGTTTAAAGACTTCAAGGTGCAGAGAATCCTCCAGCAAGTGACCTGTGTCCCATGCTGCAGAGGAAGGTGGGGGGTGGGGGGGGGAGAGAAACCCAGGGCCTTGGTCAATCTACCCTAGAGGAAGTCCTTCCCGACACCAAATATGGCAATCCGCTAAACCATGAGCATGTGGGCAAGACTCACCAGCCAGACACCCAAAAAAGGTGGGATCTGTGTTACCACACAGAATTCTAATCTAACATCCCATCACAGGCCATTGGACATATTTACTGCTAATAGTCAAAGACCAATCAATTACCAATATTAGGCTATCCCATCATACCATCCCCTCCATAAACTTTTCAAGCTTAGTCTTGAAGCCAGATGTGGTGTGTGGTTTTTTCTTTGCCCCCACTGCTCCCTTTGGAAGGCTGTTCCAGAACTTCACTCCTCTGGTTAGAGAAACCATCTAATTTCAAGTCTAAACTTACTGATGGCCAGTTTATATCCATCTGTTCTTGTGTCCACATTGGTACTGAGATTAAATAAATACCAGGGAGGGAAAGGAATTATTCCTTCTATCTATTTATAGAGCAATCATATCTCCCCTCAGTTGCCTTTAGCTTTGGCTAAACAAGCCAAGCTCTGAGTCTCCTTTCAGAAGACAGGTTTTCCATCCCTCAGATCATCCTAGTAGCCCCTCTCTATCTGTTCAGGTTTCAATTCATCCTCAAACATGAAGACCAGAACTGCACAGTATTCCAGATGAGGTCTCACCAGTGCCTTGTATAATGGTACCAACACCACCTTATCTCTACTGGAAATACCTCACCTGATGCATCCCAAGACCACATTAGCTTTTTTTCACAGCCATATCACATTGGCAGCTCATACTCCTCCTGTGATCAACCAATACTCGAAGGTCCTGGTCCTCCTCCTCTGTTACTTCCAACTGATGCATCCCCTGCTTATAACACATTCTTGTTTATTACCTAAATACATGACCTTGCACTTTTCACTATTAAATTTCATCCTATTACTCCAGTTTACAAGGTCATCCAGATCTTCCCGTATGATATCCTGGTCCTTCTCTGTATTGGCAATACCTCCCAGCTTTGCAGATAAACTTTATTAGCACATTCCCACTTTTTGTGCCAAGGTCAGTAATAAGACTGGTCCCAAACCAATCCCTGAGGAACTCCACTAGTAACCTCCCTCAGCCTGACATTTCACCTTTCAGTACAACCTGTTGTAGTCCCCTCTTTAACCAGTTCCTTATTCACCTTTCAATTTTCATATTGATCCCCATCTTTTCCAATTTAGCTAATTCCCCATGTGGAACCATATCAAATGCCTTACTGAAATCAAGTAAATTAGATCCACTGGATTTCCTGTATCTAAAAACTGTCCTTCTCAAAGGGGATCAGGTTGGTTTGGCACAATCTACCTTTTGTAAAACCATGTTGTATTTTGTCCCAATTACCATTGAGATCAATGTCCTTAACTTTCTCCAAGACTTTTTTCCAAGACCTTGCATACTACAGATGTCTAACAGGCCTGTAGTTACCCAGGTAACTTTTTTCCTTCCTTAAAAATAGGAACTGTTAGCAATTCTCCAGTCACATGGTACAACCCCTGAATTTGCAGATTCACTAAATTCTTGCTAATGGGCTTGCAATTTCATGTGCCAGTTCCTTTAATATTCTTGAATGATTATCTGGGCCCCCAATTTAGTCCCATTAAGCTGTTCAAGTTTGGCTTCTACCTCAGATGTGGTAATATCTACCTCCATATCCTCATTCCCATTTGTCATCCTACCATTATCCCTAGTCTCCTCGTTAAAGACTGAGGCAAAGTATTTGTTTAGATATTGGGCCATGCCTAGATTATCCTTAACCTTCACTCCATCCTCCATGTTTAGCAGTCCCACTTCTTTCTATTAAAGAGGAGAAATTCCAACTCATTACCTCTTCCCTAGTTCAATCACTGGCTCTCCCAAAACATCTTAAGGCTTCAATTAGTTCTGTAACTGAGTCACCAAGACCTTCAGGATTCTAACTCTGCAGCACTTCTCTCTCCAGCTTCCCGGACTTGTAGACCAGACCAGTTCAAATGTGAAGATGGGAATTGTATCCATGGTAGCAGGCAATGTAATGGTGTAAGAGACTGTCTAGATGGAACTGATGAAGTCAACTGTAAAAATGGTAAGAACAATACTAAGTGGTGAAACTCTTCTTGTTTAACAGGCTTTCTAGATTAAAAAAAAAATCTAATCTAATGGCCCTTTCCCTCCCATTACCTCAACAGTCAATCAGTGCTCTGGATCTGGCAAATTCAAGTGCAGAAGTGGGGAATGCATAGACATCAGCAAAGTGTGTAATCAGCAGCAGGACTGCCGGGACTGGAGTGACGAACCCCTCAAGGAATGCAGTAAGTGAGCCACCTACTTGGAATGTCACTCAATAGGCTTGAGATTAGTCTGATTCTTGCCTGCAAGAACCAGTGCAGGTGCCTGTAGTCTAACTTTCTATGGTTGGGAGACTCTCTTTAAAGACTAAAGGATCTTGCTTCTAGTTAGAACTGAACAGTGGCTTGCCTGCATCCTCTAACGTAAGCTTGCACATAACTGAAATGACTAATGTGCTGCTTTATGCTTAGTCATGAACCAGGCTGCAGATAACTGTAAAACCTGGTACAGAAACCCTAGCTCCAAATAGCACTGAGCTTCTCTTAGCTGAAGTCTGCAGTTGGCTCACTTGATGTACTTGCAGAACTATCTACATGTCAATAACATGAGCACCAACATGTCCCACAGGACTCTTAACAAGCGTCTGTTGCAAAGGGAATCTTGGCCAGTACTCTAATTTCTCTACTATTCTAGAACTAGTAGCCTTTTTAGTTTAGACAGGCATGGATGGCCTGAGATTTCAGTTAAGTTGCCACAACTATTTTTGGGTCTCTTCTAATTCTACTCCAGACTTGAATGAATGCCTGGTGAACAATGGTGGATGCTCTCATATCTGCAGAGACCTAGTTATTGGGTATGAATGTGACTGTCCAGCTGGGTTTGAACTGATAAACAGGAAGACATGTGGAGGCAAGTATCTACTACCATCTTGACCCCCTAAATGAGTTAATCTTGTTTCAATACTAACTTTACAGTCTTTCTTAGATATTGATGAATGCAGGAATCCTGGGATCTGCAGTCAAATCTGTATTAACTTAAAAGGAGGCTACAAATGTGAATGTAGCCATGGCTATCAAATGGATCTAGCTACTGGAGTGTGCAAGGCAGTAGGTAAGCACTACTAGCAATACTCACTTTATCAGGAGCCCAAAGGCATTAGAAATATAAGCAAAGGTAGCCTCTTCAGAGGCTATGACAAAGGTACACCAGAATTACTGCACCTGGCTGGTCTACAGTACACAGCTCCCCATAGCAAATACACCAGAGGACTGATTAAACTCTGCCCAACAAATTGGGTTCAAAGATTTGCTAAATCAGCCTCTGCTCTCAACAGCACAGAGGCTGAAGACCTCACTGCAACAAGTCACTTGTACCATCATTCTCTGTATGGTACAGGAAATCCTCCAGAGGCATTTAATTAAGCACAGTACTCTACTCTTTTAATCCTTCAGTAAGCTCAAATATTGAGGACACTGTCTGGGGGTGAAGGAAAAACACCATTGGCAGCCTTTCAGGTTGAGCTATAAACTGCAGGAGAGACCTGTCCCTCAAAGCACTTAGTGCTGATGGTGTGAAAGCATAGGGGAGCCAAAGGAGGCTGATGCTTTCTCTGCACATGGTGGCTGCTAGACTCCTGTTCTATCAGCACTGTACTCAAAACATGTAAACATCTGGGATGACACTAATGTAGTAAGAATGACTTGTGTCAACTAAAACAGCAAGTAACTTCTAAATCCTCCTTAGGAAAAGAACCATGTCTGATTTTCACTAATCGTCGGGACATCAGGAAGATTGGTCTGGAAAGGAAAGAATACCTCCAGCTCGTAGAGCAGCTAAGAAACACCATAGCTCTAGATGCTGACATTGCTGAGCATAAACTCTTTTGGGCTGACTTTAGCCAAAAAGCAATTTTCAGGTAAACCTGCCTGCTTCAAACTTTCCTCAGTGTGTGTTTGTTCTCATGAAGTTGTAGCTCTTAAAGTGACTGGCTAAAGACTTCTAAAAACTCTGACTTAAGTCAGACAAGCATTCTCTTGTGTACAGCTTGAATCTAAGAATTTCTAATTTCAGTAACCATAGCCTTGAAGTCAAAGACTCCTATTGAGTAGGAGTATCCTACTCAAAGCTGTGCATGTACCCCTACGGACATTGGAGTTGCAGCCAAAGTATGAGCACAACTTGAGGCCAACTGTTCTGACTTTAAAAGTTTAGTTCAACTAAAGGTTAACAAAGGGCAGCAAACATCTTAAGTCTAGATTAAACAAATCTTTCAATTTTGAGGCTAGCTGCTTCAGAATTATTGTGTTCAAGATTTGTACATATGCCTCAGACTGCTACCAGCTCAACTGGAGCATCTCCACTAGTGTACAGTGATTAAATCTTACCCTTTTTTCTCTTCCAGTGCCTCACTTGATAGTCGTGATAAGGTGGGCAAACACTTAAAAATCATAAGCAATGTACACAGTCCTGCAGCAATTGCTGTTGACTGGGTCTACAAGAACATCTACTGGACTGATTCAGCTTTGAAGAGTATCTCAGTGGCTAGTCTTGATGGTGCTAAAAGGAAGATCCTGTTTAATACAGGCCTAAGAGAGCCAGCCTCCATAGCTGTGGATCCTCTCTCTGGGTGAGCATTACACTGTACAACAGACTAATGCCAAGTCATCTCGGTACTATACTGACCTAGATTGGTAAGCAAACTACAAAGCAATAAGATGAAACCTGGTTAGCAACAAGCTTGCAGAACATACCCATTTGAAGGTGACAAGTTGAGCACACTAGAATAGGCTTGGCTCAGCCATAATGTATAGATTAATTCTAGACCTTCCTGTAACTACAACACATACAAGCTAATATTGCTGCTTGTGTGTTAAAGTATAATTTAAACTACAATATAGCTAAGCTGCAGGATGCCTAATGACTTGACTCTTTACAGCTTTATGTACTGGTCTGACTGGGGTGAACCAGCCAAAATAGAAAAGGCAGGAATGAATGGACTTGGTAGACAGCAACTGGTGACAACAGACATCCAGTGGCCTAATGGAATTGCACTAGGTATTTCATGTTCTTGCAAAATTAACTTCCCTGAGAGCCCAAAATGCCTTTCAGAAATACTGACATCACTAGATCTTTAAGAAATCCCAGTTTGCAAGTCAAGATTCCCTGGAAAACTTGTAGAAGTTTACAATAGCATGGTAACCATGAGAAGGCATTGAACACTAGGGACAGCCATGGCCTCTAGGCACTATGCAGTCAAGCTTCTTTCAATTCTAAAATTAGCAGCTTTGGTCAAAGCATTGGCAGTCTTTTGAAGTGTCCTCCCCATTGACAGCTTGCTTGTAGCGTGACCCATAGCAGATGCTGGCAGATAAAATGGCACCTCATTCATGAGGTAGCACCAACATAGGGTACCACTGACCAACATTTTGTCCTAATTATAGGGCTACAATCTCCACTCAGAACCACAATCCAGGTCCTACTGTGGTAATACCACTGCCCTATGTGAATTAGTGCATTTTTTCCCGTCATGGGGAAGTCAAAACTTCCACTTCCCTACCAGTGGAAGTCAAATGCATATGCACTGTAGATGGCATTTGTCAGCTCTAACGAACCCAAAGTTAAGTACTCCCAAAGGCAATATGAATAGTGAGGTTTTCCAGGTAAAACAAGTGCTTGTGATCAGATTCAATGTACTAAAATGCAACTTCTCTTCCTAGATCTTGTAAAAAGCCGCCTCTACTGGCTTGATTCAAAGCTACATATGCTGTCCAGTGTGGATCTGAATGGCCAGGATCGTAGGATTGTGTTAAAATCGCATGAGTTTCTTGCTCATCCTCTTGCTCTAACAATATTTGAGGTAAGTCTCCAAGCATCCAGTAGGGAATTGTGACTGTAGGCTCCCTTTGGAGGGGCAGTGTACAGCAAGAGACAAATAAATGGAAGACTGCAGAAAAGCTGCTGCAATGGGATTACTGTAGCCTCTATATAGAAGCAGAGTAACAAATACAAAAGTGAATATATTCCACACTAAGGCTAGTTAGCAAACTTAACACCTCACATTGCCTCAACCATAATGTGAGTGATCCTAATCTAGTTGAACTGCATTGATACTTCAGAGTCCTTGTGATCACTAAATCAGATTTACCATGCACAGGGGACAACTTAACCATCCCTGGTGATGGACAAACCAAACTGGTCCCAACCATAATAGGCTGCAATAACTTTGCCTTCTAGGACCGTGTCTACTGGATTGATGGAGAGAATGAAGCAGTCTATGGTGCCAATAAATTTACAGGATCTGAATTGGCTACACTAGTGAACAACCTCAACGATGCTCAGGATATCATTGTGTATCACGAGCTTGTTCAACCGTCAGGTACCAGATGTAAACTGTGGCAATGTTACTTTCATTGTAAATGTCTGCCTTGTTACTATTAAATCAAGTAGGTATTAAAGAAGCCTAGAAAATCCTTCTGTAGGGGAGTGACGTGGGAGACAGCTCAAATCTGACTGACCAAAAAGCACACTAAGCAGAACTATCACTGCAGTAGAGGTGGTGGTAGAGTGGGGCTGTTCAGAGGTCCCCTGAAGAGTAAAGCTGTATACTGTGCTGCTGCATGGCTTGATTTCCATGGCCTATAAACTGTCCAGTCATGTATGGACAGTCAGTATATCCTCTGCCATGTACCAATGCTAAACAATTGTCTGCAAGACTAAAGCACTGGTCTGATTTTTAAAACTGACTTGTGCCAACAGGCACAAACTGGTGTGATGAGACCATGAAGAATGGTGGCTGTGAGTATCTGTGCCTGCCTGCTCCCCAGATAAATGAACACTCTCCAAAGTATGCCTGCATATGTCCTACTGGATACAACCTACAAGATGATGGCCTAAGATGTAAAGGTACAGTGACACAATTGAAAAGTTACTGTAGAGGGGACCTAATGAGGGACTCTTGTGCAATCAAGACTTCTACAGTAATGTTCTAATCTGACAGACTTAAGGCTCCACTGTTGCTACATGATTCACATTTATGTTGGGACTTAAACTGTGGTGGTCTAACTGAAATACAAACTCTTGCGATGATTGTTGCATTACCTGCAAGTCTGTGCCTGGCTTCTGCATATTCATCACCATATACTGTGATCAGACCTTGTGCATTCCATCAGAATGAGGGTGTGGCAGTGACCTGAGCTACTAGATAGCTGGGACTTTCAGAGCCATCCACACAGCTTGCCTAACTCAGTGGTTCTCAGCCTTTTCCAGTCTACTATACCCCTTCAAGAGTCATCTCCTTGCATACTGCATGTTTCACCTTACTTAAACTACTTGCCTACAAAATCAGACCTAAAGACAAGGGTCACTGCACTCTATTACTAAAACCTTGCTTTTCTCACTTTTGTCTGTAAAATTTTAGTTTGTATTGACTTTGCTAGTGCTTTTATGAAGCCTGCAAAACTAAGCAACTATCTAGATGAGTTGATATACTCTGGGGGTATGCAAAGGTCTTTCAGGGAGTACATGTAGTTCTGGTTGAGAACCACTGGCCTAACTTGTAACTTCTCTAACTAATCAAATGTTAATGGATACAGACTTGGGTGGGGGTCTAGCATTCTTAACTGGAGGATTCAGTTATGCTTCAGAGAACAGCACGTAAGTGCTAAAGTTGAATAGGCTCGTGCTCTGTTGGGAGTTAACAATCTCTTGCCCAGTTAGTTTAACTCATTGAGTGGTCCTTAGACTGCAGTTCCATGGCAGGCAAAGCTCTGTACAGTAACAAAATTCCTGTAGGAGCTCCTTAAATAACCAGAGGAACTTTAAGTAGCCATGCACACATTGTACAGTGTGCTCTTGAACTAGTTGATGTTACATTCTGCTGGAGTTCATGATCAGCACTCCAAAAACTCATCCCTGTATGACTGTTTCCACAGTCATTACTGTGGAGTGAGCAAAACCTCTAAATGTCCTATCAAATACAGTGCCTACCTAGCTTGCATCTTACAGCTTTGGATAGCTACTAGCAGGCCCCAGCAAAACTTGAACTTTGTTGCATCACTTAGTGAAACACCAGAAATCTGGTTCACTTGTATCCAAGCTTTCTTTTCAGTGAAAACTGATGGATTCTAAAAATATCTAGGAGTATCCAACTTGTGGTGCAAGCTATTGGCTTCTATGTAAAAGGCATATTTAACTGTCCAACCATACTTCCCAAAGCATCAGACTTCGGGGGAGGAGGGGGGTAAAATAACCAGCAGCTGAGATTGCAACTTCCTAGCAGAGTAAACCTGTCACATCCTCAGTCAAGAACTTTGGTCCAATAAAATCTAAAAGCTGCATGACCATTTACCATCTGTTAAACCCTCACAACCACAGCTTAATAGCAAGCAATTTCAGAACTTCAGGATTAACTGGGTTCTTGATTTATAACCAGTTTCAGGTACTGGAACTACTGTGGCTTACATTGAGACAAAAGATACCAGCACAACAGAAAAACCACCAACTGTTGGACCAGTTCCTGGAGGTATTGGTCCCAATAACTCGCTTTCAATCATGCATTACAATGACTGATCAGGGTATACAAACTGGCCTCAGACAACTAGCACAAACATGCTAAACCTGTGCATGCAAACAGGGAACATGTTCAGCATTCACATATCTCAAATGGCAAGTGAGTAGTGTGGTGTGTTAAGACTAGTTCTAGCATGTGTCCTCCTGTGATAGCCTAGCATCTCATGTTGGCCATGAAAATTACCAGTGAGACTCTCTTCCTAGGAAATCAACTTTCTGCAGTTGCATGAATTTGCAAGAGTACTTAGTGGGCTACATGCTCTAGAATGCATTCTTTACTTCTCACTAGCTTAATGCATAGAGACAAGGTGATTCTTCACTACAGTCTGAGGAAGCTGCTAGCCTTGGACTAAATTCTACCAACTTATCAGTAAAGAATACATGAGATTGTATTTATTCCTCTTCTAGGACACAATTTCAGCAGTGCTGTGTCAGAAGTCAGTTCTGCCAAAGGAACTTCAGCTGCCTGGGCTATTCTTCCTCTGGGTAAGTGTACTTGGGTGCAGATAAGTGAGGCCCTACCTTTGAGTGGCTGGGTACAACTCAACATCATTCCAAGGGATTGACAAGTCTGAAAATAAGTCTCTCAAAATAGAGATGGTTCCAAAAGCAGAACCTTCTGATGTCAATGCTAGGGGCGCTCGGTTTTCAGAGGCACTAAATCAACTAGTGTTGAAACTAAGCCCATTTAAAACTACTCCCTGTTCCTGACATCCCATACAAAAGGGAGCCATGCACTTGTAAAGATCTAGTGCTCAAGACTTGAAGGACTAGATCTTTACATCACTTGTTCTCTACCTACTTAATCTGCTATCATATTCCACCAGCCCTAAAACCAACAGTCCATTGCATGGTAACTTGTCTTATTGTAGGGTGGGGATGCAACTAGAACAAATATAGTAGCACAAGCCTGTCCTAAAAATTCAGTTGAGGGAAAACAAAGCTTCTGGCTATCAATGGCTTGCACCCATAGGAAGAATTAAAACTGGACTACCACAGGACTATGAGCTAAGCCGCCCTAGAAATCATTCTAGCTGAATGTCAAGCAAGTCATGACTTGTCTCCTTTATTGCAGTATTACTGGCACTGGCAGCAGCAGCAGGTGGCTACTTCATGTGGCGTAACTGGCAACACAAGAATATGAAAAGCATGAATTTTGACAATCCTGTCTACTTGAAAACCACTGAAGAAGATCTCACTATTGACATTGGGAGACACAGCAGTTCAGTAGGACACACTTACCCTGCAGTAAGTACAGATACTTGGGTTCTAGGTGGGAGCCAAAATGGCAGTTGAAGACCATGCTCTTTGTAGTTGAAGTCTCAAGATGGCCAAATATTGTCTTGGTTTCTAAAGTAGTTACTCCTGACAAACTTGGCCAACCTTCCTATAATACAATTGGAAGGCATGATCTGCACTTCAGACCTGACCATCTCCTTACTATACTTCAGTAGGAGACCAAAGGAAGACCCATAGCCAAAGCACTGGGCTGAACGAGGCAAGAATTAATGCCACAGCAGTTATGATGTGCCACTTTTTAGGCATCAGACAGGCTTGCCACCATGGCCAGGCAGCATGTAGAATTCCTGGCAGATACCCAGTACATAGAGCTGTAAGGCATTGGGCTTGCTATCAAATGAGCCTTAATCAAAAGTTGGCAAACGTCCCTGTTGCATACACTTGAATGACTTGCCAACAAGCTAGTTACTCTAAGCAGGGGTCCCTCTACAATGTCCCTTTTATCAGTATTAATTGGCAGGTGAAATGGGTAGGACACTGGCCTCACTTTTGGGGTATGGGAGGGCAGGTGGTTCTAGCATGTCTAGTGGTTCTAGTAACATGCAAAGCAGCAAGCCTGGTTTCATCACTTCAGCTACCAAAAACACACAACACTGAAGTGCAATAGGCTTTAGATGTCAGACTTTAAAAAGGAATGTTTTATGTTAATGTAACCTAGCTCTGGCTTGCCTTTTTCCAAAGAAACCTAAAACCTTGCAAAGATACAAATTGTACAAGTCTCTGGACAAGACATATCTTGCACAGTGACTTTTTTCTTGCAACCCAAGACTTGCTTTTAATACACATTTGCTCCTTCCATACAGATATCCGTTGTAAGCACAGATGATGATCTAGCTTGAATACTCGAGCTGGCAATCTACTTGTGTTCTACAGTCTTTTGGATGGTAACAGGCAAGTAGCTGAAGATTCTTCCAAGATGGAAGAATGAAGAAACCTTCTGTATGTGTGGAGCAAGCCTGTGTAAATCTTATACAGGTTACCAGAACTCTGTAAATATCTGTCCACAATTCAGCTTTTGATGGTTACTGTTTATCTGTAACCCTTGAATTTGTCAGTACTACCACTGACCAACTATTTAAAGCACTTTCCATAGAAAGCCATATTCCAGAAACAACTTGTGCTATAGTGTACCACCTGTACATATTTGTATAGGCCACTTGTAAATATTCCTGATCACTATTAAGCACTTTGAAATATTTCAAATGTAAATTATTGTAAACTCTTTTTCAATGGTTGGGTCAATGGCAATAGGAGAAAACGGGTTATTCAGATAAATTGCCAAAAATTTGTAAACACAAGTAATTTTGTATGTGAATGAATTGTGAATCTTTCCTGCCTGGGGCACCTTAGGGGTGTACAGAGGATGAATGCTCTCTATCAAAACCACTGTAAAGTTAAATGCTAAAATTAAAACAGTCAAAGTGACTAGTCATGTTCAGTGAATCTTATTATACACAATGGAATTGGAGCAGTTTTTTGGGGTCCCAGCTAGATATGTCACTTAGATCTTGGCCCCTTTCATGTGAGCCTAAAGCAAGAAGAAATATTTTTAGTTCTTTCTCTAAAACTCATACTGGAAAATTAGTTTTAGACTAGCGTTCCCAATTTATCTGTTCTGGCAGTACCCCAAATAGCTAAGGCACCTACCAGATCTCTACAATTTATGCATTCTACTAATGCTGCAAGGTAAGGAATAGATCAGAAGGGCACAGTTCAGGATGGAGCTGCTAATTGTAGAAAAGATTTCTGGAAAAGTCAAATCTAGTTATCTTAAATCATATTGACAGCTTTCATTGCTGATAGCATAAGGTATGGTGCAATCTCTGCCTACCCCCACTAGCTGCTATAAGCTATCAACAAACTTGTCATCCCAGGCTGTCCATTTCTACTATATTAATGGGGGGGGCACCTCTGGGAGGGTGCTCCAGCCTGGGGCAGAGGATTGGGGTCTGGGAGGGAGTTTGGGTTCAAAAGGGGATTCTGACTTGGTGCAGGGCGAGTGTGAGGTATAAGCTCTGGGCAGGAGGTGCTTACCACAGGCAGCTCCTGGCTAGTAGCACAGTGGCCTGCTCAGGCTGCCTGCCATGGTCCCATGCCAATCCCAGAAGCATCCAGCTGCTGGGATGTCACTGCATGACCCTGGGTGGGGGGGGGGGAGGGGAAGCAGGTCTCTGTGCACTGCCAGTGTCTGCAAGTACTATCCCTATAGCTCCTATTGGCCAGTTTCCAGCCAATGGGAGCTGTGAGGGATGGTGCTGGGGGGCAGCACATGAAGACCTGCTGCCCCTCCCCCAAGGGGCATAAACATGCCAGGAGCAACATAGAGCCATGGCAGGCAGCCTGGCTGAGCACCCCATGGTGCCCCAGGACTTCTAGCATCCTGGGGATTGCAAGGGGCAGCCAAAGAGCCTGGCAGGCAACACATAAATGTTAGGTCACATTTTGCCCACCCCTGAGCTAGTGTGGTTATATTGCACTCTGTAGTAGATCATTTTTCTACAACTCGAAAGGCCTGTGGGACTTGTGCCAAGTCACATTTGCTTCAGAAACTCATTTGGCTTGGGTAAGGCTAGATGGAGGCTTAATTACATATAAATACAAAAGTTCAAACTGCTGAACACTTTTTTGTGCACAAAAAAGTATCAACTTGGTGTAATTTGCTGTTGCCACTTCTGATTCAGGACAAAGCCATTCAAATGATGTAGCCTATGGCAGTATTTAACTTCACTTTGTCTGTAGCAAAAGAAATTGCAGCACAAGTTTAGTCTCAAGTGATATGTGGCAGTTTTTTTTTTTTTTTTTTTTTTTCTGAGGAGATTGATCACATCTATCATCTCATAAGAGCAGCTGGAAATACAGGCAAATTCCTAATGTGAAGTTGTTGAACCTGAAATTCTGCCTAAGCAGCCTGACCACCAAAAGGCACTAAATAGCATCCCTTAAAATTGGCTTCCATGCAGAGATAGCTCAGCAAGGCCACTTCATTGAAATGCAAGCTTCACTAAACAGCTAAGTTTGAAACCTTGCCATAAGGGGTATCTAGCACCAGCATGCATGTATAACTAAAGTTGCTAGCCCTAGCTCCATACTGCAAAGTATCTCTAGAAGAGCACATTACTGAGAGAGGCTGCCTCTAGCTGGTATGGCAGTAAGGTGCAAATCTTGTTTTACTGCACATCTGAGTTAGATCATTCAAGTTGAATGAAAGACTTCCTGTAGCAGTCTTAAACTAAAATGGCTCCATCCAATGAGACCATACAACTTTGTTCAGAGGGTCTTTATGCAAAAACCTTTTACTTGGCCTACAACATTCTAGCTTCCCTTAATGCTCATAGTAAAATTCAAAGTAAGGCTTGTAATTAGCTCTGAAAGGGAGCATTACGCCTCAACACTAGTCCCATACAGCATTCTCTTCACTTTGAAATGCCAGAAACTGGCTTACCTTTAGGTTAACAAAGGTGAATGACTCTTCTCAGGGTAACTATGAGTGGAAGAAGCTCTCCCACTGACCTAGTGCTGTCTAGGAGTTAAGGTTGCTAGAGTGTTGCTTGGGTGTAGATTTCCTCACCCCCTGCATGAGTTAGGGATACCTAACTATTTAGTGTAGAGCTGACCTTAGTCACAAATAATTCACTACTATCAAACACTTAAGTTTACTGCAAATCAACTAACTGATCCATTGCTTCAACTCTCACTATGCTGAGTGAAAGGCCTACTTTCCACCTATCTAACCTTTCCAGACAACTATTTCATCTTGAGACACTCAACACTAGCTCTTGATTCCAAATAAGAATACTATATCTGCTAATTCAGTTTAAATGCTTAAAGCATGCAGACCTCCCCAGGAAAGAGCTGGGACCAGGCAGCTCTTGTCATTTACAGACTCAAAGTAGGAATACCTAGCTGGATGATAGCAACCAAATAGTCATCTGCTACACAAAGAGGAAGTTACAAAGGAAGCCTAAAACTTGTAACTGAGTAAGGGTCCTCATCCACTTGGTTTTGTGTGGGGGTTTTTAGACCCAAAACCTACTTCACCTAATCTCACAGGAAGCCTGGGCCCATCATGAGAAACAACATGCTCATATAAAGCCCTTGCAATCCCATGCCACTTAGTCAAAACAGACACATCTCAGTTCTATACAACTGATAAAAGTCACTATGAAAATTAGGTACTCAGGGAAGTAAATAACTAGGTTGAAAAATTAGTCATTCATCCATATCCCTTCAGCAGGATTGAAAACCTCAGCCTAAGTAGAAGACCCATATCTATGCCCACTGGCACTTTAGCAACTTAAGTTTCCCATACAAGTTCCAAAGTACTGATTTAAGCATTCAAGGTGAGATTTGATTGTCATATTCAGTCACCTGAGCTTCAAAATTGGGCCCATAAGGGTTTGATCCAGTTTTGCAAGTCTGCTCTAACTGAATGCAGCAACTACTTTATCAGAATGGATGAACTGACTTGGTTACTGGACTGGCAAATTTTCATGGCAACTTTGCAAGACTGGTTTAGCCCCCATTCTGATACTCAAATGGGGTAGCCAAGTCCAAAGCATACTTTCCATGTTGTCCAATCTCCTGGGAGCTTTAATTCTCCACTTCTCAATTGTTTTCATGGCGGTCACTGGTTCAGTTTAGCCTGTGGCACCTCCCTTGCATTCCCTTGAGTGACAATTAGTGTTTGTGCTTATTTCTTGCAGTGCTAGTCTACAATGGGAGTCTGTTTTTCCTGTTTGTTATGCCTCTTTCATTAATCCAGAAAGCACATCGCATAGATGGTAAAGAGCTCCTTGTTTAGAAAGGTGCTGTAGGTGCACTGTTTGCAACAGCACTTTAGAAGTCTCCAATATTGCCTCCTGGTGTCATCTCCACTGTTGCCCTCCTTACTGGCATTGGTGAGCAATTACAATAGTCCCATTGACTTCAGAGAATTGCTCACCAGTGTGATTTGCAGAGTCACTGTCAGCTGCCCTTAAGGAAATAAACCCAGTTCCATAACATGGCCTGGTGTTGCACCATAGGTAGTAACTTGTTCAAACCTTTGCAGCACATGCACAACCGACAGGAGTATATTCACTGGAGACCTCACTCCCTGCAGAGGAATATGGGGGTCAAGTGGATGATAAATCTTTTTCCTGGTTGTTAGCTCAGATGAAATGGTTGGGTTAGAACCTTTTTAGATGTATATTCTTGTCTCCAGGTTAAACTGAAGCTTGTAACCTAAAGAAGGTTCACTGTAACTCAGACCTCTGTAGATTCAGACATTCTCTCTAGGAATCTTCCTATTCCTAGAAAAGGTTTTTTTGTTTTGTTTTTGTTTTTTTTAAAGGCTTCTGGCTTTTCTCCTTTAACAAAGAGATGGAGATTCACCAGGCCTCTTTCTCAAAACTTGAGACTGGTTAATCTTTCTGTCTAGTCATTAAGATTATGCTGATTTACTGTGATACTGGAGCACCTTTGTCGCCTTGGTGTTCCCAGAATGTTCTCATAAGAGTCTGTTTATTCTTAATTAAACAAGTGTCAAAGAAACCACAATCTTCTTATGTTAAAGAACAGAATGAGTAAAGAAGACATGTTCTTACAAACTGACCCCCAAGGCATAGGATGTGGTGCATTCTTAATGCAACAGTCCTGTCATCATGTGACACTGGCAAAACCATGAACATAAGATAGCTAATATCTTGTCTGACAATAGGATAATGGTGGCTAGTACTGGATGTTTCAAAGGAAGTGCATAGTTGACATTTATGGAATAATCCACCATAGGGGAATAGTTAACAATTGCTAACCCCTTTTTCTTTTCACCGGCCTCCAGCGCTGGTGTAACTTACGTTAAATGAGCATGGAGAAGGAACAGCTTTTTAGTTGTTTATTTACATATAGCCCATAATGATGTCATGAGAACTACTTTTTAAAATATTTGATATACTGCTTTCACTTCAAAGAGAAAGATCAGTACCAAAAATACACTGCTCTCACTGCCTCAGGTGCCAAGTGAAAATAGCCCCTCTACTGACAAAGACTAGCATTTATGTACCAGTTTTGACCATCACTGGCTAATCTGCAAGCTATAGGCATGTACAGTTGTATGATACCAAAATGGAGGCCTCTTGTTGACTTGCCAAAATCTTTAAAAGGAAATTGTTAAGCACTTTAGATACAAATGGAGCTTATCTTAAAATTATTTTATTTAAGAACCTATACCAGTATGTTTATATAGCACCCAGCACTGAGAGACCCTAGTCCAGATAGGGGCTTCTGGGAGCTACTGTAGTTAGAATATGAGCATAAACAATGTTTAATTTATTCTGCTCTTCGTTGTCTGACTCTTCAGCTGCAGTTAGCTAACCTAACAAACACTGCAAGTCTCAGATTTGTTTATCCACCCACCGTGTTTGCACACAACCGGAAAAAGAAACAGCAGACCCAGGATTTTAGAGTCCTATTGTGATTTTTGCTGTCCTGTTCAACGTTATGCAGACATTGAGCCTTTGTGTAAAAAAAACACTGGGGTCAGTGGAAATGCTCAGTGGATTGGGACACAAGGTGTCTCAAACCCACTTTGCCAGCTCCCAGATCTTGATACTTTGTGGGAGCTGTTTCAGGGCTACAGTTAAGTTATACCAGCTGCAGTAGTCCCCAAAGGGTCTTTCCATCAGGTAGGGATTGCCACAGTGCAATGTCACCGCCTCCTCAATCTAATGTTTCCCCCAAGCTGAGGGAATGCTCTGTTTTGTGGTGTTGGACTGGATAGTTTCCATCTTTTTCCAGTGTCAAAATGTAAGCAATACAGCTTTGCCAAAAAAAAAAAAAAAAAAACCACACACATTGTTTACAGACAGGCAGCAGCAGCAAAATCTTTAATACAAAATTTTAAGATAACACAATTATTTTCATTTTACTGATCAGTACATTTTAAAGTTGAGGCTACTAACTCCTCATCATTAGCTTGGTCATATCGGGCCTATCCTGGGCACTTTGTAGTAAAGATTTTAAACCAGAAATTAGCATACTAAATTCCAAATTTAACAAGAAGAGGAAAATACTCCATACATGCAACATCAATCGAAGGCAACTTTGGGCTAGATTCACAAAAGGACTTAGGTGCCTCACTGCCACTATAAATCCCCAAATCAGGCCCCAGTGGAATTCACAAAGCTCCCACTCAGCTGTTGCTCAATCTTGTCTCCTAATCTCACTTGACACCTACATTTTTGCAGTAGAAGTTCCTTAGGCTCCTAAGTTTCTACCTGTAGGCATGCACACTGCAGCCCTACAGTAGGTGTCTGGATGCCTTAGTGCACAAACTGGGGGAAGTTAGGCACTCCTCCATCTAGCTCACCTGCAGGGCCTGATCTGATAAGAGTGCTCAGAGCTCGCCTCCTGGATCAAGCCTCTATAAATGAGCTTACACAAAATGGCTAAGGGGGTGTCAGAGGGGAGAAGTAGGATGAGGACTTTCATAACTTTTAGCCCAGTGGTTACGGTGCTCAGCTGGGATGTGGGAGACACCTGTCAAATCCCCCTTTTATGTGAGGGGGAGAAGGGATTTGAATAGGCATTTGCCACCCCTCAGCTGAGTGCACTAACTGCCAGACAACAGAGTCATTCTCATGATCATGCTCTCTTTCTGGCTCAATGATTCTTTCATTATTTATCCACAGTGGAACAGCTTCAACACTGGGCCAGAGAGAGAGAAAGCAAGCATGAGAATGACTCTACAGCCTGATGGTTGGAGCACTCCCCTGGGAGGTGGGAGACCCAGAACCCTGTTCCAGTGCATTTTTTGGTTATATATCCACAGTGCATCAGCTTGAACAGGCCAGACAGAGGGAGCCCCACATCAGACTATCCTATAGCCCAGTGATTAGGGCACTCACCTGAGAGGTGGCAGAGCTCTGTTCAAATCTCTTCTCCTCCTCTGGCATAGGGGGACTCAAATCAGGGGGTCTCCCACATCCTAGCTGAGTACCCCATCCTCTGATTTTTTCCACCAAAAAAAAAAAAAACCGGTGTGGGTGCCCAAATGCCATGAGAAGGTTTGCCATTGAGAAACCTAAAAGGAGCGAAGCACCTCCCTGCAACCCGGACTTAGGTCCTTCTCTCTCAGAGAGGGGCGGAACTTAGCACACATCCCTTGCCTGGGCTCCTCCCCTCGGCCAGCATTGATGAGGCGCCTCCTCTGATACTAGCTTTTGTGAATCCCATTCTAAGGCTCCTCTCTCTCCCCATTCATTGCATAGGGAGCCTTGGCACCTAACTCAGGCTTTATGAATCCCAATGATTTTCTAGTATCAGAGGGGTAGCCGTGTTAGTCTGAATCTGTAAAAAGCAACAGAGGGTCCTGTGGCACCTTTGAGACTAACAGATCTTCTGTTAGTCTCAAAGGTGCCACAGGACCCTCTGTTGCTTTTTAATGATTTTCTAGGCACCTAAAAGGTAGGTGAAATGATGCTCAGCCTCACCACGTCTACTTTTCTTTGTGCCTCTAGCCCTTTAGCTCTGGCATATCTAGTCTTTCTTTTTGTTTCAATTGTGTAACACTGATGTTATATTAATATAGTTTTTTTCATTTAACATTTTGTGATTTCCACCAAGAATGTTTCTACTGTTTGCTATTGCAAAATATGCTGCATTTTTCATTATGCGAATACAGTAGGGACAGTTTAGAAAAGGAATGTGCATTTAAATCATTATTCCAGAATGGAAGGAAGTCAGGCAGACAGTCTAGGTCATTGAGAATTTTATAATCACATTAACTGGTCTATAAAGAGTTGAATTCATCATAGTTTGTATAAATCAGCTTAGACTTAAAGCAATAGATCTTTTTTCTCTTCCTTTTTATCTTTTTTTACAAATCAGTCATATTCAATCAAAAATAGATGTCCTAATTCTTATTTACACTAAGGCTGTTTTACACCACTTCAGCATTGTAAGGCCCTTTATACTGCCAGTGTGGTGTAAACTGGCCTTTATGAAAATGAGAATGAGGCCCAAAGTATTTTGTGGCACCTGGATGGTTTAAAAGATTGGTAATCATATAAGGATACAAATTTACTCTGTTGTTGTCTCTGGGAGACATAGATACCATCGTTCCCTCCCATTTTTGCAGCTATTGGATCTTACATTGATTTTTTTAGCCATTCCAAAGCTTGATTTAGAGAAGGACCTGGCTGTCTCTGTTGTTGGCAGATTCAGAAGATGGTGGCTGGGGGTCAGTTCTGTTTGCTTCTTGGGGAGAAAGGACAGGTTGTAGGCAGGTTTCAAAGTTTTGAGAGGGCTAGTTCTGTCTGCTTCTGGGATGAGATGGTGATGTGGGTTCAGAAGAGGGGAGTAGATAGAGACTGTTGAATGCATTTTATTTATTTATTTATTTATTTTTGGAAGAGGAGAGAAATTCACTAGTTGAGAAGGGCCAGGTTATTATACCCCAGTGCTGGGACTCAGTATCCAGGACTTCCCAGTGACTTGCTTTTTACCTCTAATTCCCTCCATGAATTCTGAGGGTACATCCACAGTGCAAAAATAATGTGTGGTGAGTCGCAGAGCCTATGTCACAGACCTGGACTCATGGGGCTCATGCTATGGGGCTAAAAATATCAGGATAGACGTTCCTGCTCAGGTTGGAGCCTGGGCTTTGAGGACCACCCTGCTTGTCGGGTTTCAAAGTGTGGGCTCCAGCCTGAGCAGGAACAACTACACTGCTATCTATGTTTATGCCTGTAGTGTGAGCCCAAGTCAATTGACTCACTACCACAGGGGTCTTTAGACTTGTGACACTTTTAAGTAAGATAGATATGCTTTTCATGTCCACCATAGATCTCACATACAAATTCAGCCTTCATCGGCAGTGACCCAAAGCCATTGTCTGGATAAATTAGAGCACAAGCAAGGCATGGAAAACCCTGACATTCAACTGCCCAAGTAGCCACACAAAACTATGCAACAAACAACATGATAACTAAAAAAAGGAAATCAGCTTCTGGAAGATTTCCATGCTGCCTGCCAGTGATGTGCTTTGGTGTGTACTGAGGGAGAGAGAATTCCAGAGAAGCATGCCCTTGAGAACAAGGCCTGGGCTCCCACCCTCTTCATGAGTGTGCAGTACAATGTCAGCAGTTCCACATCCTTCCATCTCAGTTGACACAAGGGGACCTGGAGCTATACGGGAGGGGGAGGTCCTGTACGTAATTTACAGCTTTAAAATATGAATAGTGAAACTTGTAATGCATATGGCTGTGCAGAATAAATCTGGTTTCCATAAAATCTATTAAAATCTGAGGAGAGGCTGCCACCGAAGTGTTAACTCATCTCTCACCAAGCTTTTGCATTGTAACACAGAGATTCCTCTCAGTATTGAGTGTTATTTTATTAGCTGCAATACTTTTGGAGAAAAGAAATATTAAGGATGGAGTGGCAATCTGGATTTTCTCAGTTCAAGCCTGTCATTTAAGATTATTTTGGGTTTCTAGACTCAAAAATGGGAAGGAGCAATAGATTGCTCTGATGGTTCAAGGGGGGTGAGTCCTGTGATTTTTGTTCTACTCCTGATTCTGCCACAGAATTCCCATGTAATCTTAGGCAAATCACTAAACTTTGCCGTGCCTCATTTTCCACATCTGTAAATTGAAGAAAATTGAGCATTGTGAGCATTCATTAGCGTTTGTAAAGCACTTTGAGATCTTCAGGTGGAAAAAAGATCCTTAGATATATAGATAACTGTATAGATATAAGTGGATACATGATATGTTATCCTTCTATAGTACAGTATAATATAGTATAGTGTGTGTGCATATGCATGTGCCTGTGTACACACTGTGCAATACTGTGTATATATATATATATATATATATATAGTATTAACAAATATCTTGTTGCTCCCATTGAATGGTCTCAGTGAAAAGGGTTAAATGAGTTCTTTTAGCATTTAGCTCTGTTCCTCCCCAGCAGTAGTGTATTTGATATGCACCATCTGGACGTTTTCTTCTCTATTAATCATACATGTTTAAAGTATGTGCTTTCTGGAAAGCTGCATGGCAAAAAACAAAACTCTGTACTTTGTAGTTACATTATAACTCCTAGAATTACTTTTTTTGCCTCTTGGCTCCTCAGAATTGGCATTTCACCATTCTGAGATGCAAACGAAGAGGTAAACTGGAGAAAACTGAAATTTACAAGAATTCTGGTGAATGAGGACTTCTGGTGCACAGTGCTCTCTGGTAAACTAAAAACATCTGTACAAAAAGTTGCATATATTTCCTTAAACATGATTATACTTCCATGGTTCTACCTCAATACTTTATAGCTTACAAATAGCTACAGTCTACTGCTTTATTACCTCCTACTATAGCAGCTTACTTTTAAGAGAAGCTTTTGATTACCGAAAAACAAAATCTTCTTGTATGGAATATGTTACTGGGTGTGGGTCTGAAAGAAATATTTTTGAGTATATAATTTTTCATCTGCCTTCTACTTTTAAACTCAAATGAAAATCTTTTCCCAATGAGTGAATATTAGTATTCTCTGTATATTTAAAGTGGCATAAAAAGCATAGGATTGTGCTTTTAAATTAGTTTTTAATCATCATTTTCAAAGTGTAGGACCTGTGTAGAATGGCCAGTCATTAAATAAAATGGGGAAGTCTCTTGATTTTGGCTGCTGACTTTAGGCTTCTAACCTTGTAAATAAAACTTCAGGACTAAAGTTCTTAAGTATGTGCTTAAGTCCATTGCTATTCAGTAAACTACTTTAGCACATTGACTTGGGTGCTTTGCCGAATCAGGGCCATTGTCAATAGTTCCAAGGAATGACTTGTTAAATTTGTTCAGGATAAATAGGAAGCTCAAAAATAATACAGACTTTCCTTGTGTTGTCTGAAAGTCACTCATACATACCCACTTGATTTATTATAGATTGACCTCTTACAGCTTAAGAGCAGTTCCCAAAGCAGCCAGCCAAGAATGGCATAAAACAGTAAAGCTGCTGATCTCTGGGTATTCATGTTCTATTCTATGGGGCTATCTGAGGCCTTGGCTACATTGGCGCTGTACAGCGCAGCAACTTGCTGCGCTCAGGGGTGTGAAAACGCCACCCCCCCCCCCCGAGCGCAGCGAGTGCAGCGCTGTAAAGCACCAGTATAATCAGCGCCTGCAGCGCTGCAAGCTATTCCCCTCGGAGAGCTGGAGTACATATAGCGCTGCAAGAGAGCTCTCGCAGCGCTGGCGGCATGACTACATTTGTGCTTCACAGCGCTGTGAATCCCCAAGTGTAGCCAAGGCCTGAGAGAGGAAAATTTAAAACAGCAAAGCAAGGCAGCCCTTGGAAAACATTTACAATCCTTCCAAAATATAAAGATGCACAGAGTATTCCTGGGGTCATGACTCTGATCACATTGCAAAAACCTCTTGTCCTTAAGGAATAGAGAGGGAGAGGCCAAGTCTGGCAACAGAGAGAAGGAACTTTGCAAAAGTGTAGGGAATGATGGAAAAAGGAAATGGGTAAGGGGCTAATCAGCTCATTCACCAGCTAGTGAAATCCAATGATTATGGTTTGCATTACTGAACCATTTTGTCTTATTAACAAAGGACATAGGCACTGAAGCTGGATGAACTGTACCCACCTGACCATCTGTTGCTACATTAAAAGTGGCAAGTAGAGTAAAATCTGCTGTCAGAAAACTGTCTGATGGTACAGTATTTAAAAACCAGCAGCAATTTGCTAGACCCTGGCTAATGCTGCACTATTGAATACATGCCTGGCTTCCTGATTCAAGAAGGCTGTAACTTTCACTTTGCCGGTCACAGGCCAAATCCAGCATTAACTTACTCAGAAAATTAGAGTCTCACTAAGGTCAAGCAGGATTTGGGCACTAATTGTTAATCTTTAAGACAAGCACAATGGAATGGTTTCCTTTTAAATTTGTTTGCTCTTGTGTTTGCATTGCCTTCAGGACTCTTTCATATTTAATTTCCCGAGTGCCACTTCACCTCTCAACAGTCCTCTTAGATCGTTAACAAGAGTGAATATTCTGGGATAATTAATGTTTTATGAAACAGAAGGCAACCTCCTATCAGTGGTTAGGCCAAGCATGCATTGCTTAAAATAGTCAAAAATTGCTGAAACTAGTAAACAACTATGGACTTTCTAGTTGTTTTGATAATATTTTTGGTTATATCATATTCTGGAAATGAAAGGTTTACAATTAGCTGTCCCCTTGCGGACAATGAGCCAGGTCCTGGCTTATATCTGTCCCCTTTGCTCTGCTCCAGTTGTGCAAAAGAGATATAAACCTGCTCTAACAGGGCAGCTGAGAAGTCCCACAGAATTGGAGGCATGTGTAGAGGATTATGTGGCTAGGGATAGCATTTGGCCAAAGCATGTCTGCACTTTGGCAATCCCTGGCCAACATAAAGGCCCTTTGGGGCATCACCAGTTTAAATAGAGCTGCTCTGATTTATACTGGAGGATTAACTGGCCCCCAGGAATCAGGGGAGCACAAAGGTCATGTTTGCTTTGTCCCTTTCCCCACACTTGGGTCACATGCCAAGCTCAGGCGGCTAGACTGAAGGATCAAAGCCACTGTGTTCATTCTCTCTGTACTGGGGCTACGCATTCCTGTTCCCCAGAAATCCAGATAACTCAGTGGGTTTTATTTGGTTGTTCTTAAACTTGGAGACTCACTTATGCAGCCAAAATACAGATTTGGGGGCCTGATTCTTCACTGTTTTGCATTTTGAGCAGTCATTTCATAAAGAGAGAGGAAAATGCGGGTAAAACACTACCAAACAGAATTCATCTTTCGCATTTGCTTTGTACAAGAGTAAATGACAATAGAAGGTGCACCGGGCAAGATGGAATCAGGTCCAAAAAGGGGGCAGTGTATCCTAGCATGGTGTATAAGGGCCTGAGTGCACCTGATACACAATGTCACAATTGCTCCAAAGCCATCCATATTCCATTCTAGTATGTAAATAATTATTTGAAGGGGAAATATTTTTTGAAAAACTAATATTGAAAATTACTGCATAGCATAGCCTCCAATCATCAAGAGAGGCACATTTCTAGTTACTCACATGTATACAGTCTTTGCAGAATTGTGCCTAGACAGAACAGAGTGAGGGAGCACCTCCTGTAGGGGAGGTCAGAAAATGGTATTTTAAAGGAATATTTGGGAGGGGAGGGAGAAGCAACACCCAAAAATTTCCTGCACATTTTCATGAAAAAACATGCATTTTTCATTTTTAAAAAAGGAACAATCTGAATATTTGTTGCTGTTCAAAAACTGAAATATTTTTTGGTTTTTAGTAAAAATTTTGTGTTTTTGTTTTGAAAAAACAAAAAAATTACTGAAAACATATTTTTGGTTTTTGAAACATTGAAAAATTTTAGGGTTTTTTAAATGAAAAATGTTAGGTTGGGGTTTTTCTTGGAAAACCTGGAAAATTTTGAAGTAAGCAAAATTTTTCTATGAAAAATTTCATATTTAAAAAAAGGACTTTTTTGTAGAAAAAAGTTTCAATGGATCATCTTTTATCAGACCTACCTAGGAAAAATCTCAAAGTGGGCAGGGAGATTACAGCACGTGGTCTGCCTGAAAAACATTTAATTAAGAATTTCAAAATATTCAATTTTCAGTCATCTTATAAGGCACATTTTAAAATGTAGATACCAAACTACACATGTATGTGTGTTTTGCTCTGATTTTGATGTAGCCTAAGTAGGACTACCAAATTCACGGCCATGAAAAATGTGTCACGGACCATGAAATCTGGTCTTGGGTGTGCTTTTACTCTATACTATACAGATTTCACAGGGGAAACCAGTGTTTCTCCAACTGGGGGGTCCTGACCCAAAAGGGAGTTGAAGGGGGGGTCACAAGATTATTTTAGGGGGTTGTGGTACTGTCACCCTCACTTCTGCTCTGCCATCAGAGCAGGGCAGACGGAGAGCAGCAACTGTTGGCTGGACGCCCAGCTTTGAAGGGAGTGCCCCACCAGCAGTAGCGCAGAAGTAAGGGTGGCAAAACCATACCATACATACTTACTTCTGCGCTGCTACTGATGGCGGCTCTGTCTTCAGACCTGGGCTACCGGTCAGCCGCCGCTCTCCAGCTGTCCAGCTCTGAAGGCAGTGCCAGCAGCAGCACAGAAGTAAGGGTAGCAGTACTGCATCCCCTCCTACAATAACCTTGTGACACCCCTTCCCCGCCCCAACAACTCCTTTTTGGGTCAGGCCCCCTTCAATTACAACACTGAAATTTCAGATTTAAATAGCTGAAATAATGAAAATTATGGTTTTTAAAATCCTATGACCATGAAATTGGCCAAAATGGACCGTGAATTTGGTAAGGCCCAATTCGAAACCCTAAAATGCACAAATTTGCCATGATAAAAAGGCAGGAGTCTCATGTCTTATCTCCCCCAACACCTAGTAGCAACCTAATCTGTCCCCATTTCAAGCTCCCATCCCACTTTTGAGAAGTGAACTAACCTGAACTCACTCCTTACTGGAGTCAATGGAGAGAGACAAAAAGCAAAACAACTAGCCACACGGTATAATGTTTTAAAGTAATGGAATATAGGGAAATTCACATTTTCCATGGCTTCATGACTGAGCTAGGTACTTAATTGTGATGTTTAAAGATCAGTATCCATATTTCCAGCCCTGCCACCACCGCAGAGAAAAATCAGCTTAAAAATTCATGGATAGACAGATGTATTTTGACAAAAGCCTTGCAAAATTGTTAGGAAAATGTCTCAGCCCAGAGACAAAACCTATTCACCACATATGGCCAAGATAATAAAAAAACTACTGCCCTCACTCATCCTCAAAAAATTACTTGCCTTGCGCAAATAGGTGGGTAGAATGTCACACACTTGACTTGATTATGAGAGAAAAATAGTAAGAAATTGTACATATGGGTATGACATTCCAAGTTGCAATCCCCAGTTAGGGGCTGTGTCACCCCTGCCTTGCAACCTTGGATGCCTCACAGTGCTTTGCTGTTGTAGCTCCCACATCCAGGTCACACCTGAGTATCTGTGTATGGCCACAGTTCTGGTTCAGCAACTCTGATGCCAACAGTCCATCAGCAAATACCAGCTACATTCTGGCACCCACCAGCCTTGATCATTACTTTCAGGGTGACTCTAACACGCGCCCAGTCCTGAAACCACCCCCCACCCCACCAAAATGTGTGTCCTCTACTGTCCAGCCCTTTCCTGGACAGGTCAGATATTTTTAGGTCCGTGGTCCTTGTAAAGGAACAATTTACAACAACTTGCCACCTTAAATGTAGTTCCCACACAGTTCACAACACTGGATTAATTTTGATTGAAGAACAACAAAAGTTTATTTAACTACAAAGAGAGAGATTTTAAGCGAGTACAAGTATTAAGGTATTAAAATCAGAAATGGTTACAAGCAAAATTAAGGTAAAATGCTTCCTAGTACTAAACGTAACTAACTAGACTTAGTTTAAAGTGAAGTTCTTACCACAGGTTCCCAGTATCATTGCTGACAAAGTTTCAGGTCAGGATCTGCACCCAAAGTCCATAGGCTGTTTCTTTTGTTGTCTTCGGTGGAAAAAAAAGGGATGGTCAGGGAGCGATAACTTGGGGTGTTTCTGCCCCTCATTTTTATAGTTCAGTTACCCTTTGAAATGCATTTTCCTGAGAGTGACCCCTAGATAAAGTTCTTTCCAACCGAGAGCAAGGAGACATGTAGTCTGGTAGGAAGAAGATTGTTGCTTTTCACCTGAGTTTGCTGAAATGCAGATTATCTTCTTTCTTCACTCCCTCTCACTTCTGAAGACTCTTTTACAATTTATAGGCACAATGAGGTAAACACACTTTCCCTTGTTTAAGACCAGTTCTACCTAAGTGGGTCTACGTGAGTTTGAGCATGTGCCTTTAACATCATACAGGGGGAATTTCATAACTTTACACACAATGTTATTATATGCAATTCACCATGATTCTATTGACCTATGAGTTATTAATTTTCAAATGATACCTTACAAGGCATATTTTGTAGAAAGATTATTACAATAATGTGTAGGTTGTAAATACAGAGGTGCATTCCATCACAATGGGGCATATGTGTTTGTTACAACATATATGAGACTAAGTCAAACATATATATCTCTTTGAGGCAGGGACTGTCATTTCTTGTATGTTTGAATAGTGCCTGAAACAATGGGAACACAACTTTGTTGAAGCTTCTAGGTGCTATCTCAATATAAGTGCTTAACAACAACAGTAACAATCACTGTATAATAATAAATTAAGTGCAAGGGACACATTTTAGGTATGTTGAATCTCCAGGACACACACAATTGCCTCAGTCGTGCCCTTGCTAATTAAGTGAATTATTAAAAATGTGAGACAAGGTGGGTGAGGTAATATCTTTGTATAAGCTTGAAAGCGTGATTCTTGCACCAACAGAAGTTGGTCCAATAAAAGATATTACCTCACCCATCTTTTCTCTAAAACATCTTGGGACCAACACCACTACAACACCACCAAACAATTATTAAAAGGTGTCAGTTAAATTCTCAAGAAAATGTTTGCCATTTTGTTTAATTATGAGGTATTGGGTTGAATGTTCTGTGTGGGATATAATACAACTTTGTACAACAGGGAACTTTATATGATACTGTAAAGGTCTGGAGCATGTACTTACTGTGTAACAATTTAATCTGCTTGATTTGATAGGTTTTGTAACAATTGAATGAGTATAGGAGACTATTGAAGCTTTAAAGTCATGCTTGGTGAGATTGAATATGCCTCAGATAGGAGGGAAATTTCCATCTGCCTTTAAGAAAAAAAGGTTCAGTCTGGTTTTATGGGTTTAGCAATCTATTGTTAGCATACTGTGTTTCACTGACATTCTGCTGCATAGGGGATCCCATGCTTGAGTTTCTGGTAATAAAATCCTATTATAAAGGATTCAGAACAATCAAATGGTACCATTGCAAAATTCAACCTTACTTTGAATTATTAGTATGACAGGGTATATCTTCAAGTTTTTAAACTAAAGTTTTTGACTAAAATTATCCACCTTTATCACATTTTTTAAAAAATAAACGGATCCCACTAAAAAAATGTTTTGTGTTCATATGCTCCTTCTGGCATAGCTGACCTGGAGGATGTTGGCTCGCAAAAATAGGAAACAAACCAAACCTGCCATCTTCATTTCAGCTCCATAGAAAAAATAATATATATATATATATATATACACACACACACACACACACACTTTGTGAAATAAAAAAGCATAATGGTAAAAAACCCACCTTATTTTTTATCTGCCTAAATGGTATTATAAACAACTAGTGGGGAAAAATAATAACAAATTACTAGCAGTAACCTAGAAGCTGTCACACTTGCAAAGTAGTATTAAGGCTTTTATCTTCTGCAGGCTGCAGCCACTAGAGTTTGAAATGATGACGCACATACACTTTGGAGATGAAAATACTGTTCCTTGTATTCAGCCACTAGAGGGGAACAAAATAACACACAGTAAAACAACCCTTGGCTTTCATCCAAAAGAAGACAGTGCTATTCAACATTGAAGGAGGACAAATAGAAAAAGGAAAGTCCAAAAACTACTTTCATGATGATTGTATCCTTTCTGATTTTCCTCCACTTTTTGCCTAGAAAATTAAATGCAAAAAACTATGTTAATGCAATGCTAAAACTGCAGGATTGGGCACTCAAAAAATCAGGACATATGAACATAAGAACGGCATACTGGTTCAGACCAGTGGTCCATCTAGCCCAGAATTCTGTCTTCTGACAATGGCCAGTGCCAGGTGTCAGAGGGAATGAACAGAACAGGCATCCCCTCTTGTCCACTCTCAGTTTCTAGAAATCAGCAGCTAGGTACACTTACAGCATGGGATTACATACCTGATCATCTTGGCTAATAGCTATTGATGGATCTATTCTCCATGAAATTATCTCGTTATTTTTTGAACCCCATTGTAGTTTTGGCCTTCACAACATCCCTTGGCAATGAGGTCCACCGGTTGACTGACAGATCTGTGAAGAAGCACTTCCTTTTGTTTGTTTTAAACCTGCTGCCTTTTAATTTCATTGGCTGGCTCCTGGTTCTTGTATTATGTGAAGGAGTAAACAACTCTTCCTTAGTCACTTTCTCAACACCAGTCATGATTTTGTAGACCTCTACCATATCCTCTCTTGGTCGTCTCTTTTCCAAACTGAAAAGTCCCAGTCTTATTAATCTCTCCTCATCACAAATGTTAATGCTACTTCCAAAATGTTAACACCTCTCCATTTTACATCCTGTATATGTCATAGTATATAGTAATAACAAATATTTACATTTAACAAGGGAACAGGGAATCAAAAATAAATACAATGTAGCTGATGTTAATGTTACTAGAGTAACCATACTTGTGTTTTTCTTGATCTTGGAACCTTTATATTGTACCTTTACGCAGCATTAAAGTCCTTGTTGTCCCTTAGGAGAAACAGGAAGGCAGGGAAAAGAAAATCTGGAAGTACACCTCTACCTCGATATAACGCTGTCCTCGGGAGCCAAAAAATCTTACCTCATTATAGGTGAAACCGTGTTATATTGAACTTGCTTTGATCCACTGGAGCACTGCTTTACCGTGTTATATCCAAATTCGTGTTATATCGGGTGGTGTTATATTGAGGTAGTGGTGTAATCACCTTGCACAGTTTACAAGCTCCATTGCCTTTGCTACCAAACTCCTAAATTCTTTGATCTTTGCGTATTCCACTTGTGCACCTTACAGACTTACATGCAGTGCTTCTGAGTTCCTTTCTCCACAACTGTCCACCTTGCACAACCCCCAAGTTCACTGGTTTGGCCCACAGAGCTGGTAAGTTCTCTGAAACAAGTGTGCACCTGACCAACTATGCACAAATGCTAAGTGCAACAGTTTCAAACTTGGCTGCCTAAAGTTAAGCTCCACATTAAGATTCTGAAGTTGTGACCTGATTTTCAAAAGTGGTGGTCACCTGCCACTTCCATTGACTTCAATTGAATTTGTTGGTGCACTGCGCTTCTGAAAGTCACTTTTATTTAGAAGTTAACTGTGGGAGCCAGGTTTACAAACTCTGGCTCTGGTGCACACTTGATGGAAATATTCTACTGCACATGATTCAATTTTCAGATATTACCCGATGATGCAGGCAAGTTTCAAATGTCAGCTTATTAGTCCTTTTTCAATATAATTTACTTACTTATTTCACCCTTGCTAAACTCATATATGGCGGAAGAGGTTTTACTCAAATTGTTTAGAAATAGTCACCTTCTGGCAGCCACCAAAAATGGAAAATCTCAACCCAAAAAGGGGAATGTTTTGAAATATTTTCAGAATAATGTAAGGGGAGGGGCTATAATGGAAGCTTTTTTGCACCCTTAGCTAGAGTCTAACAGGTGCTACCAAGTGCTGTTACATACTAGATGGAAAGAAACACAACAATAATACATTTTCAAATAATTTTAGTTAAACTATGGAACTCGTTACCATGGAATGTCACTGAGGCCAAAAACTTAGCAGGATTCAAGGAAGGATCGGACATTTACATGAACAACAAGGTTCTCCAAAGTTATAATAGTTGATGCTAAATAAAATTTTGAAAAGTATATAAAATCTCACCCAATAAGTTGCTAACTATTAGGAATTTGGATGGGACTTTCGTGGGGGACAGGTTCTCTCTTATCCTGCTGTTGGGTTTCATGCAACTTCCTCACCATCATCTGTTGCTGGCCATGGACAGAGATAAAATACTGGACTGATGGACCATGGGTCTAATCCATGGCTGTTCTTATGTTGTCCTTTTATGGTTTTGAAAGACTGACAGCAATATTTCAATTGTTTTGATGTAACAGATGGAGGTTATATAGCAGGTCTGGAGAACTCTAGCCCAACTCTGGAACACATAGGGATTCTTGGAATGAATGAGAAATTGAAAAGTATCTCAAGAATTGATGAGTTGGATAATACTGGCATACAGGCTATGAAACATCTTAGACTGATTAATATTTTTGAATGAGCAATACAGGAAGATATTATTTGCTTCATTGGCTGCTTGGATTAGATCCTGTGATAATGAGTGGCACCACATTGTTTTTTACGTGGAGCCTGCCAAATATGAAAACTTCTACTACAACAATGCCACTGACAGTCTGGTGACCTGTGAATTACTGTCTACTGCACAGGCACCGACTTTCCAAAGTTCCGGGAGGTGCTTGACCCCCAGCTCTGCCACAGGCCCCACCCCCACTCCACCCCTTCCCTGGGCCCCGCCCCGCCCCCTCCCGCCCCACCCCCGCCCCATCTCTTCCCATCCAGTTCCATCCCTTCCCCTGAACATGCCGTGTCTTTGCTCCTCCCTCCCACCCTCCTGCTCACCGCAAAACAGCTGTTAGCAGTGGGCAGGAGGTGCTGGGAGGAAGGGAGAGGCGCTGATCCATGGGGCATGCTGGCAGGCAGGAGGCACTGGGGAGGTGGAGGAAAGCTAATAGGGGAGCTGCCAGTGGGTGTTCAGGGGGGAGGGATAGCTCAGTGGTTTGAGCATCAGCCTGCTAAGCCCAGGGTTGTGAGTTCAGCCCACAAGGGGGCCATTTAGGGAATTGGCATAAAAATCTGTCTGGGGATTGGTCCTGCTTTGAGGAGGGGGTTGGACTAGATGACCTCATGAAGTCCCTTTCAACCCTGATATTCTATGATTTTTTCCCTGTTGGGTGCTCCAACCCTGGCACCTATGGTCTACTAGGAATAAGAAATTGTCACCGATCAGGGATAAGCCAGGTCACAGATATCAGACTTCCTCACGTTTTCTAGGTCTCAATGAAGTCTTGGTTAGGTACAAAATGATATTTTCAGAAAATTTGAACTCTTAATTTGAATGCTTTTCTCTCTTGTAAGCAATGAGGCTTGGGTTTAATTGGGCTGAGTGGTCATTTTTAAGTATAGGAAGATTCCAGAAGAGGAAGAGATTTTTGGAATGGAGGATGCTAATTTTATTTTGGTTTATCTTCACATGGAATTAAACCATAGAACTTATCTTGAACTTTCAATTTAAGATTTCATATCATGTATTGTGCAACTGAATGTCTTTGTGATTATAATCTTGCAAATAGCACTGAAACCACCACAGGGATATTTATTTTTCCGGGTAATGGTATTCTGTTTGCTTTCCAGACTAGATTGTGACTTGAACTACATGCCTGCACAAGGAGGTAAGAATTCGCCTTATGCCATTGTGTGGGTTACCAAGATCTTGGCTCTGGGAAGGCAAAAGAAGGCAGGTGTCACGTGCCTGTTTACTCCCTACATGGAGCAGGGAGAAGGGAGGAGGCAGGGAATAGAGTAGAGCCTCTACTCACTGGCCACCAGCAGTGTACCCTGCCATAGGTTTCTACCACACCAGGAGAAGGAGAAATACTGTAAGTGTAGAAATTGTGACTTAGAGGTGTATTTCTGAGTCATAGTGCCTTCTTCCTCCACCAATAGTAACCCTTTCTGTTCATCATCAGGCTGGGACAGATTTTCATTGGTAATGTTGCAGTGAAAGTCTCATACACATTACCAGGTCCACAAGCTGTCCACTCATCCAGTGCAATTATTTCCAAATTATGAATACTGCTGGCTGTGTAAAACAATCAGCGAAGTGATTAACAAATCATCACACAAACATTCTTATAAAGACATGCAAACAAGGGGGAAGGGAGATGCTGGCTGTATTAGAGTCAGCTTCAGCAGTGTGACTTTTTTAAAAGGAGCAAAATATGCATCCCCATGACTAACTCAATACAGCTGGAGGAATTTCAGATGAATTTGTAACATCCACCAAAGCCTTTATTGTAAGGTGGCCAGATTAATGAGTAATGGAGGCAAAACATAACTTTGGGTGCCAGCAGGGAAGTAGCCCCAGAATTCTGAACTGTTCCAAGAGCTCATTTCTCTTCACGCTGAACGCCCTCAGCTCCCTTGAAGGATTAGTATATGAGAAATGCCCAGATATTACTGGGTAATGAGGGCCAAAATAAATACTATGAATCACTCCAAAGTCTGAGATGAAACACTGGGCCAGATCCTCAGCTACAAATGAGCAGATCTCAGCACAGCTGCAGGGGTAGATGATACAAAGGTGCCTTTTGCATTTTGCAGTTGTAGGGCAACTCTACACTGGGCATGAATTAGAGCAGATTTTGTACATGCTGCTAGCAGTTACTAGGACTAGCCTAGGGTTCACCGGGATGCCCCTGCACCATCATCATCCCCTTAGCCACTCCCCCATGCCAACAACTGTGGGGGATGGGAAGGTTTAAGAGCTACTATAGTGTCTCCACAACACCCAAGGACACCCTTATGCAGAGGAAATCCTCCAGGAGCTGGCTAAGCCAGCTTTAAGGCTGTTCCACACACCACTGCTAAGACAAATCAGGCAAGGATCTGGGCCCCTGGAATGACTTTGAATGATTTGATAGCTGCTTTCAACTACCTGAAAGGGGGTTCCAAAGAGGATGGATCTAGACTGTTCTCAGTGGTACCAGATGACAGAACAAGGAGTAATGGTCTCAAGTTGCAGTTGGGGAGGTTTAGGTTGGATATTAGGAAAAACTTTTTCACTAGGAGGTTAGTGAAGCACTGGAATGGGTTATCTAGGGAAGTGGTGGAATCTCCTTCTTCAGAGGTTTTTAAGGTCAGGCTTGTCAAAGCCCTGGCTGGGATGATTTAGTTGGGGATTGGTCCTGCTTTGAGCAGGGGGTTGGACTAGATGACCTCCTGGGGTCCCTTCCAACCCTGATATTCTATGATTCTATGACTGTGAGAGTACAGAGTGCATGATTTAACATCCCTGCTTTGTCTTCTTTTGATTAGAACAAAGGGATATTGCAGGCAATGCATATGCAAGTGATATGTTGGTGGCCATGTGGCTGTCCATTGTCCTGCCTGGCATGTAATCTAGTGGAGGAAAAAATGTAGCAAATCTGATAAATTACTGGGGGCGGGGCCCCAGGCAATTTTTAAAATATTTATTTCTTTATTAAAATGATTGTGCCTGGTGAAATTATTAGGAATACTGAACCTCTGATTACCCTCCTGTTCTTAAATTCAATTTTGTCTATAAGTTCTGGGTTATTTTGCAGATTTTTATTGTCATTAATTATCTCTATAATAAGCACATAATGTCCCTCCATTGTCAACTCCTGTCGGGAAACACTTCTCTCTCTCTCTCTCTCTCTCTCTCTGGCAACCCCTTCTCCATATTCTTGCATTTTTAGCTTGATTGATATAAGAGTTGCTTTCAGGGAATCCAATCTTTAATTAACCAAATCATTATCAGACACTGTCTGTAGGCTATACTTATAATTTAGGGAGATTGTATTCAACTTTTTTTTAAGTGGATTTAGTGTGGGTGAAAGTTGCTGACCTGGTAACCGTAGTCCTTTATATACCCACATGCCCTTATGCTTCATCCCATTAGCAGTATAGTTGTTTGGTCTCCATGACCACTCAGCCTTTGTCATCGCTACTGACAGTGCCAACTAGTGCTTTTTTAAATATAGAGACCAGCTCTCTGGAACACAGACTGAGACACCAACTAATTTCACATAGATCACCAAACAGCCAGCAAATAGTAATGACTTTTGGTCATCTCCTGGCCAGAGCTGAGTCTGAAGCAGTAATCCAGAGGCAGAAGGTACTGAATTCCTTTAGTATTCCTCTTCACTATTCCGTTTCCTATAGGTTATAATCCTACAGAGATCCACATGTGGAAGTTGCCCCCAAATTTATTGATTCATCTCTAGTTAGAGAAATATTAATTTTAAGGAAACTCTGTACAGTTTCCTGTGGGCCCTAGCCCTGTGGGCACTGATCCAGAATGAGTAATAATAATAATGCTTTTTCAGCCCTTCAAATATTTGTTCAGCTGGATTCTAGCCATATGAATAGGTGATTTGTGTTGCCATTTAGATCACTTTTGCTTACCCACCTGGTTCCCGTTCTGCAGAGAATAAGTACGGCGGTGGCAAGCAAGCTGATTTTCAGTGGCACTCACACTGCCAGGTCCTGGTCACCGGTCCGGGGGGCTCTGCATTTTAATTTAATTTTAAATTAAGCTTCTTAAACATTTTAAAAACCTTATTTACTTTACATACAACAATAGTTTAGTTATATATTAGAGACTTAGAGAAAGAGACCTTCTAAAAACGTTAAAATGTATCACTGGCACGCAAAACCTTAAATTAGAGTGAATAGATGAAGACTTGGCACACCACTTCTGAAAGGTTGCCGACCCCTGCTATATAGAATCATAGAAATGCCGGGCTGGAAGAGCCCTGGAGAGGTAATCCAGTCCAGCCTTCTGCACTGAAGCAGGGCCAAGTAAACATAGACCATCCCTGCCTGGTGTTTATCCAACATGTTCTTAAAAACTTCCAGCGATGGGGATTCTACAACCTCCTTTGAAAGCCTATTCCACAATTTAAGTACCCTTATAGTTAGAAAGTTTTTCCTAATATCTAATCTAAATCTCCCTTGCTGTAGATTAAGCTCATTACTTCTTGTCCTACCTTCAGTGGACATGGAGAACAATTGAGCACTGTTCTCTTCATAGCAGCCCTCAATGTATTTGAAGACTGTTATTAAGCCCCCCTCAGCCTCCTTTTCTCAAGATTAAACATGTCCAGTTTTTTTAACCTTTTCTCATAAGTCAGATTTTCTAAACCTTTCATCGTTTTTGTTGCTTTCCTCTGGTCTCTCTCCAATTTATCCATATCTTTCCTAAAATGTGACACCCAGAATCGGACACAGTACTCCAGCTGAGGCCTCACCAATGCCGAGTAAGTGGGACAATTACCTCCCATATGTTACATAAGACATTCCTGTTAGTACACCACAGAATAATATTAGTCTTATTTGCAACTGCATCACATTGTTGACTTATATTATATGTGATCCATTCTAACCTCCGGTTCTTTTCAGCAGTACTCCCACCTAGCTAGTTATTCCCCATTTTGAAGTTGTGCATTTGATTTTTCCTTTTTATGTAGTGCTTTGCACTTGTCTATACTGAATTTCAGCTTGTTGATTTCAGACCAATTCTCCAATTTGTCAAAGTCATTTTGAATTCTAATACTGTCCTTGCAACCCTTCTCATTTTAGTGTCATCAACACATTTTATAAGCATACTCTCCACTCCATTATCCAAGTCATTAATGAAAATATTGAATACAACCAGACCCAGGATTGACCCTGTGGAACCCCACTAGATATGTCCTCCCAGTTTGACAGCAAACCATTGATAACTACTCTTTGAGTATGGGTTTCAATCAATTGTGCATTCATCTTATAATAATTTAATCTAGACCATATTTCTCTTGTTTTCTTATGAGACTTTCATCTGGGATTGTGTCAAAAGCCTTACTGAAATCAAGATATATCATGTCTACTACTTCCACCCTATCCACTAGACCAATAACCCTGTCAAAGAAGGAAATTAGGTTGATCTGGCATGATTTGTTCTTGACAAATCCGTGCTAGGCTATTCCTTATCATCCTCTAGGTGCTTGCAGATTGATTGTTTAGTAATTTATTCCATTATCTTTCCAGGTAATGAAGTTAGGTTGACTAATTTATAACTCCCCAGGTTCTCTTTCCCCCCTTTTTAAAGACAAGTACTATGTTTGGTCTTCTCCCGTTCTCTGGGACCTCACCCGTCCTCCATGAGTTCTTGAAGATAATTGAAAATGGTTCCAAGATTGCTTCAGCTAGTTCTTTAAGTACCCTACGGTGAATTTCCATCAGGCCCTGCTGACTTGAATTCATCTAACTTATCTAAATATTCTTTAACCTGTTCTTTCCCTATTTTGGCTTGTGTTCCTTCCTCCTTGTTAACATTAATTATGTTAAGCATTCAGTCACAATTAACTCTTTTAAGGAAGACTGAAGCAAAATAGGCATTAAACACCTGAGCCTTCGTCATGTCATCAGTTATTTGCTCTCCTTTCCTGCTAAGTAAAGGACCAATATTTTCCTTCATCTTTTGCTTGCTCCTAATGTATTTGAAGAACATCTTCTTATTGCCTTTTTTCCCCTTGCTAGGTATAACTCATTTTGTGCCTTAACCTTTCTGATTTTGTCCTGGCATGCTTGTGCTATTCATTTGTACTCCTCCTTAACAATTCATCCATGTTTCCACTTTTTGTAGGATTCCTTTTTGATTTTCAGATCATTAAAGAACTCCTGATGGAGCCATTTTGGCCGCTAACTAGTTGTCCTATCTTTCCTTCTCAGTGGGATAGTTTGCAGTTGTGCCTTCCATATTGTCTCCTTTATAAAATGCCTGCTCTCCTGAACTCCTTTATCCTTTAGATTTTCTTCCCATGGGATCTTACCTATCAGCAGTAGAGTGCCATGACAGTTTTAGTAAGGCATGCCTTAAGCAGTCCAAAATGGCATCCTCCATGTGGCAAGACCTTTCACATATGGTGCACACAGCTGGTATGGCACACACGATATGCAGTGCATTCTTTGCTTACATAGACAGCATGCCACTGCCTATCAGTTCCCTGAGTTTGTTAAAGTCTGCTTTTTTAAAGTCCATTTTCCTTATTCTGCTTCCTTTCCTTAGAATCAGGAAATCTATCATTTCATGATCCCTTTCACTCAAATTGCCTTCCACCTTCAGATTTTGCAACCAACTCCTCCCTGTTCATCCGAATCAAGTCTAAAATGGCTGTCCCCCTGCTTACTTCCTCTATTTTCTGAAACAAAGTGTTGTATCCAATACATTCCAAGAAAGTCCATCAGATGACTGGATAGTTAAAGTCCCACATTACTACCAAGTTTTGTGGTTTAGATATTTCTGTTATTTGTTCTAGAAATGCCTCATCCACCTCCTCTCCCTGGTTTGGCAGTCTGTAGTAGACCCTCCCTCACTATGACATTTCTGCTATTTCCCTCCTCCCTCCCTTTTATCTTTACCCAGAGACTTTCTACTGGTATGCCTCTCACCTCCTTCTGGACCTCAGAACAAGTGTATATATTCTTGACGTATAATGCAACACCTCCTCCCTTTTCTCCCTGCCTGTCCTTCCTGAACAAGCTATACTCCTCTATACCAGTCATGAGATTTATCCCACCAAGTCTGCTGAGCCGATTCCCCTCACTAATTGCTCCTATGACCCTATTATAACTTTCCATGTCCCCACCCAATATTTAGTTGTCTGTTAAGGTCACCTTTTTTATGCTTACCTGTGGACTTTTGTCACGTGCCTCCTTTGTAGGTAGTAAAAGCCCTGCTCACTAGGCTGGTAAGTCGGTACACAAAGGTGCTCTTCTCCTTCTTGGTCAGGTAGATCCCATCTCTTCACAGCAGTCCTCCTTCCTGGAACAGCATCCCATGGTCAGGGAAGCTGAAGTCCTCCCATCATCACCATCTGTGCAGCCATGAATTCATCACCAAGATGTATATGTCACTGACTGATACCCTCAAGTAGGAGGATGTACGAGAACGCATCCTGCACCCCCAACTCTTTCATCCTTGCTCCCAGAGCCTTGTAGTCACTGATGATCTGCTGAGGGTCATGTGCCCACAATTTGTACCCACCCATCATTAGTGCCCACATGGATGAGCAACAGAGAGTAGTGGTCAAAGGATGGATGAGCCTCGGCAACCGTTCTGTAACATCTTAGATGGAAGCTGTGGTCAGACAGCATACCTCTGGGACACTGTGTTAGGTCAGCAGATTAATGCCTCCATCCCCCTCACAAGGGAGACCCCAACCACCAGCACCCTATGCCTTCTCCTCTTGGCTGTGGTGGTCATGATCCTCCCAGCCTTGGGGACAGGTGGCTCCTCCTTCTCAGCCATTGGGGTCTGCTCTTCACCTCCAATTGCCAGTAGAGTATATCAGTTCTTGACTGCAAAGGACGGAGGACCTAGGTGGCCAACAGCCAGTTTCTTCCCCTTAAAGCAGTTGATTCTCCTTCCTCCTCTGATGCCACTGTTGTTATCTGTAGTTGGCTAGCATCCTGCATCCCAGATGTTTTGATATTCATTCTGTTATGAAGTCCTTGTGCTTCCAGATGCTACGCAGACGAGCCACCTCCTCTTTCAGCTCTCTTAACTGCTTCCTGAAACACTTCAACAACAGGCACCTCTCACATGGTGGTTTCCCCCACCTGGCTTTTGTCAATGGGAGCATGTAGGCCACATTCCCATTCCTCATTCAAGACCAGGGCCCAAATGGAAGCCTCCAGGGTCAGGATGTCAGTCTGGCAGGTGAGGGGGCGGGTACAGCCAGAGGAAGAGCTAGTGGTGGTATTGGCAACATGCTGTTTTTCTCCCATTGCAGGTTCTTCCTTGCAGAGTATCTGCAAGTTAAGGAAAGAAAAAAAGGCTTTGTGCAGTGCCAAAGGGTATTGTGTTCTTTTTTATGTCCTACACTCCACATTTGTATAGAATTATTGTCCGCTCTTAAATAGCTGAATACATGCTCTCAGCCACCTGGAAGCAGTTGTGATTCACTGAGGGTGAAACAATCCCTTTACATAGTTTATATGAGTTTCTATAGCAGTGTGGGGGGTCTAAATTGACTGGATCATAGTCTCAGTTGGTGTAACCAGTGCAACTCCATTAATCACCTATGCTGATCTATGCCAGCTGGGGATCTGGCTAGGTGGGTATAGTGGAGTTTGGATAACATTAATTAGATCAGTGATTCTAATACATTCTATGCTTACCACACCACAGGTCTTACAGATAACAGGTTTGCACTGTTTGCAGTAGGTTAGCCATTTTGTAAAGAAAAAGGTGTCCAGGTGGGCAGTGGTCTTTCGTCTCTGAAGCTCTAGGTTTAAAGTTTGATACAGGAACTGAATTGAGTTTAGCAATCTCACTTTTTGAACCTTCACTGCATCCCCAGGAGAACTGAGATAACTGCATATCTGAGAGCCTTCTATAGCACTAATTAAATACAAGTACGATTTTGTTTCATAGAGCCTAAGGTAGCTGAGGCAAAGAGGTCAGCAGGGTTATCCAGCCTGACACGTTACAGTCTGTTGGAACAATCATGCTTTTCCATAGAACCATAGAATCATAGAATATCAGGGTTGGAAGGGACCTCAGGAGGTCATCTAGTCCAACCCCCTGCTCAAAGCAGGACCAATTCCCAACTAAATCATCCCAGCCAGGGCTTTGTCAAGCCGGGCCTTAAAAACCTCTAAGGAAGGAGATTCCACCACCTCCCTAGGTAACCCATTCCAGTGCTTCACCACACTCCTAGTGAAATAGTGTTTCCTAATATCCAACCTAGACCTCCCGCACTGCAACTTGAGACCATTGCTCCTTGTTCTGTCATCTGCCACCACTGAGAACAGCTGAGCTCCATTCTCTTTGGAAAACCCCCCCCCCCCAGGTAGTTGAAAGCAGCTATCAAATCCCCCCTCATTCTTCTCTTCTGGAGACTAAACAATCCCAGTTCCCTCAGCCTCTCCTCATAAGTCATGTGCTCCAGACCCCTAATCATTTTTGTTGCCCTCTGCTGGACTCTTTCCAATTTTTCCACATCCTTCTTGTAGTGTGGGGCCCAAAACTGGACACAGAGCTCCAGATGAGGCCTTACCAATGACGAATAAAGGGGAATGATCACGTTCCTCGATCTGCTGGCAATACCCCTACTTATACAGCCCAAAATACTGTTAGCTTTCTTGGCAACAAGAGCACACTGTTGACTCATATCCAGCTTCTCGTCCACTGTGACCCCTAGGTCCTTTTCTGCAGAACTGCTACCTAGACATTCGGTCTCTAGTCTGTAGCTGTGCATGGGATTCTTCCGTCCTAAGTGCAGGACTCTGCACTTGTCCTTGTTGAACCTCATCAGGTTTTTTTTGGCCCAATCCTCTAATTTGTCTAGATCCCTCTGTATCCGATCCCTACCCGCTAGTGTATCTACCACGCCTCTCAGTTTAGTGTCATCTGCAAACTTGCTGAGAGTGCAGTCCACACCATCCTCCAGATCATTAATAAAGATATTAAACAAAACCGGTCCCAGGACTGAACCCTGGGGCACTCCACTTGAAACCGGCTGCCAACTAGACATGGAGCCATTGATCACTATCTGTTGAGCCCGACGATCTAGCCAGCTTTCTATCCACCTTATAGTCCATTCATTCAGCCCATACTTCTTTAACTTGGCAGCAAGAATACTGTGGGAGACCATACCAAAAGCTTTGCTAAAGTCAAGGAATAACACATCCACTGCTTTCCTCTCATCCACAGAGCCAGTTATCTCATCATAGAAGGCAATTAGGTTGGTCAGGCATGACTTCCCCTTGGTGAATCCATGCTGACTGTTCCTGATCACTTTCCTCTCCTCTAAGTGTTTCATAATTGATTCCTTGAGGACCTGCTCCATGATTTTTCCAAGGACTGAGGTGAGGCTGACTGGCCTGTAGTTCCCCAGATCCTCCTTCTTCCCTTTTTTAAAGATGGGCACTACATTAGCCTTTTCCCAGTCATCCGGGACCTCCCCCAATAGCCATGAGTTTTCAAAAATAATGGCTAATGGCTCTGCAATCTCATCCGCCAACTCCTTTAGCACCCTCGGATGCAGCGCATCCAGCCCCATGGACTTGTGCACATCCAGTTTTTCTAAATAGTCCCGAACCACTTCTTTCTCCACAGAGGGCTGGTCACCTTCTCCCCATACTGTGCTGCCCAGTGCAGCAGTCTGGGAGCTGACCTTGTTCGTGAAGACAGAGGCAAAAAAATCATTGAGTACATTGGCTTTTTCCACATCCTCGGTCACTAGGTTGCCTCCCTCATTCAGTAAGGGGCCCACACTTTCCTTGACTTTCTTCTTGTTGCTAACATACCTGAAGAAACCCTTCTTGTTACTCTTAACATCTCTTGCTAGCTGCAACTCCAAGTGTGATTTGGCCTTCCTGATTTCACTCCTGCATGCCTGAGCAATATTTTTATACTCCTCCCTGGTCATTTGTCCAATCTTCCACTTCTTGTAAGCTTCTTTTTTGCGTTTAAGATCAGCAAGGATTTCACTGTTTAGCCAAGCAAGTCGCCTGCCATATTTACTATTCTTTCTACACATCGGGATGGTTTGTTCCTGCAACCGCAATAAGGATTCTTTAAAATACAGCCAGCTCTCCTGGACCCCTTTGCCCTTCATGTTATTCTCCCAGGGGATCCTGCCCATCTGTTCCCTGAGGGAGTCAAAGTCTGCTTTTCTGAAGTCCAGGGTCCGTATTCTGATGCTCTCCTTTCTTCCTTGTGTCAGGATCCTGAACTCGACCATCTCATGGTTACTGCCTCCCAGGTTCCCATCCACTTTTGCTTCCCCTACTAATTCTTCCCTGTTTGTGAGCAGCAGGTCAAGAAAAGCTCTGCCCCAAGTTGGTTCCTCCAGCACTTGCACCAGGAAATTGTCCCCTACACTTTCCAAAAACTTCCTGGATTGTCTGTGCACCGCTGTATTGCTCTCCCAGCAGATATCAGGGTGATTAAAGTCTCCCATGAGAACCAGGGCCTGTGATCTAGCAACTTCTGCTAGTTGCCAGAAGAAAGCCTCGTCCACCTCATCCCCCTGGTCTGGTGGTCTATAGCAGACTCCAACCATGACATTAGCCTTGTTGCTCACACTTCTCAACTTTATCCAGAGACTCTCAGGTTTTTCTGCAGTTTCATACCGGAACTCTGAGCAGTCATAATCCTCTTGTGCCCCATCTGTTATCCTTTTTCTGTACGTTGTCACTTGAGGTTGCAAGCTTTTCTTTCCTTTTCTTTTCTTTTCTCAGTGCCTATGCAGCGCTCTAGGTACTTTTCAGGCCAGGAAGCTTGTTTTCACACTTCTCTGTTAAGCACCGTGAGCCAGATTTTCAAAGGTGTTTTGGCACCCAAAGATGCCTAAGGAGGCACCTAAGGAACCTTCAAAAGTGTCTTAGCAAGTTAGGTGCCTAACACCCATTGAAATCAATGGATCTTAGGTGTCTAACCTCCTTGGGTGCTTTTCAAAATCCCACTAGACGCCTATCTGCGGCTTTAAGTGCCTAACCACTTTTGAAAATCTGATCCCTTCCTAGTACACAGTTTTCTCTATACAAATTCACTAATTAATTTGGATTACGAACCCCCTTCCTTTCTGTGTGGAATTTATCCCCTGAGCAGAGAGCCAGCACAAGTCCTATGCACCAGTCAAACTCTATTTAAACCCTACTCTGAGGCCTTTGGTGGAACTTTATGTGGTTCATAGGCCTTGTGGTGCTCTCTAAGGAGGACTGAATTTTACTCTCTATGAATAGTCTCACTGAGAAGCATGCTCTGTTATATTTGAAGTATCTACAGATGAATGCTTACTGTACCTTCAGTGACTGACTTTATGCTACAGGCCTATTTGGCACAGATAGCTGAGCAGCAGCTGTATATATTCAAGCTCCTGCAGGAAGAGGCCAATAGAAGCAGCAGAGAGCAAGAGAAGAAGCAAGGTACCAGGGCCAGGAGGCTGTCTGCTGGAATAGGACTGTGTTACGCCTGTGAGCAACAGCGACCCTTGAGGAGGGAGTGCCCTCAGCCAGGATGGGGGACAGAAGCCTCACCCAGAGAATGGGAAGAAGAGAAAGCCCAAGAGAGTCTGACCTGTGAAGAGAACAGGGAAGGGATGAGCATGTTGGGCCTGTGGGCAACAGGGACATCTGCAGAGAGAATGCTCATACATGAGTTATGTTGTCAAGGCTAGCCCAGGGGAAGGGGATGAGCAAGAGAAGAACAATGGGAGGCCCCAAGACAAGGCAGAGAGATTGCTTATGGTGCCAGGGGGAGGTCCATATAAAGAGGCATTGCCCCCTTAGGAGAAGGCGAGATAGAAAAGGGGAAGACGGACCCTAGTGAAAGAGAAAACAAGGAAAGCGTATCTGCTCTGTTTTCTGACAGTCTGCTCAGTGGCAGGTACTCAGTCATGAGCCCCTCTAGATAGTGTGACAGGGACCATTTTGAAAAGGGCCTAGGACTGTCTTTTGCTTTCCAGTTTCTCCAGCAGTTCTTCTCCTCTTGCCATTCCAGCAACATCTCTTCAGTACTTTGGAGAACGAGCTGTTATGTAGTTCGGTTATGTGCTGCAAGAGGAAGACAGACCCATACGGTGTCTCATGACAGAATGCTCCTTTGAGAATATTTCATCTTGGATGTTGATTCTGTAGTACCGGTAGTAATTGACATGGCACGCTGACTTTGCAAGACACCGTGATTCATTTTTCTGGACTGTTGAGTGGCTTAAATTCTACATATATGCAGATATTATATTTAACCATACACATGTTTTTGTGCATCTTGGGAGCAATTGCTGCAGTTGGTGAGAGGTGCCATAACAATGGTAAATTGTGCACACAGGACAAGGTACAGAACAAAACAAGTTAAGGAACTGGTACAAACTGGTGGGTTGGATTTTAGTGATGTGTAAAGAGTTTTTTAACTTGTAAAATCATACAATGAATGCTACTGGCTGAAATGCGTATCTTTGAAGCACACCTATTGCGTAAAACAAACATGCTGCGACAACTTGCGTCCCGGAAGGGGGGGCTATACCGGTGTCCTTTTCATATTGTACTGCTTTGTCTTTAGATAATAAACTTGGTTATTTGATCTCTTGAACATTTTGAAGAATGAACCACAGGTGCAGTCAAACAATCGGCTCTGCATTTGAGACAATATTATGCCTTGTACTTTTTGAGCTATGAAATTTCCAGTATTTCATTGGGAATTCTAATACACAGCTATCTCAAATGTAGCCGTACATATACTCACTACTTAACACATTGCTTACAGACAGGGAAATTGTGAGGTCTCTCTCCTTAAACATCTCACAATATTCATTCAGGCAAGAAGTGAGACTCTGTCTGGTCTCATCAACATACTAAATATTACACTCATCACACTGTGCACAGCGTATAACTCCAGGGTGATTAATTACCTAAAGTACTTCAGCTCTCAGAAACACAGTAATCCATTAATATAATTTAACTTTACAGCCAACACTGCAAATTAAAATACAGAAACAAATCCATTTTTTTCAGTTCATTAGATAGGGCACAAACTATCCTGTGAGCAGGCCTGATAGCTGGAACTTCCCTTCAGGGCGTTACTTATGAAAACTGACAAGTGTAACATTTCCATCCAGCACAGTGCTGAGTTTCCGTCAGCAAATCCCAAACCCTTATACGCTTCCAAATTGCTTAGAGGAAGATTCCCCTTTCTGTGGATCTCATTAGGAGCCCTTTTCCCCATAAAACGTATCTGGGCTATGACATTACAGGCTCTCCACTGAGAATCCTCAGAAAGCCCTCAGGCACGGCTTGTTGGCAGGAGGCCAGATACAACTGATTAAAAATAAAAATTCCAATGTCTTGCCAGCTAGATGGACGTGCTGTGCTGGCACTCACTAGAGTGTAGGGAGAAAGGGGAACCCTTAGCTGAACTGACACTTTATGCCATAGAAAGCCACTATCAAGTTAACCCATCTATCTTTTTCTGCACCCAGTCACCCTGGTATCTTGTCCCAATAGAAACCTCTCTTTATGTATTATCTACATATATAGCGCCATCTTTCACCTCCAGGGCCAGATCATGTTTGCATTGTCCATCCAAATACAGTAGTCCCAATGGCTTCAACTGGGCTATTTCTGTGACTTAAATGAGCAGGATTTGGCCCATAATAATGATACATGAAGAATCAAATCCTGAGGGTCTTTACTTTATTTTTACTTGGGCAAAACTTCCAGGGGATTTTGCCTGAGAAAAAAATAAAAGGAATTTGGTTTGTAATTATTTATCTTATCTGTTATGCAAACTATTATACATATATAATATGCACATATAATACCTCAATTCTGATTTAAATATGGGATGTAAATATATTGGTCTAGAATCTCAACTGATGTAAATGTTGTAGCTCCAATGAAGTCCATGCAATTTTTATAACATATAATAGCATAATGATTTACACTAGTTTAAATGAGAGGAGAATCAAGCCTGAAACATACTAAGTACTGTTATTGCAATGAGGGAGACGTGTTAGAAAATAATATGTATCTTCAATTATGCCTGTATAAATTAGACTACAGTCAAGTAAACAGTATTAATTTTAAGCTTCTGCAGTTACTAATAGACTATAACATCTCTCGAGAAATCATTACCATTTAGTCTGTAAGTGTTCATGCCTTCGTGGAATGGATATTTATTTGCTCTTACTGCATTTTCTGAAAAGATAGCTGTCAAAAAAGGAAATGGAAGTAAATAAATTCCTAACTTAAACTGACATTGCCAGGGCAATTTAAGATCAAAACTTAGCTTTTACAAAAGCATAGTTTTAAAAAAATCTAAGTCAATAGAATTGTTTCTTTTAATTATTTAATTCCAATAATTATGGTTTATTTGAAATAAACAAATATTTGTCTGTAGTGTTGGTGTGATGGAATTGGAGCTGTTCTGTGACAATTTCTGAATACTTATGTTGGCCTGTTATTGGTGTGTTTACTATATGAACATATTGGTTTAGCTCAATATGAGCCTGTTTAGAAAAACAGGCGGGAAAGAAAAGAATGGTTCAAGATAAGTCACCTCTCAGCAAACACATAAGGGTTGTTAAGAGACAATGCCAGAACTATTAGCTTTGGCTGGAGACAGAAAAAAAAATCATCAATCTACAAAACTGGTTTAGACCAGGAACAGAAAAGGCCAAAAACCACAGAAGAACAAAGATCGATAGCCGCGTTTAAAGTGGAACATTCTCAAAAGAGTCTTTCAGAGAGAACCAGAGGGAGTTTCAGGAACATGTCAGGGACATCTGAAGAAGCGAGTCCTGCCCAGGGCAACATCAAAGGATGGTAAAGCTTTAGATAAGACAGATGTGTGTGGATGGTTTGTTCTTTAAAGATTTTTTTTCTCTAATCCTTTGCTCCTGCTGATAAAATATAAAGGTTTGTTTGTTTGTTTGTTTTAAGTAGGCTGTCTGATCACTGGATGCCACTGGCCACAGGCTCCCTAAAAGAAAAGCCACAGAAGCCTGCATTCAGACCTGCAGGGTAAGTACAACTGATGCACAGGGCCCAGTCTAAGAGTGAGAGCATTGTGAAATTTCACGCTGGGAGAAGTAAAAGCACACGACCTGACACCTGAAGGAGTGCACTCAGAGGGACCAGAAAGGAGACAGAGGTGCAGCTAGCCCTGTAACACACTTGGCAACATAGACATTGCAGAATTTTGCTACTGCTGGGCAGTCTGAAAATTATACTGAGGAGGGACAAAAGTGAAAATGATCTATTTTCATGGTGCAAGTTGAAAGAATGGAGAAAGTTTTTAAAAAAACAACAACCCAGCATTAGTGGTGAAAAGAAAATTCTGCCAGTTTGAAAACAAGCCTTAAAATGAAAACCATGTATGGACTCTGGCCCCTGCAGTGAGAATCATGTGAGCTCAGATGTTAATTGAGAGCTGTTCATGAGTGACCTTTTAGTGTATTTTGGTTTTTCAACCAACTGTTACACATCCATTGGCATATACGTACACACGCATGTGCACACACACCTACATATGATCAGTGTCCCCATAATTAATAAAATGTAAGGTTAAAAACATAAGAATTCTTAAGCATCAGTCTTCAACTGTCAAAAGCAAGGTGGTCTAATGAAGTAGATAAAACTCACAAGGATAGGTTGAATGAGTCTATATATCAGGGGTCGGCAACCTATGGCACGCGAGCTGATTTACAGTGGCACACTGCTGCCGGCCTGAGGTCCCCACCGCCGGCCCCGCTCAGCCCACTGCCGGCCTGGATGGATGGAACCCCGGGCCTGGATGGATGGAACCCCGGGCCGACAGCGGGTTGAGCGGGGCTGGTGGCCAGGGACCCTGGCAGTGGGCTAAGCCGGGCCGGCGGCCAGGACCCTGGCTCGCTGGCAGGGACAGCAGGCTGAGTGGCTTAGCCCGCTGCCGGCCTGGGGTCCCAGCCACAGGTCCCTCTCAGCCCGCTGCCCATCTGTTCCATCTGCCAGCCCCTGTAAATGTAAAATGTATTACTGGCATGCAAAACCTTAAATTGCAGTGAATAAATGAAGACTTGGCACACCACTTCTGAAAGGTTGTTGACCCCTGCTATATATGTTTAAAAGGTTCCCAGATTTTGGTCATAAAGAACATTCGGGGGATAACAGAGATGAATTCTCTGTTTCTGGGAATGGGATCAGATTGTTATAGTATATCATTGTTTCTTGACTTGTTCCCTTCTCCTTAAAACCCACCTCTGCTGTGATGTCTACAAAACACAATGTTTAGGCAGCTGGTGAGCTCTGACTGCTGCTTATCTGAGTGATCACCACCATTTCATTGTTACCTTGTGCTTCACCCATCTGTTTGTCATATCTACCTGTCTCAAACATAGATAATATCTTTGGGGATGGAGCCTAATTATGATATTTTATAGTATCCCACAGCCTCCTTTGACACAGATGGATTTCAATACTTCTTCCCATTGCTCCATATTCAACAGTTCTTTAATTCTTCAAAGTCTGCTTTCCTGAAATCTAATACTCTTGTATTTTGTAAACATATTTCTGACTATACTGAATGCAAGGAGTTCACAGTCACTGGTTCCAAGTTTCCCTATTCTTTGTAACCTGTTGGTCTCTATCAGGAAGGAAGTGGATCATAGAAGGTTTCTTTTGTGGCTTTGCTCTCTACTTTTGGGATTATAAAGTTGCCTTTTGTGTAGCATAAGACCCGCTAGTACAACAGTTCTCAAACTGTGGGTCAGGACCCCAAAGTGGGTCGGGACCCTGTTTTAATGGGGTCACCAGGGCTGGCATTAGACTTGCTGGGGCCCAGGGCTGAAGCCAAAGTCAGAGCTCCACTACCCAGGGCTGAAGCCGAAACCCGAGGGCTTCAGCCCTGGGCAGGGGTCTCAGGTTACAGCCCCCCTGCCCAGGGCTGAATCCCTCAAGCTTTGGCTTTGCCCCCCACACACGCACACACTCCGGGTGGCAGGGTTCAGACTTTGGGTTTGGTTCCCCTGCCAGGGGCAGCGGGGCTCAGGCTTTGGTCTCCCTGCCCAGGGTCATGCAGTAATTTTTGTTGTCAGAAGGGGGTCATGATGCAATGAAGTTTGAAAAACCCTGCTCTAGTAGGATGTATGGTTGGCTATATTACCCAACAAATATCTGAATAGTTAAACCCCTGCATGTTTGTCATATTACTGTGATAAAGCATCACAGAAACAGTTATTTTCTTCTAACACTGAATAAGGATCTTTATTTGAATAAGGAAAACAGTGTTATTTTTAAAACTATTATTTCTGTCACTCTACTTCACCTTAGAGAGCCTAGCTAATATCTTCCCTAGTGTCCTTCCTGTCTGGCTTACTGCTACAAAATTATAGAAACATACATATAGCCATAAAACATATAGAAGGCAGTCTTTAGATTGAGCTCCTTGAGTCTATCACTATATTCAGTTAAACAAAGAGAAGGTTAAAGGGTGACTTGATCACAGTTTATAAGTACCTGCTTCGGGAACAAATATTTTATAACGGGCTCTTCAGTCTAGCAGACAAAGATGTCACCAGATCCAATGGGTGGAAGTTGAGGCTAGACAAATTTAAGGTGCAATGTTTAATAATGAGGGTAATTAACCAATGGAACAACTTATCAAGGGCTGTGGTGGATTTTTCATCATGGGACACTTGTATTGCAGAACTGCAATTTTTAAATCAAGATTGGGTGTGTTTGTAAAACATAAGCTACACTGGCACAGCCCCATTGACGTTAGTGGAACTGCACTGGTTTACTCCTGTAGAGAATTTGGCCTGCAAAGTTATGACAGAGTTGGGAGGGTGCTGGGCTCATGAAAGAGGATGGTAACTAGGAAGGTCCTTCATCCAGTATTAGACCATATGTCCTCTTTTTTAAAGGTTTGTCCTCATCTGGTACTGGGACAAAAACACACGTAATTTTGGGGGGATGGGGGATGCCACTCTGCCTCCTCCTGCTCTTAAAAATGGTGTTACTCCCCCCCCCCCCCCATGGCGTGACTTCACATGCTCTGTGTTTGTGAGGTCACACCTGGAGGGTGGACCCAGGTCATTCCCAGAAGGAATATCCAGTATTCTAGGAATGTGTGAGTGGCCAACCTAATGGTGACATGGGTTTTTTTTTTAAGGGGCACTTTACCCGGGAAGGGGATTCTAGTGGATTATTGGGGTGGAAGTGTTTTGTATGTTGTCACAGGTCCTAGTGAGTGCCCATTGCTGGCCACTCACTGGGATTACTGTAAGGGGAATCCAAGCCTCTGGATTTCCAGGGACTGTTTTAAGCACCTGGAGCCTGAACGGAGTTCAACCGCTGCCCAAGCCTCAGGGTCCCAAGCCGCACGCTCTGGGTGCAGACCCATCTGGCACCCCCTTCCAAGTACTGGGACCTGCTGTCAAACCACCTACCCACTCTGGGCAGAGCCCTGGCTACTTACATACCCCGCTCTCACCAGGGGTAAAGCTTCTGGTTTTCAGTTAACACCCTTTGGCACATGGTAGTTGTGAAGCATATTCACACATGTACACTTTGTACTATATTTCAACTTTATGGTCGTTATGTTTAATCACACAAAGTGTAGGAGAGTACAGATCATGCTAAACAATAAAACATCCTAAACACAATGTCCCTCACTAACTCACCCTTCTCTTGGGAGCTCTTGGCCTTGGGAGAATCATCTTGGTTCCAGCAGGCAAGCAGGGTCCACTACCCCCTTGCCTACCCCGCCCCTGCAGCAGCCCCCCTCATCTGAATCCAGTGCAAAATGACTCTCCCCTAGTTTCCACCTGTGAGGCCCTTTATAGACTGAGACTGGAATCACCTGCTTCTTTGTTCTGCCTTTGGTAATTTTCCATTATTTCCAAACGCCCCACCCCACCCTCCTTTCAGAAAAGAGGAGAACGTGTCTTCCCCAGATAGAACAAACCTATTGTCCCACGGTATTTTGTTTTGAATAGATGATCATGGAATGCTGATTATTCACTATTGGCTCTGGCCTGGCAGAGACATGACACAACCCTCCTAACAATGGCGAGAGCCACATATACAGCAGCTTTCCATGACACAGTAATTTCATGATACAATTTCATAACATTATCCAAAATTCAGAAGTGGTACAGACAAAACCCTCCATTTGTCACATGCATATTGTGGAACTTATTGAGTGATAGGACACATGCATAACACCTAACTAACCACAACCTTATATTTGTAAACCTCATCCACCCATCCTCCTTTTTGTCTGTAGCTCTCCTTTATTGCACCTTGTCTGACATTAGACTGTGTGACCCAGGTCCCAGGGGAGCCATGCTGAGGTCACTCAATTAAGGCAAACTGCAAAGAGTGGGGCAGACAATCCCCAAAGCTGTGGGATATTCCAATACTTAGATTTACCCAGCCAGCAGAAAACAGCTTCTGTAATACCTTACTGGTTACCCAGAAGCCAAAACACAGTTCCCTTTAGCAACCCAGCCTTGGGCTTCCACCCAGACATCCAGGTATGATGAAGATTACTGAAAATCTTATTCATCATATAAGAAAGTTCTACCAATCCCAAAGGATCGGACACATTACGTCCCAGGTTAATGAATATTCCAGATCTTACCCAAATACACACTTACAGCCAACTCTTATTAATTAAACTAAATTTTATTTAAAAAGAAAAGAGAGATAGTATTGATTAAAAGATCAGTATACATACAGACAGGAGTTCTGAGATCAGTTTCATAATAGAGATGGTGAGCTTTGTAGTTGCAAAGAGTTCTTTCAGAATTAGTCCTTAGGTGATAGGCCAGTGTTTATATGCAGGGTGATCTAGTTGGGACTGGAGATCTCAGTCTTACAACTCAAGCTTCTCCTGCATAAAGTAGCAAGCAGATCTGAGATGAAAGGATCAGGTCTCAAGAGTTTTTGTATAGTTTTCTGGCAGCTCTTGACCATACAGTCCTGGGTGAACAATAGGCTTTTGATGTAACCTTCTGTTTCCCAAACATCACCGGTAATTAACTACATGTATTAACATAAGGTAATTTATCCATTTAGCACTTTATCACAGACTTTAAAGAGACATATAGACAGTGACATTATTTTACCCAAGATTCATCTAAATGTTAATATTCCCTTTTGATCTCTGAATCAATAGAGATAGTAATAGCCAGGTCCTGTCTACCATCTAACAAGATATAAATAAACACATACAATTAGGCTTTGTCTACACTGGACTTTTGTCGGTAAAAGTTTTGTCATTCAGGGGTGTGAAAAAACATACACACACCCCGAATGACAAAAGTTTTACCGACGAAAAGCACCAGCATGAACAACGCTTTGTCAGTGGGAGAGCTCTCTCCCACCAACAAAGAATGGCTACACTGCACACCTTTTAGCAGCACGGCTGTAGCGGCACAGCTGTGTTGCTAAAAGATGCGTAGTGTAGACATAGCCTTAGTATCACCTCTAATTTTCTAACAATACAGGTTTGCATTTCAAAGTTCTAGCCTATCTAACATGGAATGGCCCTAATTACCATTTACATACTTTTCTGACATGTCTCTAAAAGTTGAATCTGGGTCAATTAGCCTGCAAACTGCTTAACCCTTTCTGGTCATGTGTCACAGACTGGTAAGGTCTTCAAGGTAGGGAATGTTTATAAATAGGTTCTGTAAAGTGCTGAATATACCATGATCTCTACAAATAAATAATAATTATACTTTTTCTTCCCTTTCTATCTCCTGATGCAGATTGCATGGTGACATTCTAGTTAGGAAAATAATTTCACTGTTTTAGTTATGCCTAATTGATTATACAGTCGTCCTTATCATTTATTAACACTGTTAGTGTGCCTGGCTTGTTTTCCCCGAGATCCCTCTTATATTTGTGAATAACTTGCACACGTTGGTACCTTACTGCTGTTCTTATTCTTCATTTGCTGTTTCAGAACAACTCCATCCTCTGTTTCATTTTCTGTGTGGGCAGTACATGCCTGATCATTTGAGTTAAGCAAAAGATTTCCCCCTCCTTCCTTCCTACTTAGTTTTAAGACAACCTAACATGCTCTGCCAGTTTTGAATCCTGAAGGATAGCACCCCATCTGCTTAAGTGGAGACTGTCTAGTCCCAACAATCACGTCCCATCACAAAATGCATTCCACTGCTGTGTGAATCCATAACCCTCATCTTTGCACCATCTGCACATCTGTCAGTTGCTCTCTAGTGTCAGTTTTCTCTTTTTGTCACTCTGTACTTGGCACCAGAGGGTTCTCTAAGAAGATCATCTGGGCCTGGCTTGTTTTTACTTCTCTCCCAGGCTCCTGAAGTAATTCTTGATTATACTGATTTATATTAAATCATCTTTCTCTGGTATCATTTATTCCCACTAGAACTACAAGCAGTGGTAGATCTCCAGCATGTTTAGGCTATCTGGCACCCTGATTTTGATATCTTTTATCCCAGTGTCCAGGAAGCAACATATCATGTGCCAATATTGTATTTACTAAGAATTCTCACATGACCCTCATTTTGCGGACAGCTGGTATACTTTCTTGATTTTATTCTAATTTCAACATATTTGAATAAAATATTTAAAAGAAGCCAAAGGCAAGGAAATGCATAATGAAGGATGAAAACTCCATGTTAATTCTTATCCTCCCTAATCCTATTTGCCTGGCTCCTGATATTTAACACTGTATTTAAGTTGATGCAGTTCCTCGGTCCGGTAAAAAGAAGGAACACTTGCCTTTAAGGCACCAGGCCAGATCCTCAACAGGTATAAATTGTCTCAGCTCTTTTGAAACAAATGAGTCTCTGACAATTTGCACTCACTGAGGATCTAGCCCACCTACTTTTGCAGAGCATAAACACCACAGTGGAGGGGGGATCAATCCCCCTGCATATCCCAGTGGGGGAAGTCCTGGCAGTATGGCTACAATAGAGCTGAACCCTGCCTCAGTGGCGGTAGAATTCAGAGGAAACTCCTGTAAGGGACTTTCACAAAGTTTTCCTCCCCCTCAGAGCTTCTGCTTGAGAATCAGTGATCTAGCCCATAATTACTCCCTGCAGTACCGGCAGCATGTGCCTACAGAATACTTGGTAAATACTGTCTGCCAGGTAAATCTGAGAATAACTACCTTGCCATGTGGAGGTTTGAGATAACCTGGCAACTCTGGTATGATATAAAGCATCATGCAATTAATCTGTCATTAAGTCTTCATCAGAAATTAGCATTCAGTATTAATAAATCAGGCTTTGGGGCCTGTTTCCAAAAAGTTGTGCCTACTATATTTTCTCAAAGGAATTATTTTCAGTATGATTTTTCTAAATGGTATTTTATGATGGTGGTAATGAGGTTAAATAGGCAGTTGGCTCTCCCCTCCCCTTCCAGTGACCTTCTGCAGATCACTCAACTGCAGCTCGGTCTGCCTTTCTTTCCTGCTGGCTATCCTGAGGGTGCTACAGCCTTTTCCAAACGACACAGAAAATGGAAGTTTAATAAAGGGTATATTAATGCTTCTCCTTTCCTTCAGAGACAGCACAGGCAAAATGTTTTTTCTGTCTCTCACTCTCAGAACAATGTAAGGAAACAATTTCTGAGAGCAGTAGAGGACACAGAAGTTGAACTCTTGGATAATTACAATACCTTTAGAATGCAGAGGAGTACAGAATTAGAAATTGAACTTTTATCCGAGAAAGAATGGTCTAGACTGTAAATCAAACAAGCAGTACATAATGTTCAGTGGGTGTGGGAGACTAACAGACAATGCAAATAACCTTTTAAAACCACTCACCTATAAACTCATGAAATGCATGATGAGAGTTCAGGATATTAAAGTGACTGACAAATGGCACATGGTTATGGTATGGATAACAATTCTGAGAATGTGAGGGAGACAGAGAACCACACACACAAAATATGACAGGAGTCCAGGTTGCAAAACTTTTCTCTGCCCATATAGACTGATGTATGCCTCGGTACACAGCTCTGTCACCTGAAGTATGCCATTCTATTTGCTCTCAGAAAATCCTCCCTGCAACTTAAATCAGAGCTTATTACTGACTGAAGTGTCTTCATCAGGAGTGAAATCTCTTCTTCCGCAGCATGAATTCTTTAATACCATACATTTTCTCTGAAAAGACCACTGAGTAGCTTGTTTATTTTTAAACAGCTTTTTTTGTGTAAAGAAGTGCAAATAATTTTGCAGGCAAATATTTCAATTTGTATGCTAAAACTCAACAGAGTGAACTTCACACTGACAGCATATTAAAGTCTCATAATGAATCTGAGAGATAAGCCCTTCAGTGTGCTGTATATAGAGTATATTTCATTCTATATACAGACAAGCCACAACTGAAATACACTCAAATCATTGGTTATACTTGAAGGGGCAAATCTTGGTTGCCACTGCACATACACATATGCAAGGTAAAGCAAGTGGAGTGAGCGATTCAAGGCAGCATAAGACAAGAGCACTATGTGCAGAATAAGTAGTCAATTACCAACTCCAGAAACAAGTGGCATAAAAGCAGTTATGTTGCAGCTGATGTGCGAGCCTGTAGAATGGCACAAAGTGGTGTCATTTGTGCAAATGAATAATCCACATGCATGAAAAAAAAAAACAGCTGCACAAACCCCCATGTGAGCTTAGAAAATCCACATAAGTATGCAGCACCAGAGTGCTCCATCTCTGAAGTGGAGTCAAAGGGGTCCACAAATGGGTTGAGGTGAAAGCAAACATATCGGTGACATCCTTCATAATAAGGAAGCTAGGTTCTGCTCCCAGTGGGACCAAGACAGGATCCCTGGGATGCGTATCTTGCAGTTACAAGGGTTCTGGACACAAATTTCAACAGCAAAGCAGAAGACCAGGGGGCAGAACACAAGGATGAGTGATGCCAACTAATTGCTAGGTGGAGTGCCTCACTCAGCAGGAAAATCAAGGACCCAGGAGTGGGAAGAAAAAGAGTCCATCCCTACCAGCTGAGAGGAAGGGCTTACCTAGGGGCATGACTAGGACAGAAGTGTCTGTCAAGGGAGGCAAGACTTGGAGGAAAAGTCTGTCAGCAGGTCCCCCAATGTTAGTAGATCTAGACTTTGTTGATGCTTTATCCACTCCTAGAGGGTTCTGCTGCAGACCACACAAGTTACCTTTTTCCTGTTACTATCCAACTTCCATGATGACTGCCTCTTATACTGAGTATTGGTGCCTCTAGTCTCTGGCTAAGGCAGCATGGAATAAATTATAACAATGAGAACAGGCATTCTGAACTCATGGAGTGTCTATTCAACCCAAAGCAGGTAGGTGTGTACCTTGTGGTTCTACCATCTTGTCCAGCATGACACCATCATTTCACCACAATGAGTCCACAGCCTGCTGATCACATGCACTGTCCCAGCTGTGATGTTTTCTGTGCAGAGATGGGGGTGGGGTCTGGATCCTGACAATATGGCTCAACAGTGTGCCTGGAATTTATGGCACCTGTCGTCAGAATTACAGCCACTACCCAAGTAGCCATTATCAGGATGAGCAGTTCCTGCTGTCAGATGTGATTATGCAGGGCTGTTGGCAGGCAAACATAGAGTAGCAGTATGATAAATGTGGTGAATGGATTCATGAGATTCTTTCAGATCGGGTTTACAGCGGTGAAGTGGCCAGGTACCAAGGCTCCAGCACACCAGAGGGACACAGAGTCCTGTAAGTGGATGTGTGCTTTCAAAAGGACCTAGTAATATTTTGTGGAATGATGCATTAACACTTCGGTTTCCTAGTGGAAAGAGCACTCGACTGAGACTCAGGACACTTGGATTCTATTCCTGGCTCTGCCATTGCCTACCCTGTGGCTGTGGATCTATTATTTCACCTCCTGTGCCCAGTTTCCCCATCTGTAAAATGGGGACAATGATCCTTACCTGCCTATGCTTATGGCGCCAACTCCCCATAGGTTTGATTTCTTCTCATCCCCACTTATTCATAATCCCTTTGTTTGCCAAAGAATTGTATTATTCTGTTTTCCTTTGATGCTATCTGCACAATGATATTCTGCTATCCTTCTGATATTTTCAAGCATCCTGGTTTGGTCAGAGTTCTCTGTTCTGTAGCCAGCATCATATGCTTTGTGTGAGCTAGGTCTAATTCAGAATAAATAGCCCATTGCTTGTAACATACTTCACATTACTCACTTTTCCAATGACCAGCTCACACTTTCTATTTTGAAGATAATGTCTTACCTATAAATGCTTTTTGGATGATATCACAAAGGGAATGACTGACTGTGTATGTCCCTTACTGGGCTCTTTTAAGTGCATCTGGGGTCCACTTCTGATTAAAATTGTATAGTATGGTTTTATTTTATTAAAATATGTGCAACTTCTGTAGATCAGGACAGGTTAACAGGGGCAGGGAAGAGGCACTACAGAGCCAGCTGGCTGAGACGGGAGGGAGAAAGAAATGGATAAGGACAAGGATGGGCTGTCTGGATGGGATTGTGTGCTGAAACAGAAAAAGGAAGAAGCAGACAGCAATGAAGCCCCCAAGTGAGGAAAACATAAAGCACCTGGAGAGGGGTTGGACTTAGGAGGAAGAGGAGGGATAGGAGAGAAGCCCCAGAGGAAAGGGAGAGGGAGAGGAGAGAAGCCCCAGAGGAAATCTCCAAGTGGATGTAGTGTGAAGGAGCCAGGAGGGGGCGCTTGTGACAGTCTCTATTTGGAGGCAGCAGCAGCTGGAGCATGCATGGAGGAGGAGGAAGCTGCCACAGAGGAAACCCCAAGTCAGCAGCAGCATAAAGAGCTGGGAGCAGAGAAAGTCTTCAGCTGAGGACAGCAGGGAACTAGAAGAGACTGACCCTTCCCCAACCCAAAGCTTCAAACATCCCCTTGCCCACTGTGGCTTGTTTTCATGTCTTACGTAACTGGAAGCGGGGGAGGTTCTCAGTGCTGAGGGGATCTAAGTCTTGGCATGGTTCTAGTTGAGGACTTTTTTTTCCCCCTCACAATCACTCCTTATAATGGATTGGTGTGTGGAGGAGGAGAAGCAAAGAGCAAGCATGAGCAGAATGCTGATGATGCTCCTCCTTGTGAGGGCCCCTCCCCACACACAACCCTCTGTCTAAGTCCTGCTCCCTGCTCTGCCTTGTGAGTGTTTACAGCTCATGTAGAACTTCTGTTGTCCAAATTCTCACTGGAGTCTAATGGTGAAATCCAGACCTATTTAAGTCAATGGCAAAACTCCCATTGGAGCCAGGTTTTCACCTGAGCTCTCCAAGCCCATTACCCCGTACTGAGTCTAAGTGAAAGAGCTTACAGTGAAACTAAACATACAAAGATTTGGTGTATCATGTTCATCAGCATTACCTAGTGTGAGTTTTCCAAAGAATTCCCCACTCACTAAGCCTGAGAGATTGTTCGTATAATGGCTGAAAATTAAGCTTAAAGGCCCATTTCTTGCCCTCACATATACTGGTAAAAATCTAATTGAAGTCAATAGGAAATGCATTCATATCTGAGGGCAAACTTGGGGCCCTAGCTATTTTGATAATTATACCCTTTTCTTGGAACTTACCTCCTTGACAGATTGAATTTTTTTAATTACTTGCCACATTCAGTCTTAAAAGTGTGATTCTATGCTGAACGGTGATTTTGTGAAAACGGCTTTGTGTCTTGTTCAGTTTACAAGTAAAAATGTTTTTTCTAACTGCCAACCTAGCAGAATCTCCCTGGGATCTGAGAACCAAGCTGGGTTCTTTCTGGTTTGTGCATCACAAGTAAACAAAGGTCCTGCAGACCAAATGCTGCTCTCCATTACACATGTGCTGCCCTTCAGTGTCTCTCTGCAAGTGTAACTGAGCACATAATTTGAAGCCCCTAGGGTTGAACAAAGACTCATGTTAATGGAAGTTGTGTTAACTTTAGTTGAACTACAATTGGCTGCAATGCAGGGATTGCAGGGTCGGGGTGTAATTCTGTGGTCAGTGTTGGGTAGGAAATCAGACCTGATTATCTTAACAGTCCTTCTTGGCCTTGACATCTATGAACTGATATTTCCTTCCAATTCACTTTCACAGAGCTGTGCTGGTTGTGCAGGGCCAGGGGCAGTAAAAAGTAGCAAAATCACACTTTCTTTCAACCAAGTAAGCAGATCTGGCTCTGAATACACCCACAGAGCAGATCTGCTCAGTAAGAAAATGCCACTTTTATACAGTCACTTTTCAAGGAGGAATAGGCGCACTTCATGGCTTGCTTGCTCAGCTTTGTCTTCCCGTGGCCTTTGTCCATTTTAATTCTAAATAGTTTTACCTTTTGTAAAAATGCTATTTTCAGGAAGTCTGTTATAAATGTATCATCTGATTGATCAGTCAACGTTTTCTCAAGGGATGCTGGCCACTGCCTGGTTACCTAAGCCTACTTTCTTCTTCCTCCAGCCCATAAAAAAATCTGCACACACATAATTACTGCACATAATTGAAAACCTGCTACCACTATGACCATAAGCAGTACAACTGTACTGGTCAACGCTGAGTGCTGGGTGGCGGTTAATTAACCCAGAAGCCTCAGGAAGTGCCAACAGCCAACAGAGTACCTGAGCGGGGTAGTGAAAACCTTGATAGAGGAAATCCCATCAAAAGGTGGTTGAGCAAACTCACTCAGTGTTTTTGCCAACGACATCCACACAGGACAGACTGGGCCCTTCAGCGGTGGCTGATAACCAATCTAGGAGTGGAGCCCTAAAAGGTAGGCAGATGGAAGATCTCGTCTGCACTGGCAACTCCTGCAGTGCAACTGGTTCCAAATGTCTCAACTCCCGTCCTTCCTTTGGTCCAAACCAGTGAAATCAAGAGGGGTATTTTGACACCTGGGCAAAGCAGTGCCTCCTTATCAACTGCCCAGGCTATTGCAGCCACATCATATGAAGAGGACACTCCATCCTTGCTTGCAACATTGACACAACACAGAAGGTGGCAGTTACGGGTTATAAGTTCTCACTTGATTGGCGTAGGGCGGGCACAAAGGGTCACCTTTTATGGTGGGAAGAATCACTGCTTCCATTGGTCAGTCACAGCCTGCCACAAAGACGCGCAGTCCCCGGACAGTTAGGTACTAACCCGCCACGGTCTGTCTGCCTCATGGGGTGCGTGGGGCTAGACCAAAAGTTGAAAGGCAGACAGGAACCTTGCACCTGGCAAAAGTAAGAAAAGAACCCATAGGAAGCAAGCAGCTCCCAACCAATATACATACATTTGCAGTAACTGCCAAAGATCATGCAAATCTCGGATTGGACTATTCTGTCACATGAGACATTGCAAACCATTTCATCATAGGCTGCAATTCCCACCGTCTCTTGCAGACAAAAGGATGCTAATTTTGTGATTTGTGAACATAACACATCAGGCTTTTATCTTTTTCTTTTTTTCCCCATTCCTTTTACTTGTTTTATTATTTTTTTTAACCACTAGGAAATGTCGGCTTGTAATAAAAGCTGATGGTGGACTGCTGCAGAAAGTATTGACTAAAGTGGCTAACAAGAAAGGAAAATTTGTTTTATGTTAGTTTATTTTCTCAGAGATGGCAAGCCCACTGTCCATCTTATCCACATAGGCTTGGTACTTATCACCTTAATACCCGAGCAACTCCCAAGTGTAAGAATCACACCAATAGCATCTCTCTCAACCTCCCCAGTCAACAGGAAGCAAGATTAAGGGTGTGTATTTTCTTTCAATTGTACATAAAAATGTGTGCGCACTGGTGTATGTAAGAGTAAAGCTCATGAGAAAAGCTGAGACTAGGAGGTGTGTTATACATTTATTCCTGGAAGAGGATAGGTGAGTGGTAATTCTTCCTCTTTCTAGTAGGCATTTCCATGGTCTTGGTCCAGCCCCTGAGAAGAGTCTGTATCCCACAAGTCACCCTCTAGTAGTCAACAGTTTTATTGTTCTAGTGGAATGTAGCTGCCTGGTGAGTTGGTTACCTTAGAGAGATGATCTCTCAGGTAGCTAGACCCAACCCCTATTACAGCTTTGCAAATCAGAACAGAGATCTCGAATGGGGAGCTTCAGCCAAGTGTCGGCCTAGGGTAATGCTTTGCAGTTAGCCTTCAGACTGCTGTGTTGTGTTCGAGCTGGAGCTTTTTCAGGACGGGGTTTCAGTCATCCAGGGATAGGATACAGAGGGACCTAGACAAATTAGAGGATTGGACCAAAAGAAACCTGATGAGGTTCAACAAGGAAAAGTGCAGAGTCCTGCACTTAGGACGGAAGAATCCCAAGCACTGTTACAGACTAGGGACTGAATGTCTAGGACGCAGTTCTGCAGAAAAGGACCTAGGGGTTACAGTGGACGAGAAGCTGGATATGAGTCAACAGTGTGCCCTTGTTGCCAAGAAGGCGAATGGCATTTTGGGCTGTATAAGTAGGGGCATTGTCAGCAGATCGAGGGACGTGATCATTCCCCTCTATTCGACATTGGTGAGGCCTCATCTGGAGTACTGTGTCCAGTTTTGGGTCCCACACTACAACAAGGATGTGGAAAAATTGGAAAGAGTCCAGCGGAGGGCAACAAAAATGATTAGGGGGCTGGAACACATGACTTATGAGGAGAGGCTGAGAGAACTGGGATTGTTTAGTCTCCAGAAGAGAAGAATGAGGGGGGATTTGATAGCTGCTTTCAACTACCTAAAAGGGGGTTCCAAAGAGGATGGATCTAGACTGTTCTCAGTGGTACCTGATGACAGAACAAGGAGTAATGGTCTCAAGTTGCAGTTGGAGAGGTTTAGGTTGGATATTAGGAAAAACTTTTTCACTAGGAGGTTAGTGAAGCACTGGAATGGGTTACCTAAGGAAGTGGTGGAATCTCCTTCCTTAGAGGTTTTTAAGGTCAGGCTTGACAAAGCCCCGGCTGGGATGATTTAGTTGGGAATTGGTCCTGCTTTGAGCAAGGGGTTGGACTAGATGACCTCCTGAGGTCCCTTCCAACCCTGACATTCTATGATATTCTGTGATTCCTAGATATAAAGATAAATAGTCAAGCCTGGAAATTACAAATATTTGTCACTGTGGCCTGATCTGTGTCAGATAGTATTGGGCACAGTCTTCTGGCCAATCACAGATGGGAATGGGCATTTTTTGCTATCATACCTATTTGGGTATCCAACTGCAGTATGGAGTCTGAGGCTCCCAGAGCCCCCAAGCCATGGAGTGTGTTAACAATCTGAGGACAGATATCTTTAATGAATGGTCTTGTGATGGAGAATGAAAACATTTTAAGCATGTGTTTTCCCCTCCCTTCCCCAATCAGCATCACCCCACTCTAGTCTGGGTTCAGCTTCAGCCAGCTGCTGTCTGCCTGGGTCCTAATCACAGGCCATTAGACAGCTGTGTGGTGGTGCTGTTTATGATTATGGTAAAGGAGACATAGAGCTGGTGTTATCATCTTTGAATCTGCCTGTCAGCCTGTCTTGTCTCACCCCCGCCCTTAACAGATTCATAGAGATATTGAATAAGAAGATGGAGAGTACACTACAGAGCCTTCCATGAGCTCAGTTGTAAGGGTCCTGGAGGTGGAAGAGCAGATGCCCATAATAACCCTTTGGGTTCAGTCTGAGAGGAAAGACCTGAGCCATTTCATTTCCATTCACCCCTGCAGCCTGTTAGAGCTGGAACAGGGGAGTTTACTGATCAACAGCACAGAGTGTCACAGAGAAGAATGCAGGATGAGTATGGATGTGCTTTCTTTCTCTGTGGATGAAAGGAGGTCATTCATCAGGGCAACAAGTACTGTCTCTGTATTGTGCCCTGTCTTGAAGCCTGATTAGGAAGGATGCAGGATTTTGGCAGCAGAAAGGTGGCATTGTAGGCTATTTTTAGCTAGTTCTCAGTTAGCTGGCTTAGAAAAAATAAGCCTGGAAACTGGGCATTAATTTGCAAGGTTGCTGGTGTCAAGTGATGGAGTACTGCATGTTTTAAAGTGTTAGGTGGATTTACTTCTACAAAGAAGGTGTTGGCAGTCCCTGTTAATAGAGGCCTTACTCTATCTTTTAGCAGCTAGGAAGAATCCAACAGCAAAATGCTTTCATACAAATCCAAAAATTAGTAGCTAACAATCCAATCCTGATATTGTGATGTACAGGAAACTATAACCATTCTGTGCAAGGCACATGATGCAGATTGGGAGCAGTGGTATTATAAAATAGTCAGCCTGTAGCATTTGCCTGTAGGGGACCATCTCCAACAACACAAAACTATATGCTTGAACAGAGAAGGAATGCCTGGTCATTGTTTTTGCATGCCCTGAATTGCATGCACTTCTGGGATGTGATCATATACATGGATACAGATGCCGAAGGCTTGCAATCTATCTTCAAACAGTCTTTCTTATCAGTCCCAAAATCTACAAAGAATGTTAAAGAAAGTTCAGAACTATTGCTTGAATGTACAATACAAAATAGGATCTTTGATGTTCACTGAAGACTTTCTTTCTAGAGCTGCAGTGCCATAAAAGTGAAGGACCCTTGAAATATATACCCATCTCCTAGAACTGGAAGGGACCCTGAAAGGTCATCGAGTCCAGACTCCTGCCTTCACTAGCAGGACCAAGTACTGATTTTGTCCTAGATCCCAAAATGGCCCCCTCAAGGGCTGAACTCACAATGCGCAAACCACTGAGCTATCCCTCTCCCCAAATGAAACATCCAGTGTGCACCAAAACTTGATTCCAGTTAACGATTCTGAATTCCTTTGTGTGAGAGGTAAACAGCTTCTGTAGATAGACATACTGAGACAAACACATAGACCCATAGAGCCAGATTCTCAGCTGGTGTAAATCAGTGTAGCTTCATTGACACCAGCTGAGGATCTGGCCCATACTACTGTATGGAGCTTTTATAAAAGCCTAGGGCAAGGATCGTTGCTGCTGGTGTTAGTATTGCCATCACTGCTTCTTGTAAGAATGGTTTCAAATTATTTCAAAGAGGACATTGTGTTTCTTGTCCTGAGCTTGATTTGCTGCTGCAGGAGACTCAAAAGGCCTGGAGCTTGACTCAATTTACATAGAGTGACCATATTTCCCCAAAATGACTTTCAGCAGAAAGAGTTGTGAGGGACAAGACTTTGCTGTCTCTGTGGCAGATGAGAAGTAGGTTCCTTTTGCTTCCATCACAGCAGTGGTACAGGTTCAGAGGAATTCTGTTCCTGCATCTGCCAGTCAGACTGAATTTTTCTCCAATACTTCTCAGGTTTTCTTCCTTCTAGCTGTAAAGCCCCCACTGGATAACATCTAGGGTGCCACCTATGAGGTACAAAAAACAGGATATGTGAGATGATCCTGAGTCCATTAAACTGGACAGCTAGCACTGTGTACTGAGCACCTGTACAGAATTCACGTGACAGCTACCTCCAAAAGGGGATGATCTTGGAAAAACCTGGACAGAGGGCAAACTTAACAACATCACTAGTATGCTATGATCTGTGGAAGTGGAGAAAGAGGATCAGGTTTCATGAGGGACATGATTTAGTGCATTATCTGTGGCTGAGGAATGTAAGATCTGACCATGCTACCATTCAGCAGGTAACATTAGCCTATGTTAAGGCTCAGTAAAGATCTCTTTCCTACAGCTCTGCCTGCCTCTCATGTTCCTTATTGCTAATGAAACAGCGGGCAACATTGCCTCTTCCCAGTGGTCTCTAGAGTGTTTTATCTCAGAGCTGAAAGATACTAATGATGCAAGTTAATATCTAGAAACTTTGAGCAAGAGAAGATTTAATTTAAGATCTGAACTTTCATAAGTCCCTTTCCCTTACTTTTCAGCCTGTCGTTCTAGGTTGTGAGCCTGTCAGAACAGTGATCATGCCTTACTTAATTTTTTGCACAGTATTTTATTTTAGCACACTGAGCACTACTTTAAACAAATAGTAAAAATTAATTATGCCAACATTGTCTAAATTTGCATGCCTAGAATTAGGGACTGAAATCTGTATGACTCTTTTATGTTGACACCTACATAAAACCAACCTAATTTTTAAGTGGCTCTGAATGCATGAAGCTCCCATTTAAGTCAGTGGAGTTACAGCACTGTAAAACCAGAATAAGTGTATTTATTAATATATTTAGATTTATACGGAGTGTAATAAAAGAGCATCCATCCAAAACTCTGAATCCTGGCAATATCTTTGGGGACCAGCCTCTTGAAAAGATTTACAAAAGTAGCATGATTAGCATTGACACAAAAATACAAATGTTTAACACTAACATCAAGTCTGTCCTCTGTGGAGCAGGGTCGTGGAAATCCACAACAGCAATTGATAAGAAGGTCAACTCATCCCACAATAAATGCCTGTGAAAGATTTTCAGAGTCCATTGGAAAGAGTTTATTATAACATTCGAAATTCTAAGTAGAGTACACCACCTTAAAGTATCAAACATGGCAAGAAGAAGACAATGCACATATTTAGGACATGCTTTAAGGGTATCACCAACATGACTTCCATGTCAACTGACAACATGGACACCAGCTGGAAAGACAAAAAAGAGGGTGACCTAGAGAAACATTATGAAGGTCAATACAGAGACAAGCTAAATCCATCAACATGACACTTGGAAGCCTGAACAGACCAGCGCAAGACCAAAATAAATGTTGGAAACTGCTGGATGCCCTATGCATCTGCAGGTACAGGAAGATAAAGAGAAAAGAAAGAGATACGAAGTTCTGACTGTCCTTGAGAATTTCATTAAAATAAATAGACCTGTCTGATCCCCCTCACCAACCAAATACACAGCACCAACATTAATATAACTTGATTATTTGTAATCAAGTAATTAATTGACCCTGCACACAATCCCCAAAGTCCACTGCCATTGCTACCCTTTCCTGACATCTCCTCACCAATCAGGAAGAAAAGGACACCCAGCAGTCTGACAAACATAGGGATGAAATGAGTTCCAAAGGTCCAAGGCCAGACCAGAGAGATCCCTGCCAGCCACAGAGTGTGGATAAAAATCAATTCTTTTTTAATTTAAAAAAGCCCAGATTTTGTTGTTTAAATTAAATACACGGTTTAAAAAAACTATTTAAAATTAACTTTGACATTGACGATGTATAATGAGTTTGGGCCTCAACATAACATATTAATCATTTAAATTAAATACAATAATAATATTAAGCAGTACGTTTGCTGCCAAATTTTAAAGAAAGTGAAATCGCTGACCTGGTGGAAATCACTGGTGTGAGTTAAAGCTCCTGAATTCACACATTCTGCACCGCACTGTAATAATCTTCATACAAAATATGGCTTGTAAATTAGCATTCGAAACCTAATCCTTGGCTGGTCAATAATACCATGGTGAGATGTATGTAGCAGCATTATAAGTAAAGTTATAAACGTAAGCTGAAATCACAATTCAAGTGTGTTTACCACAGAAGTCTGGGGAGTGGATAAACTTGTTTCTCAAAGATAAAGGACAAACTGATGCCTCTAGCCCAGTGTCAGCAAAGCTGATGGGCCATCACCTGTCTAGTGCCCATTCTTTGGCAAGGAAAAGGTCCAGGAACAAACAGTTCTGCATCTTAGCAAACAACAGCATGAAACCTCTTTCACCACACCGCACCTTGTCTCTGTCCTTCCAGCAGGAAGGACATTTATCTAGGGGTACCCCTCAGGAAAATGCATTTCGGGGGGGGGGGGGGGGGCCTGAACTATAAAAGCAAGGGGCAAAAACACCATAAGTTCTCTCTCCCTATCCACCATGCCCTCCTTCACCCAAAAAGATAAAAGCCTTTGGTCTTTGGGAGCAGAGCCTGAGAATTTGGTCAGCAGTGTTACTGGGAATATGTGGTAAGGGACTTCACCTGGAACCAAGGCTAGTCTGTTAAGTTTTATATTTGGAAGCATGTTATTGTTATTTCTCTGATAACTATTTATAGTTAACAGGCCCTAAGGGGCCATTCTGGCATCCAGGGATTCAGAGTATAGGGACACACCCTTAACCCCCTGCATTACAGCAGCTCTATACTGGCTGAGGATTCCCCAAAGCAGGGAGTGTCCTCATTGGGCCAGGTAATGTGGCATTAAGGCTGGTTAGCATTGCTGGCACTATGTGAAGTTGCTGGATCAGGGCCAAAGATCTGGCCTATGATCTATTTCAGTGGGTCCAGAATAATAAAGAGGAGAGTTTTGTCCTGAATGGTTCCCAGAAAAGTGTAATTTTACACTTAAAGGTGACTGGTACCGGAAACATAAATGGCCTTGTACCCCTCTTGTTTCTCTATGATGTATAAAAAAAGGCTTGAAAGTTGGAAGAGAGGGACAGAATCGGAGGGGGGGGGGATTTTTTTTTCTGCCTTTTATTTTATCTTAGAAATATCAGGAGTGACAAATCTGAGCTTCTCTGGTTTTGTTGGAGCAGTCCTTGGAGGGGTTGTATGTACAGTGAGTTTTCTCAGCCCTTAACCGAATAGGTGGTATGTTGATTCTCCAACTGCATTTTCGTTTCTCCAAGGGAAAACGGGAATAAATATACTCACCCACCTTTTGCAAAGAGCTTTAAGAGCTATGCGCAATGATCACTAAATAAGGTCAATGTATTAAGGATGAATTATTTTTATTCCTATTATGGAATATTCAGACAATCTGTAGCTGTGTCTGGTGAAAGGCATCAATACTGTTCCCTATTTCCCCATTGCCCCCCTTTTTCAGGTTCAGAATATCCTGTGCACATACAAACTGGGGGGTGGGAAATGCCCTTTTTTTTATTAGCAATAAAACTCTGTCTTTTTCTCCTGATTATCCACAGATTTATGGATCCATAATCATTCACGTCACAGACTCAGGGAGCCGGGGCTGAAACAGGATAATAGCCTTTAAATCCCCTTCTCTAAGCATTCAGATCTTCCCTGTCAGCAAGATTAAAGCGGTCAACAGCAGTCCCCATGTGTCTGTATCCCAGCCTGAGCTTTAACAACAACTGGAGGTGGTGGCTGGACAGTAGAGAAATGTGAAACTGCAGCTGTGTTTGATGCTCCAGAGGGAAAGAAAGAAGCATTGTTTGTCTCAGTGGTGGTGGCAGTGGGGATTGGTGTTCGTGGAGGCAAAGGAAGGAGAGGAGGAGGAGGAGGAGAGAGAAGCATCATGTTGAAGTTTAACCAAAGGAGACTGTTCCCATTCTCAGACTGTAAAGGAAGGGAAAGAGCTGCAACAAATACTGTTCCCACAGAAACCAATGCGGGAGAGGAGAAAGAAATAATGCGCTCACAGATGAAGGGTGGGGTTTCTGCTACTGCTCCATGGGCCTCTCAGTCTGTGCTACCTGTGGGAACTGAGGGGAACTACCACTATTATGTGGATGAGGAGGAGGAGGAGGAAGAAGAAGAGGAAGATGAAAGGCAACAGCAAAATCCCTCTCAGGAGGGAAGCAAGTTCTCAACACCCTTTCCCAACCCCCCTGCCTTCTCCTCCAGAACAGCAGCGTCTGCTTCTTCTATGCTGAACATAAATGTAGGTGGCAAAAGTTACCGCCTCACCTACCAGGCAGTGGCCATCTACCCCAAGACCCGTCTGGGCCGCTTGGCCACCTCTACCGATCGCCGTCGCCAGCTGGGTCTGTGCGATGACTATGCAGTTCAGGGGGATGAGTACTTCTTTGATCGGGACCCGGCTGTCTTCCAGCTGGTCTACAACTTTTACGCCTCTGGGGTGCTGCGGGTGCGAGATGAGCAGTGCCCACTCAGCTTCCTGGAGGAGCTGAGCTACTGGGGGGTGCGGCTCAAATATACGCCGCGCTGCTGCCGCATCTGCTTCGAGGAGCGGCGTGATGAGCTGAGCGAGCAGCTGAAGGTGCAGCGGGAACTGCGTGCCCAAGCAGAGTCCCAGGAGAGCGAGCAGCTCTTCCACCACATGCGCTACTATGGCCCCCAGCGCTGGCGCCTCTGGAACCTAATGGAGAAGCCCTTCTCCTCTGTCAGTGCCAAGGCTATGGGGGTGGCCTCCAGCCTTTTTGTACTCGTCTCTGTGGTGGCACTGGCTCTCAACACCGTGGAGGAGATGCAGCAGGTGGACAGGAAAAGCGGAGAGAGTCGCCCTATGCTGGAGCACGTTGAGACGCTGTGCATCGCCTTTTTCACCCTGGAGTATCTGCTGCGGCTGGTCTCCACCCCAGACCTGCGCCGCTTCGCGAGCAGCCCCCTCAATGCCGTGGATCTCATTGCCATCCTCCCACTTTACCTCCAGCTGCTGCTGGAGTGCTTTGCCGACGATGACCAGCCTCGGGGCCGGGGCTCTCAGCACGAGCATGACATTGAGAAGGTGGGACGGGTGAGCAAAGTAGGGCAAGTGCTGCGCATCATGCGCCTGATGCGGATCTTCCGCATCCTCAAGCTGGCCCGGCACTCCACAGGCCTGCGCGCCTTCGGCTTTACCCTGCGCCAGTGCTACCAACAGGTGGGCTGCCTCTTGCTCTTCATTGCCATGGGCATCTTCGCCTTCTCCGCCATGGTCTACTCTGTGGAGCACGACATCTCCAGCACCAACTTCACCAGCATCCCCCATGCGTGGTGGTGGGCTGCTGTAAGTAAATGCATTGCACTTTGCCAGGTAGCCATCGCTCCCTCCCCTGCTAGAGTTGCTGCCTGTCTTGAAAACAGGAGGGCCGTCCCAGATTTGTGAACATCTGTTCCGAATTCAGAGCTTTGCTTTTACAGGACATGCGCGCGCGCGCACGCACAGACACACACACACACACCTCTCTGCTGCAAGCTTACGTCGGTTACTGCATCAGGGGATAATCAGTGAAGCAGAGCTGGAAGTCGGTGGCTATGCCACACACTCCTGTTTCCACTGCTGCTCATTAAAGAAAGGGGGAGGACTTGTATGTGGGTGGGGGAAGTGTATCATTTCTTTCTAGTGTCAGCATTGCAGAGAAATGTACTGCTAGTAGTTTGTGATAAATATATTGTACAAGGTTTTTTCCCCCTTTTTTGGGGGGAGTTTGTAAAAGGCTGTGCTGACCCAGCATGACAAAAGATTGTTCTGATTTCATCGCTCAACATTTAAATCCTCCAACTTTATGGGAGTTGAAGTAGCTGCAGAGGTCTGACCCCGTAAAATATTTTCTAATGGGCAGTTCTCAAACAGTAGGTGGCATCTCTACAACACACTCAAAATGGCATTTTGTTGTTATTTATATAATATCAGTAGCAGACAAAAATAGATCAGGTGAGGTCTGAATGACTCAAGGGATTGGTAACTGGATACAGAGCCTTTTGCATCTAGGTCACTAGTTTCAATCTAGTATAGGTCAGTAGTGACAAGAAGTTGGTGACATGACATTTCATGGCTGTTTAGGAGGAATGAATAGGGGGTCTCGGGCTAGTTCCTAGTGGGCAGAGGTTTAGACTGCAAAATCACCAGTGGCATGGTTGCTGGTGGTCTTAGCTGAGAGGCCAGAGACTGATCTCACATGGAACCTGAGGGACCTTTTCATCTTTAGCATTTACCCTTGTGGATGAGGTTTGAGGCACAGGGGCAAGTCTACATGGGGAACCTTTCACAGCCATTGCCTGTGCTGTACTTGTGACTATACGGAGGAGGTCAATCTGTTGCCCAGCATTTCCCAAAATGTGGGACGCACTCTCTTAGGCTGAACCAGGGCCCATTTGCACAGACATAGGACAATACAGATTTTCCACATGCTGCCCTACTATCATGGCAGGGTTGAAGGCTTGCACGATTGCTTTCATTTTCCTGAAGTGGGGGCTCAAACTTCTGAAGTGTGGGAAAGGAATCCAATCCCACACCTGTGCCACCTCTGCAGAGTAATACAGTCACACAGAACCCTTACAGAGCACTAACGTTATTGTCTCAAACAATAGAGATGTCAAAATGATTGTTCTCTCCTTAACAGTGACCTGCAAAGGCTACAGCACCACTACTGACTTTACTCCTAGGTGCTGACTGAGTATTCCTAAAAGCCAAGCTAGGAGATCCTATGCATTAGCAGTGGCCCACAGATCCTTTCTTCTCAGCCGCAGAATTAAACATGCAGGGACTCAGGCTGGGAGTTGGGGAGAAAGAGGTTGTTCCTTTACGACGTGGTCTGCAGAATGAAAGCGCGAGAAGGCCACAGCTCTATTGTTATTCTGTGATAGCTGTGGCAGGACAGCATGGTGCATGCTAGATTGTCAGACTAGAGTGAGAAACAGACCACGTGGTAATATGGCTAGTGCTAAAAGAACAAAGGGTTCAAATCTCAGTTGCAGCCAGTATTGTCTGGGAGGAGCAGTTGTGGGGAGAAGGGGTGCAAAGGATCTGCTTGCAGTTCCCTGATTCTAGGGCCAGTCCTAGCCCCAGTGCATCCTTAGGGCTACTCCTTTTTACAGCAGCTGACTCTGGCCTCTAAGGAGCCACGGGTCAGCTGAGAATAGCCAAACTGCAAGTGTGCTGGCCACATCCGTGACAGACTCCCCAGACCGTGGGCTACAGCTGTGCATTCTTTTCTGACTCTCTGCCAGCTGTGGAAGCTCTAGCAGGGGATACCGAGCTCCTTTCCAGTCCCTTTGCATCACTCCAGCTACCAGCAGAAAAATTTAGCCCCATTATTTTTTAACTTCATGTGCTGAGTGCCCCTCTGAGCCTGGCTGTGGGGGTGCCCAGCACATATTGGAAAAATTACTGGAATGCAGCATTTTGCCTTTGCGGGGTCCCGTTTAATCAATAGACGTAGTACACCCAGAGGTTATAAATCTCATGCCGAACACGCCAGTGGAATATTATGACAGTAGACCTAGATCCATGGGTTCCCTTTGCTGCATATATCCAATCATTCATAGAGTTCGGAAGCAGTAAAAATACAGCCCAATCCTGCAAAGGCTAACTGATGCGAATAATCTTTATTCATCCAAGGATTCCCATTAGATTTAATGGGCTTCTGTAAAAAAAGGTTTGCACATAAGAGCAAAGATTTGCAGGACTGTCTTTAATGTGCAAATAGCAATTATGTGGCATGGATCTCTTTTACCCCCATGCATTATAGGAAAAAATTAAGAGATTCAGATAAGTTAAATAGTGGATAGTTTTGTCAGTCACACACACAAATGATTATTTCCTCAAAATTCTAACACAAGAGTGAATGTAAGAGGACTAGACCCTTAACACAGGATAAAAATCTTGTAGGGGCTATGGTAGATATGTATCTTGCTTTCAACTCAGTATTTGAAGATATTGATCCTGTATGATCATTCAATTCCAGTGACTGAAGTGCCATTAAACCAAATGCCTAATGCCTTTTATGGTACAGGAAGCACCAGGTACAGCCCCATGTAATCTACTGTTTCATTCATCTGAAATAACATTCTGTCTAAAAGGTGAGAGGCTGGCACACTGCCTGCCATAATGTTCAAAAATTAATTCAGTGCTACAATCACAAGAGCACTGGTTTCTGCTAGCATGTTTATTATTATCTCTCTCTCTCTCTCTCTCTCTCACACACACACACACACACACACACACACACACACACCCCACCCCAAAATGTATGTTGTAGACGCAGACTGGTAATGCCCACTTGGGATCTATGCTAGACCAAATGTTAGTGGGACGCTTGATGCAGTTCTAACTGTTGCAGTATTTCGTGTCAATGTAAAAGCCAGCATAACACCTCCACCATCGGTGTATGGTGGAGCAGGCAAAATATGCTACTGAATGAAGAGGGGCGGTCATTAAAGTCTCAGACGAGATACGGATAAAGAGAGGGCAGGATTCACACTTTCACGTAATATGGTGATGCCTAAAAATTATTTCCTGAACTTTAAAAATGATTTCGCTGAAACAGCTAGAGTTGTCACTGAGATCTGGTGTCAAAAGGTTTCCCAGTACCCAAACTTCAGTTAAAACACCCAGAGCAGTCCTATGCACTCATCCACCATCCTCTCTGTGCCTGTAACATGGCAGAATTTGAGCAGGAAAGATAATCACTCACTTGCTGACATACACTTCAAACAAAACAAACTTTTAAGCAGCTGAAAAGGCTCTTTGTTATTTACACATTTCCTTAGTCTTATTTTAAAAAAATCCATATTAAAATGAGTAATGGACTGTTCTTCTCAGAGGCAAGTGTTTTAAAATGTATTTTACTGCTAGAGGACACACCCCAAGTCTGGGTCCTGCTCTTCACCACATTCACCACTTTATGCACCAGACAGGTAAAGGTAAAATTCACTTCACACACACACTTCACCGCCAAGTTAGTGGACTGAAGTGAATGGGGGTGGGGGGTGAGGACCAGTCCATTCCTTAAAAACAGGGTAAGGGCACAAGGCTGCCGTGCAGCTTCAACCCAGCCTCTACTGCAGCTAGTTGCACAGAGTGGTAGGGTTACTGGATGGGTCAGGTCATAAATCTGTGTCCACTCCCTTGGACCTAACGCACACGACCATCTATGCAGACCTGCGTGTGGTTGGCTCAGGGATGCTGGCTGCAGCACACAGCAGAAGCCAGAGGACTTCCTAATTACAATCGTGGGGTTAATTATTTAAGGATAGTTTTTACACTTTGGGATGGTACCCGGGGGGCGGGGGCGGGGGGGAGAGAAGGGGAACAATGTAGAGCCAGTGTGTAATAATTCAGCTTTTAGTATACAAGTGTTCAAAATATCTTAACTGTGTTGAAAAGCTATATCCCCAGCTGGATAGATTAAAGAAAAGTATGTGCGCTCCTCTGTTTGGATAATGAATTACTATATTGATTTGCCTATAGGTCAGCATCTCTACAGTGGGCTATGGTGACATGTGTCCAGAAACTCACCTCGGGTGCCTGTTTGCTTTCCTCTGCATTGCTTTTGGAATAATTCTGAATGGAATGCCCATCTCCATCCTCTATAATAAATTCTCAGACTATTACAGCAAACTGAAAGCCTATGAGTATACAGCTGTAAGGAAGGAAAGAGGCAAGATTGACTTTACACGAAGAGCCAGGAAGAAAATGTCCGAGTGCTGTGGAGAAGGCCCATTATTTACCAAGATCTAGATACAATTAATGCTCCAGGAAATATAAAGGGACAGAGGAGCAGAAGGGGAAAGCAGAGAAAACATTATTACAACGGATCACCCAAGTCAAATAAAGATAAAGCAACAGCTCTAAAAGGAATAAGAAAATACTGAAAGCGAATCTCAAGCTTTTGTCTTTTAAAAAAATTACAGCTCTATTTTACTACAGTTTCTTCTCACCTTTTTGCTGGTGCTCATTATTAGAGCAGCAATGCGCCTGGTTTATATGTGTGACGCCAGTATCGATGGCGCTCGATGAATTAGCCAGCCAGAGACTCTGAGTTGTACAGCTGACTCAGGGCTGTAATGCCATGCCCAATATACATCCTACAGTAATGACCCACCATGGCCAAACCAAAGGAAACTGAGCAATATATTGCTACTCAGCAATAGGCAGGATGACTCTTAACCTCAAAAATTAAACAGATGTAGAAGGGGGAAAGGCAATATATTGCTTTGCTGTGCAGAAATAGGTTAGGTATTAGGCTTTTAAACATGGAGAGGACACAGATAGTATGTACCCGCTATAGCTACATCAGTTGCTTTCACATATAAACAACATCTTTCTTAGGTTTTTGGACATTATTTGTGCTATAACACATAGTTCATGGTTCGATTTGCCAATATTATTTTTTAATGCAGCCTTGCAAAATTGTACTTGCTTCCTTGCTCAGAGCGAGTAACTTTAGGTGTGAGGAAAATGTTGATTTTATTCTTTTTGGTTTTGTTTTTTCAATTAATATCCTCCATAATGGCAAAGAACTGGTGAGTAAGTTTGGGTAAATGTTTGTGATATATTTCTAAGCCCATTTTAATGCAAAAATCTGTTTAAGAATGCAGATGTAAACTAAATGTACTTTATATGAGCAACAGTGTTTAATGTGAATATCTTCTATTAGTGTGTTAAGAACAATATGGGTTAGTTGTGGTTCAGATCTAAGTTAAAATAAAGTTCTCAAAAACAGCCAAAATGGAGTGAGAGGAACATAAGAACGGCCATACTCGGTCAGACCAAAGGTCCATCTAGCCCAGTAGCCTGTCTTCTGACAGTGGCCAATGCCAGGTGCTTCAGCGGGAATGAACAGGCAATCATCAAGTGATCCATCCATTGTTTCCCATTCCCAGCGTCTGGCAAACAGAGGCTAAGAACACCATCCCTGCCCATCAGAAGGGAAAGGACATGGTTAGCTAATAGGGCATGTTCATCCTCAGGATTTTATCAATAGGTCTTCCAGTAGTTTTGAAAATATAATAGTAAGACAAGAAGCATTTGAATTTGTTTCAATATTGATAAAATCATAATAAATGGGGATATGAGTATACATTGATCCTCCTGATAGAATCGTGTACCTACTGAGGATCTAATTCTGTCACCCCAGGTCACATTCAGTAGTATTTTATTCCATGAGAACATCATTTGAAATCAATGGGATTATTTGCATAACAAGGTCTATTCTAATGCCCCATTAGTAAGAATAGCAGAATCTGACTCTAAATTAGCTATAGCCAAAATCAAGTGGACATAGGGTTTCATTGTTTTAGTTCACTGGGAACATTCTTTTCACATAAGACAAATCATAGGGGGGTGTTAAAATAGGAATGAGGGCAATGATCTGAAAGCTAGAAATGTTATTTGTATGCCTTCACATAGGGCTTAAAATGGGGAAAGTGGTCAGCTCTTTCGAGGAAATAATGATGACTGATGCCATCAAGGGCTGCTATTCAGCACAGCAGTCATTTCATAGCAAAATAACCTGACAGGGGATGTGTATTTTAAATGGGTCGGCTTTTGCTTGTTGTTTGCTGTTTGCATTGTACTGCTGAATGTAAGTTGCCAAGTTCAAGTCTTACAGTGACACTGGAGACCTCAGTGTGAGGCAGTCTCTCAGACAGCTGAGAAACACAAGGGAAGGGCATTAACTCTGCCATAGCCATGAAAATTTAACCGTGGTGTTAAGCAGAAAGAACTATTTTTCTGTCAAAGGAGAAGTCAATTAGCAACCCAGTTGCTTTTCTTACTCTCGCTCATCAGACAAACCTGTTATAACCTCACCTCTCAACTCTCACTTCAAAAACCGTATTCAGAGCACCAGCGCCGGCGATAGGGGAAATAGCGCTCTGGGTGAATTTGTATTTTGGTGCGCCCTGGTTCCCATTGCCACCCAGCCTCTACTGCTTGCCCAGGCTCCCCACAACAGGTCAGCAGTCCAAGGGGAGGCCCAGCAACTAGAGAGCACCAGAGGGGTATGGTGGCAGGGGAGTATGGTGACCTGAGAGCCCCAGAAAAGGGCGGGAGTGGGCAGGAACCAGAGGCGTACAGAGTCTCACTGGTGTGGGGATGTGAGGGGCAGGGGGTAGAGCGTCATGGGGGCGCCAAAAGGGCAGATCTCTCCCCACACCCCAATACTGAGCATCCCCCTTCAAGTGCTCCTGCCCAGTCCCAGGGAAGGTGGGTTATTGGAGGATGGAGGAGGTTCAAATGCAAATGTCCTAGCACACTGAAGGTAGCTCAGGTGGGTGGTGATGGTGGAAGGTTCATGCCCAAAAATATCTCCAACCTGCTGCACTACCACCTCCCTTTGGGATAAGCACAAAAAAGGGGGAGCCCCTGAGAACTAGGGACAATGGGAAGATGGGGGGTCAGAAAAACAGCATGGGGGAACTGCAACGACCTGGGGGGACACCCTGAGAACTGGGGACAATGGGAACTAAGGGGCGGGGGGGAAGGCCTCTTGAGAGCTAGGGTGGGCTAGGACTTGGAGGCACAGGGAGGGAACCCTCCTGGGAGCTAGATGGACATGGAGGAGGACTAAGGGGACAGGGAGCCCCCTCCCGGGAGCTTGAGGGATGGGGACCTGGATGCACAGGGAGGGGCCCCCTGGGACCTGGCTAGGCATCGAGCAGGGTCGGGGGCACAGGGAGGGACCCCCCCCCAGGAGATGGGTGGGGCACAGACCTGGAGGCACAGGGAAGGCCCCGCACCGCAAGCTAGGAACACTGGGATCTGGGGGCACAAAGAGGGATCCTTGGGAGCTGCAGGGGCTGGGACCTGGGGACACATGCATGGGACTACTGGGAGCTGTGGGGGGGCTGGGCCCCAGAGGCACAGGAGGGGGCTCCTAGGAGCTGAGCGGTGGGGACCTGGAGGCACAGGGAAGGCCCATCTCAGAGCTGGTAGGCATGGAGGGGGTTGGAGGCACAGGGAGACTGCCCTAACCACTAGGCTAAAAGCTGTGAGGGAGGGCCTCATCCTACTCATGTTCCCCCTGGCCATTTTGTGTAAGCTCATAGATGGGGCCAAGTCGGTAGGTGAGCTCTGAACACACTTACTGGATCAGGCCCCACAGGAAGAGTCCTGCAAATCCGCGGGTATCTGCTGTATATCCGTGACCTGTTTCTGCAGATACCAGTGCAGATGCAGCTTCAAATTTTGTATCCACGCAGGGCTCTGATGGTAAGAGCCAGGTTGGCAGCTGTGAAGAACTGCGGTGCAGATCCTCCACCTGCCCTCAGCAGAGGGCCTGTGAGGGGCAGGGATACAGGCCGGGGGCTGCTCGGGCTCCCTGCCCAGGACAGGTGGAGGGTCAACCCCAGTTCCACACAGCTGCCCACCTGGCTCTTACCGTGGCCGGGCTGTGGCTCTGAGCCTCCTCCCCTGCTGGCCGCAGCCTGGTAGGGGAGAACTGCGCTGGCAGCTGTGGGAAGCCTGGGTTCCTCCACTTGTCCTGGGCAGGGGGACAGGGACACTGGGTGGCGGGGGCAGGGACACAGGCTGGGGCCTGCTCGGGCCTGTCATCCAGGGCAGGTGGAGGATCCCCCACAGCTCCCCACAGCTGCCCACCTAGCTCTTATCATGGTCGGACTGTGGCTCTGAGCTGACCCCCGGCTGGAGCCAGGTTGGGGAGAGCCATGTGGGGAACCTGGGTCCCTTGCCCTGGGTGGGGTGGGGCTGAGGAGCAGCGACACTGGGCGGGGAAGCTAGGGGCAGGGATAGGGACCGGGGGCTGCTCGTCCCTCCCTCTCCCTGCCCAAGGCAGGCGGAGGGTCCACCAAGACTCCCTACAGCTGCCAGCGCATCTCTTCCTGACCAGGTTCCGGGGAGGGGGGATGCCTTCGAGCCTCAGTCTGGCCCCCGGTGTAGAGCCCTGCAAATCTGCAGAAATCCACATATGCAGATATCTGCAGATAATTTTTGTGGATCGAATGCAGATACACAGACTAATTAGGCAGAGGAAGTAGCACTTAGGCACTTAAATCCTTGTGTGAATCTAGCCCTAGGTGCATACATATAAAAAGCCTTCATTATTCTCACCTCCTCTTCCACATTCACAAAGGCCTCCGTATGTGTACTCAGTGCACTAAGCTTACTAAAATGAAAGTCAAGTACAGTATGTCAAGGAACTTAAAATCATCTAGTGCAACCTTAGTTATTTGTCCACCATGAAGAAAACAGTAGTTGGATAACCAAAGGAATGTTCAATGCATGTAGTAGACATCAGCGGAAATACTAGGAGGGACAGAGCATGAGACCTTAGCTAGAAGTCCTTGTTTTGTGTAAGAGGGAGTTTGGGATAGTTAAGGGTGTTTCTTTTTTCATGGCATTGTGAAATTAAAATTCTGTCCTGTTAATGTGCCATGTTTGAGTTTGTTGCATTTTAAGCGATTACAGATACTAATGAGCCCTTGAGGGAGACCAAAAATCCATTCTTTCCATATGTTTCAATGCAGGTTTAGTGAAGATCTTGACTCCAGCATTCAAGGGAGCAGCCAGTGTTCAAGATGGACTGGTCTCATCCATTAGAACAATTAATTATTGTTTTCCCCCCCTCCCTTATTTTAGCGCTGCAGGATTAAAAGGCAAGGCAGACCTCCCAAGGGTGAGCCCCCAACATTAAGGATTAAAAGAAAGCTGCATTGGAAAGAGCTTTTGTACAGATGCTTGTCTGAAAAGTTCATCACGCTATAGATACAATTAAGCATCTAAGTTTATTTTTCTAATGTAGAAATATAGCTGTTGAAGGGGCAACCAAAGAATAATAATTTAATGGGAATCTGGTACTACTCCCATGCCTCCAAGGCAAGTAGTAATTTTTTTATCTTAAACTAGGCAGTTTTAGGTTTAAGAATCATAAAAAGAGTTATCTAAAAAAGTTCAAATTTTTAAAAAATGAAGGGACTTTATTAAAACCCAAGATAATGGAAACCGCTTCTGCTCACTTCAGCTAGCTTTAAAAAGATCTTTAGATGTTTTGGTAACTGAGTTTGTTCTATTATTATGTACCTTAAAATATATATGTGCCGTGCTTATCTGTTATTTACATAACCTTTATTAACTTCCTTATTCAATAGTAGAGAAATTGTACAATATATAACAGTCATTCAGGACTTTAGCTTGGATTGGTAAAAGAACAATCAGAGGCACTATGTTGTTGTTGTTTTTTTAAATGTATCTTGGAATGTTATTTAAAATAATTTAATAAAAATAGTCTGAGTAACCTAAAAATAATCCAGGTGTCCTTAGACAGGGGATTACCAAACACCTCATTATAAAGCTACGACAGTTGATGTTCAGTTCCACTCCATAAAGTGATTTGGTAAGAATAGCAGTGTGAGGTTCCATATTTACTGTCTCAGTAAATTCCACATCTAGTTTGCTCAGTTTACAAGCAAAAGAATTTTTTCCTCCCTTAACTGCTGCCCAAGCAAACCCAGGCTGGGATCTGAAAGTCAGGTTGTGCTCTTTCCTTCCCATCCATCGTTACCAGTAATAAAGATTTTGCACGCTAAGTTTTCTCCTCATTGTGTAATCCTATTGCCTTCATTGGTTTTGGTAGGTGACACTGGCTGGAATATATCCATTGCTAATTGACCGTCCGCAGGCACAGCCGCCCGCAGCTCCCAGTGGCCGCGGGTCAATGTAAACAAACTGTCGTGTGGCCTGCCAGTGGATTACGGTGACAGGCCTCAGGTTGCCCACCACTGCTTTAAGGCAACAGCATATGCTGGAAGCGGGTTGAAACCATAACTAAGAGCACTGCACAGTTAACGCCCGATTTTAGCCTATCCCACTACTGTCGAAACAGAAAACCCTATGACCTGGGTTTGAAGATGCTTTAAGCCAGGAGTTAGCACAACAAAATTTTTGGTGGCCTTAGAGTGCAACTCTTGCTGGTGGCCGCTATGAAAATTTTTCCTAAAATACTTAATTAACTTTAGAAAAAACATAAACATATAGATGTCCAAATCATTGTAATCTATCTATGTAGGGTTTTTTTTGCAGACTTAATAATAAAAATAATGTACAGTTGTCTCTGTTATTTACTAGATCTAAACAGAATAGAAACATAGATAAGGTGCTTTGCCTGTTCTTGTCTTATTGTTTCTTTTGCATTTTTTGGTTGCATTTTTGTTTTAGACTTGCTAGCTACTAAGTCTGCTGCTGTAAAAAATGATATTTTTATGTTTATTAATATCACTTTTCACAGCAGCAGACTTGTTAGCTAGCTGGGAGGCAGTGAAACGTGATATTAACAAACATACAGATATCACTTTTCACAGCAGACTTACTCAGCCAGGGCAAGCTCAGGCACAAATTAAGGGCTTGTCCACACTACCCGCCAGATCGGCGGGCAGCGATCGATCCAGCGGAGGTCGATTTATCACACCTAGTCTAGACGCGATAAATAGACTGCTCAGTGCTCTCCCGTCGACTCCGGTATTCCACCAGAACGAGGAGCGCAAGCAAAGTTGACGGGAGAGCGTCAGCTGTCGACTTACCACAGTGAAGACACCGCGGTAAGTAAATCTAAGTACATCAACTTTAGCTACGCTATTCATGTAGCTGAAGTTGCATATCTCAGATCGACCCTGCGCAGTAGTGTAGACAACCCCTAAGCCTTGAATGAGGAGGTAGAGAGGGAGGCAATGGGAGCCAGGGGTGATGGGGGATGGAGCCCACCTGGCCCTGCGGCTGGGGGGCCTGAGCCTGTGGATTGAGCCTGCCTGGAGCCTGCTGCCTGCCACCCCCAGGGCTGAAGCCAGAAGCCAGAGCCCCACCGCCCCCGGAAAGGTAGGGAACTCACACCAGCTGTCTGCTCCTCCAGTGTTTATGGCTCCAGAAGGAGGCAGGACCCAACGCTGTCCTCCCCCTCCCACCGAATCACTACCCAGAAGGCTGTGGTCACAAGAAAAGCCTCTGGTGGCCGCATGCAGCCATGGTGGCCACAGTTATGAAATGCTGCTTTAAGCCAAGTCTTGCTTATCTAGGAGTTGGGTTAGAGCCTGACTCTGCTTTAACTTAGACTGGAACTCGCATGTTGCAGTGACGGCACAGGGAAAAATCCCCCTAGTGCTAATAGACCTCCAAACTCCTTCCAACAATTCCCCAATGAAAGGCAGAGAAGTTCTCCTGCAATTGACACAACTGACTGGGAAAGAATCATAGAGCATCTCAGCATAAAGAACCAAGGGATATGCCCACAGCTATGTGAGCGTGGGCAGAAATAGTGAGGACACAGTCACCAGGCAGGACTTTGCAGTGGAGACACTCATCACTGGGCTAGGGCTAGTCCAGGTGCCAATCACTCGAGTTAACTGTGGAGTGTAGCTATAACCAAAGGGTCAGAGCCTGCAACAGAATCGATGTGAGCATATCTCTGTGCCTGCCTGGAGCCCCACTGAAGTCAAGGGGACTCCATGCGGGGGCAAGAGTCTGCTCAGGTAGATCTAGTGTCTGGATCCTGTCCTCAGTGCTTAAAACATAGCAGCCTTTTTATATATTTTATTATATACTGGATAAACAAATGAAAAAATGTTCTGACAGGTCAGGAAGATTTGCTTTATATAATATCTTATCATCATGTACACATAGCTATAACACTGACTGTAGTGGTATGGGGGCGCTATCCTCATCTTATTGCACAAGTGCTAGGGCAGGAGTTCCTGGAGAATATTTAGGCAAAGTATTTTGTGTTGAGAACAGTGGACAACTGTCATCAAAAGGCTAATGGGTGAGTGTGTCTGATTTCCCTCTTCTGCCACTACTCCTGTCCTGCTAAAACAGAAGACAAATACATGAGCATATTTACCAACAGCAACTCCACTTAAAGTCCCTGTTCTGTTTTCCATATTTATTCAATCAGTGGTGACGCTACTAAAAAGTAACTTTTTAACCTGCATTGTAAAGTCCACACTGTTACCACACTGAATTAGATGAACCCTCAGTCTAATTCTATATACATTACACCAGAGATGAATTTCCCCATTCTTTTTACTTGCATAAGACAATGTCAATGCCTAAATACTTCCCAAAAGTCACTGCACAAAACAGCACTGATTCCAGGCACTGGTCCCAGGGAACTTCAGGGATTTGTTTAATATTCAGCTTGCATGTTTCAAAAAGATCAGTGAATGTTTTTACAATTTCACTGCCAATTTTTCTCCTTTAAGGCCAGAGTCCACATTTCCAAGTTTAAAAGGAAGTGTAGATAACATAAAAAAGTGCCAAAACCCAATTAATAAAAGAAAGAAAGAAACAAACAAAAAACACCACAACTGACCAGTGAATGAGGGCACAAGCTAAAGTTACTTTAATGGTAGGTTGAACATACTAAGCTTTAGACCAGCTTCACTAATCTTCATCTTTTTGCTGATGGGATTAACAGGCAGCGAACAATGCACATTCTCAAAATCACAAACATGTGTTTCTCTGCTTTAAAACAAGATATGGCTGGAGCCAAATGGCAAGCTCAGGAGCTGTAATGGAATGGTGGATCAGAAAGCCAAAATGAGCTGGCTGTCTGGGTAAATTCTTATTTTGCTGCATGGGGGCTATATGAATTTGTAAGTCTCCATGCACTGGAAGCAGAACAAAATCCTTTACGACAGTGTTGATTTAATGTAAACCTCTTATCTGCTCTCCCAAGCACCCAGCATCCAAAATGCAGTGCTTTTAGCATCCATTGCTCAGACAAATTATGCCTCTCTGAACACTTTCAATGGCTACCTCTTGTCTTCTGCATCAAGCTCAGCCTTCTCATCCTCCCCTTCAGAGTCCTAGAAGCCTAGAAGCTGTTTCTGGGGTGCGGAACGGTGTCGAAACAGGTAGGCACTAGCCTGCCTTAGCTGGGCAGCACCGCCGATGGGACTTTTAACGTCCCGGTCGGTGGTGCTGACCAGAGCGACCCAGTGCCTGACATGTGGCGACCCAGTCCTGGGTCGCGACCCGAAGTTTGAAAAACACTCCCCTAGGCCCCTCTGCACAGTTTGGGTGTGATTTATGTTTTCATCTGTTTAAGCTCTCAAGTTATTTCATATTAGGGAATAAATTTTAAGATACAGATCCCTGCATGGACCTTGCCTATACTGGGAAAAACACCATGCTAAAATTAGGGCTATCAAGGGATTAAAACAATTAATCATGATTAATCGCATTGTTAAACAATAATAAAATAGCATTTATTTAAATATTTTTGGATGTTTTATACATTTTCAAATATATAATTTCAATTACAACACAGAACACAAAGTGTACAATGCTCACTTTATATTTATTTTTGATTACAAATATTTGTTCTATAAAAAACAAAAATAGTATTTTTCAATTCACCTCATACAAGTAATGTAATACAATAACTTTATCATGAAAGTTGAACTTACAAATGTTGAATTATGTACAAAAATAACTGCATTAAAAAATAAAACAATGTAAAACTTCAGAGCCTACAAGTCCACTCAGTCCTACTTCTTATTCAGTCAAATCGCTAAGAAACAAGTTTGTTTACATTTACAGGAGATAATGCTGCCTGCTTCTTGTTTACGTCACCTGAAAGTGAGAACAGGCATTCCCATGGGACTTTTGTAGCCGGTATTGCAAGGTATTTATGTGCCAGATATGCTAAACATGCGTATGCACCTTCATGCTTTGGCCACCATTCCAGAGGACATGCTTCCATGCTCGTTAAAAAATGTGTTAATTAAATTTGTGACTGAACTCCTTGGGGGAGAATTGTATGTCCCCTGCTCTGTTTTATCCACATTCTGCCATTTATTTCATGTTATAGAAGTCTCAGATGCTGACTCAGCACATGTTCATTTTAAGAACACTTTCACTGCAGATTTGACAAAATGCAAAGAAGGAACCAATGTGAGATTTCTAAAGATAGCTACAGCACTCGACCCAAGGTTTAAGAATCTGAAGTGCCTTCCAAAATCTGAGAGGGATGAGGTGTGGAGTATGCTTTCAGAAGTCTTAAAAGAGCAACACTCTGATGCAGAAACTACAGAACCTGAACCACCAAAAAAGAAAATCAACCTTCTGCTGGTAGCATATCTCACTTTCTGGTGATATTGTAAATACGCAGCAGGCAGCATTATCTCCCATAAATGTAAACAAACTTGTTTGTCGTAGCAATTTGGCTGAACAAGAAGTAGGACTGAGTGGACTTGTAGGCTCTGAAGTTTTACATTGTTTTGTTTTTGAGTGCAGTTATGTAACAAAAAAAAAATCTACATTTGTAATTTGCACTTTCATGATGAAGAGATTGCACTACTGATTATAATTGAAATCAATATATTTGAAAATGAGTAGAAACACATCCAAAATACTTAATAAATTTTAATTGGTATTCAATTGTTTAACAATGTGATTAAAACTGAGATTAATTGCGATTAATTTTTTAAACCGCGATTAATTTTTTTGAGTTAATCATGTGAGTTAACTGCGATTATCGACAACTCTAACATAAAACTAAATATTTTCCCTACCATACTGTTTAAATCTGAATGTATAGTAGTATAGTAAATGAAACAATGAATTCACACTACTCTTTTGGGTAATGTTGATCAGTAGTTTGGCTCTTGAACCACTGAGATCTGAGCGTCACTGACCTAGAAGGAGAATCATTTTTCCTCTGGCTAGGTGTTTTAACACAAATAAGAGCTCTAAATTCCTGAAATATTCTTGTGAGTTATAAGCCATCTTCTACTGTATTAGAAAAACAACTTAACAGTACACACTGAATATTGGCAATATTGTAAGTTACATTATCTAACATGAGTGGCTTACCAGGTACAATATTTCAGAGAGGGAAGAACAAGGAAATACTATCAAAATCCTTTTTATACTCAAGGTCTTTTAATCACCATGTCTATCAATCTCCATCTCCACACAAAGGAGGTCCCACAGCAGACGAGGAAATTAACAACATGGTGTCTGTTAAATTAGTTTCACCAGGGATCAGGAAAAATTACCCCCCTCCCCCAGTGTCAAATCCTTTTTCTTTATAAATAAGTTATGATTTACATATTCCATATGACTAGTTCTTTAACCCTCAAAAAAGCCCCTTTCATAACAGATGTGAAAATCTTCCTCCCCATCTCAATCAGTTTTCAGTGGTGTTGTGTGACACTAACAGAAGTTTGACCTGTTTCTCTTGTGAAAACAGTAGAAATTTTAGCATAACCAAAACAACATTTTATTGCAGTGCCCAGAGGCCCCTTTATGTTAGCTGCTGTAAACACTTGGTAAGAGACAGTCCTTGCTCCAAAGAGCTTGTACTCCAACTTTCCTTGGTAGCTGCCAGTAGACGTTCTAATAAAAACCAAACACTCGAAAACAAAAACAAGCTTCAAGCCAAGTGGTCATATTTGCATGGGATACAAAAGGAGGACTAACCTAATAGGAATTCAGGAGAAAGAATTGAGTGAAAGTGTCTCTAGATAAGTTTCAGAGTAACAATCAACTCCGGTTTGAATAAGGACTGGGAATGGCTGAGCCATTACAAACGTTGACTATCTCCCCTTGTAAGTACTCTCACACTTCTTATCACACTGTCTGTACTCGGCTAGCTTGATTATCACTTCAAAAGTTTTTTTTTTTCTTTTTTTTTTCTCTTAATTAATTGGCCTCTCAGAGTTGGTAAGACAACTCCCACCTGTTTATGCTCTCTGTATGTGTTTATATATATCTCCTCATTATATGTTCCATTCTATATGCATCCGAAGAAGTGGGCTGTAGTCCACGAAAGCTTATGCTCTAATAAATTTGTTAGTCTCTAAGGTGCCACAAGTACTCCTGTTCTTCTTTTTGTCTCTAGATAGAGAAACAAGATATGAGAAATATATAATCAAATTATGAATCAAATAACAGCAATCCGTTCTAGAGGCATTAGGATAATTTTGAGGCGGGGGAGAGAAAGATAGGGGGATGTTCAGGCAGAGGTACTGGTATATGGAAATAAAGAAAGTAAAGACCAACCAGGACAATGTAAGCAAATATTCGGATACAACTTTGCAATTCAATCTACCAGTGGTTATCTTTAGTGGTATCTTATTTACTCTAATGCCTGTAAGTTCTCGTACAGAGAAATATTCATATATGCCAGACGTTTTTCTTTGATTGTGAGGCTGTTGAAGAAAGTAGCTAATGATCAATCGGACTGAAGGAGCCTTTTCTATTATTCCATCATTGCTATCATTAGCACTCGGTCACAAATGCTGCTACATGGTTCCATCAGGTTTGTTATTTAGGGCAGTAACTGAGACTTTGGAAACACTTCACTGCAGTTTAAATTCATTATCTGACGCTAATTAAAATTATCTGTTTCACTGTCACAAGAGAAAATCCAGTTAGAGAAACTGATGAGTTGCAACAGTCCTTCAATAGCTGATCCTGGAGTGGATACGTGTCTATAAGTATGAACATTTTATGTCACTGCCAACTAGGTCTAATGGGGATTAACCTTTAAGTGTTTACTACCATTTATAAGATTAAGTGGGATCAGAAAGAAGCATAGTCAGCACAGTAGAGCCACATCAGTAGATAGGAACTGACATAATGGTGGAATCTCTTTAATTGTGACATGCAAATGTGCACTTCCAGGGTTAATTAACCTAATATTCTATTAATCTATTTATTGGGTAGGACTTGTTTTTTTGTTTACATATTCACATCACAACAGAGTTCTTTATACAGTAACTCCTCACTTAATGTCATCCCAGTTAACGTTTCGTTGTTACGTTGCTGATCAATTAGGGAACATGCTCGTTTAAAGTTGTGCAATGATCCCTTACAACGTTGTTTGGCAGCCACCTGCTTTGTCCACTGATTGCAGGAAGAGCAGCCCATTGGAGCTAGGTGGTGGGGGCTTGGAGCCAGGGTGGACCGGCAGCACCACTATCAGCTCCCCTAAGTTCCCTGTGCAGCAGCCGCCCAGCAGGCTATCAATTGCTGGGCAAGTTCAGCTGTCCCTCCCCCCACCGCCCTGTGCTGCTCCCACCCTCTGCCTTGGAGCTGCTCCCAGGAGCCTCCTGCTTGCTGTGCCAGTGGGGGGAAGGGGTGCTAATGTCAGGGTCTCCCCCTGCCCTCGCTCCTTTATCCCATCTCCACAGAGCAGGGCATGGGGGGGGGCGGGACAGGACATGACAGGGCTCAGGACAGAGGGAGCTTGCTGGCAGCAGCTGCTGTCTCAACTTGCTGATCTACTTAAGGTGGGGTCAGTGTACTTAAAAGAGGGTCAGTGTACATAAAGGGGTAATGCACGCGCGCACACACACTCTCTCTCTGCTGTCTCTCCTCCCTCCATTTGTGCTGCCTTGTAGAATGTGAGACTATATTAACATGTTAACCCTTGAGGGCTCAGCCGAGTGCTAGATCATTTAGCAGCAAGGCATTCTCTGGGAAAGAACCCACCTTCTGACTCCTCCACCTCAGCCAAGCTTCACAATCGTCATTTCCCTAGAACCTAACCCCCAAATTCTTATGGGGAAATTGGATTCACAAAACATTATTTCACTTAAAGTCGCATTTTTCAGGAACATAACTACAATGTTAAGCAAGGAGTTACTGTATAGCTTGTTAATCTGTGAACAGGATAGTTGGAAAGCAAGAGAGATTTGCTTCTCATGACGATTAAACAATGTGTTTCATTTGTTTTAGGATATTTATTAAACATAAAACTAGAAATTAATGCAAATAGTAGAACCTGGGCACAACACAGCAATACTTAATGGTTTTTCAGAGTGGTAGCTGTGTTAGTCTGTATCAGCAAAAAGAACAGGAGTACTTGTGGCACCTTAGAGACTAACAAATTTATCCGAGCATAAGCTTTCATGGGCTAAAGCCCACTTCATCGGATGCGTGCAGTGGAAAATACAGTAGGAAGATATATATACACACACAGAGAACATAGATTCAAGGACTGGAAGGGACCTCGACAGGTCAGAGTCCAGTCCCCTACCCTCATAGCAGAACCAAATACTGTCTAGACCATCCCTGATAGACATTTATCTAACCTACTCTTAAATATCTCCAGAGATGGAGATTCCACAACCTCCCTAGGCAATTTATTCCAGTGTTTAACCACCCTGACAGTTAGGAACTTTTTCCTAATGTCCAACCTAAACCTCCCTTGCTGCAGTTTAAGCCCATTGCTTCTTGTTCTATCCTTAGAGGCTAAGGTGAACAAGTTTTCTCCCTCCTCCTTATGACACCCTTTTAGATACCTGAAAACTGCTATCATGTCCCCTCTCAGTCTTCTCTTTCCCAAACTAAACAAACGCAATTCTTTCAGCCTTCCTTCATAGGTCATGTTCTCAAGACCTTTAATCATTCTTGTTGCTCTTCTCTGGACCCTCTCCAATTTCTCCACATCTTTCTTGAAATGCGGTGCCCAGAACTGGACACAATACTGCAGTTGAGGCCTAACCAGTGCAGAGTAGAGCAGAAGAATGACTTCTCGTGTCTTGCTCACAACACACCTGTTAATGCATCCCAGAATCATGTTTGCTTTTTTTGCAACAGCATCACACTGTTGACTCATATTTAGCTTGTGGTCAACTATACCCCTAGATCCCTTTCTGCCGTACTCCTTCCTAGACAGTCTCTTCCCATTCTGTATGTGTGAAACTGATTGTTCCTTCCTAAGTGGAAAAAATGGGTGCTGGCTCCAAGGTGGGGCTAAAAATGAGGACTTCAGGGTGCGGGAGGGGACTCTGGGCTAGGGCAGGGGAGTAAGGTGCGGGGGTTCGGGCTCCGACTGGGGGTGCGGGCTCTGGGATGAGGCTGGGGTTGGGGTGCAGGAGGGTGCTCCGGGCTGGGAATGAGGGGTTCAGAGGGCGGGAAGGGGATCAGGGCTGCAGCAGGAGGTTGGGGCGGTGGGAGAGGCTCAGGGTGGAGCTTATCTCAAACTAATTTGTCATGCATTTCAATTCAGTAACAGCTATACAATTTACAATCAATCAATGTTATATTATTCATTATCTGAAACCAAAGGAAGTTATATTTTACCAGAAAACAATGGCTAAATATTTGCAGTTATAAATATAGCAAATTTTTAATATACAGCCCTTCAATATTACTGAAAGTTTCAAGCCATTTCAAGATTTCATCCTTCAAGTGATAATTTCTGAGCCTGCATTACTGACTTATAGTTTTAATATAAATACTTGCAGCTACTATGTTACATTTCCTGACTTATACCTTCATGTAATTAAAAGCTGCAATATTGCACAAGTATAGGAGGTAAATATACTGTCACAATGCAAATCTTAACCCTGAGTTTTCTCATTTTGGGGAGATTAAAACCTCAACAGTATTTCACTAACTATGGGCCCAGTGCTGCTCTCAGAAAAGTAAGTTACCATATTCCACAAATTTACTAGGAGCAGGGATGGGCTCAAACACTAGGGCTTGGATCCTGCATGCCTTACTCTCAATGACTTCACTGGGACTGCTCACGAGAGCAAGTGCTCAAATACTAGCCAAGGATATATCCTATAAGGAAATGACTTAATCCTGTGCCAGATGTGATTACCCTGTGTTTTATTTCATATTTCTACATTCTGCTGTGCCAAGAGATTATATGCATGTTGTGGTTGGCAGCATTGTACCTTTCTACTTTCTCAAGGCTAGTTAAAATTTATCAGCCAACAGTAATTGTAAGTAAATTAAATGTGCTCATTAAATTCATTTTTGTTTCCACTAAAAGGAGGAGACAAACAGAAAATTCCATTTGCTGAACACCTCAAATGTTAAGCTAAAAAAGCCTATGCTTAGTGGAGGAGTGAAGGAAAAGCATCTTGCCGGTAAGAAATCTGCATAACCCATTACAAATAACTATTGACCCCTTTCAGATCTATTTGCAAAGCCAAAGCAATTTTTGAGAGCTACTATCAGGAGCTCTCTAACTGTGCATGTCACATCCATCTCTGTTCAACAGGACAGGACAGGATTTTGTTTTTGTTTGTTTTTTTAAAACAATGTCAGCCAAATGGAGAAGATCATTATTAAGAACGGATGGATTTGTCCAGTAAATAAGAATATCTCCAGAAGATGTGTTTCAGTTTATACAGTAATTAGGTGATCACTTTTAAAAGAAGTATATATAATTATTAGCAGTATAAATCGATTTTATACAAGATAATGGGAAAAACAAGCAGAGATTTAAATTTTGAGCTAGATGTTCAGATGTCTTGATAAACTGTTATTAGTCTGCCGGAGCTTAAAATCCCCTGATGATGGATTCAGTGTCATTCAGGTTCTGAAACTAGAGACAACTGGATTTATGAGCAGAACAGCCAAATCATTTTAAAAACAGTTTAATTTACAAATACACTTTTACAAAGGATATTACAAAAATAATCAAACACTGTGCAAAACCTCCACTGACTTGTATTTGGTTACAATGATAAGAAACTGGTCTTTCTGAACCTCATTTAAATTAGGAAGTTAATGTCTCTAGCAGAGCCTCTATTCCTTTTACATTTTTATTGCATTTCAATTGCGGAATGAGGCTTTTTAGTCCTCCTTTGACTTTATTTGCCACTTCTTGATCTGTGCTTCGGAGAAGGCTACAAGAAAGGGGGAGAAAACATATTTCAAAGGTCAAATAAAATAACGTCAGACAGTATAAATAAAATCATTAACTATTTAAAAAGAAACACACTTCAGGCCAGACACACACAAAAATATGTCAGCAGTTCCACCAGGCAAACATAGCAGATGATGGCATAGCTCTATAGTGGATCTAGTAGTCTCTACTCGATGCTCTGGGATTCCTATACTTCAGGACCATAGAACTTTACCTGGAAAGCCAGCTTCCTCACTGAAAAGTAGCATTATTTCAGCAGTGATAAGGATGTATAAATAGGAATAGGATGAAATTAAGAAAGAAAACATTTAGGATGATCATCAGGAAAAAAGCTTCCCAGCAGTGAGGTTAGTCTACAGAACCTTTTCACCTAGGTAAGCAGCAGTAGGATGTCCTGTTGCTTAGGACTTTACACTATGAGGAACAAACATCCATTGGCGGGGAGATAGCCTGAATGACAACAGATATTAAAGATCTCCAACTTCTATGGTTTTTACCATGAACTTGTGATTAGCCAACTATAACCTCTTGTTAATTTGTTAGATTCTTAACAAGGATAAATAGACCAAGCTGCATGGAATGTGAAAAGAGGAATTAATATAGATTGTTTATATACATATCTATCTTCTCCCTAGGACCTAAAATCCCGCCGAGGCTGATGGTACAAGAGGCAGGAAGCCATGCCACATCCAATAAAGAGCAGGTCTATTTTCAGCTACACTATTCTGAGATGTAATTCTTTGACTATGGACTTAGAAGTTCTACTGGGAATTTCTGTTAAGTTTTTAGTTATAACTAGAAGTTCTCTTACAATCTAAGGAGGAGCTTTGTTTCTTTAAAAAAAAAAAAACAAAGCACAGATATAGGTCATATTCATATGGCCTATCTACAAGCAACACAAACTAGTAAGGAGCAAGAGAAGCAGGATACTGACAAAACATGTCAAGTATGTAGAAAATCAACACATTCTATAGGGTGAATAGCAAGGAGAAACTGGTATGGTTTACCATTTGGGACAAAGAGTATATTACAATGTAATCCACTCTGGACTGCTTCTTATAAATTTCTAATTAAAAGTTGTATTTATCAACTGTTTATATGAGCCAAGTTTTGTATAGTGGTGTTCAAGCTTTTTGAATTAAACACACTGAAAAGGAATTTCTGGTCCCCATATTGTTTAAAGAGAATAATTGCTGAATATTTGCAATTATGTACTCCAAAGGGGCAAAATATATGTTGTCCTCTGACTCATAAGACCCCCTTACTGGCATAAAAAGCTATGTGTTTTGTCTATACAATATACAGGAATTCTAAAAGCTATGCCTTTAATTCTTGACATTTGTTGATGCACATTTTTTTCCCACAATCTCTCAATACTGGATATAATCCTTATGGCCAGGTTATTAGGCATTCAAATACCATGGCGACGGTAGAAGTATAAGAACTTAAAGAGAATAGTATAATTCATGTAGTGGTTCCATATAATTTTAATTCTGAGCGATAGGAAGTTGCACTCTGTGCACAAGTGAACTGGATTCTGATCTTACACTAGCTGAACACTCGCATAGCTCCACTTACACTTCAGTAGAGCTACACCTAATTTACACCAGTCTGCGATCAGAACCAGGAGACCTCTGATTCTCCATTATAAAATCCAGTCCATCAAGAGTGACAAAAATATCGGAAGTGTTCAGCACATGCTATGGTGATTAACAGAATGCACATTTAACACACAAAATAGGGCAGCAATTTAAGCTTCTATAAATATCAAAGCCAAGACCTCCAAGTGAATTGGATTGGTAAAGCAGAGATTTAGATAGGCATGTGAATAGATGCTTCTATAAACCAACAAAAAATGAACAAAAATCAACTTCTACAGGCAGAAAGGCACTTTTAAAACCGGAACAAACAGAAGACAGATAAAATCCTACAGCCATTTGGGCTCCCTTACTGGCAAAAGAAGAAATTGACAGAAATATCAGGGGCACCTTTTATACATACATACATACATACATACATACATACATACATATATATATACACACACACACACACACACACACACACACACATACACATCTTTGTGGTTTTTTTTGTATTTAAATACATTTTAAATATTTTATATAAAAAATTTTTGCAGTCATTACCCGTATCTGATTAAGGTACTTTTGAGCTCAACAGTACTGTATAATTTAGGCAGCATCTTTAGACTAAAAGCAATTAAGCATGGATAAGATTAATTATTGCACATTACGGAAGGTAAATGAGTGCCACACAAAATGGCGGGAAAAAAGCAGCTTGTCAAGTTGCTCTGAGCATCCTACAACAACAAAAATAAAAATGTATGAAGAGCTGATAAAAACCTGAAAGTTGTAATTCATTAATTAACAAACGAATAAATAAATTTGAAGCACTTGAAAGAATTCCTATCTACAAGGATTAATTTGTGATGAAAGCCTAGAAATTCTAGTACAAGAGGAAACTACATACTTATAACCAGTGTGTATGTATCCCCCTCTCCTTTGGGGAGGGGTTAGATTTTAGTATTGCTGAAAGATGTTGGATTGGCAATCTTGGAAAACGAATTCCTCTCTGTAACCACAGAGCAGCAGTAATCCAGGCTTCCCAAACCACTGTCTTCAATCATGACCCAAATTACCAGCTCTTGGGGGAGGTAAGGTCTCCCCTTCACATTCTGTCCTTGATCTCTCCACTGAGATTACTACCAAGCATGTCACAGTTAGCACTAACTGTTGTGAGGTTTGAGGGGTGGACGCTTGTCTACTAGGAAATTAACTGAAACTACAAACTGTCAGGGCACCATCAATGTTTCAATCACTACTGACCTGAACTGGTGACCTAGCAATTAAAAGGTCCCATATCCATTACAAATCCTGTGATTTATCCAGTTTCTCTTAACACTAGTGACAAGGCATGGTCATTTTCCGGGAGAATTCAGAGAAGGAAATGTGGCAGTCTACAAATTATTAAATCAAAGTGAATTATGTATATTTGACGGAGCACATGTACAGTCATATGATTTTAGACAGTACCTATAAAAGGTACAGTTTTGTTTTTTTTTTTTTTAAATCAAAAAGTCAATGTGACTACCACACTCTACAATAGTGATATCTGAATCATCATTATGGCTACGATTTTGTTGCGGAAGTCACGGAATCCGTGACTTCCAAACAGGGCCGGCTCCAGCTGTTTTGCCGCCCCAAGCGGCAAAGCGGAGGGGGAAAAAAAGATAAAGCCGGCGGCAGCTCTACCGTGCTGCTTCATTCTTCGGCAGCAAGTCCTTCACTCCGAGAGGGACTGAGGGACCCGCCGTTGAATTCCCGCCGAAGACCCAGACGTGCCGCCCCTTTCCATTGGCCGCCCCAAGCACCTGCTTCCTTTGCTGGTGCCTAGAGCCGGCCCTGCTTCCAAAGACCTCAGTGACTTCAGCCCTGGTGGCTGGGAGCTGCAGGGTCCCACTGCCTCCCGCAGTGGCAGGGAGCCGTGGAGGTACCCCCGTCGCCTGAGGAAGAGAGCCCTCAACCTCCGAGCCGTCATGGGCAGTGGGGGCATCCCCGCAGCTCCCCATCCAGGCAGGGGCACCCCCACAGCTCCCCAGCTGCCACATGGGAAGGGGGGACAGGGGCACCTGGAGCTCCCAAACATCCAGCCCCTTGCCATTTTCTCATGGATATTTTTAGTAAAAAGTCAGGGACAGGTCACTGGCTTCCATGAATTTTTCTTTATTGCCCGTGACCTGTCCGTGACTTTTACTAAAAATATCCATGAGAAAATCTTAGCCTTAATCATTAAAAAGTGAAGGGTGAAGATAGACATTAATTTCTTGAACGCTCTAATGTGTAGGATCAAAATAATTCAATAGCGGGTACATATATAAAGAAAACTGCCAATGGCACCAGGGATGAGTTAATCTTTTAAACAAATCTCAAAGCCCTAAGTTAAGGACAAATGTTAAGTAACAACATACTGTCAATGTACAAATCATTCTACACAAATCCTACTGAATATCTGTGTGCAGGATTAGAGAATTTAAAGGAATTAAATGTGCTCAACAAACATTAGGGGTCTGTTTATAAAAAGCTAAGGAAAAAAAGATGTGAACTCTCTTTGTAAGTCAAACAATTTTATCACAATGCAGAGTTTACTAAATTCGTTTGTACGCAAATAGTATGTTACACTACCAATTCCCATCAACAGCAACCCTACTAAAGTTTGCAAATCAGAATTAAAACTGAACTTGGATCACCATAATCACATTTTATCACTTAAATGGTTTCTAATTATCTACAAAATCAGTCTGATAGGATATGTTGTCTACTTACAAGTTACCAGGTATGTTTGACTCAGTTCTGTCAGATACGTATGAAAAGCTAATTAGGTAATTTGTTATCTCTGCTGAACTGAGGGTTTTGAAACTTCACAGATTAGATGTTTAAGGTTTATTAAGCCACCAATTTCCAGATTTCCCTGATGTCACACTGAAAGTTTCTATTACAAAAAGTGAAACTGACACCTATTTACTAAATGCCAACAAATGTATTAATAAGCAAAGTAGGATGCTTGGTGTGATAGTCTCATCCTGGGGAGGTGAGGAAGACAGTGAGCTTTATGGCTCATGACTTTATTACAGAGAGCAGGTTGGCACATAATACACTTCTGCATGGCTTACTCTAAGAACCACCACCCCTCCAGCCCAGGAAGTACAACACAAACATATCTCCAATACCTCAGGAAAGGCCTTGAGAGACATTTTACAGAAGAAACCCGAATACCTGTTTGCTACCTTTGAATACAGGTACATACAAGAACAAAACATATTTAGTATATACTGGCATATTGTTTCAGAATTTCCATACATGTGGTAGGGACACTGGCGGGCATAGTGTTCGAAATAAATAAGTTTTTCAATCTCTAGAAGGCTTTTTCAGCACAGAGCTATTTCATAGCAGTACCAAAGCCTGAGCTCAGGGAACTAATAGGTTTGGTCTGTGCTTGCACGTGCCAAGTGTTATTCTCTACAGCAGTTGTGGGCAACACACGGCCCCTCAGGGTAATTGGCAGGCCGCGAGACAGTGTTTACATTGACCGTCCGCAGGCACGGCCGTCCGCAGGTCCCAGTGGCCGTGGTTTGCCGTTCCTGGCCAATGGGAGCTGCGGGAAGCAGCGCGGGCCACAGAGACGTGCTGGTCGCCACTTCCCACAGTTCTCATTGACTGGGAACGGCGAACCGTGGCCACTGGGAGCTGTGGGTCACTGTGCCTGCAGACGGTCAATGTAAACACTATCTTTCAGCCTGCCAGTGGATTACCCTGATGGGCCGCATGCAGCTTGCGGGATGTAGGTTGCCCACCACTGCTCTACAGCCTGCTTGTAAACACCACAATTAAAAGCAAGTACATAAGTGCGTGAAAACTGACTTATTTTGGTTGAAAACTTGAATGCCATTCTCTGTATAAGAATTAAACAATGGTACCCAATTAATGTCTTACATACCAACAAAGAATCATGGCACCTCGATTTACTTCTGCCCAGGACTTCATATTCTTAAGGCTGACACATTCCACCAATGTTCTTGCAAAACATCCTATTAGAGGGGAAAAAAGAGCAAGGCGAAATTACGCAACGTGGCCTATTCAAAAGTCCTCTGTAACAGTGCTTTAATCAAACATTTTAATCCACTCTATATTTAGAAGCTCTTGCTTACTCTCAAAATAATTGACTATTCAATACAGTCAATACCTTTGCAAACGTGAGACTAATTTTAAGCAATGTGCAGAACTAATTAGACAGTAGCAACACTGAATTGTATGAAAACTCACTGGTATAAAGACAGACACACATTTGTTTCTTTCTACTATTTCATTGTTTAACAGAGTACCAAAAGGTCTTCATGTTTAAAACCATATTTCTACACTGAAAAGGAACTGGGTAAAGGATGCCTTGCTACTGAAAAGATCTGCCTCCTGGGGGCATTCAATCATCGTCACTTACTTACATGACCAAAACAAGCCCATCGATTTTTGCAACTGTTATCCCTGCTATCAGCATGGCTAAGAGTAAGAAGGTTCTACCCCTTCTCATGCATTGCCAACAGAATTATTTAAATTTATTCCAATTACGGGCCTTCAGTTGCTTCTGTTCAATCCCACTGGAGCAATAGAGTTTACACACGTGTCCCTGAGGGCACAACTGGTCCTGTAAAACCATTGCTACTGGTGATGTGTAAAAAGGGAAGAGCGCAGTGTGACTTTCAGATCCCAAGGCTGAGTTTGCACAAGTGGCCTTTAGAAAAACATTTAACTTGTAACATGATCAAATTTGATCTTGAAACTGAGAAACTATAAACACTGAATTCCATTTTAAAGTCACTTTACAGAGTAGAACTGCACATTAAGGACTGATCAACTACCAATTATCTAAATTAGGCTGGTAGATAAAAGATATTCAGATAAAATTCCCCCTTTTGAATGTGACAAAAAGTTCTAATTCAATACTAATAAGGAATTAAAACTGTGCCAACCTAAACTCTGACAGGGAACAGTAGATATCAGAACTATAGCGAGACCCCCCCAAAAAGTATTAAACATAGACCAATATAATTAATGCACAAAAAAAAGCCTAGTAATGTCCACTCCATATACACCTGAACTCCTATCTCAGCTTTTATATCAGCATTAGAAGCAGTCATCTGGTAAAAACTGTGAGCCCATACTAATAGGGATTTCTATGAATTGCCTTTGAAAGAAAATTGTAGCAGGGGTTGAACAAAGTTGCATGAAAATTGTCGCAAATAAGACAATTAAACATTGCAAAAAAAATTTGAGCTGTCAGTAGGACAATTGTTTCACAGCAACTTTCGAAATCTGTTTTAGTTCTGCATTGGTTTGCAGACTGGAACCTGAGAGCTTGTGTGCACATTTTTTCTCTCTCTCAATCCTTCCGTAGGAAAATTTAGTCAAAGCCAATAAATTTCCACCTGTTCCATGAAGTAACATATTTCCTCCAAAATATTCCAACTAGCTCCAATAAAAAACAGGCACACTACATAATCTGTTTTCCAAAGTTGCATTCAATATACCTAGTGGTGCCAGGCTCACAGTAAAAATAAATAAATAAATAAAAATACATACAAGTTTTGCATAAAAAGATTAATTTTACTAACATGGTAGAAAGACATCTTAGGCTAGGTTGAAAAAAAATCCACAGGGTGCTAGATTTTGTTGCTCTGTAACAAAATGCTGAATTCATTTTTTAAAGATTACATTCCGGATGACAACATCTGTGCCATAAAATAGCAGAGATGTCCTATGTTTGAGGTGAAATTTTCTAATGAAAGTGGTAATCCAGCAGCAGTAACAAATACACTCTAGTAATTACAGGTCTGCTTAGCTGGTGATCACAATATTAATAAACTGGAATAAAACATCAAATCTTTTAATTAGAAAGATGCCATCTTCAATCTTGTCTATGTTTTTAAATGCTAGATACCTTTAAACATGCTAAAATTTAGTAAGTAAAATGGCAAAGGAATAGAATACACTCTTGATACCAGCAAAGCACATTTGGGATCTTATGTTTCTAAAAAACAGGTCAACCTCCTCTGATGGAAAAAGTGAGCTTAGCTTCCATCACTTCATTCATACAGCATCTCAACTGCACAGAGACAAAATACTTTTTATGAACATCTAAAGTACATGTAAACCATTTATTGCCTATTCGCCACCTTTTATATATTCTGATACATCTAAAAACCTACACAACCATCTTTTGTTTGAATTTTCAAAATGAGTTTAATTATGCTGAAAGCTGACAGATGGTCTATTAAAGATGAATTTCCCAGCCTACCTTCTCTTCCATTAGCTCTCATTTTTTCATCTTGCTCTATTAACCATTTCAGAACCAGATGGCCTGCTGGATGCTCTGCGATGTGAAGCTTTAAACAAATCAATGAGTAACTGTTAGACTCAGGAGTCTCTCACATATATATTGGTGCGTTTATACTCGAAACGCAAAGTACATTGTCAGATTTTATAAAAAACATTCCAACTTGCTCTTCCCCCCCCAAAACATCATATTGTGCTATTTGATTATTATTAACAATGAGCAAATATCAAAACAGATGAGAATGCAAGCATTTGGATGCTTATTCAAACATTAACTTATGGAGGTGCAACCCATTCCTCATTTCAGACTCTCAGTGCACAGACTACATCTTCTGCTCCTCACTAGCCAACCCTTTCCCCTGGCCCGCAAACACACCTTCAACTTCCCATTAACACATAAGTGTAGTTTCCTGGTCTAGCTGCCTCTATGCAAGTCTGTGGCTCTTCCAAATTTTCACCAGCTGACACGCACTGAAGAATGGCTTATATGGAAATCCAGAGCTTGTTGGAATATATAAGAGGTCCATGTGGAATCTAGCACAGATTGGTCATAAAATGGTGGAAGTGGGGGTCATGTGCAAAGAGAAGGATATCAGAGATATGGGTGGTGAGAAAATCACAACTAGAAAAGGTAAGTCAGTGAGGTGCTTTGGTGGCAGTCTGGACATCATAGGACAAGGAACACTAGTGGTCCTGAACTTTTATAAGTTGGTTCTAGTTCAACTTGGAACAGACAGGAGGTTTAAAACAGCTCTTATTTTATAAAGAACTATATTTCACTTCCATTCCTAATCATTAAACCAACTTGCTGTCTCCATCTTCAACAGAATCTTGCAAGTGATCTAGTATCTCACAGCTCATATGCACTGAATCATAGACATGTACAGCTGGAAGGGACATCAAGAGCTCACCCAGTCCAGCTCCCTGTGCTGAGCCATTCAATGTGTATGGAAAAACACGGGAAGATAGAGGGGTGGTTTTCACTAGGGTACCATGAATACATGGACGACATGCAGCTTTATATCTCAAAACTGGCCAATGCAGTATCTTTGCTTTCCCAAAATCAGGCTAACTTGGGGAACTGGGTGAGAGCAATTTGGCTGAAACTTCATTCAAGGAAGACAGAGGGAATGAGGACTGTAAATGCTTGCCCAATCACACAGTATGGTGAGGATGCCATTTGCATTGTGACTGAGGGGTCTATCGAGAGGGTTGTGTGTTGACACTGAGGGGTTTATCAATAAAGCTTGTAATCTTGGGATACTTCTAGATCCCAGCTCTTCCTAGAGTCCCACAGGGTTGTGGAAACCACACATGCATGTCTGAAGGCACAGTCTGACTTTAGCTTACTGATAAAGTTAGCAATATTACAATAAACTGCTATAGCAATCCAACCTTCTTTCCTTGTCAGAAAGTTGAGAAGCTGGATCTTGGTGCCCCTTCCCTGTGTGCAGGTGTGTGCTTATTTAGTAGTTCACGCCTATTGAACTCCCTCATATAAAGATAATATCTTCATTGTGAGCAGCAATTCTTTATAGTCTCATTTAACTGCTACCACTACAACTCTTGAGAGATTCTGTATAATATACATTTCTGCCACCCACAAAAAGTGTAAATCCACTGTCATAGAAAGACTTTTTACACACTAGTCTGGCAGATTCAAGACCACAAAGAACTAAGTACCCAATTTGGAGAGACAAATTAAATGCTTAGTTAAGCCATCACTATTTCAAATGCAGTTACAATATATAAATACATAAGACATGGCCAGAAAATGCAACAGAAAGTGCAGATTCCCATTAATAGGGAAAGTTTCAGAGTGCAGCCAATAAAGCATGTGTTAGGTAACTGTAGTAAATCTTATTTAAATGATTCAATGGAAACAAATTCACAGCAATATCTCTACTGCTTGCCCTGTATTAGTTGCATTACCTACCTGCCCATCTTTGCCACCTGGAACCAGCTCCTCTGCTGCCAAACTAGCAATTGCATTCATGGCAGGCTGGACATCACCAAGAGCAGATCCTAAAATATCAGCCACCAACACGCAAGTAGTTTTGTCCATCACCACTTCTTGGGCATGTTCTTGCAGATAACCTAACAAGGCCGGGGAAATGGCTTCTAAAAGTTCGCAACGGCGGACATCTGAATCTTTTTTACTGGTGAAATAGTATACACAATACGGTGGTCTAATTATTGCAGAAAACTTGTTTTGTATAAAAGATCATGTAAAAATAAATTCAATCCATGTTTGCTATTTAGACAGATGATGTCCTCATTAAAAGGTCAAATTAAAACACAGTCCCTTTTCTGTATTCCACAGCAAATCAGGTTTAATACGGTCTTTGGATAACCATTAGAGGTTTTAAAAATAGCCAGAATGAGAAAAGTATCCAATCAGGTGACACTGTAGTCTTTAACTTCAAGGTGATTGCCAATGTGCCATACACACTAATTCCACCCTTTCATTTTAATTCTTATTTGTCCTTTCATTATCATCTCAAAGCTCTGACAGAGACTGTGTAAGGAAAACTGTTCACAGATCCTTTTGAAATTGCCGTCTCTTCAGTATTTAATAAACATCAGTAACGGTTAAACTAGCAGAATGGGAAAATAAATATCCATCAAAATCCCACAGTTTATCTTGGGCCTGCCAGACTGGTTTATTATGGTCTCAGATAAGGCATCACTTAAAGAAGGGCTGCTTATGCACGAAGGAGAAATAAGATAAGTGAGCAATGCATTAATTATTCAAGAAAAACTCAGTTCAGCTTTTTAAACAATTATCTAAATTAGACCATATGGGGGGCTGAATTAGAACTAAAATCTTCCATTTTTACTGCTAGATTTCAAGTTTACTCTTGTACAACTTAGAACACCAATAATGAATATCCAAAAAAAAAGGCTTTAAATCTGTTCTGAGACTTAAACAAGTTTAGCCAGGGGTAAAATCTGTCCTCTCCTTTTTACAGCTGAAATACTATTGCAACCCAAATACAGTCATTATGTGCATATATTAGGTATATATCTATGCAGAAATCACATCACAACTGTTACCATTTCTGTCAGATAGCGGACACATTTATTTGATTTTGGTGTTCTGATTTGTATATATATTTATAGAGTGAGAAGTAATAAAACGTTATAGAAACTGCAAAATGTTAACTCTCAGCAAAATTAATGACATTATTTGGAAACCAAGAATTGTGGTAACGGATCTCCATAAAGAAACTGTCACTGTCATTAAACCAAAAACAATGACTAAGTGTCCTGTTCAAAAAGCTGGAGTAGGGAAAACATGTGTGGACTGTTTCAGCCTGCCAGTTATGCATTTCTTAGTTACCTGTAAGCATTTCCATCTCCCTGTTGCAGAATTTTGACGATCTCTGGTAAGAAATGGGCAGGATCCCTTGGACTTAGCAAGTACAACAGGACCTTCCTTCCATATTTGTTGTTTATAATATCAGGCAAAGAACCACTTATCTCCTGTAAATATACACAAACATCAATAACACACTGCTGGAAGAATACTTTTCAGCAACAAGCCTGGGCTGAATATTTTCAGACTGAAAGCTGGGGAAAAGGGAGATGGGTGCCATAATTTATAGTTACATAATCCAATTCAAAACCCTAAGTAGTGTAGAACGTCTAGGTGGGTTTGTCAATGCATGGTGCTGTTTTGATATTCAGTTTTTGTTTGTAAAATGCTTTGATATCCTTGGATGGAAGAAACAATAGAAGTACAAAATTATTATTTGCATTACCATAGTGTTCAGACATCCTGAAATCAGGGCCCCATTATGTGAGGTGCTGTACAAACACCTAGTAAGAGACAAACTTCGCCCCAAAGACGTTACAATCCAAACAGACAAAAGATGAAAGGAAACATATTATCACAGCACCCAAGTATAGCCAACATTGCATGAGTAATCAGGTGTGATTATCAACCAATTGTACATCTGTGCAGCAGCCAGCACACAGAGGACAGTTGAGGATGGGGAAGAAGACAAAGAAATTATCCTGAATTCAGCTAGGCAGAGAACATCCAGCAGCAATAATGAATTGTAAGTAACAAAGTAAGCCACATTTCTGCTGGGAGGATAACCATTATCACTTGTAGTTTACTGAAGCATTAGCAACAAATACAGCGGGCATTTCCGAGGCATTAATGGCTGGCTAGGAAAAATCATTACGTAAACAAGAATGCCGGTGCCCAACGCAAGTTGGCAATATGATTTTGCCTTCTAAGTGCAGGACACTGCTGGAGAATTAATACCCTGTACGTTAGCCAAAGAATTTTCAAAAACTGGTACAGCAGACTTATGGTAAATATTAATGCACATTTCAGTTATATTTTCTGAAACAAAAGGGATGGTGTTATGGAGCTCTGGGCAATTTCAGTATATTTTACAGTCCATACTGTTTGTAAGTAACCCTTCTGCTTTTTAAAATCCCTTGTTTCCACCAAGAAAATCCTTCCAACAACAGCTGGTAAAAGATGAAGTGAACAATTGAACCAGTACCTCTTCACCTTTTGTCTCCCAAAAAACATGCTAATAAAGATTATGCTGGGGGTGGGGGAGGTGGAGGTGGGGGGGAGTGACTGGGCAGAAGACAGCAAGGCTCTTGTTATTACATAAAAATATGAAGAAAATGCACAAAAAAATCAGGTAAAATTTTGTTTATGGAAAAATGTGCACATTTTACACACACTGCTTTAGGATATCCAAAGTATTAATCTGGCACTGGCTTCTGGATTAGATAATGTGCTTTTCATTTCTGTAGTCTTCACACTTCTGGCCTTATCCAGAGAAAGAAAAAGGTTGAGAACCCCTGCTCTAGGGGGTAAATATGACAAATAAGACACCGGGGAGCTCAAAAGATTATACTGAAAATTTGCAAGCGAAAGTATGGACTTTGGGGATAATAAATTTTAAGTTGATTTCCTGTGGAATTCTTAGGGAGAATTAAAGCAAATTCCCCAACTCGAGTTATGCAAAAAAATAGCCTTTTGAATCTATGCACTGAACGGAGGGTCATTGTTAGCTGAGTATCTATTACGGAAGGCCAAGATCAGTAAAGAAACAGCTGATCTGCCCAGTCTCTGTTCTGGAGCTAAGAGAGATGAACTTGTATCCAAAGGGGAAAAGCCAGTTGTGGGTTTTGAAGAACTGAAACCTACCAGAGGCCAAGACTGGAGTTTGGGGTGACCTATGGTAAGCTTTTTCACATGCATATAGGTTCCTTTATTGTTTTTATGTTTTCTCTGTAATGCTTCTACCTTAGGAATAAATTTATTTGCGTAGAAGGAGCGGTGTGGTAACCTATACTTGTGGGCAATACACTGGTCATAGCCCTCAGAGAGAAAGCAAACTACAGGCACTGGCCTTTTTAGGCAGTCTGGCTAGCTGGGGATATCATAATGTAAGGCAGGGAGCTGTGCAGCATCCAGTCAGGAGGAGTACAACACGCATCACCACTCAAGAGAGGTGATAACTGGGAGCTGAAAGTATAAAGTTGGCTGCCCTGGCTGGGCCATGGAGCAGGAATACAGGTGCACTTGCCCTGAAACTGTAATATTCTTTAGCCAATTTTAAATTTGACTTTTATATGTCAAACCTCATTGCCTACTCTCTGGTATATAGTGCCATCTCTCTAATAGCCATTGGTCTTCATTTTTAATCAGAAGAGCCGATTTTTAGTCCTAACTGATATTCTTGGGCATTATCTCTGATTAATATTTTGATCACCTGAACCAAAAATCTTTGAATTTTCTTGTGTAAAAAAAAAAAAAACAAACAAACAAAAAAAAAAAAAACCACACACCACCAATACCTTTCCCAGGCATTTGGCCAGGTTTCTTCAGCTTCTCTTGACAGTTTAATACAAATCTCTGCCACTTTGAGAATCCAAATTTAACGTTATTTTTCAATTTGCACTACATTTCTACCAAAGACAATCTTCATTACAATAGAATGTTGCGCAGTAAGAAACTACATCAGGGGTGGGCAAACTTTTTAGCCCAAGAGCCACATCTGCCTGGGGAAATTGCATGCAGGGCCATGAATGTAGGGCTGGGGCAGGAGGGATGGGGTGTGGGAGGGAAGGAGTACGGGGTGTAGGAGGGAGCGTGGTGTGCAGGAAGGGGCTCAGGGCAAGGGGTTGCGGCGGAGGAGGGCTGTGGGGTGCGGCAGGGGGCTCAGGGCAATGGTTTGGGGTGCAGGTGGGGTGTGGCAAGCAGCTCAGGGTAGTGGTTTGGGGTGCAAGAGGGGGATCAGGGCACGGGGTTGGGGTGCAGAAGGGGTGCGGCAAGGGGTTGGGGTGCAGGGTGGCAGGAAGGGTTTTGGGTGTGGGCTCCGCTTACCTGGAGCGGCTCTGGGGTGGCAGCAGTGCCGCTAAGGCAGGCTCCCTCCTGCCCTGGCCTCGCGCTACTCCCGGAAGCAGCTGGCACCATGTTCCTGTGGCCCCTGGGAGGGGCGGCAAAGAATGCTCCGCGTGCTGCCCTCACCTGTGGGTTCCACATCCAAAGCTCCCATTGGCCGGGAACGGGGAACCGCGGCCAATGGGAGCTTTGGGTAAGGAACCCAGAGGTGAGGGCAGCATGCGGAGCCCTCTGCCCCCGCTCCTCCCCCAGGGGTCGCAGGGATGCGATGCCGGCTGCTTCCGGGAGTGGCAGCAATCCCACAGGCCGGATCCAAAGCCCTGAGGGGACGGATCCGGCCCGCGAGCTGCAGTTTGCTCACCCCTGAACTACATAGTGCTTGGGTGTAATCCTTAGATGGGTCAAATGAAATATCTGTTCTACGAGTCTAGCACTGAAGAAACTTAGTTGAACTAGTGAGAGCTCTCAAAGTCATCTATTACTTGCAGTCTATTTTGAAGAATTTCAGTTAAGAGAAAGTCCAAAATATTGTAAAGTCAATAAATGAAATGAAGTTCAATATACTTTAAATTTCTAGTACAACTAGTCCCTAGCTAGGTCAACAGAAGTACAAAGTAGGGTTTCCAGTAGATTTTAGATCTAGTTTGAAGACTGTAGTAAAGGGGATATAAACTACATAAACATTCAAAACCTTTACCAAGGTCTCCTCATGCTAAGAAAAATTATAATCGTTACTGTATGCATTGAAATAAAGAGAGAACTCAAGACAAACAATAGTTTGAAAAACATGGCTAGAAGTCATATATTAGTATCCTAAGTATGAATGACCTCTTTTGTTAATTGCACTGGTAACATTTAATAGAATATTTTAGGAAAATTCAACTACTTACAGATATGATTAGCTGTTTCATGAGCTTGGTATCATCAATGCAATCAAATGCTGCCAGCAAGACCAAGTGAGAGAATTCACCCTGTAAGGGCAAGGCATCAAGAAGGTTTAGAGACATGCAATGCTGCCCTACATACATATCATTTCCTACATGTTAGCTGTGATAAAAACTTGCCCAAATTGTGAAAAACTACACTAAGATCTGATGAATGATTTCCTTTAATGACTGGCTGAAGTAGTCCTACAACATATAATTATTTTCTGGAGGCAACGTTTATAATAAAAGCATCTTGTTTAAAACAAAAGTGATAAAAAGCAGAGCTGTCTCTATAAACTGATGCATTTCCCTGTCTAGACAGCTGTGCAGCATGCTGCACTCTCAATAATTGCCAACTGGATTCTATGAATACTCATCCATTTGAGGACAAAGATTTGCTTTACAGAATAAAAAGTGAAGTCTAATTTCTCCAGTAGCTTTACCTTACAGTCAACATCTTTCACCAGATTTCTGGAGAGCAAGTCTCAGTGAAATCCAGACCTACAGGATAAGGGCAAGATCCAACTCCCACAGTTGTCAATGAGACACTTTCCACCAACTTCCCTAAGAGCACAACCAGGAGGTCTTGACACAGTTCTTAACTCTTAGCTACCTGTTGTCTCTCACAAAGTGATTCATATTTTTACATATATATATATATATATATACACACACACACACACGCTTTTTTCATCTAACAAAACAGGAACTGCTATACTGAAACAGACCAAGTCATTTCCATTAGTGGCCAAAGCTGGATGCTTCAAATAAAAGTTATTATTTCAGTAATTCTCCAAACTGAACAATATGATACTGTGGAAGAAGGCAGATGGAGAAGGAAAGATCCTCCCTCTTTCCTGATGATGTCATGGTATCCTCTCACAATGAAGATATTCCTCTTGGGCAGGAAGCCCCACTTATTAGAAAGAGATAAGTAATTGTAATGGGGGATTCGATTGTTAGAAATATAGATAGTTGGGTTTGTGATGATTGGGAGACCTGCATGGTGAATTGCCTGTTGGATGCAAAAGTTACAGATCTCTTGAGACATATGGACAGACTTATGTGCAGTGCCAGGGAGGAGCTGGTGATCATGGTACATGTAGGTACCAATACATAGGGAAATGTAAGAGAGGTCCTGAAGGCCAAATTTAGGTCGCTAGGTAAGAGAGTAAAGTCCAGGATTTCCATGGTAGCAGTCTCTGCAGTGCTTCCAGTTTGACATGCAGAACTGCAGGGTCTCAATGCATGGATGAGACAGGGTAGGGAGAACGGTTTTAAATTTATTAGGGAACCTTTTGGGAAAGAAGGAGTCTATACATGAAGGATGGGGTCCACCTAAACCAAAACAGAACCAGATTGCTGGCCTGTAAAATTCAAAAGATTGTAGGAGTTTTTAAACTAAGAGCTTGGAGGAAAGCCAACAGGTGCAGATGAGCACATAGTTCAGACAGAGACATCCCTTAGGGGAGGATCTATTAATGGAGACGCTCTATATTCTAGTAAAGAGTAGAGGATAGACGTTGATAAAGCACAAGTAGGAAACAAAGAGAAACAGTCAAATGAAAAAGAGTCCCTCTCAGTTAAATCATGTGAAGGCAGACAACTAAATATTGACAAATTTTATAAGTGCTTGTACACAAATGCTAGAATTCTAAATACACCCCTACCCAGATATAACGCAACCCGATATAACACGAATTCTGATATAACGCGGTAAAGCAGCGCTGGGGGGGGGGGCTGCGCACTCCGGTGGATCAAAGCAAGTTCGATATAACGCGGTTTCACCTATAACGCGGTAAGATTTTTTGGCTCCCGAGGACAGGGTTATATCGAGGTAGAGGTGTAGTAAGATAAGTGAACCTGAGTGGCTGGTATTAAAGGAAGATACAGTAACTCCTCACTTAACGTTGAGTTATGTTCCTGAAAAATGCAACTAAGTGAAACGATGTTAAGCGAATCCAATTTCCCCATAAGAAAGAATGTAAATTGGGGGGAGGGGGGGTTAGGTTCCAGGGAAATTTTTTTTTGCCATGCAGTACAGTACTATAGTTGGGAGGTGCCCCCGCCTTACCCCACGCAGGCACGGCCCACTGGCACTGGAGACAATGAGGCAGGCAAGGAGGCAGAAGGTGCTGTGGGCTACAAGCACGTTGCGCAGCAGCAGCGGCAGCTTCCCCTACTCTGCAAGCACCAGGGGCAGGGGGCTCAACCCTCGGCCCGCCCACGCCCCCCTCTTAACCTGCCTCTTCTCCCCCCGCCTTTTACTCCACACACCACGTCCTCGTTCCTCCCCACTCCCTCCCCTGCCCGCGGCAATCAGCTGGCTTGCAGCATTCAGGAGGGAGAAGCTAGGACACGGTGCGCAGGCTCCCACCTCCCTCCCTTGCCTCCCCAACGTGCAGGCAGGAGGCAGGGGAGGGAGTATTTCTCTGAGTATTTCACACAGTAACAAGGAAGAGAAAAATATTTTGAAAAAAATTAGAAAGATAATAGATGTGCAACACCTGCACAAGGTGCAGGAAACACAGTATACTGGGTACTTGTAAGATACTTTACTAGCATGAAATACAACCCCAGCTAGTGAGCTTTTTATTCTTGCACTGCTCTTTCCTCAAAAATGTATATTAACATTTGATACAGTTAAGCATCAGTATTTTAAGTCTAAGTTTACTATCAAGACTGCAGTTTCAGAGTTTGTTCTAATTTCAGAGTAAATTCAGATTCACAGTTTGTAAATTGGGAATGATTTGACAGTTATGAAAATGCTTCAGTGACTACTTCAATCTAAGGTTTATAAACACTCACAGTAGCTATTTTTTCAACATATGTCTTCATGGTTTTCATAATGATTTTTCTGTCCTATCCAAAGAAGAGGGAGAAACATTAGTAAGCCTTTGTCAACAATTTAATAACTAAGTTGCTATTTGCAGCTTCTTTATATGAATTTAATTTCAACTCCTTTCTTAAAAAGAAGAAATTACTATTATAAGCATTACTTTTGCAACTGAGACTGTGAAATGTTAGATCCAAATTCTGTGGCAAGACTCAGCACAGTAGAGAAACCCTGGGTTTTTTTGCAAGATTGGGCTGGCTGGGGGAAGAACTGAGAAAGAGCAGCTGTTATCAAATTAAATATATTTTAAAGGTAAAGGCTGTTTGCCTAATGGACATCATGTAGCTGCTGATTTCCTGCTGTGTACAGGAGACGGTCAGTCTGCCAATCCCCCCATGCCCAGACTGTCAGTTCATTGTTGCATAGCTCCTACAGAAAACAAGAGGGAACTCTTATCCCACATACCTCAACTCCCCCTCTAGGGCAGACATCTGCTCAGGAAGGCTCCTAAACTATGCATCAGCAGGGACTTTGTTCTCAAGGGGCTTCACTAGGAGTATCTCCTCCAAAAGACTTCCTCTCCGGCCTTCATTTTTGGCCCTTCAGCCAGTGCTCTGTCCCTTTTTACCATTCTACTTAAGGCCCATGCCCTATCAAGGTAGGTAGACTTAAATTACAAGTTCATTAAAATAATATATATGTAACTTTATTTCTTTTTACTTAAGGTATGTCTACATAGCAGCTGGAAGCATGCCTTCCAGCACAGATAGTGCACTAAGACGACCAATGTAGCCACAGCAGCCTTGGCAGCATCTCAGGCTAACCATCCAAGTATGTACCTGGGTGGTCGAATGGGCTTGTACTTGGGCAGCTAGCCTGAGCCACTGCAGCTACACTACTATTTTAGTGCACTAACTCAAGCAGAGCTAGTGTATGTCCATTTACCTGTGCTGGAACGCACCCCCCCCGCTGCTGTGTAGACATACCCTTACGTGGAAGGTTCCATGTCATTTCTGAAAGCGCTCCTGACACCCCTAGCACCTAAAGAAGAGTGGGTAACTGCTATCCCTTACATGGCTTGACATATCCTCAACTCTTGAAGGAGAAACCCTAAACACAAGTCTTGGCAAACAGAGAAGCCTTTCAGTTTATTTATAATTTTAAGCTTTTAAAGTAAGTTAAAAATGTTCTACATTATGAGCTTCTTTAGCATTCTTGCACCACCTCCAAATTTCCTCCAGCTACAGGAAATCTAAGGGATAGATACTGAGGAAATTGTAACACATTCAAAAAGTTAAAAGCACTATCTGGCGGCCTCCATATTTTTTTTTTTTTAAAGAAGTTTTTCCATTGTAAAAAATTGTGTGGCCATTTCCACCCTCAAATACAGAGATGATATTTGCTAATAGGTCAGGGACATGGTTTGGCCCATTTTCATGCATACCCTGACAAAGTAATCTATATAGGGTAATTGCATTAGTGCAAAGATCACTGGAAAAAGCAATACACAACAGTCTTAGGCACAAACAAAATCAAAGTTTCCAACGACAGCAGAGCCAACTAAGAACCTATTGCATAAGGGCGAGTAGGCTAAAGTGCGTACTGTACCTTGGGTGTACCATGCCATAAAGCATGCATGGCTACTCGGGCTCCATCATGTGTATGTGCCAGGTAGATTACTGCTTCTCTGATTGCTTCAATCATTTCCTGAGAAGAAAAGATAACTGGGGGATTATTTTTTGAGAAGAGTCTTAGAGAAAAGATACATATTTTATCTGTAACCCTGTGAAGAGTATCACTGTGCCTAGATCCACACTCTTGTATTGTGCCAGCCTATGCAATTGGCATCAAAAGGGTCCTAAAGCTGTAGAAATGTCTTTGACCTGTCTACACATAAAAGTAAAGTTGACCTAGCTACATCGCTCAAGGCTGTGAAAAATTTTGAGCCCTGTGCAACATAGTTCATTTGACTTAACCCCACCATAGATGAAGGTAGGCTGACAGAAGAATTCTTCCATCAACCTAGTTATTATTTCTTGGAGATGGTTTACCTACATCAATGGAAAAAACATTTCCATCAAAATAGGAAGCATCTGCACTACAGTAGCATTGTTGAAGCCCCGTAGCTGTGTCGATGCAGTGTAGACATATGCTTAGACTTCACCTCTCAAAACTGTAATCACAAGCATGGTGACTGGGAAGGAGTTACTATGTAAGAACCTACAGAGGTTCTAAAGTCAAGAGTCTAAACATCTTGGTATAGGATGTGAAAGAAATTTCAAAGGAAGGATAGGCAGATGGGCAAGCAGCCATTTACATAGTATGGCCCTGCTCCCGCACCAATAAAGTCTTTGCCACAGACTCCAGAGTGTAGAATCAAGACCTATTGTCACTTTCAGAGAACCACCACTGCAAGTAAGTTACCTTTGGACAGACTGTTAAAGAATCACTGCACACTTTCAAAAAGACATATTCGTTGCAGTTATTATGGGAACTGTTTTTTAGTTATTGCAAAATTTATTGTGAAATCTCATTAAAAACATTTGTTGTACACAATGGGACAAAATATTGTTTTATTGTGAGAATGCATAGTAACCATGGAATTACAAGAGAGACAAGGTGGGGGAGGTAATATCTTTTAGTGAACCAACTTCTGTGGGTGAGAGAGACAAGCTTTCGAGCTACACTGAACTCTTCAGGTAGAAGAGCTCGGTGTAGCTTGAAAGCTTGTCTCTCTCACCCACAGAAGTTGGTCCATTAAAAGATATTACGTCAGCCACCTTGTCTCTCTAATATCCTGGGACCACCAGAACTACAAACATCAAGTTACTACGCATTACTGACATATATCTCCATCTCCTAGCGTCTCCATAGGTAGAGAGAAACTTCCAATCAAGATTCAGAGTAACAGCCGTGTTAGTCTGTATCCGCAAAAAGAAGAACAGGAGTACTTGTGGCACCTTAGAGACTAACAAATTTATTAGAGCATAAGCTTTCGTGGACTACAGCCCACTTCTTCGGATGCATATAGAATGGAACATATAATGAGGAGATATATATACACACATACAGAGAGCATAAACAGGTGGGAGATGACAATGCTCGTTTACACGAAGGGACTTCAACTTAACTAAGTATATGTGTAATAATGGAGGACAGGAGTATTTCTTGTTGCTATAAAAATTCCTAAATAGTATATTTTTGTAAGTATTACTCAAATAAATTCTTTGAATGTTTGTTTTAAAGATAACCTGCAGCTAAATAAAAACGAGGGTATCCTACCAATAAGATCCTTGTTTAAGGTTGTCTCCTAAAACAAGATAAAGAGGCTTATCACCATAATTTTAATGTTTAATATCTTTTTGGTATTTGTTTCAGGTCTACAAAGCACAGAATCTTCAAGAGTCAGGGCCAGTGGTTCAGAAGGAAGGAGTTGGTGAATTGCTACTTCAGGAAACCTAAACACAACATACAAAAAACCCAGCAGAAACATTTGTGTGCTGAATATCCCACCTAGTTCACTATCTGGGGCATTTAACAAAACTCTAGTTAGTCCATAAAAAATACTGCAAGAAATTACAACATTTATACTTAAGTCACTTTAGAAATACTTACAGATCTTTGTTTTGGGAGAGCATGGATGAAAAAGTCCAAAAATACTTTATGTACCAGTGAGTGCTTTATCACAGCCTCTCTGTGTATGGGGGGAAGGGGAGAGACAAGAAAGTCACACACTCTTTCAAACACACAATTCCATTTTCTCTGGTCTAACTGTAGCTTGCAGTTATCTGTCTTATGATGCTGAAAATATTAGGATACTCTTTCAGTTTAGGAAGTCGGTCATAGTGAGGAAGAGAAGTTACAACCAGCATCCCTAATGAGGCATAAGCAAAGCGTCATAGACAAAGTATTCTTAGAGGCAACAACAAAAACAGTTCTTTTAAAGCAGGGATGGACAAATGTTTTGGCCTGAGGGCTGCATCAGTTTCGGAAATTGTATGGAGGGCCGGTTAGGGGAGGAGGTCATGGCCCGGTCTCCCCCGGGACTCCTGCCCCATCCAACCCCACCCACCCACCCAACAGCCCCTCCCTGGGACCCCTGCGCCATCCATCCCCCCAAGACTGCCCCCAGAACCCCTGCCCCCGATCGCCCCATCCAACCCCTCCTCTCATTCCTGACTGCCCCAGGAACCCCTGCCCCTGACTGCTCCCCACTGGTCCATCCAACCCCCCGCCTCCTTCCTGACTGCCCCCTGGGACTCCTGCCCCCCTATTCCCCGTCCTCTGACCGTCCTGACCCTTATCCCCACCCCCAACTCCCCTGCCCTCAGGCCAACACCCCCCCCCCCCCTTACCACGCTGCCTGGAGCACCGATGGCTGGCGGCGCTACAGTAGTGCCGCCCGGCTGGAGCCAGCCACGCCACCGCGCAGCACAGAGCACCGACTCAGGCTGGGCTCTGCAGCTGCGCTGCCCTGCCACCTAGAGCATTGCGCCTGCGGCAGAGCGAGCTGAGGCTGCGGGGAAGGGGGAACAGCAGGGGAGGAGCCGGGGGGTAGCCTCTGGGCCAGGAGTTCAAGGGCCAGGCAAGAGGGTCCAATGGGCTGTAGTTTGCCCCCCTCTGTTTTAAAGTGTGAAAAAGTCAATCAAGAACTGCACTTTTGCACACCTTGCAGGATGTTTTTTCAAGAGACCTAGTGGGTGGAATTACAGTCAGTCACTATGGCTTTAGTAGTAAATGTGGCTGAACAGAAAAGAAAACAGCACTTTTTGCAGTGTGACCACAATATCCCCTTTCCCCCATCAACATACACAATTGTCATGTCTCTGATTGTCATGTCTTGTCTTCAAAAAGTTATTTTTGTCCTTACTTTTGTGCCATTGGGGTAAGAATCTGTTTCATTTCATCCATAATGGCCTCTTGCTTTTCAGGATGAGCCTCTAATACTTTGTCCAGTGTAGGGTAAACTGGGGACTGAAATGAAAACACCCCACATAAGGTTTAATTATTACTGCTGCTTTTCAGGTTTTAAAGAAACGTTTTCTTCATCATCCATTCACAATTTGAGAAGGAAAAACACGCCAGAGTATATGCAGCAACCTTCATATCTTAATTTTGTTTAAACACCCACAAAACTAAATTAAGTTACACCATTTTAAAGATGTCAAAAACAGTTGAAATTTAAAACTAAACAAATGTATACAAATTAAGCAAAAGCAAACAAATTGATCTACACTTCTACACTAACATATATTTCCAGATATTCATAACATCGTCAGGCATTACATGGAGAAATAAGAGAATCAGCCAAAGGCAACATGCTAAGTACATATATTGATGTGCCTCTCTCCCTGTAAGATTTCAAAGCATCACGGCTAGGCATGGCAACACATCAGTTGGATTATAAATTACTATCCAATAGAACAGAAAGAGGAAACCTCATGGAATTTTCCTATCCAAGATTATGCTGGTCCATCAAATACGAGAGCCCCTTTTGGGGTTCAGCCCATCAATTCACACTGGTAACTATTCCAAGAGAAGCTGCTCTTAGCAGAGCCGGCTGATAAGACAGAATGTTCCAGTGACCAGCATCTCATTAAAAGGAAGGGGGAAAAAAGAGCTGGAAGTCTTTATTAAGGAGTATGCTATAAATCATTATAAAACCAAAACTTTGAAGAACTACGGTCTTGCAATATTAGGATTCTTGGCTTCAGAAGAAAGTGAAATGATTTTCCTGATCAATTGTTAAATCTGGTGTTGACTCCCACACCCTTAAGAATTAGGGCTGGTCCACACTAATTGGACTGGGGTGGGGGATCGATCTAGGAAACGCAACTTCAGCTACGAGAATAGCATAGCTGAAGTCTACGTTTCTTAGATCGAATTAAGTTTACTTACTGCGGGTCCACGCGGCGCAGGCAAGCTCCCCCGTCGACAGCGCTTCCTCCTCTCAGGGAGCAGGAGTTCCGCAGTCAACGGGGGAGCGCTTCTGGGATCGATTTATTGCGTCCAGATGAGACGCGATAAATCGATCCCAGAAGATCGATCTCTACCCGCTGAATCGGACGGGTAGTGTGGACCTACCCTTAGAATTCCTAATAAAACTTTTTTCCATGACACTTCATCCAGTGCTCCTTCTCTAACATGTACATTTGTTACTTTTGTTTCCACATTAGGATAAAAGAGTAATTATTGCAATTTGAAGACAAAGTCAAAAATACTAAATTTCAAACTAAGAACACACTCGCAACTGTTGCATAGGCAATTTGGGAGGGGTAGGGAGGACAAAAAAAGTATACTGCATGTTTAATTTATATCTTTAGGGTTCTATTTTATTCCCAGCTAACATTATGTATTCATAGCCTGGGGGGAAATATGCACATCTCTGAGGATGACGCAAAAGATTTTAGTAACACAAATAAAAAGATGACTTGTCAAGGGAAAATAAATCCTATTGACCCAGAAGATAAGTGTTTCTTAAATTTAAATGCATCTGAATCAGAGTAGTAAAGGCAAGTAGTAATTTTTCTGTATATATCTAATAGATTTTTGTGTCAGGAAGCAAAATTTCTCTCAAATGTTATTTTCTAAATGCTTAGCATTTTCGACTCCAGGTTAATTTACAGACTTCACATTGGACAAGTTAAAAGGTTACTTTTGTCACTTACATAATAGATTTGGTGTTGAATAGGATGATGGGGAAGACAGTTAAGTCAATGAGGGATGAGATTTTCAAAGGAGCCTGAGGGATTTGGGTGCTCAATTTACTTATGCTCCTTTGAAAAATCCCAGCCTAAGTTAAACGAAAGCAAAAACCCACTAATATATAATGGAAAATGTGCTGTTAACCATTAATCTGAAACATGAAAAACAAGTTTACGGGTGGGCCATCCTTCAGGACATAAATTAATTTAAGACTAGCAGATAAGGGGAATGACACAGTAACACCATGAATAAAATATCATAGACTAGAAGTGGAGGAAGGACCAAACGTTACCTTGTAAACTTGGAACGTATTCCCATAGAGCTCTTCTGTTAGCATGTTCCTTTGCTCCAGAATGGCTTTATCATTGTATGCATACTCTACCACAGCAGATGCTTCAGAATGACGAAGCATTTTTTTTACCTCACCTTTAAAGCTTTTAATTATTTCTGCAACTTGTGGTTTTGTTCTGTACCATGTGTGAAGATGGACACCAAGAGAGAGAGGAGATTACGGAAAAGAGATGTTATTAGCTTTATTTTTGGAAATGTATATATTTAAGTGATTAAGTATTAGCACAATAATACAACAAAGACAGGCATCTACACCTGGGACCTTAACTAAACACCTACTATGAAAATACAGTTAGAAAAGCGAACAAAAAGCTCATGTCTATGGTGGTAACAGTAGTGCTGCAATTGAGTCCCCCTGAGCTTCTCACTGGCATCCACAGATATAAAGGGAGCCCACCATCAGTTAATGGTGCTGCAAGCGCCTTTAACTGCAACTTAAAGTCTCTGCTTGGAAATGTGTGGACTGAATAGGTATGTTGATGGGGTGTGTTAACCATCTGAGTCATCTGGTGCCTGTAGGTGGCTGTGTCTTGGATCCATCTAGGCATTCTCATTCAACCTTTTGTTTTCCTGTCAGCTCTGCAATAGTGTAGAAGCAGAGAGGAAAGGGTGAGGAGCACATGGGCCATACCTACACTACAGGTGCCACAGCTAGTCAGCATAACCCTGTGTGCAAATGCAGATTACAGAGACAGAAGGGGGTTTTCTGTCACTGTAGGAAACCTGCCCAAGCGATGGTAGATAAAGCAATGGAAGCACTCTTCCCATCAACCTAGCTGCATCTATACCAGCAGTTAGGTCAGCAGAGCTACATCGCTCAGGAGGTGGATTTTTCACACCCATCAGCCCCGTAGCTATGTGAACCTAAGTTTTAAGTCTAGGTCACGCCACAGCTAAGCTCCATAAACCTAGTTGAAGGAAAGAGAAGAAGAAAATGACCAGTGACAGTCTGTCTACCAGAGCAAGGGCAGAGCAAGCTATGGACAAACAGAAAGCAACTTGTTCCACAGTAGGGGTGCACATTTATTTTAGGAGACTTTGGATAAACTCTGCGGGGGAGGTGGGAGGGGGAGAGAGAGAGGACATTTTTCTGCACTACTGTAACCTTGACAAAGGGAAGGGCATATCTTTGTAGGACTTTATTATACACTGAACAAGGGACTGTTTTGAGAGTGGTTTTTTCCCCCTCTTTTGCCCTTGTAGTCTGTTTTTGTATTTGCTGTTCAGAATTTCTGAGAAGAGAAAGCCTACCCTGTGACAAGGAGACTGTATTATGGACAGCAGGTAGTTTGCAATCCTCACTCCCAAATACACTACCAAGATAATTTCACATGGAGGGGACAGCCTGGGCCAAAGCGATTATTCATGATACACAGATTAATAATAAAGAAGTACATTCACATTCCAAAATTAACAACATATGTAAGAAAAAAAATATAAAAGCTGGTTTACTTCTTCATACCCACCCATACATAAGAAACTTCTTTACAATATTTCTGGAATATTTGGATTTGCTCAATTCTAGCAGGCTATCTGGGGAGGAAAAGAAAAAGAGCAGTTAGTTTTTATCACCTCTTGAAATTGCGTGTTTGTTTACTTTCCTACAACACAAAACTAAAAGCCATTGCTCAGTGACCTTTTGCACTCAAGCAGGAATTAATTTATCAGAAAGTGACACCTAAAGAGAAAAAAGTAACTCAAACATGTGTACCAATAGAGTTTTGGGAGCAAAGAAATACATTAAGGAGAGCTACATTATACAAAACAGTGCCAATTTCCAAAGCAAATACGATATAAAGAGGAAAAATACCTTTTAATTCTTCAAATGTCTCTTGTCTTTGCTTGTCATTGCCATACTGAATGAAACACTGGATAACTCGAGTTGAGTCATGTGCAAATGCCATCTGTAAGATAAACATTTTTATTATCCCAGCCTTTTGCGTGACATTACATAGCAAAAGATTATTTTAACATATTTACTGTTAAGAGTATAGTTTTATGCAGCACATAGGATGCTATGGTAAATAGATGCTATATAAATAAAATACATTATAAAGAAACAAACAAGTTTTAAACTAAGTGTAGTTTTAACAGTTTTCATTGCTCCAGTATTTCTTTACCAAACAGACTACAATCAATACCTGCTACTGCAGGCAATGGAATGTTTTGTGATCATCTGTAAATATGTACCAAAAATATTGAATATTTTATTGACTGGAACAGCCCCATGAGATGCACATCCTGTTTTCTTGAGACTCTCACAGGGACAACAGTCACGCAGTCTCACCCTAGCAGAAGACGATATGATCAGGATGCTCAACCTAACACAGTAGGCAGCACCGAGCAGCCACAATTTCAATTCACTTTAAAACCCAACAATTGACTATGCTTCACTACAATACACAGTGAACATAAACACCCCAAAAATGAAGTAAAAATAATGAGACTGTTAGTATTTAAAATGTAATGGTAGAAATGTGCACCAGGTCATTAACTACAACTCTTACTGAAACTGCAAGTTAACCAAAGTTCACTTACATCCAATGGGAATTTTAGAGATTAGAATGCTGGCTAACAAGTCCCCTTTAAAGCCAGCTTATCAGCAAAGTTTTCCTGGCACTATTATCCTAAAAGACTGGGAGCACAGAGTGCAACCTTTTCAAACCCAATTTCTTCATTCACTGAAACCTTGTTCTATCTGGATATTTTCAACGTCCCCTGTAGCTTCTGGATAAACAGAGTTGTATTGTATAGTTCACAAGGTCATTTAGTGCAACACAAAAAGGGGTTTATCAACTTGCCCACTGATTTTTAATTACGTGTGTTACTGTATTTTTCTTACAGTTTTAATTTTCCCCTGAAGCAGTTTATGTAGTTCATTTATTAGCTTCTCTCGCTTCTCTTTGTCACAGTTTTTCCTACAAACAAAAACAGACAAGCAGGAGAATCTTAGATGAGAAAGCAGCTTTTTGGAAATACAAAAATAACTGGAAGTCATGAGCTAAAAAGCTAGGCGGCCAAAATTTTTTTTAAAAAATGAGCTCCCACAAGTCCACATTTAGGTATCCATTTATGAAAGTCCTGGCCAGAAGCATAAGTATATTTCACTCCCTAAGTGTAAGGGCAGATCATAAAATTTCAAAGAGCCTCAGCCAGTGGGACTTTAAGGTCCTGAGCATTTTACAGGCTCAGGCCTCAAATTATCTTAATCTAAATGATCTCCCCTTAATTTATGCCCACTTATTATTATTATTGTACATTTTTACCAAGATCAACCCAGGTGCCTCAAGATTATTTCTACTGTCAGCCATCAAAATTTAACTTGAGACCTCCAGAGAATTCTAATTCAAGCTAATTAAATTATAATCTATTCATTAAATTTACTTGGAGAAATACAAGCATACCCATTCATGAAAGTACCAAGACAGAATGAGCAACGCTTCACCACTGCATGAGTACTAATTAAAAAGAGCTGTATGAAAGAAAACATAATAGAGCCATTATTACCTTCTCACACTTTCCCATATTTGTTTTGATTTGATGATTACATCATAATTTGTTTTGTCATTAAGTTGTCTGCTCTGTTTTAATTCCTTCTTTTTCTTTTTTAAATCATCCCATTTAGGCTTCTTAGGTACCGACCCTGATGATAAAAACAAAACATTGTTTATAACAAAGTAATAGTCTTCTATTGGAGACTGGGAGGCAGATCCTCAACTGGTGTCCAATGAAGTCAACAGAGCTATGGCAATTGACATGAGCTGAGGATCTACCCCTGACTGCATAGCTAGCTAATCTGAAAGGGTTAATACATACTAAACACTTGGGTGGGATTCACAGGTACTAAACTAAGACCAAAATGCCAGTGGCATTCACAAAACCCCTGCTCAGCTGCCACCTAACTGTAGAAGCTTATGTTTCCACTGATAAAAGTGGGAATCATGCCTCACCCCTGGTGGGATGGGGATTCACAACCTTCACCTACAGGCACTGATCGAATAAACATGCTAGGAGGCTGCTTTAAAAGCACATCTATCTGACGGGGCTGCACACAAAATGAAGGATGTAGTGATGGTGGTCAGTATTCATTAGAGCAGGGACTGGTACCTTGTCTCCCACTTCCCAGGTATAGTCTGTAACTCTCTGAATATTGAAGCATTCATACATCTTCAATAGGAGAGGTTAAGAGAGATCTACTACAGAATACCTCAAATTAGGGAACTCATCTGGGAGGTGGGAGACCTGGGTTTAAGTCCCTACTCCAACTCAGCCAGAGTTGAGACTGAACCCTGGGCAACTGGAGATTGTCTCCTACATCCTGGGCAAGCGTTCTAGCCCCTAGGCTATTGGGCTCTTCTTGAGCCCTGGCTTAAGTGCCTACTCCAGGTGAAAGTTCACTGCTGTGAATCATGAGTGGAGGGAGGTGCCATCCTCTGGCCTGGATTTAAGCACCTAACTCCTTTTGAGGAGCAGGGCTTAGACCAAACCCCATCCTCCGCATTTCCTATTGGCTAGCTTAGGCAGCTCCACCCTCAGCATGATGACTTTTGTAAATCCCCCTTTTTAGGCACCTAACTTTCCCCCTGCATTGTATATGGAACCTGGCTACCTAATTTTGGGTTGTGAATTCCACAAGGCGGCAGGTAGTCTAATAGTTAGGCACTGTAATGCTCAGCTGTAGCCCCCTTTGTGAACTGCATCATTGGTGACTTGCTAGGACTGGCAGCTTCTGCCTGGGAGATATCAGATATTGGAAGAGCAAGACAACTGCCAGATTATTCTGAAAGCTTTGACAAGTTAAAGTCTTAACAGGATGAATTCTGACCCAGATTGCACCTACAGCCCCTCTAATGACTCAACATATCCCCCCTTCTCTCCTCACTCCCAAAAAGTGGGAGAGTTGAATTTATTTATTTATTTATTTTTTTAACACACAAATATAACTTAAATCACCAATTGTTTGTGATATCTTAGATAACAAGGAGTATATACCCTCAAAAGTTAAACTTGGTGGGGTTCTTGCCTTTCACATCCTTGAGATAAACTGTCAGAATTCAAAAATGTTGTGCTAGAAAAGAATACATTCCCAACTGCAAACACTACATCTGCCTCTGATCATTACCACTGGCACCCTCCTTTTATGAAGGAATGTAGATAAAAAATAAACATTCAAAAGAGGAAAAATGTGAAACTAAAGGGCACAATCAGTTTATGATCTCCTGCCCTCTCATAAATGACAACTGTTCTTATACACAGATTTTGTCTCTTTTAAAATTTGTTCCTATTAACATGTTAATGTCTTTTACTGGGATCTGTTCAAGAGGTTTTCAAGTATGTAAAGCACTGGAGGAGAACAAAAAAAGATTCTCGACAGATGAGTTCATTTATAGATTTAAGTATACCAGCTCTAACAATTACTCACTGCGACTTTATATGTAAAGCCTTCTTGCATGCTTAATCCTTTCATTCAGTGGGATTCATTAGGAGCTTTTACTATACAATGGCTAAAGACTGCTGCACAGCAAGATTATTACTTTAAAAGGATTCTTCATATGAAATGTCATAAATGAACTTCAAGGTACAGAAAAAGTTGACTAATGTTTGCTTTTAGCTTTAATCATCTCGTAGCAAAATTAATCACTATATACAATACAGATTCCTAGAAGTGAAAAGTCAGGGGGTAAGGCATGCTAACCAGCACTGTTCAATTGAAGCCCAACAGAATGGGTGACTTAAACGTGCTCTCTCTCAACAATAAATTGTTTAACAGTTTAGCACTACACCCTTCATTTTTCTCCAACATACCAAGCCTTCCCTTTTTTAAAGGACTGCAATTTACACAAAGTATTTTAGAATCAGTTTATGTCTCAGAATAAATCACTAATTTTTTAAAAAATAGAAGTGAGCAAATAAGAGAAAAGTTAATAGAAAACCTGTCAGTCTCTTGATATAGTTAGTGACAACTGAAGTGTTGCTTGAAATTTGAATGAGCAAGACTGGAGGCTTACAGTTGTTTTAAGATAAAATCCATTAAAAAAAACAACGTAACTCTGATTTAATTCGACCACCACCTCTATTTCTATAAAGCTTTCAAAAAAAATAGGAGTATTCCCCAAACTAAATCAAAGTTAAAACAGTGAAAAAAAACTTATAAAGCAGAACTTTAATGTTATTGTATGAGCCTCCAGTTTCCCTCAATTATTAAGCCATGCTTCATTTGTGATAGACCTTTACCCGCAGAACTGTACGTCTGTGGGAAGCAGCAATCAAATGACTGCTCTCATTAAGAGACACCAGAACCAGAGTTATGAAACTATTAAAATAGTGACAGAACTAAATATTTACTAAAAAGTGTCTGTATATGCACATACACAGAAAAATAAATTTACAAAAATGCAGAAACATCCAGTATAAAACACTGATTGAACTGGTGAATAAATGCTATAGGCCTACAGACCAACAGTACAAATGGAGAAGAAAAGCCCTTGTTCTTCAAGTTTTGGCTACGATTGTTAGAAGCATGATACAAGACAAAAACTCATGACTTTTACATTTTGATACCAACACCAGTGGTTAGTCAGCAGCTGGTGCTCTTGTATCAAAGGGGGGTCTTTCCTCAAAAGGAGAGGGTCTCCAAATGGCCCCACTATACATACTGCCTTTATCAGATCTGTGTAAAAATAATCAGTAAGGTTGAAAGGCAGATGATTAAACTGAAGCTGTGACTTTTTCTGTCATTTAATACTTGAAGTTCTCTTTGTCACTACGAACTATTATGCATCAGTTTATGCTGGGGTGGGCAACCTTTTTGGCCCTAGGGCCACATCTGGGTATGGAAATTGTATGGCAGGCCACGAATGCTCACAAAATTAGGGGTTAGGGTGCGGGAGGGGGTGAGGGCTCCGGCTGGGGGGTGCGGGCTCTGGGGTGGGGCCAGAAATGAGGAGTTCAGGGTGCAGGAGGGTGCTCCGGGCTAGGACTGAGGGGTTTGGAGGGCAGGAGGGGAATCAGGGTTGGGGCACAGGGTTTGGGCACATGAGGGGGTCAGGGGTGCCCGCTCCAGGCGGCACTTACCTCAAGCAGCGGCATGTCCCCTCTCCGGCTCCTAGCAAAGGCACGGCCAGGTGACTCTGTGTGCTGCCCTGTCCACAGGTGCCGCCCCTGCAGCTTCCATTGGCCGCAGTTCCTGGCAAATGGGAGCTGCGGGTGCAGCACTTGGGGTGGGGGCAGCGTGCTGAGCTCCCTGGCTGCCCCTAAGCATAGGAGCCAGAAGGGTGACGTGCCGCTGCTTCTGGGAGCCGCACCGAGTGGGGCAAGCCCCTGACCCTACTCCCCAGCTGGAGTGCCAGAGCAGGGCAAGCCCCAGATCCACTCCCCGGCGGGAGTTCGAGGGCCGGATTAAAACATCTGGAGGGCTGGATACGGCCCCAGGCTGTAGTTTGCCCACCCCTGGTTTATGCCATCATACCAAGAAATTAGCCAATAAGTTTAGTTTACTGGTGGACTGCCTATGTTAAACTGGAATTTTCACTGCCACAGACTGTGGATCATGTGACTTGTATAGTAATCAGTTTAAATTGGCTGAAATAACATTTTCATGGAAAGTCCAATAGGGTGCTACAGAGAAGCATTTTTTATAGTTAGAGTTTTATTAGTATTAGAAATACTATGGAAGTTGGTGATAATGTAGGAGCGTATTGAAAAGAGTAGTAAGACGATCCCTTTCTCCCTCCATATTTCCAGTGCAAGCAGTTTGGTTCCACATATATTTGTGATCATGCCTATCTCAAATTTCTACTATAGGGTTCTCAGGATAACAGGGGCATAGGCATGACCTAGTCACTTATGCCTATGGTGATTACAACAGAGAACAATCAACTCGTACTGTTAAAATGTCTATTATACAATCTCACACAATTCAAGGCAATTATAGCATAACCCTGATCCCACTTTAATCTATTAACATATTTTAGAATATATATTGTTGAAAGAAAATACGCTTCCGTTTTATTGTAAGAGTATACTTTACAGATGATATATCACTTCAAAAGAAAAACGTAAAACAAACAAACACCAACAATAATATACTCACCATTCTCATTATCCTCCTGGAGTTTTCTCTTTCTAGTGAACTTTTCTGGTTGCTGCTTACTCTTGAATTGTTTCCCACTTGCCTTGAGTTTTTTGTTTCCTTTCTCAGACTTCTTGGATCTGAATTTAGGCTTTCCTTCTTCACCTCCTTTGCTATGAAACTTCTTAGGTGGACCAGAATCTGTGCACAACAAAAAAAAAAGAATTAGATTGAAAAGGACACAATCCTAGAACTGATATTATTTTCCAAGTTTCATTCACTATTAAACGTTTTAATAATTATTTTGTAACAATCAGAGTATTGTACATAATACACCAAAATCCATGCATGCTGATACAGAATAAAAAAGAAAAATCAGATCCTGAAAAGCCCCCCAGCATTCTTATTAATCTATAACAATTTTATATCCCTCCCATCTGGCCTTTTCATCATAGCCTTATGATCCTTCTCCTACTTTTGCCCTAAATCCTTCATATAGATGCAATGCAATTCCAAAGGTGAACAGAGGATAATTCTAAAGGAACAAAGCTGCCTTATTCGTAGTAAGAGTTTCACTGCCTCCAAAATCTAAGGCCCCAGTTCTGCAAACATCTATAAACACACTATTTGAAGAACACAAGTAGTCTAACCTGCATCCATTCACATTATACCAATTAGTTTATCTCTGGCTTGTATCTGGTGACTCTAGATACAAGACATGGTAATTGCTTACTCTTGGATGCTCAGAAAACTTCTACCAATGAAAGCAACCAGGCACAAATGGCATAAAATGGCTAAATGTTTTGTGTGATGGTTGCAAAGCAAATTGTGGTAAGTCTGCAAACCTTCTGAAGGTCCAGTTTGACAGCAAGGACAGCAAAATACAGGAATACAAAATGTATACATTTTAACAGAAAAGAGGGGAAATTGCTCTGTTTATTAAAAGCCTCTAGAAAAACACGTAAAATATCTGTGGTATTCAGTTAAGTGACAGCACAAATTGCAAGCAAGTAGGCACTTAAAGCACGGAAAGAAAGTACAGAGATCTTATATACAACTCATTCTCTCAGTTGCACAATTAGGTTGTTTTGTTCTTTTTATTTTTTTTTAAACCTAGGCTATGCCTACACTGCATACCTTTAAGGTTTCCTGTGTAGCCACTCTTCGCCAGCAGGAAAGAACTCTCCTGCCAGCAAAATAAAATCACCCTCAATGAGTGGTGGTAGCCAACAAAGCGCTGTCCACACCGGCGCTTTTCATCCGTAAAACTTTTGTTGGTCAGGGGTGTGGGTTTTTTTCCACACCCCTGACCAACAAAAGTGCAATGTAGACATAGCCTTAAAGAAAATAACTGTCAATGAATTGTTTAGATTTATGCTTCCTGAACCTAATAAAGGACTCTGTTCTTGCTAATATTCATTATTCATGTTATTTTCACAGTAAAACAGCTTTATATAATTAATCTGCCATCTGGTGATAATGCTGAATATTTTCCCCCTCACATTTAATAAAAAATAGGCAATGCATGAATGTGAAAGTGAAGAGACAAGCACCAGCTTGAGCTACAGTTCTCTAAAGTGTCTCAATCCTATCTTGTAGCAATATTGTTATTCCAGTGGGAGACTCTCTTAAGCAGAGAATGCAAAGTGACTACATTCTTCAGCATGGTTGGCAATTTGGAAAAATGTGGATTAAAATGAGAACATTGTCAATTTTAACCCAATATAGTATTTTAGATCAGATTTTCAAAGTTGAAGGGTTTGCACATTTAACCCACTTGCGCCATCTCAGCTCCTCATTTTCAAAATTATAGTTAATGTATTGTTTGTAAGATTAACCCATTTATGCAGATGAATTTGAGTTTGTTGTACCTGTTGCATTCTCCACCCTTCAATAAGAACAGTTTTATGAAATATTATTCTTTGCAGTCTTACCATTGTCTTTTTTAAATTTATGTTTTCTTTGTGGTGCTTTTCCATTTTTTCCCGTGAATCTCTTTTTACCTTTGGCTTCCATAGCAGTGACACTGAAATACAGAAAAAGAGGCACGACTTGGGGACCATGAATGGATGCATCCGTTTTAGTTCAAGAGCATAATGACTTCTCTAACTTTAAAAGAAATCCTTTGTCATAAGCTATATGATAGAACTGACAAAAGAAAACAAGTACTAAAAGACTGTGGCAATAATTCATAGTTTTGTATCTCTAACTGGTACTTTTCTCATTATAAATTTAGTTTCTCATTTCTCTTGTAATCATTTGTGCATCTGATTACCAAACCAGTTTAACTAAGATTACAACTGCTTACCTAAGTATACCATAATGTTCATAATCAATGCCATTCTCCCTCCCACCAAAAATTCTCCACGTTAAATACCTCTATTTTTAACAGAAATGATCAAATGTTATAACTGAGTATTTTTGAATTTTTTTGTATAACATCAGGCTGAACACTAAATAAATGCTATGTTTTATCACTGGGAAGTTCTGTACTTCCATTTTTTAGGGTGACATCATTTATTTTCTTAAAGGTCCAGATCCTGAAGTTAGATACAGAATGGGGGCAGAAGTAAAAGCAAACTGTATATAAAACCTTGTTTACTAAGTGTTTATTATTTGTACTGTGCCCAAGAGTACAGTAGGCACCTTAAGATCTCTGCCCTGAAGAGCACAGAATTAAGTTAAAACTGAGGAGTCAGAATAAATGTAAGTAAGGAAGTGAGACTAGGACAAGGAAACATAAACAAAACCTCTCTATCCTGCAATCATTAATGTGTGCGCTTAACTTTAAGCATGCAAGTAAGGTTAAGCACATACGTGTTTACTGGACTGGAACCTAAAAATGTACAATAAAGCTATAATAGTAATGTGTACTTATTAGAAGCTCAAAATGATATAGCCACCCCATCCATTCATTGAATCTGTCCAAATTAATCCTGTTAGAGGCTGCTGCCCAAGGCACCGAGGAGGGATGTGAAGTAGGAGAAGGCAGAGCCCTGCTGGACAGGGGCAGGAGGCAAGGCCCAGATGTTTGTGGGCAAGGAAGCCAGGCACGAGCGGCGCTGAGCGAGGGATGAAATCGGGGGTGACAGACTCCGGCGATTAAGGGCTTTGCAAGCCGCAGGAGTTCAGCACACTCCGCACAGGCCACCTGCGGTTTCACCCGTCAGACGGGACAGGCGCAGCGCGGGAGCCCGGAGTTTGTCAGCGGGCCCCGTCCCCTCACCCGCCCCCGCGATCCCGCCAGCGCGGTGGAGCCGGTCGGGCCGGGAGGTCACAGGGGCTGGGGCGATCCACCCCTCCCCACAACGGGCGGCTCCCCCCAGCGGCTTCCAGCCCCCACTCACCCAAACACGTGCACTACCCCGGCAACCTCTGCACGCACCTCTGCTTTACGGCTACCGTGCTTGGGGGCGGGGGTCACCGGAGCGTTTCCCATTGGCTAGTCAAGCGGAAGTAGCGCGACAGCGTCGGAGCAGGCTGCCATAAAGCAGCAGGAAGGGCTGGGATCATCACAGTGGGAGGGTTGTTCTGCTTGGGGCATCCATGTCCGTACACGCTCCCGGGCACAGTGTTGGGACGGGATCGCGTCTCCCCCAAGACCCTCCGGCTGCGGCAGGCCCGGGCCGAGCAGCGGGGCTGTCGGGCTCTATGCCCACAGCCCCGACACGGGCGGAGCCAGATGGGAGTCGGAGCTGCCCCGCTGGAGGTGCAGCCAGGGCGGTGCAGCGAGGCCCGCGCGCACCTGCGGATTCTAGGCGGGGAGTGAGGGCCGGGCGGGAGGGGGTGGGGGGCTGCTGCCTGCATCCCCTGGCGTAAAGCAGTAAAACACCCCAACTACATGGCGTCCGCCTTCAGCGCCCCCACTGTAAAAACTGTCCCAGTATCACGGTGCTGGGAGCCTGTTTGACTCCTTGGCACCTCACCAGCACCCTCGCTTCCATCCCATGTGTCACTTTGGGCCTACCTGGGAGCTGACCTGAGGCTGTCTCTCTTTGCCCTGGATGGTTTGAAGAACTCTTTGAACATTGCCATTTAACCACACAGTGTTTTCCTGTTGCAAGGTGTGCCATGCTGCTGTGGGCTTGTGATGGGTATGCTGGCCTATGTGTAAAATCTAAGGAGTTTAATGTCCTTACTTTTGACTTTAAGTTGTTTTGTCTAGATTTCTCTTTAAAAATAAAACCCCTGCTAAAGATCACTGTTTCAAAGTGCTCAGGTCCGGTACAACCTCCCCCCCCCCCCCCCCCCCCATAACAGTGCTGAAGTTAATTATAACTGTAATCTATATTCTGTAATGAGTCAACTCAGGTCTTGAACCACCTGTTGCATGTTACTTAAAGTAAGAGTAGGCTCTCCCCTTGGGTGTTCCAAAACTAGCACTTCCAAGGAGCAATATTAAAGTTAGTGAAAAGTTGCTTATTTAAAACATGTCCCATATATAATATGTGGGAAGATAAAGTCACTCATACAGTTTTAGTTTTTAACTGCTGCTTTGATTTCCCTGAACCTTGTATACTTAGTATCCTTTGACTGATCAGAAGGTCACTGCTATAACTATCAGTATATCTGTATTATTATGATGCAGGGATTTTTATTTATATAGATTGGTTTTGAGCTATAAATCCTTCAATAGAACTAAACAGGGCCTGCATCTCTAAGGCCACCCCCTACCCCCTTTGTACCATACTGCCATAGTTACAGTAAGTAGCCCCCTTGGTTTAGAAGAAAGAGAGTAGCTAGCAGGGCATTCTCCTGATCTTTGGAATTCACTCACCCACTTATGGCTAGATCTTCAGCCCCAGCTGGTTTATGTTGCAAAGCAGTTAGTAAGCTATCTTAAAGATGTAATTAAGGATTCCCCTACACCATCCTATCACCATGAACATTTAGAGATGGGGAAAGTATGTGAGTGAGAGAGATTTTGGTCCCTGGTTGTCTCAGGGTGGGATGGAAAGGTGGCTTAGCATTACCTTCCCCCACGTCAGCTGTGTCATGCTTAGCTAGGGTGACCAGATGTCACATTTTTAAATGGACAGTCCTGTTTTTGGGGACTTTTTCTTATATAGGCGCCTATTACACTGGTCTACAATTTTTGAGAAGTTGTCTGCTTCAGAGATAAAATGTGCTATTTATTATGTATTTTGATGTGCTGAATTCAAATATGACAATTAAAACAACTGATTGGCTACTGTTTCTAAGATATTTAAGTTTTTACATTTTTATGTCTATGTATATTGTGTAGATAGTAGAGTTTTAATCATAAATTGTATACCTAGGTCTTTTCATGTGTTTATGGTTGCTTTACATGATAATATTTCACCTGTCCTGTTTATGTAACACTTTAAAAATCAGCAAAAGGGTTATCTAAATAAAATTTATTATGAAACAAAAGGCAAAAAACTATTATGTACATAGTTTAGTCCTATTCAGTGTCTACTCGGCGCTTCTTGGCTTGTCTCTTGTATTCATTAAATGGAGCATCTCTTGTCACTGTCCAGCAATAGTCTGCAAGCATTGATGGGCTTCATTTGCCCTGATAGCGTTTCTCCATTGTTGCAATGTCCTGGTGAAATCGCTCGCCGTGCTCATCGCTCACTGCTCCGCGGTTCGGTGGAAAAAAATCTAGATGAGTGCAAAAAATGTATCTTTAGTGACATGTTGCAACCAAGGCTTTTGTATGCCTTGAGGAGGTTTTCCACCAACAACCTGTAGTTGTCTGCCTTGTTGTTTCTGAGAAAATTTATTGCCACTAACTGCAAGGCTTTCCATGCCGTCTTTTTCTTGCCACGCAGTGCATGGTCAAATGCATCATCTCGAAGAAGTTCACGAATCTGAGGACCAACAAAGACACCTTCCTTTATCTTAGCTTCACTTAACCTTGGAAATTTTCCACGGAGGTACTTGAAAGCTGCTTGTGTTTTGTCAATGGCCTTGACAAAGTTCTTCATCAGACCCAGCTTGATGTGTAAGGGTGGTAACAAAATCTTCCTTGATTCAACAAGTGGTGGATGCTGAACACTTTTCCTCCCAGGCTCCAATGACTGTCAGAGTGGCCAGTCTTTCTTGGTGTAGTGGGAATCTCTTGCACGACTATCCCATTCGCAGAGAAAACAGCAGTACTTTGTGTATCCAGTCTGCAGACCAAGCAACAACCTTCAAATCGCCACAAAGCTGCCACTGATGTTGGTCATAGTTTATGCACCTCAAAAGTTGTTTCATGTTGTCATAGGTTTCCTTCATATGGACTGCCTGACCAGCTGGAATTGATGGCAAAACATTGCCATTATGCAGTAAAACAGCTTTAAGACTCATCTTTGATGAATCAATGAACAGTCTCCACTCATTTGGATCGTGAACGATGTTGAGGGCTGCCATCACACCATTGATGTTGCAGGCTACAAGATCACCTTCTATGAAGAAGAATGGGACAAAATCTTTTTGATGGTCATGGAACATGGAAACCCTAACATCACCTGCCAGGAGATTCCATTGCTGTAGTCTGGAGCTCAACAGCTCTGCCTTACTCTTGGGTAGTTCCAAATCCCTGACAAGGTCATTCAGTTCACCTTGTGTTCTGAGATGTGGTTCAGAGGAGGAGGATGGGAGAAAATGTGGGTCCTGTGACACCAAAATAAAGGTGATAGGCTTTCTTAACCATAGTGGTTATACTGCGCTTTTGTGATGCAAAAGTCATTTCACCACAAACATAGCAGAAGTTATCTGCACTGTTCACACAAGTATGAGGCATCTCTGCTCACTTTGGCTAAACAGAAATGTGTCCCTTTGCAAAATCAAACACTGACAAATAAGAGAGCACGACACTGTATGATTTCTAGAGCTGATATAGGACAATTTGTTCAGCAGAGTGATGTAAGCTTCGTTATGATTGCATCATCCATGACTTCTAGGAATAACATGATGCAATTCATACCATGTATGACGCAATACCAGCTTCAGATTGCATCATTAATGGCTTTGCCTAAAAAGCAAGTACTGTCCAAACCCAGTCATAGATTTATTCATAGATCTAGTCAAAGATGTATTTTAGTCATTTCTAGTTTAAATTGAGATCCCTTCCCTTTATAACTCACTTATCCTCCGCCATTCCCAAGTCAAGGGTCGTATATACTGACCCAATAGCATATCTTGAAAACTAGAGCCAATCAACAATTTTAAGCATCATTTTCGTTCTCAGTGACCCAGAAATAGTAAAGTTTGACTACATTTATTTCAGAAGCATTTTGGCTGTAGAGCAGTGTTACTCCCCCACCCCCAGTCCCATTTTTTCAGTTACTATCTGGGAACCCTATGCTTAGCACAACTCAGGATTTAGCTCTCAGTCCAAAATAGCCCAGATCTGTTGGCTGGAAGGACACAATGAAAAGTTTATCTTCGCTCTTTCCCTGAGGCTGGGATTGTACGCTGAGGTTTGGGAATTGTGGCTGGAGAGAGAGGTTTTATTTTCTTCCTAGTTTTAGGGAGGCTTCTGCCTTTGTTTGTATTACTTTGCTTATATTTTTAATATATGGCAAAGGCATCTAGAGCTCTGCTTTGGAGGAGGCTGTAGCGTAGCTCCGCTCAATGAATTATTACAACAACCTTGACTTGTGAACTAGTCATTTGTACAGATATTACTTAATCATGGTAATTAGTGTAACTAGATATTATCCAGGATAAAAAGTAGGTGATAAAGAAATGCATCCTACACTTAAGAGAAGAAGAAAATGTGTTGTACAGCAAGCAGACATTTCCCCCAGTTATACTAATTTTTTTGTTTTACAGATTCACCTATATTTTCATTTTAAAAATAGATTTCCAGTCCAAAGGTAAGAGAAATGAATAGAGGAGGTAGTGATGGGACTAGGGGTCCAGCTCTCCGCCTTCTGAAATCAATGGCCAAAAAACACCAAACCCACCATTTAATTCAAGGGCTGCAGGATTGGGGCTACAGCAGTAGTTAAGTATAATTTTAGAAGTGGATGTACTGTAAAATGATTAGTAGTAGTCATGTAGTATCATAGATGTGCATTCCACTTTACAAAACAGAGCTGTCTTGCAATCCATGGATTTGTGAAACAAGTAATTTTTTTTCACTGAACATTTGCTTCAAAAAGTGTATACTTCTGCCTCTAAAATTAAAAAGTGTGTAGTCTCTGGATACTCCCAGTTGAGTGCCCCCCTCTCAGCTGTTCACTAGACTTTTGTGAGGGGAATCCAAACCTCTGGATTGCTAGCTGTATGACATCTCCAGAGCCTGACTGGATCCCAATCACTGCCCTAGTCTTGTGGTCTCTAGATATACTCTCAGTGCACAGAGCCTCTATCTTCCACCCCCTCTGGAGAGCTGGAATCTGTTCCTATGGCTCAGTGCTGACCTTGCAGCCTCCCTCATAGCTTAAACACACCCTTTCCCAGAATTCTACGCAAAGGTGTGAGCCTTCTGGGTTACAGTTTAACTCTCGCGGGAGGCATACGGTAGTTGTGAAGTTTTGTGCTAGGGTGGACCTTTGTCAAGTGACATCCTACTCAGTCTCCTCAGGTGATCACTGGTCCTTGCCAGGTGACTTTGTTAGCCAAAGTGTCCTCTCCCCTGACAAACCAGTTCTGGACAGAAGCCAGCTTTTGTCTAGAGTGCTTCCTTCTTGACTAGAGAACAATCCAGGTGTAACAATCCTGTATTGCTAGACCTTTGCCACTACCCCTATTGGAATTGCAGTCCAAAATGGAGGCAAAAGAATAACAGAGAAGACAAAAGGCTGTAACTTCAAAATGTATGCTTCATAAGGATACATGTAGAGTTTGTAATCTGAGACAAAATTTGTAAATTGTATAGCTGGAATCCCCAAATGACCACACATATAGCCATCAGTACAAACCAGACCAAGAGTGCTTTAGAGAATGTATAAATGTTCATGACCAAACTAAATACGGCATAAGGTTTTTGGTCACATTTTCAGGGGGTAGGAGCCACAAAAGAACTTTAGCATTTCAACACCAAATTTTGCGGTATCTAATTTTTAGGTGCCTAGATAATCACAGGAACAAGACTGCGACCCACAAAGGCTGAGTTAGGTGCCTAGGCTACTATACAATGAATGGGGAGAGATAGGTACCTTAGATGGTGATCCACAAAACCAGCATGCTAGGCCGGGAGCTGCCTAAGCTAGCCAATGAGTGATGCTGATCAGAGGGGTGTGTGCTAAGCCACATCCTTCTCACAGGAATAGGCTTGGCTACACTTGCGAGTTAGAGCACATTAAAGCAGCCCTGGGCGCCCTAACTCATGACGCGTCCACACTGGCAAGGCATGTAGAGCGCTCGGACTCCACAGCTGGAGCGCCCCTGGTAATCCACCTCCACGAGAAGCATAACGCTTGCTGCGCCCTGGCTGGAGCGCTGCAGCACCAGTGTGAACGCCCTGGTCTATTAGTGCGTTCTGATCGGCCTCCCACAATGCCTGTTCTAGCCACTCTGGTTATCACTTTGAACTCTACTGCCTTGCCCTTAGGTGACCAACCGTCAGACCCGCCCTTTAAATTCACTGGGAATTTTGAAAAATCCCTTTCTGTTTGCTCGGCAAGGCATGGAGTGCTCTCAGTGAATCTTTCCAGGTGACCATGCCTCCACACCCAGGCGATCCCCGATATGGAGCAATGGTGAGGTGCTGGACCTCATCAGAGTTTGAGGGGAGGAAGCTGTCCAGGCCCAGCTGCGCGCCAGCCTTAGGAATTATGATACCTTCAGGCAAATATCAAGGGATATGATGGGAAGGGGTCATGACTGGGACGCACTGCAGTGCAGGGTTAAAGTGAAGGAGCTGCGGAATGCATATCGCAAAGCGCGTGAGCAAACCGCTGCGCCGGTGCTGCCCCCGCGACCTGCCGTTTCTACAAAGCACTGGATGCACTACTTGGGGATGACCCCATCTCCGCTCCGAAGACCACCATGGACACTTCAGAGCCCAGTTCAACAAGGCAGGAGGAGGAGGAAAGTGGGAACGAGGGTGCTGAGGAGGAGGGAGACAGCCAGGAGCTGTTTTCAAGCCAGGAGGAAGGTAGCCAGTCACAGCAGACGGTGCTTGGGGAAGAACAAACACCAGAGGAAGTGCTAGGTAAGTGGCTTTTATTTTGGGAAGGAAGTTGTTCGGTGTGGGCATTTGGGGTGAGGAGGATTAGGGCTGCATGCATGCCTAGATGCAGAATAGGGCCTTGATATGCTCTCTCAGATCGCAGTAATCGGCCTCAGTGATCTCTTCAAAGGTCTCATGCAGAAGCTGGGCAATCCGCTTGTGCAGGTTCCTTGGCAGAGCTACTGTGCTCCTGGTCCCAGTAAGGCTTACATGTCCATGCCACTGTGCCATGACGGGCAGGGGAACCATTGCTGCACACAGGCAAGCTGCAGAAGGGCCAGGGCAGAAACCGCATTGTAGTAGGAGACCCTCCCTTGCTTCCCGGGTCACCCTCAGCAGTGAGATATCTTCCAGGATGAACTCATCCTGTGGAGAAGGTGGCGACAGTATTCAGTATAGGGCCCCCTGCAGCTGTTGGCTCTCCCCAAGGCACAGAACCCCAGAGGACAGTACGGCTGTGAAACAATCAGTACCCCTTGCCCCTGTGCTTACTCACCATTTGGGGGATCCAGTGGGTTATGCGCGCTCCCTTTGGGACGGGCAATTTCTGCTATTGTGTACACTGTGCATGTCTAAGTACGGCCGAATCATTGCTCTGTCTGGTGTGAACAATGCTGCCTCTGTTAAGTGTTGCATTTTGGCTTTACAGATGCAGCCTTGAGATCCCAGCCGTCCTTGTTATCACCAGCCAAAAGACTCCAAAGAATCAGGAAGCGGCTGTGTAGAAGCGAAGAGGACATGCTGCATGAAATGAAATGAAAATCAAAAATTGCATGGTGGTCTGCGGGAGAGTGAAAGGAGGGTCCGCGAGCAGAATGCAGATCGCCGGCACCAAAGCACGGAGCGGCTGCTAAGCATCATGGAGCGCCAAGCGGACTCGATACAGGCGCTCGTAACAATGCAGGCCGAGCACTTCTGCGCCCGCCTCCCCCATGCAGCTCTTGTCCCAAAACTCTTTCCCTTGTGCCCCCATGTCACCGCCAATCCACTTTCCCCAACATCCGGGTTCCTATCACCACCAGCTGCCTCCAACATCTGTAGCTTCACCACCCAGCCCTGCAAACTACGACCCAAACCCACTGCACTCAACCCCCATCCCCATGCATTTTAGCCAGCCTGAAATGCAGCACTCATTGCATGGCACTCCAGACAGGAAGGCTGAGTATGATAACAGGACATATGCAAATCTGTGATTGTCCCATTCCCCACACCATCCCCTTCCCTCGTTCCAAACAGCACAGATGTGTCATGCCCTTTCTGTTTCCCAAGCAGTTGTGTTTCTTTTCAATAAATGAATTTTTTGGCTTTGAAAACATTCTTTATTGTTGCATAAAGTAAAAGATACCTGTCAGGGTTCCTTCCCCACTCTGAACTCTGAGGTACAGATGGGGGGACCTGCATGAAAGATTCCCCCCCCCGCCCCAAGCTTATTTTTACCAGCTTAGGTTAAAAACTTTCCCAAGGCACAAATTCCACCAACAGTATGTTGCCACCACCAAGTGATTTAGACAAAGAATCAGGGATAGGACCACTTGGAGTCCTATTCCCCCAAAATATTCCCCCAAGCCCTGCACCCCCTTTCCTGGGGAAGGCTTGAGAATAATATCCTCACCAATTGGTACAGGTGAACACAGACCTAAACCCTTGGATCTTAAGAACAATGAAAAAATCAATCAGGATCTTAAAAGACTAATTTATTTTAAAAAATAATCACCTCCGTAAAATCAGGATGGAAGATAACTTTACAGGGTAACAAAAAGATTCAAAACACAGAGGATTTCCCCTGCAGGCAAAACTTGAACGTTACAAAAACAGGGATAAACCTTCCTCGTAGCTTGTGAATTTTCCCTGTGCTAAAACAAAAGATAATCTAATGCATTTCCTTACTATTACTTACTATTTCTGCAATATTAGATGCTTAGTTCAGATATGGCTTAGGGAGATATTTTCTTTGCACTGGTTCCTTGCTGACTCCGAGAGAACAAAAGAACACAAAAACAAAAACCTTCCCCCACAGATTTGAAAGTATCTTCTCCCCTTATTGGTCCTTTTGGTCAGGTGCCAACCAGGTTATCGGTGCTTCTTAACCCTTTACAGATAAGGAGGGATTTTATGCTACCCTTAGCTGTATGTTTATGACAATACCTTAGCCCAGGAAAGCAACAGGCACTGCAAGTCAGCATAGCAAACACAGATTCCTACTAACATTGGAACTACTGCACTTCACTTCCATGCCGGGCAACAAACATTACTGGTGGCTTTCAACCTCAAATTGCTCTCTCAAGGCATCCCTAATCCGTGCAGCCCCATGCTGGGCCCCTCTAATAGCCCTGCTCTCTGGTTGTTCAAATTCAGCCTCCAGGTGTTGAACCTCCGAGGTCCATGCCTGAGTGAAACTTTCACCCTTCCCTTCATAAATGTTATGGAGGGTACACAGCACGCAGATATAACCGTGGGGATGTTGTCATCAGCCAGGTCTAGCTTCCCATACAGACTGCGCCAGCGGCCCTTTAAATGGCCAAAAGCACACTCCACAGTCATTCTGCACAGACTCAGCCTGTTGTTGCACCACTCCATGCTGCTGTCAAGGCTCCCTGTGTAGGGTTTCATGAGCCATGGCATTAAAGGGTAAGCGGGGTCTCCAAGGATCACAATGGGCATTTCAACTTTCCCTATGGTGATCTTCTGGTCTAGGAAGAAAGTCCTGGCTTGCAGCTTCCTAACAGGCCTGTGTTCCGAAAGATGCATACATCATGCACCTTTCCGGACCAGCCTGTGTTAATGTCAATGAAATGGCCACGGTGATCCACAAGTGCCTGGAGAACCATAGAGAAATACCCCTTCCAATTTATGTACTTGGAGGCTAGGTGAGCTGGTGCAGAATTGGAATATGCGTCCCATCTATCCCCCTCCGCAGTTAGGGAAACCCATTTGTGCAAAGCCATCCACAATGTCATGCACATTACCCAGAGTCACGGTTCTTCTGTGCAGGATGCAATTAATGGCCCTGCAAACTTGCATCAACACGATTCAAACAGTCAACTTTCCCACTTCAAACTGGTTAGTGACCGAGTGGTAGCTGTCTGGAGTTGCCAGCTTCCAGATTGCAATAGCCACCCGCTTCTCCACTGGCAGGGCAGCTCTCAATCTCGTGTCCTTGCGCCGCAGGGTGGGGGCGAGCTCAGCACACAGTCTCATGAAAGTGGCTTTTCTCATCCAAAAATTCTGAAGCCACTGCTTGACGATGTAATCCCACCACTCAGTGCTTGTTTCCTGAGCCCAAAATCGGCGTTCCACTATGGTGAGCGTGTCTGTGAATGCCACAAGCAATCTCATGTTGTATGTGTTATGTGAGTCAACATCATCATCGGACTCCTCACTGTCAGTTTGTAGCTTAAGGAGTAACTTGACTGCAATTCGTGACATGCTGGCGAGACCCCTCAGCATATTCCTCAGCAGTTCGGGATCCATTGCCGCAGACCAAAAGGGAAGACAGAGCGCGCAGTACAAAAAAAGTTAAAAGATGGCGCTGTAATAGGTCCTAGCCGGGGCTCGACCCTTCCGGGCAGGAGGGGAGCCACACCGACTCACTACTGTGGGAACAAGCAGTCAGTTAGTCCCGAAGCTCCGGCTCTTTGGTGCAGGGCCGGAGCGACCACAGTGAAAGCTCAGGCCCTGGACTGCAGGGGCGGAGCAAACACAGTAAAGCTCAGGCCCTTGACTGTAGGGGTTGAGCGAGCAAACAGTTCAGAGCCCAGGCCCTAGATCAGGGCGGGGCAAACACAGTTAAGCTCAGGCCCTTGTTTGCAGGGAGCTGAGTCAGCAAGCAGTTCAAAGCCCAGGCCCTGGATCAGGGCGGGGCAAACACAGTTAGGCTCAGGCCCTTGTTGCAGGGGCTGAGCGGGCAGATAGTTCAGAGCCCAGGCCCTGGATCAGGGCAGGGCAAACACAGTTAGGCTCAGGCCCTTGTTTGCAGGGGCTGAGCGAGCAAATAGTTCAAAGCCCAGGCCCTGGATCAGGGCAGGGCAAACACAGTTAGCTCAGGCCCTTGTTGGCAGGGGCTGAGCGGATAAACAGTTCAGGTAAGGCACGCCTAGGCTTCCGTAGCCGAGCGTTGGGTGAGGGGGAAGCCTGCCACCCGTGCGGAGGGTGGCAGGGGGGAACGCAGGCCCACCCACTCCACTGCGTTCCAGCCCGGGGCCCTAACAGCGGTTGCTGCTGCTGCTGGTCAGTGGGGTATCCAAACCGCAACACACTGACATAGGCTCACACTCGGTTACAGCCGGACCGGGGTCGGCTACCCCCGGGCTGCTTCCATGATCCCCCTCAAAGCCTACCTCGTTCGTCGCACCGGGGTCGGGCCAGTCCATCTGCATGGGCTCCTCTCTGCCCGGGCTCGGCGGCAAGTCCGGTAGCTCTGCCGGGAAGTCCGGCCAATGGTCCCCAGGCGGCTCCTCTGGATAGCAGCAGGGGCGAAGGGGTTCGGGTCCAGTCTGACCCTCAGGGTTAGTGGGGTGCGGTTCCCAGGGATTCTCCCAATGGCGGGCGTGAACGGGCTCCAGCGGCTCCTCCTCGTAGCGGGCCCGGGGTAGCTCAGGCCAGCTAGGGTCCAGGCCTTGGTCTTCGACGGTCTCCTGGCCGGGAGCTCCCGGCCACACGTCTGCTCCCTGTGGTGGCTGGCCGCCGACTGAGCTCTGGCGGCCGGCCTTTATACCTTTATACTTCCTGTCCCGCCCCTTGACTTCCGGGGGGCGGGGACAGGCGGTGGTGGTCCCACCCACTCTGGTGCCTGCACGTGGGCTCCCTCTTCCGGGCAGGAGGGGAGCCACACCGACTCACTACAGGCGCCAATGTGGATGGAAGCACAGGGATTGCTGGGATGTGAAGCGATGAATCACAGGGCAATGGGACAGGACCCAGAATGCCCCGCCCCCCAGCCCCTTCCCACAAACCACAACGCCAGAATGGGAAGGGGTGCTCTGTGGGATAGCTGCCCGTAATGCACCGCTCCCAATGCCACTGCAAATGTGGCCACGCCAGTGCGCTTGCAGCTGACAGTGTGAACACACTGCAGCACTTTCCCTGCTGCGGTCTCCGAGGGCTGGTTTAACTCACAGCACTCTACATCTGCAAATGTAGCCATGCCCTAAGATAGGCTGCAGGGAGAAGCCTATCCCTGTTTGCAATTCACAGACTGGGGAAGGTAGGTGTTCGGCCACTGAAGTCACATGTGGAGCCCAAAACAAAATGGAGGCTCTCTGTTATAGCCTTTAGCCTAGTAGATAGGGAACTCACTGTTAGGATAACCAGGCCAACAAATTTATCCTAATTGTGAGTTCAACTGTAAAACGTATGTTAAAGTTAATAACCTATAATAATACATATTGATGGGAAAAGGTACAAAAGGGAGACAGAAAGACTGAATTAGTCTAAACAGAAAGGGCTAACTCAAAGACTATGTTAAGATCATGTTTGATAAACAAGAAAATGTGGGTCTAGAAATCAGTGAACCAAAATTGGTGTGTCAGAAACTAGTCCTAATTGGACAAAATAATGAGGGTATGGGCTAGTCCACCCATCAATCCCTTTTTGGGTCCTTACAGAAACATTTTTTGGGGGGAGGGAAATACGGAAGAACAGAGATGCTACTGGAGTGAGCTTCACCATTGTGGGGGCCATAGGCGGTAGGTATAAGAGGCCACGGGAAGCTAAGCCTCCCTAAACAGGATGTGGGGCACCTCCCTTTGGAGGCACGCCGTCTGGCCTTCCTTGGAGTGCTACTGCCGAAAGGGCTCCATCCCACCTGCCCCTCTCCCCCGGGAGCTGTGGCCCCACTCCTGGCCCCAGCTCCCGACTGCATCTCCTGGGGGGGGAAGAGGGTTATGACATGAAAAGTTTGCAGACCACTGTGTTAAAATTTCAAACAAGCTCTTCTGTGCTTTATCCCATACTGTCCCTCACACTTGGAAGGATCTCCCCACAAATATCTGCAAAATTAAAGCATTATCCCCCTTCAAATCTTTCCTTAAAACTCTCCTTTTCTAACATAGCTACAAAAACCTTGACAATGGTTATAGGCTGCTGGTGTGCTGAGACCACTACCTATCATGCTGACCCATATTGTCTCATTGTTTTCTTTTACTCCCCCATTTCTGTGTATGACTCTCTTGTCTCATATTTAGTTTGTAAGCTCCTTGGGGTAGGGACCCTCTTTTAGTGCTGTGTTTATACAGCACCTAGCAAAATGGGGTCCTGGTCTATGACTGGGGCTCCTACAGAAATACAAAAAATAAATCCTAATAATAAATATGACATGCCACCAGATGGCACCATTATCTCTAAAATAATATACAGATGGTTGGCTCTGTGAAATGTCAAAGTCAGATCTATTTCAGTTGATAGGAGGAGTTAGACATAGCTATGTCACTTCCAAATGTAAAAGGATCCCATAGTCATACATGCGACTGTCATTATTCTTGCTTCATCATGGTAGCTATGAAGTAAAGACAGAGTTTCACAAATACTTCTGCAATATGACTTATAAATATAACTGATCGGGGCGGCAGATGGATGACTCAGTCCCCCTGAGGAGGGAGTCCCCGACCACCACCACCCTCTTCCTCCTCTTGGGAATGGTGGTTGTGGAACTATTATTTTTGTCACCAAGAAATAATTTGCAAAACATTATTCCTTTTGAGGAACCTACCTGTTAGGTGAAGTCATTCTCTTTTTTTAGAATGAGAACTTTTAAACAAAAGGGGCTATGTGTAAAGTTTTATTATTATTATTATTCTAAGGTCAAGAAAGGAAGCGAAACTTTAAGAGGATCTTCACTGTTTAAACCCAGGGTGTCATACCACACTATTTAGATTGCTGACAAGTTGCCGATGTAACCCTCAGGATCACATGTTTGGGCCTATTCTTATAAGGCCCAATCCTACCCTGAAATATTTCTTCACTGACCTTGCTGGGAGCATCTGAGAGCACAACTGGGTATATGTCAAGCAGATTGGACCACTTTTCTGAGGGATGGACTCAGTGCTCTAGCTGTTTTTTCGCCCCCATCTATATACAGTGCTAACAGCCTTTATTCTTTAGCCCCTGTTTAAGGTAGTACCTACGGTATTTCACTATCACGGAATTGTATCATGGAATGAGTGCACTGGCAGATTTGGGGAGGATCTCTTATTGTTTGAAGGACTAGAAGTTTGTTTTTTTTTAATCTGGCATGGTCTGTGTTTCTGGAGTTACACGATTAGCACATGTTAATTAGAGGTAGGTGAACGCTGCAAAGTTTGGCTCCCTTTATAAAATCTAGATCTGAACTTCCTAAAAATCGGTTAAGGGGTGGAGCTAGAATTCCAATTCAAGCCCCTCCCTAATGTTAAATGTAGAATTCTCTCTCTAATGTAATGCAATGTCTCTCAGGGTCAATTTCTGTGACGGGCTGAATGCCTTCAATTTCCATTTATATTATTTCTCAGCATCTCATAGAATTGTCTCTTAGTTATAACTATGCTTCTGAATGTTCCCCCACTTTACCCGTCTCCATTTTCCTTTCTATCTCCCTATCTGTTTTATAGGGAAATGGTAAATATTTAAAAAGAAAAAAATTATAGGCAAAATGATATCATTTAGATGTCTCACCACCTGGTACATGGGCACAATTAGGTAGTTATCTTAATGACATCAGTATTGCAGGTGCACAAAGACTAGCTTGAAGTCATGCTGAAAATAAGGCACAATTTCACAATATCACAAGCTCCCACCACAAATGTCTTGCATCAAAGTATCATACATTTTCCTCTGGCATGTTCTGTATGAGTGAAGTCTCATCTCCCAACACATTGACATACATTGCTGATTTCTTGTCCAGAAGAATGACTATAGCATTATATCTCAAGTAGGAACAAGTACTGCTACGAAAAGTGTCATTGCTATAATTGCACACCAAACAGGCCCCTTCCTATTTTGCATACACAAATGAGTGTTTATATGTTTGGGCATCTTATAGGCAAAATGTAGGTACTTTTTTTAAAATATAGTCCAGAATCTTTGATTAAAACATTTTCCAAAAGAAAAGGAGTGAGCTGGTCTTTGGCCTAGGGGGAGAAAAAAATCTGTGAGGCCTCCTAAAGTGAGAAAAGGGAAGTGCACTGGATTGCTTGAAAGACCTCTTGCACATTGTATTAAGAGCCTAAGTAAGATTATCATCTAAGGTATTGAACATTTTCTTCCTTAACACAGCAGATATATTGCCAAGAGACTTTGTAATTGCAATATAATAGCTGTAGCAAATGTGAACTCAGTGTTAGCATATTTATACTGGAAACCAGCTCCTTGCAGGGTATCTATGTCAATCTGACATTGATTTGCAATCTGAAGAAACGAGTAGTAACATTGAACAGTGCTGGGGTACATACTATGCGCTCTCTCCTGCTTCACTCAACAAGCTGAAGGGATAAGAGTTGTTGTAAAGATAACAAGAAGTTTAAAAATAGTAATTGTTTCAAGTTACATAAGGAGGCACTGAGCATTAGGATACCACCGCTGCCCATTTCGTTCTAGCCAAAATGGGATTATATATTGTCACTGGTAAATGGGGGTGGAGGAAAAATAATGGGTTGACCCCTTATTCATACTTCTGTTAAGTGACCCCTCTCACAATTTCCCATTTATCTGAACGCTTTTGAATATCTCAGAAACACACTGGATAAATAAAGCTGTGTGATGTAACAGTTTTTAGCTTAATTGCTGAGGCAAGTGCAGGAAGGATGGTAACGACGGAATGTTCTCTAGTGGCTTGTGTGCCAGGACCCCTGGATTCTATTCCTTGCTCTGCTACCAATTCACTGACTCTCTTTGGGCAAGACACTTGAAGATAGCCTGCAAAGCTAAAATGAAAATAGAGCCAAGTCTAGCTTTATGTCATAGATTCATAGAAAGACCAGAAGGGACCACTGTAATCTTCTACTTTGACCTCCTCTATAACACAGGCCGCAGAACTTCCCCAAAAATAATTCCCAGAGCATGTCTTTTAGAAAAATATCCAATCCAAATTTAAAACTTTGTCAGGAATGCTCCTACTAACCATGTGGTGGGAGGCAATCAGTACAGAAACCAGTTTTCACTAACTTTTTATAATTTAATTTTTACCTCCTTCTACTAGTCTTCATCCCCTTCTGATACTCCCTAGAGAACAGAAATTCTATTCTTCTTTATAAGAATGGTCCACAAGCTGCTCCAATAAAAACAAATAATATTATTATTTGAATTATGGTAGAGACCAATGGATATTGGGGCTTGTGGCGGGGCGACGACTCGCTGGCGTGGCGCCTCCTGCTGGTCGTCCAGGGAATTAGCTCACCAGCCTCAGGAACACCCTCTGCAGGCCGGTGTCTCATCTTGCTACTGGCCCCCATGTCCCTCCCAGACTCCAATGCCCCTTCTCTCAGGATTCTCCTCCCTGCAGTACCCCGCCATCTCGCTGGGTGTCCCCTCCCCAGGGAAGCCCCAACCCCCTATCCCCACCTCGCCTCTGTCTTTGGCTACTGCCAGTCACCATCTAGCCCCCGCTCACTGGGGCGGACTGCAGTGTAATTGCTACTCGTCATCAGCAAGGAGGGTTTGGACATGCTGCCTGTGCCTACCCTTGGGCTGCCCTCTGCAACCCCAGTACCCCTTCTGCCTTTGTCAAGGCCTGCAGCCTGGGGGTTTTCCAGGCCAGAGCTCCTCTGGCCTTTCCCCAGCCCTGCTCCCCTTTAGGTACCCTACTCAGCTCCCAGCAGCCAGGCCCATCCCTCTCAACATCTAGAGAGAGACTCTTTTTGAGCTCTAGCCTAGAAGCCCCTTTACAGGGCCAGCTGAGGCCTGATTGGGGTGTGGCCCTAGCTGAGGCTGCTTCCCCAATCAGCCTTTCCCTAGCCACAGCCATCTTCAGGGCTGTTCTTAACCCCTCCAGGCAGGAGCGGGGTGACCACCCCGATACAGGGCCCTATTGTGCTAGGCACTGTACAAATACTGAATCAAAAATAGTTCTTGCTGAAGACTCAAGGTCCCTCAATGACCTCTCGAGGTCCCTTCCAGTCCTCTCCTTCTATGATTCTAAGACTTCACCATCTCAATCCAAAGTACCTTAAAGTAAGCAGTATTTATTAGAAAATTGAGAGAAAATCAAAAGCACAGCTAGTCAACGGTCTGGCTAGCTATGGTAAAATCAACGTATCTTCTTATATTGCCACCATGACTGAATACCTCAAAAACATTTTGTGAACTTATCCTCCTACCAGCTCTCATTACTCTCATTTAGAGATGGGGAACTGAGGCACAGAGATATAAACTGACTTGCCTAAGGTCACTCAGGAAGTCCATTGCAGTGCCAGAGATTGAATTCTGATCTCCTGAGTCCCAGTCTAGTGTCTTAAACACAAGATCTCCCACCCTCTTGTAGTTACAGTTGATTTAAGGAAGCTTAAAAACTTACCTTCTGGACTTGAAGGGTCTGTCCCTCTTCCCCCGCTAAAATGCATTTTTCCTGAGAGTCCTGGGGTCTGCATTTACACATTTTCCAATAAATCTCCCTCCCAACCAGGGTGCATCTCCTTAATTGTTAATGTAATCAGAGTATGCACATCCACACATTCAAAGATCCCCTTGCTTTGTGGTTTTTATCAATTACTTCTGTCTGGTAATTCAGACTGCTGCAGTCAGTGACCAAACAGTCCAATATATTGCATTCCAGTGTGCTACCAATCTGATGTTTCTGCCCCGCCCTGCTCCGGAACAAGTACCATCAAGGCAAACACAAGATTGTGCATTCAATGGTAAATCCAGGCCCCACCTCTGCATCTGACAATGGAAACAGTGCAGTTCTGCTGGCAGCAACAGAGGATATGCACCATCTGTATGATGTGGAGCTCGCTCCATGGTTATTCTTTGTTTGGCAGGCCACAGAAAACCCATAGGAAAGTACAGCAGGGTTACAAGAGCTGCTGCTGCACAGATGCTCCAATCCCTCCTCCTCTCACAGAGCAAGAGAACACACTGGTTATGGGCCAGAAGTAGGGTGACCAGATGTCCCAATTTCATAGGGACAGTCCCGATTGTTGGGTCTTTTTCTTATATAGGCTCCTATTACTCCCCACCCCCACCCCAATTTTTCACATTTGCTGTCTGGTCACCCTAGCCAGAAGTAACACCGTGAAGCAGCTGAGGAGTTGCTATGTGGTCCAGAGGTGGGTAGGATTCCTTGGACCATCGCCCTCTTGCAGAGACATTCAAGGCCTAGCCCACTACTTCAGTTTGGCACTTGGTCTCTGGGTTAGCCCTAAATCTTCTAAATTGAAAAAAGGTTACACTGCAATGAATCAATTGTAATGTTCAGTAATTGGAACAAAAGTTAAGTACCTGACAGGGGTGTTCTAATGCTATATAAGTGCCACATATTATTTATGATTAAAATCACCTCTATTTTTAATATTAAGACTCAGAGAGGAAGGATTACAGAGGAAGATGATTGTATAACAGCAAATGTCACAGTCCTGTCATTTAACAGTGAGCTGGTTAGAGACCAGCAGCAGATGGAGGAAAGCCTAGAGGGAATAGGGAAGAGGTGATTAAGCAGGGGAGGCAGAGGAATAGGGATTAGAAAGGAAGAGAGAACAGTCTGGACAGAGACAGCGATTAGCGTGTTTATCTGTGATGTCATATCCCACCAGTCAGCTGGCCATAGGGCCGTAGCAAGTGGAGAAATATGAGGGGAAGAGGAGAGGGCAGAGCACCAGCAAGTGTACATGTACCAACTAGTATTTTCATAATGGTTATAGAGGTCAATGCTTTTAATTTGTATTTGGAAGTGAGAGAAATTAGGAAACACGTGTTTCCTGAGTTGTTTGGCATCATAGTGAGCCTCTTTGGTGCTCCAACTGGTTTTGGACAGACCTAAAGCAACTACTATTGCATTCCTTATTTTCTTAATAATTAATTCAGCCAGCTTCCCAGATTAGGCATTTTGGCTGCTAAAATTATACTTCTGAGGAGTCTCAACAAAGGCAATAATGAAAGGGATTAGTGGATTACTCTCTCAACTACAATTGCATGCCATAGCATCCTTAGCCCACCACAGCACACACAAAAGACACAGCTAGTCCAGGCCATTTGTGTCTCACTGCTGATCCAGCTACACTGCACCCAAGGCCTGTGGCTGTTTCTTTTTTTAGGCACTGTAAGAAAAATGAACCTTTACAGCAACAGTGAGTCAAATGTTGGCAATTTTGCACTGAAGAATTATTTCACTAAATCCTTCCATTTGGTTATGCAAAAACTACTGCATTCTCACAGTTTTAATTGCAAAACACTGTTGTCCTGTAATCTCTTGGTGGACTGAATGGGTTGGGATTTTTCACTTCATGAATCATTTACAATTCACTGCAGTGATTCCACAAAGTCCTCAGACTGAAAAATTAATAAATACTTTTTTAAAAAATTAATGAACCTTTAGTAGCAATTAGAACTAGTTACATTGGGACAGCTGAGCTGGTCTCATAGGGAACTGCCACTGATTTACCATCCATGTTACTCCCTTGCTGTCTTGATTTACACTGTGTAAATGAGAGAAGAATCAATTCAACAATGTTTATAAATTGCAAAGGCTTGGGGAAATTCAATAAGTCTAATGTGTCGAATAGTCACCTAGAAAAGCACAGGTCAGGCCTTTTAGAGCCAAAGGCTTTGGACTACCAACCATCTTGATCTTCATTTGCTTTTATTTTCAATTCAATCTACCCTGATTTTAATGTCTTCATTCTACTTGACAACTTTGGTGTATTATAAATCAAATTTTTCGCTGGACACCCCCAACAGTAAACACAAGGCCAGCTGTTCTTATCGCAGAAGTCTCCATTTTGGGTGTAAAAGAAAGAGAGACATTCTTACATCTTATCTGCCAGCTTCAGTGTTTGTGAGATGATTTCCAGGAACTTCTGATATCCAGAATTACAGCGGAAACCTGTAGGCGAGGACAGGCTCATTAATGATGACTATTCTTTCTCTTATATTGTCTTCTATAAAAAGAACTGTGGCTGCTTTCTGAGTGAGCCATGTTTGGCTTATTTGGGGGGCATTTTCCTAACAGATCTCTGGAGCTGGCTGTTCAGTTAAAATTCTTTTAACGTTTCAAAAAGTGTCTTGCTAAAGGATAGCAGGAACCTGAAGAATGGCTCCATCCCAGTATTGAGACATTGCACATGTGTATGACCTATTTTGCTTGTTATTAAAGGAAATAATTTGACCTTGTTGTGATTTTGGAATTTAGAGTTTTATTTACAAACTCCCCCTCCCCCCCATATTCCTTTGAACTTTACTCTGGTTCATGAACCAATTTTGTGTTAGAGGCTGTGCAGCTACTACCTTTTATTACTGCCGATACTGGAGTTCTAGCCAGAGTTACCAGGTTAAGGAACATCAAATGACCTGCATCCTGTTAGCTCTGGGTGGTAACCCTAGAAAACCAACCACAGAGCTGAAAACTAGTAACAGCTCTAAATGCCTCCATTTAATCATCCACTGAATGAACTGTTAGTGGAACAAGCATACAATCTGTTGGGATGCCTTCACAAGAACTCAGGAGCGCCGCCAGCTTTTCTGCCGCCCTAGGTGGCGGAAGGTCCCGCTCCAAAATGCCGCCCCTGACAGAGGCGGTGGAAAGTCGTGCCACCGAAATACCGCCACGGTCACCGCCCCACAAATTGTAGCGCCCTAGGTGACTGCCTAGGTCACCTAATGGGTTGCGCCGGCCCTGCAAGAACTAGGACTAGGTGGCACCACATAAGCTGTACACCATAAACTAATTACAGAGAAGGTTAGTGGGTAGTAAGTTAGAGTCAGGGTAAGTGAGAACACTGGCTCTGGTTCAAACATCAAGTTTATTAAGAAAGAGGATTTATCATCACTAGTTCCAGTGATGGTGAATAATGCTCCCTCTCTTTTGTCCATGCAACAGTTGTGGGTGATCCTGACCCACCACAAATCTGGTTACAGGCTGGTTAGCTAAGGGATACAAGCTCAAGGTACGTCTACACTTGCACTCTTCTTTAAGTGGCATGTAGTGTACTTGCATTGCTAGTCCCTCTAGCCTGGGTATAAATAGCACTGTAGATAATGAGGCACAGCTTAGGCAAGTAAAGACACACTTGAAGCCTATGGGTATGTACCAGTGTATTTGCCCTACATGGCCTCTTCATGCCCAAGCCATGCCTCCCTGGCTACATTGCTATTTTAGCAGTGCAGTGTCCTACTGCCTCTCTGCTGCCTGAGCCATCCCCCGCAGCAGGGAAAGACTCTGCCAGCTCCCCACTGCTGGAGCCTTTCCCTGCCTTAGGGAGACTCCAGCAGCAAGGAAAGTCTCTGGAGGGAGGAGGCAGCAGGGAAAGGCTCAGCCCACCAGAGCGTTTTCCTGACATGTGTAGCTACACACTGTGGTGTGGACGCAGCTTGTTTTTCAGTGTGGTGTGTAGCTCCATGTACTCTACATGCCACCGACACTGGTGTAAAGTGTAGATGTAGCCTTAGACACCTTCCCGTAAGCTGTATTATGCTTGCAGTACTGCTGTTCCATCTGTACAACACACCACATGCCAGTTGCTTGACTGGCTGAGTTGAGAGAGAGAGAGAGAGTGCGCCATTAGAGAAAGGAATGCAGTCTTTTGAGTCTCACTGTTTAATTCATTGTCATGTATCCATTTACATTTGTGTCTTTTTTGGAAGTGGGGATAATTTTTCACTGCATTGCTGAATGTGAATACGTATTGGTGAAGCCATAAGGAGTGAGTTGTTGGGCAGCACCAAACAGGTTTGGGTATTAAACGCTTGACCTGTACTACTTTGGCTAGAAAAACAGAATTGGTGTTTTAGGGCCCAAGTTTTAAGCGCTCAGTTCCATTGACTCAGCTCCTGCTCTCTCCCAATACCTTGTTCCACAGCTCTGCCTCTGAAAGGCAGAATTTAACCCTAAACTTATGACCCAGTGCAAACTAGTGAAAATATATATTTGGGGGAGGAGAAAAGAATTCTAGCTGCATACCACATATGGCTGAATGAAGAGGAAGAGAGCAGAATGTATATGATGTTTGTGTTTTTGCACCTGCAACTGCCATGGTTTGTAACTTGAGAGAAGAGCATGACTCTTGGAAATCAAGCCAAGAAAATAAATACCAGCTCCGCTATGCAGTTCCAGTGCAGTCAGAGCCAGATGCATCAAGATTGTTTCTGGGCATCATGACCATTGTGAGTGCTGAAGGGGTATCACAAGGGAAGATTTCTGAGTCTGGCACACTTTATAGTGTGCGGCAAATGATTATATTCCTTGGCAGTCTCTGTAGTAACATCAATCATGCTGAATTCTTTTAGTATTCTTATGGATTAAAATATCCTATTTATCCATTGGGATGAAGGACAGATACAGATAGAATGTAAGCTATTGAAAATGCAATTTATCATGAATAACTGTCCATTTATTAGTATTATCAACTCTTTTAATGCATCTCTACTTCTAGGGTGAAGAGAAAATAACCAAGAGCAGTTGAACAATAAGCTGTTAAGAAGTATCTCTTCCCTGTTACTTCTTCGAGCAGAGCCACCTCAATGACTCTAGATCCTGCAGAGAATGAAAATTCACAACTCCTAGCTGTGATACTTAGCATGGCCCCCTGTGGTGCTTTTCTCGTGTCTATGGGATGTATGGCAATCTGTCATTTTTATAAAAGTTTGAAAATAGCCTCTTCATCATTAAAGAAACATTGTGTTTCACAGGGTAGTCAAATTGATGCAAGTCTCAGGCAGCCCACCACATTCTCTTTGCTTCCTCCAGACATCCTCTCCCCACTTGTTTCAGCTTCCCTAAGCTGCAGTTCTCTGCACTGAGAGGACAACTGATGTATATAATATTGTATCACTTTTTAAATACGCATTGCCATCATGTTTGCTTTTTGCATCAATCAGATGTTTTCACTGACACATTTTAAAAGCATGTTACAAATGTATTCTAATTTTTAGAATAATAGACACGTAAAGACTTTTAAAACTGAGGCTTGTACATTGTACCACTTCAAGATAAATTGTGTATGCTACACGGTTACCTAAGCTTCATAGCAGGAAAGAAGAGAACATAAGAGATTATGAAAAAACTAAGACACACAGGACCACATTCTTAAATGGGAATGGTGTGTGATGTATATAACACTAATCTCTTCCTCCATTTTGGGTTGCAGTCTGAGAATAAATAGAATTTCTGAACTGAATAGAAATATGAATACCAGTTTGACCAGATCATCCTGATTCCCCCCACCCCCAAAAGTGACAAGTTATGAAATACTTCTAAATTGGTTAGAGTGCGTAACAAAGCAATAATTTCCACAAACTCTGTGTAAGCAGCTAATCAGATACATCCGCTTTTTTTCCATTGAATTAATGTGGGGAAAACTACTTCATATCCCTGTTTTGTTTTTTTCTCCTTTCATCACGTTTTATTTTCAGTGTGGTAAGATTGTGGGGGGAAGGGGAAGAGAGTAAAGCAAGTGGACTCCATCCACAAGGAGAGAAACCGCATTAGAAACTGGAAAACTCATTATCTGGAGAGAGACCTTGTAAGAAACTGTAGCATGGCTACAAGTTTCTCTCTCGACCTGCTGTGCCAGGAATAAAAAAGTTCCCTAGAAGTACTGGACAATCCGCAAGTTTCCACTGAGCTACAGAAACAGTAAAAGACTCACTTATAGCCCATATTTTATTTTTTATTGTAAACTGTATTAGCAGTAATTTACAAGTGTGTAGTGTTTCACTTTTATATCTACAGAGTAATCACAGAATATTTATAAGGTGTATGCATTTTGTTTCCATGTTTCAGAAAGAACAGAATTAATGAGTCCATATTTAACATTGGTAACCTATAAGACCAGCTCCAAATATATTGAAATCACCAAGAAACTTGTGCAGGAAACTCCAAGAAACTTACATATGAATATTGTGTTCTGCTTTTAAGATTCTACAATGTATCACATATATAAACATGAGGTAGGTTTGTTTTGTTGTTTTTTTTTTTTTTTTAAAAAGCAACAAATGTCAACTTTGCAGAAAACCCAAACAAAAACCCAACAACATTTTATATATATCAACAAAGCATTTCAGAACAAAGTAATGTGCTATGATGCAAATGTGAGCCCAAGCAAAATTTCAGTTTTTAAAAAATGAATGGAACTGCAACATTCCCATATCACACTGCTTGCATAAAATCTTTTATTACAGATATGTACAGTTACAATCTGATTTTGCACAAGGACCAGCAAGCCTATTACTCTGAATAGGTTTTCAGTCTTACAGGTTACTTGGCATGGTGAGAATCTTGTTTCTGTTTTTCTTTTGCCATATAACAATATATTCTAGGCATACCTAAAAATAAAAATGGATAGGAGAGAACACAGGAGTTAAAATAAAACAGTCTCCGATGGCTCTAATTGAATTAAGCAAATGAAATAATTTCTATGTGGCTTTTCTGATTAGGCCTGGGGAGAATAGTTAAATGACAGCCCTTTAATATATATATGTAAGGCAGAATGTCAGATGTAATAAAGGCCCATAAGACAGGAAATACTGTGGGCCGGATCTTCAGCCAGTGTAAATCAAGCTAGTGTTGTGGAACTAGGGTGATTTACACCAGCTGAGGATCTGGATCTGGGTTTCTATTAAAAGTAAAATAAAATACAAAGTCACCAGAATGCTATTGCATATGCTAAAATTTATATGGGAGGTCTTTTTTGCTCTCCTTGTTTACAATTCTTGAGTTTGGTTCTCCATTGCCCTGCCTCCTGTGCAAAGCGAGTGAGACATGCTACCAAATGGTAGCATTTTACAGAGCCCAAGGGCTTTCAGAAATATCTACTCTTGCATATATAGTGGCTCATGGCTAAGTCTCTAGAGAGCAGGGGCCAGAGCGGAAGCAACACTAAGTGGCTTTAAAGGAGCCAGACCCAGCCAATGGAGAACTCTCCCTGCGCAGAGGAGCTCTCCACCCACACTTCTTCTGTAAGGGGAACTCTGCGGCATTCTAGGACAGGGAAAAGTGGGGATATGGTGGGATGGAGCAGAGTTATGCTATGCCCAGTCATCCACTGGTGTGTTCCTGAGGGATTTTGCACCGGTGGCATAAGTTACAGCTGCCATGTGCATTCTCACTCAGGTGCCCTCGTTTAAAAAAATCTGTTCCCCAACTTTTCATTTTAAAGAACTTGTCAAGGTTGAAAGACCTAAGTTTGAACTATTTGTTAGAATAGTCGATGTAACATTTAGAAAATGCTCCTCTCTTTTCCCTCCAACCCTGGGCTACCTGAGGGTGGGTTGGGGGGACACAACCACTGAACAACATAACAGTGATGCACAATCTTCCAATGAGAACCCTGCGTGCTCATGCACTGAAGAGAAGTAAATGGTCTATGGAAGGAGATTTCAGTGTCAAAGCCTGCAGAGATTCCTGTATAGAGTGGGAGTGAAACAGTATTTTTTTAAAATATGAAAATTGTATTTTAAAGTCTGGTTCTACTTTGAAAAGTGCATTTACAAATAAGTATTCACAATTTTTCATTCCTATTAGTCCTGCAGACTCCACATAGCTAAGGGAGAGAGACATGGATTCTATTTCTTCTTGTGTCTCAAACTGTTTACTAAGTTCTAATTACAAGATCAATCAATTATACCTGTGCAAGCTCAATGAAGACAGTGAGGATGCACAAGCATCAATGAAGGAAGAATTTGTCTTTACTGATTTTTTTAAATGTTGATGATGTTCAAGAAAGAAAGTCCCCAGTCTGACTTTCAGATCCCATGGTAAGTTTGCAGGGCTGGCATTAGGGAAAAAAAATAAAAACTTGTAAACTGAGCACATTTCAACTGAAGAGTGTGAGGGGATAATTACAGCCCATGCAGTTCTAGAAAAACCCTCTCTGACCTGGATTGTGCTGGCAGCACCCACCCACCCACATTTGCAAAAGAACCAGGTTTCCCCATGACCTACTGTGGGCATTACTTTCCTTTGGGAGCTGGGAAGGAATTTTTCCCTTGCCACCAGTTTGGCTGGGGCAGGTTGAGTTTTTTCACATTCCCCACACCAGATTTGGGTCCCAGTGGGATGGAGCCAGGGGCCTACGTTATAAGGTAACTGCTTAGCACATAAAACTGGTGCCAGATGTCCAGTGCAGGTACTTGGTATGGAAGGGATATTATCAAATAAAATGGATTGGAAAAGGATTTGAAGGAAAGCATCCCTTAAGGGAGCTGACAAAGGTTTTTTGGGGGGCTTCTGTATCTAGTACAGGGGGGAGCAGACTCCTTTTTTCTAGCCCCCTCAAGGGAACTGAGGAAGGGGGTTTGGGACTCCTACATCTAGTACAGCAGAGAGCCAATCCCCACTCCTGTTATAGTCCCCCTTCACCTCATGCAAGGGGAGGGCAGCAGAGTCCAAGCAACGGGATTGTATGGAAATGATTAAAGAAATGATGATGACCTGCACTATCCTGTTTATTGCTGGGTACTCCCAGGTATGTTAGGTGAATAAAGTTGCAGCCTAATTAAACCACATCCATTGCCTCCTGTTTTTCTTCTGGGAAGGGTGGACAATTGCACTCAACGGGGATACTGTACATGTCAAATGGCAGGTCTGAGGAAATGCAATTTTTACACCATGGAGATTTGCTTAGAGTGACTGCAGGTTTGCCCAATCTTTATTTATTTCACTGCATTTTAATGTATACACAAAGTGACCCACTCTTAAAAAGACTATCTCTAATGTGCTGCATGTATAAAGGAATGAGAAAATGCCTAAAATTTCACCACACACAGGGGACAGTCTGCCTTGAAAGGCTTACAAAGGAGTCATCATGTCAGTCTAATTAATGTGGGAAACACATAATGAAATAGGGAAACACCATTTCCCATGTGCACCTCTGAAAAGACCCTAGAAAAATCAATTCCACCATTCTATTAGTCCATCAATTCTTTATGTTCCTGCGGCTGCAGTGTGAATGTGTGACAAGGAGGAAAAGGCAAGGTGGCAACTGCCTCAGAAACCAGCCACTACCTCCCCAACTACCTTCCAAAATAGCCTTAAAGATTATGGAAACAGCCCTCCTGAAGACTTGTGGAGTGGGGAGCAGACAGCCAGCATGCCCCAAAGTGAACAGGAAGCCCTTGGAAACAGGGTCATGAAGGAAGAAATGAGTGCCTGGAGAGGATAGGCAGCTGTGTAATAACATCCCTCATTACTTCAGTCACTTCTCTTCATACCTACTATGAGTTCAGCTCTCAAAAAGTCAACTACTCCACGTGTCCTAAATTACTGTTGCCCTAAGTAGCAGTACTGCAAAAGGAGTGTGGGCCAATGGCAACCCGCCAGGTGCTCTGCAGCTGGAACTGCTGCTGCTGTCTGTAGGAATGGACAGGCTGTTATTCTCGCAGATCTCTGCCCTCTGTGAGAGTTGACGGGCCTGCTTCCTGGCTGTTCTGCTCTCCAACTGGCAACTTTTCCCAAAGGGAACTATGCAGCAGAGAGTAGCCACTGAACTGTTTGGGGAGGGTGGTTCTTTCCATATGATTTTTATAGAGGAAGGTGGGTTCTTGGCACCAGCATCTAATCTCAGTGAAGTTGCAAATTTCTCATGATTCACAGCGATGAGTCACCTGGCTGAAAGGTGCAACTGATTCTATGCGTAAATCAGCACCAAAAAATTCATCACCACATTCTGTGTGACAGACTTGCTGTGCTCAGTCACAGCAATAGACGATTAAGGGGCTTACACATAGTTTCCCTTGTAATTCTTTAGTAAAATGTACATGTAATACTGCCTAACTGTGAGACCTGTATTCAAATTAAAGACAAGAAAATACCACTGTTTGTTAGTTGTGTTCCTGGTCTCAAAAAACAGTATTAGGACTCAACTTTAGTGCTGACATTTTTAGTCTCAATAGAACTCTGTATCTGTGTGGGGAGGGAAGGGGTTGTTGGCTATAATATTTATTTTTATGGCCTCATTTACGGAGAGTGCACTGAAGTTAATTTGTTGCACCTGTTTTAATGGAGAGTTTTTTAAACCTTGCTTTTTCCTCCTCAGAAAGAAAAAAAGCACAATTGCTGCTAAGTGTATAGTGATGGCTAAATGCTAACCTGCAGTTGTCTCTCCCTAGTATCTGCAAAAATAAATAGCCTGTAATATCAGAAATATAGCTAGCAAAAGTGATGTATTTCTGAGACAAGATCTCCCCTCCCCTATATTTTACTATATTAATAATGATGATGTATTTTAATCAAGAACATTTCTTACCTAAAAAATGGATTCTTTAAATCAAGGATGTTACCAGATTTAAAGCCTGTCTGGTCCACCACAGCCACAATCTGAATGTCGTAACTCTGTCTGTATCAAAAATAAAAAGTACAACCAGGAAGATATAGTGTATCTATACACATTTATTTAAGCACTTATATATATATTTAAACATACATATGTTCACATTATTAATTTTTACAGTTTTTATTGGGTTAGAAAACAGTGAATGAGACATTTCTTATTTATTAGATGATTTTTGTACTAAATTCCAATTTCCATCCAAATGCATCTATTAAATCCTATTAAAAATGTACAAAACCAGCATTTTAAAATTATTTTTCAGTAATTAAATAAACCAGCCTTAAATGTGCTGGATACATAAAAACAAAACTAAGTTTATCAAAATTATTTGCATTTCAAACTGATTTATTAAACAAAGGAAGAATTAACTGTAGTTAGTGAGTTGACAGATTGTTTCTGGTCGCCATGTGCCATATTTACAAAGGCATTTAGGCACCTACATATGTTAAATAGGTGCTAGTAGTATTTTCATAAGTGCCTAACCTGCTTACATGCTATTGAAAATTCAACTAGACACTGATCTGCATCTTTAGGCACCTAAATATCTTTGAAAATCTAGTTTCATGGCCTTCAAGTTTTTAGAATTAATAGATCTCATCTTCTCCCACCAGGCTTTTATTCAAAGACTGGAAGAAGAAAATAAGCTTTCCTGCCTTTTCAGCTCCCAGTCAGTTTCTCAACTTTGAATGAACTAGTCTAAATGAAGAAAAAGATATTCTCGCTGCACCTGCAAGCTACCGTGAAACCAAAAGTAATGAAGGCAAAAACTCTTTTGCGTAACAGAAATTGGAAGTACTTAAATTTGGAAAAATGTAAAATACCATCATTTGCTCTATTGTAAAGACTGAAACAATACAGAAACTTAATGCAGTACAGTATATGATACTGTGACATATATAAAGTTTGAGTGGACCTCTAAATTTAAGATGTTTTCTCCCTGATTCTATATGTAATTGAAAAAGCAGCACCCTTTAACTCATTACATTTTGAGGGAAGCTCATTGATGCACCAGACTTTTAAAAATTATTTAAATGACTAATAAATTATAGTAAATTTTGGACTTAACATAGGCTGTCAATTTAAAACAGGTTTAATTTTCAAAAAGAAATATGTGTTTAATGTAAATAAAGCATGTGATTTTTTTTTTAAATCACTGATTTTTATCCACCCTGATTTGCGGGAACATATGCCACACACACAGTAAATAGCCAATCACACGCACATGTATAAACAGAGTGGATGTGGACAGGCATTCAGACACCATTATGACAGGTCTGTATAAAACACTAAATAGATAAAAATAATCAATTTTAAGGATTCATTAAGTGTCAAGTTTCAGAGTAACAGCCGTGTTAGTCTGTATCCGCAAAAAGAACAGGAGTACTTGTGGCACCTTAGAGACTAACAAATTTATTTGAGCATAAGCTTTCGTGGGCTACAGCCCACTTCTTCGGATGCATCCCACGAAAGCTTATGCTCAAATAAATTTGTTAGTCTCTAAGGTGCCACAAGTACTCCTGTTCTTATTAAGTGTCAAGTTTGCTTCTACATATACTTTCATCTAATCTTTGTCATAAATATAAAACCCTGTCCTTAAATCCTTAATCCAGCAAAATTACTAAAGAAGCTGGGCCAAAAATCCATCAAAGAAAGCCAAGATACACTGGAACTTCCAGAAAGCTTACTATAGTTCATTTGCCAAGACAGAATTGCAAGGAAGACTATACTATTATGTAATTACAGTAGCAGCTGTATGGTCACTTAGTGCAGCACACTGGTTCTCTCTTTACACATTTAGTAACTGATACTTTTTACTTTGAAAGGGATGCATTGTGACTTGTGTTATTTATCTCCCTTAAGAAGAGCTCCTAACCCAAAAGCTTGGAAACTGGAAAAATTCCCACATTGGGCATTTATTGCAGGTGTGAATGAAGTGCTTTGAGAGTGCTTCTACCACTTTTGATCTTATGAGAACTCTCTGGATATATGCCTTATGAGTCCAGAGTTAAACAACAACAACAAAATGATTCACATTTCTACATTTGCTTTCAGTTACAAGCACACATACACGCAGGTGTGCTGGATTGAAATGAACCAGCTGTGCAAACCAGTCTCTTCAGGGAATGTTTTCATAGCAGAGCACAGGGGTGATAGTTCTCAACTCCCATTGACAGCAAAAGAGTAGGAATGCAGCTAACTAAATCTGTTCTGACAAAAATGTACTCCTTAGAGAATCATCCTCTTCACTAGCCACACTAAAAAGGGAAGGTTGTGATTCAGTGATACATGAGTAGTGTCGTAAACAGGGAAAAGTGCATCCATAGGAAATCCTTTTCAGAAGTGAAAATTAGCAAGGATATAGCACCACCTCCACTTTACTTGTCCCTAACACAAGGCTCACTAAGGGAAAAATACAAATATTCAAAATCTGCAGAGGAAAAATGTTGCATTGAAAAAAATGAGGGTGATGAATGCAGAATGAGATATCTCAAAAACCATTGACAAACTGGGACAGGTGTGCACTTCAAACCAAAGAACATGTTGCTTCTGACAATGTTTTTCCTTCCATGAAAATCAATTTTGCTGTGCTAAATTTGGGATTGTGTGGATAGACAGATGCTTATAGGCACTGAAAGCTGATCTGATCTTTAAATTGGTTGATAAATCAAGTCATTTAGCAGATGTACATTGAGCTAGTAGTTTGTCCAACCTCCCCATGATACATGGAAATACGCCTTTCATATTTTGACAAGATGTGTTTCCTTTGGGCACCACTATGAAGGGTGAATTTATACCCTGCAGTCTTGGCTGTAGAGATGTGAAGCACTAAAATAGACCCTGTGCGACTTGATTTTTCCATTTCCCCAGCTTTTTAGACTATGTATTTGTATCCCTGATTCTACCCTCTCTATACTACTAACTACCCTAATGGGTGCAGCATTTTGGAGAACCTCAGCATCAGAGGCACACCACAACGAGATGTCTCCTGGAGCTGCTTTGCCACTTACCGTTTATTTGCTACAAACAGGACTTTCCCTGAGAGAGTTTCCCCTTCTTTGGCAAAGAGGGGAGTCTGCAGGAGGCAGCGTACTTGATACCAGTGAGTTAAAGGTTCCGTCGGAGCAGTTGACAACCAAACAGTTACCCTAAAAAAAACAACAACAAAAAACAATACATAGGCTCCTTCTCATTTGTTCTATTAGAAAGCAACACAACTTATATACTTTAAACTACTTATGAATCAGTTGTGCAAAGTGCTAAATTCTTGATTTATAAGTGTCACTGATTTACCTCCATACCTCTTCCCTTCTCACATCTAGTATGACAGACCCACACAATTAAGGTTCGATCCTGCATCTGAAGGATGGGAAATGGGCAGACATGCATCAGGGCATACATACTCAGCAGGTTTGCAGGCAGCAACTGAATTAAAAAGTACTCAATAGCTGCCCTGAGGCCTTCAACTTCTCCTCCAGAAGTAACATCACAGCTGGGCTTCATGTAGTCCTGCTGGGAAGGAGGTTATTGCTTTCTAATGTCAGAGAAGTGCTATTTTTCTAATTTGAGGGACTGTCTTCCCATTCCCCTTCTTCTTACTGAAAGAGCATTTTGTAAAACAGCTCCCTGGAAAGCGATGCAATGGATATTGAAAGAAAAAGAGGGAGAGGGCCTTTTATTTTTTCCATAAGGGAAAATTGGAAAGATTATTATTGATATAGTTTGTCTCAGTGGGAACAGCAGGAAAGGCAGGAAAGATAGAATGAAAAAGGAATTCAGTTATTCCTCCAGTCCTCTTTCCTTCATTCATAAACTGTTATTAGTTAGTGGACACTATTCCTTGTGTTAAAAAGCCAGAGGAACTGTGTGTTAAACTTGCACTGTGACTGGTCCTGAAGGGATCCTATTTGATTTTTGTTGTTGTTTTTAAAACTTTAAAATATCCATCTGCCTTCAAAGAACAATCAAACATATGGGGATTTGGTCCATGATGAAGGCGAGGCTTCAAATGTAACAACTCACATGTCTATTCTGATGTATACTGTGTTTGTAACCCTGGTATCTGCACACCTAGCCAATGTTGATTCAAAACAGATGCTCCCTACAGGACCCTGTATTTTCTATTCTCTCTATTTCCAGGAAGTAGTGTGTTCATTTCTCCCCCATCTTCCCTCTGTTGTTGTTTTTTTTTTGTTTTGTTTTTGGATCTAATTAAGGGAAATGATGGCAAAGAGATGGGATTGCCCTGAAAATAGTAAAGTTTGTGGTCTTTCCTTTATGCTTTGGCAAGGAGTCTCCCTGCAGAGGACCACCCATTGAGAATGTCCTGTTTACAGCTTTCATGCCTCTGGCCAATGAGATTTCCCTAAGTTTCTAAGAAGACTGTGGTTGTGAAGATAGGGGCAGCCTGTGAGATATCCTCCATCCAGCCCTTGAGAGCTCTGAATACTAAGAACAGGAATTTAAACATGACTTGATATTTAAACGGTTATCTGATGCAGTGATCAAAGTCCCACTCCTGTCAGCTGATGTTGGTCAGCAGACAGGGTGCTGCATTCTACACCAAAATGGAAGCTTCTCTGGTTGATATGCTTCAATCAGCTCCCACATAACTGGAAACTTTCTCTGCTGCTTTGTGCCACATGGGGCTAAAGATAGGCTCTATTGCGAATCCGCTTGCCAGTAAAATTCGAGTTCTACAGTAAACTACTACTTTTAAAAAAAAGAGAAAAAGAAAAAAGGGAATGTAACGTTATTAGCAAAATCCTTACTCGGTGAGCCTTATATCAGGGGCTGATAAAGGGTATTTATCAATAAAAACAAAAAGAAAATCAAATAATTAAAGATTTAGCTTCCCGGGGTCTGGTAATAATTCTTTGTTTCTTGAGGATGTGTCCAATTCTCTTATCAAGTTATTTAATATGAAAGAAAAATCCCACCCCCCATAGGACATGATTTTTTTGTTAGACTTAGGATGACACTCTCTCTGATGTGGAGAAGTTTACTCTTCTTTTCCCTTGTGCAGCTCCACCACTTACTTTCCAGAATACTAAGTAGTAGCACCAAGCACAGCAGGTCCCAGCTGCTCTCTTGAGATGCCTCTGGCCCCCGCAAGAAAGACCTAGCACATGTTCCTGTTCTTCCCCATAACACTGAACATTTACACTCAAATAAGACAATAATTAAGGAGTTGGTTTTGTGCAGAAAGACATAGGGATGGCACCTAATAGAAAAATACTTAAAAATCCCCAACTATCACAATTCCTGACCATACCCCACATAAGGTAACAGGGAACAACCCCAACCCACAAACTGCTGGAGGCAAGAATGTCAGTGCTGTGTTGTCATTCCCATGGTTGCTACCTCAGGAAGGCATTACCTACTGGGAATAACATGAGAAGTTCAACATTAAAGTAAGATCACACCTTCCTGCATGAATAAGGAGGCAATTTTTTCTGCATTTAATGTTTCATGGGAATGATTAAAAAAATACATACAGTGATCCCACAAATGCCACGTCAAACCAAAAAGCCAGGCCATGGATTAGTCCGGACTGCATCATCTGGAAAACGAAGGGGATTTCCACTCTGCAGGAGGAAAACTAGAATGTTGCCAGGTTAACATACAAACGTAGTGCAGACAAAATTCCAACAGAAACATTCTACTGAAACCTGTCCGGTAGGGTTTTCCACACTTCTACCTTTACCACAACAATTGTCACATTCCAGATAAAATCAGTTAAAAAAATTACACTAGATAATTCTTTTACGTCATTTAGAAACATATAGCTTGATTTTCAGAAACGCTAAATAACTGCAAATCCTAATGAAAAATCCAAGGGCTCAGCACCTCTAACGTTAGGCCATTAGCTGTTCTGTGTGCACTCTGCAGCTTAACCCAGATTGGGACATAATCTAGACTTCTGTGCGGGGAGGGAGTTGTTTGTTTTTTAATACAAGGGATGCTCAAATATGGTTTTTCAAACATAAGTCTGTTAAATTTTTAACAGCAGCTGCAGAAATTCACTCCTCAGAACCAATAAATCCAGAATAATGACAGCATGCTATTTGTAGGATTATAAAACACATATAATGGTCTATGGTACTTTTAAAATAAAAACAAGTGATGTGTGTGTGCATGCTCATACACATGAGAGAGATTCTCTGTACCTGCTTTCCTTTCCCCCACGATTAACACAGTTGTACAGTAGTTTTAAATAATGTTTCAAATTCAACCACTGCCATACTTCTCAAAACTTTCATTAAAAATCTATATGATGAAAGGCTTTCACCTACTATTAAAGGCAACAATCTTAAAAAGATTTAAGCATGTGCTTGACTTTAGGCATGCAAGTGGATTCCTTGGGGATCTTTAACATGCCACCAAGACAGCCACTGAAAGTGGAACAGAAGAGACATGCATTCTCATCCCTTCTAAAATTTCTTACAGTAGAGTCAACACTGACCAGAAGTCCAATTTTTTGGTAAGGAATTTGAACTCAACCTTCTAAATAAAGCTGATCAAAAAATGGAATTTCCATCCTGCAGAAAATTCTGATATTTCAACATCTTTTTCCCCTTCTCAAATCAGGACAAAAAGTCAAAATATCGTAACTTGTTCTGAAAAAATATTGTAAAATGTTCTGGAATTTTTTTTTAAATGTTGAATGGCTTCATTTAAGCTTTTCAATTAAAACTAAAAATTTCATCACTCCCCCACTGAAATTTTGAGTTGAGTCAATATTAACCTCTGCATCTGCCTGAGCCATGGGACTCCCAGGATGCAAATGGCAACTCAGTGCACAGACAGACTGTAGTGCCTTATGGGATGTATAGTCTGGCTGAAGAGCAGGTCCCATAGAAAAGAACGGGGCCATGAGAGACCTGGAACTACAAGTCCCAAGGGGCCCTCAGCAGTGCAGGCAGATGCAGAGATTAATGTTGACCTGAAACATAAGGTTTAAATTTTACTAACAGAAAACTCCACTAAAAATCTCTCTTTTCCTGCAGAAAAACTTCTATTTAGATTAGGGTCATATTTCCTGCAAGCTTTACTCCTGAGCCAGAGGCAAGCATGCTGCTAATTAAGCCAACAGGCAGTAGAATATTACTTCACTTCACCTCCAAGATTACCACTAAGTAAGGCAGTACTTCTGGGAATGACATATCACTGGCTAACTAGCTACACTCAAATCTCTGCCATTCCTGGGAATATGAACCATAAAACGAACACTTGGAGGGAATGGTAATAATCAGAATAGTGATGTTCACCAGTTTAGAGGAAGGTATGGGTAGCATACTTAAATATTTCTTGTGAGACTCATTGAAGCAAGCCAGCATACTAACCAGGTGAAACTGGGAAGCAATTCTCTCTCACTAGACCATTCTATTGTGCCATAAAATACAATTGACTGCAACTCATACTGGAACTATAGGAGGTCTGAATTTCATCCAAAAGAGCCTGGCAGATGTGTGTAGGAGTCTGTGTCTGTCTGTAGTTCCTGTGGTGTTCCCTGGAAGAGACCCGAAAGTTCTCCCATTCCGGTAGGGTACACCTCATTCCAGTTGTGTACTTAGGGGCTTCAAGCTGTACAATGGCCTAAAGTTTGGGGTGAAAATCCTCAATGAAAAGTTTAGAGGCAGGCAGCAGCCAAAGAAGCACCATTAAGAAGCTAATAAGGTGCAGCTAAGCCTTTTTAGGCTGAATAATTTAAAGAGAGTTACTCCAAGAAACGAGAGGGACATGCAGGACAGGAGGTTTGTGGCAATCCTACCAAGTCAAATGGGGATTGGAATCTTTCACGGTATGTAGACTGCACAGTGGGGCTTGGTCTGTCACCAGGATGAAAAGGGCCCCTGCATATAGTGCTATAGAAACCACTGCTCCCTAGTATACAGATAATGTCTTTCTATAGTGAACTTGATTGACCCAATCTCTCTCTCTCTTTGCAGGAATGAAAACATATACAAAGGCTACTCCACCAATGCCTTTTACAATTAATCTGAAGCCAAACAGCAACTACCTTCCCTGACCCCTCATTCACGCAGCATTTTATCCAACTGACATTATTCTCCTTGGTGCTGGAGGTACTGCACAAAATAAAGGAGCTGTTATGAATGTTGTTTCTACACCATCAAGCTTTAGTAACTTAAACATTCCTATACAAAAGCTATTTTTCAAAGACCTTATTGAAAGAGAGAGAAAATACATTCTTGAGTCAGGATAATCATAAAAACTAGTACAAAATTGCAGTGATTTTCTAAGGCTGGTCAAACAAAAGGCTCTGCATTGTTAAGATACTGAATGAGCTGGCAACACATTCAGTCTCATAATTTCCACTGAATATTAAAAACAAAAACTAAACTAAAAGATCAGGAATAGGAGAACGCAAACGGAACCTCTTAACCATACATATTTTTATTACAAATCTCAAACAGGCTGCATATCACAGCGACTGTCTGTATAAACAAAATCACCACATAATTCGGCACAAGCGGTAGCAACCTGTGTACCGCACATTTTCCCATTCAGATTCGGTGTTAGCTTCAAAGTTCTCCTGATGCCCAAGGAAATCTTTCGAAGCCTTGTTTTCACCTCCCTCCCTGGCAGGTTGTGAGGATTAATGAATGTCTGTAGAGAGCTCTGAAGATGAGAAGCCCTATCTAATAGGGATGTGTGTTGTGAATAATTATCTCCCCAACGGCCTGAAACTTGGCATATCTAGGGGACCTGAATGTTCCTAAATATCAGTAAATGTCATCCTCAACCCTGCAGAATGGTCACTCTTCTTGAAGAAAATAAACACACAAGCTATTATTTTCCCTCCCCTTTAGAGGGATTTTTCTTTTCTTAGGTTCGTTCCCAATAAACTACCATTAATGAAAATCCTGCTGCCTCAATACCAGTTACTGAACGAATTTACTACCCCCAATGTTGCATATGTGACGCTGTTGTAGGGGGTAAGAGGGCACTGCAGGTGACAATTCTGATACATTGCTAGAGCCATGCAAGTAATGTACCATGGACCACAGCTCCAGCCAGAGCCAACAGTTTCTTCTAAAAACACAAATAATTAAAAAACTGAGTAAGAATAGGACACTGATCGATACTAACCTATGCAAATCTTCCTCTTCAGCTTCTGTAAAGTTAACAGTGTACTTCACTGTCCGAGCCATCAAAATTCTGATGTCGAAAGTGTCCTGAGGAAAAAAGTCACAAATGTTATTTTGTCTTGCCACCTTCTAAACTAGGTATCTGACAAAAAAAGAAGATATCTTTATTTATTTTAATGACACATTATCTTTAACATGTGTCTCTAAAAAACACTCTACTGGAGTTTACATTACTATTATCTGCAATTAATGCATTTGATAGTTCACTTATGTTACAAAACTTTTTTAAAGACCCTGCTAAATCATACAAAAATACTTTTCATTTTGTTTTCATCAACAAACACAAATAATTCATGTGGCCTCCTTCACCACACATACAATGTTTAACCAATTAGAGAATTCTGGAGATATGAAGAGTTAACTACAACTACATGCGAATCAAAATTATTTATGCAGAATAGTAACCACACTAGGAGCAGTCAGTACACCCATAATTGAAAACATCTTTTTCCCACCTCTTTTTGCACATCCACTAATCCAGACCCTCCATGGACCACAAACTCCCAGTTGATGTTAAAATCTTAGCACAAACTCTGCTTGTGATATACACTGAATTTAAAAACTAGAGTCCCAATGGGGAATGAAGTGTATGTATGGGGAAAAGGCACATCCCAGGGTGTGTGTTTGTTCATTTTAACAATTGTGTGTGGTTTTTAATAATACACTATATTATTGATCTTAATGGAAGGGCATAAATTAAGAAAACAAAGGCTTATAAACCAAGCACACATCTTTACATATTGTGACAAAGTTCCTCCTCTATCTTGGTGGGTCCTGCGCTTATTGGCGGATTTTCTTGCCTCAGAGATTCACCATGTGGGTTGGGGAACAGCCCAGAGACCTTCCCCTCTGGGAGAATCCACAGTCCAGGTCAATTGGGAGGTTTAGGGGGAACCCAGGCCCGCCCTCTACTCCAGGTTCCAGCCCAGGGCCCTGTGGACTGCACCTGTCTATAGTAGGGTTACCATATGTCCGGTTTTTCCTGGACATGTCCGGCTTTTCGGCAATCAAACCCCCGTCCGGGGGGAATTGCCAAAAAGCCGAACATGTCCGGGAAAAATACCGGCCGGGCACTTCCTCTCCCCCGGCTGCTCTGCTCCTCCCCGGACTCAGACTTTGGCTCTGTTTAAGAGCCAAGCTGCCCGAGCCAGCGCTACCGGCTTTGGGCAGCCCCCGTGCCTCCGGACCCTGCGCCACCGGAGCAGAGCAGCTGGAGCCGGAGAGGAGAAGTGCCCGGCCGGCGGCTGGGGTCCGGAGGCACGGGGGCTGCCCGAAGCCGGTAGCGCTGGCTCGGGCAGCTTGGCTCTTAAACAGAGCCAAAGTCTGAGTCCGGGGAGGAGCAGAGCAGCTGGAGCCAGGGAGGAGAAGTGCCCAGCCAGCGGCGCAGGGTCCGGCGGCATAGGGGCTGCCCAAAGCCCGAGTGCTACCGGCTTCATGGTTTGCCGGGCAGCCTCCAGACCCTGCGCCCCCGGCTGGGCGCTTCCCCTCCCGGGCTCCAGTTGCGCTGGGGAAGCGCTGGCCAGGGGCGCAGGGTCTGGAGGCTGCCCGGCAAACCGTAAAGCCGGTAGCGCTCGGGCAGCCCTTTTTATGTGGCTGGGAGGGAGGAGGGGGAATTAGGGCGGAGACTTTGGGGAAGGGGCGGGGAAAGGGCGGAGTTGGGGCGGGGGCGGGGTGTGGGAAAGGGGCGGGGCTAGGGCCCGTGGAGTGTCCTCTTTTTTTATTTTTTAAATATGGTAACCCTAGTCTACAGTGCCTCCTGTATCAGCTGCATGACAGCTACAACTCCCTGGGCTACTTCCCCATGGCCTCCTCCAAACACCTTCCTTATTCTCACCACAGGACCTTCCTCCTGGTGTCTGATAACGCTTGTGCTCCTCAGTCCTCCAGCAGCACACCCTCTCACTCTCAGCTCCTTGCGCCCTTTGCTCCCAGCTCCTCACACTCTCACCACAAACTGAAGTGAGCTCCTTTTTAAAGCCCAGGTGCCCTGATTAGCCTGCCTTAGTTGATTCTAGAAGCTTCTTCTTAATTGGCTCCAGGTGTCCTAATTAGCCTGCCTGCCTTAACTGGTTCTAGCAGGTTCCTGATTACTCTAGTGCAGCCCCTGCTCTGGTCACTCAGGGAACAGAAAACTACTCATCCAGTGACCAGTATATTTGCCCTCTACCAGACTCCTGTACCCCACTGGTCTGGGTCTGTCACAATATACATATATATCTTATATAGGATGTGCTTTACCTCTACAGATTAGCTTCATTCTCTACTGGACTGCCAGAAAGCGTGATATAACCAACACAGTGTGCATGTTGGAATGCTAGGTTGAATAGCTGCAGAGACCTCACAAAGGGCCTGAACCAGGGCTGGTGGCAAATTTTTGAAAAGCTCAAAATTTAAATGGAAAATGAATGTTGTTACTTTTTGCCATTTTTCAATCAAATGGAGTCAGGCCTGATGCCAAAGAGAGAGAACAGAATTGAAGAGGCTTATTCTGAGGCAGCCAATAAATAGGAACATACGTAAAAAAATAATGGTTGCCTTTATATAGAAAGCTGGCTACCAGCTTGATTTTTTTTAATTTTGTTTTAATTTGCATGGTAGAGTAGGGAAGGGAGAAAGAAAAGTATAATGCAAATTCCAGCTGAAAGCTGCAATGCCTCTTTTAAGGATTCTGACCCCGCGAGGATTGGGTGGAGAGAGAGAGATCTTTACATGCAGTGGACAAGGAAGGGACTGTTCAGAACTGTGAAACCATGGAATTTACAGGTTTAATGCTTTTGGAAAGGCACCAATATCCCTAAAACCCAGGAAAACAAACTATAAATGGTAAGACATGAGTGGTTTAATGATAAGCAGCCGAGAAACCAATGACTAGAAAGTTGTAAAAACTAAAGAGCTTTAAAAATCTAGTTTTCTTTTCATTCTGTAACAAAACCCACACAGGTTTGTTTAAAAAATCATCAGCAGCTTGTAAACATAGGGCAGTGGTGGCGATGGTTTGAGAGCAATCAAACTGAAAGATAGAGGGACAAGCTAGGTTTCCTCTTTAAGTAGGGTACACAAGAGGCGAACAGCTAATGTTGAGCTCATGCCTGCAGCTGAGGAAACTCTGGGTCTCTAGACTAGGTCACTTGAATTTATTGTACTGATGTTACAGTTTTCAAACATAGTATCCCAAACTGGGTACAGAGTCCTGATCACATAACAGGCTGATGTGGGCATAAGTGGTGATCCTTGGAGCAACAGAGCGGCAGTTTAAGGTAAAGAGAACTCTAAAGTATTAATTTTCAAAGCCAAAACCAAGTGCATTCAGTACTATGACCTGCCTGAGATTTTGCAGAGTCACCTGGAGTTCTTTGGATTGCAACTTTGCTTTGAAAAGTTGTCTTCTCAAGAGCTCACCCAACATAACAATAACTCTGTTTCATCTATATGCTAACATCTCTTCTGGCTAAGCCAATGCCAGTACCTCATTTACTATTATAGTGCAGGTGAAGGGGACAGAAATACTTATAAGGGAGCTGTGCAGCCAAGGACATAGGGGCATGGGGGGAATAGGGGCAGGTAAGCCGCAAAGATAGCTGGGCTTTTCTGGGGGATGGCCTAGAAACTAGATGATCTGCAGGCTGCATTGCCCCCTTTCCCCTTGAGAAAGTACAACTCTACCCTGATATAACGCGACCCGATATATCACGAATTTGGATATAACACGGTAAAGCAGTGCTCCGGGAAGAGGGGGGCGAAGGGGGCTGCGCACTCTGGCGGATCAAAGCAAGTTCGATATAATGCAGTTTCACCTATAACGCAGTAAGATTTTTTTGGCTCCCGAGGACAGCGTTATATCGGGGTAGAGGTGTATAAACTCATTGCACTTTCTGTTCCAGAGTTTTCCCTCTTTTTTCCCTCCAAGAGGGTGGCATATAACACATCTCCTCTGAACAACCTCTCTGTTGACTTTCACACCAGTAAATGTAGATAAGCAAGAAGGAGATGGGATGCCATGAGAATCAATCATGACAGTTTGGCATACTATATATGAAGTAGCTGCCACAGGGGCATACAACTCTGCACTTCTGTTATTCATGACAAAAGAGGAAGCCAGGTATAGTATGCACAGTAATTAACCTCTGACTGGGATGCTCCTGGTTCTAACAGAACTGGTCACTGGAAGCCAAAGTTCTGTACACAAACCAAATGACACTATACAGTTACGGTTCGAGCTCTCCTAGACAGGGTACTGCAAAACTTCATGGAGGGGATGAGTTAGGCAAGAGAGAGAGAAAATACTTACTACGATAGGTTGTCGGAAGTACTCATCCACTGCTGCACTGCGGAGACTGGACAGATTGACCCCATAAAAACACTGCTGGTACCTAGAGACAGTAATGTATAGTAAAATATTTAGTGGAAGAAGTCTCTCGGGGCTCTCACACCCAGAGGACCCATGCACAATTATGTCTCCAAACAGAATGTGATGTGTGGCTGAACACTTAAACCCCTTCCTAAAATTTGTGGCAAGCTCAAATCATCTCCATCCCCACCTCACTCTTCACCCCCACACACCACATATGCACGTTCCGGGTTATTTCCTGGCATCAGTGAAATCGACTGCTGGTTAGACTATCTTGTGCATTCTTCCAGGTTGAGGAATCTGATGCCCTCAGGTGAACTGGTGAGAGGCCTCTCTGCATCAGGAAAGAGCTCCCATACTTCACCTCTTACTGGCACGGCACAGAATCCACAGACTGGGGGAGGGGGACCTAAGGTGGCTTTAAGCTACCTTTGTGCCCTCCCAATCCTGGGCTGTTCTAGGAACTGGAGAGGCTTCTGGAACAACTGAAAACTGCCCCGAGGGCCTATTCTAAGTTATGGCAGCCTCTCTAGGCTGCCTTGTTGGCTGCAGTGCTGCCCAAAAACCCTACAGCACTGCAGGGTGCAGCCCCATCCTGACACACCCCTGCAGCCCTCACCATGCCCCCTAAGCTTTCAAGGATGTCCTCTGAAGACATCTTATGGCTGTCTCCACAGTGCCTATGCTGAGGGGAATTGTACCCTAGCTGGATCGAAGGCTAGTAGGGCCCCTATATATGTCTCTGGCCCTTTTACCAGGCATAAAGGGGGAAATGGGTGAGAGGATCCCACCCTAAGTGAATAGGACTTTTTTTAAACAATAGAGACAAGTTACATGCTCAGCTAACCAAACTGTGCCAATCCCTCACTGACAGCAAATCCAGCCCCCCTGCAAAACTCCTTTGAAATTAAAAATACCTGCCGCCAATTACTACCCAGAGTCTGAGGTTTGACCCTCTTATCAATCCAATGGAGAGCTGAAAAAGGCTAGAGACACTCATTAAAGCTCAGGAAGATTCAGCAATTCTCTGGCAATATAAACAAAAAGATGTCTGCAACCGAGGCAAATTTCTAATGGTGAAATCATCATCCAGATGCAAAATCAAGGTCTCAAGTCTACTGCAGTCTCTGAAAACACCTTAGGAGAATGCTTAAAACCTCAAATTCCTGTTTTAATTTTAAAGACATCATACAAATATTTTAAATATTGTCTGCATTTTTTTCCAAAACACAATTTTTATGTTTAAAAACAGGTTAAGAATGCCCCTTTCAGATGTATTAACTTTGCTTTAAAATATTAACTTAATTATTTAATCTGCTACAGTGTGAACTGTGTCCTATGTCCCATTTCCAAGTGAAAGATGCTTAAAGGGAGTACTGTACTTCCCTTGTTAATGGTAAGCCTAGCAGAAGAGATCATCTAATACCACCAATCACAGGAGATCTTCTATCCCCTTTTCAGCATGATTACTGATGCACAACTAGAGAACCTCTTATCTATTGTGGCAGAAAGTTCAGTTAATCAATTGAAACCTCCCCCATTCATATGGAGGGAACATAAGAATTTCTGTGCATCTCAGTGGTTGGTATTAAACACTGGACCACGCTGCCTTAAAATTTAGTCTGTGCGGTATTATTCAATGGAATGTCCATTCAACGAAATGAATTATCTGGAGATACTAGAGAAGAAAGACTGTCTCTCATTTAAGATGGGGGCAGTCACAAAGTACACAAAAGGCAAAGAACAGACTGTTTTAACCACCTGGTGTATATTTATGCTTCGTACCGATCTTCAGAAGGCTTTTCACAACAGAAAGAGCGGTCCCCTCTTGTAAGATATATTGCAAACAATCACCCTTTCCAGCAATGTGCCATCCTTGATTTTGACACACACAACACAAGTTAATTTGCATCTGTCAAGCATCAGGGTAAACTAGCCTTGAAGTGTGAAATAACAAATCCTGCCAGGGCCTCGCTGGATCGTGGCCATTATTGGATTTGGATAGTAATAATTCTGTGTTTGCGTTAACTATTTCATCCTTCCTTCCCTCCATTAATAAACAAACTATGCATACTCCTAGTAACTAGTGATATGACATGCACCAGGATTCTGCGATCAGGTTTTTTTGGACCATTTCACAGACCTGATGTTTTCACAAGAGCCAACTCAAACTGCAGTTCCAGCCATTGCTTTTACTCTTTTGTTGCTTACAGCAAATGGGACAAAGAATGTGAAAGGTCTGCAGCAAAACCCCCTTCAGACACTATTAGCTATATAGGAAGGATTATTAAACATACAGGAGGCAGATTTTCTAAAAAACAAACCAGGGAGTTAAGTGAAAAGGGAGTTCTGAGGCATGGAATTTTCTGCTTATACAGGTGCTGGCTAGCATGAAACAGCACAAGCTGGCACAACTAAAAAAGAGCAGATAGACAGCCTAAATTTGCCTGGGACCCTGTGCCCAGGGACTGTGCTAGGTATATCAGTATATCTTAGTACAAAAAGAAGACTACGGGGAATAAGTGAAGCAGTGATAAAAACACCGCACTTTCACCTCTAGAGACCTGGGTTTCAACTTTTTGCTCAAGGTTCAAATGAAGTTAATTTGTTAGTCTTTCCACTTAAACACCTGGTCCTGCGAAGTGCTCAGACACTCCAGGAGTTGCTGGATACCTTGTGTGATCAATCCCCGCTGGACACCCATCCACACTGAAAGATCACTGCATGATTTAGGATATGAACTTAGGATATGAACACTTCTGTTCCAGAAACTCCCAGGGCTGGAAAAACTCCAATGTTGCAGGTGCATTGGATTATTCATGTAAAGTATGTAAGAGTTTATCCAGTGTTGTTAGCCCAACGTTTACATGGCAAATATGTTCAAAGTTTATTTACCAAAAAATAAGAAAAGGGGTAGTGAAATGAGCTGTTGAAACACTGGGGAAAGGATCCTGTTACAAAGACTGTAAGTTCCTTGGGGCAGAGACTCTTAGTTTATGTTTGTACAGCTTCCAACACAGTGAGGTTCTAATCCTGACCCGCTCACTACTGCAATACAAATAATAAACAAATAAATAAACGAACAAATAATAATGATCATGGTGGGGAAGTGAATTAAGTTCCCAGATCCAGTTATCTGTGAAGGACTTCCAGACCTGAACGATTAGGATCTTCCACTTCTATCATTCTCTTAGCAACCCTGTAGTGACTTGTTCTGAGTATTCACCTGAAAAATTGTATCAGTGTGCAATATTCTAGGACACAATGTATGTATTAGATCTAGATGTCATTTTGCAGGTGCTCTTAAATGCAAACTGGATATTTTTGTTAAGAAACTGGATGTAGATAATGTCAACAGAACATCAGCAGTTCAGAGCTTGTGGCATTAATTAATGGCAGGGACAAGTAGAATTTTTTTGCCATTAATACAGATACTATATACATACTGTATATGTAAAGATAGATACACACAGAATATTTGTGTGTACATTACACCATTTGTATTCTCCACTCGTAAGCTGTCAAATAGAAATCTTACATTCCCTAACGATAGAGATGAAACATCACAAGCAACCTTAAAGTGAAATGCTTGGATACTGCCAATAACATCTAGTTCTGTAGAGCCCTGTGAAAAAGCTGTTATGTTTCTGCTTCAGACTGCTAATTCAGCATCTATTTCCCTCACTAAGCGATAACAACCCCTATTAATCAACCCCTAGTTTCTACTATGGCTTCCCAAGGAAGCTGGGCACATGGAACAAAAAACAAAATATTGGGCCCCATTCCACCCAATTTGTAGTTTATTATAATCTTTTTTGTATTCTTGAGAACAACCAAAAAGAGCAGAAGCTAAAGATTAAGTGGGGAGAAATTGAAATGATAGATATGGTTTGAAAACATTTTTTTGATTAGATAAGTTTGAGTAATAAAGGTAACAGAGTTGATGTAATATACTTCAACTTCTGTAAAACATTTGACTTGGTACCACATGAAATTTTTGAATAAAAAGCTAGAATGACACAAAATTAACATGGCACACATTACATGGACTAAAAAAAATGGCTAATAAATAGGTCTCAACTGTAAATGGGGAATTCTTCATCAAGCAGGTATATTTCTAGTGGGGTTCCACAGGGATCAGTTCTCGGCCCTATCCTATTTAACATTTTTATCAATGACTTGGAAGAAAACATAAAATCATCACTGATAAAGTTTGCAGATGACACAAAAATTGGGGGAGTGATAAATACTGAAGAGGACAGGTCACTGCTACAAAGCGATCTGGAGCCCAAGCAAACAATATGCATTTTAATACAGCTAAATATAAACGTATACATCTAGGAACAAAAAATTTAGGCTATGCTTTCATGATAGGAGACTATCTTCAGAAGCAGTGACCCTGAAAAAGATTTGGGGGTTATGGTGGATAATCAGCTGAATGTAAGTTCCCAGAGCGACACCGTAGCCAAAAAAGCTAATGCAATCCATGAGTGCATAAAACGGGGAATCTCAAGTAGGAAAAGAGAGGTTAGTTTAACTGTGTATTTGGCAGTGGTATGACTGCTGTTGGAATACTATGTCCAATGCTGATGCCCACCATTCAAGAAGGATGTTGATAAACTGGAGAGGGGTCAGAGAAGAGCAATGAAAATGATTTAAAGAATTAGAAAACATGCCTTTTAGTGATAGACCGAAGAGCTCAATCTCTTTATCTTAGCAAAGAGATGGTTAAAGGTTGACTTGATCATAGTCTATAACTTCCTACATAAGCATAAAAGTTGCCATACCAGATCAGACAGCTGGTCCACCTAATCCACTATCCTGTCTGTGATGTTGGCCAGTACCACATGGTACATTATAAAAACATCTTATAGAATTTTAACTGAGACCAAGACAATATAAATAGGGAACAATAGTCTCTCCACAGACTTTTTGAACCATCCTATGGAGTTTCATAGAAGAACTATATGCCTATTATGGAATTCTACAGAATGGCCTGACAAACCTAAAGAAAGGATAAGGGCCACATTCTCAGGTGGTGTAAATCAGCAGGTGATGACTTCACTGCACCTGTTTAACAGTGCACCCCAGCATTAACAACAATTTAGGGCAAGAAGTGAAGACCATTGTTTCTAGCTGAAGTTGCAGGAGGAATTTAGGTAGACAGAATGTAATTACTGACTTAGAATTTGACCAGGATATGGCAGTCAATACCTTGTCTCTATGAAAAACGCCACTGGATCTTTGACATCTGTGTATGGTCAGGAGCCTGATTTGTTCAACGCCCCTCAAGCACCATCCTGGGGCATTGGCTTATTACTGGCACAGAGGTGCAACTACTAACTATGGATTCATAAACATCTTTTTCTGCAGCACTTGAGAGCTCAGTGGACGTGGTTTCCCATCCTAGCTCTGACCTAGCCAGACCCTGCTCCTCTTGCGAGATCTCATAGGCTCACAACAGCATAGCTGTGGACCAGGTTAAAGGAAGCGAGCATGGAAAATTAGAAGGATTTTCTGCCATGTGCTTTGCTTCACTTCATTCAGATTACAAGAATGAGTTTCATTTTAAAACCTTTACTGAGTCTCCAAGCAAAATTTTTTTTAAAAAAACATAACAATCATTACCAAAAATTGGCTCTGGAGTAGTGTTCCATGTAGAGCTGCTCATCGGAAAAAGGAGCCAAATGAATGTCACTAAATGTTGGAAACATCATTCCTAGTAAACAAAAGATAATATACAGTAGCAAAATTCAAATGTCTGGTTAGCCCTATGGAAACATGTACAGAAAATACCAGCAAGCAATAATTGCTTTGCACCTCCAACAGACGAACATCAAATCCCATTACAGGTAGTTTATTGAAATCCCAATAATATGTAGTTTATTGAAATGCAGTTATAGGTTAAAGCAATCAATATCAAAAATATCCACTTATGAAGTGGGTCAGGATATTTGAGAAGCCTGCCAGGATATTTGAGAAGCCTGCCAAGAATGATAAAGCATTATAAGTTTTATGTCCCTATATTAGACATTTAAATCATTTTCTCTCTCTTTGAATTAAGTAAAATGCTAGATGTTATTCTAAAATACCTTTTCACCATTTCCACAATTGGAGAAACAGGTTTATTTAAAGCTGACCATATACACAAATTTTCCACAGATATTATCACAGAAGATATGTCAACAGACTCAATCATAAATCAAACTGCAGAGTACCAACTAGGTAATCCTCAAGGGGTCTAGTATTAGCAGCTTGACATAATAATTACATGGGAACCTTGTATCCAGATATCTCAAAAACGCTTTACAAAGCATTAATAAAATAAAGCTCAAACATGTAAAGATAAGTATTATATCAATTTTACAGATGGTAAAACTGAGGCACATAGAAGTTTACATAGCTCACACAACAAGTTATTGACAGAGCTGGGAAAAGGATCCAGGTGTCCTGACTTACAGACCTATATTAATTAGGGACTGAATCCAATGGCCACTGAAGTCAGTGGGAATTCTTCTACTGATTTCAGTAGGCACTGGATTAGGCTGTGTGATAAGACTTCAAAAAATAATATTCAAGAAATATTTTGCACACTGTTGTTTGTGCATCAATGAGGAGAAGGGGCCATAGAGCAGTCATTTTTGGACTGAAACGTGTTTCTTCAAACATCTGTTTTAACTGGTGCAAAATGTGGTGCACAAATGAAAGAACAAACGGCTTTCTTTTTGCAAATACAACATGTAGCAAGAGACCACAGGAATTTCAAAAAGAATCACACACCCACTCAGTAAATAAGCATGCCTTTTAAGACCTGCTGCTTAGAGAATACTAATACTTCTGCAGAGTAAAACTTGGGATAGGGATTAAAGGTGTTTAAAATTGCTCATGAGACAATGCTGCTTCAGATTCTGCTACTACACACTTGCCACTTATACATCATTTTACATTTTCAATGTGCTCTATAAACAATAATTAATCCTGAAGAAACAAGGTGGGTGAGGTAATGTCTTTTATTGGACCAACTTCTGTTGGTGAAAGAGAAGCTTTCGAGCTGCACAGAGCTCTTCAAATCTGAGATCGATGCTGCTTGAAAGCTTGTCTCTTTCACCAATAAAAGATATTATCTCACCCATTTTGTCTCTTTAATACCCTGGGATCCACACAGCTACAACAACACAGCAAATAATAACTAATTCTAACTACCATTCTTGTATGAGGTAGATATAAATAAGTCTCATTTATATTATACAGATGGGGAAACAGATACAGATAAATTAAGGCCTACATCCTCAAGTGTCCATTAATTTTTGATTCCCTTAGTTTTTAAGTGAGCAACTTTAATTTCAAAGGGCCCAATTTTCAGAAGTGCTAAGCACCCACAACTCCGACTGAAGATAATAGCACTTTCAAGTCATCGACACTTCTGAAAAATCAGGCTCTACCGTAAATCTACATTGCAATGAAAGCCCAGGCTTGGACGCACGCTTAAGCCCAAACCCCGCTTCCAGCTGTACACAATTCTGTCTGACTCAGGGCTGGGCCCAGGTCTCAGGACCCTGCAGTGTGGAGGGTTTGACTTGTGTCCAAACTCCCTCTATTGCAGTATCGATGCAGATCAGGCCCAGGCCCCCCAGACTCTGGTCCTGTGAGTCTGAAAACTTCTATCTCACAATCCCATAGGATGGTCTTCTTAATCAACACAAAGGGAAAGGGAAGCCACCCCTTGGTTCAAGTACAGCTGCTCTGCATTTAACAGTTCCATTTTATTCTGTCTGCTGAGCTGCAACCATAGTGAATCTTCTCCGTCATTTGTAATGGCCACCGACATGAAGAAGTTCTTTGCCAATCATGTTGCTAGCTGGTCAGAGAAGCGCAGCCAGATTTTGGTTAATCTCCGGTGCGAGGCAAGCAAAGAGTGACTTTAGCAAGAGTTCCAGGGATGACGACACATACAGTACCAGGAAATATGAAAGAAGCTTGCAGCATTGGGGATTCACTGGACCAGTGCAGGCAGCGGATTAAGCAGCACAAGAACAACAGGAATTTGACATCATCCTGCCACTTTTTGAAGGAGTTTGACCTGGTGCTGGATACTGTGCTGAGCACTGAGCCACCAGTGCTTCACAACAACCTGGTCAGCCAGGACAGTGACCTTCTCATCCCTAAATCCACTCTAGGACTGGAGAGGAGCCAGCAAGTGCCAGATGAGGCTGCCAAAGTGACTCTTGTGCTCAAACTGGTCCCCAAGGAGGTTTTGGTGCCAGAGTAGTGGCAGCACATTCTGGGTCCCTACTCGGAGGAGCTTTTTGATGCCTCCCCACCGAGAAAGAGCCAACTGTGGAACTGACAGCAGAAACATAAGAGGCAGAAGGAATCCCTCAGCCTGGGAAGTTTCTGGCACCATGTTTGTTGTTATTAATATAGGGGGTTGGAAGGATTTCCAGTTTATGACCCAAATGAAAAATGTATTACAAACCACGGGCAGCAGCACGTATCTCCTAATGGCGGACTGCAGGGCAGTACATTGGCATCGCCCCTCCGCCTCCCAAACCACAAGGTGGAATTCAAAATGGAGACTGAGAAGTGCAAACAACAGCAAAACAAGCATTTACAATTAACAGAGATGTGCTGGGGTGTTAAAAATAAGAACTTTATATTGCCTTTCAGAATGCCATGCCATACAAATCACGCATTGCACAACGTTAAGAGCCACCAGTGCTTCAAAACAGCCTGGTCAGCCAGGACAGTGCGGGGAGCGATAACTCAGTGATTTGAGCATTGGCCTGCTAAACCCAGGGTTGTGAGCTCAATCCTTGAGGGGGCCACTTAGGGATCTGGGGCAAAAAATCAGTACTTGGTCCTGCTAGTGAAGGCAGGGGGCTGGACTCGATGACCTTTCGGGGTCCTGTCCAGTTCTATGCGATAGGTATATCTCCATATTTAAAAAAAAAAAAAAAAAACCTGTAAAAAAGAAAAGGTTGGTGGGGGCTGGAAGTGTGGCAGGTTGAATACAATCCACGGGTGATGAAATCTATGCCCGAAGTATGGTCAGGGTTTTTATGCAGTCCAGAAACGTGCTGGGGGAGGGGGTTGGCTGTTTAGTTCTGTGAGAGTTCCTGTGTGTTTGCAAGTAATCCCAGGGTGGATGTGTTCAGAGCAGCTTGCACCAGGAGTCGTGGGAGGCAGTAATTCGTTTGGATGCTAATGCAGTATCCTGTTAATTCACTCAAAAATTTTGATCTAGTCCTGGGCACTGACAGTCACAAACTTTTTCTGTAGTAGAAACTCTAGACAGGTAATCAAATTTCAATGAAGGGCATATTGTCCCCGCCCTCTTCTGCAAGTCGCCAGCCCACTTCACTCATAGATGTGCAGCTCCGTCCCCATAAGTGTGAAAATCTCTGTGGCATACTCCTCCATCCTATCCCAAGGACCAAGCAGGTCCGCAATTTTTAAACAAAACACAATTATAAATAGTAACTCACCATTGTTTGTGCAGTCTTTTCACTGTGATTAACGGAGCTGTGTCCACAGAGCTTCCGGGATACTTTTTCAAAGTATCATTTTTTGGCCTTGGAGATTCCACAAGGTGCTTTTGCCTACTGAACCTGTTGTGAAGCACTGAAACAATAATGCGCTGTTTGATGTCTGCTTTTTGGCCCTTCCACCTCTGCTGGTCCTTCCACCTCAGCAATATGGGCCCACTGCAGCAGGACCTTGGGATGTAGAACTGTAACAGACCAGTCCAAGCAGAAGTGTTTCCGTGATGAACTTATAATGGACATTCTGGACAGTGCCAACAAGCGGGTGCAGCACCAGAACAAGCAGAAAGGCCCAGACAGGCTCCCTAGTGAAAGGACAGAATTTCAGCGTACCAGGAGAGGCTTGCAGCGCAGTTTCTGTAGCAGGAACATGGGCTGAGGGTGGCCACAGAGCCCAGCAGAAAGCCCTGTTTGAGAGGCTGCTTATGCTTGTGGTTGCCAGAGTACAGGCTCCTGTTGCACGCACACCATGTCCTGGGTCCCCTCCACGGAACCATGTGCTATAGACCAGGAACACTTTGAACAATTGTATGGCTGGGTGGCCCATGCAATTCGGACTTAAAAGAAACTGAACAGAGCAAATCTACCACATGCAGTCCTCCCTACCCCCTGCAGGCTTCCACACCTGTGCAGATGCCCACCCCTATAAACGCTTCCACCCTCTGCAGCGGCACCAAACGTGTGCTAAATGTCGAAGGAAGGGAAAGGAGAACAGGGTGCTGGGGGACACATAACAGCGGAGGGTTTATTTGTTAGCAATGTTTTACAGTTTAATGTGTGGTTTATGCACTGTGTTTTATTAATGGTTTTGGTTTATTACTGGTGTTTTGGTGGGCAAATGACAGCTGGCCTGCTGGCACTTTTTTCTTCTCATTCATGTTAAAAAATAAAGGCTTTTCTTTTATTAGGACATTTCATTACCATTACTGCATCACATCATATAAGCTGTATTTCACATAATAAAGATAAAACATAAAATAAAGGACAATTGGTAAGTTGTATCCAAATGCTATTTCTCAATACATTTATCTACATCAAGCCATACTGTGTATCTACAGTTCTTGCCACATACCCACTGCCCCATTTCATAAGCAGTTATGTCATTCACAAGTACAATCCATGGCAATCAATCCCTGCCCCCACAGTCCCATTTCGTTACATGATGTGGCTGTAACTCTTTTACTGTAACCATTGTACAAGCACATTAATAAAAACACACTACTCTCCCATGCAAATCCATAATGTGTGAGCATAGAGCATCCCTGATTTGTGTTCCCTGGGCACATCCTGCCCCAGATGGGATAGGTGCGCTTTCCGATCCACTACTGTCATAGCTCCATTCAGAGGCAAATGGCTTACCTTTGGCTTCAAAAAGACTGTGAAAAGCACTGCAAGCCACAGTGATGCAGACAGCACTGATGACACTGGAATCCAAAAAAGGTCTGCAAACAGAACCGGCAGGATTTCATTTGCCAAACACACATTCAGTCACCATTCTGCAGCTGCTCAGAGCATAAATAAACCTTCTTTTGCCAGGACCTCTGAGACCAAGACATGGTTTCATAAGCCAATGCAAAAGGGGATGCACAGAGTCCCCCAGAATAGCAGTGGGGATAGTAACTCTATTTATGACAATGCCGTTTGGTAGCAAGAGTGTCCCATTCTATGCATGAATGTAGACTCCCAGTTGTCAGAAAAACCTAGCGTGATGAATTTTTCCAGTGCAGCCCATGTCAGTGTTCATATGTTGGCCTCTGTGGTCCACAGAGGCCTGCATGACAATGGAGTAGTACACTTTGTGGTTTACATACTCATGTGCTTCTTGAGGAGAGCAAACTGTCGGCACAAGTCCCATCAATGGCCTCAGTCCAGTCTGGAAATCCCATTCTGGAAAGCCAGCAATTACTTAAGGAATATTGTTTATGCCCACCACTTTTGGGTAAATCACATGCCTGATTGCCCCATGCTGCTACAGGTCTCTTGCTCACCAATTTGGCATTGGAAAGTCAACTGTGGGTAAGATGGTGGCAGAAGTTTCTGAGGCAATCAGCTTCCAAACGGCTATAACAACCTGCTTCATGTGGACACCCTCATTTGTGTTTCCTGACACTGAAGGGCTGGGGCAAGCTGCTCACAAAGATCCGGAAATGTAGCTTTCTTCATGCGAAAATTTTGGGCACATCGCTGCACCCCCGAGGTCTTCACCACAATGTGGTCCCACTGATCTGTGCCTGTGGCCCTGCTCCAGAAGTACCTGTCTACATAGGGGGTATCAGCACCTATACTGAGAGTTGCAAACAGCATCGGCCAGTTCAAGTCTTCCATGTTTCCATGTGCGTATCATCCTCCTCCTGTCAGGTGCCTTCTGTAGGTCAGAAAACGATGTCGGAATGTCTACCAGCATCTCATGGATGCTCTGTCTGTTTGCTGAAACTTGAGTGAAAGCACAAGCAAGAGGAGCACTTCAAATGTGACTCCTCCATGTTGCTGGCTCCAGTTGCCGGGAGTGTGCAAACCCAAAAGATAGCACAGCAGGTTATGTTGGGAACTTGGCAGGCTGCAACAACTTCCTGTAATGTGTAGGGTGGATAGTCAATTTTTCCCACACCGTACCGTCAACTGAGGGCTAGAGTGGCCACAGCTGAAGAGGGTGCTAGGAACCCTAGGACATGGTGGTCTGACTTGAGTTTGCATAATGCAGTGTGGACACTGGAGCCCCAGGTTTGGAGCCTGGGTCCAGAAACTGTAAACCCAGGGTCACCAATGAGTGTGGACCCTCAAGCCTTGGGCTTGCAAGTCTAAGGTCTGTGGTCTCAAGTCCACTAATCCTGAGCTTACATTGCAGTCTAGATATACCCTAAGAGTTTGTAGATGGGTACCCAAAATCAGAGGCACTAAAATTAATGGACACTTTTGAAAACACCAGCCTAAAGTGACTTTTGTAAGGCCACAGACCAAGTCAGTGGCAGAACCAGGATTAACTCTCAGTAGTTCCCAGTTCCTAGTCCTGTGCTCAGCCTATTAGCCCATGTTCCCCTAAGTAGTTTAATATGCTAAAAACAAAAGTCTTCAACTTCCACACCCTGTTTTTCACACTGGTGTCATATGAGAAAGTCTCTCTATTTTTAACAAAACCTGTTTGTGATCTTTTAGTTTGTTTTCAGGAATTCACCTAGTGAAATATAACTTATGGCAACTGCAGGTTCAGACTTGCCTACAAGGAAATTTCTCAGGAGGCCCCTGGATTTAGAAGCCTCCTTCAAAACTTCTCCAATCAGTAACAGATTGAAACACAGATCCTATTGAACTGACCTGTGGATCTCAGTTGTCTCTGGCTGGATTGGACACATCACTGGAAAAGAGTGGGGTACCAAGAGGCCTTGGAATTAGGAATTTGGGTGGGGTCTGACTAGAGCTGGTGAAAACATTTCAAATTTCATATTTTTTTCAAAGAAAAAAGAACACATTTTTCATGACGTTTCCCATTCTTTGCCCAACTATAGGTCTTTATCTTCCTTCTGTTGCCTTGCATTTTAGTTTAGCCTGCCATCATGTTTTGCATTATAAACTCTGAACTGAGAGGCAACCCATAATGCATACGGTGGCACATTAAATTCAGTGACACAAGAGGCAGCCACGGGCAACAAATCCAGCACATACAGTTTAAGTGCTCAAATAGCTGGGCTCACCAGCAAAGCACAATATGAAATAGTGACAGTGGTGCTTTCAACATGCTCAAACGAAGGGAGAAAACTCAACTCTCATTCCCATAGAGCCTACAGGAGGTGGTGAAACACAACACCAACCAGTGCTGTCCAGAGCCACCATTTGGAGGTCCTTCTTGTCTCCTTTCTCTGAAAACTCCCATTTTCCCCAATCCATCACTGGGCAACGGTGCTGGCATACTCACCATTTGATTTCAACCATTTTTTGGAATGGAGGTAACTTTCCAGCATCCTCTCATTGAACAGCATGTAACCCATTGGTTCAGAAATAACCACATCGACGTTCTCCGGTAAAGAGATTTCCTCAATTTTACCTGATAAAACCATGATCTTATCAGAGAGGTTGTTACTTCTCACTAGTATCTGGAAAGAGAAAGGAAAAAACCCCCAATCATGTTGGCTTCTTTGATTATGCACAGTTCTACCGAAGGTCTCTGGGTAACGTGAAACCTTCTGGATTGTTCAGTATCTAGTAACTTCATCAGCCTTTGAAAAGCCTGCACTGTAATTAAACTTTAAAAAATGGTACAGACTCATTCTTTACTACAAGCAGAGTTTCTAAATACCCTGATGAGAGCAAACTCATAGAAGTGTGCAGAATCAGCAAGTAGCAGTACAAGTTACAGCATCTTTTAAGAAATAATTAGAATCAATATCTAGAAGAAAAGAATACAACATATGCACACACAGAGAAATAGGGAAGTTAATATTCACTACAGAAGAACACACAGTAGGGATCTTTAAGATTCTTCACAGAGATCTAGAAAAGGCTATTCCTAACTGATCTACACAATCATAAAGTCATGAATGTTCTCAGGGGATAAATGTTCTCAGAGGTTGAGAAAAGTCTGAGGCATGATGTTTCTAAACAAAAACAAAACAAGGAATAACCTTTTATAGAGCATGCACAATCCCTAGGTACCATGTGCAGAATCCTATGCAGGCTGAGAACCTCAGGGCAAACTTTTCTTAACTTTTTGATCTACATTTCTTTCATCTGAACAAGGGAAATGGACTCAGAATTTTAGGTAGTGTGTGGCAATATGTTTGGGGAAGGAATAATCTCTCTAAAGTCACTCTGATTAGAAATGTATGTCATATTTACCTGTAATGTACCTTGGCACTCAGAGAACAAGTCTCTTTGTAGCGCCAAAATATGTTTAGAATTTGCCTTTAGGATACAAATACATACTGTGTAACATGTGTTACATACTGATAACATTATCTCATGTGAACCAGTCTGAATGGGGAAAGGTTGTGCCAGGGGATGCTGTACCATGCTCTGTGAGGGCACCTTCTGCAACAGCACAGTGGGAGGAGATTCAAATAAGACAAGGACACGCCAGGAGAAGCAACCTTACAAATCCATTGGCCAAATATAATTACTGACAGCACAGTGGGGCTGCAGCTGCCAGCAAAGCCTTGAGACTGCACCAGAGGTGGCATAGAGGCTGTGTATCCTGTCCCTGGATTGAAAGACACCTTCACCCCAATCCTTGAAAGCCCATTTCCTGCTTTATGTATGGGACCATGATTTGAGTCTATGCATTCTGCATTATATTGTAGAGCACAGAAAAAAGGAGGGAGTTGGGGGAAAGAAATTTTCTACATCAGGGATGGGCAACCTTTGGCACACGGCTCGCCAGGGTAAGCCGGTTTGTTTACCTGCCGCGTCTGCAGGTTCGGCTGATCGCGGCTCCCACTGGCCACGATTCACCATCCCAGGCCAATGGGGGCTGCGGGAAGTGGCGCAGGCCAAGGGATGTCTGTTAGTACCCCAGGTAGTGCCCAGGTGGAGTGGAGAAGGAGAAAGCCACCTGAGTGATACACTGATGGATGAGGACTGGATGCAAGAGCCAGAGAGTGGGGGCAGCACTAAGGGAGGGGAACAGGAACAGAGTGGGACTGGGGGAACAGGAGCAAAACAGTTTATAACCACTAGAGAACACTCTCTTCAAGAACCTGCAATTGAACCCAGGAGTTCTAAGTCTCAACCCGGTGCTTTTGCCAGCATAAGCTGCATCTCCAATAGGAGGGTTCACTGATGTAGCTATACCTGTACAGATATACACTTCTACCTCGATATAACGCTGTCCTCGGGAGCCAAAAATTTTACCGTGTTATAGGTGAAACCGCATTATATCGAACTTGCTTTGATCTGCCAGAGTGCACAGCCCCGCCCCCCCGCTTTACCGTGTTATATCCAAATTTGTGTTATATCGGGGTAGAGGTGTACTGAGAAACCTTTTCTAGTGTAGTGTAGGCTTCAGCTAATACACTGGCAAATTGTCTCATCCCTTTCTAGCAGCTGGTCCACATACAAGATAATAGACTACTACTGCTACCCAATTACACAATCAGCTCAAGTATTAGAGATCTGTTCTGTGGATTTCAAGATTTGAACCCTGCTGAGCCTAGTTAAGGGTCAATATGATTCCATGTGACAATTTCAGGGGTGTGTATATGTTTATTTGGTTTTTTTAAAATTAGGAAATTGCATTAAAAACGATATTAAAAGATTATGATTGCAAAGTCAAGCACTCAAAAATTAGGAAATGCCACGATTTCCACAAATGTGCAATCTTTAGTTCAGCCCCTCTTGGGTATATGCATTAGGACATAACACGTTATCATGTAATGAGGATTGCAGGAAGAAAAAGGATGATTTAATGTGGATAAATGTAAAGTAATGCGCATTGGAAAAAATAACCCCAACTATACGTACAATATGAGGGGGGCTAATTTAGCTACAACTAATTAGGAAAGAGATCTTGGAGTCATTGTGGATAGTTCTCTGAAGACGTCCACGGAGTGTGCATCAGCAGTCAAAAAAGCAAACAGGATGTTAGGAATCATTCAAAAAGGGATAGAGAATAAGACGGAGAATATCTTATTGCCCTTATATAAATCCATGGTACGTCCACATCTTGAATACTGCATACAGATGTGGTCTCCTCATCTCAAAAAAGATATACTGGCATTAGAGAAGGTTCAGAGAAGGGCAACTAAAATGATTAGGGGTTTGGAATGAGTCCCATATGAGGAGAGATTAAAGAGGCTGGGACTTTTCAGCTTGGAAAAGAGGAGACTAAGGGGGGATATGATAGAGGTATATACAATCATGAGTGGTGTGGAGAAAGTGAATAAGGAAAAGTTATTTACTTGTTCCCATAATATAAGAACTAGGGGCCACCAAATGAAATTAATGGGCACCAGGTTTAAAATAAATAAAAGGAAGTTCTTCTCACAGCGCACGGTTAACCTGTGTAGCTCCTTGCCTGAGGAGGTTGTGAAGGCTAGGACTATAATAGGGCTTAAAAGAGAACTAGATAAATTGATGGAGGTTAAGTCCACTAATGGCTATTGGCCAGGATGGGTAAGGAATGGTGTCCCTAGCCTCTGTTTGTCAGAGGATGGAGATGGATGGCAGGAGAGAGATCACTTGATCATTACCTGTTAGGTTCACTCCCTCTGGGGCACCTGGCATTGGCCACTGGCAGCAGACAAGATACTGGGCTGGATGGATCTTTGGTCTGACCCAATATGGCCATTCTTATGTTCTCATGGTTAAGGCAGCTGAAGGCTGCCCTGGAGAACTGTATCCTAACCCTGCCGCTGCCACAGAGTTCCTATGTGATGCTGGGCAATTTACATGCACCAAACTTCACAGGTGGTCACTAATTGTGTGTTCCATATTTTCTTGGTGCCTGAGACACTTGAGGCCAGATTTATAGAGAGTTCATGACTGCAACTGACCTCAACAGGAACTGTGCTCTATAATGGGGAGCTTACATTGGCCAGAGACAAATTTGAGCGTAGACACATGCACAATGAGGTCAACATAAGAGGACACAACATAATTTTGTAGCGTAAACCAAGCCTAATTTGGTGATTATATTTTGGCCTCACTTGGCCCGGGTTTCTACTGGAAGAGGAGCTATGAATATTTCATATGCATTCATATGTAGGCTTACTTTTATGAATCTGTTGTAAGTTTCATCTCTCTCATCTATAGATATTTTATCTAGGGGAAAAGGGGAACACAATTTGGGATGTAAAATCCTTAACTCCAAAGTGTTTAATGCAGTTTGATTGGTGAGTCTGCCTTTTCATCTCATGACATGAGTCACTGACCAGAGTTACAACTAGTGTTAAATTCCAGGTGCAAAAATATAATTTGAGGTTAAAAAATGGAACTACGTCACAACTCTAACGTTCAAAATGGTAAGTTCTTTATGACTTTACAATTAAAGTTTTATTGTCATAGCAAGTCAGTTCCATCCTATGTCAGTAGCAACCAAAAGTTACTAGCATCTGATAGCTGTTCTGTGGCCTAGATGAAATAACTCCAGTGGTCTCAGTTCAGTTTCTGCCAGCCAGGTGTTTTTCCCTATAAAAACTGGCACCTAAATTGGCACAAACTGATTCCCTTGTTGATACAGGCAGACTGAGGTTTGAATAGGTGTAGAAGTGCCATGATCCCCCAGATCAATCGAGACATTGGCAGGGCAGTGTGAGGAAGCTGTCCCTGCTATTGCCTGTGAAGTACCTCTTAGATGGCAGTCCTTTGGTTATCCACATATCTCTTGGGCTGTGTGATGGGGCAAGGCCAGATGGCTACAGTAAAGTAGTGAGGAACAGGTATGTTAGCCCCAGGCTAAACAAATCCCTGGTACCATGGTAACCAAATGGCAGTTGCTCCAGGTTAATCAAGACACCTGTGGCCAATTAAGATCCTTCTAGAAGGCAGTAAAGATAGCTAGATTGATTGGGACACCTGAAGCCAATCAAGGACTGGCTGGAACTAGTTAAAAGCCTCCCAGTTAGTCAGTGCGGAGTGGGTGTCAAGAGCTATAGGAGGGAGGTGTGCTGTTGGAGGAACGAAGTAGTATGAATCCATATCAGGTGCAAGGAAGGAGACCCTGAGGTAACTGTGAAGAAGATATTGAGTGGGGGCTGCTGTGGGGAAGTAGCCCAGGGAATTCTACATGTCCTATTTCCAAAAAGTCAGCTTCCATAGCTGTTAATTTTAGGGTCCCTGGACTGGAATCCGGAGTAGAGGGCGGGCCCGGGCTACCACCTCCCCTCCCTGATTAATCACTGATACTGGGAGACAACAGAGACTGTGTGAGGGAGGGTTGTTTCTCCTCACCTCCCTTGCTGGCTTATGATGAAAACGGCTCAGACTGTGACCCTTGCCTCTAGAGAGAGAAGGGCTATGTGGAGGGTCACAATGAGCCTCTGAGGTTAGCAAAATCCGTCAGGAAACGCAGGACCCACGGAGTCAAGGACAGAACTTTGTCACAGGCTGTTATAAAAATATTAGAACAGCCATACGGGGTCAGACAAATGGTCCATCTAGCCCAGTATCCTTGTCTTCTGACAGTGGTCAGTGCCAGATGCTTCAGAAGGAGTCAACAGAACAGGGCATTTTATCGAGTGATCCATCCTCTGTCATCCAGTCCCAGCATCTAGCAGCCAAATGTTTAGTGCCCCCTCCATGCCCGTGGAACGCTTGACCCTGCTGAGGAGAAAGAATAGGACTCAGGAAGATAGGTTCAGCGAGATCCTGCAAGCCAGTGCTGCATCAGACCATGAGCAAAGGGCCTGGAGGGTGAACATGGTAGATATCATGGAGAAGGAAAGAGTGGACAGGAGAAAGGCCCAGGAGTCCCAGCAGGAAAAGTAGAGGAAGATGCAGCAGGACATAATGGGGCTTGTCTGGAAGCAAACACACACTCTAGTTGCCCTACAGATTCAACAGTCATGGGTTCATCATCCTTTGCAATCAACAGAGAACTGCATTACAGCACTTCCCTACACCTCCCAACATTCCACATGGCAACAGGGGCCACATCCCTACAACTACAACCGCACCCACGGGAACGGGAAGGACTACCCCAGCTTCCCTTACACTGACTTGTGAGAGCCACAGTTACTGTATGTGTAGCGAAAATGGCCTGGAATGGACATGAATATTCTTTCCCCTGTTAAGTTCTGTTCCATTAATTTATTTTTTTAAGTTTTATTGTGTTTGTTTCTGGAATTGCATATACCTGTTTCGCACTGGTTTTGGTAAACAAAGAATTTCTATTTTTTTAAATGAATTCGTCTTTTTTGCTTCACAACACATACTGCAGAATGCCTAGAGCTACTCAAAGCACTGACAGCTTGTTATTGTACCAGGCCACAGAACTCATAAGTTCAGTGAAAAACACAGTGTACTTATTAAAAATATACAGCAAGCACCACATAATTCAGAAGTGCATTAAAAGACACATATTCATAAATATTCATCAAGCACTACACATCTTCTTAATAGCCCCCCCAAAAAAACTTTAGGGCCAGGTAGAACACGGTTCACCAAACCCATTACTGTGGCTAACTGTTAAAATGCTCTTTCAAGGTCTCCCTCAGCAACATAGCTCTGCATTGAGTTCTTCTAACGGCCTTTGCGTCTGGCTGTTCAAACTCAGCAGCTCCCCACCTCTGCCCTTCACCCCAGTAGCAACTCCCCCCCCCGCCCTTTTGCCTCACAGATATCACTCAGGACACAACAAGCAGCTATAATCATTGGGATATTTTTCTCACTGAGATCCAATCTTGTGAGTTACCACCACCAGTGGCTCTTCAATCTACCAAAAACACATCCAACTGTCCTCCGGCACCTGCTGCGCCGGTAGCTGAAGCTTCCCTAGGTGCTGTCAAGGTGGCCAGCGTACAGCTTCATGAGCCAGAGAAACAAGGGGTCCCCAAGGATCTCTACTGGCATTTCAACATTGCCAATGGTAATTTGCCAGGCGGGAAAGAATGTCCCTGTTTGCAGTTTGTTTGAACAGTCCCATATTCTTAATGATTCTAGCATCCCGCATCTTCCCAGCCCAGCCCACACGGATGTCAGTGAAGCATCCCTGGGGATCCATCAATGGTTTCACAACCATAGGAAAGCAGCCCTTTCTGTTGATGTACTCTGAGGCAAGGTGGGCTAGTGGCAAAATAGGGCTGTCAGTTCGGGAAGTCCATTACTGCAAAACCATCTACTATGTACTGCACATTGCTGAGAGTTACAGCCCTGCGTAGCAGGAGACAATTAATGGCCCTGCACATTTCATTGACAATGGCCCCACTGTAGATTTTCCAACTCCAAAGTGATTGCCCACACTCCGATAGCAAATCTGGCACTGCAAGCTTCCACATGGCAATTGCCATTTGCTTCTCCACTATCAATGCCACTCTGATTCTGGTCTCCTGGCGCTGAAGGGCTGGGGTGAGTTCAGCACACTGATCCGGGAATGTGGTCTTCCACATCCAGCAGTTCTGCAGCCACTGCTTGCCATCCCAAACCTGCATTACAATGTGATCCCACCAATCAGTGCTTGTTTCTCAGGCCCAAAAGCCGTGCTCCACTGTCTGCAGCTGCTCTGTGAATACCAACAACCACCTTGAATCAATTTTGTGATGTCCTTCAACAAACCGTCCTCAAAGAAATCGTCATCTCCCCTATTGCTGGGGTTCTTCTTGTGGGTCTGCACATATTGCAGGATCATGCATCCTCTGCTTGCAACACTCATAACAACAGTGCAGAGCTGTGTGGGCTCTGTGCTTCGGTCAGAGACAGTGGCCAGTAAAAAAATGCTGTGGAGGTTTCTGGGATTTTAAACAAGGTATGAAAATTGCAGGAAATGGATGGCGCATGATGAGAACCTGATCCCTTGCTCCCAGTCACTCTGCGCGATTTGTTTTTGCCCCGCTATGCAATGCTAGTATCTCCCAAAAGACAGTGCCCAGGATGATGGCAAGGGGCACACTGACTGGTAGCAACACAGTGAGTAGCAGCGCCAGTGCAAGGAACCAAATATGCATGTGCACAAGCAATATACTCACTGCAGTGGCTTTATGACAACGTCACTACTGTTGACTAAAAATGTAGATATGGCCTAACTTGAATACTGGCAACAACAAACCCTATGAGAGGCAAAATCAGCTCAGTCCAGATTAGTGTAGCCAAGACACAGAGACATGATCTTCAACAAGAACTTCTAATTTATAATCTGTAATACACCAGTCAAACATACAGGAGACGTTTTGCAATCTAAAGATATTTCTATTAACAACTAATGTGGAACCACTGATCAGGTAGAGACAGGGGAGCCCCTGTTTTTTAAGAAAAGTGAGTCTGGGACCTAATTCTTGACCCTCATTTCCAGCACCCTGCCCCTCAGACTCCCAAAATGGATCTCCAGTTATTCATACTGATCTCTTGCTAAAATAGGTTGGCAGTGAAACCTTTTTAACTAGGGACTACTTATTTAAATATACACACCCATATTGAAAATATTTTTGATTTCATGTACATGGCAAGTGCTGAGTGAGAGCAACGCAAGTTTGTCATGAGCGTACAGCAAGTTACCCAAACAGGCTAGAGCTCTACTGGAACTGGTGACACTGGGCAAGAAATATGATGCAAAATGAGACTAGATTTATACACGCATTGACAGTGTAATAGTCTCCTACACAGCATATTACAAATTCCTGCAATAACCAACCTTGCCCATAACCAAAACAGACATGCTTTTATTGTGTACATTAATGTATTTAAACTAAAGCAACAAAGTACCTGGGTGGTTTCAGTGTTTCATAATAAAGAAAAGGTTTACAAAGAAAACAAAACATTCCATCTCTTTTCCCCCTTCTCTGCCTTTGATTTTTCAGAGAATGAACAGTGGGTATGTGTGTATTGTTTTTAATAGCAACAGTGTCCAGCCAGTGACCTAGATTTCAGAACAATATGAAAGCAGGGCAAGAAGACATTGATGAAAAGATAAGACTGTACACACACATTCCACAGAACAAAATACAACAGCTAAATTACTCTCTGATGCAATTCCATTGACTTCAAAGGAGTTGCATCAATCTGCCACCAACTGAGGGTAGGTTAGTGTTTTGGTTATTTTTTTCCCTTCATCTTCTTTATGCAGCATTCATGACACGAGTCCTAGACAAACAGGTGGACCTTTATTTCATCAGTGAAGAGTTTCTTGACTAATCTCAAATACATACCGGTAACAACAGATCTCTCAGGTACATCCCTCCTCATCAGGAGCCCTAACCTGATTCCATTGAAGCCCTGGCAAACTCCCACTGAATTAAACGGAAGCATGATCAGGACAAGGTGTTGTACAATAAACTTCTTACCTCCGATAATTTTTGAGGATCAGTTATACTATCTCATCCTCCACCTGGCTTTCTCCAGAGAAACCCCACTACATCTCTTATACTCTGATACCTGATAATTAAGAATATATGTCCTCTCTCTTAGCTCGTACTGGTATATTAAACAAAATACTTTTAGCTTCCCCTATGCAACAGTGGTTTTCTTCTTGCTTATTATGTAACTTTGTAATTTGATTTTAAGAACACAAATTTCTCCAAAGTACAATGTATCTCCCAAAGACATGACAAGCAGTATAAAATATTTCAAATATTTTAAAAAGTAGTCTGTTTGCTAAGCCTGCCATAGGGCTTTGCCAAAATGGAAAAGTGACAGCAGCCTTAGCAATTAAAATATAAATATTGAGTAGACAGCTTTTTACTTATTGATTTGGTAGCCAGAAATTTTTGAGATTCCTCTTAGGAATTGTGTCCATAAGTGCAATTGTCAGAGAGAAAACCATGTCTTCTTATCTGAAAATAGGCATACACAAGTTTCAGAACAGAATTTAAGTTTAATTTTTTTACATTTTCCAACAAAGGAACTAATTCTGCAAACCATTACTCACACATGTAGTTCTTACTTTTGTGAGTACTCTTATGCACACAAAGATTATTCACCTGAGTAAGAGTATGCAGGATGAAGTCTGAATTCAGTAATTTCAATTTATAGCACAAACTAATTTTAAAAACTCACAACACATGTATACAATGCCTAATTGAAATCTTTTCAATTTTGAAAACTGAATTAATGGTAATTTCCAATGCTACCTCTGCTCATTTGCCATTTGGGGTTTTTTACAATCACACTTTCTTTGAATATATAAAATTTGTCCCTCTTTGGTAGCCATTCGAAAGATAAACACAAACAAAACAGGAAAGCTGACTAAACAGAGAAAGCACTGAAACTCATTACACAAAATTGCTATCAAGTGCACAAAATAAACAAACTAAAAACTCTAATCTTTCTTTTATAGAAATTTTAGGTGCTACTTGTAACAATAGTTTATAACAAAATTGAATTCAAATGCAGCTTTTACATTGACAGTGTGTCTAACACTTTCATACAATTTCTAAATTGATAAAACCTTCGATATCCACTCATATTTCAGTTGCTTATTACTATTTTTTTTTAAATCAGCCAAGGCACCAATCTTAAATGCTAACATTCACATTTCAGCTATTTTTGCTGGAATCCTCTTTTTAAGAATGCAGGTAGCTGTGATTATTTTGTAAACAATGGGGGAAAGAATTATGGAGGTGAAAGGACAATGGCTCAAAACTATCCTTGAGCATCATTCTGAGAGAGAAAAATGCAGTCATTGGACAGCAGTCTTGTCTATTCCCAGTAGGATTTACAGGCTAGTTTATGCCTCATAATTATCATTCATTAAGTGGGTTGCAGTAGCACCTAACAGCCTCAGTCATGGACCAGGACCCCGTTGTGGTAGGGCTGTGTAAGCATAGAACAAAAAGATGGTCCCTCCCCAAAGAGCTTACAATGAAAGTAGCTGATCTACAGTACCGAAGACAATTGATCAATCTAACAATATTATTATGGGCTCCTGATTTTCATCTAAATACCAGGTGCTGATCTACCAATGCAGTCCAAGTTTGTACTTGGACTGATAAAATTCAAGAGGATCAGAGGCATTTAGATATTCAGAATTTTCTCACCACAGCCTTCTCAATTATCTAAGCCAGGAACAGGAAGCTACATAGCAAAGGCCAGAGACTCTGCTCTGGCTGAGCTGGGCTCAGTGCATGGTCAGGCTGGGGGAGAAGCAAACATGCTTCCATGCCACCTTTGTAGCACCCTAATCCTGGGACTACTTAAGCCCCAGATCACATCCCCTTTTCAATCACTGCACCCTGTTCACTGAGTATAGAGAAGCAAGTAGGAGCCACTAGGCTGGCTGTAGAGCACATACAAATTTCCATGTACACTAGGGGAATCCTCAGAAGGACACTTAGTGGCTTCATGTTTCTTTTGTGCACCTGGAGCAGGGCCAATGATCTGGCCTGGGAGAAAAGTTTGCCACATTCTCAGCATCCAGTTGTGTTTTTCTGAGCAACAGTCATACGACAGCTTCCTCAAGAGAAGTCAACAACCTGCCCCTCTTAAGGGAGGAAATGACATACTCTCAAGCCTTTATCCAGTGACACTCTGTGATGCAAAGTCCTCAAACACCTGTTTTCCATCACCATTTTACATGAGCCCAACAAAATAGCACTGGATGTTAACACTGTAGCAGATGAGATAACTGCAATATTTACATGGTAAATTGTTTGCTAAGGCATATTAATGTAAATAACTGAAAATGCAAACAGGTGCAGTTTGTCTATTTGTTGCTCAGATTACAATATGGTACAAATAAATATTAGGTAAACACTAAACTACAAACAGGTGCAAGTGTTCTGCCTCTGTCACCATTTATCCTTCATCTCTGCTGAAGTGGCAACTGCTCCCAACTCATGTGAAACACCCTTCTCAATTACATTAGCTGTACAGCATGCATGGGCACGTACACACAAATCAATTCTCTCAAGACTACCCTTTTTTTAGAAGATCTGTATCCTCACTGTTGGTAGTCGAAGCAGCTAAATGGCAGCCTTAAGAAAAATTAATTCTACACAAATCTCTTCTTCTTGATTCTCTCATAAGATTAGTCATCATGGAGATCCCAGAAGGGCTTTCCTTTACTGGTACCGCATGGCAAACACACTTGGATTCCATGACTACTTTTTTATTTCTGATGATCCCATCACTAATCTTTGCAGTTTAATCATTTTTAACTCACGCATAGTAACCCTTTCTTCCCTTTTATTCAAGTGCTCTACATAAAAAAAATGTTCAGCTGAGTAATACTGTTTTTCCCCCGTGGCCTGACACGAGCTGCTTAGAATAACTAGGGTGACCATACGTCTGGTTCTGGCTGGGACAGTCACCTTTTTAAGCCCTGTCCCTGCTGTCTCGACTTTTTTTTGCTCTTGCCAGCTTGATCAGTTGGCAGGAGCAAACAGGACAAATGCCCACTTCTGTCAAAAAAGTGGGGTGCGGAGGAATGTGGGGGGAAGGGGCGGGGAGGGGCAATGCCAGCCTTGTACTGGGGCCAGTCAGTGTTTGGGTGAGCAGTGATGCTAGTCCTGTGTGGGGAGGTGGGGGCTGGGCTTGGGCAAGCAGCTTGGGCCAACACCATGCCAGGGGCGGGGGGAGAGGGACGGGCGCTCGGGCTAGCCCCATGTGGTGTTCCTTTTTCCCTTTGGGAAATATGAACCCTAAGAACAACATTTTATGTTTAGACAAATCTAGTATTATTGCCAGGTACCCACTCCCAATCTTGTTTCCCCTGTTTTTGCCTAATGGATTTACTATAATGAAGTTAGATTATGCATTCATTTCATGGCTCATTCGTACACCACCAAGGAGTATTAGCTATACCCCCTCCCTCGCCATGCACCAAATTGTTTGTTTTCTTGGGCAAAGGCTGTTTCAATCTTTTCCCCCTCCTGCAAGCAAAGTGACTGTGTGGAGCAGGATCCAACTGTCAGCAGTTGCATATCCAAGGTGTGGAGTCATGAACAGGAGAAAAGTTGGCACACTGGTCTGAAAACCAGCTAAAGAGCTAGACACACAGGGTTTCTCTATACCGTACTATATACTGAAGCTGGAAAGAGGCTACTAATAGATGAATCAGTGCTGGTAGGGATGGAGCCACTCTTTTATAAAATTTTCCAGTTTGCAGGCAATGTTAACAGGAAGGCACAGCACAGGATGACAGCTATAATCTCATTATTTTAAGCATGGTACACTGTCAACTGCATGGGAGGAAAAAGAACAGATTATATTCCTTGGACTGTAATAGGGAGTCACATTTGATATAATTTTTTAATTCTTGCTGCACTCTTTAGGCCAAATTCTCCCCCTTACATGAGCTTAAATCCAAAGTAACTCTATTGGCTTCTCTGGAGTTACGCCAATGTACACCCGTGGTATGGACCGTGGAATCTTTCCTGCACAGTTTAGTGAAGCCACAGGAGAAAATTTAAATGCCAGCAAATTAAATTACCAAACACTGAAAAGGTCACAGGAGTACTGCACAGTACAGAGTGAAATAATATTCTTAGAATATTGCAAAAGGAAATATCTTAAACAACTAGATAATTAAGCTATAACCAGCATATCTCCTTATGCAGCACTCATTATAACTTCCCCCTTAATTGCCCTATTTAGAAATCCTATGTAACCATTGCACATCTGTAGGCAACACACAGCATTCTCCTTGAACTTCAACCCCGTCTTATTGTTGTGTACCTTTGAGTGTCTGCTAGTCATTGTACAGGGTTCAAATCAGTTTTAAACTCCTTCAATAAAAACCTCTATAATCAAGCAACAAAAAGATCTACTGCAAAACCACCATTTATCTCAGTAAAATACTACTGCAGTACTTTCTATGGTGCAAATATAAGGAATATGATTTTACTGCAGTCAGCAAATCAGATCGTTGCATTGTTGTCATATGGCCCATGTTAAAATGGAAAGAGCACAGAATGAGCTCACTGCAACTGAATGTGCTCTGTCTTTGTTCAGTTGGCCAGAAGAAAGGGGGTTGTTGTCCCTCTAAGAGCCCCCGCTCCCAACTGGGTGTCAGAGGTGATAGGAAGGGGAAAATTTTCCTGGACAGAACAGGGAGGACAAAAAGTGACTGGATAAGGTGGGGGGGGGGGGGAGGGAGAAGGGGCGGGCAGGGGCAGTGCCCTCCAGGGACCTGGGGGTGGTATTTATACTCCAGGCACTTCCAGAGAAGCCCCCTTTCACAGTAATCAGGTGAGCAGTATTATACACTGGGCACATAGGCAAACTGCCAAGTCATCTGGAGGTTCGCAGCTGAGCCTTGGTAGCAAGGAAGGCTGAGTTGGTATAGAAGGAGGGCTATGCTCTGGGACCAGGTGATGCCCCTCGGGCGCTCTTTGGCAGCCCGGGCACAGACATCAGATGTGATTATTTTTCACTCTGATGTGGGACAGACCCAGATTTCTGTGTGAAGGTGATGATTATTTGGTCTGAGATGTTACAGAGGAGGAAGCCATAAAGCCCCCCAAGGTTGATAAGGCCAGGAGGCACACGAATAGGGAGGTGGCTAAATTCGTATGCCACCAAGATGGAATGGCAATTGCTCATGCAGAAATATCATATTGGGCACCCATGTTATTCAGGAAGGATGGGATTCCCCTGTCCGACCAAAGAGTGGATATATTTATGGCCCATATGAGGGGATGAATTGGTAAATATCTGGGAACCCAACAAAGGTGAGGAGGAGGCAGCCAAGCTAACTGCTGATGCTTCCTTGTGGCAGGTGTCCAGTACAGGTACGCATTACAGAGGGGATAATAGTTCTCTGATCAAATGAATGTGGAAGGGGATTCAGTGGAACGCATCCCTTAAAGAAGCTAAGGAAGAGAGGTTGGGAAACTAGGGAAGATATTAGGAGGCTCTGAAATCTGGTATGGTAGAGAAATAAATTCTCCCCCTTTTTCCAGCTCCCTTAAATCCTCATACAAAGGGAGGGGTGCCGTCAGCCCTACCAAAAAGATGGACACAATTAAGGAAAAAATCATGACTAAGGCTACGTTTTAGTCACAGGTATTTTTAGTAAAAGTCACAGACAGTTCACAGGCAGTAAACAAAACTTCATGGCCCATGACCAATCCATGACTTTTAATAAAAATACCAGTGAATAAAACTTGGCCGCGGGGGTGGGGGGAGGACTGCCCAGAGGCCCTGTGGGTGCTGGGGGAGGGCGGACTGGCTGCTTGGGTGCAGGGGAGGGGGGGCACGTGGGCGGCAGCACACAGCCCAGGACCCCCACTAGTGCTGCGGACGGGGGGTTGGCAGGGCTGGCAGGCTCTCTACCTGGCTCCGTGCCTCCCTGCCCCAGCAGCAACAGCGTTTGGGTGTGGGAGGGAGCACGGAGTTGGGGCATGGGACCGGGTGAGGCAGACTCTGGGCGGCGCTTACCTGGGGGGCTCCCCGGAAGTGGCAACAGCCCTCTTGCTCAGGTGCTTGGTGGAGGCTTGGCCAGACAGCTCTGTGAGACTGCGTGCTGCCTCCACCTGCAGGCATCACCCCCAGAGCACCCATTGGCCATGGTTCCTGGCCAATGGGAGCTGCTAAGTCAGTGCTTTGGGCGGAGGCAGCACACAGAGCTGCCTGGCCAAGCCTCCACCTAGCCGCTGAGCGAGAGGGATGTTGCCAACCCCCCCTCCCCAGCACCACTGGGGATCCTGGGCAGTGTGCCTCCGCCCGCGCCCTCCACCCCCACGCCGCCCTCCTCCAGCACCCACAGGGCCTCTGGGCAGTCCTCCCCCCCACCCAAGTTTTATTCACTGGTATTTTTATTAAAAGTCATGGATTGGTCATGGGCCATGAATTTTTGGCCCGAGACTGCCCCAGCAGTGTCCGGTGCGCCTGACGCAGGGGCTGCCTGAGCCGCCGGTCACTGCGGAAGTCACAGAGGTCACGGAAAGTCATGGAATCCGTGACCTCCATGACAATTCACAGCCTTAATCATGACCTGTGTTATACAATTTATTGTTGAGTACTATCGTACACATTGAGTGAATAAAGTTGTGGTCTAATTAATCCTCATACATTGCCTCTCTTTCTTCCAGTGGAGCTGGGACAATCATAGAAATGTAGGGCTTAAAGGGACCTCAAGAGGTCATCAAGTCAATTCCCCTACACTGAGGTAGGAGCAAGTATATCTAGACAGGTGTTTGGTTAATCTGTTCTTAAAAACCTCCAATTACATGGATTCCATAACCTCCCTTGGAAGCCTATTCCAGCACATAAGTACCCTTACGGTTAGAAAGTTTTTCCTAATATCTTATTTAATTCTCCCTTGCTGCAGATTAAGCCCATTACTTCTTGACCTAGCTTTAGTGGACATAGAGAACAATTGATCATTGTCCTCTTTATAACAGCCCTTATCATATTTGATGACTTATCAGGTCCCTCGCTCAGTCTTCTGTTCTCAAGACTAAATCATACCCGTTTTTTTTAACCTTTCCTCATAGGTCAGATTTTCTAAATCTTTTATCATTTTTGTTGTTCTCATCTGGACTCTCTCCAGTTTGTTCACATCTTTCTTAAAATGGGGCCACCAAAATTAGACATGGTTCCCCAACTGGGGCTTCATCGCTGCCAAGTAGAGCGGAACAATTCTCTTCCGTATCTTACATATGACACTCCTGTTAATGCACTCAGAAAATTAGCCTTTTCTGCAACTGTATCACATTGTTAGCTCATACTCAATTTGTGATCTACTATAACCCACAGATCCTTTTATTGTATCCACCAGGCAAGGTATTAACAAACTTTAACAGAACTTTATTTACAGTGCAAGTCTCTTCTCCAAGCTGTAGCTGCACACTCTGTAACTCTCCCAGCCTCCTCAACTCATAGACTCATAGACTTTAAGATCAGAAGGGACCATTATGATCATCTAGTCGACCTCCCGCATGATGCAGGCCACAAAGGTGTCCCAACCCCTTTCCCTTGACTCTGCTGTTGACGTCCCCAAGTCCTGTGGTTTAGAGACTTCAAGTAGCAGAGAATCCTTCAGCTAGCGACCCCTGCCCCATGCTGCGGAGGAAGGCGAAAAACCTCCAGAGCCTCTGCCAATCTACCCTGGAGGAAAATTCCTTCCCGACCCCAAATATGGCGATCAGTAGAACCCCGAGCATGTAGGCAAGATTCTCCAGCCAGACCCTCATTGGCCATTGATACTATTTACCAGCGATGGCGCGCTGTTGATTTGACTAAAATCACGTTATCCCATTAAACCATTCCCTCCATAAACTTATCTAGCTTAATCTTAAAGCCAGACAGGTCCTTCGCCCCCACCATTTCCCTCCTCCTTCCTGTTTCCTGTCCTTTCAGACTCCCAACAGCCAGTGCTCCCAGTTCTAATAATACATGCAGCATCTAAACACCACATTCCCTCCTCTCTTAAGAAACTTTCCAAATTAAAATAAACATTGTTGTTCTAACCCCAGGAACAAATATGAAACAAGACACTATACTGTTGGCAGGAATATTACACTGAAAACACTGTAGATACTACATAACATAGTCTTTAGTCCAGGCAGGTGGTCGTCTGAGTCTGACAGGCCGTCTCTCAAGCCCCGGTTCCAGTGCAATGTCTTGTTGCGTTGGTTCTACAGTGAAGTCATCCAGTGCAGACTGGGTATTGGCATAATCTCCTCTTGGTGCATAGGCAGGTGCCAGATAAGAAGCATTCCATACCCGCCCATCAGAAAGTCGATAGGTGTAAGGTCCCTTCTTCTCTATGATTTTAAGAGGAGCTGTGAATTTATGGTCCCCTTTGCATAATATTCCAGGTTTTCGTATTCTAACAAAGGAACCACACTCAAATTTTGGTTCCTTAGCACCCCGCCATTTATCTGTGAAAGCCTTAGACTTTGCTTGGTTCTGTTCAACTGTCTTTCTCTCAGCATTACTTAGTGTCCTTGAAGTAAATGCAACAGTCCTCTCTGTGTTGTCCTCATGAAGTTGTGTGAGGACAGCCCCAAGTCCATAATCAGAAGCATCAGTAGTTACAATTGTGGGCAATGCGGGACTGAATAATGCAAGTACTGGACTATGTACAATTAAGTCTTTCACCCTTTCGAAACTAACTTGTGCATCCGAGTCCACACTAAGGTTGAACTTCTCCGTAGTAATTCTCGTAACGGTTCAATGACAGAAGCATAATTGGGAATGAATTTTGCATACCAGGAGGTAAGACCCAAGAAGGAATATAAGCTTTGCAAATCTGTTGGAGGAGGAGCATTTGAAATTGCCAGGATATGATCTGGATCAGGTTTTAGTCCAGCCTGTGAAATTGAATGCCCCAGAAAGGAGAGTTCAGTTTGTCTAAATTTGCATTTGGATCTATTGAGCTTGAGACCTGCTTTGCTGATGCAGTTTAGTACAGACTGCAGGTTATTGTCATGCTCCTCAGTAGTATTTCCAAACACAATAATATCATCCAAATAGCACTGAACTCCATGTTGATTCTTCAGAATCAATGACATCATTTTTTGAAAGGCACTTGGAGCTGATGCGAGACGGTATGGAACACGTTTAAAACGAAATAGTCCCTCATGTGTAATAAATGCTGTGAAGTCTCTGCTATCTTCATGCAACATAACCTGGTGGTATGCGCTCTGCAAATCAAGAGTAGAAAACATCTTTGCTCCACGGAATTCTGCAAATACTTCCTCTATGTGAGGAAGAGGATGGCTGTCAATCACAATAGCTTTATTTGGCTCCCTTAAGTCCACACAAAGGCGAATGTCTCCACCCTTCTTCTGCGTCACTACTATAGGTGAAACCCATTCCGAGGAGTTAATCTCTTCAATAATGTCCTTTTGAACAAGTTTTCTAAGTTCCTCTGAAACAGCTTCCCTGATTGAAAATGGTAAGCGCCGTAATTTCTGTCGTACAGGCAACACATTATTCCGCATTTTAACTTTATGCAGAAACCCATTAGCACAGCCGAGTTTCTTCTCAACCTGGAGTTGGGTCCCAGCTGAAACCGGTGTGTGTACCGCAAGAGTGCTTTGCTGAGGAAGATCAATTAGTCCATTAACTACCCTCAGATTTAAAGCAGCTAATAAATCTCTGCCAAGGATAGCAGTGCCTTTGTGGACAATGTAGAACTTCGCAGTTACACATCGATCTCCAAAAGTAACTATTGCTGGCAGGCAGCCATGTACTGGAATATGGTTTTTCAAATAGCATACCAAGTGAAGTTTGGGTTCAGTAAGAGGCACATCTTTAAAGTCATGCAAATAGATGGAATCAGGTTGTATAGATACTGCTGAGCCAGTGTCCAACATTAGCTGAATAGAGTGTGATTTGCCTGGAGGGTATGGCAGAAACATTTACAGTGCACTTTATCTGTTCTGGAATATGTGCAGTACTGATTTTGTCTACACTCAGCACAGTAACATCTGGTATTGTAACTGCATGCACCTGTTGATTGAATTGGCTACTGTGACATACTTTAGCAAAATGCCCAATCTTTTTGCAATGATTGCACTGAGCTACTTTTGCTGGACATTCTGTGTAGCTTGGAAGATGTTGTGGGGATCCACAGCGAAAGCATGCTTTTACTGTATTTTGCATTCGCTGAGTCAGTGGCTTTTCACTAGTTTTCCTTTTGCAATTGTTTGTCTGCAGTGATAGTGAACTTTTCTGCAAAGGAGTCACTCTCTGGACTGGGCCTTCTGTACCCTTGCTCATTATTTTGGCTTCAGCTGTAGCTGACTCAATCTGAGTAGCAATGGTTATTGCTTTTTCTAGTGTAAGTTGTGGTTCTAGAAGTAAGCATTCTCTTCCATGAAGCATTGTTGTTTTCTCAATGAGCTGGTCTTTAATCATCTCATTTGCCATATTCCCAAAGTCACAAGTTACAATCAGACTCCTCAGGGAGGCAATATACTGCATTATAGTCTCCCCTGGTTTCTGCTCACGCTGGCGAAATCTGTAGCGATTAACTACTACATTCACTTTTGGCACAAAAAAGTTCTTTAATGCAGTGAGTGCAGTCTCATATTTATCATCTGCAAGGGGAAAAGTGTAAAATATACACTGCCCTTCTGCTCCAAGGCAGTGGATTAGCAAAGCACACTTTCTTACTTCAGAAATCTCTGTAGCACTGATTGCAAGCAGATAAGTCTCAAACATACAGATCCAGGCAGTAAAAGCAATTGGAGGCTCACCTGGGCTTTGCAGAAAGGGTGCAGGTGGGTTCAGAGGCAGAAGATCCATCCTCGTCGCCAAAATGTTGTATCCACCAGGCAAGGTATTAACAAATTTTAACAGAACTTTATTTACAGTGCAAGTCTCTTCTCCAAGCTGTAGATGCACACTCTGTAACTCTCCCAGCCTCCTCAACTCCTCCCCCTCCTTCCTGTTTCCTGTCCTTTCAGACTCCCAACAGCCAGTGCTCCCAGTTCTAATAATACAAACAGCATCTAAACACCTCACCTTTTCAATAGTACTACCACCTAGCCCAGGGGTTGGCAACCTTTCAGGAGTGGTGTGCCGAGTCTTCATTTATTCACTCTGATTTATGATTTCGCGTGCCAGTAATACATTTTAGAAGGGCTCTTTAAGTCTATAATATATAACTAAACTATTGTTGTATGCAAAGTAAATAAGGTTTTTAAAATGTTTAAGAAGCTTCATTTCAAATTAAATTAAAATGCAGAGCCCCCCGAACCGGTGGCCAGGACCCGGGCAATGAGTGCCACTGAAAATCAGCTCGTGTGCCGCCTTCAGCACACGTGCCGTAGGTTGCCTACCCCTGACCTAGCCAGTTACTGTATTTCCCATTTTGTAGTTGTGTGTTTGATCTTTCCTTCCTAAGTGTAGTACTTTGCATATGTCTTTACTGAATTTCATCTTGCTGATTTCAGACCAATTCTTTAATTTATCAAAGTTGTTTGGAATTCTAATCTTGTCCTTCAAAGTGTTTGCAACCCCTCCCAGCTTGGTTTTATCCACAGATTTTAGAAGCCCACTCTCCACTCCATTATTCATGTAATTAATCAAAATATTGAATAGAACCAGACCCAGGGCTGACCCCTGCAGGATCCAACTAGATACATTCTCCCAGTTTGACAGTAAACCATTGATAACCATTCTTTGTGTATGGTTATTCAATCAATTGTGCACCCACCTTATAACAATTTAATCTAGATCACATTTCCCTAGTTTGCTTAGGACAATGTCATGTGGGACACCGTCAAAAACTTCACTAAAAATGATCATGTCTATCGCTTCCCCCCAGCCAGTGGGCCAGTAACCTTGTCAAAGAAGGAAATTAGGCTAGTTTTTCTTGCCAAAATCACGTTGGCTATGACTTATTATCCTATCATCCTCTAGGTGCTTACAAACTGATTGCTAAATAATTTCTTCCAGTATCTTTTCAGGTAGTGAAGTTAGGCTGATGAGTTTTTGAAGATAATCATTAATAGTTCCAAGGTTCCTTCAGCTAGTTTCTTAGGGTGAATTTCATCAGGCCCTACTGACTTGAATACATCTAACATTTAAATATTCTTTAAACTGTTCTCTCTCTATTCTGGATTGTATTCATTCCCCCTTGTTCTGATTTTGTCCCTACACACTTGTGCTATTCTTTTGTACTCATTCTAAGCAATCTGCCCACGTTTCCACTTGTAGGATTCCTTTTTGATTTTCAGGTAATCAAATTGCTCCTGAGGCAAAACATACTGCCCTCTTATTCTTCTTCTGATCATTCCTTTGCTATTGTGCCTTTAATACTGTCTCAGAGAAACTGCTAGCTCTCCTGAACTCCTTTCTCCCCCTTAGATTTTCTTTCTAAGGGACCTTATCTACTAACTCTCTGAGCTTATTAAAGTCTGCTTTTAAAAAGTCCATTGCCCTTATTTTGCTGCTCTCACTCCTTCCTTTCCTTAGAATCAGGAAGCCTATCATTTCATGATCACTTTCACCCAAGTTGCCTTCCACCTTCAGATTCACAACCAATTCCACCCCAGTCAGAATCAAGTCTAAAATGGCTGCCCCCTGGTTACTTCCTCCACCATCTGAAACAAGAAGTTGTCCCCAACACATTCTAATAAACTTATTGGACATTTTGTGTTTTTCTGTATTATTTTTCCAACAGATATCTGGGTAAAGTCTCCCACTATTACCAGGTCTCTGGATATTTGTTCTAGAAATTCCTCAATGAATGTAACTTGTTAATTTCACATTCTACAGTATATACTAGGGACATCTGAAACAGATGGCGAGAAATACCACAAGAGGAATGATGACTGTAACCAGGAAGAAATTGACAGAAACTAATCCATTCTTGTTATAACCCAGGTGTTATATATTAGAACACTGCTAATGAAGACTCACTGTGTGTTACTAGATTTTGAGAACTAGTATGTGAAAAAGCACACAATAAAAATGTTAAGGTTACTGAACCACTCAGTGTGCTTTATTTAACAAACTATTTTTGTCAGATTATAATATTTCATAATGTATTAGTCAACCTCTTGCCGTATATTTTAAAAAAAGGTAAGGAAGGGATGACAGGTTACCGACTAGTATAGGCTCTGCAGCTGTGGGAGGGACGCCATTTTATTTACAGCAGCATTTGTTGTTGCCTTCTCTGTCACTTTTAGAGTGAGTGAACTGGTGCTTATGGCAGCTGTGGACAGGTCCCATTAAACGTAACAGATGAGGTGCAGCTATCTGCAGGAGCAGTGTCCCTGCACTTTTGGTTCTCAGAAACAGACCAGAAGGGAAAGGAGGCTTATGTGGTGGTGAAGGAATGTGCAGATGGGTGCTTGTGCCCTGTAAAGGCAATAAGAGCCTTGCTAAAAACTTGGGGCCTGCAACCCGGACCGCTGTTCATACACGATGATGGCAGCTGTCTGACAAGGTACCAATTCAGCGCAGTATTGAGAAAAACCCTGCGCTGCTGTGGTCTTGACCTCTCTCCAAATTCGGTACTCATTCTTTCAGGATTGGGACAGCAACATCCGCAGTTACAAGGGGTTTCAGCTCACAGCAGGTGCAGGCAAGAGGGTGCTAGAAATCACGGTGTTACAGGACTTACATCTGCACCAAGCAAAAGATGGCAGGGAAGAGCAAAACGTAACTAACTTGTTTGTTTCAGAAGCTACACATAGCATATGCGATATCTGGATTTGTGGGCACTCTGTGGTGCACTGGGCACACAAGAGGGCAGCCAGTACGGCAGCTGGATCTCAGCTGGGCTGCAGCGGTGAAGTTGTTCATGTCGAGAAGAGACATGCAGTGGGATCAGCTCATGCCACTTCTGCGCTCACTGACAGGCAATGGCTGGGAGCAGACCTACGGTATGTGGGCAAGGCTCGTAAGAAAATAAATAAGGGGGTCACCATGATATTCCTGGAGAAAGGGGGCTCAGTGATACAGCACGGGGACATCCATTACAATCAGCCAGAAGTTTTGGGGGATGATGACGTATATTGGTCAAATGGAGGTTCTGACTTACAGCTAGAGGATGTGCGGGCATGGACTGGACAGGTGGTGTGATACCAGGCGGCATGCTTGGGTAGGGAGTGAACTCGCTAGAAAGTTGGCATTTGGAAATTCAGTGCTCTGTCAGCTAATATTGTTTGTGTTGGTGACTGACTACATGACATTCTTCCTTCTAAAACAATAATGAATCCATATTCTAGCACAGGGAAGGGAGTATTGTGCTCCTGAAGGTATCATAATTTGAATGAAATGTAAAACCAAGAAGCTGAGAAGGCCATTCATTAACCCAACTTCTTCTTATGTCCAGGGTAAATTCCAATTTGGGCAACTGCATTTTTCTCACCCAACATTCTCCCCCCTGTAGTTACAACTGAATAAGCTGTTCTTCATTTCTGCTCCTAAACTGTCAGATATTGTTAAGCAGTTGTAGCATTTAACCCTGGAGGTAGTTGACATTGTTATACATATTCCCTTTTTAAAAATTATTTTCAGTGTTAATTTAGTGCTTGTGAGAGTAGCTGGGCTGACAGCCTTGGGACTGAAGTTTTCTGTCTAGTCACAAAAATAAAAGTGGTGCAAGCACAGTCAGCAGCAGTGCAATTTGCCCCACCAATGTACGTTAGCCATCACCTGGAGAAACCAACTCTGAGAGTGGGAAGGCAATTCAGTTACCGGACCTAGTGGATTCTTGGTCTCTCTCTACCAATAGGTCACCAGTTATTCTAATAAAAGATCTATATTGCACCATAAGTTTATATAGCACTTGACAGAACACAGACATGGCATGAACTCTATCACAACTGTGAGGGGTGTGTGTCTATTCATTTCTTTATGTATAATCTACCTGTCCACAGACTATCAGCTCATTTCATGTAAAACACTGATTAACCTACTGATAACAATGACTTTTGTTTACTTCTGACCTGGACCAAATTCAAACCTGTGATCAAAAGGCAAAAAATGCTATATCTCATTTCCAATGTCCCCGGTCATTTGAATTCCCTTTTGTTCTTTATTATTAGAGATCTGGTATCCCATTATCCTGACCACTGCTAGTTAATACTTCAGTTTACCATGAAACTAAGAGACTGGACCACAATTTTAACTCCACTGAACTTGTCCTTGCAGCTCCAGCAAAGTCAGAACTTGGTAGTACATAATTTTTTGGGGTGTGTGTAACTTTTCAGATGTTTTTGATGTCTCTGGCAAATGACAAACATCATAAACAGTTCTCACTTTAATTAGCAAAGCTAAAACTCAGTGAGAGTTCTTCCATAACCTAAATTTGAAGACAGAAAAGATTTTCCAGAAAAAAAGTGGATCTGCTATGCATGTCTTTCCACAGTCCTTTCGAGTGATTACACTCAACCTTTTTCTATACTTACCATCTACAAAATGTCTATACACAATATCTTGATTATGTATAAGCAAATGAACAAAAACAATGAGTAGCCTCTATTCAAGCATTTTCAACCACAGCATAAATAAGTTGGAAATATGAAGGTGATGCTATTCGATTCCTAGCTCAATTCTACATCTATCACATTATTTACCTTTGTTAAATCCAGAACATTTCTATAAGACATTCATTCACTGATACAAATTTATAAAACAATGACCAGGGAGACTCTTTGGAGCCCTGTATCGGAGCCAAAAGGAAAATGTTAAAAACCTACAGGTTTGTAGCTATGTATATTTGGAAAAAAAATAAGTGTCTAATACTGCAGATGTTCTTCCCTTAAAACCCAAACAGCCTTAATTCCCAGTTGACAGGTTTCCTTATCACAAAAACCATTATTGCAATTGACAATTGGCAGACAGCCCAAGGACTGAATTGGTTCTGCAGGATGAGCTCCCATCTCAACTCTAGCAGAGCAAGATAAGGTCACATTGTTAGGGTAGCATTGGCAAACTTCCACTGCAGCTCCTTAATTGCTTTGTCTATGCTTAAAAGACTGCCAGTTCTGAATGCTGTCCATCTAACGTCTTTAAATTAGTATTACAACTCACTGAAAGAAAAATAAGATACCTGGATCAGAAAGACGCACACAATTACATTATTTAGTAATCAATGACTTTAGTGGTTATTTCCCTCTCTCGACTTAAACAGGGCGAATATTATAGCTCAGTAAAGTGAGTGATTATTTCCTAAAACCAGGGAAAGAGCTGACCAATCACACTAAGGGATTGGAAATTAAATCAGAGCACCTACCGCCAAAAGAATTTTTTAAAAAAAATTAAAAAAATACATAGTTGCACAGAAACATCAAAAATAAGGGAAAGGCAAAAAAAAATTGTGGGTGAGAAAAGATTTAATTATTTGTATTTTAAGGGCACTTGTGATCTTATTAAAAAGGAAGGCAAATGATTTATTATATTACTATCAGTATTACATTGTATCAACTAGAACACCTTTAAAGATATTTTTAAATGATCAACACTAACACCACACATCCTTAGTCACGTTATAAACAGAAATCTGCAGCATTGCTATCTGTAACATGTGGTCCTAGATATCTGTTGTCTTAGTGGTGAACTAGTTACCTACAGACTAGTTTAACATCTGGTTGAACAAAACGCTTACCTCGGCATATTTTGCCACTGAACTGGCTTCAACTGCATAGACTTTTCTAGCTCCAGCCTGAACTGCAAAAAATGAAAGGATTCCTGATCCACAGCCAACGTCTAGGACCACCTTGAAAACAAAAGGCACACCAAAAAAAAAAGAAGTTTAGAAGGTGGATTATTTTTAAAGTTGTTATTACATTCTTGAGTGTCTAAGTCCCAGAGGACCAAGCATGACATCCTAAAGAAATATTTAAACTGGGAGGGAAAACGGTGTTAAAAAGCCAATCATCATAAATTTTATTTTGGGTGCTTACATTTTAAAAAGAAACCAAAACTCCAGCTCTAGTTTCCAAATTTTCAGAGGGTGAGGATGTCACTATCATGTACCATAGAGAGTTACACTTCACCTCTGACTTCATGCCTTGGATACATATCACTGGAACCTGCTAGTGGGTTTCTATTTCTGAGACTTGGCATCCTCAGATTTGCTTTGTTCTGTGAGGCAGTAATAACACAAATTATTGTTGAATCCACATAGGGGAGGCTGGGAGTTTATGAGAGATTCAAATAACCTAAGACATGAAAGAGTTACTGAAAAATTGTACTGGCCACAGCTTGTGACAGGTCAAAGAAGCTCAAGTGAGATTTTTGATTCTCCCTTTGTTTTAAAAAAAGTTCAAGTTTAAATACTCATAATGACAGAAAATTTGAAAAAGCCATTGAAATGGCTACACACCACTTCGCTATACATTTTATTCTGATCTATTTTTGTTTGAAACTTATTCACACACACATATTTCATGTGTATAAAACACAGAGGTTTGAGCTTTAACTGTGTATTATATACATACAGTATAAGAATACAGACACAGGGTACAGTATTAAGATTTAGATAGATTAGATGTACATGTACGCACGCACACATATATATGTATGTATTTCGTGCAATATTTTTACATACTGCTAGGACCACAAGTAGCTGGGTGTAGTTTTCAAATGTAGGCCCTGATTCTGAAAAACAATTATGCACATATTTAACTTTAAGCAAATACTAGCACTGCAGGATTGAGTTGTTTTTTTTTTTTTTTTTTTTTTTTTTTTTTTTTAATGAAAACACTTATGCAGATATATAACTTTACTCATATAAGTAGCCCTGTGGAGTCCTCCAATGGGATTCCTTATGTGAGTAAAGTATGCAGTGGGGGTTTCTTACAATGTATTTTCTCTTTTCAAATGCTGGTGCCAGAGATGTTGCCTAAACAGTCTGCATTTTGCTGCTAGCTTTATTACCAACACCAGTCGGTCCACACAAATCCCTCCGTACTAAGCTGCATAAAGACTGTAGCAATGGAATTACAAGTCACTCAAGAGCTCATGGTTAAAGAGATTCATAAGTGCATAAATATGGCTGAAAGCATGCTCCACTTTAAAAAAAAAAAAAAAAAAAAAAAACTTACTTTATATGAAACCTAGGCTACGTACTAATGAAAGCAATCCAACCGCCAGTGTATATTGTAGCCAGTCTGAATCTCTGTTACACAGATACAGGGAATACTAAGGCAACTAACACTGTTTCTTTTATTTTACATAGCTTCAAATTAGGCCTTGGGGCCAAAACATTGCCTCTAATATTATTTTCCTTTCCTAGTGCAAGATTTTATTAAGATCATTTTTTATTTCACAGACAACAGGCTGTCACAAAGCCAGTTTTGTTTCCGTGCTTTGGTGGGTATTAGACCACACCTCCATGCCCAGAGGAACTAACTTCAAAACAGCAAATTACAGCAAATATTGGGTAAAGGAGAATAAAGAAAAGATAGGGGGAGGGAGCCCATGACAATCAAGCACTAGTTTCTGTTTAACCACAGGGTCGACAGAAGGATTTGTTAGTAGAAGATTTCTCAAAACCTACTGGGGAACACTGCTTATCATAACCTTTCCTCTTTGTATATGTTGAGAGGAGAGGGAAGAACCAATGGCTATAGTTAAACATTACCAATGGAATGGAGAAGTGCGGCTTTCTACTTAGGGCCAGATTCTGAGCCCTTTCCTCACATCCAGTAACACACGTTACTTCTCAAATGGTCCATCTGACTTTGTGGAGTAAGGTACTGCTGTAGGGCATGGAGGTGCCCCCTGCTGAGATAACTTGGTGCTGCAGGCATGCCTGCCTTGGTTTCCCTTCTTTTAGCGCCTTTTAAGAACTCCACATATGAGACAAGATTCCCCTGAAGGGGTTCTACTTTATTAAATCCAAAATAAGCTTGAACTAAAGTCTCTTCCCTTGGGCTCGGAGGTTGCATAGCCTTCCTCCTTGGGGCCTGTGGTGGTCAGTCCTGGGAGCGTTTCTTTCCTTAGGAAAGTTTCTTTCTCTGTGAGCACCTCCTGTAAGGAAACCCTAATAGTCTTTTATCAGGCCCAGGTGCTCATTATCCAATTAACTACCTAGATGGGCTCATTAAATTAGCTCTTCACAGGTAGCCTAGGCCCGGACTCCCTTTAAGGGGCCAGCAATGTCATGACAGGCACTATCCACTGTAAGTGCATCAGAACCCAGCCCCGAGTGGGTATATCTACACTGCAAAGAAAACCCACAGCTGGCTATGCCAGCTGACTCAGGCTCGTGGGGCTCGGGCTGTGGGGCTGTTTCATTACAATATAGACTTCCTCGCTCCGGCTACAGCCCAAGCTTGGAGGCCCACCCCACCTCGCAGGGCCCTACAGCTCATGCTCCTGCCTGAGTCCAGAAGTCTACACTCCAATGAAACAGCCCCACAGCCTGAGCCCCAGGAACCCAAGTTGGCTGGAACAGGTTTGCTACATGTGTCTAGTTGCTGTGTAGACATATCCACTGTGGTCACTAAGACAATGCACTGTGAAATTTCAATACATGGAATTAGCTTTTTTTTCCCATTCTTCAATAGCATTTTTTTTCCAATCAGAAGTCAAATATTCTCAATATAAGTGTCTAGTTTTAGGACTGGCAGTTAGTGACTTTACTCTATCAATGTATTTGCACTCATGTATTTATATCTATGTATAAGTAAATAAATAAATAAGGACAGGGACGAGCTCAAAGGGCCCAAAAGGTAGTAATTTGTGGGCGTTTCGAGAACTAGCCTGAAGTAGATGAGAGGCTACTTAAATAATTGTGAAAAATCAACATTTCAGGGAGGATTTGTGCTGTACCCATCTAATTAGAGTGAGGCATGATCCTGCAAACTCTCACACAGGTGAATAATTTTCCATACGTGAATTTAGTGGGACTATTCACATGTGGAAAGATACACACATGCCTAAGCATTTGCAGAACAGAGATCTGCTCAGGCTTAATTTTTAGGCCTGACCAGGACCCAACCCGATCCCTACCTTTCCTCCCATCCCTGAGTCAGCGCTGCCACAGCCTCCTGCCCATGGGGTCAGCAGTGGGTGCATGCCCCATTCCTGTCAACCACTGCCCTCTGCTGTGCTGTGAAATAAGAAGCGCTAAAACAGCCAGCAGGACCTGGGGACGCAACCACTGCCACTCCGGCCCCACCAGCAGCAGCAGGAGAGTGCCTGAGGGGGTCCAGTTGTTATTCCACCTGACCTGGACCCAACACTTGTAGTCTGGACCCATCGGGTTTGGGTCGGGTTGCAAGACTCTAGAATAAGGGCCTTATTCCTGAAAGGGACACCATCAGTTTAAAAAAATCAATCACAATATGGTCTAACTATTTCTACCATACTATTGTTACTTGTAACATCTGATTATTAGCTGACTGAAAGATTAGAAAGAGAAAATGGATTTCTCTCTCTGTTTACTGAGTGCCTTTGAGAGCACTTTTTATATAGTCTGCTTCCCTGTAGAATCAGGTCAGTTCCCCTTTGTTTGTGTGAATCTTTCATACAGCAAAGGGGGATGGGGAGGGGATTTTTTAAAATACAAGAAAAATGTGACTTTAAAAGTCACAAAAATTGGCTGGGGAGACTTAGGGCAGGTATAGTACATAAATTACTCAAATAATTTGTTTTAAAAATACACTTATGAGTAACATTTTCAAAAGTGCCAAGTGACTTGGGAGTCTAAATCCCATTTTCAAAAGAGAATTAGGAAATTATTTCTAACTTTATACTTACCATCTAATTAAAAATATTTTATTTTTCATTTTAGGTCATTACTTCTAGTTATACCACAAGAAGACATCTTTACTTGCAAGACGTCATGTTAGTGGCACTTCAACGTTTGAACTCCAGGGTAAAATTTTCAAAAGTGACATAGGCACTTAGAAATAATTTCCTAATGCCAAATAGTGAGGGAGACCAGACAAGAATAGAAAAAAAATTATGATTAAAAAGTTTGAGGCAACACTAGTGAAAGTACTGTAGAGACAACACTTACAAGGTTGTAATAGAGAAGAGGACAATTTTAAGTAGTGCAGAGGACAACCCAAGCAATGTTTTCCAACTTTATTATCTAGGATTCATTGCTTTTTAAAAATTGTCTCCATATTCTTTAGGCTTCCTTAAAAACACAAATGGTTGGTACAAGCACTACCCAGTTGGTTCTGAAGTAGCTCATCTGTTACCCTATTACAAACAGAATGTGTATTGAAAATACCGCCAAGAACATTATCAAGGGGTCCAGAATCAGTTTTTACCACCGCAACTAAGACCAACTGCTTCATTCCTTCACAAGGATATTTTTTCCAAAAAATAATTGAAATGTGAAGGTGATTGCTTCTCCACCATAAATGTCTTTCACTCCAGGTAATTTGACTTCCTTACATCAAAGGAGCAAAGTGAAAAAAATGTGAAAATCAACAGAATGGCCAAACTGGCTAGGAAACAAGTAACAGCTGAATCAAACCTCTTTTTGAAGATCTGAAAATTACTGTGCTCTTTTATCCTCATCCTACTCCCTCCCCCGCCCCACATCACCCTTCTTATATATTTCAGTCTTTCATATGCCTCTACGCTTTCTGGCTTTAACAGTAAACATTGGTGCAGTATTTCTGCCCTGGCTAGCCCAAACCTAAGCAGCACTGGAATTCTCAGATTCTCATGGGAAAGAGTTTTCTCACAAAATATCCAATCCAATTTTTCAACCACATTTGTTCTGAAACTTCTCATTTCACAGGACAGGGAATAGGGAGATCATTCTCTAGGTGGGTGGCCAGCAGCATCAAGTTTGTAACAGCTTTACTATTAGGTATGCTGAACAGAGGCCAAGGCAGCTCCAACAGTTGGAAAAATAAATACACCAAGAGAGAACACAAGCAGCTGTACAGCTGTACAACAGCAATAGCTGCTAAAGGGGCCAGCGGGTACAAAATATACACAGCCTACACACTTCCTCCTCCTAATTCAGTGTAAAACAAATGTGCACAATTGGGTTCCGCTGTTCATTTTCTACCTTCTCACTGTAAAAAGCAAAAACACTCATTGTGGTTCTCATTGGTAGGGAGCCCAAGGACAAGGAGTGTCCCCAATCCACTGCTGTTCTACTAGTTACAGACCCTGTAATACAAAATTTCTACCTGTTCTAGTAAGAAAATTAATCAGTTGATGATGGAACAAATCAACAATCCAATACCATTCACACTCTTATGAGCCAGGTACTGGTGTTCCAGGCAAACTGGGCAAGCCCTCCCATGCTCCTAGCTCACTGGTATTGTTGAGTTGATGGTAGGGGAGGGTTATCTCAGGCAAGGGGTTAAGGTGTCTTAAACCCCTTAGTTTTACTTTTACGAAATTAAACAGTATGGTTTGAGGTTTGCATAAAGGTATGACTGGCCTATTCCCACTGCAAACAGGCATCATAAAATGTATCTTAACCTTTTACTAAACACACAAAAAGAAGAAACACCCAGTTAGAACATTAGAAACTTTAAAAAGTGAAGAGAAACTTTATTTTAACGATTTTCTTTATTTTGACTTAAGTTTTATGAAGGGGAAATTTCTTGCTTAATAATTTAGATTGTATTAAAAGTCTTGTTTTGGGGTGGTGTCAATTTTAGATGGCCCTGAGTTGAAGTCAGCCTTGTTTTTTGATATTGTCTTAAAAAGCAGATAAGTGCACACAGAAAGCAGGAGTTGGGGGAAGACATTACAGGTGCAGTGCACAGTCTTAGCCATTTACAGACTTGGAAAACTTTTAGCAGATTGGTAAACTGTTGCTTTCAGATTGCATTTTTGGTTATAGCAGTGTTCCATACTGGATCCTATGCTGCTTAATATGTTGATTAATGTTCTGGAAGAGGGATGAATAGTGAGACAGCAAATTCTGCAGATTACACAGTTATTTAGGTTAGTCAAGAACAGAGAGACAGAGAGGAACTGCAGAGGGACCTAACCAAAGCCAGGTGTGACTGCGCAATGTGGCAAATTAAATTCAGCACTGAAACACAGAGTAATGCAACTTTGGTGTGAAAACATTTTATCTACTCATATACACCTTACAGGGTTCTAAATTAACCATATCAATTCAAGAAAGGGGATTGGGGATCCCCATAGATTGCTCAATAAAGACTTCTACCAATTTGCAGCAGGGACATTCAATTAAACTAAAAGATAGAAAATTCAAAACTGATAAAAGGAAACATTTTTTTCACACAATATGTGAAAAAGTAAGTAAACAAATTGTGGAACTCACTGCCACAAGATGATGTCTTTAGGGGTCAACATTTAACAAAATTCGAAAAGGGATTGAGCATGTATATGGTACGATGGTTAAGAACTGAAATAAATTTCCTAGGGAGGTTGTGGAATCTCCATCATTGGGGATTTTTAAGAGCAGGTTGGACAAACACCTGTCAGGGACGGTCTGGATAATACTTAGTCCTGCCTTGAGTGCAGGGGACTGGACTAGATGACCTCTCGAGGACTGTTCCAGTCCCATGATTCTGTGAATATCCAGAGGTATGATATGCTATACATTTTGCTTCATGATTTAAGCCAATCTCTTAACTATTAGTAAGTAGGAGGAGACCTAATCTTTTTTGTTTTGGGGGTTTTTTTGGGGGGGGGGGAGGAGGGAAAGAGGGTAGATTGCCCCAAACCTGCCGAATGCAAACTTTATCGCACGTTCCTGTGAAGCATCTGGGCACTATCAAAGACAATACACTGGACTAGATGGAACCGGTCGGAGCCAGTATGGCAATTCCTATGTTTATATATATATGTATATGTATATAAAAAAAAGAGGTGGGCCTAAGGTGCCAAGTTCGGCTTCTGATTTCTTTGCCCAAAAATTTCAGGAGTGTTCAGATTTGGGTTTCTGGTTAGTCCGCAGGGGCCAGCTGTGAAATTCCGATTTAATGTTTGGATCCAGCATTTAGGTTCAAGTACATCTATCCTAAGGTGCCTGTAATGCACCCATCACCATAGTGCCTAGGCATCCATATACTTGACACCTATTTTTGTAAACATGTGTGTTACATATCAGTACATTCATGCACAAAGTTCTAGGAAAGATCAGACGGGAGAGTTCAATCAATGTTATTCTTCCGGACACGATTATGTTTGGATCCAACAGAGCTTACCTTGTCTTTAAAATCTATGTGGTTCTGTAGGATAGCTCTGTGATATGTGGCCGTCCTCACAAAATCCTGCATCATATTCTGTTGTTGAGATAGACAGCCATAAAACTAAAAGGAAAGGAGGAATGGAAAAATAGAAAAAGATAAAGCCCATCTTCTACCAAACTACCTGTATTTAACAGTAACAAGGGCCTGACCCTTTGCTGCAGAATCCTGAGCTAACTTTCTACCTGGTCCGGTGACTTAGGTCAGAAAAACAGGGAAACATCTATAACTTAGCTTCCACAAAACTGGCATTAGACGGCTTTGTTACCTGAAAATACTGAGCAGCAGATGCCTCTTCTGTTCGCTGATTGAAAACAGAGTGTTCCTTCTTCTGATTCCGGCACCTCTTCAGTGCATTTGAAAATGTGCTGTATTCTAGAAAAGAAAAATGGAGCAAAATATGAACGCTACTAACGCACAGAGAGCAAAACAGCATGTTCACAACAAGAACTCAGTGACAGATTTTGTTTGGAGTGGTGAAGGGGAATGGTGCCTCTTATAAAGTTAACTATTTATTAGCTGATACAACAGTCTCAGCTACAGATGATTATTTACATTAAGAAAAATGTTATGTTAATGCAAAACAGCATAAGATGATGGCAGAGCTGGTAATGGAATGCACGTGTTAAATTATTAGGTTATATTACATGGTATGGAATTCTCCATCTTTGTTAAACTTTGGGGAGCCTTAAGAGAAGAGTCTCAGTATCTGAACTGATTATTGAGCACGTGGGTGGACATGACACTGGTGCCCTGTGGAGAATCCCAGACAGGCCTGTTCAAGTGGCCATGAGTTATAAGCTGACTCTGTTGGAGGAGTTTCTTTGTGTTGCAGAAAAGCTGGGCAAAGGGGAGTTAATGCTCAGAGTCCATCTAGAGTAGCCTCGGCCAATAATGAGAACAGTAGAGATAATTGGGGGAGGAATGGCTTTGTGCTAGGAGGTATCCATCCTAGGATTAAGTAACAAAAATTTGTGGGGCAGAGGGATGGTCTAAGAAACCGCTAACTAGAGGCTGCTGAGGACCATGCACCTTACCAATATTCTAGCTAGCACCCCTGGAGCGGGACAGGCTGGGTGTCTGTGGATCTGAACATTTTCTACATTGGACATGTGACAGGAAAACTCAAGCAGGCCCAAAAGCAGACAACCAAATTGCTCAGCAGCCTTTGGATCTGACTGAAAAAACTGAAGCAAAACTTTTCACACAGGGAACAAAAGACAACACGTCCTAGAAATTCAATAAAAGTAAAATTTATTTAGAAAAGGAAAAGCTCTGAAAAGAGGTTTCTGCATAAAAGTAGCATAAATGGTAATAAAACCAAGCATGAAAGTCTTTCCTCCTCTGTTCATGGCTGGCTCCTGAAATAAAAGTTAAAACAAGAGCAGTCAGAACAGTTTTAAATAAACCACGCAATACTAACAACTTACTGACCCCCCGCCCCCCCCAAAAAAGAGAGAAAGGGGAGGTGGGGGAAAGAACTCCAAAACTCACAGGTCTTCAAATAAAAATAATTAATTTCTGAGGAATACAAAGTACATACACAAGGAAGTAGTCACTTAGTGCTCTAGTCAAGTAGGAACTGTTTGAGTATCAGTCCTTCAAACCCAGAGATCTGGAAAATAAAAATAGAACAGCAGTTAATTAGCCAACAATAATAAATCTCAGAATATGGTAACCAAGGAAAACAATCACCTCCTCCATCCTTTCTTCGATTTTTGAGCTCCCCAAACCAGGACTTAAGTTGTACTGGTCCCTCTCTGCTGGGGACAGCTGCCACAAACAAGGCAAAGACAGATAGGAAAGACAGCAGCTGGCTTTCCTAACCCAGCCCATAAAAACTTCAACAAGTTGGACATGAGCTTTCCTAAGGGGAAACACACACACACAACACAAGAAAAAAAAGTAGAACTGATGAATCAAATACAAATAAAGGGTTCTACCCTATTGTCCTTGCTCAGGCAAACCTTAGTCAATGGGAGTTCTGTTTGAGTAGGAACTTCAAAGACAGACTCAGAACGTAAAATTTTTAAACGTTTGGTAAAAACGTATGGCAAACAGCATGCAGAACTCACTAGAAACTTAGCAAGCTACTTACTTTTCTGTTGCTGCTACTCAGGTCTTTCAGCCCTTGTCCAGGTAGAGTCACTAAATCTGGAAGGGTGGACTTGAATAGAGTCTCCACCCTCCCTACAGCTATATATTCTGTTTCAGTGAGAGGGCTTAGCACTGATGAATAAGAAACACATGCATGATTCCTCAAGCAAGTCTGAACCAAATCATGTAACAACCCACTGAACTTGCGGGGCAACCCAGGGCCAACTAATGCAAAGGCTTTATAAGGTCTACACCTAAGGCCTAGATAACACACTAAGGGGTATTAAGTTCAAAACCCATTGCTCTGGCGGACCCTGCCAACACCACCCCAATAGGGGACTGTGCATATAGCAGTGGAGAGTGCAGCAGGCCTGGTTCACTCCCAACCCAACCAGGTACACTTTGGCTGCAGAGGTAAGTACTGGGCAGGGGGAGGGAGGAGGAGCACTTGCTGCTACCATGGCGGGGTGGAGGATCCCTGCTGCCACTCCTGTGAGGCAGGGGACAAGAAAGCCCATACTGCTACCACTATCTCTTTGGGAAGGGCAGGACCCATCCACCTGCCACTACAAGTGGGGCTCTGTGATGGGATCCCTGGGGTACAACCTGGAACTGGGATACCACTGTGCCCTCTTAATGCTCCAGCCTGGGCTGTATCTCACAATGCTTTGCTAGTGACAAGCAACAAACCTCTCAGGCGCTGTTATCACTCAGCACAACTGCATGTAGAGCCCCACACTCAGCTATATTGCGTGAATGCTTTCTAAGCCACTCACAAATCACACAGAGAAAGGCACCAGCAAATCTCCAAAGTCCCCAGCCTTGCATCCCCGGAACATACTGTCTTGCCCTGGTCAGAAGCGTGTCTGCCCCTCCCTCAGTGTGGAGAGAACACGCACCAGCTTTGTAAACTGAGCTTAGATTTCCCAAGCACTTCAACCAAAACACACTGTTTTTGGTAAAATATAAAACAAATGTATTAACTACAGAAAGAGAGATTTTAAGTGATTATAAGTGGTAGGCACAAAAGATCAGACATAGTTACCAAAGAAAATAAAAAGTAAACATGCAGTCTAAATCTTAAACCTTATTAGACTACGCAGTATTTGGATCAAGCAGTTTTCTCACCCTACTGGATGTTGTGGGCAGGTTACAGTTCTTAATACACAGGCTTCCCCTTTAAGCCTGGGGCAGCGTTCTTGTTGCTTCCAGCTTAAGTGGGGGAGGAGAAAGGTAAAAGCATGATGTCACTGTTCCCTATTTTATATCATCAGTTCATGTGCCTGGAAAACACTAGCCCAGACATGTCCTGGTGGACTTTGCTGAGTCACAGAGGTGAGCAATCCCCCACTGTGTGTTGCTTGTGCAACCCTCTTACGGCTTTTGTAAACCCCTTGATTACAACTCCCCTGCTGATTAAACAAATACTCTCCTGGGAGTGGGTTGTATGATATATATATATTAATTATATGACATGGGTGAATATGGAGGCTCCAGGGGGCTGCATTGAGGTAGAGTGCCACAGGCTCCTGTGTGAAGATGGGGATGTGGTCAGTGAGCAGGGCCAAAGGATTGGGGTGGGGAGAGAGCCTGCCTTGCCATATGAGCCTAGGGTCCTGGACTGACTACATCCAGCCCTGCCTATAAGCAATCTGGAATCAACATTGCCACGGCATGATGTATCGCTGACATGCCCCTTTCCATCCCTCACAGCACAGAGAAAAAGTAAATTTGAGAAACCTCATTAAAAAGATATTCAGTCTCCATGGGATGAACAGAATCTTGGGAGGCCCAGCTGCTTGCCCTGCATCTAGAGGTGGGCCAAAAACTAACCCATTTCACTCTAATGCTTTACTTCATGGGAAGATAACAGCAGAAAACAATCCTGGGCCAGGGGAAAAAGTCTTTTCCAGAAACAGCCAATATCTTCTGCCTCTTCCATTCCTTCTTAATTATTTGAAAGGTGAGAGCTGGTGCAATAGCTTTGCCTTCCTTTACCCTCCAAGGACAATCTTCCCTTTCAGACACACACATTGTTTATCCCGTGTTAACACTTTTGCAGAGAATAGGAACCTTAACTATGACTCATCTTTGATCTCAGAGGATGTGCGTGGTGGGAAGAAGAGAAAGAACTATGTTCATCTGCTCGTCGTACTTTCTCCTCTGGGCCTGGATAGATGATTGCAACAGTAATTGTCCACTTACGATCCCGGCAAATTATAAAATTAACTGACATTGGGTTAAAGAAGAAAGAATAGTGGTCCTACATGAAGTGTTTATACAAAAGTCTGGTCTTTTTCAGTACTGGTCTCGGATGCCCCTAGTCCATCAGTTTCCTTTACATAAGCCCTGGGTGGATGCTGGAAGAATATAAGAGCCTCTTGAAGAATGCAAAGGGGAGAAATGAGGAAAGAGACAGACACTCTATGTGTCCCTCCCCACTCTCCTCAAAAATACAGAATTGATTAAAAAATCCCTGCAGTTGGCTACTAGAACTTGCCGTAATAGTGAAACTGTATTGCCATCCTGTTATCCAAATATCACACAAGGTACTCAAAATTCAGGAAGAAAAAATACCGGCTGCATTACATCTTCTAACTCCCAGCAAGCTTACAGTAAGCTTTTAATCCTGTCTCTATTTTCTGTGTGTACCTCAGCGGCTTACGCTACAGAAACTATTTGAGCTACTTTTATATAAAGAAATACGAATCTTGATCATCATTTTTGAGTAAGAAACAATGGATCCATTCCAGCAAAATGAAAAATAAATCTTAGCTGAATAAATTAAAGCATCAGTTTACAACATTTCCATGAAAAAATAATTGTTTCACCTGTTTGAAATCCCCACAGCCTTCTATCCAGCTTCTGACTGAATCAACATACCATACAAAGCTCGCTCCTCTTATTTTGTTTCCATCTACTGAAATTTAAATGTTAAGCCCCTTCAACCTTTACAAATTCCACCTCTAAAGAGAGAGTATTTTACTTATGCAGGAAATTATAGATAAATAACTTCAAATTCCAGATCAGCCTGCAGGTAGAAATTATGATTGCAGCTTGGAGATTTGATTTTTTAAATTTATGTTTGTTCTCTTCCTCATACAGGACACTGTTCCTAACAGGAAATCATTTAGATCTCTTTAGGTAAAAAGTATTCATTACAAGGTTATTGTTTTCAGATATTGTCTGTTACTTGCGTTTGTCTATGTGAATCCCACGGTAAACAGCCACAGTTCTACATGTTTACCATTGACTGTGTAAAAACTGAACGAATGACTGAAAAAAAACTGTAAATAAAATGGATACAGAAGATAAATGAGAAGTGACAATCTGTAAAGGAAAAGCTGCATACTTTGAGTTCTTTTTAGTATGAATGGGGTGACTATTTCATTCATAGATTGTTCCTGAAGGAGGCAGAACATTGCAAGCTATTCTGTCTTCTATGTGGAGCAGGTATTTCCAATAACTCCTTTGGTTCCATTTGCAGCCCACGCACTGATGTAGTATTTTTTCTTTCTGGTTAATTACTCTACTTAACACAAAAAATCTCTTCAAACGTCTTTTAAAATTTACAACTGCTAGCTGCTGATAACCATCACAGATCTTATGAATATGGTCACAATCATATATTGATTAACATTCTTTGTTTGAAACCTAGTTTTCTGACTTCCCAGAAGGCTAAGAATTTAATCTGCTCCAGCAGATCTGGAGACATGCCAAAAACACTGCCCCAGCCACTATGAAAATAGACTATGTATACTTCTGTATTTAACAAAGATTTTATCCCAAATTGTCTTATTTTAAATATCTATTCAACATCAGAATGTAAAGCAGGCTTTCAAAGCTGCATGCCAGTAGGAACATTCATGATTTTACTTGGACAACTAAAAAACAGTGTCCATGTACAAGGGAAAAAAAAAAAGGTTAGATAACTTAAGGCTGACCATTCTCTGTAGTCTCTTTGTTGAATCAGAATTACTTGCAAGTCATTTTTTGAAAGTAAAGTTCAAAAATAATCTACCCCAAGAATGGTTAAACACATAACTGGCACATTTCTGGGTTGCCCTGATTATAACTCTACATTTTCCAACCAAGTGCCAAACACTTGGCACTAAAAATCTATTCAACATTCCTGCTTGATTTTCAAGAACAAAGAGAATATTTACTGTTAATCCTAGGGCCCCATGTACCTTACCAAGGTTCCAGGACTTCATACAACAAGTTTTCCTTCTAGTAAGGTAGTGGAACTGATTCCCTTTTCAGAAGGCTGCTGGGTTGCCAGAGATGGTGCCACACTACTACCTGTAAGATTGATTCTGCATCCCTGTGTCTTTAAAGTACTTTGTACTGTTTTGTGGTCTGTAAATCCAAGTACACCACTATTTAACCAAGCGGCGCATGGCCTAGTAATCTGAGTCTCAAAATCCAGACTCCTCTAACTTTGCTCTGACAGAGGCTCCTTCTGTTGCCTTGGGCAAATTACTTAATCTAGCTGCTTGTTTCTTCATGGGTAAAACACAGTAATGCTTACCTACCTACTTCACAAAGTTCTTGTGAGGATTAGATTTTCAAAAGCATTTAAAGGTCATCTGCAAAGGAAAAGATACTGGGTTTTGTGGCCCTTTTTGCTTCTTTATGTCATATAAGGATGGCCTGAAAATTTTTCGCCACCTGCGTCCCAAAAAGTTTTTTCTTTTTTTTTTTTTTTTAAAATAGTAGAAATTCAGGTCTTTTCTACTTTGGTATTCCTTGAAGATACGATGGACAACTTGAGAATTGGAAGGATGATATCATAATATCAAGCAAGTCAAATCAATTTGAGAGGGGAAGTGATTATAATATTTTGCTAAATAAAACCAAAATCCCAACCACACTTATCTAACTCACAGTGTTCTATAAACAGTTGAAAGGAAGAATCTGTCAAAGTTTCAACACTTCTCTCTCCACTAATTCATATTATGAGACCTCTAATAAAATCCTTCAAAACCCCAAAATTCTTGAAATTCTGAAAGACTTGAAATTCCCTAGCCTCTGTTTGCCAGAAGCCAGGAATGGGCAACAGGGGATGGACCACTTGATGATTGCCTGTTCTGTCCATTCCCTCTGGGGCACCTGGCATTGGCCACTGTCAGAAGACAGGATACTGGGCTAAATGGACCTTTGGTCTGACCCAGTATGGCCGTTCTTATGTAATTCTTAATATTTTTAAGTAAAAAAAAACAAGCAGTTTTATTTATTGCCTTTTTATACACATCAGAACGAAGCAACAAAAAAGGCACACCCATTCGGTTTCCTTTTCAGGTCACATAAGGTGGAAATTGCTATGTGCAGTAAACGACAAGTATTTTTAGGCACTGTGCAGCACTCACCAATACAGCCTTGTCTAACAAGCAAAACTGCATCAGTTTAACTAAAATTGGTTTAAAAACCAATTAACCTAAACTGGTTCAACCCCACTATGTAGATACTTTTAAATCGATTTAAACCTGTCTCATGTTGATTTATCTTAAGTCAATTCTTTCACAAATTAAGTTAAATCAATTAAACCAGGGTGTATGCAGGGGTTAGTGCCAGTTTAACTAAACTGATTTTAAAACAGACCTTTAGTTAAACTAGCAAACTCAGTGTGTAGACAAGGCCTTATTAGTGATACTACAATGGATTATGCACTTCTGACTGATTTTATCAGATAAGTTAAGGAGCTTAGGGTGGAACTTTATGGTGGCCTTAAACAGACACACAGCTACATGCTCTTCTTCCAAATGTAGTACCCAATTAGCTCCTTTTAAATGAGGCATAGAAGGTCCCTGTCATGGTGTGGTATAGACCCCCTTTTGGCTTAGCAACTAAAGGGTTAATGGGAAAAATTGCCTTCCTGCTCAGCTGGCACCTATTGGGGTATGCCTATGTAACCCGTGGCAGTGAGCCTCCTCCCCAGGCTTCAGAGCCTGACCTGCACCTTCAAAACTTTGTCTATACAGCTATTTATAGAGCACTAGCACAAGCCTCTATCTATCAGCCTGCAAGCTCGCTGAGACTAACAGGAACCCAGCAGTCTGTCTACTGATTTCTTATTAAGGACCTGGCCAGAGGACGAGGTGATTGACCAAGGGCAGAATCGGAGTCAGACTTGGTAACAGTCCCACACAGCTGTAAGCGGGTGCCAACTGGCAAGGCAGCCTTGGACACTCCCCTTCAACATAGCGCTCCCGCGCATGCTTAACTTTAAGCAAGTGCTTTAGTGGCCGGCTGAATTGAGACCTAAGACTTCTTCACATGGCTGCCTGGATTTATTGGATTTCTTTTATGTGATGCAGGTAAATGCTGCCCAGAGCCTGCACCCCTGAATCCCTCCCGCACCCCAACCCTCTGCCCAGTCCTGATCCCCCTCCTGGCCTCCAAATCCCCTCGATCCCAGCCCAGAGCACCCTCCTGCACCCCAAACCCCTAATCCCCCTCCCACCCTTGTTGCAGCTGGGGCTACGTTATATCCATCTTTTGGCATGTGCCACCTTAGAATGTCTATACTGCAGTCATGGGGTGTGATTACTGCTTGTGTTGACATACCCAAGTTAGATTGCATCTAGATAGCTCAGGCACCAGAGCAGTGAAGCTGGGGCAGCGTGGGTTTCAACGTGGGTGAACTGCCTGAGTAATTACCCAGGGTTCCAGGTGGGTTTGTAGAGCCTGTGCTGAAGCCCAGTGCTGTGGCTTCACTGCAGTACCAGAGCGATCTAGATTGAAGCTACCTCAGGTATGTCTACATGAGCTGTAATCACACCACGTGACTGCAGCGCAGACATACCCTTAGACTCCATTATCCAGCACTAGAGAGGATACAAGTAGCTCTAAGGGTTCTACAGTCTGTAAGTCAGTGTAAGAGGAACTCACTTGTGAAATTGGCCCTCAGTCTTTGAATAAGATTCTAAATAGCTTTAAGGAGAAGACTTTCCTCATATTGCAAACATTTTAAGACAGGGATCTTCAGGTCTGAAATTAGACCTTCCAAAACATTACGCTCTGTACTGTGCATACATTCAATTTGGCAGATCTTCCCCTTTCCCAGTTGTTGTTTGCTCTGTGGCTTTTCTCTGATACCCCATACTTCTTTGTCAAATTGCCTTTGCAATACATCAGGTTGGGAAATGATTTTTTTCCTGCAAACAATTTCAAACCAAATGAACAATTTTTCATTTTCAAAGTTTTCTGTGAAAGGTTCTGGTTTTTTTTTTTTTTTTTTTTTTTTTTTTGAGAAAAACCTTATTTTTTAAATTTTCAGATTATTTTTTCCAATTAAAACCTGAACTATCTATTTAGACAAAAGGGATTTAAAAAACAAAACAAAAAAACCCTCTTATTTTTAATTGAGGAAAACCATTTTTTGTAGAAAAATGTTTTGATGGATTTTTTTTTTTACCAGCTCTACCTCTCAGCCATCTGATGTAGTTATTAACATTACACAAAAATCCCCACTAGTCCAAGAAAATCTATACAACCAGTTTGGTAACCTTTCAGAAATATGCTGTATCTATACTGTGTTTATACACTATTTTAGTGCTTAGTGACTGCAATGAAGCAGTTCAGAGATCCTTTGAGGGCATGAAAACTGAACTGTGCAGTCACTGAGTAAAGGCAAGTTCTAGACAGGACTTAAATTCCCAGGATACAAACCAATAAAAGTTTTTTTGTGAGGGGGCCAGCCTATGATGTGAGTGGCTCAGACTTCTTTCAAAAGGGGAGCAGACGCCCCGATATTCTGTCACAACTCATGCTGACCAACCTGTACCGTACCACTGTAAATGCCAACCAAATGCCACATGACATTGTATTAGCAATACAGCTATACTGATTTCTATCTGAGAGATGCCTAGCCTCACTGTAGATGAAACATACTCAAATATGGAATGTAATATTAATGCACCTCTCCCATCTGCTCAGAGCAGATGGAGTCTCTCAGCATTATCACCGTGGGGGCCTCCAGTAATAAAACTGGAAGGGCGTGGGAGAGAAAAACAAAACAGAATATGGCAAAAAGAGAATCATTATTGGAAAAAAAATCAGAGTACAAAAATAAAACCACTAGTGATAAGTCATTAAATAAATGCATACTACAATTAGCCTCTAGCCCTTTTGATTTCAGGCGATGGGGCTTAACAGCAGTGGAGAATAATTCTGACACATTTAGATGGAACATCGGCTGGAGTCTGCAATTAGAGAGTTGTGGTTCTACTAACGGTAAATTTGGGCCGTGATTTGTAAGTTTACACAGCAGTGAATTTGGTCCCATGTCTGAAATAGAGGAACACGAGATTCTCTAGGTGATGATTGGGTTATACAGAATATATGAAACCCTGCTAGGTTCATCAGCTCTTCTACTGTTAATCAGTGAAACACACTTACATGCACAACACCGGATCTCAAAACTCCAACCAAGGAAATGGAGGGTTAATTCTCCCTTTGATATGGACAGTACCATTGATGATGGCATTAGCATTGAAATCAACTGTATATGCTCATCAAGGATAGACTCTCTTCCAAGTATCTGATGCAGAAACAAAATAAACCAACCAACCTACCTTTTTACATACTCAGAATGATATATTGGGATTTGAAGTTAGCAGTGACCTAGCAGACACAGTAACAGCAGTAGTAACAACTGCCACAGGGGCAGCACACACCTGAAGGAAAAGGCTCTCAGGAGTCCTTGTGGATTGCCACAAGTTTGGTAGCAAAGGGATTTTTCTCTTAAAATAACAAAACAAATTCTGCAGAATGTGAGCCTTTACATAGCCATAAACACGGCAGACTAGACAAATGGAATTCAGATGTTCATTTTAACACTTAATTTATTAACATTTCAATCAACATTAAATAATTTGTTTGTGAACATGACGACTGAACATTACATTATAATTTGCAAACTAATTCAGTTATTTGTACTGCTTGTTTCCAAGTGATTTCTCTTCTGTCCTTTTAAGCTCTTCTACTGATTCCAAACTTACTGCAAAAATGTTGGGAATGGTTTTGTCCCACGCACACTAGTGGATGAATCACTTCCTGGACCAATACAGGAGAACTTGATGCTCACAGTTGGGCCAATTTGCAAACATAAAGGGGATTTTATATCAACTCTGATTTTTTGATATTCAGCAGGACTGATGACACCAAAGTGGTTCATATCCAAAGTAAACCAATCATGATAAAAGGAGCCAATCACCATCATCAAACTGTCTTCTCAGCAGGATTTAAAATAGTACCTTCAATTTCAAGCTACTATAATACTACAAAAACAACTTAACTTCCTGTAGCTCATCACCTATTTTATCAACCTCATATTAAAATGGATTATATATAAACTTAAATCAGGACTGTTTTAATTATGATATGCATTGTAAAGTATGAGATATAATGGAGCATTTAGAAATAATCCTGCAAATTGGAGAGAGCAGTGCCATGAGATGTGGCTTTTAAAGTTCCATACCAACTTCGCATAAAGATTATATAATTACTGTAACTGTCCAGAACCTCTCTGATTTAAACTAAAATCTCAGAACTAAAGGAAAGTGGTGTATTCTCCATCTTTTCAGATCTGCACATCAAAACTAGATGCCTTTCTGGAAGATATGTTTTAGCCAAAATACAAGTTATTGGGGTCAATACAATAGTAACTGGATGAAATTTAATGGCTTGTGATATACAGGTGGTCAGATCAAATGATCTAATGGTCCCTTCTAGCTTTAAACTCTATAAATCTATGTTAATTACAGAGAACAAACATGTTTGGTAACAGTTAATTTTCATAACTGAAGCATGGGTGTAGATCATATGCACCACAGTAAACAATTAGTTTGACATGGAAAATGTGTTATTGCCTAATTTTTTAGCTCTGTATCATACTTAAAGAAAATGTACACAATGCTATATGTCTACATCTAGGTGCATTCTCTAATAAGGTTGATGAATATATGGTGGTGAGACGCTAGGTCCGTCATGAGAGTTCAGGGACATGTTTCTCCTCATTTAATCTAGAGTGAGTGAAGACTCACAGTCCCAGTGTGCATAGCGCAGGCAGAAATCAACAGATACATTACTCAGTGTGCAGATTTTAGTTTGCTGGAGTGCACTCCAGATTTGCAGGGATTATATTTTACTAGTTTTCAAAAGGTAATGGGTTAACGGCATGGCATTGTACCAAACTTATTCCACAGTTTCAATGTACAATCCATGGTGTGTTGACAATCATCCACAGAGTGTTTCCCACAACCTCATTTTTAATCATTTCAAAAAGAATATGTTTCGCTATGTCTTAAGATACTGATAAATTACATAAACAAACGCATACTGTCACACTCACCTTTTAAAAGCAACATAAACCCTGAAACTACCCTCTGTTCACATGGAGGGAATAAAGGTCTGTACCTTAAAAAGTTTTGATCAAATTCCAGCCAAAAATTTAAACAAAACAAAGTGTAAGCACAGTGTGTTTTCTATGCTAAGTACTATAAATTAACCACAGAAAACAATACAGGACCAGCACACGGCACCACTAGACTTTGTGAAACATACAAACTATGGTGAGTAATGACATTAGACTGGAGCTGAGCAATTGTAATTTCTGTCCCATGGGAAATTAGGATACTTAAATATTTGTTTTCATCACAAATTAGGATGAAAAGTTGACATATCAGAATTTTCCCAGAATGAAGAGTTCTGAAAATTTTTCATTTAGAAATGGTGAAATGTTTTGTTTCAGCATTTTCAATTGAAACTGACTATTTGGATATTTCCAAATCAAAGTTTTTTATTTCAGTTTGCTAAACTGACACTAAATGTTTTGTTTCAAGTCAGTTCAAATTGAACTGCATCTACTGGTGGTGACATTTTGCATCATGGGAGTTGTAGTTCAGATGTCTGGTGCCCACATTCTCTCCTATGGACCAGACTGCCTAACCAGACTATATCTCCCATGATGCAATGTGTTTGGCCTCTGATCACGCCTCATGGGACAGCATGCGAGATATAGTCTAGCCAGGAAGCCTGGCCCATAGGAGAGAATAGGGACATCAGGCAACTGTCCTATCACTGCCACAAGGCAATCTGGCACCATCAGGAGATGCAGTTTAATGCTGAACTCAAAATGGAACTGTTTGTTTCAGGCCATCAAAGTGAAATATTTCAATTGGGGTAAAATCAACTCAAACCAAAATATCTACAGGGGGAGGAGCGGGTTAAGAGAACACAAACTGTGTAGTAGGGGGCTACATTATTTCATTCATCCAGGAATTCTACATACACAGCCCCAATTCACCAGGCATAATATTACATGCCCAGCTACATATAGCTGGAGATGGGTCCCTGAACACCTTACTTCACATAGGGTCCAATAAAAGCAAGGCCCACCCTTGTTCATGACACACTGACACTTGAATGACTTGGTAGATATAGCAGTTTGTAGAATAGTTAACCAACTCAATTTCAAAATAATGCCAACATTATCTAATACCTGTCCTGCTTAACTGATTGAACCAGAATATATATTTAAACAAGAAATTAACCCAACAAACCCTGTACTCTCACTGGAACATGACAATTGAAAATTGAGTGGGAGTGAAACACTCCAGGTGCTTAGACATTTCCCTTAGGCACAAATTTTAAAATTTCAATGCAAAATGGAGAAAAAAATTTATTGAAACACTCTTTGGAAATTCCAAGGGATGTCTTTGCTGAGACTGAGAACGGAGCTACCAGACAACATTAAAGAAGAAGACAAACAAATCATAACATGACTTTTGCAGTCAGATAAACCCCTCTTCTGAGAGAAAAACAGATCCATTATGTAGAGGTTTACATGCAGGTATATCAAAGACTGGTGAAGAGAGCTATGGCTGAGCTGAAAAAAAAAAATCAGTTTCCAAGTAACGGTCTTCATGTCATTTACTCAGACAGTTTGGCGGAATATTAATAATATTGACTGTAAAACACAAAATCTGGAAATTTAAAATTATCCAGATCAGAACTAAAAAAAGACATGAAGGAAACAAAAAGCAAAAAAATGTTCTAACTCACGCGGCTACATAATGAAACAAAAAAGGACTGGATTACACAGTTGTCACATTTGATAAACCACATTAAACTTCAAAAAATAAATATTACCATACAGGGAGAAAGAAAACAACATGTATCAGCTCCTAGATCAGGGGTTCTCAAACTTCATTGCACCGTGGCCCCCTTTTGACAACAAAAATTACTATACGACCCCAGGAGGGGGGACCGAAGCCTCAGCCCATCTGATTCCCACTGCCCCGGGTTGGGGAGCCAAAGCCTGAGCCCCATTCCCCTGGGCGGGGAAAGGGTCAAAGCCAAAGCCCAAGGGCTTCAGCCTCAGCCAGGGGGCCTATAACCTGAGCCCTGTTGCCCGGCAAGTCTAAGCCAGCCCTGGGGATCCATTAAAATAGGGTCCCAACCCACATTTGAGAACCGCTGTCCTAGAGCAATGGTGGGATGTCACATGACACACCAAAGCTGGGAAGATGTGATTGATCTTTCTTCTGCTCCCTTAATTCCCCTCTTTATAAACATTTTACCAATTGCTGACCTTAAACACCAGCTATGGATACATTCGCACAGATAAACTAAGTAAGAGATTGGAGGAATAAGAGGTTCTGAAAAACAAGCAGCATGATATCACATTGAGATAACATGGCAGCAGCAGAATCAGATTAGCCTTTGGGATACCCTTTAGATCTTATTGCCTTGCAAATAGTCAGTGAGATATTCAAAATAGCGTGTACGTTTTTGGTTGGCAGACTCCCTCATTGGCTCAAAGAGTAGAGAGTCCATAAAGGTCATGACAATGGAAGCTATCACTCAAGGGGGATGGCAGACTCAAAGTGCCAACAGCAAGAATAACAGACATGAAAAATAACAGAAGGCATAAAAATCATTTACTGAGCCATCCAGAGAGAGAACAGAACAGCAGGCCTCAATATCACTTTATGTATCTTGGATCCTGCACTCCAAACACAGCCTGGAAAACAATGAGGAAGCACACACCTCCCTGGAAGCAAGACAGGTCATAGTGGTAACTATTTTAATGAACAACTATATTTTGATGTCTAACAAATGCTTGTTCCACTCATGCTGGAGAGATCCTCCACTGGGTTAAAACTTAGGGCACTGTGAACCCGCAGAGAGGTGAAAACAGCCAGAGCACTCCAGGACCAGGACCTCTATTTATATCTGCAAAACTAGGGGTGCATTTTTACATTTTCCAATACAGTCACACTTTATTCTTATGCATTAGTAACATTTCAGATTTTTTTCAGTAAATTCTGTGAATTTAACCCTGTTCTAAACTGACTGTAATAAAGCAGGTCTAGGTGAAGCAAGCCATCTCCTCTTTTTAGAGTCTCATGGAAAAAAGTCAGAACTTTAAAAAGAAACTAGCAAGTGATTACATAGTTATATTGGAGCAGAACTTCACATGATGCATATTCAGATTCTGAATCAGCGAAACACTTAAGCAGGTGCTTAACTTTAAGCATGTGACCAGTCTCATTGAAGCATGCGAGTAGTCAATGAGACTACTCACATGCTTAACATTAAGCATTTGCTTACATATTTTGTTGAAACAGGGCCTAAGTGTGCAGCTGAAGTTGAAAAAGCAAAAGTATATGAACAAAAATCAGATTATTTTCAGAATCGCAGCTAAAAGACCTAGTGCAACCAAAAATTACTCAATATAGAGGTGTGCAAAAATACATGAACAAATTAATCAGTGGACAATACAGCCATAAGAGAGCCTTTCTAGTGAGCAAAGTGGTCTCTATATGCAAATTTCACAACCACGTCTGGGCACCACAATGGAACAAATATGTACAGGTGTTCTGCATGGAATGTAATATGAATATTTGCATTTTTGACACGCCTATGTGCTGTTGCATTCAAGTACAGGCATAATTTTTAAAAGTCATTATCAAATACGTTATATCGCATCAACAGATACAATTTATTTATATAGCAAATACATTCTTTTGGAAATCTAATATTTACTGTATATGTAAAAATTCTGTGCCTGGAGATCAATAACATCAAATACTTAAAGTGAAAAACTATAGCTAACCTATTTCCTTTCCCCCCTTTTACTGTACCCACTTGCATGTAGCATAGAGTATTGTTGCTGTCAGATTTTTTTTTTTAAGGATTTGAGAATTGAGTTGATTAGGCTGTGTAAACACAACTACTGTTTGCTTGTCTGTTTGATTTCTGGAGTCACTCCTCAAATAGCAATATGCCAGGACTAGAAGGATTGTAAAGGAGGAATCTGCATTCCTACGGCCACCCTGGAAGACCAATTTATCCTATCATCATCATGTAATTCTGTGCTAAATTAAGCAGGGCATCTGTACTATGGAGCAGACCTACACACCAAACCTACCACAGATGGGCTACAGACTGGTTGGTTAATCTGTTCCAAATAAATGATCTTTGTTTTTGAAAGAAAAGCCTGTAGGTACTAGATACATTAACTTTCATTTTTATGGCCTGCTTGAAGCTATTCAGATGTTGCACATATGTTCAGCAGGAAATGGAGGATACAATCTATGATTTACTGCTGTCTAAATGCTGGAAGCAGAAAGGCACAGAACAACAGTTCTCTGCCTGGGCACAAGTGGGGCATGAATTTTTCCCCATCTAGAAAAGAAATAGGACTTTGAGCACCCACAGCTATTAAAACATATTTTCATAACTATAAAAATATCTTGACATTTAAAAGGACAAAGTCTTCACTTCAAGTTAGCATTATTTTCTCTCATTTAAAAAAAAAATTTATATGCACCAATAAGGCCTATGGCTAGGACACCAGACAAAAAATGGCTGCTGCCCTATAATCTTTCATTCATAAAATGTTGTTAGCTTTCTCACAATTGGGGCACTGTTCAGTATTATGCAGTATGGTATCTTTATACATTTAAAATATTGTTTAACTTGTGATTCAGGAATCATGCAAAAAGAAATGCCATTTTTATTGGCAACTTCAAGTTTACTCAGTAGCTGATACATTATATTTGATATCAACAGGGTATTTTTTTAAACTCAGACTTTTTTTTGTGTCTCTGGGTAAAGTAACTTGCATGGATTTACATGGACATTTCAATTTATTTTTTCCCCATTTTCAAATATAATAAAGAGAACATTGGACAATGGCTTGTTTCCAACTAGCTGCATGTAATACTGTATTCTCAATTTCTTATAAAATTTTTAGCTAACAGTTCCATAATATGAAGCTGTATTAATAACTAAATCAGCTCTCTCTAAAGAGTAGGACCAAACCTCATGAAATCTTTCTTTCCTGGCAAAACTGCATTTGCCATCTAATGACCAGACCTTTGGAACGCAGTGAGTTGGGCAGGGGACATTGTTGACACTTTTGAGTGCTTGTTTGGAGTGATCCTTTCCTGCTGTTTGTGGCAGAGGAAAGTAGAATTAAAAACAGACTCCTTGTGCCCTGATCTCCTAAACCTAAAATGCTCTGCAGAATTGGGACCTTTATGACTAAATGAGACACTTCGGAGAATACAGAAAACATTAAAAAAAGAAAAACTTGTCAGGCTAAATCCTCAAGACATACATCACAGATTATTTACGGAAAGATCTGTTAAACAGCTTGGAAATTTAGCAAACAGATAACTGAAAGGTCAAAGTGTGGTTTTACATTGGTGTACTGTATAATGTCAAACACTGGAAAAGGTCAAGAACAGTCAGGATTTTAAAATAAATTATTCCAACCCTGGCACTAAAGATTTATCCAATAATTTATCCACACAGCTATTCTGATTATTTGTCAAGTCCCCATTTATTACTGAATTGTTCTATAAACACTGTTTTGGCATTTTCATTTTTTTTTAAAAGTATTATTTCTTCTCAATTGTGACACTATTTTGTGGGAAACAATATCGAGCTGTAATTGTATGTTGTAACTGTGTTGCTCTAGCAATGTAGGAGTATGCATGAATGATTTTCCCTTATAGATGCAAGTGAGATGATTTAATAATACACCGATTTTAAAAACTGACAGGAGGTGGTGGTGGAAATGGTTATGGTACCTGACCAAAGACCACGTGATCTAGAAAGAGGAAAATTCTATTCATCATCGTCATCATGTTCCCATTACGCCTCTGGCGTTTAGGGCAGCAACGAAGTTCCTCCACTCCTGTCTGTTTCTGGCAAGTCTTTCAGTGGTTCTCCAGCTGTGCTCCAGGTTTTTCACCTTGGCTTCCACAGCTCTTCACCATGTTGTTTTCGGGCGGCCTCATTTTTGCTTGCCTTCAGGTGTCCGCCTTTTTGCTACTCTGGTGATGGAATCAGTTTCCATCCAAAGAACATGGCCAAACCAACTCTAACGTCTCCTGATAATGGTGGTGCTCAGATCCTCTTGGCTGCACTGTGCCAATAGATCTTGGTTTGAGATTGTTCTGGGCCAAATGATATGGAGCATTTTTCTGAGGCAGGTTGTATGGAATGAAGACAGTTTGGACATGTCATAATTTCTCATTCCCCAGCATTCTGCACTATAAAGTAGTGTTGAAAGTACGCAGCTCTTGAGTTTGGTTTTGGTGTTATTTTGATGATTTCCAAACTCTTATTTAAGCTCCTGAAGGTGTTCCTGGCATTACTGATTTTGTTCGGGATGTCCTGGCTTGTTCCACAATCCTGGCTGATGGTGCTGCCCAAGTATGTGACTGTTTCTACATTGGTGAGAACATAATCCTCTATCCGTACTGGTGATGGTGAGGCACTATTAAAGGTCATGATATCTATCTTATTGCGGTTGATTTTCAGTCCAATTTGCTGGCTGAATGCGTTGAGTCGAGTTGTTTTTTCTTGTATATGGTGTTGGGTATGTGATAGGAGAGTGAGAATTCTAGTCATGCTATGTCAAAATTACATTTGGTCTGCAATGCACATTCCTCAGAATAAATGAACTAGGCTTTTGAATTTCCCTGCACAGGAACTAAGCAAGCTTTGAAAAGTCAATGTGAGAACATTTCTCTTATTTATGCATATGGCTATCATAATAAAATTATATTAAAATAAATTTTGCTGCTGTTAGACTTAGGACGAATTTGGTCAAGTGGAACTGCAATTATTAAAGTTTCACAAGTTCACTTAAATGCAGTTGATAAATGATTTTTTAAAAGAATGACAGTGGGATTCTTTTTCAGCATCAGTAGTACACTAATGTACAGAAACAGAATACACACAAACTGCAGATGTATGTTACAGTACACCAATGAGCGTAGATGCTTATATTTTGGTAGAAAAGCTAAAAACAGTAAGGAATTGCTGGTTTCAAAAGAATTTGAATTATCAAACTGTTCAATAACATAATTGTACAGATGAAGAGCTTAACCTTAAGGTAAGGACAGCTTTCAGGACAATTAAAAAACTGCTGGCTCTTACACACAGAGGCTTACTTACATTTATCAAGGATGAAATGTTAAAAGTACCATATTCAAATTGTTATCTGTTCTCAAGAATAAGAATGGGTTTCTGATGGTGTTTTTGAAAATTGATGCCTTGTATGTCAATGGCTGGTAGAATCTGAGAGTGATATGTCAAGTCACATGGATCATGAACTTCATAACATATTGCAGTGTGTAATAGATAATGTAGAACAGAGGGAAAAGATAGGAGGAGTTTTAGTAAAAATATTCATAGAGCAGCAAAGGGAGAGAAAGACGATTCTCAGAAATGCAAGATGTCCGTGATGCGGCAAGCACTTACCAGAATGTGACTTGAATTGGAGTAAGGCACTGTTGTACCCCAGTGTAATTAGGACAGACTCTTTGCCCACACGACAGTATTCAGTGTCTCTGTTAACCAAGCATTTAAACACACAGACTCCATCAGCTGAAGAGGAAAAAAATACTTTAGAAATTTTTAAAAAGTTAAACACATAACACAAACAGAAGTATAGATATCTATAATTTAAAACTGTCCTAAGCATGCACTAAAAACGGGTGATTTAAGGGAGAAATTTATTCTCCAGTACAGTGGTTCTCAAACTCCCCCCCCTGCCCCCGTGATCCACAAAATGGCTGAAAATTCACCCCCCTACCATCCATATACCACAGGCCTTTGTGAGCTGTGCTAGGGAAGGCGGGGAGGGGGGCAGAAGTAGATGCAGCAGGAGGAAAAAAGGTGAGAGTTACTCCTCCTCTCCACAGCCCTGGGTTCCCATAGGGTCTTAGCAACAGTGGAATTTTACTGGTTCCTCAGCTGGTGCAGGCAGTCCTGTAAACATCCTCTAACAAACCACTTTTGGGTCACACCTTTGGTTCAGAACCTGCTGCTCTAACCAGTGGAATTGCAAAGAAAAAAAGTAGGAATCGAGCTGTAGCAACAAAACAGAATGCAGGAACTTCAGCAATTTTTCCTTCTTTTGCATCTTTGGCATTTGGGTGTCACTAAATGCAGATATACTATACCACACTGTGTGCGAAATGAAATCTACCCATAAACCCTACTTTCTACAACTTTAGTGATGATGATCCAACTATTTGGCTTAACAAGAATATACTTTTAAGAACTCTTCAGCTGAGGTAAGCACAGCACTACTCTTTGGAGAGGAAGATCCAAAATCAGAGGGTTGGAAAATGGTAAATGATCAGATTCTCCCAGAACCATCCTTGCAGTTGTCAGGAGGTGAGCATGTGATGCAGTTTGCATGTGTGCACGCCCTGCCAGCAACCTGAAAATGGCTGGAAAGATTCAAATTTATCTGGCATCTACAAAGCAGGGGCTACCAAAGATGAAGCCCTCAAACAGGGTTTTAAACTGCCACTCATCACCACAGTATCTAAGCTCCAGTGTTTTCAGAGACAATACCCTGATAGAAATCCCAGCACTTTCCCTTTTCCCTGATATTTGGGAGTCGGGAGGAGATACCATCTCACTGTTTCCAGACAGTTGCTCCTCTCATTATAGTGTAATCCTCTGTGTAATTTTAGTGTAAACCTCTATCAGTTAAGTGTCTAGTAATTTTTTCAAGACCTACAAGTAAGTAAATGCATTGGTAGAGCTGAATGAGTGAGTGTCGGGGGGGGGGGGGGGAAGGGGAAGAGATTTTGGGGGACAAATGAGAAAAAGCACAGGGGAAAAGGTGGAGCACATAGTGTAAGGAAAGAAAAGGACATAAGAAAGTGGATTGAGAGAGAAGGGAAAGAGGGTACAGACAGTCAAAATAATGTAGAAAAATATACTATGGTATAGAACATGAAAGAGAAAAACTAGAGTGAGGCCAGGATGGGAAAGGTAGCACAAAAAAAAGCAAAGAGATTTAGTAAGTTACATTTAAAAACAGTAATTCAACAGAAAGTTAATGGTAACATACTGTCCATCAAATACACTATATTTATTCTCTTAAAAAGCAGGAAGTTCCACTAGTGCAGGGGTCGGCAACCTTTCAGAAGTGCTGTGCCGAGTCTTCATTTATTCACTCTGATTTAAGGTTTCGCGTGACAGTAATACATTTTAACATTTTTAGAAGGTCTCTTTCTATAAGTCTATAATATATAACTAAACTATTGTTGTAGGTAAAGTAAATAAGGGTTTTAAAGTGTTTAAAAAGTTTCATTTAAAGTTAAATTAAAATGCAGAGCCCCCGGGACCGGTGACGAGGACCCACGCAGTGTGAGTGCCACTGAAAATCAGGTCGTGTGCCACCTTTGGCACGCATGCCATAGGTTGCCTACCCCTGCACTAGAGGGAAGGAGAGATACATAACAGCACACATACACCCCACCCCACCCCGGACCATTGGGCTTAGTCCTGAGGCTAGGAGGTGTAAGGTACTTTTTTTCAAATTCTGCACTTCAAAGAGATCTGCTGTGGTGAGACATAAATACAATATAAAGATAATGGCCATTCTAATACACATTTCATGTGTTATTTTAGGCTTAACTATTCAAAACCTACAAATTTTCAAGAATGTGTTCCCAATTTGAGCTTGTACAAACCCAGACAAATACCTACACATTTGGGTTTCAAGACACACGCACTTATGTATGCATGTACCTTCCTCCCTAGACTCGTGCCCATGAACACATCAGGATGGTCCATGAGTAATACAATTGCCTAATACATATAACCACCTCAAGTAACAAGCCAAAGTGACTATGCAATCAGCTACTTCCCCACAGTTGTATAGGGGTTCTCCTTTAGTTCTAGTAGTAGAGGCCTGTGCTTTTCATGGTAAACCTCTCCAGGGTTCAATCCACACTGAAAACGGCAATATCTATACAGCCACAGCCCATTACACAGATCTCACCTTTGGGAAATGAGACATTTTCTTTATCAAAGAACCAGTTCAAATAATCTCTTTGGAACAGTGAGCACACATGCATTCGAGAGTGAATTTCACTCTTCCGCTACTCTATTATGTTACTGTTTTCTCAGTGTTGCAACTTACTTTCTTCTGTCAATTTATCCAGTGCCCACAAATCAGATACACTGATGGCAAAATTTAGCAGAAGTTTCATGGAAGTGGTAAGGCTGATACACAGTACAAAGTTACAGAGAGACTGGAGCTAATATGGAAGACAGAGCTATATTGCTAGATTTATTGGGTGGCTTTTTGTATAGACAGACCTCAACTGTAAGAGTACAGATCCAGATTTGGAGACCTACTCCTCCAAAATCCAGGTGTTCTGAGTCAGCCCCTTAGATAGAACTGAGCTACAACATATGACATCAACAAATGAATCTGGATGTGGATCCCAGCTTTTCTAAAATTTAGAGAGGAGCTGGGGATAGCAGGTTCAATATTGTGGTTCAGGCAGATTTCTTCTCGTCAGTTTCCCAGTGTGTAATATTTTCACTGCCAATATGAAAGGGTGATGCTCACATACGGTACTTTTTAAAGAGGCAGCAGCATATACTACACCAGTAACTTAAAATGTAAAGAATGGGAAGAGTAATAGAGTAGTAGTAATAGTAGAGTAATAACCTGAGTGTAAGCTTCACATAATTCTCAGTAACATCGAGACCTGGCTCTAGAACAAGCGCAGGACATACAGAAACAGATCCATAGTATCCGTCTAAGGATTAACTTTTGTCATATTTGGATTTATACCTAAAACTAAAGCTACACAAATCTCAGTGGTTTCAACTCACGTGGTCGCATATAAATCCTTTTCTTTGGTTTCTTCTTTTGTGAGGATTCATACTTGTTGAGTTTTCCTTTGAGATCTGGTAGGGAGGCAGCAGGAGGGACACTCCCACTGTTATATAATTGCAACGAATCTTTTACAAAGTGTGACACATGGCCAGAAAGGGTTAAGCAGCTTGCAGGCTAAATGACCCAGAGCCAACCTTTAGAGACATGTTAGAAAAGTATACAAATGATAATTAGGGCCATTTCATGGCAGATAGGCTAAAAGTTTGAAATGCAAACCTGTATTGTTAGAGAATTAGCGGTGATACTAATTGCATGTGTGTACTCATATTTTGTTAAATGTTAGCTATATAAACAGACAGTTCCTGTCTATCACTATAGCTGTTGATTCAGAGATCAAAAGGGAATATTAACATTTAGCTGAATCTTGGGTGAAATAATGTCATTGTCTATATGTCTCTTTAAAGTTGTCATAAACTGCTTAATGAATAAATTATCGTATGTTAATCCCTGTAGCTAATTACCAGTGATGTTTAGGAAATAGGTCAGAATAAATGATAATAGTCCTACCTCTTATATAGCCCTTCATCTGTAGATCTCAAAGCACTTTACAAAGGAAGTCAGTAACATCATCCCCATTTGACTGATGGGGGAACTGAGGCAGAGAGAGGTGAAGTGACTTGCCCAGAGTCACCCAGCAGAACTGTTGCAGAGCTAAGAATAGGACCCAAGTCTGCTGAGTCTCAGATCAATGCCCTATAGAAATTACAGTCCTCCTCATTCTAAAGAAAAATACTTGCTAGAGTATCTTGTTAATGCTACAAAACCAAGCAGTGAATCATCTTCATGCTGAGCAATGATTGGATCATAAGTGAGACTATTAGGAATGGCAGTGAACTGAGTTCATTAAGACAGACTGGTAATAAAAACCAAGCACTGAACCCAAGAGATCCATTAATAGTCATTAGTGCATAATGCAGTCAAGCCAATACTTTGTTCACCGTAAAAGTTGGATGAAGGCTGAAGGAGCAGAGGCAAGTCTGGTAAATAAACTCACAATACCTAATAAGCACCATTTTGGTAGTATGGTCAGAACTGAAATTAAACTAGAGCTTTTTAGATAGCTAAGCATTACTGAAGACGGACAGCATCTTTGAAGCAATTAACATATGTTTGAAACTTTGCTCTGAAGGGAGTTTTGATGTTGGTGGAAAATTAATAAAGTCTTTCCAAGTTTAAATTTGTTTCTCTAAAATGTAGCAGTCTTAAGAGTGGATCCCAAGAAGGAATTCATTTTTGAGATGAAGGAATGATAATTCAAGAGTGCTGCACAAAAGAGATATTTGGACCTTCAACTGCTCTGGAAGCTATTTTATACAATACTGCCAGCCAGTTCAAAAACATCTGATTCCAGTTTCCCAGAAGATTAATCATTTATTTAGGAAAAGAGATTACAAGAGTGAGAACATAGTAAGACTATTGGAGAAGATTTCAGCGCCAAGAAACAGTTTTAGAAACTTAGGAAACAGAATGAATAACTACTTAAGACTATTGATCCTTGCAGGTAAAGCACTGAGTAGTGAGAATCTGGCAGTCTCGTCACCTTCAATCTCTGTCTTAAAATGCAGGCTATTTTATAGAAATGAAAAGTCTTGCATTACACATTTCAGAAGAAGCTAAAAGATTAGTACCTTGCATGGCTTCCATATTCATCCACCCACCCACCCTTCAAAGCAAACACGGGCCCTACAAATTAAAAGAAAAAAGTGAATTATAGTATGAATGTTTGGCCCACTTTTTCTGATCTGCCACATAATCTGATCTTGCTACACACCGAATTATGATGTATTGCTTTGACTGATGCTGTACCATTTGCTTAGTTGGTTTATAAACAAACAAGGAAATGTGCACAATCTGTATGTCCAAAAGTCTCTGCTAATGCAGTGTTTAACTGTTTTTACATTCACCAATTTAAAAAATTCCCACCTGGGATGATGACTAAAATTACTGAGCTTCTATCAGCAGGCTCTTTACAACATTAAAACTTGATTTACATTATTATAATTTTGTTGATAATGTGAGGAGAGAGCTGGCCACCTAAATAGAAGATGCCAAGATGTCACATTGTTGCAACCTATGAGATGACCATACTGATTAGTGCACACCGAACCAGAGTCCTGCAACTAGGTTGCTAAAAACCAACGTCATTCACTTTTTATGGCTCATTATCTTAAAGACAGTAACAGGAATGAGAAAGTTTCTTTTGAAAGGAAAGCCAACATATAAGGGAGAGTTAAGAAAGGTGGAATCATAAACATCTTTAGCATCTTTTACAGAATATCTTTGGAAATAATGATACCTAGATTGCAAATGCTGAACAGGGGAAAAAAGTGTGAACAATCCAGAGGAGGCAGGGGAAGGGGGGGGAAATCACAGGTCAGAGAAAGAATAAAAGGTGACTAAGAAAATGAGACTTGGTGGCACTTATATATGTGACCTTCATCTACTGAACAAGACAATGCATCTGAAGTTGCCACACAGTAACGTAAGAAAGAATTCAAAGCTGTACCCAACTAGATATAGTAATCCACAATCACAGGCACAATAATATGAACTAATTTCCAATAGTAGATCTATTAAATCAGCAAGAAAGTGAACAGAAACAGAAGTTCCAGTCACCTAAAAGAGAATTCTAAGAAGAGGGGACATACTAGCACATATGGCAGGACTGGTCTGGACTCAAGTTATCTTGCTGAAATAAAATGTCTGACATTCCCTCTGAATCCAGAATTTAATATCTTCAAGGACTAGAGCCTGAAACACTGCTTACGATACAACAAACCATGAATCAGTTGGGGGCCTCAGCACAGTCGAGTTTCATATTGTCATGGATGGGGGAAAAAAAAGGAAATACAGGAAATGGAAAACAGCAGTGGTCTCATCACTGCATGGATGGTAAACAGACTATGGACGGGTTTCAGAGTAGCAGCCGTGTTAGTCTGTATCCGCAAAAAGAACAGGAGTACTCTAATTATGCTCTAATAAATTTGTTAGTCTCTAAGGTGCCACAAGTACTCCTGTTCTTTTTGCAGACTATGGACTGTTATGGCAAAAGAAAAACTGGTTCTTTCTATTACAGACAAACATCATGACTACCTGTTATGTCTCAGAATTGTTAATACATTGAAATCTACAAGGTTTATAAAACTTGACCAACTGCAGTATACACATCAACTTTTACAAATACTGGCCATGGTTCGCTGCTCCAGGCCAATGGGGGCTGCAGGAAGGGCAGCCAGCATGTCCCTCGGCCCGCGCCGCTTCCCGCAGCCCCCATTGGCCTGGAGCAGCGAACCGCGGCCAGTGGGAGCTGCAATTGTCCGGACCTGCGGACGCGGCAGGTAAATAAACCAGCCTGGCCCGCCAGGGGCTTTCCCTACACAAGCGGCAGCCCTAGTTTGAGAAACACAGCTTTAGAGTACAAATAGAGCTCAGTTGAGTGAAAATTTTACTTGTGAAATAAAAGGGAAGGCCAATAAGAATGTAAAGCTGTGGTTTTATCCAGTACCTTAAAAAAAAGCCATTTAAACAATGAGAAGGGGAACTGAAATATCATCTATACTGGAGTAAAGACTATTTAACCCAGATTATTCTTTGATATTGCTTGAAACAAAAGCATTTGAAAGTGTCAAAAGGCATCTAAAGAGAGCTATGCTAGAATTTCACTCTTATTTCCTTCCAGGCTGAAGGCTGTGTTCAAAATTCTGACATATCGTTTCCTTATCAGAAGAAACTACCAGCATCTGGGATCAGTGTGCACAGGAGACCAAAATACGGCCCCACCAAGTATCATGCATCTCGTGTGACATTTATGAATTTGGCAGGTCTGTCCCACATCTCATGGAAAACTCATACAGAGAAAAAAAGAGAGAACTCATTTAGCAGGATCAGTGTGCCCTTTGGCACCACTACATACATCCACACCGTTTTCTAAGTAGAAGTTTATGGCTATATGCAACTTATTTACAAAATAATCAAATTAGTTCACTAATTTGTATAAACATCACACATGGAGCTGCACCAAACTTGGCAGCTATGAAAATGAGTTTGCCAGTTTCACTGCCTGAGGGCTCTATTATGTGAAACTGTCAATATTAAAGAACGAAATTATGTAATTGAATTTGTTTAAAATCCATTTCTGAGTGTTAATACTCATTTGCCAGAAGGCCAAAAGCATAAAATTTTCATTTGGTATTTAGGCCAGAAATTGTTTCTTGTTAGACACCTTGCATATACTCTAATTCTAGACGTAATTCATCCCATATCACGCAAAACCCAAGTAATTAAGACATTGCATGTGGAACTCAGGAGGAGTAGCGAGAGATGGGATTTTCAGATTGCCAAATTGCAGATAGGTCCCTCTGGGGCTACTGTTCCCACCTACATATGGGAAGATTGCATGCTGAGCATTTGCACTCCCCAAACAATGATTTTGTGCCACTGGATACATTTAAAATATTGATCTAATAGTCCCCAACTCCACTCCCTGGCCTTTACTTAAGTCCCTGTCTCCACTCCACCTGGCTTATCAGGGTTTTCAGAGACCCCCTTCTCCAGCATGCAGAGGCTGTCTGCCTGCAGAAACCCCCATGCCCCATGCCATCCTATAAAGAGCTAAAGCAGATGTAAGTTGTGTTGGAAAGTCTGCTGCAGGATCTTTCTGCTCAGCTTAATTTCAGTTTGTGAATTTCCTCTGGCAATTTTTGAAGAGCATCCCTATCTACTGGATATCAGGCATGTGGGGAACTCATATGGCACAGTGACCTCAGAGGAACTGTTTGGAAGGTCCTCCTACCCCAAAATTTTAGCAACGCAAATTGGCGCATAAGCTGAACTCCTTCAGATCTCAAACAGCCCTCCTCTCTCCAGTTTTCTTGGGTACTATAAACTGAGTAAATCCCACTGAATTCCTTCCCAGCTCATTGGACTTATTTGACCTCAGCACAGCATTTCTACTTGGTTCCTTTTTCTGAGTTCCCTTTCTCACCATTGTTTGTCTTGTTTTTTCCCCTCCACTTTTTTTTTTTAAATTGTTCTCTTGTTTTTAAGTTCCTCTCCCCTCCTAGTCAGCAGAAAACTACATATTGTTTGGCACAGGGCTGTATTGGCACCGCCACTGGTATTCTCCACAGTTGTGCAACATGCCATAGGAACAGAACAGAAAAGCCCGAGCTAGCAGATTGCTGATTGAACCTGCAGCAACATACATGAGAGCTACATTTGGGACTGCCATAGGAGCAAGGAGGCAAGATGGGAGACTTTGAAGCAGTCACTAGCCACTGGCAACAGAAGCAACTGTGGCAGGGTTGGGAGTTGGCAGTGGCTATGGAACATGAATTCTCCACCCTTTAATTCCTTTGCCCTGCATCCCCCTCCTCTCTAAGGGCTTGTCTACACACTTATTTTGCTGCAAGCTGAGATGTAAATCTACATTGTGCTGGCCTGACAGACATTAAGTGTTCACGTGGACCCAGCTGCTGCACATTAAAAGTTCCGCGGAGTGCTCTGAAACAGGAGTAGATTGAATGGCACTAGGAAACTTTTAGTGCATAGCAGCAGGGTCCACACAGACAGTAAGTGCCTGTTTGGTACAAACTAAGCATTTGTGTAGATAAGCCCTAGTCGAGAGAGAGAGAAAACAATTTTTGTGTACTACAGTTCTATTTAAATAATTGATAGGTTAGAAAATTATTTAATGAGTTCCACAAAGCCAAAATAAAAGAAAAAAAGGGTAGAATTCTCACTACCCAGAATACGATTGGCAAACTAACAGCAAAAGTCTTTTGTGATATAAATTGACCCAACTGTGGATCTGAAATACATTTGGTCCTTGATAAATTGAGCAGGATGAAAATCAGCAACAATTCTTTAAGAGCCCAATTCTCAATGTTCACATGAATGCTAACAATGTTTACAACTGTAAGAATTAGAAACCAAGAGAAATCTAACCACTGACAATTGTTAGAGATAACAGCTAGTATGTCAAAAACATCAGTACTAATACATTGCATTTATTGAATCCCTGCATTAGTTTATTTTCACATTAGTTATGTTTGAAGTAGAATGTCTAATGAAACCTATTTCTAGACGAATCCTGTTACTACAGGTGAGCATCTCTGTTGCAGTCTGTCAATTGAGGTAGGGTAACTTTCATACAGCAGTATTAGGCTTGACTCCATATGCAACATAGGAAAAGAACTGCAATGTCCTTGCTGCCCCCATGTTTTAGCTGACAAAAAGGTTTGAATTTGGCCATAATGGCCCACCATTTAGTACCTAAAAGAGTATACAAATAGGCTTTTGCAGTCTTTTGCTGATGAGTTATCAATGAACCCTGAAACAGTAAACCAAAAACTGCAGGTGTCTATAAAATGATTGCTGAGCTTGGCAATAGTGTATATAACATTTAAAATGGCACTAATTCAAAGGAGTCTTAATGAATCTCATGTGGAATTCATATTGCTTTAAACATTAGATCAGAGGCATTTGTGTTTTTAATTCAGCTACACTTAGCAGAGAAAATGTTCTGTAGGATTTATGATTCAATGTCTTCTTAAATTATTAAAAATTGAGAATAAATATAATAGGACTTGTTATAAAAAAGCAAGACCTGTGTACTAAATTGGCGGTGGGGAAATCAGAGGGACAGGCTTAATATAATAAAGTACATGCCAGATTGTAGTTGTCACTAGATGAATACTCTAGCTATGTCTCTCTACAAACCCTTCTGGGCTGTTGCTAGATGATAGCATGATATGGATAGGTTAACTGATTCTACTAGTCAGAAGCTAGCCTACAATTCAGGTGTGCTACATCACAACAGGTTTTCTCTATAAATGGAAGATATTTTAACACTTACATGCTCTGCCTCTTCAAAGCCTAATGGTGTTGATTTAAACTGGATGAAAACAGCAGCAGACAAAACTTTAGGCCAAAAAACACATGGCAGATTTTTAAAAATTGTACTGTACCAGATGAGACAATAGCCAATCTGCCGTATACACCTCTACCCCGATATAATGCGACCCGATATAACACGAATTTGGATATAACGCGGTAAAGCAGTGCTCCAGAGGGGCGGGGCTGTGCACTCCGGTGGATCAAAGCAAGTTCGATATAACGCAATTTCACCTATAACGCGGTAAGTTTTTTTTGGCTCCCGAGGACAGTGTTATATTGAGGTAGAAGTGTAGTTTTATACTGTCCCCATCAACACAGTATCTGAGAGCCTTCATTATAAGGCTGATTCATATATGGCTTGCATCATCAAAACCATACGCATGCAGAGTATTTGAATTTATAATGAGATGTGTGGTGATGCAGATTACACATCCAAAAGCAAGAATGAAGGCAATATTCTTCCTTCAAATTCCATGAGTGGAGGGAAACCAAAACTCTTCCTCCCTTCTTCCCTCTCCCCTTTTTTAAAGCAAGAATCCAGTTGAAATGATCCTTGGCAGCAGATATTGAAATTCACAGTCTGAGAAGAAATATGATAAAGCCTTAAAAAAAAAAAAAAAACCTAGAGGAACAAGTTCTGCATAATTTCACTTTCACAGCTCAGTGCTCAATGATATTTGAAATGAAAACCCTTTATCCCCTTGCTGGTTATATGTCTAGACAGTGATTGTTTACTTGAAAAACACAGTTATCGGCAAGATCTCTATTTCTGCACATATATCCCTACTTTACAGTTGAGAAGCAGTAGATATTTAGTTTTATTTGCTTTTGGACTGCTGTTCCTTTACTTAAGGTATTAGGTGAGCTGGCTCTCTCCTAGAGGCCTTAAATAAATGCCAAAAATGTACTCCCTGATACCAATAATTATTTGGCCAATAACACCAAGGACCACCCAAAAAAAGCCTGTATATCACAGGATGGTTTTCCCTAAACTACTGAACTTTTGCACGGAGTGTGCAGTCTTCTTGGTCTTTTTTTTTTTAAATATATTTTATTGACTTTTCAAGAAAAAGTTTTTTTAAAAATCCCCAAAGGCAATACTCAAAATAAAGTATTTAAATTAATCCAACAATCGTTACCACCAACTTCTGGCCAAAGGAATGCAAACATACAAGTCTACTGCTTTAGCTTCTGTATTCTCTCTCTTTCCTGTCTCCACAATATATTTAAAAAAATAGGTTGTGTGTCTAGAGGAAGACATACATAGAAGACATTTACAACCAAAACAAATTCCCACATTGCCTCCTTCCACATAACCTTGCCCCTCCACCTATTGTGTCTTTTGCTCTTTACACACGAAACCTAAAATGAAGGAACCACACAGGCAGGGTGGGGTCCAAATAACCATGTTTACTAAATATACACAACATGCAAGGCCTAGCTATATATACAAACTGGTGGTCTTGCTGGCTTCTGGGGGCTTCTAAAACACAGAACACAGGGAGTGCTGCTAAAGGGCTCACAAAATATGTAAAGGGACACTACACTATTCCTATACACTATGCCACCCCCAGAAAATAGAACCAAAAGTCACTTTTGGTGCACTAGAAATTTCGACAAATGGTTTTGTTCTTTTAGGATTCAGTCCTGCAGTTTGCAAAAACAGAGAGAGAGGGAAGAAAAGCTGCTCCTGTGCCACCATCTCTCCCCCTGTTTCATAATACAAATAATTGCTATTGACTTAAATGAGAGTTACTCGTATCACAAGGAATGAAAGCAAGGACCCCGGTGTGCAATGACAGCACATCTATCGTTGGCCCCCGTTACTGGGTGCAAGAAGGCCCATCTGTGACCACATATACTCTGATACCATGCCCCATCATCTTCACAGTGTGAATGTGGTCAGGCAGAGTCAGATGATCCATTTTTATGAACCAGGCAAATGACATCAGGAGTGAGGACTCTCAATGTCTCCTAATGTTCCTTTCAAAAAAAAAGTGAGCAAAATGCAACTGTACAGCTATCTAAGGTTCTTCTGTGGCCCCCGTTATTTTAGTATCTGAAACACCTCACAATCCAATGTATTTATTCTCACATCATCTATAAGGTACGTATGCCAAATATTTTTCCTTCCATTTATCTGGTGGAGAAGAAAGTGTACTGGATGATTTTTTGTTTTAATTTTTAGATCCACCTCCACCCCCCTTTTAGGTGAGTTCCATTTTACTGCACATTAATTTGGGTTAGGGTGACCAGATCACCCAAGTCGAATATCGGGACGCGGGGGAGAGAAGGGGGTGGCGGAAGGGGGCAGGGCAAAAAAAAAAAAAAACCACACACACACACACCCCTCCCTCCACAAGTGCTGGAGGGAGGCCCGAAAGACGCAGGGGAAGCACGGGGCCAGGATGAGTGAGAGCCCAGCCTGGCCCTGAGCGCAGGCAGGACTCAGTCGGGCTGTAGGGAGAGGAGGGGGGCGGCCTGCGGGGCCAGTGGCGGCTGTTCTCCCCCCCGGGCAGCGGGACTCAGGAGCAGCCGCTGCTGCAGCTCCCACTGCCGCTGGGGCAGGAAGCGGCTGATGGCCAAGCTCAGTGGCTGTGGCTCTGGCGCCCCCGAACTCCCAGGGGCTGGGCGCAGCGTGCGCACTGCTGGGTCCCCGCAACAGCCCCGGGCTCAGGGTGTTCGGGGGCGCCAGAGCCGCAGCCACTGAGCTTGGCCATCAGCCGCTTCCTGCCCCAGCAGCAGTGGGAGCTGCAGCAGCGGCTGCTCCTGAGTCCCGCTGCCCGGGGGGGAGAACAGCCGCCGCTGGCCTCGCGGGCCGCCCCCCTCCTCTCCCTACAGCCCGACTGAGTCCTGCCTGCGCTTGGGGCCAGGCCGGGCTCTCACTCACCCTGGCCCCGTGCTTCCCCTGTGTCTCCCGGGCCTCTCTCCACAAGCGCCGGAGGGAGGAGGAATGGTGAGCCTGGGGAAGAGGCGGGGATTCGGGGAGGGAGCCAATGGGGGAAGGAGGGGGGCGGAGTCGGGGCGGGGAGGGGGGAGGCGCGAGCATTTCTGGGCTCTGGAGTATTTGCTTGTTTGTCCAGTGTCCCGACCTAATGTTGGTCGGGACGCGGGATAAACAAGGAAATATCGGGACAGTCCCGATAAAATCGGGATGTCTGGTCACCCTAATTTGGGTTGTAGAATGTCTTATAACCTGACCTTTGCAACTATAGCAGACTATTATGCAGATGCAGCTGTGAGGGCTCTAGTCTTACAGCTTCAAAACTCAGCTCTGTCTTTGTATTCTGATATGATTTAAGCAATACAATTTGTAACCACATGCAGATTAGGAGTCACTTTCACTGCAAAGTGTGGGAAGAAAACCGTGTCATGGAAAACAATATGATTTGTTCCAATTATAGAAAAGTATGCTGATTGCTCAAACTTCATTCTGTGGACCTCAATGGGATGAAGTGTCATGTTGTGATTACCACACAAATTGTAACCAAACAAATTACCTTTTTCAGCTGACATGGTAGCACGTACAATAAAAATTTTAGGAGCAAAACTCAGGTTATAAAGGAGGAAGCTAGGGTTGGGCAAATAGGTTGATATTAAGATCCAGGATTTCTAATATTTTTAGGATAGTCAAATCACCAAATCCAAATATCAGCCTCAGCGCCATCTTCTCCTCAGCCATGCCTCTCCAAATATTCATTTTTCATATTAACAAAGAGTGTAACCCAACTAAAAATGGTGCCCGAGTCAGGAGATGGGGCGCGAGTAGCTCTGTATCTGTCCTCACTGAGCTTTTGGCTCAGTCAACCACTCTCTGGATATTCTAGATTGTTCTAGATGTAGCTGGCAAAATGAAGGGTCAGAGACTGGAGTCAAGGAGAACTTTCTAAAACAACCAAGGGGGTGTGCGACTGAGAAAAAGGGTTGCCAGTTTTGGTTGGACATCTTCCAGGAGGTTTCATTGCATGACATAATCCTTAGTTAAAGATTAATCTTTAATTCTTGGAGACTCCAGGACAATCCTGGAGAGTTGGCAATCCTCCACGTGAGCAAAGATGTTCAATGTGGAGTGACGCATGGATGTCGTTATATTGCAGCACCGTCTTGGATACAGATTAATTATTTTTGATCAATATTTTTATTTGTCTTAAAACATGCACATGTACTTTGAGAAATGCACTGATGAGTCACCTTGAATGTCATACAAGTACCTCGGAAAATGTTGGATGAAATTCTCTGCTGGTATAAATTGGTGCAGCTCCATTAGCTTCATATTGGAAAATATTAATCAGAAGCTACTACTATAAATCCTTGTGACTTACAGAATACCTGCTGTAGCACTGGACCTGCACAAAGTCCAGATGCAAAGAATCCAGTAAAAGTGCATAAGCTATCTCCCTGTGCCTTTTAAGGACTTAGGGCAAGAAAACCAAAAATAGCATTTCATAATGTCCTGTGTACTGTTACTAGTAAATTGATCTCACACTGTTGGCTTCTGCTTAGCTTGACATTTAAGGAGTCTGTGCACCAATCTCTTTATATGAAAATATCTTGGAGAGGACTGGTGTGAAGTGACCAGCCTTGCAGAAATTAAAGGTTAGACAATGTTTCCTCAGTCACCTTTGCAACTGCTTTTTTCTGTTTTTCTTTTCACCTTTCTACCTATTACTTTTACAAGTGAAATATGATTAATGTTTCCTAAACAGATGCACCTTGACACTTTTTATAGGACAGAAGTAATTTGTCAAATAGGGAGTCGAACTATTGTATGAGAATAGGCAGGTCTGTGAAATATGGGCAGTTATGATATTTACATCCTTTCTATATGCAAAACTATACTTCTCTCATGTTAAGAGTGATTTTTTAAATTAAGTTCATATACGTAAATACATGCAATCAATAGCTAGTTATAATTGGACATGTTCTTTTGTCAATAAATGCTAGATCTCAATACTTGTTGTTTTCATTAATGTTTAAAAGGCAATATAAAATAATGCAGCACAGTATCCTAATAAAATTTTTTGTACCAAAACATAAAAAAGGCTAATATGTAATTTTTTCAAATATATAAAGTCACATGGGGAAAGTGATCTGATTTTGTGTGCAACAAATATCTTTTAAATGTCATTAACTTGCCTCACATTTTCATTTATGTAGCAAAAAACAAAAACAATACAGAACAAACACACACAAGAGTACTATAATGTCTAGGACATGAAATATTTTGAAATATAAATGAAACATTCACAAATCATCACTTTATTTTGCAATTTTATGTCTATAAATACGTTTAGAATGTCTTACTAAATTTTGGCTATATCAGCACAAATACAAAACTTTAAAGGGTAAATTGGCATAATATGATTTACCCCATTTTTTTTTTAAACAATATATTTTAGATCGTCACTGAAGTAAAAACGACAACAAATTCGATCAAAGGCCTGATATTCTGAGCAACAATACACAGTTAAAAACTAAATTTTTAAAAAGGTAAAAAATGTTATATTCTAGCTTGCTCATCTTTACCAACAGCTACTTTAAGCACTTCTGCGTGGTATAGCAGGGAAAATTCCAGCAATTAAGGATTTGTAACACTTTATTTAAAAATATAAAATGAATTAGACTACGAGGTGCAAATTAACATCTAGTATTTAGCACTGGCATTCTGTAGTCAAAAGAAATGTCAAGATATTAAGGAGAAATGATTTTATTTAAGAATTCATCTCCAAAAGAGAGAGAGAGAAAAATCCAGAACATTTTTCTCCATGAAGTTCTAAGGAATCTAGTCCATTCTTCATAATCCCCACCCCCAATAACTGGACTGTAGCCATTGCCTGATGCACAAGATTTGCTGAACCCACAGGATACATGTGTGGAAGTATTAGGTTTCTTTAGTCAATTACGGGGGTTGGGGGGGGGAGACTTATTAAATCTACAGGACTTTAGTGGATTTAAGTGCAATTAAGGATCTGGTCCATCATTTTATATCATTCCTTCTTTTGTTTCCAAACATTAGAAGTATTGTAACATCTAGCCTCAAGTTCTAAGTCTTTCCCCCCAGCTCACAGATATTATTGTATTTGATTCAGAAATGCCTGTCTTGCATGATGTGACAAATATAAATCCAGCCAGTAAAATCTCTTACTACTCAGACAAACAGGGGCACCTGCACTTTGGCATGCCAAAGCACTAGATCTATATAACATAGTAACTAATAATAAAATTCTGGCAATGGTCCTAAAGTTCAGCCAAAAAACTAGAATCTCTTCCTATGTTACTTTTCCATGCATGTTTGTACATGTTGTAACTGTCTAGATGCTAGTACAGTTTTGAACAAACTCTTCATGTTTCTAATTAGCTAGTTGAACACATAACCTGAGCTACAAACAACAAAAATAAAGTTCCCCAATAATGTATTTCTGTTACAATTCTGGAAACACATTCAAACAATTCCATTTCAGATTTGGAACATTCCATACATCTGACAATATGAGATGAATGGGAGGCTTCTCTCTGGAATACACTTCTTAGTTGCCAGAAATGTTTGGCATAAAAGCAATTGGCACTGAAGTGGTCACACCATCATGATCTCAACTGGCATGGTTCAGTTTCCAGTTACCTATTATTAAACAAACAGTCATGATTATTTGTTTTTGGACACAAAGAACCTGATCCTAGAAACATATGTAGGAGTAACACATTACTCAGTTTACGCACATGAGTACTCCCCAACTGAAGTAAATGGGGCTATTCATATGAGCAAAATTACTCATACATGTTTGCAGGATCAGGAACTCTGACTGTGACTAGAATGCTTATTGGATTTATTTAAATAAATACAAAGTGACACCATCAACTTAGAAAAGTCACACTTCCACTTGAAGAAAATTTAACTACTTTGGGTACAGATAACACTCAAAATTAATACCAAATGAAAGACTAAGAGAACGAGGGGTTTTTTTAGTTCATTTATTTTATGATTTGACAGCGTTTTGAACATAGACAGTTTCACTATTTCCACATACAGTCAGAGAGCTATTTTATGGAGAAACAAAAGAGAAAAAACATTTTAAAAAGCAGGAAAAATGATCATAAAAATTACAAAAATTGGTAGAGGGACTACTTTGAACTCTCTCTCTCTTTTTTTTTTTAGGTCTAAATTTCAAGTTGATAGTGCTCTCTTAAGTTGGACTGATGTTTTACCATACAAACATTTTAAGGATACTCCTGCCCTTGCTTGCGGGGAGCTGTGGGGGGGGGGGGGGGGAGGGTTTCCCTTGGCTGGATTACAGCATGAGAAATATTAATGTTTAAAAATAAATAGTAATACAACGATTTGCAGTAAATAAACAAAATAAAAACAGCAATGACTTCTTGGCATACATTTGCAGCAAAATTGACAGCAGGAGTGCAAATAAAGAAAAGGAAACATTGTCCAGTGCAGCAAAACTGAGTTGTCAAAAGTTGTCCTAACCCATGCCAAGTTTACATTTTGTTGCTTATATGATATTTGTCCCCTTAAGTGGTATAGAATAGACAAAACAGGCTCTTGCAGGGCTGATCCAAAACCCACTGAAGTCAATGGGAGTCTTTCCATTAACTTCAATGGGCTTTGAATCAGACTGTCACATGTTTCTGTATCTATCCATTATTTTTCTCTGTGCTTGAAATGTAGTAAATTCAGCAACATAAACATATTCCCCTGCAACAAACAAACAATAAAACAAAAACAAAAAACCCAGCACACATCTATTTCAAGGGTAAGTTATTCCTTGTCTATATAATTAGGAAACTAAACATAGTCTACACTTCAGGTCTTCACTACCCGCTGGATCGGCGGGTAGTGATCGATCTATCGGCGGTCGATTTATCACATCTAGTGTAAATGTGATAAAATCGATCCCTGATTGCGCTCCCCGTCGACTCCGGAACTCCAGTTCACGAGAGGTGGAAGTGAAGTCGACGGGGGAGCAGCAGCGGTTGACTTGCTGCCATCCTCACGGCCAGGTAAGTCGACCTAAGATACGCCGACTTCAGCTACGCTGTTCGTGTAGCTGAAGTCGGCGTATCTTAGGTCGATCCCCCCGCCAGCGTAGACCTGGGCTGACTTTCACACTAATCTGCAGATTCTTACTGTTTTTAGAAAATTTAGTTCAGTTTTCCTGATTCCCCTGCTCTCCATGCTTCAGCTTCCTCATCTGTAAAATGGGAATTATACTTCTTCCTCTTCCCTATTCTTTGTCTGTCTTGTCTAGTTAGATTGCAAATGTTTAGGGCAAGGACTTACTACCCAAACAAAGCCTCAGGTTTGGCTGGAGTACATCAATGCTGTTGCAATAAATAAAGGTGGAACAGGTACTCATACTATGGTGATAAGCACAGCATAAAAAGATAGATAAAAAAAATATGCACAAGTGAATCTTGATGGTTCATTACATAAATTATATAAATGCCAGAGAGAGAAGTTAACTCAAACCAGGCTGCCACAACTGTGACCAAGCCTAGTAGTATCATAACTAGGGCTCTGTATTTGTCACAGAGGTCGCAGAAGTCATGGATTTAGTGACTTCCTGTGACCTCCGTGACTTCTGCAGCGGCCAATGTGGCTGACCCCAGGCCAGCTGTTGGCCCCCCCGGACCTCCCTCCACGGCAGCAGCCGGAGCGGCAGTAGGTCTGCCTGGGCTCTCTATGTAGCTGGTGCTGTGGGACCCTGGTGCTCCCCTCCGGCAGCTGGTGCCACAGGATTCCCCCTGGCAGCATCTCCCCCCCTAAGATTCAATCAGGGGTATTTATGGTGTAAGTCATGGACAGGCTGTGATTTTTTGGTTCTTGCCCATAACCCGTCCATGACTTTTACTAAAAATACCCATGATTAAATTGTAGCCTTAATCATAAGTCAACAAAACAGTTTGTTAATAGTGATATTTATTAGTGAGAAGAGGGATTTTCAGTCTCTTTGCTTGCTAACATGTTTTTAGGCTTGAGGAGTTTGATGCCATCTGTAAACCAGATATCACATTTAGAGCTGAAGTTTAGAAACGGGGTGGTATCATCGTCACACGCGCACACACATATACCCTGCCAGTACCCGAGGCCAGCCCAGAGCACGTGCATATGTTCAGGTAGGCCAGGAAACTCAAAGTCTGACATTATTCCTAGAAAGCTGTACTTTCAGAATTAGCCCCAGAGCCAATCAAGCTGCACTTTCAAACGGTTGCTACTATTTCAAACTACAGCACATTAATTTCTAGAGGAATACATACAAGGAGGTGCAGTGGGACTGTTTTGGACGTGGTCATTTTCATACATGTTAAGGCCAGAAGAGTTCATTAGATCATCTGGTCTGACCTCCTGTATAACGCAGACCATAGGCTTTCACCTGTATTGCGTGCCCAATAATTTGTTTGACTGTAGCATATCTTCCAGAAAGGCACCCAGTCTTGAAGACATTAAGAAATGGAGAATCCATCACATACCTTGGTAGTTTGTTTTATCCTTTATATCCATTGGAGCAATTTCACACTCAAACACGAGGGGGAAAGTTGATGGTTGGGGAGTCAACCCCCCTCCTTCCTCCAGCAACCTCCAATATGGACAAATACTCAGGAAAATAATTTCCTTCCCAAAAAGATGTTGCTGAAATTAAAGAGCACATGAAACCCACCAAATCTAAGAGGATTTCATATCACTACTTGGAAACTACACGGAAAACAACAAAATCTGAGGAGATTAATTAATAAAAACTGATATCAAAAGAAAAAAAGGTGGAATCTGAGGTGAGGGGGATTATAAAAAAGGATAATTAGGGAAGTGGAACATTTTGAGGTCCAATTATAAGCAAAGGGGCAAAACCTGAGAGGATTTTATATCACTATTCTAGAAACAGATAAAAAAGGGCTGATATGAGACTTTATATGAGGGGAAAAAATCAGAGAGGATATTAAGACAATGACAGATAATTAGAAAGAAAATTGAGCCAAATATTAGGCAACTGTATGTTAATATTTTAGAACTGGGAAGAAAGGGGGCAAAACCTGATTATTTGATAATATTAGAAATAAGCAGCATGCTCTGAGAGGATTTTATATTGATATTCATAATATGAGAGAAAAAGGGGGAATCTGAAGGGGGGTTTTATATCAATGTCCGATAAATAACCAGAAAATGGTGATTCCCGCCAGCCTGTCATTCAGACAGGCAGCAGCAAGCCCTGGACTACTGTACTTTAACAAGGGAAGGCGGGGTGATGGATTGGTGGAGTGAGTAGAGGTAAGCAGTGGGGAACGGACAGCTGGTGGTTCTGAGGGGAAGAAGGTAGGACAGGGAAAAGTGGGATTAGGTGTATATTCGTATTAAATAATTTAGTAAAAATGGGGAAAAAATCTGTAGAGGATTGTACATCTATATTTAATAATTAGTTGGAAGTTTAAAAGCCAGTCAGTCAGGGTGTGGCCACCAGAGCTAGAGACACTGTTCACCAATATTCCATTCAGGCCCTTATTACCACCCTCATCACCATAGTAGCCGAGTCCCTTTCAGCAGGGCACCAAATTGCATGACTAGCAGTTGTTACTAGTTGATTCTCTCTCTCTTTTCCTCCCCAGTAAGAAAAGAGCGTGAGGGACTCTTTCATTTAATTCATTTGATGCCTGCTGCTGGGCTCTGTTATTGACTGAGAAGTGCAGCAAGCATTGGGATTGCAAAGTGAGGATGCTTGAGGAGGGTCTTAGGGTACAACTACACTGCTGCTAGAGATGTAATTTCCAGCTCAGGGAGGTGTATACACACTAAGCTTTGATTGAGCTAACATGCTTTAAAAAAAAAAATACGGCATAGCTGTGGCAGTGCAGGCAACAGCACAGGCTAGCTGTCCGAATGTGTACCTGTGGTCTTGGATGAGACTGTGCTCGCCTGTGCTGCCATGTCTACACTGCTATTTTGATCAACACTAGTGTGTGCAGGAGTTTGTTCCACCTAGGAGCAGCTCCAGAGAAAGATACAGCTCCCGTACAGACAAGCTTTACCCCTGCCATGAGCTGCTCCGCTGTACTTGAAGAGTACAGTCTTCATCCTGTTGCTTCAAGCAATCTTTAGGTATCCTGGGCCCACCCAGACCATTCTGCACCAACCCAGGGGCTAGTCTGTCTAATATACTTATATGGCCCTCATTACTGTAGTATCTGAGCATCTCACAATCTTTTGTGTATGTATCCTCAACAACACACCTGTGAGATAAGGAAGCACTATTCCCCCATCTAACAGATGAGGAATGGAGATATAGGGGGCATCAGGTCCGAGGTCACACAGGAAGTCTATAGCAGAGCAAGGAACTGAACCTGGGTCTCCCAAATCCCAGGTTACCACCCTAACCATGGGGCCATCCTTATTGGATTAGGGTGAAGATAGTATACCTTGGTGATGGGTGCAGTATAAAAATCTATGACTAATAAGATATGTTTGGGACATCCTATAAAACAGCAAAACCCTATCCAGAATCCAGTCTAGTCTCCTGGAGGTTCATTATGAATAACGCCTGCAAACTGTTATATCAAGTGTCCTATCATATCTATTTACACCTCTGATTCATGTACATATATTCTGAAGTGTTAATAATTAACAGTCTTGGGCTCATTGCACATCCCCCATTTTTACTTGCCTGTATGTCCAAACCTGAAGAACCATTAGCTTGAAATCTGCTTTTCTTAATGAGAGCATCTCAGTCCATGAAAATGTGTCAAAATCTCATGTAGTTTAGCTTAGTCTTTTAAGTTACACAAGTTTTCAATAAAAACAACATCCCACTCATCAAAAAGGCTAATCAGAGAGCATTGTTTTTGGACAATCAAAGTATGTCTACACTGACAACAATAATAATCCCTGGCACCAAGTCTCAGAGCCCAGGTTGCCTGACTTGGGCTCGTGGGGGTTGTACTACAGGGATAAAAGGAGCAGTGTAGAGGCTTGGGCTAGAGCTTGGGCTCGAGCTTGGGCTCTGACTGAGACCCTCCCTCCACACCGGGTATGAGCTCCAGCCCGAGCCCAAATATCTACACTGCAGTTTTAGCCCCCAGAACATGAGCCCTGTGGGCCTGAGTCAGTTGATCTGGGCTCAGACTTGCTGCCACAGGGCTTATTTATTTATTTATTTATGCAATGTTAACATACCCTCAGTGTCCTGAGGCAAACATATACTAAGGGGATGCTGTTGCTATGGCCTGCCCTACATACTTAAATTTCAGTCTGTAACCAAAATGGATGTGAGCGAGCGGGTGTGGAGCATGGAGAAGGGGGAGGAAATCACACACTCACAGTAAAGTACTGAGATACTCTGCTCTTCATTAGTTCCTCTTTATAGTAACTAAGTATCATGCTACCCAGAGATATTCAGAAACCAAAGAGCTAGTGCCTATTCACAGGCATTTTATCTGCATTGATAAAGAAAAGCAGCAGCAAAGATACAAGCAAACCATTGAGAAAGTCACTGCAGAAACAAAGTCAACCAGTGTTACTCTTCAATGTTAACTGTTCGAATCTCTTGTTCATTCTGACAATACAAATACTCAGTGCAAGACTACCATGCACAGAAGGTCAGATTGACTTCAAACCACAGCTGACCTTGGGACAGCACACAGCTGCTCAGAGCTCCCAGATACAAGAGGGTTAAACCTATTGCTCCACCCCTTAAGAGGCTGCAGCATCTCATTGCCTCACAGCAAGGTCAGCCAACTCAGGTGGCCTGTGTTGTGGTAGAGGGTGGACGAGAAAGGTGTTGTGTAACCGTGGCCCAGGTGCTCTCTCCCCCTCCTTGGGGTGAAGGTGTATAAATGGTAAACATTACTCTGTCATTCAGAACCTGTAATAAATGAGGAAACCAAGGCCTTTCTTCAGCAAAGTAACCCTATCCAAGAAAGCACTTAAAGAAATACTTTAAAAAATTAAGTATGTGCTCTAGTGCTTTCCTCAGAACAGGCCTAAATCTGAACATAGGAAATGAAACCAGCACTGACATCTAACCTTCACCAGTGAGACTGTTTTTTTTTAACCATTCAAAGAAATAATGCAGTCACTATATCCACTATGTTTGAAATAAAGGAGAAAGAAGAGTGCTCGCTGTTTCTGGATAACCATTAATTGATAACCCCACAGCCTGGTGCATGTTCACTTTTCTTGTACTGCAATTTTAAGAGGACTGCTGATTAGGGTGGAAAGCTAGAAATGTTTATAGCCAGCCTTTTGGATCTAAAGGCATTACAGGGGCACTAGATTTTTTACAACTCTATTTCCCATAATTGTGGATCACCACCAGTATTGTCTTTATGGCTAAATGCAGTAAAGATTTAACTAGTTCTCACTTATCTCCCACTAAAAATTAAAAAAAAGAGTTGTTTATCTGATTTAGGGCTTTTCTTTTTGTAAACGGAAAAGCCTGAAGATTTACATTAAGAAGTTCTGACATGCCAGTATTTGTTATTCGTCTGGCTGTGTTGTTCTAGCAGAAACAGTACAGACAACACAAGAAAAAGTTAAGTATCTACTGTGCACTCACAGTCTAATCAAGAAGAATGTGTGAGATTTACTATTTAGGTTGTCAGCTATATCTGACGGTCTTGGCTACTTAGAACAGGCATGGTATAGTTACATAAAGCACACCATCTAGAGCAGTGGTTCCCAAACTGGGGTTCGCAGAACATTACGGGGTTCGCCAGAAAAATTTCACTAATGTCGGACAGAGGACCCCGGGCATTAGAGACAGCAGGTGGGACCCAGTTGCAGGGCAGACACCCCGAGCCCCAGGGAGAGCGGGGCCGGGCAGTTGGGGCTGGCAGCCCGAGTCCCGGCAGTCAGCGTGGGAGCCGGCAGCCCAAACCCCAGCGCTCCACGCGGGGCTGGCAGCCCAAACCCCAGGGAGAGCGGGACCAGGCAGTTGGGGCTGGCAGCCCGCGCCCTGCCCCCGTCAGCAGGGTAGCCAGCAGCCCGAACCCCAGCACTCCGCGTGGGACTGGCAGCCTGAGCCCCAGGGAGAGCAGGGCCAGGCAGTTGGGGCTGGCAGCCCCAGCTCTGCCCCTGTCAGCGGGGGAGCCGGAAACCCAAACCCCAGCCCGAGCCCCAGGAAGAGCGGGGCGGGCAGTTGGGGCATCCATCACATTGAGGAAATTTAAACTTAAATCCCTGAAAATATTCATTTTTAGGAGGGGGTTCATGAGATTTCACAATTTAGTGAAAGGGGTTCACGGGCTGTTAAAGTTTGGCAACCACTGGTCTAGAGCATCCCATTTTACCACTACACATTGTTGAACCTAAGAATGAATTAATGGTATCTACGTTAAGGTTTTTCGAATTTTGAGAATATGATCACTTACCCAGATTACATAAAGGTCACATATCATTAATATTGTGGTTACTATAAACATAGATGTTATGCCAGATATGCTTCAAACCTATGCAGGTGACAACAAGAGCTTGGCCCATGTGAAAAATTAGGGAAATAAATTTTCAGAATGTAGTTATTGAAAAGTCTTGAGTTATGATCTGTTCTCATTAGGAGGCATGGAACTATGAAACAGAACAGCTACAGGAAAATCGCAAGATTCCTATTTTTAATTGCACCACATTCAGCCATACTAATTCTTCCTTCATACAAACTGATCTGCTCCCTTTCAAGAGCTGCCTGGTGGAAAGGACCTGCAGTATCCCCTTGAAAAAAGAAAAGAAAAAAAGTAATCCTCTAAAACAGGTGTGATAATTTAAACAACCTTTAAATTATTTGTTTAATCCCTCCAAGAAATCCTCTATGCTTCAATGACACTTCTGAAAGACATGTAAAAGAACAATTATAAGCCTCCATACAGCCAGAGTACCAGGGAGAGCCTGAATTATACTCGCAAAGTACCATCTTCATGATTTTCTTAGTCTTCAGGAGCAACCATTTGTCCTCACTAAGAAAAAGGAGGATTTGCATGGCATAAAACATAGATAAGAAGCTACAACAGCTTTGCTGCTTAGAACTGTTTGCAATCACTACTGTACTTGGGCAGACCGTTGTTGCTAATAAAGCCAATGCATATGTATTTAGAGCACTAGAATAGATATATAACTACTTTTCAGTTCCTAATACAGATTTCCAAATTTGATAAATTTGGTTCAGTTTATAACTAAATTGTAAGTTTTATATGTTTTAAAACTTATCAGGAGATTAAACAATCTAAATATCTACTTGGGGGAAGTAAAATAATAGTACAGTTCATCAAAGTATCTGATGTGGGGAAATGAATGGCCCAGTGGACTGGTAACAGAGTATGAACTGTGTCCCCTCAAGATTAACTGCTTGTATCCAGGTCAGGTCAGTATTGCCTGAAAATCATTATAATTAGTGTTTAGTGGCCTATGAGAAATGAGTTGGTCGTCTCAAACTAGTTTCATATCTCAAAAAATTCACTATTGCAAATTACAGTAGTTAGCACTCTTGTGCCAAGGATTATAATGAAGGGTAGGAATCCTACATATTTTCCATGTTTCTGGCATATTACATACTTGTCATCTTTACTCAGTATTGACAGTTTTACACCAGCTAAGGATCTGGCCTAAGATACGTTCTAACAATTGGGCCTATAATTTTGCCTGTTTGAGAACTAACTATAAAAAGTAAGTAAAGTTGTTTTTAATAGTGAATGTTATTAAACAAGTGCAACCCCCCCTCCCTCCCCCCCGGAGAAATTAAAATTAGTCCAAATAAAAGGTCTAGCTGCTGTAGCTCAAGGACTGTGAGGTTGAATTTAATAAATAAAAAAATCATGGAAACAAAGTTACCTATGCCAAGTTTGGCCTTACGCAATGAGTTAAATTGGTTAACTGAAATAATGAGATGAACTATGCTGCCCATTTTTCAACCCACTCCCCTTTGTGGGGCTTCTTACAAGCAGACTTCAAAAAACTCTCATCTTATGTTCCTCGATACCAAAACAGAAGGAAGAGACCAGACAAAATGATTTTCTTTCCAAGAAGAAGGACACCAGGTCTTGCTCTTGTTTAAGGAACTTTGTTCTTCACCGGGCTGCGAGTCCTGAAAGTCATCATATCATCATGATATCCTGTCCTCAGCCCATCAATAAGGATACATAATTGTGGTATTTTCTGCCCTTCCTCCTATCCTCTCGCTCAGCTTTTCACCGAATCCTAAAATCAATTTCATTGCATTCGTCAGCACAGCAAGATGAGATGGGCCATCCAGCCCTGCTTTGTCTGAGAAGGTGGCCAATCAAATGACATTCCTGACTGGAATGTGAGCCAGGGTCCAGAGCAACAGGTGTTGTGGCCAACATGCCAGACTAAAGCATCCATTCATGACTGACCAGCATTCCAAGAACATGGACAAAAGCCTTATTCAAACCCCGCCTCCCAACCATCTTTTCTATCCCCTCTCTTTTTCACCTTGTGTCTGTCTGTTAAAACTGGAAAAGTAAATACCCTTCATACATCATGACTTACTTTTACTCTAACCCTTTCCTTTTCATCAAGGAAAGGTTGTTAGTAAAATAAAAAAACTAATATTTTGCCTCCAATAGAAGACTTTAATAGGTTGTAATTACATTCGTTTTGCATAATTACTCAATTTCAGTTTCAAAGTTCTTGTTTTGTTTCTTGTTCTTTCTTGCATTTTAATCAATAACTTTCTAACTTTCGAATAAGTGCTTTTGGGTGTTTGCCAAAAAACGGAGTGAAGCAGCGCCTCCAGAAAATGAACTGTAACATTGAAACAATGTTGGACAGTGAAAAGATTTAAAACACCTTAAACTCTTTTGACTCTTGAAATCAATAAAACAGGTATCAACAATGGCGGAGGTGGTGAGGAACTTCTTTAGTCAATGTAGCCTCTGAAACACACACACACTTCCTCCACCTTTCTGCCCTAATCTAGCTGGTTTATAGATTTGGCTTCTCTCATGACAGAGAGCTGATCATGCACTACTGAAGTCAGTGTGAGTTTTACCATCTACTTTTGTGGGCAGAAGACCAAACCCCTGCAGAGGAGGAGGATACCTTAAACAATTTATATCACCTCATTAGAAAAATGGATCAAAGTTGGATACTATTTCTCCAAAGATTCAGAAGTTGGAAGCTTCAGCAGAACAAAGGGAACACTTAAGATATCAAATTATGCTATATTTAAATATTAAATAAATGTTATTGAAAACATTAGTACCAGACAATGTTATGTTGCTTCTGAGATTGAAAGCCCTGGAAAAAAGTCCAGTGTCTGCAGTCTATAGCCAATAGGCTTTAAAAAAAAAAAAAAAAAAAAGGAATACTAAAAATAATCTTTTTACCTCAATGCTCAAATTATTTGAAAACTGTTGGATGAAAAATTTAATCCTGAGTTAGCCAAAGGACTTTTAATTTGTCTCAGTTCAAACTTTTTGAGAGAGACGGGTATACAGAGCAGGGACCTTTCCAGAACCCTACACCTTATTTTCAATATTCTCAGAAGTTGCATTTTTAAAAAAAATAATCAAAAGGTGAAAAAAAGGCTTGATTCCCCAAATTTAAGACCCAGTTCTGTAAGACTAATATTTCAATTTTCAAGTGAAGCATTTGTAAAACCTTTCTGCTCAACATGCAAGTTTTTTTTTCCAGCAAAACTTAATACTAAACATGATACTTAGATATCTCCCTCTTTTTATGATTGAGTACAAATTTGTGTTCCCACAGCTTACTTCTGAAATCTTAACTGTAAAACTAGCACTTGGAGGAAAGACTGTGGTTTTGAAAATCACTATAAATTCTTATCTTCCTGATTACTGAATTGAAGCAAATCAACAGAGCATTTATTAGACTTCAAACTATGTCTTTGATTGAAATAGGAATTTGTCCTATGTAATGTTTATGTGGAGCTGTGAATAGGTTTTTGATTGGCCTAATGTACTTCCCTTGGTGATTTCCTTTTTGGTTAATGTTCTACTGATTGTCTTGTAATTCAAGACCACTCTCAGATGCCCATACTTTAAAAAATAATAAAAAGCTAAAAAAAAATTAAAAAGTAAACTCACACTAACAACCAATAGAACAGAAATATATTTCCGTTATCCTCAAGTCTCCTCTCTTCAGTTTACACAACTTTCTCTTTCCCCCTCCCCCAAAACTCACAAAATATACAAAGAACAAAATGCATACTTATTCCAGATGTGAATTTCGACTAGCATGAGGCTACCAGTCTCTGAATTGGGAAGTCTGTTTTGAGTAAGATAGGATAGTTTAAGTGTAACTACTGTCAGGGAGAAAAAAGAAAAGCAGCAGTGTTTAGTAGAGGATTTTTTTTTCTTACTGGTTGAAACAAACAAGCCTCGTCATCCAGTTCACTTTTGGCTCCTATACACTATGCAATGCAGGTCCTGTGAATAAAATTGTTTCCACCATTTAGGCTATCCTTCTTCTGTGTATTTCAAATATAATTAAATATATTTGCTAGACAGCACTACTGCATTTTCATAATACATTCTATAAAGCCAGAAAATGTAATATGATTTAAGTTACTCTGGTTCACAGTCTTTAACTTTTTGTTACAAAAACAGCCCTAAAATTGTAAGAATTTTATTTCCCATTCTGTAACAAAAATAAAAATGAATTAATCTGGGGAACAATCGATGCATCATTCACTTCCACTCATTCCCTCTACTTTGATACAGAAATAACGAGTAGATGCAGCACCAGTTCTCTCACAAATTCTATTTAGAGCTGTTTTGTCATGAAGACACTGGGGGCTCAATCCTACAAAGTGCACAACACACTCAATTCCATTAAAGTCAGTGGGAGTTGAAGGTACTCAACACTTTGCAGGCGCGCTTGGCATCTTGAAATATGAACCCACCTATGAAGTGTGCAAGTTAATGTTAGTTGTATTTATAAAATGATATAAATTAAACATTTGTATAAGGCACATCATCATCAGTAGGGTAAGGAAAAGAAATTTTAATATCCAGCTTCTGAAATTTTCCATTGTATTTTTGCAGTGTAAGCATTACAGCTTATTTTAATTATTACAATGCAATCAGAGTGATTTTTTAAAAATATAAAACCTTGATCTCAAAAGTATTGGCTAGTGGTCTTTCACAGCAGTTAAATATTGATTCCGCACATCTCCACAAAATAACAGATTGTAGTAGTTGGATAAGGGAAGGATGCAAGATTTTAACTATTTTAAAATGAGTCAAATTTGGGAACTACATGGCTGCACAGTCTTCACTTTGCTTTTTGAACTATGTAGTTTGTTTCTAAACCAAAACAAGCATGTTCTCTATCTTATTTTAAATAGCTTGACAATAATATTGTGATTCTATAAAAAAGCACACTCTAGTCTCATTAAAAATTTGCTTTAGAATGTTCAAAGCTTTGCTGGCTTGAATGTAAGGTTGCTATTCCTTTGTATATCAAGGAGTGTTACAGGGGAACACCCCCTCCCACCCCGCCAAATCCTACAACTTCTGAAGCATGGAAATAAACATTTAAGGGTGGGTAGAGAAATATTAAATATTGCAAACTCTTGTGATTTTATCATAAATCTTGTGATTTTGGGGATATCTCCAGAAGCTGCAAACCAGAAATTGCATGAGAATCTCAGCTTTCATTTATTTAAAAACATTTCTACCCCTCATGGTTATGGAAAAAAGCTGATCATGAAGTGAGTGAATCCTAAAGTCTCAGAAAACAGAAGGGGGGGGGGGGGGCAACACTGATGATTAAAAAATAACCTCATGATTTTAAGTCACTCATGATTTTTGAACACCCGAGGTAGGCAGTACTAAAATATTCAAAATCACTCATAGTTCATACATACAATTCCACTGTACTATTGTAAAATCAAATCACATATTCAAAAAAAAAAAATCTTAACTCCACCTCCATATACCTCTCTTGTCTCAGCCTAAAACACCAGACACACATTGCGACCCAGCTTAGCCATCCTACATTATCATAAAGACTACAAACTCTGGCAAACTACCAACCACAACATATGGCCACACGCAACCACACACCACCTCTAAGTTCACTCTCCCATAATTAGCCAGAGACGACATCATCTTTATGTTCTTATGGGCCCCATCATCATAGTACCTAAGCACTTCACAAATATTCATGAATGTATCTTGCTTGTTACTATCCATATAAAGACCAGAGATTTGAGCCTCCCCACCCACCTACCCCGCATGGTCTAGAGATTAAAATAGGTCACATCTTATTTTCCATGTACATTTCAGAAGCAATACACCTTTTCCCCACCCCACCATCCCAGCCATATGCAAAAAGTCAATCTGCTACATCCACTTTCCCTATAATGGCTGGAAATCCCACTATTCATCCTTTGAATAAGAGTCAAAAAGTCTGTCCCCTCCTGGACACAGTCTACATGTTCACCTACATCCAATCCACTCTATAAATACAGGCCACACACCTGTTCATCACAGCAAGATAGAACATTATCTAATTACCACACTAGAGAGAAGAGAGTCAACATGTTTACAGTATGTATTACATTTTGATTCACCATTAGAACTAGCCAAAACTTGGGATTTCTGGTTCACAATTTGCCGTGAACTGGAAATTCAGAAAACCTTTTGTTTCAGAAACACCAACCACGTGGCATTTCTGAAAATAATTATGCTCCTTAGGAGCCCATCACAGGACTTCCAGGATCCCTGCTACACATCTGGGAACCAATCCCCAGGTTCCTGAAAGTTTTGGCATGGCGGGGCTGCCCTGCAGCCACAGACCCTGGAAGTCTGGGCTCCACAGCAGCCCTCCAGGCGATCTGGCAGGAAACCAGGCAAGTTTCCAAATGAAACCTACCTGATGGACAGGGTTCCATTGGAACGCTGCCTGTGGTACAATGAAAATTCATTGAATCTAAAGAGTTTCATGAAACTTTATGGGTCTGACAAATCTGCCTCTTCTCTGATGAGCTCTAGTCATGGTCAGCATACAAAAATATGGTTAGTATTATGTCTTTGCTCTCTACACAGCATTAAGGATATGATGAAGCCATATGGACACAATTGGACTCCAAGTAACTGTATTTGCTACCTCCCCTCCACCCCCCAGTCAGAGAGTGAATCTCTCTCTCCCCGCCTCTCCCTATATATATATATATATATATATATATAAAATAAAATTTAACTACTCTGTTAGATACCTGCTGCTTCTGCAATTGAAGATATGAAGGCCCAGAAGAGGGCTCCCAAAGGGATGCTACCCAATTCCTATATACTACAGTTAATAGAAGCATATCCTTGCTAGATGGATAGTGGGAAGCCAAAGAGGGACAGAGTTACAGTTATTTTTTGGAATAGGTGATGTAAATGTTTTATATGTACACTTACCCAAGAGTTTTAAGGACCAAGAAAGTATCTGACTATTTTTCTACCTTCCCTTGTAAGTGAGCAGCTAAATAATTATACTTATTACTCTTATTAACAGTACTATTATATAGCACTTGTCATCAATAAACCTCAAAGTGCTTTCCGATGGAAGTATCATTATCGCCATTTTACATATGGAGAAACTGAGGCACAGAACAATGAAGTGACTTGCCTAACGTCACCCAAAAGTTTATTGGCAAAGGTGGGAATAGAATCCCAGGTCTGCTAAGTCCCAGTGCAGTGCTCTATCCACTAGGCTACACTGCCTCATTGGTTAAGATTTATTTATTTTTTAACTCTAACATTCCTTGGTATACATGTGTAGCAGAGCAACATTAATTAAGATTGAGGAAGTTTTTTATTTAACTTCCCTGTTTACAAAAAACAAAAATAACAGCAACAAAAAACTTACTAGGCCAATATAGAGGTAGTAGCTCCACAGTGTCTTCTCTCCCGCCATTCCAAAATGCAATCTGGGCATGACTACAAGTCCCTGTTGCCCCAAGCTCACACTGTTCAGCAAAGCTCATGAGCTCCAAAGGATCTCTGGCTCCCTATGGCTTCCATTTTCTGGCACAGCTTTGGAGTTCTGCAGAATACCTGTGTTTATGGCTCCCCTCCTTTAGCTCCTACATTGCATATGGCAACGTATCTTCAGCATTCCCATGACCCCTCCACTTCTGCACAGACTTTATAAAGCATCTGTTGTGCCATGCAGACTTCACATTGGTATACTGTACATGCTTTAATTAAAGCTGCAAGGTCTATATTGGTACATAATTTTCAACATTTAAATTCAATTAGCCGATGCTTTACATGTTAGTGGTATGTGACTGTGTGTAAAGTTTGAAGATTTGCAATCAATCTGTTTTTAGCTAGAGGGACGACTCTCTCCCCAAAAGTGGACTCAGAATAAAATGTCAAGTTTTTAATCATTCATAACTTAACAATGGTAGGAGTAATAGACTTCCAAGGTTCTGAACAAACGGTCTAGTGATCACAAAATTACTTACCCTGTGCAATGTTAGAAGTCAACAACTTTACACCTGTGGTATAATGGAACTCTCTACAGGAAACGTAAAGCTCCTCTGTGCAGGAGATGGTGCTTCCTCAGGGGCTGGCCCAAGACTGTGGAATGGACTTCCACAGGAACTAAGGACCATCACAAACCTCACCTCCTTCCGCTCCAAAAAAATTCCAAAACACTCCACTGTGCACCCACTCCTCCACTGAGGGAAAGGATAGGAGAACAAACTCATGACAGAAGTTGTCACGATGCTTAATGCACTACTGGAAAGCACTCGGATAAGATGATGAGCATGGTATAAAACCCAGATAGAACAGAATAAATGGATGTGATGACAGGACTTATGTTGGAAATCAGGGCTCTGTTATAACTACAGATCTGCTGCTACAGAGTGTCTCCATATTGACAGTCATTTTTAATCATCTGTAGCTCAAAGACAGGGTAACCAATTTTCCTTTACACTTTGAAGAAAAAAATAGTGTGCCATTCTACAATGAAGCCATTGCTACAAATAAAGCCTACAATTAATAGACAAACCACGCAAGTCTGCAAAGACCAGAACAGAACCCTGGTTCTTAAGCACCAGAAAAACCAATCTGCTATTCCTTGAGCTAAGAGAAAGCCTTCTACCTTGCTTAAGTAGAGGAGGAACCTTAATGTTTGCTCTAAGCAGCAACCATCCACCAGAGGGCAAAGTACTCATACACAATAATCATTACAACAAATATTAATAAGTTTGCTGAATTACAACTTTTTGCCTAAACTTAGCCTTTGCACAATTTTGGAAGAAAATTTAGTCACACAGAAAGTTTGATGGGTTAGAAGTCATTTTTGAGCTACAGATACACTAAGAAACAAGTCAAGATTTCAAGTCAGCATTATGTCTTTTAAAATAACCTATTTTGTAAAGAGAAGACACATCATGACCAATTTTATTCACCCTTCACAGAAAAGTCCTCCTTATCTTTTAAAGTAAATGTGACAACTTTCAGCCCAAATCAATTCTAACAGCCAAAGTCATAGGGGGCTAAAATAAGGCACACAAGAGAAGTGTTTGCAATCTTAATCTCTCTCCTAATACAGTAACTACTCAAGCAGCAAATGATAAAACTGCCATATGGCTCTAAAAAGAATCTCACCTCGCACCTGGTCTGACAGTGCTTAGGGTGCTGTGTGAATGTGCAGGAGGTGAGGACAGGCAAGATGTGCAAGCCATCTAAAGAGCTACAGTTGTGGATGTATTCCCCTCTTTTGCCAAGGATGGTACTGCCCCCAATGCTAGTCAGTGTCCCAAAGCCATAATTGAGCCCTTAATAAACTGAAGCCTGATCCTGTACTCACATGAGTAGTCCTCACTGAAGTCAAACACTTGCATGGTTAAGGAACTGCCTTTGGTGAGTAAAGGCTGGGAGGATCAGGCTTCAATTCTGTCCAAGTATCACATGTAAATGCCAGCCTTTATTAGATTAGCATGGCAGCACCGGGACAAATCTGTGAATTGGATCAGCAGCAGAGAAACCAAAGCAGCATAAAAGGGTTTGGGATTTGTTATGGATTTCAAAGGCTGTTTAAAAACTTAGACTTGATCAAAACAATGTCTTCATTGTATTTTTCAAGATTTCAGTTGGGTCACATGATCCTTTTCCAATTCAAATATCTGTTAACTTTAAATGCTGGTAGAAAAATAAAATCCAGTGTATTTAATGGATGATGATTGTCAGTGCTTATAAAAGTCAAGCGTATCTGAGGCATAAAATGGACATAACCAGTCAGATATCCAATCTTCCAAACAATGGACCTCTAAATCCCAGTCCATACCATTTTACTATCCTTACCTATGGTCAGTTTTGGAGAGAGAGAGAGAGAGAGAGAGACTGACAAATGCTACATTATCTGATTGTTTAGTAATGTGGACCAGTATCTACTAACAATTAGAATGAGATCAGACTGATTTACACTATTGACCCAAACAGGATCTTAATCTGCTGTACCACCTAGTCTCACACTCCCTTTCAGCACTTTTTGGGCCTAGTCTTCCAAAGTGCCGATGGGAATTAATGATTTCAATAATTTCCATCCCACCATCAACCTCAGCCTAGATCAATCCACACAAGCGGTCCATTTCCTGGACACTACTGTGCTAATAAGCGATGGTCACATAAATACCACCCTATACCAGAAACCTACTGACTGCTACACTTACCTACATGCTTCCAGCTTCCATCCAGGACACACCACACGATCCATTGTCTACAGCCAAGCTCTAAGATATTTGCTCCAATCCCTCAGATAGAGACAAGCACCTACAAGATCTCTATCAAGCATTCTTAAAACTACAATACCCACCTGCTTAGTCTCTAAGGTGCCACAAGTACTCCTGTTCTTTTAATGGGAGTTAAGAATGCTCAACACATTGCAGGATAGTCCCAGGGTTCATTTGTTTTGCTAATTGATAGCACTCATTTTCCTTTCGTAGCCATTACACTTTCAAAGTTTTTTTTTTTTTTTTTTTTAATACTGTGCTCTCCCTAGCCCCAGATCCCTTCCCCCATTTTTTTCTTATTGAAAGCCTAACGTACTAGCAAATAAGTGTATAAAATACACCATGCATTGGACAAAGTGACCAAAGTTCTCTTTACATTTTGACAGAGCATGTGCACAGATTAACCCTTTACCTGTGCTTGCCCCTTTTGAATCCTAAAATAGCATGACACATTTGCAGACAACAATAAAAAGTGATTGGAGGGCTGATCCTTGCCATTCACAATGTATGGAAAAAGGGAGGTATTTTCTTGGATTTTATTTATGAGACTAATTGAACGCCACAGCTAACAGTGGTTGGACATGATACATTGCCTTGCAGCATTACAACCAGACTAACACAGGGAACCAGTGTGTGAGAAGTTTTAAGTGTTAACATAAACACAGAGTCAAGTTAATGCATCCAGGGAATGGTTTGCCCCCCACCCCCTTTCAATTTTGTTGCTTTTACCCTCCTGTCTAGGGAGGAATCAAGAGCTTCTCCTTCAAGGATGTTAAACAAAGACCTATTCTATCAATGTCTGGTTAACGTTAAAAATTCCGTAGCACATACTTAAAATAAAAATAAAACAGGAGGGGGAACAGCCCTGACATTCCTTCCGGCCAATACTTTTCCTCCATAAAATGAGTTGATATCAAAAGGTCCTATGTGCTATTTACAAGCACATAATGGCAGCTATGTTTTCACTAAAATCACAGTTAGAACCTGTATCTAATCCATTACTTCGTAGGACATTGTGAGATAGATAATACCATTTACCCCACTATTATCAGCGGGGTTTGGTGCTGTACAAACAAATGGAGTCACAGCGCCTGTCCAGCTGCAGCGTCTCTCCAAACATTGCTACTGCGCTCATCACCACAGTATTGTTATTTATTACTTGTACTGCAGGAGTAACAAGGGACCCCCAACGACAGCAGGTACACAGAATAAAGCCTCAAAAGCTGACAAAATGCAGTGTTTTCACCAGATGCTAAGTCATGTCCTCCTCCATTCAGTCACTGTGACAGCACCTGAAGCCGAGAATGGTGCATGGAGTAACTGATTCAAGAAGGGACTTGTCACTGCGGACAAGGCAACTACTGACTACGCAGGAAGAAACTTCTGTCCTGCAACTGAACATGAAAATCAGGTGGCCGCAGTCATTACACCGGATCTCGGCCTCAGCGTGAGTCTAGAGAGACAGACACTCTGCAACAAGTTGTGCTGCCTGCCGCGGGGGGAGAGCGATTCCCACGTTCAGAGCAGCCGCCCAAGCTGCGCTCGGCGCAGCAGCCGCGCAAACGAAGACGGGCTGTGCCGAGCTGCCCAGTGCGCACACACGCCCTCCAGGGGAAAAATCCTCGTGCAAAGCAAGCCCTGCCCCTGGAGGGGCGAGCCCCGGGGCAAGCGGGACCCTGCTCGCCGGGCAGGGAGCTCCCTCCCACGGCAGGGGAAAGGATGGAAAACAGCTTTCAACAGCAAGCCGGGCGCTCCCCATGAGCTGCCTTGTCAGGAGCGACCCCCCGCCCGCGACAGCCACCAACCCACCCACGCATCCTCACAACCGCGCGTGCTCAATACTTCACCGTCTGTCACAGTCACGTCTGCATCCTCCTCGCCCGGCTGCACCGCCAGCTGGAGCGCGCCCTGGTTGGGGCTGGCAAGCTGCAGCCCCCCCCGCAGCTGCTCCTCGCTCACCAACAGCAGCTTCACGCTGTACTGCAGGAGCTGGTGCTGCTCAGGGGCAGCCATGATCCCTGCGCCGCCCAGCCTCTGAGCTCAGGCGGCTGCCGCTGCTGCTTCCCCGGCGCGGCGCGCAAGGGAGCTGAGGAAAAGGGAGAGACGGCGGCTAGGTTTCACTGATAAACAAGTCCCACAAAGACACCTCCCGGCTCTTTCTGGCATTGGCAACGCAGCATTCTCCCCTCCCTCCCTGCCTCTACAAAGCCGGCTCAGCCACTAGCAGTTTCCCAACCGCTTGGGGTGAGCCCTGTTTGGCGACATCTCGGCGCTTGCAGCAAAACAGTGACATCTCCTGGCCACCGGCGTGGCTACACCTGCGGACTGGAGGGCAGCCATGGCTTCCCCCACGACTCTCCAGGCAGCCGTGCAAAAGCCCGTCTCACGTGAGCAGCCCCTCGGTGGAGACGCATCGTGAGGCCTGGTTCAGTGCATCTCAGCCTCCTGAGGAAGGATTTTGTGATGAAACATTTAAAACCCCTTTTCCCATCTAAAGCACCCACGTTCCGAATGCAGCAGTTTGCCCAAAAGCTGGGTGATGTGTGAGTCACTCAGAGCAGGGTGTCAATGAAGGTCACAGTTCACATTCTAAATGTGGGAATTTGAAAACAGCAAAACAGCTGGGGGTAAGGTTCCTTGACCCCAGCTTTTCACATTTTGGGGAGATAAGAGCAGTAGGGGTGGAAGTGGTTTAAATGGGCCATGTCCAAACTAGACCCTATTTTAAAAATTGTATTCTGGACTTAATTTTTGTGCTTTTCAGAATGGTTGTGAAGCTTGCCAAGACATTCAAAAATTCTCTGTCCTGGCAGTGTAAAAACTGTGGGCATTCAGCATGTAGCTTGTTTGCCCTATGTCCACTGAGAACTAGGAAAGAAAAAGAAAAGAACCTCTTTATTTGGAATGTAGTAAAACACAATAAGGCTCCAATCCTCTAAACTCTTAGAGTGGAATCCACAAAGGGATTTAGGGTGCATCTACACTGCAAAAGGAGACCTGTGGCAGCCAGTCTCAGAGCCTGTGTCAGCTGACTCAGGCTAGCAGTTTAGACAGCAGGACTTGGGTTGGAGCGCAGGACCTGAGACCCACTCACACTTGCTGGGTTTCATAGCCCCAGGTTCCAGTTGGGCCCAAACATCTCCATTGCTATTTTTAGTCCTGTAGTGTGAGCAGGAGTCTGTTGATCCAGTCCCTGAGACTTGCTGCTGCAGGTCTTTTTTGCAGTGTAGGCATATCCTCAAGCGCTGCAATGCTGAGCAGAGAAATGCCTAGAAAATCACATGTACAACACTGCTATCCCTGTGGGTGTCCTAACCACTGACTAGAGTCATTCTCTCTCTCTCTGCCCCAATGACCATGTAAGTATTTATCCACAGTGGAACAGTCATTGGGCTACAGAGTGAGAATGACTTTGTAATCCAGTAGTTAGGACAGGAGGTGGGAGTTGCCGAGTCCAGGCCCCCTGCTCCAATCACTATTTCATTATTGATCCACAATGGAACAGTTTCAATAGGAGATGCTGTGGGAGCCTCACATCAGAATATCCCATAAAACAGTGGTTAGAGCACTCTATTGAGAGATGGGCGAGATCCCTGTTCAAATCCTTTCCCCCTTCCGGCAGAGAGAGGGGAATTGACGGTGGGCCTTCGACACCCCCGGTGAGTGCTCTAACCACTGGACTAAAAATTAGAAAAAAGTTAAGTGCCATTTCCTCCTCCTTCTTTGGCTGGATTTTGAATGGGACCGAAACCAGTAGGCATGCTCAGAGGCTGCCCACCGGATCAAGACTCGCACATGACTTAGGTTGCAGAACACACCTCTTCCCCCAGTTTGTGAAGTGTTCTGGGGCTCAGGCGAGAGAAAGGCATCCAGATATCTAGAGTGGGGCTGCAGTGCACACACACCCCAGTATCTAAAACATAGGCACCTAGTGAGTTTAAGTGCCTACAGGGTTAGGCAGCAGCCAAGTGGGAGTTTCATAGATTGCAGCAGTATTGTGCATGGGGACTTAGGCACCAAAATTGCTTCATGGATCAGACATGAGTATGGTTGTGCACACAAGCCACCCCATTCACTTCAATGGACCTACTTAAATGCAAATCAATAATATGTGTAAGTTAACAGTATGCCTAATTTGCAGCACAAAATCATATACTCAAACTAATTTTTAAAACATTAATAATTATTTTAGCATTCAGATAATTCTCAATTGTTCATATGCAAGCTTATTTTAAATGAGTTTGTGAGAATGATTTAGTAAGATAATGTATCAAATGATTTACTAAAATCCAAATAATTCAGTCATTTTCTTCCCTGGTGTTTCTCCTTTATCCTCTTTGTTTCCAGAGAACTAATCAATGTAGCCAGAGTGGTGACCAGGAGATGTCACTATTTTGCTGTAAGAGCAAAGTTTTCACTGAGCACTTTTCACTCTTGACAAGAGAAAAGTGCAAGGACATTATTAGTGAGAAATTTTTGCTGTAAAAGTTAGGTGCAGGGATTGCATCATAGGACAAAAATGATTTATGATTTTATTATTGACGGTAAACTGTAAACTTTAAAAAGTAAATTAACAGTTTAAAATCCTAAACTAGAAACACAGCATGCATGTAGACTTGAAAATGAGAAATAAAGGCCAAATTCAGTTCTATATGTTATAAGCATAGCAATGGGCACTTAAACCACTACTGGATTTTAATATAAAAAAACAAACAACCCCTACAAAAAACAAATCCCCATATAATTTGCAGCTCATTTGAGAGGTTCCATTCTCTCCTTGATGTGTGGATGTACGTTCCCCTTCTTGTCAATGTGAGTAAAAGGCAAGCATGAAGACTAGAGAAGGGAATTCACAGTATTTCCTTTAAAATATTATTATAGCAGAATTATTTCCCAAATGTGAAAATTCTCTTTTGCAATGAAAATATTAGTGGCAGGAGAGAATAACTTATTTAATTTAGATAACATGAAAGTAATAGTAAAGAAATAATAGCTTATAAACAAAAACAATTATAAAATAGAATTGTTTTCTGTTTTTAACTCCTCCTTTCCTGCTAACCACAGCAACTACTCAATTAAAAGCAAACAAGATGGGGTCTGTGGAGATTAACTATTAAAATGGTTAATTTAAGCAATGAGGATGGTATTTTAATTGAAACTTATAACACGTATGAGCAATTATATTAACTAACATAAAACGACAAGGCAACCAATCCTCCTTTTCAGGGTGTAAAATTAATATCATGTCAAGTCAGCAAGAAAATTCCCCCCTTCCTCCTATGGTACAACAGTATATTATTGTAGGGTTTGCAGGATCTATTGTATTTTTCTTCTTCGCCTTCCTCCAAAGCTTCCAGCACAGGCAACTGTCAGAAACAAGATATAAGATTAGATGGTTTACTGGCTTTTTCAGGTATCACAATTCCTATGTTTCTAAATGTTAATGCTTTCTACAATGCTAATTAAATGAACACACTACAAGAACAATCAGTTTGCTAATTAATATAGGCAAGGGTAGCTCATTTTGCAAAAGATGGGTGTTCTGATAACAGCTGCATTCATAGTGGCACCAACTTAGGTTTATGGGAATGTAACATAGTGGGTGAATTCCCCATATTGTGCAGAGGCCAGCATGACGCCTGTGCACAATGTAAGTCCCACTTAAGCATATTTTCTCTTGATATAGTTCCCAATTTGTCTTGCTCAGATGACTTTGCTTTTATAGTTCTTTACTCTGAGGTTGCTACTAAAATTTCAAGGTGAATATTTCAGATCTGGAGGGACTTTTTTCATGGCATTACCTCCAACTGGTAAGGAATTACTCTGCAAACAGATGGTCATTGCAGAATCCTTTTTAGGGGCGTCAGACCTGAGCTTAACTTAATCAGCAGGAAAATTATGTAATTTGTCAGAATTCAGGGCTGCATAGATTATGGTATTTCATTTCTGGAGTGTTGGGTAGAGAGGTAAAACATCATCAGGCCTATTCTGCTCACAGTTAATAAGAAACACTACAGGACCACCTGAAGGAGAAGGTGGGATGAAACTTTAGAACCCTGGTAATTTTCCTGCATAGAACCAGCAGGTCGCCCAAGGAAAAATAGCAGGGCTGATCTGGAACTTCCTTGTGGAGACAGTTGTTATCCAAGAAATCTGAATCCTTCAAATCCAGTTTATTGAAGCTTACCGGAGAGAGAGGGTTAACTGAGAACTCAGAGTCTAATGCTTTAATGCCCTTCTAGACTAGGTCCTTCAAGTGAGGCCCATACATCTAAGGCAGGGGTGGGCAAACTTTTTGGCCTGAGGGCCACATCTAGGTGGGGAAATTGCATGCAGGGCCATGAATGTAGGGCTGGAGCAGGGGTGCAGGAGGGAGTGCAAGCTGTGGGAGGGGGTGCAGTGTGCAGGAAGGGGCTCGGGGCAAGAGGATGGGGCAGAGGAGGGGTGCAGGGTGCGGCGGGGGCTCAGGGCAGGGGGTTGTGGTGCGGCGTGCAGGAGGGGTTTCGGGTGCGGGCTCTGGCCCGGCACCGCTTATCTGGAGTGGCTCCGGGGGTAGCAGCGGCACGCACTGGGGCCAGGGCAGGCTCCCTGCCTGCCTGCCCTGACCCTGGCCCCACGCCACTCCCGGAAGCGGCCGTCACCACGTCCCTGCGGCTCCTGGGAGAGGAAGAGGGGGAGCAGAGGGCTCTGTGCACTGCCCTCGTCTGTGGGTACCTCTGTGGTTCCCCATTCCTGGCCAATGGGAGCTGCGGGGGGTGGAGCCCTCTGCCCCCTCCACCCCATCCCAGGGACGTGGCGCCAGCCGCTTCCGGGAGTGGTGCAGGGCCCGCAGCGCCACAGGGGTGGCAATCCCGTGGGCCGGATCCAAAGCCCTGATGGGCTGGATCCGACCCGCGGGTCATAGTTTGCCCACCCCTGCTCTAAGGGAACGGTATTACTGGGAATTTCAGCAACAGTAGCTAACTTGACCTTGACTGGTAGGGCACTGGAAGATTTGACTAAACCTTTTCCCCTTTACTGCAATTGGCGATAGGGCTGTAGCCTCTACAAATGCTTTGGCTAACAGGTCTGGGAGAAAGGAGGAAAGAAGGACAACAGAGAGACCCAGTAGTAACTGTCCTTATTAATAGCCTTTTTCCAGCTGCTCAACTGATTGTAAGCCCATTGAAGATTGTCCTTCACCAGAAGATTAAGAGCATGGTGTTTTTTTATTGTTTCAGAGACCATCACAGATGGCAAAGTTCTGGGAAGTCAGGCTACAAAATCTGGAGAGCCTTGAATTAAATTGCCTTGTCATAAAAGTTACCTTGATTTATTTTTCTTTTGGCCTTTGCAGTTTTGTCAGATAGGTAGTCACCCAAAAGGGTTATTAGAAGAAGTACTGGGAGAGTCTAAGAAGGAGAATGTTCCAGAATGAGACAAAGGACCTCAGAATGAGGCACAACTGGTCTGGGGCATTTGGAAAACAGATAAAGGTGCTTGGATTAATGGTAAAAAATTCAGCTGTATCAAAGGTGGTATGCCTGTCTGCCTCAAATGTGTGACGGAAGTGAAAACTCATTGGGTTGTGGACTAAACTTGCAAACCCAGAGAATATAATGATGCTCCTGCATATCATACATTCTGAAACCATTTCACTGAGCCATACCTATTTATTATTTCTATATTTGTCTGGCAAAGGAGAAATAATAACGAGCATGTGGGATGTGAAATCAATCTCATTCAAGGACAAACACCTTCATCATGTGCATTTGGCTTCTTCGTCATGAGTTGTGCAGTTATTACCTCCCTAATGGGATGAATTCCATAACTAGTGATGCTTATAATTCTGTTTCCACTGATAGTAGGAAAAGAACTTTAGGGTCCCATGTCTGTTACAGAGTTTATTTTACTAAATTGGTATTTGCTCCAAGTACAATAAAACTAGCTGCAGTAATTATGGGGCCATGTTCATTTAATGAAAACGAAAATATTTCTGAGGCCACTTTCACCCTGACAAGTCCTCCCTATTATAAAAATTGGCTCAAGCTAGCAAACACTTTTTGTGGAAAACCAAGAAAGCTAGGACTAGCATTATCAAATACAAATGTCCACAGAAGTAGGAGGCCTCATCTTTCTGAACTGGAAACTACAACTATGCAGCATTGCTATGTGTGATGCAGGAATGGCTCCACTTAGGTTCTAGCTGATAACAGGTTTAAAAATTTTATTAAGATGATGTTAAAAAAAATAGTGAACAGAGTTTGAGCATAGAAGTTTCTGGTTATCAGGGAATAACATACAGATTATCGAGGGTGCAAAGTTTGGTTTAAGATAAAGTGGCATGAGGAATATATAATCTGCAATATCCCCGATTGGGGGAATAGGTACTACACCATGGCAAATGGTTGAACAAGCCATCATTTCTCCTGTAAGACTGAATTCTTTAGGCTCCTGTCTAAAGCATTATCTTTTGACTACCACATCTGTTTTTGTACTGGCTCAACCTTCAAACGAAAATCAAACCCTAGGTTGATCCAAGGATTATAACTCTCTAAATGACTACTTCCTCAATACCATTCTTATGTCCCTGAACCAACTGTAGCCACAACACAATACAGAAACAAAATAATCTGACATATTCTTCAATTAAGAGAGTTTATAACAAAGGCTAGATCTAGCTCTCTATTGTCAGTTCATATAAAAGACACAGGGAAACACCCACAATATGAAAAGCCTCTGACATTTTATTTCCACATTTTACACAATCTTATAGAATACTATAGATGAAAGATCATCAGTCCCCATAAGTTCTGACAAAGTGTGGATTTGAAGTATTAGAGGCTAACTTGTCTAGAGCCTTTGATGCCATTTATAAAATATCAACTTGCAACAGATTCATAATCACAGTATTACATCATCCATAGACTGTAATATTCCCCTGCAACTGCAAACAAAATTTGGCCAGCACTGCCATCTAACAGTTCAAAATGCCATTTTGAACTGTTAGGTGGCACCCCCATTTCACTGTTTGTGGGAATGCCTTATTGTATAGAATTTATGGGTCCAGTTTCAAAATTATTCTATAGAAACAATAGGAATGATAACTTTCACTCCAGTTCTATGTTTTCTGGGTATCCGCAAAAGTCATAACTTCAATGTGTGTAAAATTGCTGTTACCAGTCCATTTTCACTGATAGTGAAAAAGCTTATCCTAAATTTGTGGTTATCTGATGCAAAGCCCATATTTGACACCTGGAAACTTGAACTAAGTATACTAAGTTTGTAAAGCATCCTTCCTTACTATCTACAAGAACACAACAACATATTTTATTGAATGTAGTTCACTTATTCAGACTTTCTCAACCTTGAAGACTAGACTGGATTGATCAATGCTCATTCTGCAGAACCATGTGCCCACCCTTCATATATATACACATTGATGGTAATTATGAAAGCAGCCCCAAAATAGGAAAAGTACTTCAGATTTACCACGGACTAAAACACCTATCCTGCAAGCTGCTCCACACAGTTGGAGCCCTGCACCTGTGCAGAGACAAGCTGACTTTAATGTGGGTCTTCCTGCACAGAGGAACTTGCAATTTAGGAGTCTAAGGGCCTGCCTGCTGTGGATAAGGTTGGCAGAATCAGACCCTATATGTACAATATTCCTTCAGCTGTGAATATAGTATGGAACGTTGGGTGTAATGGGTTAGCTACTTTATGATGTCTTGATTCTTAAATAGTCTTTATAATATTTCATAGATTATAAATTATGAGTGATAAGAAACAATAGTAGTTATATTTTTATATATACCTGTATTTATTTTTATTTCCCCCCTGGTTTATTTTACTTGATTTACAGGGGAAAATAGTATTTAAGATATTACACCAAACCAGGAAGAGGGGAATGATTAATAAGTACTATAATAGCTAAATAATTATTAGTGCATATTGACTCATGATTGCATCAGCACAAAGGCCTTGTATCAGGACACCATTTTGTCTGTAATACCCTGTGCTTTTTAACTCCATCAAAACTAAAAAAAAAAAAAAAGCAGTTTACTACAATATTCACCTGTTATAAAAAGTAGAATAAATTATTTATTATTCAAAAGTCACAGCATAAATGGATAATGGAGATAAGTGTGAAGATTAAGATCTAGTCCTTCAAAGATTTAAGAACATGCTTAAAGAAGTCAATGGGACTACTTGCGTACTTAAAGTTGAGCACATGCGTAAGTTTTGGCAGGACTAAAGCCTTATTGTGTGACTATCACCAAAGCAACTAGATGCTATTACAAAAGTTTAAAACCATGTAAATGTCATGAAAATCCAGGAAATGAACTATCAAGTTAATAGGCTTCTTCATAAACCTCCTAAGCAGAGAGTAATCTACTGCCACTGCTATACTCAGAAATTAAAATTTTAAATAAATCAGTTTTCACACGCACACATTCTATCTCACTGCAAGTAGGGAACAATGCCTTTTGCAAGGTACTGAAATTATTTTAGCACTAATATTATACAAAACTCTTTTTCATACCTGATATATTACTTTTAGTTATATTACTAACTTCAAAGCTATTAAATATTTCCCTGGTCTGAGAGGGATGGGGACTTTAAAAGCTTTGAGGGTAAACCACCAATAGCTTTGGTATTATTACAGAGTATTGCAGATACACATCACAGAGCTAGTTGGTGAATATGCAGAGCCACAGCATTCACTTACCCTTGAGGAGCCTGACAGTGGGGAGAAGTCTGGCTATTTGGTCCCATGCTGAGCCTTGAGGACTGTGGGTGAACGTTTCTGTTCTGCATGTTCCTGAAGTTTGTCTGAAGAGCTGTGGTTGAGAGAATGGGGACTGGACTATGCCACACTAGTCTTTCATTGATGGAATGTGGGCCTGCTGACAGGATGAAAGTAGCATATTTCTGAAGATTGTTCAGATGCACTCCTGGATTTGGCTTTCTTGGGTGAAGCTTCAGCAAGGGAGGGGTTCAGTTAATAGTCCCAGAGGAAAAAATACTTTCCTGAACTTCAGAAACAATGCTGAAAGGGAGAGAATGGTGATCACTGGTTGCTACTGACCTGCAAATATATGGTAAAATGATCATATTAGGGTGGAATTCACTTTTCCCACATAAAGCCCAAGTAACGAGAGCAGATGGGAAAGTAGAATCCATCTCCCCATATTACAGCCAATAAGGATGCTGCATGTATCCCCATCTCCAACCATTATTCCAGCCCGTGGGCTGGAATAGCAGTTGCTACTGCAACCTCTCAACATCTGTGCAAGATACTAGGACTTCAAGCTGAAGCTCTTGGGGCCCTTCCCTGCACTTTGGCCTCCATGGGAACAGCTCAGGGCCTTCTTCTTCAGTGTGCAATCTGTGCAGAGATAGCTCTGCACAGCTGCTCTGCTGGCAGCTCCTCCAACCCCACTCATCCCTAAATGGAAAAGAGGACCTTTCTCCAGCCCTCTGTACCAGACTGAATTTCACACTGCAAGAAAGAAGCAGGAAAGTGAACTCCCACACTTGTCCTGCTGCTGAAGACAACTTCCTTTGGGAAGCTAAGTGGGCTCTGGCTTGGAGTCCCAGGTACCCTGTTAATTAGCTTGCACTTTCTGGGAATCTGCCCAGATTAAGGAATCCCAACAGAGCTGGAGTGGCTGGAGCAGTTAGGATAGCAAAAATGTCTCCAGGTTATGAATGCATAGCATTTCCACAGGAAAATGTGTTATGCAGAAGGGTTCTTACTAAAAACGGTTCTGCTCATAAAATTGCCAGGACAAGCTGGTAACAGCAACACTGTTGTAGTACTATTGTCAAGGTTTTTATAAAAATGCCCTGCTGTTAGACTAATCCAGCCACTGGGAAAGAATGCGCACAATAGGATTTAGCAAAATCTGGAATGAGATCAGCCACATCAACTACAAGTCAGCGCACCAACTCTATTTGGCATACCTCTGACTGTGCCAGAAATGGATCGAGGTTTCTCAACGGCCTATGTCGGGTCCCTGTGTGCACTGATGGTTCGCTTCATATATGTAATGGCATTTGGCACAGACATTGATGTGCAAGGAAATGATTGCTGCTGTTTAGTTTGCTGTGAGCCATGTGGCATTTTACACTATAGATATAAAACTGCTGAGAGGAGGCAAGTTAAATAGAATTTTAAACATGATACAGTACGTAGCTTATTTAATTGAGAGTATCAATAGTGTACAGAATATTACCCTGTAAAATAGAAGCAATAAAAATAGGACAGTTCCTGTTAATAAACTGTATTATTTTGAATAGTTTCTTCCAGAAATAACCAATTTCTCTGGATTTCTGCCATGTTTTGTGCTGTGGGATCCATATTATAGCAGAGTCTGGAAGAGCTGGAGTAAATAGCTTTGATATATGAAGCTAATTTAAATAATTTTTCTTAATATTGATAATGGGTCAGATCTCTCAGATAAAACTCCCAGTGAAGTTGGTGGGTATTTTACATGAGTCAGGGCTGAATAATATGGCCTAATGACATTTATCAGGGTGGGGGAAGTTATTTTACAGATTCTTTGTGAGTAGATTTATTTTATTTATTTATAGTTTAGATGTGTGTTGGAAGAAAAACATCTCAGCGTCACTGCTGCATCAGTTAAGCCAGGTCATCTCAATCTCCAGTTACAAACCAACTAAGAGGATCTGTAAATGGACCCTGACTGGTCAGTGGGATAGAAAGACTGATAGTCTTATCCAGTAGGCTTCTGTGCAGGATTCAGGACTACATTGTATTATGCTTTCAAACCTCATCTGAAATAAGCTGATGGAAGTAAAATACAGGTAGTGACTCTGGACTGTCATGCAGTTAGCCGAAGTCACCAAATTTCTTTCTTTTCCTGGACCCTGTATAAAATGTGTGTTCTGCTGTGTTGATCCTGGCCTTTCAAGATCTCTTTGATATGCTGGGGTTTTGTTATTTAATGGGACTTCCCCAGTTAAAAATAGCATTCCAAGTCCTGCACATGGAATACAGTGTCCAAAACTGTGGGCAGCGGACCATTAGCAGTCCATGAAGCACTTGCTGGAAGCCTTTGGAGAGATGGCTGCTGATCTGATGCCACCTTTCCTCCTTATTTCCAGGTTAGTACAGTGCATTAAAATAAGTTAGACAACATTGAATGCTTTCCTAATATTAATAAGCAAAACTTCCAGTGGAAGGAAAGGTGGTCTGCATTATTGTGCCTGGGAGACAGTCCGTGAGAAAAATTCTCTACTAAGATGTGGTCCACACTGTAAGAGAGTTTGAATACTCCTGGCTTGCAAATACAATAATCATAAATCTCTTTTTTCTCTGCAAAATTGTATGTGTAAGGATTTGGATGACAGAGGGATTTCTTTTTTTACTTTTGGGTCTGGCTTTCCACTGCCTTGATCCTTGTGTAGTCATTTACACCTTTGCAAAGCAAGTATAAACCAGTACCATTTTGATTTGGTAGCATTTTAACACTCATTTTGCACAGCTGATAATGCCTGCATTAGGGATAAAGCAGTGGAAAATCAGGGCCTCTACCTGTGGTGATCCAAGCCTAAATATTTTCTTTATATACATTTTTTTTAGAATTGCATGTGCTGTCTTAAGTCCTGTAATAACTTCAACTACCTTTGCTTTTGCATTCTTGACTGGCTTTATTCTTTCTGAGAAGACCCTAAGAGTAGCATTGGGCAACTGCTCATCTACGCTGAGGGGGTCTCATGTGGGTTATTCAGTTGTCCAACTTGTCCAGTGTGTATGTGAAGCCATCAGAAAAGAGTCCGCAGTGGCAGATAACTTTCAGCTATATGTCCCTGTATTATCAGGTCAGGCTAGTGGAATCTCATTGGCTTATTCAAGAGTTTTGTCAGAATGAGTGCTGAGAGAAGTAGCTGCATCTCAGCTCAGAGAGGATTGGAGTTATTCTGGTTAGGTGTGAAATAACTGAAATAAACGGCAGAATTGAAACTGAATCCCTCAATTTGGTGGGGTATGTTTTCTTTTTGTTATTCATGTTCTCCTCCTCTGGGATCGCCAGCTAATTCTGGATGCACAGGCAGTGGCCAAGAAAGATTTTTACTATCTGCAGCCAGAAGGCTGTGCCCTTCTCTTCAGGTGTAGACCTGACTATAACCACCCATGCTTTTGTCACCTTGAGACTTATAGTAATGCGCTCTACGTGGAGTTAATTTTGAAAGTTATTTGTAAGATTTAGCCGATGCAGAATGCAGTAGCCCAATTGTAGAAGAGTGTTTCTTGCAGGAAATACATTTACATGTGCTCTAAGAGCTGCACTGAATTCCAGTTTATTGCTGGATACCATTAGAAGTGTTGGTTTTAATACTTAAATCCGTAAATGGGTTGGATGCTGGTTTAAGAGACTCTCTCTCTGATATCCTGGCATTTGAGAATATCTTTCATATGAATCCAACAAACTTGATTTATAAAACTTGCCAGTTGAAAATTTCACTTTATTATTTGCCTCAAATGAAGGACCCTAACCTCAGGTTACATATTGTTGAAATCTGCTGACATGTCTCCTAATAGTGTTCCGGGCTAGCGAGGCGACTTCATTGAAAGAGAGGTTTTGAACATCCAGTTGGATTTCACTAAGAAAAATTTGGAGGCACTGTGCTAAGCAGAGTAAAATAAAACAAGTGTTACAAGTTCAGTCTGAAGATGCACTCTTTCTATAGCGGGTCACACTAATGAAAAATAAAGCCCTACTGTTACCGACTCTTGCAAATTTTATCATGAGTCTCACAATATTTGGTGTTATTCTTAAAGCCTCAGCTCTTAGAGTCATATCATTATGTGAGAAGCTCTGTTTTAAATCAAAACAAAACAAGTTTCTAACCTTTTCCGTTGCAGTGAAAAGCTTGAAAATGTGACCCAAATGCACCATAAAGGCTCAGGAACCAGAAGGCAAATAAAAAGGGACCCAAAACGCATAATTAAAAAAACCCAGAATTCTAAAGCAAATCTCATGGGTTTTAGGGCCTGACTAACGATTTATGAATGTGTGGTTTTGGCAGTGTTGAAGCCACTACTTTTTTGTGTTAAAGATGTGATGAATATTTGGAGAAGACATCTGCAGAAGATTAAAATTCACACCAAGATGCTCTCCACTGTGCTTCTATTCACAACAATCCCATATTTCTACCACATGGAAGAAAAATGTTTTTGACTGGTGTAATGAATAGAAGTTTGGAAAATCAATTAAACCCCACTAATTTCCGTTAACTTTAAAAAAATCATAACTTGCAAGAGTGTCTTTTCTGCCTTGCAAGCTAAGATGAGACACTTAGTATATGTGTCTAAAGAATACAGTAGTAGATAGATACATAAAACTGAAAACATTCTTGAAAGGAGCTGAGGTGGAAAAAGGTTAACATCTGCTATTTACTCTCTCCAAACCAGAACCACCTTCAACCCTCAGCACAGATAAATGCATGAGAATAAATCTTAGCTATTAACAACCTAGAAAATTTCTGAATGAAATTTTGGATGAACAATAGTAAGACACCTATATCCACTTTACTTTTCATTATGCGATATTTGGTATTATATACTGTACAGTATAATTCTGTGTATCATAACTAAAATTAAATAAAGCAGAGGGACTGGATTATGCTGGAAAGGATTTAACACATATGCAGACTTTAAACATGTCTGATGGGATTGCTCAAGAATACAGATATCCGGCAGATTCATCAAAAGATTTGGCTAACTCATCAAATCTCTAAAGTACTTTTCATGCCTGGGGCTAATAGCATGAATTATGATGGTGAGAGTGATGTCACAGAATAATACATTTTAAGGCATCTTTAGCAAACTATGACATTTCAATGAATTACTCAAGAGTAAAAGACTTACAGAGGATTAATTAAACTTCATATCTCTGCTGAATAGCCCTGCAATCAGGTTAGTGGGCACAATCAGCACAGATTTGTGGACTTAACTCAATTTTCATTTTACTGTTGCAGTTTACCTTTAAAAATTAACTGAACCAACATCTCCAAAGTGCACACAGCCAAGTGGCAGACACATTACACAGAACCAAACTGAGTCAACTATTCAGCAAGAATAAAAAATACGAATTTAAAATGACGCCTCAGAAGATGACACAATAAATTAAATGAGTTAAAATACAAGCATTCCTGTCTCTTTCTCACTCATGTCTGTGCCTTCCCCAAGGCCTGGAACCTTCGACTTGACCTGATCCACCCTTTTCTTCTTCAAATCCTTTCTTAAAATGCATTTCTTATAAAAGGGCTAAAAATCCTACTCTTCCTTTCCAAGACAGAAGGGGTAATAAAACAGACAAACAGAAAGTCTATTAAACAAATAAAAATTGAGGAACTAATAAGTCTGCTAAACTTCACTATTCAATCTGTTAGTTTTTTCCTGTGTTTTCCATGATGTATCTAAATTGTGCACTTCGTCTTCAATCCTGTCTGTAAGATGCAAAACATGCTGTTGGAAGTATACAAATAAATACGTAAAAACTACAATTAATCAGTGGCCTCTGAATATAGGTTAGCAGGTAGGTAAATAGAATTGTCTTTGGATTTCCAGAGAGACTGCGCACCTATAACTGGCACTGAAGGTAGCGAAGGTGAGGGTGCTCAGCATCTCTTGAAATAGGGCTCTAATTGCATGCATCTTTCTGGACTTATGTAAGGGGTTGCACATCAATATACTCTGCATTTTTTATATGCGAATCAATGCAGAAAATGTAGGTTAAATCAACACAGGGCGAATTTTCATGTTTAACCACCTTCCTTAGGTTTTAGCAGCCTAGGTCACTATGGTTATGCCTACACTGCAGCTAGGAGTGAGCCTTGCAGCCAGGGGTAGACAGACTTACATGAATGGGGTTCAAGCTATCACACTAAATATGGCAGTATGGACATTGTGGCTTGGGCTGGAGCTCAGGCTCTGAAGCCTAGGGGGTCAGGTGGGCTTGACAGCCCAAGGTCCAGCCCCACCTGCAATGTCCGTACCTGCTATTTTTAGTGTGGTAGCTCGAGCTACCACACTAAAGCTCACATGAGTTTACCCAGGCTGGGAGGCTTGCTCCAAGTTGCTGTGTAGACATACCTTATGAGGACTACAGTGCATTTTTTAAACCTGATTAAAACATAGTTAGACCCATTCACGCTGGCAAGCCAAGCTGTTGTATAGTCTGGTTCAGCCACAACCATTTTTATACCAAGTTTAAACAGTTGTCAAACACTTATTTATACTATGCAAATTTTTCCTTTCTGATCTTTCAAATCCCCGTCAATAAATACAGTTAATTCTACTTCATTCCTCCATCCTTTTGTCAGTCTTGCTTATTTAGACTGTAAAAACTCTTAAAGACAGCAACAGTAGCTATATGTTTGAACAGTGCCTGTTACAATGGGATCCAAATCGCAGTTGGAAGCACCAGATTATAATAATGATCTGTACTGGACTTATTTGCAGTGCAGATCTTCACTGTATACTCTGGGTGTGTTCCAGACAGGAAACTTTCTATTGACAGCATGGGATTCTGAGCACAGAACTAGCATAGAGATCTGCAGTGCAACTTAGAGTGCAAAATTTTTCTCTTTGAGGAGAACTCAGCCATATATATTAAACTGGGGAGGGGGAATAAAAAGGGTCAAAATAATTAAAAAAAAAAAATCTAGGCTACATTATGATGAGCTGAGATCCTAAATTATAAGATATTTGTATTCTACATTTAAATAATAATTTGTAAAATAAAATTTTAATCTGGGTTGAGAAATGGTATGCAATATCAGTGTGAAATGAATCAAACCAGTTGAGTAATAAACCCATTATAACCTGTTAATACTAGGATCATGGACAGCCCGTTAGCAGAAGCAGCACTTGATTACTCAATTATATTTTTCTTCTATGGTCTGAGGCACACTACACAATAGTTTTTAAATTTTATTTCTAGTATTTCTAAATATAAATATTTCTTGATTTATTATGAAGCCAGAAAGATGATGTTATTTAATTTTTCACCCAAAATCAACAGTACTGTAAAATATTTGGCTATACAAGAACATTAATGAAAACAGAAGCATTTAAAATTTGTTTGTAACAAGAAAACAAATTTATTGATTTTTAAAAGACAAGACACAATTTTGTTTTGAAAAACACAAGAAAGCTAGCCTGAGTTCAAGTCTGAAATATTCAGAAAAATCCTACTATCTTTAGTATGTTCCAGTCATTTGTTTAAACAACACACTAAAAGTTAATATATATTTTTATAATTATAAAAGTTCCCCAGTTATTGTACAGTACACAATACAAATTGCCCACAAACTATTATTTAGCTCCTGCCAATTTTGAGAGGACATGATATACTAAAAGATTTAGCATTTCTCACAAAAATCACATCAGGAAATACATATTTACAAAATCAAATACATTATACAAAAAACTCATCACGTTATTCTGTAAAGATGTTTTCTTTAAATAATTAAAAAGTATATTTAACTGTAATCCAAAAACTGGAAAAGAACATTACATTATCTCACACATACAATCTACAAAAAAGTTGCTTACCTCATTTACATAACATATTCAGTCAATTGGAAAATAAAAGTTCAAATATCTCCTAGTGTTACAATGTTTCTGTGCTTGTGGGACTGAATAATGTAATCTGCCACTTACTAAGTGAAATTTAAATGATGGCACTTAAAAAAAATAAAAATAAACACAACAAAGGAAGTTACCTAGAAGGTAAGAAAGCCCTGAGTGATAGTAGAATTTACTGATTGGTAAGCACTACAATTAACCTAATTAAAAGTTTACCATCTCAGGCACAAATTTCCAAGTTTTCTAAAGGCACTCACTTAAAGTTTCTGTAACAGTCTCGCTAGTTACTACTATAAATCCAAATTTTTGATGGCAACAAGTGGGGATGGGATAGGGGTAGGGAACCTGCTTTGGTACAAAATGATACCTTTTTTGACCAACAAATATTTAAAATCTATATACTGGGTTATTTTAATTTTGTATGTAATGTATAAATATAAGCCAAATCACCTTAATATTTCATTCAAGGAAAATTTACTTGGGCCCCTCAGCCACTTAAAAACTCACCAATGAACCTCTTGGCAGACATCATCCTCGCATCAAGGGATAGCTGAAGAAGACGACTACTTGGGATCCCTTTAGCACTCCTTTTGTAAAAAAATCTCTTGCTAACTTCAGTAGTTAACTTTCTTGAGCCTGAAGTACTGAATCGGGTCCCTGATAATCGTGAGTCAAAGGAGGTTATTCCTCCCAAGTCCTATATTCTTTTGACAGTCTTTTATTGTTTTAGAGTGAAATTCAGCCTAGTACGACAGCCCCTGCAAGACCATCTGCACCACCTGAGCCCCATGTTAAACACGGCCCTGATTCAGGAAAGCAATCAAGAACCTGCCCAATTGTGACTTAAATGAGGCTCAACATCTTGTCTGGGATGAATTTCACCCTTAACAATCAATGTAAATTAACAATTCTTACCAAATATTTCATTACTCAGGGCTTCCAATCCCATCATCATAATTTATTTAAAAAAATTCAAACAAAACAAAAGAGTTAAAACAAATGTTTGAAAGTAAGGCATATTTGACTTCAAACAAAAAAGGCAGTCACTTTGTAAGTGGCTTTTACTATTTTTTAAGTAAAATTGGTAAATTAAACTCAGGTCTACTGGCACATAAAATCACTAGCAGCAATGATCAAGGCATGCAAACTGAGAAGCATTTACAGTAAATTATGAATAAAAAAATTGTTAAATTAAAACCCTTTGAGTATTGCATTTGTTTTAATTATGCATGAATTTGCATTGTTTATTTGACTAAAAAAAAGTTTACAACATATCTGCACTACACTACTGATGTAATTCCACTAAACATCTTAATATGAGACTTTTTTGCACTCAGCTAGACTAAAGCAAGCACAGCTGCAGATAATGGTGATCACTGGTTGATACTGCAGGGAACCAGTACAATATCTACAATATTCTCATATAGTAAGGTGACATTTAGAACTATTTTTTCAAAGAGTCTCCACCCACTTCTAAATTTGTGCCCTTATTTTTGTGTGCACAATTTATTTGTGAGAAAAAAGGTGTTTTTTCAGATGCCAAAATGCAGGTGCAAATTTATAAGTTTTTTTTTTTTTTTTTATTCTGACACTCAGTAAGGGCCATCCAAAAGTGCTTTCACAGATGAACTTGAACCAAGTGCCTCTATCTTCTTTGTTATCCATATGCCATTTCACAGTGACAAAATGTTGAAGTGGTATAAATAAAATTATGTTCTTTTTGCAATTGTGTATACAAAAGATTGTGCAGACAATTTAACTGCAAACATCTCAAATGTCCTGCAAAATTCATCCTTACTTATTATGACAGTTTTGTTCTGTTTTTATTCCTAAAGATTTCCATTTACAGTACTGGTGCTTTTCAATGCTACCCTAATGAGATTTTCAAAATAGTCTAAAAATAACCCTTTTTGCTAAACTCCCACCTTTTAAAGGCATTTTAAGTACTTCACAACTTGTATCTATAGGACCATATATTTGACTCCTTCATTAAATATTTATGGGATTATGAAACTAAAGGAGCTGAAGTACTATTTTGCTGTAGACAGTATACATAGATGGCAGTGAATATTTTAGCCTAACTCAATCAAGCCAACAAATTCAAAAGTCTATATAGTATGCAAGTATTTACTTTGGGAAAAAAAACATTTGTTGCAACATAACCAGACACTTAGATGTATACAGTATCTTCAGTAGCCTAATAATTAAATTACCTGAAAAGATTTTCCCCTTATCATGTGACTTACAATGCTCAAAGGGTTAATGCAAGGCATTACATCAAATTAATTTTCTAATACTAGAAATAAGCACTGTGTTTATGCTTCTATTCCAGTTTTTTTAAATCACCAAAGTATCAGAAATACTATAATTCCATTCATTGACTTATTTTAACCATGTATACAGAGGTTGTCCTGTTCCACAGAGACAAGGGCCCAATTTTCAGGAATTAGTACTGCTCTCCCAAATTAATATTTCAAATTCTAAAATTACTGTCAAAAACGAGTTCTACTACTACAGAGTTTATTGATTTCTTTTTATAGCTATAAATGATTCTTTTGTTCTGTGAAACCACTTCTGTAAATGAAACAACTGCAATCCATTTTAAACTAATATATGTCTTTTCCTAAACAGTGCAGATGACATCTGGTAAGAACCACAAAGATATCAGATAAGGTCTTCAAATGAAAATAATTTGAACATAGCAGTGTTTCAGACATTTAAAAATACCTTGTTTTAAATTAAACAAATTTGTATATAGACCTATACATTCCTGAATGACAATACACCAGCATTTTATTGATTTTAACATTTGTGAAACTCAAGGCAGTAATGTTGCACATCGCTTATTTTATAGGTAAACAATTTTAAAACTATTCTCCAGATGTTGTGTAAGGAACATTATCTAAACAAAGATGCATTAAACATGCTACAGTACAAGAGTAAGCACAAAAAGAATAGCTAGTTGGAGAGACAAAAAGTAATTTTAAATCTAGTGTACAATGAGAAACATGAAAAAGTACCAACAACTTTGCATACATATAAAAACTTGTGAAAATTGGGCCCTGTGTTTTGAGAAAGTGGTTCAACAATACCCCCCACATTGCTCACTGCATTATTTGTGCTAAAGGGAGAGAGGGATATTTTTTAAATAATTATTCTGAAATCAGTGTCTGGATCAGATAAAATCCACAAATCACATAGGCACTGATCCTGCAATTTGTAGCATGTGGGCAAACTGTTGCACTCCCCCAGAGCACCAATGAAGTTAGCGGGCTTAAGGGTTGGCACTTAAGTCCAGCCACATGCTACACAGTGCAGAACTGGGGACAGGGTTTTTAAATCTCTGTTTTTACCAAAAATCATTAACCGTGCCCATATATTAACAAATAGCAAAAGTGTGCAAATTGATTGATTTATTACCACTCCATTAAATGTAAAAAAACAAAAACAGAAACCCACAAAACACCACCCAAACGTGTAAATATACACAGTATTTTACTTCATTAAAGGAGAGATCTTGTAAGAAAGTGATAGAAATGTTATTTAAAATTGACACTGTAATCAAATTATAAACATGGGAATACAAACTCTATTTCATTCAATTAACTGAACATGTCATTATTCCAATTTATTTTGATAAATAACACACTTTTTCAGATCACCTCTAGTTAATTAGGATTTCTGGCATGTTAGATTTTCAGATTCAACAAACGTTCTGGTTTTCATCTAAGGCATAAAAATTATTGTTGATTCAAACTGTGAAATACATTCCATTTTTGTATTTACTCTTATTTTTTGCACAGTGGGAACAGTGAACAATGGGGGGAGAAGTTGAATCATGGAGGACTTACAGGCTCCACCTCTGATTGTAATCCAAATTTGCATGTTACAATCACACTTTTCTCTCAGCATGAGCAAATCGAACATTAAAACAATACAGGACAATGACAAGAAAACATTTAAGGTTTGCCAACACAAAAGATGAAACCAGTAAATATAGCTGGTCCAATTCAGAACATTGGTATTAGAGCATTAAAAGAAACTACGTTGAAAATGGAAAATATTTTGTTATTTTTATATTTAATTTAACCTGTAAACAGTTCATAATGAACAATGAAGGGGAATAAATATTTATCACAGCTTAGTTTTTTTTAATGAGGGGTGCAGACACACTCTTTTGTATGGGAAAAAAAAAAACCACAACAGGACACCCAAATGATAGCTGGGTGAACAAAACCTATGAAAGTTAGAGCTTGCATAAATTTCAAATACTGTAAATGACAAACCCTATCTTGCACTCTCTACTCAGGGAAAACACGCATTGACTGGTGCGAGCTGTAGAGCATGGAAAATTGGGCCCCAAATTCTGCAAAGTACAACTCTAAGTAATTTATACTTATTTTATACATTACAAATGTTTACTAGTGTATTAAGAAAATTTACTTAATCTGTATCAGTTTTTGGAACATATGAAAACTCTAGCAAGAAAGATGTATGCTATAAATATACTGTTCATCTCACATGCTGTTCAGCCATTTGGTACATGTAAAAAAGATCAGTTCACAGACACACTAAATAAACCAGACTAAATAACTCCTTAGTTTTTTTTCCCAACAGGCCCTTTCAATAAAACTGAAATGTTTGTGTGTGTGCTTTCCTTCATTTTTGGCTTTTTTGCTTGCTTGTTTATTTCCACTATTAGAACTGAGTAGATTTGTGTGCCTGTTTTAAAAATAATGAAATGTATAAAATAATCACACATGCCTGTGGGATGTTTCATGTCAATTAAAATGGGATGTACACACATTCTCTATGATTTAGCCATTAAACGTAATTGCAGACTGACACCCCACCACACATACAAATTGAAAACATGCTCTGCATTAAGTACCTGCTCATTTTGTTTACTTTCTAAAATTAAAAGTAGACAAGGGTTTAGAAAATATATAACCATGCTTGGGGCTGGGGTTAACCTACTTTGTTAACATTTGAAGTTGGCATTAAAGCTAGTTTTGCTTTCCAGATCCCCAAGCATATCTCATTTGTAATAAAGTGAAATTCAGCTAGAAACAAGAAAAAATAGGTTTATTGTCACTCTAAGAGGGATATTAACACCATTTAGTAATAAAAAATTTCCTTTATTTCTTTGAAGAATATGTAACCTGCCCTTACTTCTTAGGGAATTTGAAAATGACAGGCACACCTTGTTGAATGAATTTAAGAGTTATTAATAACAAAAAGTATTAAATCTTAGCTTCAGTTCTGTTTAAGGCACCATGTAATAGCCGAGGTACAATGATCCCTGATGTACATTCTTAAATGGCAATGGTCCATCTAGCCACCTATTCAAATTCTACACAATTGGGAATAAGTACAAATGAGGTGTGCCAGTTACACTGCCTTATTTAATTTTTGTAAAAATTTAAATCCACTTACTTTAAGAACCAGGAAATATTTTTGAAGTAAATATGATGCAGGTTGCTACATTCCTTGCATTCTATAAGTTATCTTTTATAAGAGCAGCAGATTCAACTACTAGTAGGAAAAAGACCTGGAATAGAAGAAAGTCATCCAGATGGAATGGTTTCCTGTATGTCCAGTTCAGCATAAGTAGCACATACACTTAAAAAAATCAAGTCACTTATTTTTCAACTTCAGTATCTAACTACTACAGTCCCACTTAACAGCTGAAAGCATCTGTGCAGTGGTCTCAAATATAGAATCAGTAGTCTTCAAACAGAGGAACTGGTATGCAAATAAAATGTAAAACTGATGATTTCAATGGAAGTTTGCATTGTTTACGTGATGGTCTGATAATTATGTACATTTATTACGTACACATTACCATTCTCTCATTTAGTCTGCATTCATGAATGCAGAAAACACAACTCTTCCTTAGATAAAGAAAACAATAGATCTTCCCAACCCTCCAGCATTATAATAAAAATTCCTAAAACTTTCCCACTGAATGCTCAGAAATGTGATCAAAATAGTAGTGTCTTCTAGTTCTTTCCAATGAAAAGCACCTTTTTATGACAAATTTGATGCATCTGCTGTCAAATGAATATGCCTCCAGTGTAAATCAAAGAAAATATTTCTTTTGATATTTCACAGAAGTGCATCTAATTAAAAAACTATGTATATTAAATCATCACCATAACTAACAATTAACATTAACATTTTAAAAAAAACTATGAAAAAATTAAATTACTTTAATTATAAGAGGACAAAAACATTAATAGTAAGCTTTGCAAAATCCTTCTTGACATGTGAAACTAAGAAAACTCTTAATATTGAGTGAACAATGTAAAATGATTTTGTTTACAAAAAATTTTTTTTAAACAGATCTGGCAAAATACATACACCCATTCCATTTCACAACTCCAACAAAGGTAATGTTCAGCAAAGCTAAAATTTGACAACAGTCGCCTTCAGACTTATTCTCGTTTTTTCATATTAAGCCCAACATCAACAGGGCTAATGTAATCTGGGGGAAAAAAAGCTTTAATATTTTGTTAGACTGCAGTATATGTATTTCCAGTAGCACTGCATTGTCTGATAGTCTGAGTACTTGTGACAATGTGCTCATTGTGAAGTGGGGTCAGGAGGTTCTGCTGTACTCCACTCTCTAGTACTGGCTGCATGCAGCCCACCTGAAATGCCTGGGTTAGCTCTGTTTTCTCTCTCTTGGCTTGTGGCTCTCCAGATTCCTCTAGCTCTTCATCTATTTCGCTTTCAACTTCACTGCCCTCATCTGCACAAACAAACAACCATGAAACTAGCACACAGTGAAAAATAATTTAAATTCTGTGAATTACTAAGGCTTTTATTTTGCAAACAACACGTAAGATATGAAAAATGGAAATCTAGCTACCTGAGAAGGTATAAACTGAAAATTGAGATTTTACTGGGAAAATGTCAGTGCATAATGCGAGATTCATGTGTTCAATGAACTCTCAGCTTCAAACATTATAGTACACATTCTTAATATTGCAATTGCTTTTTTCCCCTTCAAGTCAGCTCAAACAAATATAATAGTGTCACTGAAGTAACAATAACTTTATACTTATATAATGTCTTTCATCTGCAGGATTAACACAAACTGAGGTGAAGAGAAGCTAAGTGACTTGCCCAAGATCACATAGCAAGCCAGTGGGAAAGAAGAGAACAGAGGCCAGATTTGCTGATTCCAAGGCTCTACTTAGAGGACCTAGAAATTTACCTGCTCTCTGTTATATTTCTCACTATTTAAAAAGTTTGCCAAATAACTAAGTGCTTGACAAACAATGGGCACAATTTTGCAGTCCTTACAGAAAACTCTTATAGACTATCTATTAACAAATGTGTATAGATTCACTCACCAGCATGTAGCTAGTTTTGGGGTGGGATTCTGAATACCTACTAATGTATAAACAATCAGCCCTTTTAAAAGATTTTCTTATTGAAGGCCATATCTGCAGCATCCTGTAATTATTATATACCGAAACATACTGTAGATATTATAGAACACTAATTCAGAAAACTATCACAATCTAGTTGTAGGATCTGCGCTACTATATTTTAGGGCTGTCAATTAATCGCAGTTAACTCACGCGATTAACTTGAAAAAATAAATCACGATTAATCGCACTGTTAAAGAATAGAATACCAATTGAAGTTTATTAAATATTTTTGGATGTTTTCTACATTTTCAAATATATTGATTTTAATTACACCATGGAATACAAAGTGTACAGTGCTCACTTTATATTTTTTTTATTACAAATCTTTGCACTGAAAAAAACAAAAGAAATAGTATTTTTCAATTCACCTAATACAAGTACTGTAGTGCAATCTCTTTATCATGAAAGTTGAACTTACAAATGTAGAATAGTTATGTACAAAAAAATAACTGCATTAAAAATAAAACAATGTAAAACTTTAGAGCCTACAAGTCCGCTCAGTCCTTCTTCAGCCAATCGCTCAGACAAGCAAGTTTGGTTAAAATTTGCAGGAGAGAACGCTGCCTGCTTCTTGTTTACAATATCACCTGAAAGTGAGAACAGGTATTTGCATGGAACTTTTGTAGCCAGCATTGCAAGGTACTTATGTGCCAGATATGCTAAACTTTCGTGTGCCCCTTCATTCTTCGGCCACCATTCCAGAGGACATGCTTCCATGATGATGATGCTCATTAAAAAATAATGTGTTAATTACATTTATGACTGAACTCCTTGGGGGAGGATTGTATGTCTCCTGTTCTGTTTTTCCTGCATTCTGCCATATATTTCATGTCATAGCAGTCTCAGATGATGACCCAGCACATGGTCGTTTTAAGAACACTTTCACAGCAGATTTGACAAAACACAAAGAAGGTACCAATATGAGATTTCTAAAAATAGCTACAGCACTCGACCCAAGGTTTAAGAATCTGAAGTGCTGTCCAAAATCTGAGCGGGACAAGGTGTGGAGCATGCTTTCAGAAGACTTAAAAGAGCAACACTCAGATACGGAAACTACAGAACCTAAACACCAAAAAAAGAAAATCAACCTTCTGCTGATGGCATCTGACTCAGAGGATGAAAATGAACATGTGTCGGTCCGCACTGCTTTGGATCATTATTGAGCAGAACCAGTCAGCAGCATGGACGCATGTCCTCTGGAATTGTGGTTGAAGCATGAAGGGACATACGAATCTGTAAATACCTTGCAGCGCTGGCTACAACAGTGCCATGTGAAAGCCTGTTCTCACTTTCAGGTGACATTGTAAACAAGAAGTGGGCAGCAGTATCTCCTGCAAATTGTAACCAAACTTGCTTGTCTGAGCGATTGGCTGAAGTAGGACTGAGTGGACTTGCAGGCTCTAAAATTTTACATCGTTTTTATTTTTGAATGCAGTTTTTTTTGTACATAATTCTACATTTGTAAGTTCAACTTTCATGATAAAGAGATTGCACTATAGTACTTGTATTAGGTGAATTGAAAAATACTATTTTTTTTGTTTTTTTACAGTGCAAATACTTACAATAAAAAATAAATATAAAGTGAACACTGTACACTTTGTATTCTGTGCTGTAATTCAAATCAATATATTTGAAAATGTAGACAACATCCAAAAGTATTTAAATAAATGGTACTATTCTATTATTAACAGTATGATTAATCATGTGATTAATCGTGATTAACTTTTTTAATTGCGTAATTAATCGCGATTAATTTTTTAATCACTTGACAGCCCTACTATATTTACATAATATTAAGATTTGTCTTGCTCCAGATAATACTAGTTCTATAAAGAATTATACGTTCAAGAGATTAAGTACTTACCTTTATCCATATTTCCAGGGGAAACAGCATTTAAGTCGCCAAACTGCAAAATAATAAATATTATTGGCTAGTCTTAAAACCCATACTGCACATCCTATATAAACATCAAACAAAATGGTGACGTAGTCCATCCTTTTTATCATGTAGTTAGAAAATGATTTGCAATTTAACTCACCAATTTTTTAAAACAGTTCAGTCAAATAACTGCTTTGCTGCCATGGTGCAAAAACAGCAAGAAAAACCTTTGTTTTTTAACTGGTCCACCTTAATCTGAATAATTCTGATTCTATAGTGCAGAGACCAGGAAACCTTTAAACCAAGTTATCAAAATTAAGATGTAGGACAGCATATTTTAGAAAAGACACAGTGAAGCTAGATATATACCAGTTGTGAAAAAAAAATATAGTTGCCACTATTGGTAGATTAATCACCTTGAAGATTTTTTTGCAAATAAGACCGTTTGGTTTTTCTTTTTGGTGATTTTTAAATACAATCTTTCTACTGACCAAAAAGGAAGCATATATAGAGGTGAGGATGACAGGGTGCAGAAAATCAGAGAGACTTTCACTTAGTACAGAAGCTCATTTTCCATTCCCACTAAGATGCATTTTACCATGGTTTACATTAAGGAAATAACATCAAAACTAAAATAAAAAGCCCCAGCAATGAAAATGGTGAAACAAATTAAAAACTGAAGTTAAAATCCTGATTAAAATAATTATCTGACATCTTTGCCAGGACCCTTGCTTGTTTTGAGTGCAAGCTCTTTGAGTGAGATATTCCTGCATTGTAAAGTTCAGAAAATATTGTTGGTGCCTATGATGTGCTACCAATATTTAAACAAAAAGCTTTCACAAAATTTCCCCTTAAGAGGGTGGCTAGATTTCAGCAATGGGATGGCCAGGACCAGGTTGGAAATTATGTGGCAAATGATGATGACCTGCACTGTACAATTTTATTGCTGGATATTCCCAAAGACTTGAGGTGACAGAGTTGCAGTCTAATTAAAACACATCAATTGCCTCTTGTCTTTCTTCCAGTGTGGCCAAATAGTTGGGGTTTACATCAGGTGTATCTTATTCTGGTAATTAACTGATTTATGCAAACTAACTAAATGCAATGTTGCCTACCTGGAAAACAATCCTCCAGTTCCATCCCTTTTTTGAATGAGAAACTGTAGAACAAAATCTGACCTATAATTCTCAGGTCAGATCAACATATATTTATATAATATATTTCTAACACTACTTGGCTTCATTCTGGTCAAAAATACAGAAAGAATTAGCCTTCCTTTTGCTATTTCATCCAAAACCAGGAAGTGCACAGATATATAAATGGCATAAATAAAAAAATAGTGAACCACTTTCCCCCAAAAACTCAAAACAGTTTTGGGTTGGTTCTTATTTGAGCTATAGAAGTTTGCCAGTCCTCAATTTATACCAGACCATTATTACAGGTTTCCATTATTGAAACCCTCATGCTAAACACGTCACAGTTGGCAAATTCTATTTCAATTAAAAAGACAGAAATATAGCAACTCTACATTTTGACATATTCCTTACTATACATACATTGTAATGGGGAAACACTGCAATTAAAAAAAAAAGCCGGTATTGGATATAAATATCTGAATGGTTAGCAGGTGGATACTCAGAAACACAATGATTTATTTTTCTCAATTGTGTGATGCCACATTATGTTGTATTAAGCCACACCACAAATTAAGCTAACATTTATGGATAATATTTAATAATAATATTAAATAGATCTTGAGGGAAGAATGATGTATGATGTTAACTTAAGTTTTGAATTGACTTAACAATGTAATAGACATAACATGATGATTCCATGGTATAAAAACCACATTTCAGGTAGATTAGCCACCTGCTAACTACATGGGTCCCAATCCAGCAGCCACTTATGTATGGGGTTTAATTTATATATAAATAAATTAATGGAGATATCCTATCTACTAGAACTGGAAGGGACCTTGAAAGGTCATTGAGTCCAGCCCCCTGCCTTCACTAGCAGGACCAAGTACTGACTTTGCCCCAGATCCCTAAGTGGCCCCCTCAAGGATTGAACTCACAACCCTGGGTTTAGCAGGCCAATGCTCAAACCACTGAGCTATCCCTCCCCTCATAAACCCCTTCCCCACCATAGGGATTGAACCAGGGCCCTCAGCATCCCAGGAGAGTGCCCAAACCTCTACATCAGAGAAGGCAGCTCTTTGTAAAATTAAAATAGTTATGTACATGAATAGTACCAGTGAAGCCAAAAGGACTAGTTGTGTGTAAAATCAAGCATATGTAAGTGTTTGCACAACTGGGATCTGAGACATTTATATCTAATCCAAATTATTTATTTCAGATTTTCAGTTTATTATGCAAATGTTTAAGGAAATTAATTCTTACTTTCTGCAGATAGTTCACTGAAAAGAAGAGTTTCCAACTACAGCTTTCTTTTGCAATGTTTATAGAGTACTGAGTTACGAGTGCACAATAACTTTGCAAATCAAGCAACTTATTTAGTTGCCTAAACGTGGATTAAGATACCTAACTTTGGGCACCCAAGTTTGAAAATGTTGGTCTATTTCAAACCCAGTCCAAACCTTATGCCTACAGCAGTTATATTACTAAACTCTTCCCACATTTAATTAGACATTACAGACACTTTGTAAAGGTATATTCCAAATTCATCTCTAAATAAACCAGTCAAGTCTCTTGCATATTATCTTACCTCTCCCATAACTGCTATAGGTGTTTCTCCTGTTGCCTGAGCAACACGATGTTCTACTAAGTAAAACATGTACTCATCATAAAGCAGGCGGATCAGATGAAAAGAGCCAAAGCTAGCAGCACTGCGCAAGGTTAAGTCTCGAATAACCATTGAGCTGTTTAAAAATGAAAAAATAAAAATAAAAAAAAATATATATATATAAAATAAATATTAAAATTACCCCATATTTACAATTACATGCTTTACCCCCTATGTCGAATTAACTCAGAGAAGAATCTTCTGCAGTTAACATTATTCACAGACACAAAACTCCTGAGTTATGGGGTTTTCGGTGTGCAATGTCAAGGAAACCAATGCAGGAAAGATATCAGAAAATATTATTTGCCTAAATACTCCAGAATCTATATACCATGCCTTGCTCTGCAAATATGGATTATTTTGGCATAGACCCAGCCCAAACATTTCTCAAAAGTTAAATAGAGTAGGTGAATTTGCATTTCTATATTATACTATTTTCAGAGAAGTCACTTTACAGGTAGACAACTTTCCCCTTTCTCTAAAATTATCATCTGTGAGACCACACTCCTAGAATCTAAGAGCCAGATTTTCAAAAGTGTGTTTCTTTATGCATGCACACCTTTCAATGCATTGGTATAGAATCATCCCAATTTGGGGGCACACATTAAAGGTTACATGCACATCAGTTAGGCACATGCAAAAATCAGCCGTTTGAAAAATTGGCATTAAAATACAAGAAAGTGTCTTCTACTTGAATCCTAAATAAAAAACACTGTATTATAATTATTCTAGTTTAAACAAAGATCTGAAAGTACAAAAGGAAATATGCCTTTCCGCTATACCATCATTCGTGCCAAAACTGGTACAGATTTCTCATTGATACAATTTTCAAAGCTGGTCATGTAAGTTGTACCAATAAGTTAGCAAGTGTACCTGTTGTATATACAAATGCAGTTTTTGTTCGAAAAAACTTCACAATATTAGACTCATAAAACAGATACTATAATGGATCTTTAAAAAATTAAGAAATGTTCTGTCAATGTACTTTATACACACAGAAAAAAGTTACATAATGTAACCATATATTTATATACAAACATGACACACAAAGAATATACTTTATTTACCAGCTCTTCTTTGATAACAGAAGCAGAGCTAACACAGAATATTTATTTTTAGCTTGATGTTCTTCCACATATTAAAAAAGTCTGTCTTCAAAATGAAATAAAAATGGAAGACACAGTATTTTAATAATACATATTAATAAAAATAATTGTACAGTTATATAGTGTTTCATCCCAAAGATTTCCTGAACATGTTACAAACTTAGGACCAAATTTTGCTCTCATTTGCGCTTGTACAATGCTTCTGAAATAGTTCACAAGGATCGCTCCTCAACCACTGAGTTGCATTCTGGCCTTGAATTTGAGGTTAATATAACCCTACCCTTTTGAAAAATGCTATGGGATCTTTAATATTGAGCGCTCTATGGTCTGATCTTATTTTTCTTCAATGTTATCAAAACCTCTGTGTGTGCGCACATATCAACAGCAAAGTATGAAATACACTGAAAACATTTAAGAAGAATTTTAAGAACTACCTGTAGAAAGACCATTTTAGCAGAAATTGCCGTGCTGCTTTAGGAAAGCTGGGTCTTCCTTCATATGGTTTCAATGCTTGCATCATTACGTTATCGAGCCAAGCAGCCCACTGCTCCAGAGTGCTCTGCTGCTGAAGAGTCATCTTGAAGTCGGTTTCTAGTCGCTGAACCATGTTGTCATCACACTGGCATACCCAGGAAGCCTGCTCCTATTACAGTACATAACATATCTTCAATTAACATCAGTACGTGAAGCTTATGCATAAAAGAAAAATTATTATGAAAGAATAAATAATCAGCTGCATGAAGAGGATGAACTACTCTTTCCAGGCAAACTAATGAAGCCATTTTTATTTTTAAATCCCCCATAATCTCATTCTTACAAAAAGATGGACAAAAAATAAACAAAATATGAAAATGTGCTTTAAATAAAATACATAAACTAAGAATACTATAGAAAAAACAGAAATGAATAGAGAGTAATACTCAAATATTTTCATATGAAACGTCTTTAACTCTAGTCCTTCCTAACGTTTATAATGAAAATTTCAGGAGTTGGTGGGTTGTAGGGAGTGTAGTGGCAGCATGTTGGGTGAGCAGGAGTACTAGTGCAGACAGTAGTAAGCAGTGGGTGAGATCAAGGCTGTTTTGTTTGCCTGTAGGCAAACAAAATTAATCCAAATTAATTATGCGATCTATAGTATATTTACAGAGACATTGGAATCACATTTTAAATAGAATAAATAATTTGAAACACATTGTGACCATAGCAGGTAAGTGTGCTACTTTTAAATGTTTTTTTTTTTAAAAAAAAAAAAGGGGGTAGGACACCCTCACTAGAAATATTGCAGTAGACCTCATCACAAGAGAGAGGCATTAGTTCTAAAAACAGGTGGACTCCTCATTTGCATCTCCACTAAATTAAATTCAGCAGAACACTTTGGGTTAGAACAGAGGAAATCGAGAGGAAAAAAACTCTGATTTCTTTCCTTCCTGGGGACAGTTGTGTAAACTGTTAGATTTGGAAAGACGCACTCAGTATACACCTCAGCAAAATGTTCCTGTTGCATTTTCTGGGTGGAAATATGTGAGCTAATACTAATGTTCAGAGTTATGGGGAAAACAAAAGAGAACACTTGATAAACTCTCTGTTTTGTAAAGCTACAGTTTACCTGGACATTGGCAAAATCAACACGGTTGAGGTCATTGAGCATCTGGTTGATTTGAGAAGTGTTCTGAAGCACAGCACGAGCTGCCTGAGCCAGGTGATTAAGAGATGTGTATCTTCGCAGAGTCTGGGCAAAGGCACTTACAGCGGCAACCTATGAAGAAATCCATTTTCTCAAATCATGTTGTACTTACATTATTTTTGGATCAACTTGTCCCTTGATGACTCTTTTATATTACATTTTAATTATATATTCATTTTGTGTGAGCCATCTTACATGTGAATCACAGCATTTAAAATTACAGATCAAATAATGTTTTCTCATATGTTTTAAAGAATTTCAGCAAACAAAACATAAACATAACAGCATTTGTTGTAGTTGTCAAAATGCTACTATTTTTACTATAGTCATTAATGTCATTCAGGCTCACTGTTGAATAATGCAACTTTCATTCCAAACTAAATGATTACTTAATTTTACCTTGGTTTGTATCATTCTCTGTGGAATATTGTTCATGGCATTGGAAAGCCAACCTTCAAGGCTTTTTGCAAAATTGCGAATGGCTTGGGTCAAGGCACCTAAACATTAAAGAATAAAAACCAAATGAAAAAGAAGTGCCTGTACTGAAACCTTCATGTCCTCTATATTTTAATATTCTATACTGATGAGATCTGCTGTTTTTACATACTCAGAGGCTTATCCAGTCTAGGTTCAAAATTCTTCATTCACATATATAATATGTAAAAATTATTTTATTTTCAGCTTTTGCAAGCAGAACTGACCTCTTTATCTAAGAAGCTTTCAAATGTCTATGGCCAAAGCAACAAAACACCAGTGGAGAGTACTGTTTCAGGTATTTCTGTAGAGGAACATCAATAACTGTAACAACTGTTTTGTATCTACTGAAACAAGCAGGATTCTCTTTACATCATTAATTTGCAACCTTCCAGTGCAACTAAGTGCTTTTTCTTCTCTGGTACAGAGAGGCTGTTGAAAATTGTGATTATTACAAAAGTACAATTTCCTCAAGTTAGCCCAAATTGTGCTGCACCATCACCAACATACTGCTTATTCCAGTTTTAAAGAATAAAATACGTTAGTGCAGTGCTAAAAGTATCAATCAGCAAAATATAACAATACACATAACTGATAGAAAGTGGGGTTATTCTTACCGTGGAGAAGCCTCTGTTTCCCTTTCCCAGTACAGCTCCCTCAGCACTGATGAGTGGTCCACACAGGTGGTTCGAGAGAAATTTTATAGACCTGTCGATGAGCCTGTGACATCATATTCCCTTCTATAAAGGAAGAGATGGACACTAACCTGCATTTCTCAAGTGAGAAAAAGTTCTAGTTCATGAAGGGGGATGGAAGGGAAATATGTGCTGAGGGAGCTACACTTGGAAAAGAAAACAGGAACTCCTCCACAGTAAATAAAACCTCACTTTTCCTTACCTCTCACTTGCTCTCTCAAGTGTAATATATATCTACCAAAACAGTGTCACATAAAAGAGAAAGGAAAACTATAAGTTTCAAAAGACTCATGATGAATAACGCAGTTGTAATAATGGTGTAAAGAAACCTTGAAAGGGGGAAACTCAATTGTCTTTAAAATATTTTGAATGATGAAAAGGAAACAATGCAAATGTCTGTAATTGAGTATTGATTGGGTCTATTTATAAAATCATATCTCTCTGGTAGAGTAAGAATTAGTTATAAAGAAAAGTCATATTCTTTGAGAAATATCCACTTACAATTAAAGTAACTAATGATTTCCTTTGTTAAAGTGTGTATTTTTTAAAGGAATCAAAGTTAGTTAGATCTACCAAAAAAAGATAAAGTTATTTGTCTTCCTAGCATATTATATTGTTTTCAACTATGCAGTGGGAATTAGCGATAGGTGAACCTGGTAAGGTCTGAGCCTTGTGATGTTGCAAAATTGGGCTGGAAGTCTTATGAGAACAGGCTTTTTCATGAGTTTTCAAGGACACAAAAAAGACTTCTTTTTTCTGATCTGTCAAATACCTAGCATACTTTTGGTGCTATGCAAATTTATTTCTGTACACTTATTAATTACCTGTGCATTAATTCATGTGACCAATGGTTTTATAGACTTTCTTTAATACAGTCTTTAATACAGTGTTCCTTGAGCTGTAACTACTGAGTTAATGATATTAGTTATCTAAGGCAAAATTAGTCTTTTCATGGACAAACACTGTACAACAGATATAGTAAAACATCTCTTTCATATACTCATCTTTCAGATCAAAGTATCTCTAATCTACTGTCAAAATAAGTGTGATTAAAAAGGAAATGAACAACACCTTGATCGAATAAATGTTGTCTTTTGTTGCAAAGAAAAAGAGGAATAGATGATAGTAAGAGACATGCTAACTTCCAAAGCAGGAAGTTTCTTTTATATATATAAAAAATAGATTATTTAATATAAAAATTGTATATATTAACCGTGAATTTCTAAAGACCTCAGAGAGAGAAGTGTCATCGTCAACCCAAAACAATGTAAACCCAAAACAAATTCTGTGCCCTCTTTGTTTCAATCAAGCGAATGCATGCTACCTAAATGTAGCCTTTACTTCTTAAGCCCTATTCTAGAGAGGAAATTAAAATCTCTTATTTTTCTTTGAAGCAGTGATTGTTCATGTGCCTTGTAACTACAAAAGACCTTAAAACGGCATTTCTTTAGACATTCTTGGTGCTGATTTGGCTATCACACAAGAAAACTAATCTAGAGAGTGACAAGGTGAACTTGCATGCAGTTAACACGAAAGTGACCTGAGCTGCTTTTGATTTGTTACAGCCTGTGAAGTGCTGTTGTCAGTAATAAAAGGTTTTGCAGAAAATGGCATTGTGAGTAGTGCCTTTTGTTTCATTAGTGTCGTGCCAGCTGATGCTAACCTCAGAACTAAAAGTGCTCATCTTCTATAAGAGTACCAGAATCGCTAAGGTGACGGCACCAAGAAGATCATCTTCATGGAAAGGGTGGGCAACAAAGCAGGTTGCGAGGGCTTCAAAAGGCGCTTTAGAGAGAGCAGAGAGAGATATTCAGGTCCCAAGACAGGGTAGGGTTTTTGTACTTGTTGAAAGGCATTGAGCAAGCCATTGAGGAAGCAAACGGTGGTTGGGTGAGTAAAGATGGAGGAACTGTCTAATGGAGGGAGGAAGGCTCTGAGAACCACCAGGTGGACTCTGAGGGAGGAGTGGGCGAGGGCCTACAGTTTAAGTTGGAGGAGGTAGCCCAGGAGGATAGGAATGGATATGGAGTCAAGTGGGTAATGGTGGTGGTATGCCCAAGTGGTGAAATGCTTCCATTTTGCCTGATAGCAGGCTCTAATAGATGGCCTCCAGGGTGGAGCATGCTCTGTTTACTCGTGAACCCCATCCAAATACCAGGCTGTGAAGTGGAGCAAACACCTGTTGGGGTGGCATCTCTGCGCCTGTGTAAGAAGATCTGGGTGGGTGTGGAGGCAGATCGGGGGTGGGGGGAGGACAAGCAGGGAGATGGAGGAGGTCCATGAACCAGTATTGACAAGGCCAAAAGGGGACTATCAGTATGACCTTCACTTGATCCCACTGAATCTTGTGCAAGACTTGCGGGAGTAGGGGAAAGGCAGAGCGGACTTTGTTGGTATAGGGCCAGAGAAGGGCATCGCCCTGTGAGTCCGGCCCCAATGCCCATCTAGAGCAGAAGAGGAGGAGTTTGCAGTTCTCAGTGGTCACAAAAAGTTCCCAGCACAGGGTGCCCGCCCCACCAGCGGAAGACAGAGCATCATATGGGATCACGTACTTCCCACTCATGGTTTGCATAGAAAAACCTGCTGAGCGTGTTCGCTAGGGAGTTGCTGACACCCAGAAGATACACGGCTTGTAGCATCACATCGTGCTTGATGCACCCTTTCCAGAGTTGGATGGCCTCTGCACATAGTGTGCGTGACCTGGCACCGCCTTCCTTGTTGATATATACAACTGTTGCCATGTTGTGGGACAGCAGTTGACTGTGATGTGATCTTATGAGAGGGAGGAATGCCCGACAGGCAACTCTCAATTCCAGGATGATGATGTGCATCTTGGCCTCTCTTGGAGTCCAAAGGCCCTGGGCCATGTGACTAGACAGGTGGGTGCCCCAACCAGTGAGGGAGGCGTCTGTGGTGAGAGTGGTGCAGGGAGTGGGAGGTGTAAACAGGGTGCCAACCAAGCCTTTGACAGGTTGGTCCACCACATGAAGGAGTCTAGGACAAACCAGGGGAGCAGGACAGATTTGTTCAAGCAGTCTGTCGGTGATTTGTAGATCAATCTGAGCCACAATTGAAGGCAGCGTATATGGAGGCAGGCATGGGGTGTTATGGAGGTGCAGGCTGCCATGTGGCCAAGGAGGGAAAAACATTGGTGGATACAGGTGCGCGGTTTGTGGCATAATGTTGTGATGTGAGAGGTGAGAATGGCAAACGGGTCTGCTGGGAGGAAAGCTCAGCTCACGAGAGAGTCCAGGAGTGATCCATTGGGTAGTGATGAGGACTGGCTTTTGTTATACAAATGCTCAGGTTGGCGAGGAGATTGCAAAGGGTCTGAATAGCTGAAAGGAGGTGGTTGCATGATGTCACAATGAGGAACAGTCATCAAGATAGGGAAACATGGAGTGGCCGAGGCATCGCATGTGGGCTGTAATGACGGCGAAGACTTTTGCGAATACACAAGGAGCAGTGGCAATGCCGAAGAGGAGTACACAAAACTGATAATGGGAATGAGCAACCATAAAACGGAGAAGTTTCCAATGAGCCAGGTGACTGTTGATGTGGAAATATGCATTTTTCATATTGAGAGCCGCAAATCAGGCTCCGTGAGGGAGGGAAGGGATAAGGAGGGAAAGTGTGACCATCCTGAACTTGACTTGTCGTATGAACTGTTGAGTAATTGGAGGTCCAGAATGTGGCAGCAGCTGCCTGTTTTTTTCAGAATAAGGAAATACAGGGAATTAAAGCTGCAGCCCTAGTAATGGAGGGGAATGCACTCCATGGCGCCCTTTCGGAGAAGGGTGCCTGCTTCCTCTCAGAGGAGATCTCAGTGGGAGGGATCTCCAGGAGTGTGCTACGGGGGGGGGGGGGAATGAGGAATTCTATAGAGTATCTCTGATGACTGATGTCAAGTATCGAGCGGTCTGTGGTGATCTTGCCCCAGTTGTGGGCAAACAGGCAAGACAGCCCCCAAAGATGACATGGGGCACCGTGAGAGGGGTAGGAGGAGGTTCAGAGGTCTTGATGGGGGAGTCAAAAGGGTGTTTTGATTGATGTTGTGGGAAGTTGAGGGGGCAGAAGTGGTAGCAGTGGAGTAACGTGGTTGCTGATAGCACTGATGATGTTGGGACGACGCCTGTTGTTGTTGGAATCAGGGTTAGAAGGAGGTGTGGGGGCAGGGCGAAAGGACAACCTCTGCTGCCTGCAGGTTGGGGCCTACGTGTAAATGGTGAGTGACCACATAGTGGCATGGGAATCATTGAGAGTGTGGAGGGATTCATCCATCTAGTCACTAAAGAGCTTTTGGTTGCCAAAGGGAAGGTCCTCAAGAGTGGACGGTGCTTTGCCTTATGCTCCTTCCGGGGCTTCTTGGGAGCTGGAGCAGCCGGGTCGACGCACAACTCTTCACCTGACCTGGCTCAGGGAGGCAATGCTGTGTTTCAGGGCAGTCCCCTTCGGGAAGCTGCCCTTACGCCCATGTCCATGCTTCTTTTGCTCATGGTGGGGCTTCTGTGGCAATACTGACGGCTCTGTTGCACAGGAGCAAGACAGAGGGGCACTCACCAGAGGTGACAGATACCATTCTGGTGGATCTGCCAGTTTCGAATCAGACTGCACACGTGGGCGCACAGCCTCCTCCATTAGAAACGTACAGAGGCAAAGTTCTTTAGCTTCTCGATTTTGGAGCAGGAACGATCAGCAGAAGGAACAGCCGGTGACGATGTGGGATTCGCCAAGGCAGTAAAGGCACAGTTGGTGCTCGTCACTCACAGAAACGGAGTGTGGGAATGAAGCATGGCTTTTGAAGTTGGCTTGCCAGGGCACAATCCCTAGAAGCCGATGGGGGTGGAGGAGGAATATCTCCCCGACGGCGGAAGAAGTCCAAGGGATCCTAACTAATTATGAGTCTTACAAGCTACTATACACTATATACACTGAAAAAATGGACAAGCAGTTCTTTTAGCAAAGCTAGCAACTGGAGCAATGTTGACCTGCAGATCCTCTGATAACCTCGGATGTGAGCACGTGGACAATGCACAACACACATGCAGGTCAACGGACGCTACTACTACTTTTCCAGCTCTGGCGTATGGCGCGCATGCGCACCCATGTTTGGAATTCATATAGGGACCAGCACTCAAAGAAGAACTTGTACCTGTTGAGACAATCACTACCCCTTTTTGCTCTCAGCTTCCACTCCTACTCTTGAATGATGCTTTTTCCAGGGGGCCCATTAGCAAGTCAGCTTCACCCATCTCTGTTCTTATGGGGCCAGCCACATAAAACCAAATTTCCCTGAATCCTGTATTTAGCCTATTGTGGTGAGTGGAAGACATTTCCTCAACCTCTGAAGCAGGTAATAAACTACTGCTGCTCCCCCTACTGCTGTTTTTGCATTGGCATTTTATATGTATATTGAGACACATTCCAGAGTGCACTGTGCTAAAGGACTAAATCTGGATTAAATTTAGGGTTTTTTCTTGAGCTAAATGTACTTTGTGACAGAACAGTACCTTTGAGTCGTTGAATTAAAGGGTCACAGTAAAAGGGCAAGGGGCGTTTTAACTCTCTCTAACGCAGAATGGTAGGGGTGGAGGATGGGGAATTTAGGGGAAGTGGGCCTACTTGTGTGCCTTCACTCCTGCAAAAGATCAGGATGGGAGAAACAGGCTAGATAACTACTCCTGAAGATCCAAAAAAAGGAAGTGGATCAAACATCTGCCCTCTAAAAATATTTGAAGAGATGAGGGTATGGATGGGAACCCACCAGGATACCAAAAAAGATAGAAAGAGGCTTGTTGGTAGTAGGTGGTCCTTGGATTATAAGATATTTCTATCAAGCATCATCCAAACAACAGGAATCCCACATACAGCATATATAAGCATCCAAATCTAACTAATGGTATGTTCATCCATTACTGCATTTCATTCCTAATGGAAATCCTTTGTCAATAATGACAAACAGAATGAAGAGGACCCAGACATATGCACGTATCAGCACTGGACATATATGCTCCATCAATGAAGAATTTTTTGAAATCCTGCGCTGACACTGCTCCATCTAGCTCATGAAGTAAATTGAGAGTAGGCAGGAAGATATCATAGCTAATAAGCTAATTTACAAAACTTCTCTGGGGACTACCAGTCAATGCAGAGGAAGCAAGTGAAAGGCAAGGGAAAAAAGCAGGATCTGGTACATAAAGCATATATACACATACACACACACACACACGTTAAAATATTCCATGATAACTTCACTTATGCAAAATATTTTTTAAAATCAGAAACTACTTTGTGTGGATGGAATGGAAGACTATTTTAATAGCTCTTTTCTCCTTCATTCAAACCTCAATTCAATTTATGAACTTTAATTTAATTTTTTTTTTATATATTTGTTTGAGCTGGACTGAATTCTCTTGAAAATAAGATTCCACCTATTCACATTAAACAGAAAAATAAACTCTACCATAAACATAGGTCAAAGCCAATTAGTTTAAGTTTGTAGACGAAGGTTGCTTATTTAATCTTTGTATTTAAAAAGGATAAACATTCAACATTTCTTCTTCTCTTTTCTACTTCATTAATAAAAGGGTAAAATACAACTGCAATCCACCAATATCTTACTCTTTGCCTTTTTAACTATAAAACTTAGGGAAAAAATTGTCTTAGTATATAGTTGGCATTTGGACTTTTAGCTTCACAAAGTTAACATTTCTTGTACCACAAGTAATGTACTGTACTGTATATAGTGAAGTTCCATTCTGTTTCATTAATAAGTGAAGGTCACTAGCATGTTCTTACAAAGGTGTAGGTGTAATTTTTTTCTGACCTGTCTGTAACTGGAATCATTAGTAGCAGTTGTATTGACACTAGCAGAAAATAGCTTTGTTAGTTACAAGGCTATCTGGAGGCACCATCTCCTTTAAATATTAATCCAATGTAACTATGAAATGACTATTGTTTGGTTCATGAAGCGAACACAATGCATAGGTAGCTATATGGATTTTATCTGTACAGTATCATTAATTATTATTGTTAATGGAAAATATATTCATAACATTTAGCATGACATAATGCATACTTTATAAAGGAATTCAACTTTGCTGAAAACCAAGGTGAATTAGTTTTCTGTCAAAAGCAGTCATAAAATGCACTGCCTGAGCAATTATGGATTCCAATAATTTTAGCTTTGTAAAGAAAACTGAACTCCTGAGTAAAACAATTTGATAATGGTTGGCTGGCCAAGGTATTATACTATAATCAGTCACTGAGTCTATCATGTCGGACACAGAACAAAAAATGTGATAGCCTGGAAAAACGAATAAGGCTAAAAATGTTTGACTTTGCATTACACTATTTTAATAGTAAAATGTAACATTAAAATTCATAACCTACTGACTTTAGTAACCCTCTGATCAACAACTGTTTAGTTGTCCAGAAACGAAAGCATACAGCATATACATAATTTTTATTAGCTATTCAAAGGCTAATATAAAGCCCAACCCAAAGCCTACTGAAGTAACTGGAAAGACTGACTGATATCAGTGGACTTTGGCTCAGACCCATAGTGTGTTGGAGTCTATCATGTAGACTAGAGTACAAAGGAACAACGTTTTTGATACTAAAGTATAACAAAATAAATAATATACAATGACAAAAGCATATTTTTTTAGGAAAATGTATCCTGAAAACTTCTGGAAGCCTGTTTCTATCCTCTTATAAATGTGGTGAAATCACCAATACCTTTTTCTTTAAATACAATGCATACACCTACTAATACCTTTCTACGCTATAAAACTAAGAGTGACCACATATACTACTCCTGTAGCCTTCAAAATCACTCCCAAAGGTTTCCTGGGAGGTATTGGAGGCATAAGATCACCAGACAAAAAAAAATCCTTACAAGACGTCATCTGTGTTCAACTTACTAGGAATAGGTCTAAGGACGTCAGGAATGAGAATCTCCACCAAAGCCTGGTACATCACATGGTCACAGTTACACATCCATTTCAGAATAGTCTCATTTTTGCACAGAGTAATCAGCTTTGCTTTCGGAAGTCGACTTTCTATTTCACTCAGATTGCTGGTGTGAACAAATGTATCAAATGAATAAATGAAAATGCAAATACATGAAGATAGAAAAACAATGGACTTTAAAATATTTTATTTAATAAAACATTATAGATGTCTGAACCACACCCAACAGCACTGCTGCACCTTGTGTCACATGAGATTGAAAAATGGCCTTCAAATTTCTGCTACAGCACATAACTTATGCAGAGGTATGATAAGAATGGTCCTTTTATCTCAAAAAGATTGAATACAACGTTATGAAAAGATACCTCTACCGTAGTCATCCAAATCAAACAAAATGGTAGATATACATATACAATCATTTCAAAAAAGTAATTTGTGGTAAACACTAGTTAGCGTGGACAAACATTTTAGACAGTATTAATTTAACCTGGTAAATTAACGATAGCATGTTAGGTTTCCAGTTAGTATCTAAAACTATACTACTTTTTGATTTGACATCTGCAATTAGATGATGATGATAACCAATAAAAGAGACATTTACTGACCTTGGTTCACTAATAGCAGTGCCATCAGCTTGAGTGGAGGGAGAATAGCGCCAGAACGTTTGCCACAATTTTTCTATCAGGCTAAACTGAAGATTCACTACAACATCCAATATTGCCTGAAAAAAAATAATAAAGCAAGTGCAGGTAGTCTTCTACCTAAATTTTCATTAGCAGGGTATGTTATGACAACATATATATACTGGCTATATTTTGCCTAATTAGGAGGAATAGTGGTGAAATGCATGTTTCTAATCTAACCAATGATCAGATTATATATCCAGTATGTGCAGAGAGATACACTAATCGAAGTATAAGTGAATATGAGGCAAAAAAGAGAAGGTCTACCCTAAACAAACATATTTGATTAATTCACATAAGCAAAACTTTTAAAATAGCTAAAAAATCAAGGGAGACAAGGTAAATTTGCCACGACTACTTCTGCACTGAAGATTCATATATCTTTTCCATTTCACATCATTATTTGAAATAGTTGTAATAGCCACAGAAATATTCCAGATGAAATGTGGCTTAAAGCACTCATCTCAGGAATCTTGTTTTTGTAATACTTGAAAAAAAATATTTGTTTCTTAATGTAAAAAATAGAAATGATTAATTTAATTAGATTTCTACTCTCACAGCAAAACCAAAATATTGTATGCAAAATCTGAAATCTAATTTCTCTAATTGAAAAAAGGTCAAGAACAAACTTTTTAAAAACTGACACTAATTTTCATTCTCAATATTCTATAAAATATACTAATATTGGCTCTTCTTACAAAACGAGAGACTCCAGAAAAATTTTATTGTAAAATTTCCGTTAGAACTGAATAAACAAACTGCTTTTTAGACAAGTTAGACACTCTCAGGCTATCTATAATATGTTTGTATTGTCATATTGCATTGACAGTGTTTGACTTCTAGTGAAAGAATCAAAGGTAAAACAGTGTATATGAAATACATCCTTCTTACCTCACAGTGCTCTCTATAAAGACTCTGCAGTGATTTGATATCCTCAAACGTAGTACCATCTGGCAAAGAAGATATTTCAACTTCTCCAAACTCTGGAAGTACTCGAGATGCATCTGTTTCCATGACAACATAATGGAAGAAAGCTATTGTGGATGGTGCCAATTACAGTTTAATTAGGAAAACATTTAAGCACGATACAAAGAAATAAATTGTAAAAGGTCATAGTACCCGAAGAACAAAGATTTCCTTATTTTTATAACTACCAATAAAAAATTATCAACACAAAATTTTACAAAAACTATTTTTTTTTAAGTAGAAGATATATTATACTGTAGGATATATAACATGCTAAAATGAAGTTATGTATATCCTACATGTCTGCACATCAAAGGCAAGCACTAAGGTATTCAGTCTACAAGATATTTTCAGTAAATCACAGAATAAAGTACAATATGCGAGTTTATAGCATATTCACATTGACTAGGTTTTATTTAGCACTATTGAGCAGTTTTAGTACATTCAGTAGCACATTTGTCAGAGTATTCAGTGTTTATATTTGGAATTTAATGGACTTTAATGCATACCTAATGTGTACTTTCAGTATATTGCATAAAAAACAAACAAACAAACAAAAAAACAAGCGTGTGACCAGTTATGGGTGGAAGTTTCAAAAACACTTACCACTGGCCTAAATATGCTACCACTGAAGTCAATGGGAGCCAAGTTAGGCCAATGATGAGTACTTTTAAAAATTCCAGTTTATGAGCCTAACACTAAGTGTGCAATTATGTAATGGCATGTTCAAATCAGGTGGTTATATATGCAAATAGTTATTAAATTACCACTGCTGTGTGCATATGTCTGATTTATATGTTCACCTATGGTAAATGCTTCATGAACTGATATATGCACAAATTACACATTTTTGTGCATGTAGACCTTGGACCACAAGTTTTCAAATTTTGGTCCTTTCAGTCAACAATAGTGTAGATTATATAATTTAAAAATATAGCATACATGGCCATTTTTCCAAATAGTAATGGCTACATTGTAATTGCAAAGCTTGAATGTAACCCCATTTTACACACACATTCAGGAGTGAAGCATACAATGGGTGTGAGCACAAATATTAAGGCATCAGTTTTAAGTCTGACTTTGTCAATTTGGCACACAATATATACAGTAAATTGTGTTGCAGTATATGTTTACAAGTATAGTGCAAATATAGATTTTGCACAACTTTTCTTCTATACATACATGAGGTATGTGAAATGTTGCATAAGCTTCAAGATGTAGCATATAGTTTCTGTATATAACTTCTGGGCAGTGTTCCCTCTAATTTTTCCCACGCATATGTGGAATGAATATTGTTATGTGCACCATCACCTCCATATTGGTGCACATAACAAAATTCACGTGGTGGGGGTGGGGCCGAGGGGTTCGGCGTGTGGGAGGGGGGCTCAGTGCTGGGGCAGAGGATTGGGGCGCGGGGTCGGGGGGTGAGGGCTCCGGGGTGGGGCTGGGGATGAGGGGTTTGGGATGCAGGCTGCCTGGGGGCTACGTCGAGGAGAGAAGAATCCCCCCAGCTCTCGTTCCCCGCAGCAGCACCTAGGCTGAGGGGGTGGGAAAGGCACCTCTCCCCTGGCCATGGCAGGTCCGTGCCGGGGCTGGGTTGGGGCCGGAGCGCCTCTCCGCCGGCCACAGCAAATCTGGAGCAGGTCCATGGTGGGGGAGAGGCGCCTCTCCCCGCTGCAGCCCCGAGCCTCTGCGCAGGGCTTAATAGGCAGCCGTGCAGCTTAGTGGGAACTTAGCTTCTGGGTGCCCGAATATAGAATCATAGAATATCAGGGTTGGAAGGGACCTCAGGAGGTCATCTAGTCCAACCCCCTGCTCAAAGCAGGACCAATTCCCAACTAAATCATCCCAGCCAGGGCTTTGTCAAGCCAGGCCTTAAAAACCTCCAAGGAAGGAGACTCCACCACCTCCCTAGGTAACGCATTCCAGTGCTTCACCACCCTCCTAGTAAAATAGTGTTTCCTAATATCCAACCTAGACCTCCCCCTCTGCAACTTGAGACCATTGCTCCTTGTTCGGTCATCTGCCACCACTGAGAACAGCCGAACTCCATCCTCTTTGGAACCCCCCTTCAGGTAGTTGAAGGTTGCTATCAAATCCCCCCTCATTCTTCTCTTCTGGAGACTAAACAATCCCAGTTCCCTCAGCCTCTCCTCATAAGTCATGTGCTCCAGACCCCTAATCATTTTTGTTGCCCTCCGCTGGACTCTTTCCAATTTTTCCACATCCTTCTTGTAGTGTGGGACCCAAAACTGGACAGAGTACTCCAGATGAGGCCTCACCAATGTCAAATAAAGGGGAACGATCACGTTCCTCGATCTACTGGCAATGCCCCTACTTATACAGCCCAAAATGCCATTAGCCTTCTTGGCAACAAGAGCACACTGTTGACTCATATCCAGCTTCTCATCCACTGTGACCCCTAGGTCCTTTGCTGCAGAACTGCTACCTAGCCACTCGGTCCCTAGTCTGTAGCAGTGCACGGGATTCTTCTGTCCTAAGTGCAGGACTCTGCACTTGTCCTTGTTGAACCTCATCAGGTTTTTTTTGGCCCAATCCTCTAATTTGTCTAGGTCCCTCTGTATCCGATCCCTACCCTCTAGTGTATCTACCACGCCTCCTAGTTTAGTGTCATCTGCAAACTTGCTGAGAGTGCAGTCCACACCATCCTCCAGATCATTAATAAAAATATTAAACAAAACCGGCCCCAAGACCGACCCTTGGGGCACTCCGCTTGAAACCGGCTGCCAACTAGACATGGAGCCATTGATCACTACCCATTGAGCCCGACGTTCTAGCCAGCTTTCTATCCACCTTACAGTCCATTCATCCAGCCCATACTTCTTTAACTTGCTGGCAAGAATACTGTGGGAGACCGTATCAAAAGCTTTGCTAAAGTCAAGGAATAACACATCCACTGCTTTCCCCTCATCCACAGAGCCAGTTATCTCATCATAGAAGGCAATTAGGTTAGTCAGGCACGACTTCCCCTTGGTGAATCCATGCTGACTGCTCCTGATCACGTTCCTCTCCTCTAAGTGTTTCATAATTGATTCCTTGAGGACGTGCTCCATGATTTTTCCAGGGACTGAGGTGAGGCTGACTGGCCTGTAGTTCCCCGGATCCTCCTCCTTCCCTTTTTTTAAAGATGGGCACTACAATATGAATGACAGCTTTAATGGGACACCCTAAGTCTAGAGAGAATTGTGGTAATGGTATGACTTGGCATTCATGGTGATTCATGATTTTTATTTGTACACCAGTATAATGTACCCTCACATACCCAAAAACTGTTGATGATGTTGACTTTGGGCAATTACAGTTTGTTCAACAGATGTGCCTGTCTGCTGACCACTTCCTGTGAAACCATCTGCAACTCCATCCACTTTCTGCATAGGCTTGTACCTAAAAAATATTGGACACAAAATTAGACAAAATTATCCCTTTTATTCAACTCCTCAAAAGTCCACTGTTACACAGTATGATTCTGTCCACTTCAGTTGCTCTATCCTTCAATAGGATTTCTCTATCTCACAAAAATCTCAATATATAAAAGTTCTTTTCAGCTAGATTCTGTAGTTGCTCTCTTCCTCTCAGGAATTAATTCAAATTTAAATCTGGCTGGGGACACTGATTCACTAAAACTATGTTCCGACTGGCCAGTTAGTTGGTCTAGCTGAACTGTGTTCACTGAACAAGGAAGTTGTTCAATATTTCTCTTAATACTTATCATTCAATATGTGGTCCCCTTACCTTATTTACTGTACCATATACAAACCCTGCAATGAATATGGAATTAATACTTGCCTCATTAACTTTTCTATGGCTCATCACTATACGATCTGGGCCTAACATACATTAAAGAGTGAGGGCTTTCTCAGACAGAGACCGAGGCAGGGAGATTAAGGTCAAAATATCAAGGTGGGTGACGTAATATCTTTTATTGGGTGACGTAATATCTGCTGGTGAGAGACACAAGTTTTTGAGCCACACAAAGCTCTTCTTCAGGTATATTCTGAACTTAATGAATATCCTGTGACTGACACGGCTACAATTACAGTACATACAAAAATATCAACTAATTCTGGGTACCTTAATGATCGGTTGCCTAAACTGAGACACCTTAGGCCTGATTTTTCAGAGTCCTTAGCATTTTTATATTTAAAGGACTGTGCAGATATTAACTAATTAATCATTTAAACACCCCATGAAGTAGCTGAGTAAGCATCTTACAGATAGAGAAACAGAAACACAAAGTGACATGCTCCACAGTAAATCAGTGGAAGAGCCAGGATTCAAACTCAGGAATTTACTGATGCCCAACCCTATGCTCAGCTCATTCCTTCAGACCATACAACCTTTCTGCAAGAGAGACTGAGCCTCAAATGCTCTGGGTGAATACAACTGCAAATGTGAGCACTCAGCTCTTCTGAAAACAGGCTCCAGGTGTCTAAAACTGAGCAACCTGAATATGAGGAACACACAATTAATGGTCATATGTGAAAAGTATGGTTTAAGGTAGTTGCTGCGCATCACATAGGAACTCTAGGGCAGAGTCTGAGATAGAATCCAATTCTCCAGGATGGCATTTAACTCCCTTAGCTATGATACAATCCTTTCTCTTCTGGCAATCCTGTCTCATTCACCACACACCTTCCAACTTCTGCAACAAATAAAGCAGCGGTTCCTACAAACAACAGCCTCATTCACTGCACACTCTAGATTCATTCTCTGAACACGAACCATCTTGTTCATTGAATGAGGCAGAGTCTGTGGGAAAAAAAAATAGTATGTGATCCTGTAATTAAAGCCTATATCATAATGTATACAAACAAGGAGGTAGAATTAACATTGCATGGACAATCTTAATTTTTGCATTTCCTAATGTTCAGGCCTTTGAAATCATACAAAAAAACTACATTGAAAGAATGGTATGTAATTTGCTAGGATTTTTTAAAAAAGCAAATGAATTCTGTTATGTGCAAATGTAATAACCTCCCTGTCATCAGCAGGATTTGACTTCTGGATATTCAACACTATGGCACCTATGCCACTAAAGTGAAAGGATTAACTATAGTAGCTGGCAGCAGAAATAGATTGTTCTCCATTGTGCACCAGCCACTAGAAGATAGGTAACAAACTCAAATATAACCCAACTCTCAGCTGTTTAGCCAGGCTACTTTAGAAGGAATCTGTCAAATCTAAACACTCAACTATACAGTGTTTCAAATGGACGTACAAAACCATCAGTACGTCCATTTGAAACACTGTATAGTTGAGTGTTTAGATTTGACAGATTCCTTCTAAAGTAGCCTGGCTAAACAGCTGAGAGTTGGGTTATATTTCCAGCCTGTATAACTCCACAATGGGGTAGAAGGCCTTGCTCAAGAATAAGGGTTGCAAAGGACACAGAACTATTAACACTAGTCAGTAAAAAGTGAGACTTCAATTCAGAGTCTCCTGGTTTGCAGGGGGAGGATCTGTGTTGACTGTGTCCTATCAAGAAGTGCACTATTTGTGGCATAATGAAGTAAGGCAGTGCACACAGTGTTGGGATGTTCAGGATTTTTACTCCAAGCAAGGAACAAGCTGTTGTGAGAAAAACACAGATGGGAAATGGTGATTTTGAACAGTTTGTAACTCAACCAAATCTGTTTGGATTTATATGGACACTTTGTCTTTGTGGAGCTTAGTCGGAAGTTTTGCAACTAGAGGGAAACAGAAACAAGGTAAACCTGAATGTCCTCCACGGAATGTAATCAACTGGAGTATTGTGTCCAGTTCTGGGCACCGCATTCAAGAAAGATGTGGAGAAATTGGAGAGAGTCCAGAGAAGAGCAACAAGAACGATTAAAGGTCTAGAGAACATGACCTATGAAGGAAGGCTGAAAGAATTGGGTTTGTTTAGTTTGGAAAAGAGAAGACTGAGGGGGGACATGATAGCAGTTTTCAGGTATCTAAAAGGGTGTCATAAGGAGGAGGGAGAAAACTTTTTCTCATTAGCCTCTAAGGATAGAACAAGAAGCAATGGGCTTAAACTGCAGCAAAGGACGTTTAGGTTGGACATTAGGAAAAAGTTCCTAACTATCAGGGTGGTTAAACACTGGAATAAATTGCCTAGGGAGGTTGTGGAATCTCCATCTCCGGAGATATTTAAGAGGAGGTTAGATAAATGTCTATCAGGGATGGTCTAGACAGTATTTGGTCCTACCATGAGGGCAGGGGACTGGACTCGATGACCTCTTGAGGTCCCTTCCAGTCCTAGAATCTATGAATCTATGAATGGGAAAGGTGTTAACTTCCACTGTGGTCTGAATTTTTCCTGTGTAGAACAACAGAATTCCAGCCTGGGTGTGCTTCATTTGAGGAAAAAACGGTTACTTACCTTTTTGTAACTGTTGTTCTTTGAGATGTGTTGCTCATGACCATTCCATTGTAGGTGTACGCATGCCCACGTGCGCTGTCGGAGATTTTTGCCTTAGCGGTAACCAGAGGGTCAGCAGTGGCACCCCTTTGAGTGCTGCATCCCTGTGTCAGTATATCAGGCGCTGCCGACCCTACGCTCTCTCAGTTCCTTCTTGCCGGCAACTCCGACAGAGGGGCAGGAGGGTGGGTAATTGAATGGACATGAGGAAAACATCTAAAAGAACAACAGTTACGAAAAGGTAGGCAACCGTTTTTTTTTTCTTCGAGTGCTTGCTCATGTCAATTCTATTCTAGGTGATTCACAAGCAGTGCCAATGGAGGTGGGCTCGGAGTTCATAGTCTTGCAGCACTGCTCTGCTGAAGCCAGCATCGTCCCAGGCCTGCTGAGTAAGCACATAGGGGGACGTGAATATGTGGACAGACAGACAACCAGGTATCAGCTCTACAAATCTCTTGGATCGGCACCTGAGCCATGAGTGCGCCTTGACTATCGCCAGTGGAGGCACATTTGCCAGCTCATAGCAGTATCAAATGCAGGCTGTGATCCAGGATGAAATACTGGGCAGACACTGGGCGACCTTTCATCCTGTCTGCCACCGCAACAAACAGCTGCGTTGACTTGCAAAATGGCTTTGTCCTGTCAATATAGAAGGCCAGCACCCTCCTGACATCCACGGTGTGTAACCTGCATTCTTCTTCGGATTTATGGGGTTTTGGAAAGAAGACCAGTAAGTCTATGTCCTGGCTGGTATGAAACTGGGAAACTACCTTGGGCAGGGCCACAACTGGACCTTATCTTTGTAGAATATGGTATAGGGCGGTTCTGAAGTAAGTGCCCTGATCTCAGATACCTTGCGGGCAAACTTAACTGCCACAAGGAACAAAACCTTCTAGGAGAGAAGGAGAGGAGAGCAGGAAGCCAGAGGTTTGAAGGGAGGCCTCATGAGCCTCGACAGCACGAGATTCAAATCGCAGGGAGGAACAGGGTCCTGGACATGAAGGTATAGACGCTCCAGATCTTTCAAGAACTGGGCCGTCATGTCATAAGTGAAGACCGACCTGCCTTGGAACAGAGGGTGGAAGGCCAAAAGTTCTCAGACACCCTTTGAAGCAGGGCCTGGTGTTCTTTAAAATCATCTGGCAGGCTGGCCCTCAAGGGTCCTGCAACCGCCTCGTCTGCAGATGAAGATGATGACTATACTGCCAGGGAAGGCATCTTTCCCCCTGGGGGAGGGAAGCTTAGGGGTGAGTGCAGTCTCCTCTAGCTTGACCTCCAAGCGTGCCTTGACCTCCGAGCCAGGTGCTGTCAGTGCCACCAGCTGTTGTTCCAAGGCGGAAGCAGATGAACGGTATGCAGGGGTCAACGCTATGACCGGCACTCCCCACATGCTCCAATAACGCCACTGAGCTGGCCACTGGCCATGCTGCCAAGGCGGTGCCGTCGATGTCGACATGGCCTCGGGTGCCAAGTCGCGCCGGTGAAGTCTAGGTGAAGGGCCTAACTGCCCAGTTCCACTTTCACAGGAGAAGAAACCTTCTCCCTCCATTTTTGTTGATGTAGATCAGAGTGGCCTGTTTGTTCACTTAAAGCATGATCACCTTTGGGATATCAGGTCTCTGAAAGCACATACATGGCCACCCTATCCCAGGACATTTATCTGAAGTTTAGCTTCACATAGAGGCCAAGGGTGAAATTCTGGTCCCATTTAAGTCTATGGCAAAACTCTCGTTGACGTAAATGGAGTCAGGATTTCACCCCATGTGTCGTGGTTACAGAACTCTTCTGCATAGGTTCCTGATTCTAGGGTGGATGCACCTGCAATAACTACAATTTGGAGTGGAGGAATTTGGAAATTCTTTTCTAATTATAAATGACCAGTATAAATACTGGAGAGAACATCAAGTTTTATCGGAAAATTCCTTCAAACCAAAACGGATACTTCAACACAGCTTAGCTAGTTGCTACAGAATGTGTCATTTCACAAACTTTTCAGCTTTTGGAATACAATCCAAAATGCCTAAAGGGCATAAAAAACAATCCTTTAAGAATTTCTAGGATTTAGAAAGAACTTAATTAAAAATATAAAAGCCAACTTAATCCTCTAGTGCTTGAAGTCAGGATTATTTTAGCATTTGCTCCAATGTGCTTTATGTGAAATATGTTGGGGAAAATTCTGAATTCTGGCATGCTGACAAAGTGACTTATCTCATGAGTTGACCAGTCTCAATTGCACTGAGAAGCAACTTGCAGGATCCAGCTGAGAAATGTAAAGAGAAGATTTTTTTCTCCAGAGGTTCAGTAAAGACCGGAGCTGATTATGCTAGGCAACCTTAGATGTACTGTGTCTTTTATGAGTAGCAAAAAATAAAGGCTAACCAATATGGGTGATGAGAGGCTTTCCGATTTCCTTCCAAAGTGTCTAGACTGTCTAGGTTACCTTTTGAGCTTTAATTATGGACACGGAAAATACTTACCCATTACTAGTGTATACAATATACCTTCCAGGTCTAATAATTCTTTTCTAAAATTCCCCTACTATTTATTTTACTCAGACTTCTTTCACTTTCTCAGGCCTCTTTATTAGTACTGAAAGAAGAGCTATAAAGGATTCAGACACATTATGGATATTACATATTTCAAAAGATTTGATTCAGAGGAAAGGGTATTTGGATCTCAGAGGAATTTTACATGGCTAACTACAAGTATAGTAAAAGTATGGAAAGTCTTCAGTTAATAGTGTCAATTTTCTACATTTGTGAGGAGTTCCTATGACCATCCAAAGGGCAATGCCAACTAAAATCTTGGCCTGTCTCTCAGATATCGATTTCTTGATGTCTAGCTATCAGTTCAAGCTCATTAACCTCAACATGGTTAAAACAAAGCTCAAGCTCTCCACCACCCCACAAGCCGTCCCTGCTACTTCCTTTCTTGATCACTGTGGACAACACCATTATCTTATCACTTAGGCCCATAATCTGGGTGTCATCTTTGACTTGGGCCTCTCTCTAGGTCTTCACATCCAGGCTCTCTCTAGGTCTTGCAGATTCTTTCTGCATAACATTTCTAAGATACGGTACTTCCTGTCTATCCAACAGACTTCCCTTATTGATACAGAACAGTGAAAGGGGGCTTTCTTCCACCCTCTCTTGGGAATCCTGGCCATAGGACATAGCCATATCATGGCTTCTTCCTTCACTTCCAACTCTCCGCACATGCATTGCTGCCCAGCCTGTGATTCCTAGCATGGAACTATATCTCCCAGAACGCTCTTGTTCTAGGGCTGAAACTTGGAACTGGCTGTGCTGTGTCTATAACCTCCTGTAGCGAAGTGACGACTCACTGTTGCAGTGCCTCCTGCTGGCTGTCCTGGGAATTAGCTCTTTTCCAGCTCCAGAGCGCCCTCTGCTGGCTGATGTCTCACCTACCTCAGGCCCCGTATCCCTCCCGGACACCGGTGCCCTTTTCCTCAGGGTTCCGCCCCAGCAGTACCCCACACTCTGGGTCTCCCCTCCCAGGGGAACCCCCAACCCTCTAAACCCACCTTGCCTCAGTGGCTACTGCCAGTCATCTAGCCCCCGCTCACTGGGGCAGACTGCAGTCTGTAATGACCACTCGTCATTGGCAAGGGGTTAGGACCTGCTGTCTTTGCCTATCCCCGGGCTGCCCCTCTGCAGCCCCAGTACCTTTTGTAGGCTTTCACCAAGGCCTGCAGCCTGGGGGTTTACCAGGCTGGAGCTCCCCAGCTCCCTTTGCCCTTTCCCAGCACTGCTCCACCTCAGGTACCTTGCTCCCGGGCAGCCAGCCCTTCTCACTCCAGGGCTAGAGTGAGACTCCTCCAGCTCCTGGCTCACAGCTCTTTTATAGGGCCAGCTGTGGCTGCTTTCCCAATCAGCCTAGCCTTTCACAGCCGCAGCCTTCTCCAGGACTGCTTTTAACCCCTGTTCTTCAGGAGTGGGGCAGCTGCCCCACTACACACCCTCCCACTTAAGACCACGGGAGAGGGGGGGGAAGAGGGAGAGAGGTGTGTCTATCTCCCCAGCTTCCCTCTTAACCTGCGGCAGGAGAGAGACCTCCTTTGGGCCCAGCTATCTATTAAAAGGAGCAACCTGCTTCCCTCTTCTACAGTCTGGCTCCCCACCATAGCCGGTCCCGTTCCTTTGTAGGTTCCCCTGTCTATCTAAGGCCTGGTCTACACTACGACTTTAATTCGGATTTATCAGCTTTAATTCGAATTAACCCTGCAACCGTCCACACAACGACGCTATTTATTTCGATGTAAAGGGCCCTTTAAATCGATTTCTGTACTCCACCCCGACGAGCGGAGTAGCGCCAAAATCGATTTTAACATTTCGAATTAGGGATAGTGTGGCCGCAATTCGATGGTATTGGCCTCCGGGAGCTATTCCACAGTGCATCATTGTGACCGCTCTGGACAGCAATCTAAACTCGTTTGCACTGGCCAGGTAGACAGGAAAAGCCCCGCGAACATTTGAATTTCATTTCCTGTTTGCCCAGCGTGGAGAGCACAGGTGACCACAGATAGCTCATCAGCACAGGTAACCATGCAGGCTGATAATCGAAAAAGAGCACCAGCATGGACCGTGAGGGAGGTACTGGATCTGATCGCTGTATGGGGAGAGGATTCAGTGCTTGCAGAACTTCGTTCTAAAAGACGAAATGCAAAAACTTTTGAAAAAATCTCCAAGGGCATGATGGAGAGAGGCCACAATAGGGACTCTGAGCAGTGCCGCGTGAAAGTCAAGGAGCTCAGACAAGCCTATCAAAAAACAAAGGAGGCAAACGGTCGCTCCGGGTCAGAGCCGTGGACATGCCGCTTCTACGCCGAGCTGCATGCAATTCTAGGGGGGGCTGCCACCACTACCCCACCTGTGATCGTGGATTCTGGGTCGGGGATAGTCTCATCAGCGACGCCTGAGGATTCTGCCGATGGGGGAGAGGAGGAGGAGGAGGAGGATGAGGATGAGCTTGCAGAGAGCACACAGCACTCCGTTCTCCCCAACAGCCAGGATCTTTTTCTCACCCTGACTGAAGTACCCTCCCAAGCCAGTACCCAAGACTCTGACCCCATGGAAGGGACCTCAGGTGAGTTTACCTTTTAAAACATAAAACTTGTTTTAAAAGCAAACGGTTTTTAATGATTACTTTGCCTGACTTTGCATTCGCGGTCAGTTCAGCTACTGGAAAAGTCTGTTAACGTGTCTGGCAATGGAGCGGAAATCCTCCAGGGACATCTCCATGAAGCTCTCCTGGAGGTACTCCGAAAGCCTTGCCAGAAGGTTTCTGGGCAGTGCATCCTTATTCCCTCCTCCATGGTAAGACACTTGACCACGCCATGCTTGCAGCAAGTAATCTGGTATCATTGCCTGACAAATCCTGGCAGCGTATGGTCCCGGTGTTTGCTGGCATTCAAGCAACATCCATTCTTTATCTTGTTGTGTAATCCTCAGGAGAGTGATATCACTCCTGGTAACCTGGTTGAAATACGGGAACTTAATTAAGGGGACAGAGGTGGCCGTTCCTACTGGGCTGTTTGCCTGTGGCGGAAAATAAATCCTTCCCTGCAGTTAGCCAAGCGCAGATGGGAAATTGGGCCTGAGTTTTTCGCGTTTGGCTAGCAGGGATCTTCCCTGTTACCAGCCACGCGGTGGGGGGAGGGGTACCGTGATCATCCCAGAGAATTCATGGCGGGAGGGAGGCGGCGGCGGGGGGGGGTGGTTAGTTTGGTGCCTGCAGGGATCTTCCCTGATACCAGCCACGCGGTGGGGGGGAGGGGTACAGCGATCATCCCAGAGAATTCATGGCGAGAGGTGGGGGTGGTTAGTTTGTTTTCTGGTGCTGCTGAATGTTAACAGAAAAACCGCAGCAATCTACAGGCTATGCTTGGTATGTGGGAAAGGAGGGCGCAGAAGCTGTAAGACAATGGCTTACCATGGCCGCATGCAAGCCGAATTCTGTTGCCCAGACCTGTGATCTCTAGCAGCAAAGCCACAGGCACTCAGCATTAAGAGGCAAAATGCGACCTTGCACAGAAATCACATGTGCTCTGTAATGTGAATAGTGTTGGTCACCGTGAAAGAGTATAAGCATTGTTCTTCAAAATGTAGCTTTTTAAATAATTCTCTCTTTTTCCCCCTCCCTACAGCAGCTGCAAATTCCTCAAGCCTCCCTCCTCCATCCCGAAGGTTATCACAGATAAGGCGTCGTAAGAAGAGAACGCGAGACGAGATGTTTTCTGAAATTATGGAATCCAGCCGCAGTGACAGAGCTCATCTGAATGAGTGGAAGGAAACAGTTTCAAAGTATAGGAAAGAAGCCAGTGAACGTGAGGACAGGAGGGACCAACGTGAGGACAGGAGGGACCAACGTGAGGACAGGAGAGACGCTCGAGATGAGAGGTGGCGGCAGGAAGACCAGAGGAGGCAGGATGCAACGCTGGGGCTGCTGCGTGAGCAAACAGACATGCTCCAGCGTCTGGTGGAGCTTCAGGAACGGCTGCTGGAAAACAGACTGCCGCTTCAGCCCCTGTTCCACCCTCCCCCCTCCCCATGTTCCGTATCCTCCTCACCCAGACGTGTAAGAACGCGGGGGGGGAGGCTCCGTACACCTTCCCATTCCACCCCAGTAGACAGCCCAAGCAAAAGGCTGTCATTTTTTTAACCTTTTCTTTGTGGCTTTTTCCTTCCCAGCAATCCTCCTCCCAAATACCACCCGGGTTCCCTCCCTCTTTTTCTAATCTATTAATAAAGAATAAATGATTTTTAAATGATAGTGACTTTATTTGGTTTGAAAGAAAGCTGGGGGAAGGGGGAGGGTGGGTTCCTTACAGAAAATCAGTCAATAAAGGGGGCGGGTTTTCATGAAGGAGAAACAAACATATTTCACACTGTAGCCTGGCCAGTCATGAAACTGGTTTTTAAAGCTTCTCTGATGCACAGCGCTTCCTGGTGTGCTCTTCTAATTGCCCTGGTGTCTGGCTGCGCGTAATCAGCAGCCAGGCGATTTGCCTCAGCCTCCCACCCCGCCATAAAGGTCTCCCCCTTACTTTCACAGAGATTGTGGAGCACACAGCAAGCAGAAATAACAATGGGGAGATTTCTTTGGCTGAGGTCAGAGCGAGTCAATAATGATCGCCAGCGACCTTTTAAACGGCCAAATGCACATTCTACCACCATTCTGCACTTGCTTAGCCTGTAGTTAAACAGCTCCTGACTCCTGTCCAGGCTGCCTGTGTATGGCTTCATAAGCCATGGCATTAAGGGGTAGGCTGGGTCCCCAAGAATAACTATTGGCATTTCAACATCCCCAACGGTTATTTTCTGGTCCGGAAAGTAAGTCCCTTGCTGCAGCCCTTTAAACAGAGTAGTGTTCCTGAAGACGCGAGCGTCATGAACCCTTCCCGCCCAGCCCACGTTGATGTTGGTGAAACGTCCCTTGTGATCCACAAGTGCTTGCAGCACCATTGAAAAGTACCCCTTGCGGTTTATGTACTCGGTGGCTTGGTGCTCCGGTGCCAAGATAGGGATATGGGTTCCGTCTATCGCCCCACCACAGTTAGGGAATCCCATTGCAGCAAAACCATCCACTATAGCCTGCACATTTCCCAGAGTCACTAACTTTCGTAGCAGCACCTGAGTGATTGCTTTGGCTACTTGCATCACAGCAGCCCCCACAGTAGATTTGCCCACTCCAAATTGATTCCCGACTGACCGGTAGCTGTCTGGCATTGCAAGCTTCCACAGGGCTATCGCCACGCGCTTCTCAACTGTGAGGGCTGCTCTCATCTTGGTATTCTGTCGTTTCAGGGCAGGGGACAGCAAGTCACAAAGTTCCATGAAAGTGCCCTTACGCATGCGAAAGTTCCGCAGCCACTGGGAATCGTCCCAGACCTGCAACACTATGCGGTCCCACCAGTCTGTGCTTGTTTCCCTTGCCCAGAATCGGCGTTCCATGGATAGAATCTGCCCCATTAACAACATGATCTCCAAAGCACCGGGGCCCGTGGTTTCACAGAATTCTGTATCCGTGTCCATGTCCATGTCAATGTCCTCATCATGCTTGTCGCTGCGCTGCCGCCGCCGCTGCCGCTGCCTCCTCGCCTCGTTTTTCTGGTCCTGGCTGAGCATAAACTCCACGAGAACGCGCGAGGTGTTTACAATATTCATGACTGCTGTCTTGAGCTCAGCGGGCTCCATGCTTGCCGTGGTATGGAGTCTGCAGTGTTCACCCACCCAGGAAAAAAGGCGCGAAAATGGTTGTCTGACGTCCGTTGCTTTCATGCAGGGAGGGAGGGAGGGAGGAGGTGAGGCTGTACCCAGAACCACCTGCGACGATGTTTTTTGTCCCATCAGGCACTGGGATCTTAACCCACAATCCCAATGGGCGCGGGAGACTGCGGGAACTATGGGATAGCTATGGGATAGCTACCCACAGTGCAACGGTGCAGAAATCGACGCTAGCCCCGGTACTTGGACGCACACCACCGAATTAATGTGCTTAGTGTGGCCGCATTCATTTCGACTTTATACAACCTGTTTTTCAAATCCGAATTATATAAATCCCGTAGTGTAGACATACCCTGGGTCTCCACCACAGATCGTCCTGCTCCCGCGTGGGTTCTCAGGTTTAGCTGGGGCCTCTCTGCCCCAGCCCCTTTCTCTCTAGGGGTCTTCATCCACACTGCCACTTCCCTTTGGCCAGTCCCAGACGGAGCCTGATCCTCCGGCCTCTCCCTTCTTTTCTGGGGGAAGGCCATCTTACTTGGCTCCCCTTGTGGCACAGGAAGAACATCCAGTGCCTTCCTTTGGCCACCTCAGGACTAGCCTGGGCCCTGAGAGTCCCGTAGGGGCACTCCCTCTTCCTGTGCCCAGGCTCCCTACAGGCCCAACACATTTGGAGCCCCCCCCTGTTGACTTCACAGGGAGCACTCTGGCTGCTCCCCATTTCCCCGGGTGGAGCCTCTTTGCTCCATTCCGGTAGGGGCACTCTCATTTATAGTGTCCCAGTTGCCCACAGGCGAAACAGTTTTTAGGCCCCGGCACCGGCCTCTAGCCCCAGGTGCCTGGCCCCCAATGAGGTCCATGTGCCCTCCCCCACAGCAGCTGAAGCAGTCCCCATTGCTGCTTGGCGAGCCGGGCCACACAGGCTCTCCAGTAGCAGTCCGCCATTTTCTCCACCTTCCGTGTCTCAACTCTCAGATCCGGGCAATAATTCCACAGTCCTTGCCCTGCCCCTTGTATCAGGGTGACCGTCTATGCCCACTGTGACGGGTTTGATCACAGAAACCCCCTTGGAAGCTGCCACCTGATGTGCAAAGTCTACCTCTGCTCCTGTTTTCCTGTCAGCTCAGGACTCCAGCACCCTGTCTTGTTGAGCCAGACACTCCCGTCTGCTCCAACACAGACCCAGGGTCTGAATCACTTGCCCCAAAGCTGCAAGTTTACCTGAAAACAGCTCACAAAAGTGTGCTTGTCTTTAGCACTCAGATGCCCAACTCCCAATGGGGTCTAAACCCAGATAAATCCGTTTTACCCTGCATAAAGCTTATGCAGAGTAAACTCATAAATTGTTCACACTCTATAACACTGATAGAGAGATATGCACAGTTGTTTGCTCCCCCAGCTATTAATACATATTCTGAGTAAATTACTAAATAAAAAGTGATTTTATTAAATACAGAAAATAGGATTTAAGTGGTTCCAAGTAGTAATGGACAGAACAAAGTAAGTCACCAAGTAAAATAAAATAAAATGTGCAAATCTATGTCTAATCAAACTAAATACAGATAAGTTCCTCACCAGTTCCAGAATGCTCCCTTTTACAGGCTAATCTCCTTTTAGCCTGGGTCCAGCAATCACTCACCCCCCCTGTAGTTACTGTTGTTTGTTCCAGTTACCTTCAAGTATCCTAGGGAGGTGGAGAGGCTCCTTCCTTAGCCAGCTGAAGACCAAATGGAGGGGTCTCCAACAGGTTTAAATAGACTCTCTCTTGTGGGTGGAGACCCCCCTCCTCCCTCCTATGCAAAGTCCAGCTCCAAGATGGAGTTCTGGAGTCACCAGGGCAAGTCACATGTCCCTGCATGACTCAGTCTTTACAGGCCGAAGCCATTGTCCACCTGGTATCTTGTATGTCTCCAGGAAGACTTCTTATGTGGATTGGAGCATTCCAAGATGCATTGTTCCCCAAGTGTTTCCTGATCAGGTACTTAACCTGGCGAATTCCTTCCTAAAGAAGCTGACTAAATGCCTCACAAAGCTTACTTAGAAACCAAGCCAGCATACAGCCCATATTCTTAACCTCAAGTAGAAAATGATATACATGTACAAATAGGATGAATAGATATAGTAGACCATAACCTTTACGGAGATATATTACATAGCACAGGCAGCACAAAACATATTCCAGTTATGTCATACATACATTTATAAGCACCCTCCCACCATAAAGCCTTATTGGGTACACTGTCACACCCACATTCTGCACCATGTGTATCAAAGTGATGACTCAATGGTGCGGCACCTCCTGCTGGTTGTCCTGGGAATTAGCTCTTTTCCAGCTCCGTAGTGCCCTCTGCTGGCTGACGTCTTGCCTGCCTCAGGCCCCGTATCCCTCCCGGACACCAGTGCCCTTTTCCTCAGGGTTCTGCCCCAGCAATACCCCCACACTCTGGGTCTCCCCTCCCAGGGGAACCCCCAACCCTCTAAACCCACCTTGCCTCAGTGGCTACTGTCAGTCATCTAGCCCCTGCTCACTGGGGCAGACTGCAGTCTGTAATGGTCACTCATCATTGGCCTTTGCCTATCCCTGGGCTGCCCCTCTGCAGCCCCAGTACCTTTTGTAGGCCTTCACCAAGGCCTACAGCCTGGGGGTTTACCAGGCTGGAGCTCCCTAGCTCCCCTTGCCCTTCCCCTTCCCCAGCACTGCTCCACCTCAGATACCTTGCTTCCGGGCAACTAGCTAGAGTGAGACTCCTCCAACGCCTGGCTCACAGCTCTTTTATAGGGCCAGCTGTGGCCTGATTGGGGCATGCCCCCAGCTGTGCTTGCTTCCCCAATCAGCCTAGCCTTTCACAGCCGCAGCCCTTTCCAGGTCTGCTTTTAACCCCTGTTTTTCAGGAGTGAGGCAGCCACCCCACTACACCTGCCAAAAAAGATCAGTAAACTCGGTTATATCTGGACTTCCATAAACTTCTCTTCTCCAGACTCCCTTTCTCTCATTTTCCCCCCAATCCGTCCTACTGAACATATTGCATGTAAAGTTACAATGGCACTATATAAATAATAAATAGCTGTTGACTCAAATTCTCTACAACAAACCACCTACATTTATTAAGGAAAGTGAGCAGAAACTAAAGAATAGAAATGCATGGCAAGATGCCTCTTGGATATTACATGGACACACACAAGCAAACTGGTAAGAAAGAAAACTGAACTGAAAACTGTCATATGACTATGAAAGAATAGAAGTCACAGTGGACTAAGTCAAAAGAAGAAGTTACATAAACAGGCAACACCCCTTCTGGATAAATTCTTAAGGTTTGAAGATTTTGCTGTTGCAATGTTGCCAACTTTCATTATTTTATTGAGAGTCTCACACTATTTGGTGTTTTTCTGAAAGATTCAGGACCTGGAGTCATACTATTAAATGAGAATTTGAGCTTTCATTGAGGGGAAAATTTATTTTTTTTTATCCCGCATGGTTTGCTGACAAAAGCTGGAAAATGTGAACCCTGAAGTCTCAAAAAACAAAAAGCAAATTGAAAGACTTCAGAATGTATTATTTAAAAAAAAACCTTTAAGCCAATCTCATGACTTGTGGTTCTGACTCATGATTTTTAATAGAGGAATGTGGCATACTGATCCAGTATGTGAGAGCTGCGTGTAACATACCAAGCTATGTAATGTCATTTTAGTGTTTTGTTCCACCGAAGATCTTGCTCTTGATACTAATGGAAAAAAAGCAGCCCCTGGTTTAAAATTAGCAAAATGCAAATGGTAATTTTAACAGCTTGCAGCGCCACAAGCAACCAAAGCTAAATCTGTTAATGATTAGGAAATTAAAGAAACCCAAATTAGGGTTACCATATTTCCACAATCAAAAAAGAGGACACTTGGGGGGGGGGGGGGGAAGCCCCGCTCTAGCCCCGCCCCCACCCTGCCCCATCCACTCCCTCCCACTTTCCACCCCCTGACTGCCCCCCTCAGAACCCCCAACCCCCCCGCTCCTTATCCCCTGACTGCCCCCTCCTGGGACCCCTGCCACTAACTGCCCCCTAGGACCCCACCCCCTATCTAAGCTTTTGTCAGCAAACCATGCGGGATAAAAAAAATAAATTTTCCCAATGAGGTCCATGTGCCCTCCCCCACAGCAGCTGAAGCAGTCCCCATTGCTGCTTGGCGAGCCGGGCCACACAGGCTCTCCAGTAGCAGTCCGCCATTTTCTCCACCTTCCGTGTCTCAACTCTCAGATCCGGGCAATAATTCCACAGTCCTTGCCCTGCCCCTTGTATCAGGGTGACCGTCTATGCCCACTGTGACGGGTTTGATCACAGAAACCCCCTTGGAAGCTGCCACCTGATGTGCAAAGTCTACCTCTGCTCCTACCTTGTCCCCTGACTGCTCCCTCCTGAGAACGCCCCACCCTAACTGCCCATCTCGGACCCTACCTGTCCCCTGACTGCCCCGACCCTTATCCACACCCCTACACCATATTCACACCCCCACCCCCAGACAGACCCCTGGGACTCCCATGCCCTATCCAACTGCTCCCCGCCCCCTGACAGGACCCCCAGAACTCCCAACCCATCCAACCTCCTCTGCTCCCTGCCTGCCTCGACCCCTCTCCACACCCCTGCCTCCCTGACAGACCCCCCAGAACCCCAAATCCATCTAACCCCCCCCGCTCCCTGTTCCTGACTGTCCCAACCCCTCTCCACACCCCTACCACCGACAGCCCCCCCCCCAAACTCCCGACCCATCCAACCCCCCCCCCGATTGCTCCCCTTCTCCAACTCCCTGGCCCCCTTACCGTGCCGCTCAGCTTAGAGCAGGTGTCTGGCCCCGTCCCGCCCAAGCAGCATGCTGAGACTGTAGAGGAGAGGGGAAGCAGGGGAGGGGCTCTGGCCGCCACTGCCAGCCCCGCCGCCGCGTTCCCTCACAGGCGCACAGCCCTGCCCCCCAGTGCTGCCGGGCGGCGTGCTAACGCTGCAGGGGATGGGGGGAGCCGGGAAGGGGCTTTGGCTGCCGCGGCCCCAATGCGAGCGGCACTCGGCAGCCCTGTCAGCCGCTTTTCGGTCGATAGCCAACTGGGGGGAAATCCCGGACATTTTTAGAAATCCCCCCCAGACGGCTATTTAAAGAGCGAAAAGCCAGACACGTCTGGGGAAATCCGGACGTATGGTAGCCCTACCCAAATGCTTTAATAACTTACTGTATACACAAAAACCTACAGATAATGTACAGATATCTGAAAAATATTTAGATATTTTTAGTACTCTTTGGTGAGTGGATCGGTTCAAAGGTTACGCTAGCTGTTAAACAGTATTTGAAGAACTGTAACTGTCCTGCAAGTGCACTGTTGCACATCTACAATGAACCCCCAACAAGTGACCTGGCGACCTTATTAGAAATGCATCCATTTGCAATCAAAGGCAAGAAAACATTAGACAGTCTAAAGAATGTGAACTTTCTTTGATGAAAACAACTTTAAAAATCTCTCATCAGTTCAATGCCCAGAACAGAAGTTAATTATAGCTAAGATGAAAATGAGAATCACAAGACAACAATGAACAAATGAGGGTTCCAACACTTAGCAAAGCAACAACCAGTGTTGAGACATATCTATCTGGCTGGAAGCCAAAGCAGAGCTAAATCATTTTTAGATCATGATGTTACATCAGCTCTACAACTGCACAGTCCAAACACCTGGGCTTGTTCAAAAGGAAACTGAAGGCTGTTTTCTTAAACACTAAATTGGGAAGCTGATTAGTATTATAATATCTGAATTTCTTTAACATTGCTTTAGAGATTGTATTATAACCAAACTATAGCATAGTTCTATAGATTGCAAAATTTGTATAGATTTTGATGCATTATACTGTTTTTTTGAGAAAAGAATAATGTTACACTTCCATATTTTTTAGTGTAGCTTATAAGGCCAAACTGTTTTAAAAGGGTCCATAAAGCTACAGGAAGAGAAGCTGCAGACTGATAAATTGGTTGTGTTAGCAATTAGGCAGTGTAATAGCCTGGATATGATTTGGCTACGAATTTAAAAAAAAATGGATAAGATAGAGGAGTCAAGAATGGTCTCTTTACATTTATGTCCCAGAGAATGATATGAATGAATTTCTACAAGTAGCAAACACTTTGAGTTAAGTAATCAGAAAATCCAAGGAGAGAGGTGATGGAAAAGATGTTATCTTTGGATCAGACAAAAACAAAACAAAAACAAGTTTTCTGTGCACTGAGACAGGGATAGAAAACACAGAGCAGGCATAATTAGTTGCTACCTCCAAAAGTTCAAAGAAGCGTTTGAAATTATCCTTGGAAGGTACAGGAGGTAGACAACAGCAATTTTACTTGTGGAAACGGAGTCCATACCATATTGAATCAAACTGGAAACATGCAATGGTTATTGTACTAAGGAAGAATGCTCCCACCCGGAAAGGACACCTGCTTAAATATTAATTTTCCCTAGAGTGAGATAGATGACTCAAAACAGAATATATTATTGTACATTAAATTAAAAGGATTCAACAGGCTATATCAGAAGTGGACAAACTATGGACCCTCCTGCCTGGCCCCTGAACTCCTGGGAGGCTCGCCCCCAGCCCCTCCCATGCTGTTCCCCCTCCCCCGCAGCCTCAGCTCGCCCTGCCGCTGGCGCAACACTCTGGACGCACAGCTGCAGAGCTGGGGCAGCGCAGCTGCAGAGCCAGGGCCTGACCCGCTGCTCTGTGCTGTGCTGGCTCCCGCCGGGAGGTGTGGCTGTAGCGCTGCCAGACACCAGTGCTCCAGGCAGCTCAGTAAGGGGGCAGGGAGCGGGTGGATAGAGGGCAGGGGAGTTCCGGGTGGTGGTCAGGGTGCGGGGGTGTGGATAGGGGTTGGGGTGGTCAGAGGGCGGGGAACAGGAATTGAATGGGGGCAGGGGTCCCGGGGAGGCAGTCAGGAAGGAAAGGAGGGATTGGATGGGGCGGCGTGGGGCAGTCAGGGGCAGGGGTTCTGGGGGCGGTCAGGGGACAGGGAGAAGGGGTGGTTGGATGGGGCAGGGGTCCCGGGGGAGCAGTCAGGAATGAGAGGAGGGTTTGGATGGGGTGGCAGGGGGCAGTCTGGGACAGAGGTTCTGGGGGCTGTCAGGGGACAGGGAATGCGGGGGTTGGATGAGGCAGGAGTCCCGGGGGGGCCGTCAGGGGGCGAGAAGCAGGAGAGGTTGGATAGGGGGTGGGGCCAGGCCACGCCTGGCTGTTTGGGGAGGCTGCCCTCAGGCCAAAAAGTTTGCCCACCCTTGGGCAGAGCTAAGGGGGAACTTGACAGTAGGGCTACGTCTACACTTCGAGTTGGGAGTGTGATCCCTCACTCAAAGAGACATACGTTTGCTAGCTCTCATCAAGTTGGCATATGAAAAACAGAATGTAGTCGCAGCAGTGTGAGTGGCAGGAGGGACTAGCCATCGAGAGTAGGTGCCTACGGTCTCCGATAAGCACATACTCGGGGCTTAGCCTGTCCTGCAGCTCATACTGCCATGGCTATCTTTATTTTTAGCATGTCTCCTCTGATGTATTAATAGAGAGCAATCATATTTCCCCTCAGCCTTCATTTGATTAACTTAAACAAGCCACACTCCTTGAGTCTCCCCTCCTAAGGTTTCCTCTCCATTCCTCTAATCATCCTACTAGTCTTTCTATGCACCAATTCTGCAACAAAAATTCTGCACCAAATGTGGCCCAGAAGCCCCCTCCCCCTCCCTATGTGCCCCTGAAGCCCCCCTACCTGTTGTCCCAACATGGCCCTGCCACCCCCCATCCCCATGTGACCCTGGAGCCCCCTCCCATTCAGCCCCGGCTCAGTGCTCTCAACCCATTAGCTCCTAACCTGCTCCCCAGTCTGTCCCCCCACTAGCCTTTCTGAACCCCAGTCTGTGACTTCTTAGCAGCCCTGTGTGCCCCACTCTGTCTCCATGGGCAGGCTGCTGTGATGAACACAGCTGGCTGCTAGCTGTTACTGCCAGTCAGCCAGCTGTTCTGGTGCCACTGCAGCCTCTGCTGGGTGAAAGGTGGAACTGCAGCACTTCTTGGGCAGAATGTATTTTCTGCAGAAAAAAAATTCTGCACTGGACATGAATTCTGCATGTGCGCAGAGGTGTAGAATGCCCCCAGGAGTATAAGATGCTTAGGATTCAAGCAGGTAGTTATTGTGATCTGAGAAAGACTAATTTGATTTTTGAGATGAAAGCAAAATTGGTCTTCAGAACTACTTTATCATGATGGAAAATGAAGTATTTACTCCTGGGGGAATTCTGCACCCCTGCAGATGTGCAGAATTCATGTCCCCCGCAGATTTCTTTGCTTCCCCACAGAAAAATGACTTTCTGACGTGGAAGCAACAAGAGCAGTCATGCAACTCTCCCCAGCAGTACGTTTTGGGTGCCCAGGGCAGCTGGCAGAGAGGTAAATCACTGCAGGGCAGGAGGCAGGACTGGGGAAGACCCGGCTGGTGGCTCCCACCCTGTGCCATGCTCAGCTGCTTGTCCTGGCTGGGCTTGAAAGGACTTCCTCTTCCCCTGCACGACATCTGGAGCCGGGTCAGACCCACCCCCTGATTTCACCCCAGGCTGCACAAAGCTCTGCAAACACCCCCCCTTCCTCCTGCTTCCTGCACCTATCGCTCTTCAGCTACAGGGGAAGGGAACACTGTATGGGAAGCTTCTCCCCCATCTGCCTAACCCCCATGCATCCACCCTGCCACCAAGGCTCACCCCCCACCCTGCACCCAGAACCCCCCTGCCAAGCCCCACTCCCCCTGCACCTGGACCACCCCAATGAGCCACCTGCACCAGATCCCCACCCCACTGAGCCCCAACCAGCTGTACCCACCCTACTGAGCCCCACTCCCCTACCACTGAACCCCCCACACCCAGACCCCCCTGCCAAGCTCTATCCCCCCCACACACAGACCTCCCCCCAGTGAGCCCCAACCACCTTCACCTAGACCTCCCCTGCAGAGTCCAATTACCATTGCACCCAGAACCCCCCGACAAGCAACTATGTATCCAGATTTCCCTCTGCACCCAGATCCCCCCTGAGCCGCCCGCACCCAGACTGCCCTATACACAACCCTCTCTACCCACACCTGGATCCCCCCACACTAAGCCCCTCCTGCCAGGCTGAGCCTGCCTGCCCACACCTTGTGCACCTGGCACAGAGGGGCAGGGCCCTGGGATGTTTCTGGGGCAGGCACTGTCCTTGCGCTGTGTCAGGGTTGGGTGCAGCCTCACTGCTGAGTCCGTGTCCTGGGGAGAGGAGGGGGAGGAGGGGGAGGAAGGGGGGAGCTGCAGAGTGATCTCCCACCTCTGTGCAGCCAGTGGCCTGTGGCCCCCAATGCCATACTGGAGCCTCCACATTTATTTGACAAATAAAATTTGCAGAATTTTGCAGAATTTTAAAATATTGTGTGCAGAATTTTTAGGCACATAATTTTTTTTTTTTTTGGCGCAGAATGCCCTCAGGAGTAAATATTGTAGCTCAATGATCTTGTCTCCAATGCTATCTGAACTGACATTATAGCTTTGAGATTGAAGATGGATTTTAGGTCCTGACTGTTTTTGAGACAACAAAAAATGTTGAGTACACTGTATGGGACTGCTCCTCTTTCTCTAGTGCTTGTGAGATGTCTTCGTTGACTTCCTGAGTTTTTCTGGATTCCTTGATTTCAAAGATATCAAATATTTTGTTTTGTGGTATCACATCAGCCTATCAAATATATATGTATTTGTCTTGAATTGTCCGTAGAACCCACACATCTAAGGCAGTCTTTTTCAAACATATGCAAATCTCTGCAGTCTCTCTCTGCCATCTTGGGTCCTTGTGGTTACATACTCCAAGGGAAGACAGATGGTTTTACTGCCACCTCCCTTCCTTGGAATTTTCCAGTGAATGGAGCTGCTTTAAATTACAGCTGGGATTCCACAGAAGCACTACTAGTGGCAGCTGCTGAGAGAAAACATTTAATCAAAGCATATCTAGATGACATTGGTCATGTCGGTTCCAGGCCAGCACCTCCCCTCTTTTTTGGTAGGGATGATACACTATGTTTCCTATTGCAAAGGGGAAGTCAATCCCTGGCTAAATTGGATCCATTGCCTTATAAGTCCACATACAAGATATAATAGTACAATATGAACAATGGAGTAGGAAATTCAAAGTATTTTATCAGATTTAATCAATTTGGGAGAAAATAATCCAAAAGATTGTCCAGGTGATAAATTTCAAGACAATTATATTATACTTTGTTTTTAGTATCAATATTTGCAACTTTACCATTGTCTTTTGGAACTTTTTGGCTAACTTGTATCTGGAAACTTCAGAACAAACTAAACAGAAGTTCAATTCTGATCTCATTAGAAGTCAAATTTTAAAGATTAGTAAACAAGAATACAGTGTTTTAAGAAATATATCAGGACCATCTCTTGCAGTCTTTTAAACCTTTTTTCTTTTTTTGAGGAAATTCAAAGTTTAATGCAAATTATCTCTAAATCAAGAAACAATCCTGATACTTCTATAATTTTTTTAGCACAGTACTTAACACATTTTGGGAAAGAACTCACACCCAAACCTTTTTCTAACAAAGTACAGTGTAAAGCTAGCCTGATTTGTCCCCAATGACGGGAATAGAACACAGGTCTCCTAATGCCCACTCTGATGCCCAGTACACTACAGTGTATCACACAGCTTCTCCTTACAATACCTGTTTAAAATACCAATGGGGGAGAAAAAAAACCCATATGCAAAGATGCCATCTCCATGCAAGAATAACAGTATCTATTTAGTGGGTCAGAATGGCAAATAAGTCTTTTATATTAAAAAGCACATACATAAGCATCCCACACTCCTGTAAAAACGCAAAAGACAACGTTACTCCCTTTTGCTGTAAAATTTATGCATACTAGAGAGGTTAATTAACTACTTAATATAGACAAGTAATTTCCAAAAATGCTGATAGGAGTTTGGCATCACATTTAAGCAATCCTCCCAGGTTTCAAGTGCTAGAAATATGAAAAAATGTTTATTTAATATAGTTACAATTTCCACACTGTACCTCTGTTTCTGCTGCATGGGTTGTTGTCTCATAGCCATATATTGCATGTCCTCTTGTAGCCGATTAAGAGGAGAATCTGGCTTGACACGAATCCCATAGTAATGATATTTGGAGTTCCCCCTTTACGAAAGGATAAGAATTAAGGGGAAAAAGTTGATCAAACAAAAATTATTTGTCAGACTGTTTTTTTTCTTTAAAGTCTTACAATTTACCTCTAATGGAAAATAGGGTGCAGAAATTGGACCTGATTCTCCTCTCCAATTTCTTCCCCTGATTCACCAATTTATACTTGTATACCATTGGGTTCATAAGATCACCTCCTTTCCCTTACATCAGTGTAAACCAGGAGTATCAGGCCCAGTAAATGCCCCTTAAATTGACTCATATGCAGAGACAATAATCCATACAATCCGGATCCAAAAGATCCATAATAAATCTGTGGGAAGAAACCCTGACAAAGTAAATTTGGTAATCTAAAGTTTCAACTAAACTTCAATGTCAGTGATCTCAAGAAACTTGATCTAATGGTCTTTGTTTTAATCTTATTTGTATGTGTGTGTATATATATATATATACACACATATATATATATATACACACATATATACACACATATATACACACATATATACACACACACACACACACACACACACACACACACACACACAGTGGTGAGCTGGAACCTGTTAGCACCGGTTCGCGCGAACCAGTTGTTAAAAGGGTGGGCAAATTCCAGCCCGCAGGACCATCCTGTTGGCCTGCCTGAGCTCCCGGCCGGGGAGGCTCCCCCGGCCCCTCCCCTGCCTTCCCCACTCTCGCAGAGCCCGGCAGCAGCGCTCTGGACCCCTCCTGGGCAGCTCGGCAGCTCCTGCCGCTTTGAGCGGCATGGTAAGGGGGTGGGGCTGCGAGCTCCAGTGAGCCACGCAGCATCCATACACACTGCCCTGAGCTGCATGGTAAGGGGGCCGGGCCAGGGCTGGGAGGAGGGTTTGGATAAGGAACAGGGAACGGTTGGAGGGGGCAGAGGTTTTGGGGGTAGGGACGGTCAGGGGATGGGGAACGGGGGGGGGGGGGTTGGGTAGGCGTGGGAGTTCCAGGGGTCTGTTGGGGTGGTGATGGATGGGGTCGGCGCAGTCAGGGGACAGGGAGCGGGGCGAGTTGGGTAGGGGGTGGGGCCCTGGGGGGCAGTTAGGATGGGGAGTCTCGGGCTTGTACTCACTGGGCAGCACTTAATAACCGTCGGCACTTCGGGGGCGGGTCGTTCACTCACTCTGGGTCTTCAGTGGCACCAAAGGACCCGCTGCCAAAGTGCCGCCAAAAACCCAGAGCGAGTGAAGGACCCGCCACCGAAGTGCCGCCAAAGACCCAGTAGGGAACCGGTTATTAACATTCTGGCAGCTCATCACTGTATATATAAAACTTTTAAGCATAACATGATATTTTTGTAGAGACTTGAAATCACAATTTTTGAAACAGAACAAAAATAGGAAAACACATTGTTCATGTGAATAAAACAACAGTGAAATCCTGTCATTACTGATTTTGAAAAATATTTTATAAGCCATTATTTGTATTCTTCAACGATATATCTTTCAGGTGGTAAGGCTTAAGTTATAAATCAGAACTCTGTGAAAAACTGCCATTGATGACAAGAAGAGAAAAAAATGCTGTGGAAATGGGGAATTTCTACCTGAAGCAAATTCACAATTTTGGACAGCAACAGAACAATTATATAGTTATTATTAGTTTGCACATACTGATGAAAATATCAGTTTTTCCATATGCCAATGTTAGTAAAGAGAATATCAGTACTTGTACTTTTGCATAGCACTAAATATAGTAAGTTCACTATTAGTGTTCTTTCAGTTTTCTTCCTTCCAGAGACAAAAGGAAGGACTTTTTAAAGTTTTAGTAGACCTTTACTATATAGTGCCAGATCTTTGAGTGCAGCCATAACACAGAGTGCAAGGCAGCAGATGGTGTGCTAAGATAACTTAGAGCTTGTCATAAACATATAGTTAAGGGTAGCATAAAATCCCTCCTTTACCTGTAAAGAGTTAATCCCTCCTTTATCTGTAAAGGGTTAAGAAGCTCAGATAACCTAGTTGGCACCTGACCAAAAGGACCAATAAGGGGAGAAGATACTTTCAAATCTGTGGGGGAAGGTTGTTTGTTTTGTCTCCTTGTGTGTTCTCTCTGGGTCAGCGAGGAACCAGGGCAGGGAAAATACATCTCCCTAAGCCATATCTGAACTAAGCATCCAATATTACAGAAATAATAAGTAATAGCAAGGAAATGCGTTAGATTACCTTTTGTTTTAGCTTGTGAATTTTCCCTGTGCTAAGAGGAGGTTTATCCCTGTTTTTGTAACTTTAAAGTTTTGCCTAGAGGGGAAATCCTCTGTGTTTTGAATCTGACTACCCTGTAAATTACCTTCCATCCTGATTTTACAGAGGTGCTTCTTCTACTTTTTCTTTATAATAAAGTTCTGTTTTTTAAGAATCTGATTGGGTTTTTGTGTCCTAAAAACCCAAGGGTCTGTTCTGTGCTCACCTTGGTTACTCTCAAGCCTCCCCAGGAAAGGGGGTGAAGGGGCTTTGGGGGATATTTTGGGGAAACAGGAACTCCAAGTGATTCTTTTCCTGAATCTTTATCTAACTCACTTGGTGGTGTCAGCAGTACTCATCCAAGGACAAGGAAGGATTTGTGCCTTGAGGAAGTTTTTAACCTAAGCTGGTAGAAATAAGCTTAGGGGGTCTTTCATGCGTGTCCCCACATCTGTACCCCAGAGTTCAGAGTGGGGAGGGAACCCTGACAAAGCTCCCCTTTGTACTGCCCTGATCTTGGTGTTGCTTTATAGATGGCTGTTTCAGCCTTAGGTGTCTTCTAACTTTTGTTGGCTTTCAATGGCAACTGGGGATGAAAAAAACATCTGAGGATAGTTGTTGTGTAGGAAATGTTCCAGTCACACCTCCTTTTCTGCAGTCATACCCTCTCATTCCTGCTATGCCAGTAATAAGCAGTTTGTGTGGCATATGCATTCCTATTTTGGCTTTGCACCACTATAACAAAGTTTCTGTTATCCTGACATTAGATTAGCTAGGGTTATATGCACTTTTGTTGGCTGAAAACTTTGGTCATCTCCTAGGAAAATATTGCAAGAATTTGGTGTTCTGAGCAAGACTCCACATACTGGATGACCTCCCTCCACTTGAAGAAGGACACATAAGTGCTACATTAGAAGCCTTGTTTTAAAGAATTTAAGTAGTAAATTGAAGCTATTAATGTTTTTAAAGTGATTGCAGAGGGTTCTTCTTTTCATGGAGGATATGAAATAGCAGCTAATGAAGAGTAGTGGGCAGGATCTATGACCTCACCACCCTTCTGAAGTGATGGCATTGTGTATCTAATACTGTCAGAGCTAAGAAGTATTAGCTCTCTGCTGCTTGGTTTATACAGCTCTTTAGTTTTATACACGATCTATGAAATCAAAGAGACACTTTGCTGTGCCTACAGTGGCAACTCCTGAAATTTGTAAGAATTTACCAGATATTTCAGTGACGGCCTTATAGCAGTATCTATTGAACTATATACAATGGAAAAAAGAGTATGTGTATGGATTCTACAATATCCTAAAGGCTGTGTGCTGTTAAAACTGAACTGGCAGGGCTTACCCGGAGCTGCTGAAAGTTACAAATTTTCTAATAATCCTGATGAAGGCTGCAAAATGCTGTCCCTGTTTCTATGGAAACAGATTATAGACAGGTAAAAAGGGGCTTTAAAATAATCAGTAAATCATCATGGACCAGGCTGTGATACCTGTACTGATGATGAATAGTACCTTATACCATGTGTAGTCCAACTGACTTCAATTTGACTATTTGTGAAGTAACATATTACTCAGGGTGAGTAAGTAAGTCATAATCTGTTCCTGGACATGTGTAAGCTCAATGTACTTGATTATACCCATGCACACACACACACTAGTGCACATGTACACACACATATGCATTTAAAATTACCTGATATATAGTAATGCAAACAGGAGCAACCCGTAATCAAATGTTGTTAGAACTTTTGCAGCGTTCAGTGGCTTAGGTTGAGCAAGGCTAACAATATTAGAGGCACCAATGCTCCTAGAGGCTTCAGGCTTGTCAGTCTATAATAATTTTGGTTCCAGACTTCAAACTTTTTAAGCACACATGAACCCCTGCACCTGTATGGAGCCCTACTGCCTTCAATAGGGCTGAGCACAGGGGCAGTAATCTGCCCGTGTATAGTCAAATGCAGGATTGGGGCCTTTGTAGAAAAACATTCTAAGTACAAACAACATTTTAATGTGTTTTTAAACCTATGGAACTAGTGTTTTTCTCCTTATTTAAAAAAAAAGGATAACATTTTTTGGCCCACATTGGGGCTTATAAGACTGGATACAAATTGATGGATGAAATAAGATTTCAGAACGCTTAAGAAAATAATGATCAACAGCTGGACATGGTCAATATCTTAGCATGACATGATGATAATCTACCCTAAATGATCAACACAACTGCCCCTACACATTCTTTTCTTTCACTCTGTCTAACTGCCACCTGTGACCTACAAAACAACAATGGTAGATACTACAGCATAGAGGTGGAGAGCTCTTTCTGATGCAGCTGATAGTAGACATCTCTGTATGACTATGGCTAAAGCTAAGAAACTCTCATCAGTGACTGGACAACATAGTTATGACCAGACAAAACTGTTCTGTGCAGCAGTAATTCAAATGCTCCCTCTCAGTTAATGTTTTGAGCATAGCTTGGCACAAGGAGTTTACCATCTGTATTTTACAAACAAAAGTGACAATAGTGCACCAGTGAGAGGCATCCACTGGATCAGTAGCAAAATATAAATGAGACAAATGGATGTGCTGGGAAGATGTAGAGTGCAATGGACAAAATGGACCAGGCTCCTCATGACTAGTAAAATCCAGTTATCCTTAAATAAATTGCAGTTATGTCTTTCCTCAAGAAACTGCCACCTCACAACAGTGCCAATTACTACCTTATCTTGAACCCTTTTAATGGTGGAGAAGATTTAAGATTATTAGATGATTGTAGTGATATATGGATTTTTTTTTAATTTCCCAAATTATTTTCAATTTTCTTTTAAAACTGGGTGTGGTGTAGAAAATACTTGATTGACAAACTCCTTTTGGTAATAGGGAAAAAAGGTCTGATGTATGTGAAAGTTTTATTAGCTCTGTCAGCAGCCTTTGATACAACTGACAACATGCTGCTGCTGTCCTGGTATCTGGAAGGACTGGACAAGGAAACAAGAAATGGAAAAAATCTTGAACTATTCAGCTCTGTGGAACTTGCTAATAACATGTGTAAGTGTGCATCTGTATACATTTAAAAGATTTAAACATATTTGCTATCGGTCTTGCTCAATACACTATTTTCATTTATTGGTTTAATCAAAATTATTTCTTTTTTCAAAGCAAATAATGGACAAGTTTCAAATTTCAAAATTCACCAATTTTGTTAGCTCCCCGTTTAAAAAAGACCGTGGATTAGAAATCTTTGTTCCCTTACTCTCCTTTAACTCAAACATGGCTAACGGGTCTCTAAAGGCTCACATTTACAAAAAATTAATAATAAATATTTTTCCTTAGACAGAAACTAGGGCTTTGGAGCGGAGCCTGGAACTGGAGCGTGGAGCAGCTCCGGAGCAGTGGAGCTGCGGGTTTTTGCCTGGAGCTGGAGCAGAGCCGGAGCACAGCTCCAAAGCCCTGCATGGAACATTTCAGCCTAAGAGGTAAGTGTTTGGAAAAGCTGTGAATGAGTGAATGGAATCTACTATAAGGCTTTAACTGTAGCCTACTACACTGGGTAAACATAGGGGGAAAAAACTCCTCTATTTTTACCCTTAGTGTCCCTCATATTTACTTATCATACCATACTGAAATATCACTGCATGAAATAAAAACAGTAACGACAATTTATAAATAAGGAATTGAAGCTATTTTGTAATTAAGCTGTAGAATCATGGCAGCATTAAATAACAGTCCCTTATAACAAACAAACAAAAAATCAGTTGATAAAAATATTCATCTACATTAAAATCACTCATTTATTTTTATATGGAAAGGCAGAACACCCCTATTATCGCATCTGTAATGATCAACCATCACTTTGTGCTCAGCATATACTTAAATTAAGTATTGGATGAAAAATAAACAAATATAATTAGATTTTTAACTTATAAGAAATATAGTAATTATTCTCCATCTGATGCATAGTTTCCAACCGACAGCCTATATTATATTTGTATTGCTATAAATCTGTTGTGTATGTTTCAGAATTAATAAGTGATTTCAGGACAAGGAGAAATGTAATGGGTTTTTGTAACAACTTGACACAGTTTGACATTACATGAGAAATTGATAGACAAACATTTTAACATTTAAGTAATGTTTTCTTTCAGCTTGTTTAGTGTATCATGTACAAGGTTCATAATCACAATGATCACTACACTCTCTCTATGCTATAATCTAAGATCTGATTGTTTTACACAGACCTGGTTCCTAGTCTCCTGGTCCGTAGCCCCATGAAAATTGACCTTATGAGTTTTCCAAAGGAGGCAGCATTGACTGGGTCCAACTTGTGCTCCTGACAGTGTCGTAAGTAATGATTATAAAGCGTACTTCTAGGGAGACTGACTCCTTCTGCTGTTTCATAGTTGTCTAAGAGCCACTGGAGCTATTTCAAATAGGAGACAGTGAAGAAAAGTAAATTCAGATAATTTCACAATAAACATTTTAGGCTATCATTAACATAGCTGTACAATTCAAAGCTTCTTAGTACATTTTGAGATTGCTCTTAACGTCTATTCAATGGTGACTTTTTTCTTCAAGTGAAGGCAGTTCTCTTTAGAGGGGTTAGATACACGATGGTGTCTTTGAGTCTTTCAAAAACACATGGAAATAGCAGAACTCATAACACTTGTGACCTCAGATAGTCCCCATTTCTTAAAGTATTCAAGACTCCAGTACCACACATTAATTCTCTGTACATTGATCTAGGCTTTGGAGACAAATTGTTACTACTTCAGGGAATTTAACCAATCATAAATGTATTTACAGAACCATAGAAAAGAAACTGCTTGTTGGACTGATGGAGAGTCATTTAATCCATCTGCATTATTATACTATTGTATTGCAGAGAGTTGTTTCGCTTCCCCAGGCACTCAGATCAGTTACACTATTTAATTGAACAAGATATATTCTTTTGTTTTTTAACCGTAAATAAAGAAACAAAAAACAAACACAAGGCAAGGAGCAATCTAGGTGGTGCTAAAATGAACTGATACAACTATTAAAGATTATGAGCCCAATTCTGCTTCCACTGAAGCCAAAAGGAATTTTGTCATTAAGTGGGAATAGGACTGAATCCTGTGAAAACACTCTCTCTCTCTAGGTCATTTAATTTAGAACTTTGGTGGGTAATTTTGGAAGCTGGCAGAAAAACACTTACATTCTGAGTACTTCAGTGGCTCTATAGTAAGAGGCACAACCGGTATCTTTTTGGGAATACTCACAACATATCTAATATAAACTGCCACTAACAGACGAGAAAACAAACCAAAAAAAAAGCACTTTAGCAAGGTTGATTACTTGTGTCAGTTTCACTCCGATCTTCCCTCCAGCTTTAACTGAGTAGAAAAATGACAGCGTAAAATAAGAGTATTTTTATATGATGGTTATACTTAAATTGTGTGAAAGTCTGTGATTTTATTTTTCTAGGGGTTCTGATAATCTTTCATTTGGCTTACCATACCATGGATTTGCATCCCCCAGAATTTTCCTTTGAGTTTTGGGTTTGAATGAGCCCAAAAATGTAAACAGGAAATCAGTTGAAATTGCCAAGTTTCACCAGTTTTGATGTCAAAGCCAAGAGCATGATTTCGGTGTGAATCTTTAAATCAGTCAGGTTCATGGATTTTACCAAAAATCTGGTCTTAGTTTTGAGTTTCCAATGAAACTCCAAACCAGGCATGTTTAAAATGATTTCAACCAATGCAACACAATTTTGTTCTGATGCATTAGTTCTCAACAGAAATGTGTAACAAATTTTAATATAAAGTGTCAAGGCAAAACATGAGTAAAATATATGTTAACAACAGCAAAAAGATCTGTTTACTTGATAATACCGTAGTCTGTTGCATTCATTTACTAATAAAGAATGGTACCACAAACTTTTCAGTGATAAGGAATAGAAAACTTTTGCTAATGTTGAACATAATTAATCATTTAAGACACAGATCTTAAATATTTTAATGTGAAAAAATTTAATTCTGTACTCCTAAAATAGAATGTTCTTAGCTCTTGCCCCCACTCTACAGTCTCTCTCACATTAGTATTCACTAAAATCTAGTGGTATAATTAATGTACTGGACTCTCACCTCTGTTTCAATCAGAGTCATGTGCACTTTGCCAAGGGCAACGAGAACAACAATTCACCCAAGACCTTTTAGAGGCTATCTTCATGTTCTCCTTTTGCATGGAGAACAAAATAGAAAACAAAATTGTAATTCTTTAGTTTATGTTCTATATGAGCTGAGACGGCTTCTATTGTTTTAACTTGCTAGCAGGTAATATGGATGACAGGTAGACAAATACCCACAAGAAGAAATGTGTCTGTGTTTGACTTACTTAAGTGGTTCCATGATATAGAGCTGTTAGCTAGACTTTTAGACAATTTTGCACTTTAAATAGAATGTAATAAAACAGAGCAGTTTATCATCCTTATTTCAGCTGGTAGATCTAAAATCATTATTTTAAAAAAATACTGAGCCATAGTGTTCACAAATGTATTTTAAATTGGTTGCTTACCATTCTGATATAAAGGCGATGACAAAAATATCACTGGAAACTAACCTTTACCTTGGTTTATTTAAAAAAAAACTATTTATTTCACTAATTAAGTGACATAAGCATATCTGAGGCTAGAAACCAAGATAATTACATCTTTCAACCTTTGCATTTAATCTCTGTTAATCAGGATAGATTAAGAAGGGTGAACTATTCTTATTTTTCCCAAAGGGAAATACTGATTGACAAAAAAAAAAAAAAAAAATGCATTTCCCAATTAACTTCTAAATGTAACATTTGGGATTTTTTTTCCAGATGGATTATAACCTATTAGGATTCATTTTAAGTGCACTTTACTAATGATCTGAATTCTTGACAGATGTTATTTCAACTATAACTTGCATTAGCCAATGTTGGCAGAGCATAATCCAAGATAAGTATAAAACAAGGATTTTTGCTCTAGGGTGGATGTATTTCAGTGGCAAAAGGCATCAAGTGATTATTTGCTAGATTGCAGCCTGGAATTTATTTGCTAGATTGCTGGAAAGAAGAGTGCCCAAGGCTGTATATAATTTTAAAAGGAAAATAATCTACAAACATTATACAGCTATTGTAAACATATTTCTTCAATGCAGAATGAGAATTCTACATCTGAGCTGTTCAGGATTTGAATACTAGCTTGTTGACTAATAGTATTAGTAACATTTAAGGATGGATAAGTATGAAGTGTTTACACAGTAAAAACTGGCAAATTGATTCTGGCTTCACTAAAACTCCGATGTTTATACAACATTAGATTATAAATTGATTAGTCAAGTCAACCTCATGCACAAAGAAATCAGAAAAAGAAAAAAGTAGAGGAGAAATGAAAAACTCACAAAAACGAGCAAACATCAATAAAGGCAACCACACTCCAGGATGGCTAACAATGGAGGTATAGTACCACAGAAAGCCATATCAGCAGGCTATTATTTTTGAGAGTTTAAGATTTTGTCATTGATGAATAGAACATTTGTAATGTAAAAGGTAATACTAATGAAATTCACAGCTTTTCAGGCCTGATCCAAAGCCCATTTATATCAAAAGTGTCTCTACTTTAACTTAATGCCCTTTGGCTCAGACCTCTGGAAATCAAAATGAAGGGTAGTTTGAGAAATAGGGAGAAAACAAACAAACATATTACATTTCTTCCATGTTACACTAATTTGAGACAGAAGTCAAAATAAATAGAATTTTAAAAATAGGCAAACTATAAAATAAATTCAACCATTTTCTGTCAACTTCTTACTTGGGTGATTGGAGCTGTCAAGACTATCATGTCAAAGAAATATGTTTGTGTGTCCAATACAAAATCAAAGACATAGCCCTAGCCTAATTACATACTGGTCTTTTATTGAAATTTGAAATAATACCCAAATTAAAGGAACAAAAGAAAAAAGTAGTGACATGTTGTGTAATGGGTACATGTAAATATTATTAGCAGAAAGATATTTGTAAATAGTGCATATAACTATATACATCTATATGTAAATAATGGAATAAAGTTACCCAAGGTAAACAGCCTATCATCTAGCTCTTGTTAGATATCATGTTAAGATATGATGTGCTTCCATATGGGACTCAAGACAAAGTAACAGCTCTCCATATCTCCAGTTTTAACATGCATTGGCCCGTTGCCAAGGTTATGATCTCTTCAGCATGGTATCTAATTAACCCCAATAATGCGATTTCTAGGCAGCCTTCTATCTTCAAAACAACATTTCTTTTTAACATCCAAGATAGAATTTAAAAGTCTTAATCACATTTATGCTATTCAATCTCTCTCCCCATAATTTTAGCAGTTTCTAAAGTTGTTTTCTCTTCCAGGTGTTTTAGAATCAATCCTCTATTACTTCTTGCCATCATGAGGGGAAACTTTCACACAAAGCTATTGGTTTTTCAGCTTCAGATTATGGGACTTTTTCAGAACAAAATATATAATTGCTTTGGTTTTATTTCTAAATCATTGTGTCTACCGTCATAAAATCAATAGATACTACAAAAATACTTTTGGAATTGAGATTTAGTTTACTATTCTCCATTTTTGTGATAGAGAATACAAAAGTGTGATCACAGCATAGAATCAGTTTTGATTAGTAGCTTTAATATGTGCTAAGGAGTGAACATATACAAACGCCAAATAATATAATTTAAATAAAGCAACTTTTACCAGTTGGAAAGACATTTCAGGAAAAACTTGGGCTGGCAATTCATTTTATAATCTATACAGTAAATTAGAGATTAAGCTTTGGGCCCTTTTCTCCCTGTATACAAAAGTTACATTTAATATCTTTACCACTATATTTTAAAATGCTGCTTTTATACAAACAACCATTTTAGGCAAAAGTTATTCTTACTGAAAATTCTTATTTTTAGGATTTGTAAATTCAGACCAAATAAAGAGGCACAAAGAGCAACACATATCGCCAGCTTTCAGAGTAATCAATTGTTTTCATTTTTTCAGCCCATGGAGGCAACAACTTGTATAAGTCATTTAACAGAAATACCAACACCACTTTATGGACCTTCAGCATTCTTTTGTCATTTTCAATAAACTCATTATTCAGAATAAAGTAATGTGATTCTCTAAAATAATCCAAAAGATATTACATACTCATGCTGCATGCTCCACCCCCCAAAAATTATTATACAGTGCACAGATTCTTTTTAGTAGCCAATTTTATCTTAAATATCACACACACACACCCCGGATAATTAAGAATTTTTCAATGATTATTTTCACAATTACATTATTGTGAAACTCAGAATGTGGTAACACCTGCGGACATAATACAGAATCTAGGAAACGATGAACTCAATAATATATATGTATTTAGTGACATTTCACCTGACAAAACGTAGCCATGGAAGATGCTGTATAAAATTACAAGTGACTGAGAAGGGAAGATTAAGAGGCAAAAAAAAAAAAAAAAAGCAATAAAACCAAACAAGCATTTAGAGATAGATTAAGCATGCAGACAAAGCAGGAGATTAGTTTACATGAAGAAGAGGCAACTTACATGGCTGTTGAGAAGAGAGCTTCTGTGAGTGGACAGACCATCAGACTTTTGCAGTGTCTCAATCGCCATTTCAATCTGATAATAGATGTCATTAAAAAAAGGGCTCAAGACAAGATAGTAATAAAAGGCTGACCAGAGAAACTTTGATAGATTGCTTAAAGTTCAACAGTAATTGCTTAAACTTCAGTCCAGGTTATTGAACAAATTCTATTAACTGCCTGATTCTGGAGTCCCTGTGAAAGCAAAACTCCCAGTAACTTTGGGAGGCATTTTGCTTTTATACACACTGAAGGATCAGGCCCTCAGAAAATCCAATTCACCCTCCTCTCTGCTCAAGAAATAAAACAAGCACAAAATTTATTTCTAAATCATAATGCAAATATTAAAAAACTCTGAACATTCAGTATCTTTAACCAAACGCAGGGGGTGGGGAGGAAAATACAACCCACACCCAGGGTCCTGAAGATTTTTTGCCAAGGAGATGAGAAAACCCCTTGCATAGTTTGAAGACAGAGATATGAACTAAAGGCAACATTTTTTCTCTTTCTGCACCCAAACACCTAGAGTGAACTCCTAGACGCTCTGAATTCAATGGGAGTTTTGCCATTAGCTTCAATGGAGGCCGGATTTTACTCTTTTTCCCTGACATAGCATTTTTTACTCATCCAAAGATCTCAGTAAAGTGGATGGAAGTTTTGGGTGTGCACATAAGTGCAGGTTTCAGCCCTGAGAAAAATATTCTAATTTATTCAGAATAATTTTACCTTTTAAGATGAAAATTATTATTATATATAAGGCCTTAAATATACAGCAGTATTATTCCTAATGCAAATGTGTGAAGACCCCCGCCCAGTCTTTTTTTCACAACTTTGGATCTTAATGTCACTTTTGGCTGCTTCCGTAGTAGTGTTATTGAGTAAAATTACAGAGTAATTGTAGTTCTGCATTAAGTGTAACTGTGGCTATGGCAGAGAAAAAACATTGGAAATGATAGAGGCAATGAGATGTAAAATAGAAAAACTTTCATGGAAACACCTTCCCACACCCACACCCTTTTTTAGAGTTCAGTAAGAGGACAGATAATCATGTTCACTCAGTGTGCAGTAGAAATAGCAAGAAATTAATTAGCCTTGTAAAATTGAAAAAACAAAAACATGGCATATTCAAAACTAACTCTAAGTTTAAAGACACTTCTCTTTTTCCCAAAAGACAATTTTTATTGAGCCTCCCCCACATTGCCTTATGTATTACAATACTACCCACAGATTTTCCAGTCTAATTTACAAGCAACAGTAGAGTTCATCAATACACATATGAACTGAAATAGAAAAGATTTCAGATGTCATGTATTAGACTTTACTAGCACACATGCAAAATTAACTTCTCCCTTGTTACAGTAATAATTTGATTGCAACATTAATTAAAAAGGTACTTTTCTTAATCTTTAACAATACATTTCTCTTTCAGACAGTTGTTTTTGTTTTAGAAATGCAAGCCCTTTTTATTCAGGTGAAGTGTTGAAAATAATGTCTGATTACAAAGCAAATGACGTAATTTTGACAAGGCTAAATAACAAAAAAATTTGCTAAATTATGATAATCTAGTCTGCCCTCCTATATAACACAGGTCATAGAGTTTCACCACATAATTCCTGCATCAAGCCTGTGACTTCTGGTTGAGTTAGAGTATTTCATAGATACGTAGATTCCAAGGCCAGAAGGAACCATTGTGATCATCTAGTCTGATCTCCACTATAACAAAGGCCACATAGCTTCCCTAAAATAATTCCTAGAGCAGATCTTTTAGAAAAACATCCACTCTTGATTGCAAAATGATTTATTATGGAGAAACCATCATGACAGTTGGTAAGTTGTTCAAATGTTTAATTGCTGTCACTGTTAAACATGTACGTCTTATTTCCAGTCTGAATTTGTCTAGTTTTAACTTCCAGTCATTGGCTCTTGTTAAACTTTTCTCTGATAGATTGAAGAGCCCATTATTAAATATTTATTCCCAACGTAGGTAATTATAGATTGTAATTAAGTCACTCCTTAACCTTCTCCATGTTAAAATAAACAGATTGAGTTCCTTGAACCTATCATTATAAGGCATATTTTCTAACCTTTTAATCATTCTCGTGACTCTTCTCTGAACCCTCTCCTTTATCAACATACTTCTTGAATTGTGGACAACAGAACTAGATGTAGTTTTCCAGCAGCAGTCGCACCAGTGCCAAATGACAGAGGTAAAATAATCTCGCTACTCCTACTCGAGATGCCCTTTGTTTAAATGTCTAAGGATTGTATTAGCCCTTTTGGTCATAGCATCGCATTGGGAGCTCATGTTCAGCTCATTTTACATCATGACCCCAAATCTTTTTCAGAGTCGCTGCTTCCCAGGAAAAAGCCCCCCATCCTTTAAGTATGGCTGACATTCTTTGTTCCTAGATGTATACATTTACATTTAGCCATATTAAAATGCAGTTTGCTTGGGGCCAATGTACCAAGCCATCCAGATTTCTCTGCATCACTGACCTGTCCTCTTAATTATTCATCACTCCCACTATTTTTGTGTCATCAGCAAACTTTATCAATGATGATTTTGTTTTCTTCCAGGTCATTAATAAAAATGTTAAATAGCGGAGGTCCGAGAATCGATCCCTGCGAGATGCCACCAGAAACACACCCATTTGATGATTACATTGTCAGACCTATCAGTTAGCACAGCATTAGCTTTCGTCTAGTACTTCCCTGGGGTTCCAAGACTTATTGAAAATCAACATTAACGATCCAGCAAGCTCCTCAGCTAGCTCTTTTAAAACTCTTGGATGCAAGTTATCTGAATCTGCTGATTTTAAAATGTCTAACTTCAGTAGCTGCTATTGAATATCCTCTTGAGATACTAATGGAATGGATGCGACATCATCATCTGTTTCCCCCCCCCCCCCCCAAAAATACAGAACAAATATTTATTGAACACTTTTCCCTTTTCTGTATCATTATTGATATTTGATAATTCTACCATTTCCACTGGACCAATACCATTTGTTAGGATTCTTTTTTTTTTTTTGTTCCTAATATACTTTTTAAAAATTCCTTCTTGCTGTTCTTAATGCTGCTGTCCATAAATTTCTCCTTATGTCCCTTTGCTTCCCTTATCAATTTTCTATAATTCCTAGCTTATGATTTATATTCATTACTAATAATTTCCCCTGTCTTCCATTTGTTATATATATATATTTTTTTAAATTATAGCTGCTTTCACACCCCTTCTAAACCAGGCTGAGATTTTTTAATCAATATGGTCTTCTTCCTTGATTCTGGCTTTTGGGGTATGTAGTAAAGTGTTCTTAAAGAATTACCAATCATCATTCAAATTTTTCTGATTAAATTATTCCTCCCAGCTGATCTGGCTCATAATTTTTTTTTTAATCTTTGTGAAGCTGTCTCCTTTAAAGCACGAAATATACATCAACGGTTCTTTGAAAAGGAAGTGGTGCCAGTGAGGTGAGTTAGGCTGACAGGCTGACCTGGGATCAAAGAGGCCTGAAGCAGCAGTGATCATCTCAAGAGAGAATAGCCCAGACTTAAACAGACAGAAGAATTAAACTTGAGAGATTCTCCACAGCAGTAGTGGAGCCTTTAACAGATTATAATGAATTTTGCTAATGCAGACAAAAAAGAAATGGAAGATTGAGGAGGAATTATTCTAAGCATGGTAGACCAAAAGCTTTTAAAATATATCCTAAAAAGAAATACAAATTGTAAAAATAAATTAAAAAATCGTCTCTGAAGAAAATGGTCTCTGGAGTCTTCTCTGAGTGTCAACTTTAAATAAAATATAAATAAGCCTTAAAAACCTATTTTTCTTAAAATTGATCAATTCAATTAAAAAAATAAGCAGAATCAATCACAATCAAAAGTTTATAATTGCTACTAGTCAGAAAATCTGGTGCAACTGAACATCCTTAATATGTCTGAAACCACACAAGGATATACATATTGACTGCTTAATATAAACTTTGTTATATTATCATTTTTATATAAGGTATGTACATAACATATTAGGCATTGGTGAAGATCCAGAAAGTTTGGGGTTTAGATAAGCATCTAGAAAGTTAAGTTTTTTATCCAAAACTCATTCAAACTTTTAGCCTCAACTCTCCAAACCAGACAACTTTCCCCTATAGGCCTAGGCTTCCCACCTGACATAATCCAGTCTTCTGGGAATAGGACTGGCGGCTTTCTACTCTCCTTTACTGGCATCTTAAAAGGGTGGCCAACTCATCACTCCCTCCCCGCACCAAATCCTCCATTAAGCCATCCATTGAGTATGCCAGTTCTTTCTCTCCCTTCTTCTGCAGAAAGACTCTAAACTCTCCATTGGGTTTCACTGCTGTTGGCTTTTTCACAGTTTGTGGCTAATATATCTAAGAGTACACTACACTCAGAAACACAAATCTTCAAGCTCTCACAGGGACTTGTAGATCTGGCTCTGTGCATGCCTCAATCCCAAATGGAAATGTCATAGAATCATAGAATATCAGGAGGTAATCTAGTTCAACCCCCTGCTCAAAGCAGGACCAATTCCCAACTAAATCATCCCAGCTGGGGCTTTGTCAAGCCTGACCTTAAAAACCTCTAAGGAAGGAGATTCCACCACCTCCCTAGGTAACCCATTCCAGTGCTTCACCACCCTCCTAGTGAAAAAGTTTTTCCTAATATCCAACCTAAACCTCCCGCACTGCAACTTGAGACCATTATTCCTTGTTCTGTCATCTGGTACCACTGAGAACAGTCTAGATCCATCCTCTTTGGAACCCCCTTTCAGGTAGTTGAAAGCAGCTATCAAATCCCCCCTCATTCTTCTCTCCTGCAGACTAAACAATCCCAGTTCCCTCAGCCTCTCCTCATAAGTCATGTGCTCAAGTCCACTAATCAGTTTTGCTGCCCTCCGCTGGACTCTTTCCAATTTTTCCACATCCTTCTTGTAGTGTGGGGCCCAAAATTTCAGATTTCTTTTGGCCCAATCCTCTAATTTGTCTAGGTCCCTCTGTATCCTATCCCTACTCTCCTCCCAGTTTAGTGTCATCTGCAAACTTGCTGATGGTGCAGTTCACGCCATCCTCTAGATCATTAATGAAGATATTGAACAAAACCGGCCCCAGGACTGACCCCTGGGGCACTCTGCTTGATACCGGCTGCCAACTAGACATGCAGCCATTGATCACTACCCGTTGAGCCTGACAATCTAGCCAGCTTTCTATCCATCTTATAGTCTATTCATCCAGCCCATACTACTTTAACTTGCCGGCAAGAATGCTGTGGGAGACCGTATCAAAAGCTTTGCTAAAGTCAAGGAATAACACGTCCACTGCTTTCCCCTCATCCTCAGAGCCAGTTATCTCGTCATAGAAGGCAATTAGGTTAATTAGGCATGATTTGCCCTTGGTGAATCCATGCTGATTGTTCCTGATCACTTTCCTCTCCTCTAAGTGCTTCAGAATTGATTCCTTGAGGACCTGCTCCATGATTTTTCCAGGGACTGAGGTGAGGCTGACTGGCCTGTAGTTCCCCAGATCCTCCTCCTTCCCTTTTTTAAAGATGGGCACTACATTAGCCTTTTTCCAGTCATCCAGGACCTCTCCCGAGCGCCATAAGTTTTCAAAGATAATGGCCAATGGCTCTGCAATCACATCCGCCAACTCCTTTAGCACCCTTGGATGCAGCGCATCCGGCCTCATGGACTTGTGCTCATCCAGCTTTTCTAAATACAGTAATCCTGAATCACTTCTTTCTCCACAGAGGGCTGGTTACCTCCTCCCCATGCTGTGCTGCCCAGTGCAGCAGTCTGGGAGCTGACCTTGTTCGTGAAGACAGAGGCAAAAAAAGCACTGAGTACATTAGCTTTTTCCACATCCTCTGTCACTAGGTTGCCTCCCTCATTCAGTAAGGGGTCCACACTTTCCTTGGCCACCTTCTTGTTGCTATCATACCTGAAGGACCCCTTCTTGTTACTCTTGACATCTCTTGCTAGTAGGGTGACCAGAGAGCAAATGAGAAAAATCGGGATGGGGGTGGGGGGTAATAGGCGCCTACATAGGAAAAAGCCCCAAAAATCGGGACTGTCCCTATAAAATCGGGACATCTGGTCACCCTACTTGCTAGCTGCAACTCCAAGTGTGATTTGGCCTTCCTGATTTCACTCCTGCATGCCTGAGCAATATTTTTATACTCCTCCCTGGTC